>NC_080419.1:19255500-20669250 GCF_029873635.1 Malania oleifera | reverse complement strand
ATAAATTTACTCATAATCAATAATAATTTGCATGGAAAATAACTACTTTAATTTATTCTCTTACCTGACTACTGAGAAAGCCCCTAAAATATCCTAACTTGACCCTGTAGGATTTCCTGCTCAATATTTTGAAATTGAAAATTCCCAGTATTAAACCTCAGTATTTTCATACGTACATCATTTCCTATAACTATCACAAGACCAAATTCGGCTTAAAAAGTCTTACCTCAACTCAGGGATGATTTCCAACTTCGTTTTTCCAATGATCCGCTCCGGCAAACTCGTAGAGAACTTCGCCAGGAGCGTTGTGGTGACTTCGGATTGTCAATCCGACGTATATCTGACCCAAAAATGATGAGAGAAAGAGAGAGAGCACCGAAGGGGAGAGAGAGAGGATGAAGATAGCTTAATGAAGAAGACAAATTTTGGATTTTTCATATATATAGAACTGGATTCGTCGATGAGCCACGTCATCTCATCGACGAGTCCTTCAGTAATTTCGTCGATGAAATTCAGTCCTCGTCGACGAAATTCAGGTGGCTCAAAACCTCTCTCAGCATTTCTTCGTCAACGAAATTCAGTCTTCGTCGACGAATTCTGTTAAGACCTCGTCGATGAAATTCAGTCAGCTAAAACCCTCTCGGTATTACTTCGTTGATGAATTTTCTTAAGCCTTCGTTGACGAATACAAGGGATTCGTCGACGAAGCTCTTCTGATGCCCTTTTTGTTTTTTTTTTTGTGTTTTTTTTTTCCAAAATGCAATGTCGTCGACGAACGCGAACGAAGTCAACTCCCTCCTTCTGTTACCGTTTCCATTTCCCCTCTTTTATTATTTAAATTCCATTATTATTCGGGTTGTTACAATAGTTCATATCTCATTCAGTATAATAGCGTATATGAAAAATGATGAAACTATACGTTCAAACATACACGTGCGGCATATCTCATTTAACTCAAATGTGTGCATGCAAATAATTATAGCAGTAAATAAACAAGCATACACATATGGAAATTAAGGTGCAGAAAGTAAATGAGATAAAGAGATATAGACACATGATATTTGTTATCGAGGTTCGGCCAAACTAGCCTACATCCCTGCCTTGGGCATAGCCCCCAAGGATTTCACTAACCCTGCTCACTTAAACGGGTGGAGCAGAAGCCGTTACAACCTCTCCTTACGAGGCAAGGTAAATCCCCGCTCAATTACAAGGCTGAGCCCAACTTGTCTCAATTATGGGGCTGAGACTCCCTAATTCAAATTCATGGCTGAACCGAACCAGTCTCACTTACGGGGCTAAAACTCCCCAATTCAATTCCAAGCTAAACCCAACTGATATAATTAAAATATTTTTGTACATATAATATGCTTCTAAAAATACAAATAAGGATGTACACGTTTAAGCTCTAACAAATGCACTCTCTAATGATATGAAATATGCTCAATAGAGTAAGAGTGCTTAAATAGATTTAAACCCTAATAAGAAATTTTCTCCAAAAATATATTTAAATAAAAATCAGGAGAACCTAGGGTTTATTTTCAAAGAAATTTTTGTACAAAAAAGTATGTATGATCTTTAGTTTGAGAAATAGTGTGCAAAAATATTGGCAAGCTAAAAATGAGTTTCTCCAAAAAAAAAAAAAAAAATTCATGAAGATGAAACAAGTGGAGAAACATCAAGCAAACTCTCTCAATAATGATTTTCAAGAAAAAATAAAAAATGAGAGTGTGTGCTTATCAAAGCAAAAAAAAGCCAAAATAAAATACTCTCTTGTAAAAATGATTTATAATAATAAATGAAAGAGAGTTTTGGAGAGTAAAATATTTGCCCCAAGAAATAGTTTTTGCAATAAAAAATAAGTTGGGGGAACTTTGATTAACAATAGATTAAAAATATTTGAGAAAAAATATTTGTTAATCAAAGTTGCTAATCAAAGTTATGAAAGGGGTATATATAGAGTCTGAGAAATTTTTTACCATTAGGGACACGCTAGGTATTATTAAAAAGTTTAATTAATTTTTCAACCTGTTTTAGCATTTAAAAATATTGCAACCCGAGAGGTTCGGTTGCCCGGTCCTTAGGGTCGGTCGCCCGAACACTCACAAAGAGTAAAATTGAATTTTTGGGTTCGGTTGACTGTGAGCAACGACTGATCGGTTGAGTCAGGCGATTTTCCAAACCTTCGTGGTTTTGGTCGCCTAGTGAATGGCTCAGTTTGCTGAACCTCACAATTCGGTCACCCGGGGTGATTTAGAACTATAAGTTCGGGCGGCCGAGGTAGGTAAAAAAAGTCAGCTTTAATGTTCGATCAACTGTGGACAATTAATTCAATCTCGTTCGGTCGCCCAAGGCTTAGTAAACATTTTGACTTTTTGGGCAACAGAGTGTTCGGTCGACCGAGGTTACTAAAGTACCCTAAAAATTCAACGTCGATCGACCGCCCTAAGGTCTATCTATGGCCTATCTGAGCATTAAGTCATATCATGCAGGATGTATGCATTTATTACAGACTAAAATATAAAAACCTAAATACAATTTACAATTGAAATTAACAAATGTCTTCTTTCTTCTTTACTCTTCTGTGTGGAATTCGCCTGAAATGCATAATCTTTAAGCCCATTAGGCTCCCATTTTCTCGTATCTTATGTTCGTGCTGAAATGTAAACCTGTTGATACACTAAGTGCACACATAAGATACAGATACTTTGTCAGCATCAAAACAAAGATCGAACTCAAAAGCCAACAACATTAATATGATTTAAAACTTGTTCCATATAAAAATACATTTGAGTAAATGATATCTTTATAAAACTCTTGTTTTAACTTTGAAAACTTATAAGTACTAAATTTATGACTCAATGATATCCTATGTACTTTTACAAACTAGTATGCTCATGCAATTTGCTCAACTCTTCCGAAATAAACTTGCTCGAATCAGAACTACAAGAGTTGCAACAAACACTACCTCGAACACTCCCTATTATACATATGACTTTACATTTGCTTTGATGATTGTGCTTGAGTCTTTTCGAGTGATTGTTCACTCTGATCTTTCCTTCTTGAATTGACAACTCAATATTTGCCTATGAGAATGTTAGCTTGATCTTTGCACTAAAACTCATATCTGTATTATTTCGCCACTCATACCTGACACATCTTAGTATGTAAAGATTAGTTTAACTTAGAACTATTAATGGACTGCCATCATCAAAACAAAATAATTATAATCATGTAGCCACCCAAGCTAACACTTACAAACCGACCTTGCAGCAAAACATGGCAATATACTATTAACTTATTTATAAATATATCTAATATTATCTAATTTTTATTAAGAATATGAAAATAATTTACACAATATTATTTATAAACATTAATCATGTGCAACCGACATGACATACTTACTATTTACTAGTGTGTGTATCATTATCAATGAAAATCACTCTTAACTACTATAGACTATTTTAATAATATCACTATAAGTTTTGATAGATGACACTGCGTAAAATATCAAAATTTCAAATCTTAACATCCTAGTTAGAAAAAAAAAAACATGCACAAACAAATATACTATTCAAAACTCAAACCAATAAAGTTCCAAATTGTCTGAAACCCAAACAAAAATGAACAAAAAATTATAGGTTTAATTGAAAAAAAATGTGGCATAAAGATCTATGTAATAATGTCAAATATTTAATCTCTCAATCTTCAAAACTCAATTAAAATTCTTGATTTGAAAATAGGGAGGGTGAGAGCCAGAGTTGCATGCTCCAAGCCTTAAATTCTAAAAACTCCTACACTCCGTTTGGAACTCAAAAAATATTAGGGAAAGGAAGGGAAAATATCAAGAAATTCACGTTTTCATGTTTGGTTATCGAGAAAAGTAAGAGAGAAAATGAAAATTATACCAAATTCATGAACAAAATTTTGATTTTATATATCATTATTATTTAATTTTTCTTAATTTTTAGTCATATAAAAACAAACTTTCATTTTCAATAGAATTTAATATAAAGGAAAATATAATGAGAAATGGGTTTCATCCTTATTTTCTTTTCCTGACTAAAATCTTTGATTCAAGTAGACTGCTCAAGTATTGATATTTAAGATATACAGGAAAACAAATGCTAGTCAGACAAAATTAAATATCTACAAAGGAGATAAGATTTTTTTTTTTTTGAAATAATACAATGATAAAAACTTAACAAGAAAACAAATAATTATTTTCCAAATTTAAAACAAGCAAAAATAAGAGAATATAAATTGCCCAATTAAAATCAACAAAGTTATTTTAAATCTCACAAGATATGATGAGCAATTAACAATTTTTTCTTTTCCGATCTCTCGTCATTCATACAAAAATTTTTAAAAATAAAAAATAAAACCTCGAATGTGTGACCTATCTTTGACTTACTGTTTACAATCTATAACTTCTAACTCGATCTACACAAACCAAAATAATAAATTATTTTTCAATAGAATAAGATAAGATCACTCATCATTTTCCAAACACTTGTCCTCTTCCTAATTGTCCATTTGCTTTTCATATGGAAGCTAGGGATTATGCATATCCTAATGAAGTAGAATGAATGCTCACCTAACCTCTACCAACCTTGTTTCTACATATACATACTTATTAGGTGTGTCCTCATCCTGATTTTCCCAAAGTCAATATGCCTTGAAATTTGAAAACACCAACTTCCTAAATCATCTCTTTCACTGCCCCCACCCTCTGCCCTAGCCTCCAATTCTTGCCAACACATTCATACATTTTCCATTGCTTCATTCTTGTTGGATTTGTATTTAAGGTACAGATTCGATTTTGATTTTATCTAAACATAAATCTAAATCTAAGATCTTTCCAAACATAACGTGAATGAAAAATTGAACACATTTATGAATTTGAATAAGATTTTAAAGTTTAAAAATTTTTGAACAAACACGAGTTTGAACTCAAATATGAATATCAATAAATTTAGTAAAACACATAATACATAATATTTGTTTTGTTAATTGGAAGCTCCGATAGGGCTCAGGGTACACAACGGGAAGTGACCCATCTCCTATCTTACATTCCGTTTCATTTTCCACCCTTTTCAAGATTCGAATTTAAGACTTTTAACAAAAATGTCTCAACCTTTAATCACGAAAATATCTTCAAAGAGACCCGTAATACATAATATGGAGGGTACGGAGAAAGATAGTGCATGAATATAGTCATTATAATGATAATGTCTAAATATCTTCCAATAGCATCTTTATTTTTAAAAAAAATGAGGATATAAATTATTATTTATAAATTCATTTGTTTTTTTGGATTTCATGCCCTTTTTATCTCATTTGAATTATAGACCTCGAATATGAAAGAAGAATCTTGAAGATCGCACACTTATTTACCAAAAAGTAAAATAAAAAATAAACTTTGTAAGTTGACAATACAAGTCCAAAATAATCATAACTCGTGAAAAATAATGTTGTCTAATATAAAATTTTTAAAATTATTTAAGAAAAACAAAAGTTCTTTAAATAATATTCTTCCTTTTTTTGGATGGCCACATGTTAAAAAGTAACATTTTTTTATTTCATGCCTTTTTTATTTTTTATTACCATTTGAAATGTATATCTGTAACATGAAAGAACAATGTCTAATATCACGAAATAACTATTTGGACCGGAGGAGCCCATGCATGGGCTTGATACACATGGATGGTCATCAACTTGACTTAAAAACTTAAATCTATTGGGTCTTGTGCTCAACCATGTATATAAGCATCCATCATCCACTCTAATTTTTTAATGTGGGACAGGTTCACAAGTGTAATTCTCAACAATAACACATCAAGAAATAAATAAATCAGAAAAATTTCATCAAATTAACACGAAGTAATCATAACCCAAAAAGGATAAAGTTGTTCAATATAAATTTCTCAAAATTATTTCTTTCTTAAATTATTTGGTTGTCTTCCACCCAATCTCTATAGAATTTCATTTTCATTTGCTCAGTTTTTCCACTTTTGAATATAATAATGATAATAGAAAAATATTTGACAACACATCTCAATGAATTTTCAATTAAAATATTGCACCTCTATTCTCTAATGAATATATATATATATATATATATATATATGTACGTATGTACAAAATATTATAAAAAAAAATTAAAAAACATTTTATTTGCCACCTGGACTTTTTGGACTTACGTAGCATAATATTTGTTATGTGTTATAGTGATTATATTATAATTTAAGTCATGATGTATTCACGTGTCAAATTTTTTAATAAAAAAAAATAATTTTATCCGTCATGTGAATTTTTTTTCTATACTTGGTTTACCTAATTTAAAAGTTGTTATATGTCAAGGTAGCTGTCACAATTACCATTGTTATGAGTATGTTTGATTCAGTCAAAAGAAAATCAAGATTTTGTGACAACCCTTTTTGATTAATTTAATTTAACTATTTAAAAATTTTGATTCATTTCATTAGATCATAACTAAGCATGTGTTACTAAAAATTAAATCTTTTAGGAATAGTTACGCTAGTGTGCTTATTTAATTTTTAGGTTTAAGAGTGTGTAACTATGCATATTGAAATTATTTTTTTATTTTAAAAATTAACAATAATTTAATAATTAGTTTTATATAAACAATGCATAAATAGTATCTAATTTTGATTTTGATTTTGATTTTGTACCTGCATGTATTTTGATGCTAAGTGATATTTTGGGCCTTAATGATTTAGGTTTTTACTCCTCCATTGCTTGAGTTGCTCGATAAATATTTGTTGATCTAATTTTGATTCGCTACCCTCACATACCGAAAAAAAAAACATTATATTTTGAGTTTAATCCATTTAATTAAATGAAAAAGATACCAACATTTTATTATTTTTCTCAATATTGTTGAGCCACATGGACCACCCACACGGCAATGATAAAGATGCAACTAAATTGTAAGAAATAAAAAAAAAATACAAGAAATTTACGTGGTCCGACACTAGACTTGCATCCACGGACAATTCGGTAAGAATTTAATTGCTATCAAGGTGTAGAGAAAATAAAATAAAAAAGTACCACTCCTCTCCCCACAATTGTGAAAACACACAGACCTGACCTAATTTAAGAAATAATAATAATCTATATGTTGGGTTATTTCCTTCCATGTGGAGGAAAGCCCAAGTGGGCCTTATTAAAAGACCAAAGTCCAACCCTTTTAGTGTGGAAAACCTAAAGAAAGTTGTAAAAAGAGAGGGGAGAATAGAGGAGCCGTCACTTCTCAAAAGAAAGAGAGAAAAACGTGATTTTTTCTTATGCTGCCCAGATTTCATCAAGAGTCCGATCCCGCTTCGTCTGTGGTCCGATCGAGCCGAAATTTGGAGGAAAGGTTCAAGACTCAAGGATCTACAATATGAACGGTGGAGATCGGATTTGGAGCTCGGGAGTTGGGATTTTTTCCCGTGAACAGTAACCGCGAATTTGGTATATTCTCTCCAATTCTCTTTGTATTTGCCAAGATTGTAGATATCTTGATGAGAGATTTTTGTATCCTCTAATTACGATTAGAGAAGACTTTGTGTACCCATTATTTGATTGATAGTAGAGATTTTAACTGAACTAGATCTCGTGGTTTTTCTTCCTCACACCAGGGAAGTTTTTCACGTCAAAAACTGCTTGTGTTCTTGTGGCTTGGTGTAATTGATTATTTCTCTTATTATTTCCAGCACGTATAAAAGTAGAGATACACTATATTTGCTTGCATATAGGGAGAAGAATTATTCCGCTGTGGTTGTTTATTGATATCTCTCCCAACAAAGTGGTATTAGAGCCAAGTTTCCAGATTGTCAGGTTGGCAGTTTGAGTTATGGAAGCAAATACTAGTAGAATGATTAATCTTAATGGTTTAAATTATCATATATGGAGAGGAAAAATGGAGGATTTTCTTTATGTGAAAGATTATTACCTACCGGTATTTAGTGCTGAAAAACTAGAAAAAAAAGTCTGATGTGGAATGTACTTTGTTATATCGACAGGTGTGTGGGTATATCAGGCAATAGGTTGATGATAATGTTTTGAACCATATTAGTGGAGAAACAAATGCACATTCTCTATGGAATAAGCTTGAACAATTATATGCTAGAAAGATTGGAAATAATAAATTGTTTCTGATTAAACAAATGATGGCTTTGAGGTACTAAGATGGGACTCCTTTATCTGATCACCTGAATACATTCCAAGGAATTATTAATCAGTTGACTGGAATGGGTATTAAGTCTGATGATGAGATACAAGGGTTATGGTTGCTTGGTTCATTATCGGACTTGTGGGAGACGCTCAGAACTTCATTGTCTAACTCCGCTCCAGAAGGTATAATCACAATGGATATGGCCAATAGCTGTTTGCTAAATGAAGAGATGAGAAGAAAAACACAGGGGTCCTCTTCACAGTCAGAGATCTTGGTTACAGAAAAGAGGGGGAGAAGTAAGGGCAGAGGTCCAAAGAACAGAGATAACAGCAGAAGCAAGTCCAACAAGTTTGCAAATGTTGAGTTTCATCATTGCGGGAAAAAAGGACACATTAAGAAATATTGCAGGCAATTGAAGAGAGAAAACAAGAATGAGAAAGGAAAGGGAATGAAGAATGGAGATGACAAAGATGGATGATAGAGTTGCTACTACCACTCTTGCAGAATTCCTCATTGTTTATGATGATGAGATGATAAATGTTGCATATCATGAGACCAGTTGGGTGATTGACAGTGGTGCCTCCATTCATGCTACATCTCGGAAGGATTTCTTTACATCCTATAGATCTGGTGACTTTGGAACAGTAAATATGGGAAACGATGGCTTGGTTAAAGTCATTGGAATTTGGAATGTGTATCTAAAGACAAATAATGGCACGAGTTTAGTTCTTAGAGATGTGAAACATATTCCTGACATTCGTTTGAATTTGATTTCTGCAGGTAAACTTGATGACGAAAGGTACTGCAGCACTTTCAGTGATGGCCAGTGGAAGCTCACCAGGGGTGCTATGGTTGTGGCTCGAGGCATGAAGCACTCTGCATTGTACATTCAGCAAGCAAAGATCTCCAACGACATTATTAATGCGATGGAGGATAATGGTATAGCAGAGTTGTGGCATAAGAAACTAGCTCACATGAGTGAGAAAGGATTAGCTCTACTGGGGAAGAAAAGTCTACTATGTGGATTGAAAAGTACACTTCTGAAAAGGTGTACTTGATGTTTTTTAGGGAAGTAGAGCAGAGTTTCCTTCAAGAATTCCCCTCATTCGAGAAAGTCAGAGATACTGGATTTAGTACATTCGGATGTGTGTGGCCCTATGAAGACGAGAACACTTGGTGGCTCCAGATACTTTGTGACCTCCATAGATGATCATTCAAGGAAGTTGTGGGTATATATCTTGAAGTCAAAAGACCAAGTGTTGGCTGAGTTCAAGAAATTTTAGGCCCTAGTTGAGAGACAGACTGGGAAGAAACTGAGGTGCATCCGGACTGACAATGGTGGAGAGTATTCTGGTCCATTTGATGAGTATTACAGACAGCAAGGTATTCAGCATCAAAAGACTCCTCCGAAAACTCCTCAATTGAATGGCATAGTAGAAAGGACGAACAGAACACTACTTGAGAGAGTGAGATGTTTGCTTTCACAAGCCCGGTTACCAAAATCCTTTTGGGGGGAGGCATTGAGCACTGTAGTTCATGTGTTGAATCTTACACCCTATGTTCCTCTACAGTTTGATGTGCCAGACCGAGTTTGGACAGGTAAGGATGTTTCCTATAATCATTTACGTGTTTTTGGGTGCAAAGCATTTGTGCATATTCCAAAAGATGAAAGGTCCAAACTTGATGAGAAAACACGACAGTGTATATTCCTTGGTTACGGTCAAGATGAATTTGGATACAAACTTTATGATCCAATTGAGAAGAAAATTGTGAGAAGCAGAGATGTCGTGTCTATAGAAGATCAGACGATTCAGGATATTGAGAAGGCAGAGAAACCTATGTCTCAGCAGGGTGACAGTTTAACTGATGTGGATCCAGTTCCTTTGAATAATTTTTCTTCTCAAGTTGAGGATGATGTTCAGGATGACCACCAGGGTAGAGGTGATATGGATGTTCCCTTATAGGTTCAAGGAGATGTTGAGATTGATGAGCAGTTGACAGTGCCAGAGATTCCATCCAGGAGGTCAGCTAGAGACCGACATCCTTCCACTCGGTATTCAGTAGAACAATATGTGTTATAGACTGACGGGGGAGAGCCCCAATGTTTTGCAGAAGTCATGGAAGATGAATACAAGACAGAGTGGGTTGAGGCCATGAAAGATGAGATGCAGTCATTGTATGATAACCAAACCTTTGAGTTAGTGAAGCTGCCTAAAGGAAAAAGAGCTTTGGAGAACAAGGATTTACAAGAAGAAGCCAAATGAGTTCTCTTCACGACCACGGTACAAAGCTAGATTGGTTGTCAAAGGGTTCGGTCAGAGAAAAGGTATTGATTTTGATGAGATCTTCTCTCCAATTGTAAAGATGTCATCGATCCGTACAGTACTCGGCTTAGCAGGTAGTCTTGACTTGGAAGTTGAGCAGATGGATGTGAAAACTGCCTTCCTTCATGGTGATTTGGAGGAAGAGATTTATATGAAGCAGCCAGAGTGTTTCAGAGTGAAAGGGAAAGAGGATTATGCGTGCAAACTGAAGAAAAGCCTATATGGTTTGAAACAAGCACCGAGACAGTGGTATAAGAAGTTTGAGTCTGTTATGGGGGAGCAAGGCTACAAGAAGACAACTTCAGATCACTGTGTATTTGTTCAGAAATTCTCCGATGATGATTTTATTTTCTTACTGCTTTATATGGATGACATGCTAATTGTTGGCAGGAATGCTTCAAGGATTGATCAGTTGAAGAAGCAATTGAATAAGTTATTTGCTATGAAGGACTTGGGGCCAGCAAAGAAAATTCTTGGCATAAGAATCAGTCGTGACAGGAGTGCCAAGAAATTGTATTTGTCACAGGAGGAGTACATTGAGAAAGTGCTTCAAAGGTTCCATATGGACAAAGCTAAAGTGGTTAGCTCTCCTATTGCTACCCACTTCAAACTAAGTACAAAGGAATGTCCTTCTAAAGATAAGGAAAAGGAAGACATGGAAAGAGTTCCTTACGCCTCAGCAGTAGGAAGTTTGATGTATGCAATGCTTTGCACAATACTAGATATAGCCTATGCAGTTGGTGTAGTTAGTCGATTCTTGTCAAATCTAGGAAGAGAGCACTGGAATGCAGTGAAGTGGATCATGAGGTATCTTCGAGGCACTTCCAGTTTGAGACTTGGTTTGGGAAATAGACAACCATCGTTAGTTGGCTACACAGATGCAGATATGGTTGGGGATGTGGACACTCGTAAGTCTACTTCGGGCTATTTGATAACTTTTGCAAGTGGGGCTATAGCTTGGCAATCGAGACTTCAGAAGTGCATTGCTCTTTCTACGACAGAGGCAGAGTTCATTGCAGCAACGGAAGCAACTAAAGAGTTGTTATGGGCAAAGAAGTTCTTGAGAGAACTTGGTTTCGAGCATCAGAGGTATGTGTTGTTTTGTGATAGCCAGAGTGCTATTCATCTTGTTAAGAATTCCAGTTTCCATGCAAGATCGAAGCACATTGATGTACGATACCATTGGATCAGAGATGCGTTGAACGATAAGTTATTGGAACTTGAGAATGTTCACACTGATGATAAAGGTTCTGATATATTGACAAAGACACTACCAAGGGAGAAGCTTGAAGTTTGTTGTTCGATCGCCAGGATGGCGATTCCCTTCACATAGTCGGAAATGGGGAGATTTGTTGGGTTATTTCCTTTCATGTGGAAGAAAGCCCAAGTGGGCCTTATTAAAAGACGAAAGCCCAGCCCTTTTAGTGTGGAAAACCAAAAGAAAATTATAAAAAGAGAGGGGAGAAGAGAGGAGCCGTCACTTCTCAAAAGAAAGAGAGAAAAACGTGGTTTTTTCTTATGCTGCCCATATTTCATCAAGATTCCAATCCCATTTCGTCTGTGGTCCGATCAAGCTGAAATTTGGAGGAGAGGTTCATGACTCAAGGAGCTACAATCTGAACGGTGGAGATCAGATTTGGAGATCAAGAGTTGGGGTTTTTGCCCATAAACAGTAACTACGAATTTGGTATATTCACTCCAATTCTCTTTGTATTTGCCAAGATTGTAGATATCTTGATGAGAGATTTTTGTATCCTCTAATTACGATTAGAGAAGACTTTGTGTACCCATTATTTGATTGATAATGGAGATTTTAACTGAACTACGTCCCGTGGTTTTTCTTCCTCACACCGGGGAAGTTTTCCACATAAAAAACTGCTTGTGTTCTTGTGGTTTGGTGTGATTGATTATTTCTCTTATTATTTCCAGCACGTATAAAAATAGAGATACACTATATTTGCTTGCATATAGGGAGAAGAATAATTCCGCTGTGGTTGTTTATTGATATCTCTCCCAACACTATAGGAGGAAGAACCCACGATGAGCCCCTTTTACAGTTCATTCTCTTTAAACTTGAGCTTAGACTCTTACTTATACCCGTGACAATGAGACCAATTCCTTATGTAGAGATCTACATGTAAATAATTTCTGACCATCAAATAAGTAATCATACTGCAATTGCCTAGGCAGTTGTTCTCAAAGTCAAGACATGACTTTGAAACTTGCATATTGAGGAAGTTTTCACATCATCTTAGGAGTTTTAATAGAAGAAAACATCAATTCGCAAAAAGTCAATCAAACGTACCTTGAAAAGATATCCATCCACGAACCAAAATTAGTTAACTAACCTGGAAACGAGTTTGGCATGACAACTAAACATTTATGCTTCGTGCAATATTAATTAATTTTCAACATCCTTCTTTTTTATTTTATTTTTATCGTCTGTATTAGTTGGAACCCACCAAATCTGCAAAACCAACGTGCAAAAATATTAATACATTTTAATTTATATTCTAACTTATACTGAAGTATCGTATGTTTTGCTTACAGAATGCCCAAAGGATGGGATGGAAAATAATTATAAAAAAAAAAACAAGAATGTAATAATTTGAATACAAGCTTGTATTATTTTACCCGACATGAAATATGAGATAAATAAATGTTTTTAGGGTAAATTTTAAGAATAATTATTTGTTGTCTACTCTATGTATGAATTCTTCAACAATTTTGTTTAGGAAAAGGAAATAAAGGAAAATTAATTTTTCATTGTATTTTTCTCTTTATATCAAACACTATTAAAAATAAAACAAATATTTTAATATGATTAAAATTAAGAAAAAAATTATCGAAGTTTTTTTTTATTGTTTTGATATATTTTTTAATTTTCTTTCCCACTTTCCTTGATAATCAGTATAAAAAAGTGAATTTCTTTATTTTGCTTTTCTTTCTCTTATATTTTTCAAATTTCAAATGGGACTAAAAAGTTAGCACTATCATTTGCTTCTTAGAAATAATATATATTTTTTTCGGTACAAACTATCAAAATGTTTTATTATGTTTATTTTAGTTATAGGAATAGGCACTACGTGAACCAAAAAAGTAACCGAAGTATCACATAAATTATTTTTTGGCTTTTTTATCCAAAAGAGAAAACTACATTCTGCATTGAAAACTATTTATTTAGAAAATTTTTACAAAAAATTATTTATCCACATAAAATTTAGAAATCATTAGTAGCTGAATCTCACAGTAGCATTTAGGTCTGCACAAGTAAGAAAGATATAATTTGATGCCAATAATTTGAACCCATCACCACTTTTACAGATCCACATATTAATATAATGTTTTTGGGATCGGTGGATTTCAAATTTTGAAGTTATGTTTATGAACAAAATTCATATTTGAATTTTTTTGTATTGGAATAAAATTTGGTACAATTTTATGCTATACATTACTTAAATCTATACATATCTAAATTTAAAACTTAAAATCTATGTTCTTAAATACTTTTTTTTTTTGTCAATTAAGCTAACATTAAACAAGTGCTATACAACATAAGGTATACCATCCTGGATGCCCCCTATCTCCCACATTAGGGTCTTGTATAAAGAAGTTGTAGATTTAAAATGTTTGTATGTACTCAAACTACCAAATGGCTGTTTCTTAGGATGTGTTTGGTCGCGCCATAAAATACTTTCATGAAATGACATTTTCGATAATTTCTTTCTTAAGAATGAGATGCTTGTCTCCGAGTACATCTTAAGATATGATTAACATTAGTTGAGAATGTGGTAATTACCTGAGTCACTAGATAAGACAAATCACTTTTCATAGGCAACACAGGAATTAGAAATATCAACTTAGGCGAAAAAGGCCACACTACTATCAAACGACGTTGATTGCCTAGTTATCAGGTGATGTGCAAACAAACACTAAACAACATATGTCAACTACAATAAATTAGATCCTTGATACTATAAAATGGTTCTAATTTATGATTAGGCTTTTAATATTTAGAAACAAACCAAATTTAAGATTAGGATTTATAACTTGAATTTATGATTTATAATCTTAGAACCAATATAAGTTTAACCTCAAAATGGGTATAAATTCGTGTAAAACTTATTTTGTAAACTTTTCTCAATCAATTCAACACACATAATATAATAATTTAGGGCTAAAATAAGTCCCAGTGCCTTCTATCATCGTCTTTGTCTCCCACATTTTTCTCTCCTTAACCTACTCTCTCTCTATTTTTCTTTATTTGTTCTAATATAAGTCTTTTATCTCTCTCTTAGATTTTTTTTTTATTCTAACAATTTCTGTCATTACACCTTTGATGATAAGGAGTAAGCATAATATGTCCATTTTCACATGTACATTCGACATGTCTCCATATTTTCACTTATGAACTACTTATTTGGAAAAATACCAATATATATAAAAAAAATAATATTTTCAACGCAAAAATATATTAAAAATATGAACTTGGTTATATCCATATAAATTTTTTTTCAACAATCAAAAACTAAAAAAATTCTAGGAAATATGATATGTAAAGTTAGCTATTATATTAAATTATAAATAGTATTATTATTTTCATTTTATGAATAATTTATTATTTCTTATTTAATAATAGAATGTTATAATACCATATTACAAGACTATTAATTGTATTATTGTCCAATTTATTAATTAATAAAATTAATTTATTTTAAAATATATGTTTAAATAAATGTGAAAATGAGATGGTGGGCACTAGGAGAGTATTAATGGGAAGTAAAGATTTTATATAAGAAACAAAATTCCATCCCAAGTGTCGCGGTCAGCAGGGCCACGTGGGCATGCAGTAAAACTGCACAGAGAGAGAAAGAGAGAGGAGAGAGAGAGAGAGAGAATTGACTTGGACAGTTGGAGTTGGACTCTTGGAGCAATCGCCAAACCAATCAGACCCCGACAGCGTCACCCCGCGTTTGGTATTTCCACCATAGCCCCCACCCCCACCACCACCGCTCCTCACTGAACACTCAGCACTGGCGACCGTCGACCGGAGGAAGAAGAGAGAAGACGATCTCTCTCTCTCTCTCTCTCTCTCTCTCTCTCTCTGAGAATGTAGCTGGTAGCCAAGACCTCACTTCACACCTTTAATGCCGGATGATCATCCCCCAAGCCCACCAAAATTAAAAGCAGTTTTGATTTTACTGTTCCCTCGCTTTTTCTTTTGTTCTTCTTAGCTTATTTTTGACCGCCATAAATCGTGGGGAACTATAAATCATTGCTCCTCATCCTTTTGTCGGGCTAAAGCTAGGGTTCATGAATCCCCTTTTGTTTAATCGCCTTCCGCAAAGCAAAATAATCAATATCCAAAGCCGTTTTAGGGTTTCCGATCGGACTGTTACCGCATCCTTCTTGCTCTTAACCCTGCAGTTTTAGGGTTTCTGTTCGTTGTTCGATTCTGATTTTTTGATTTGAGGTAGAATGTGGTGAGAAATGAGGGTTGTGCTGCGCGCGAGATGGGGTGTGTGTTCGGGAGAGAGATTTCGTCGGAGGCGGTAGAGAACGGGAAGGCGGCCGAGAGGGTTGAGAGGGGTTCGACGGTGACAGTTCCGGCGTCCTCGGCGAGGGTTGCGCAGGCCGAAGCCAGGGAAGTGCAGAATGGGGGTGAGGGGAAGGAGGATGAGAAAGATGGGAGTGCACGACCTACGAGGGGGGAGAGGCGGCGGTCGTCTAAGCCAAATCCGCGGCTGAGTAATCCGCCGAAGCATGTGCACGGGGAGCAGGTGGCTGCTGGGTGGCCGTCGTGGCTTTCCGCGGTTGCTGGGGAAGCTATCAATGGGTGGACGCCTCGTCGGGCAGACACTTTTGAGAAGCTTGATAAGGTATATATAATGAAAGTTTTTGTCTGCCTATGTTCGTGAGGCTCCTAGGATTAGATGCTAATGCTATGTTTATTGCCAATAGAAAGAAGCGAAAGATAATGAAATAAAATTTTTGACTCCTATATGTACATACTTATCATTATTTGACGCGAGAATGCTAATTTCTACTCGACCAAAACTAGTATTGCTTTTTTGATTTGTTTGAGTTGGTTTTTTCATTTCCCAGAAATGCAGGGCATTATCCATATTTGTGTAGTTCTAGATATTAATTTTCTATGTTGTTGTGATCAGATTGGACAAGGTACGTATAGCAATGTGTACAAAGCTAGAGACACTTTGACGGGAAAAATTGTTGCCTTGAAGAAGGTACGGTTTGACAATTTGGAACCCGAGAGTGTGAAATTCATGGCTAGAGAGATTCTCATTTTGCGCCGCCTGGATCATCCTAATGTTGTAAAACTGGAGGGTTTAGTAACTTCAAGAATGTCGTGTAGTTTGTACCTTGTATTTGAGTATATGGAGCATGATTTAGCTGGGCTTGCTGCAAGCCCGGGAATTAAGTTCACAGAGCCCCAAGTAAGATTGAATTTTTAATACGGCTTGAATGAATTTTACTCTGTTTAATGATCATCTTTAAATGGGCCTGTTTTTAGATCTGTTATGTATATGGACATGGCAGGTAAAATGCTACATGAATCAGCTTTTATCAGGGCTTGAACACTGCCACAACCGCTGTGTGCTTCATCGTGATATCAAGGGGTCAAACCTTCTTATTGACAATGGAGGCATTCTTAAGATTGCTGACTTTGGATTGGCTTCGTTTTTCGATCCTAATCACAAGCAGCCCATGACCAGTCGTGTTGTGACACTTTGGTACCGACCTCCTGAGCTTCTTCTTGGGGCCACTGACTATGGTGTCGGTGTGGATCTATGGAGTGCTGGTTGCATTCTGGCTGAGTTATTGGCTGGGAAGCCTATCATGCCTGGTCGTACAGAGGTAATTGCTGGGTCATTTATTTATTTATTTACTTATTTTATGTTGATCTCACCAGATCTTGATGTGTGTGTGTTGAGCTGTTGGATATTGCGGGTAGCTGTTTCTAACAGTTACACACAAAAAATATTTGTAATTCTTACTGTGTTTGGGGTTATGAGAAGCCATTGCTCAATTACTTAGCACTGGTGAAAACCTAGTAATGTTATCTGATAAGGGCTATGTACTTAAGAAATCGCTGTATTTAGCGTGTTTTACGCATATCCATGCAAAGTGTACCCTGTTTTACTTAACATCCATTTAATTTGTCTATGTTTTTCTTTCAAACATATTTTGCATTGCAGTTGGTGTTAGTTTCTAACTGGCAGTTCATGAGGTATTTATTCCCCCTCAGAAACCCACCTTTCTCATTTTTCTTGTGTTAGTTTGTGAATCTTTACTCCATTGAGGTTACTATGCTCCTGTTTGTTGCATTTTCCTTGAAGGATTCCTCATGCGTTACGGCTCTTCAATCTAACCTCTCAATGTTTATGTGGAATTAAAAGATGTTGAATGGTTGGATTTGAAATTAATTTCAGTCTGGGGACTTAAAAGCTGTGTGTTTTGAGTAGCGATACCTTGCGTTTTGAGAGAATGACATGATGATTTGCCATGTTTGTGGAGAAGAGTGTTTTAACAATGGAGATAAGACATGTTTATGTGATGCTCACAAGATTAGTAGAACAGCAGTTAAGATGGAAACATTGAGATGCAGAGTGGACAGATTATAAAAGATAAATTTCTAGAAAGTTCAGTACTGAAAACTTTCAAATAGTTTTTTGTTAAGCAACCACTTCAATTAAAAGCTTAAGTTGTTAGGTGTTAGGCTGACAATGTGTATCAAGCTTTAACAGTTTTTAAGGTGATAAAGCATGGTGGTGTTGATTGAGATGATTTAGGAATTTATTAAGAACCAGAAGGGGGAGGATTCTGTGAAGGAATTGAATAGAATTAAGATGACTGGAAAGGGCATATTTGGAAACATGAGACTAGGAATTGTTTATTCTGATAATCAATGCTGATGGACTGAATTGTGGAGACAGTAAGGGCGTGTTTAGATGTGGAATTTTTATTTTTATTTTCCTTGTTAGTTTTCTTAATAGTTACAATTATGCCTCCTTTTTTCCTGGTTTTCAAACATTTGTATGGGAAAGGTAGAAAATGTCTTTTTATTGTTTTCCAAGTTTTCCTTATAAACGACAGAAAATTGGAAAACAAAAAATTCCATTTTTGTATTTCTTTGCAAAAATGGAAATGAAAAATAAACACATTTTTTTACAACTAAACAAGCCCTAAATGTCTCTGCACCCAATAATTTTTCCTCCATTTCTCTTTGCCCATGTAGTTGTAAAGTCATCATTTGGCATTTTGGATATAGGAAATAAAGAGGGAAAAGAAAGAAAATGTTTAAGACATAAAGCTGTAGAAACATAAAGGACAAACAGCAGGTTAGAGGAAGAAATCTTTTTGAAAAGAAGTTATGAGAATTAGACTGAAAATATCAACAAGAAGAACCAGTTTCTGTCTTGGAATTGTAACACCACTTTCCCTTATAAAATCCTTCAAAGATGAGATGACCATTTTAGTTAGGCCGCATTCTAAGGAGAAGTAACTAATCTTGGAACTTAAGAAATTCCAATCCTGGGCATTTATTACTTTTTAATTTTTTAGAACAATCTATTGGAAGATGAAGGGTCATCAGAAAGTTGGAGGGACACATTTTTATTTTATCAGTCTCACTCCATTTGCAAGGTTTCAAATAGACAATTGTGAATCATAATTTAGAAGTTTGAAACATTGTTATAAAGTTCAAGTGGAGTTGGAAAAGATATTGTGTCGGTTAGATGGTTAGGTCAAATCACTGGTCGGACCAGTGTTATCAATATGATATATATTACATACATATATATATATATATATATATATATATATATTACAATGATAATATTATACTATTCTGAGATAATGTCACAAAATGCTGGCCATAATCATCTATTAGCCAGTTAGAGTACTAAACAATTACTAAACTAACACATCCAAGATCAAGCTAGAATTTTTTTTCCTTTTTCTAATAGCTTTCTTGAAACTTATTATTATTTATTATTTAGAGTTAAACGAATATTGAAAGATAGAGATAGAAAAGTGTTTGATTCAATTAACTTCTTAATTGGGGGTATATTAACAATTGGTGTATGTATTAATTACTTGGTGAAATTGGTCTAGTAGTAGCAAACAAGCTCTCCATATATGGAGGACCCAGGTTTGAGTGGGGCCTGCAGCAGCTTTCATGCTCCACCCCTTCTGGTGAGGGGCTGAGTTGACCCGCTGCTCGCCCTGTTTGAATCTGGTTCAGGTCGTTTTGGCCAGGTCATTAAGGTCCATGCCGGTTCATGTCATTTCTGGGTTTAGGTGCTTGACTGGACTGGACTGGCCTGGTGACTTGTTCTGGTCGAATTTGCTAAAAAAAAATCACTTTTGTTATTTCCTTCTCCTTTCCTTTTATTTTGCAGTTCTTCATAACCAAACCTTATGCTTGTGATCCTTCCAGTCTTCCAAAATATCCTCCCAGCAAGGAGATGGATGCTAAATTAGGTGATGAAGGAGCAAGGAGGTGTGTGGATGAACTTACTTTTAGCTATTAAAAGTTAAAACTACAATTTATAAAGCATTAATAAGGAATTAGTGAATCAGGTCTTATGTTCACAGAACATGACTATGTGACTTTTTTAGCGCCATCCTAACTTTTTAAGTTAGGGCCTGTTTGAAGCAGATTTGGAATAAAATCTTCATTTTTCATGGTGTAAAATTAATTGTAGTTTCATTTCATAGCATAAAATTACTTGGAAGCAAAATAAAAATTACTCGTAAGCAAACTTGCAATGATTTAGTTCTTCTATGCGAAAGCAGTAAACACCTGGAGGTCTTTAGTCTCCAAGGACCAAACACACAGATGGCACTGTCCACTTTGCCATCCTATGGGCCAGCATATATATTCTTTGCAACAATTACGTGGTTGACAAGTAATCTTTGATCTTTTAACCAGTTTGAGTGGAAGCTTCAATAACCAACTTTCCTCCTGAAGTGAATTTAGGTTCAAATCAATTTCCAACTCCAGTGGTTTGTGAAGTAACATGTTAGACTAAAAATAATTTGCTCTACAAAATCACTTTTGTTGTTCCAATAGGTCTTTGTTAGTCTGAAGTAACATCTCGTTCTGGTCGAACTTGATCAGATCAGCTGATCTGGTCGAGTTTCTAAAACTGTGGTTTGAAATAAACAGTATAAGTATATGCTTGCTTTCATATTTTTTTGCGTTGTGTCAAAATTTTCGAACATCTGCTTTTGATGTCATTAGAGCTAGATAAACATGCTTTAGGCATATACTAGAAATCTGATGCCATTGCTTCTCGAAAATCATATGCTGTAGCAGTATGCGAGTGCTTGCATGCTTATGCGTTGGCTCATTTTTCAGCTGTGCATTGAGGACAAAAATTCTACAAGTTAATTGATGTCGTATGCTTGTAACTAGATGTGTAAAAGCATAATCATTATGGGTGCTTTTTTTATTGTTGTTAACATTGATATTTTAAGTTGCTTAGGTGGAGCAGTTACACAAGATATTTAAGCTATGTGGTTCTCCATCCGAAGAATATTGGAAGAAGTCTAAGTTACCTCATGCAACCATATTTAAGCCCCAACAATCATACAAGCGTTGCATCACAGAGACATTCAAAGATTTTCCTCCATCATCCTTGCCACTAATTGAGACTCTTCTTGCAATCGACCCCGCTGAACGTCAAACTGCTACTGCTGCATTGAGGAGCGAAGTGAGCTTTTACATTCTAATTACAGACTCATCTCTTATTCTGTGGCCTACATAGTTTGATAGTTGTTATCCTTTCTCATTATGTGCTTTGATATGGCTGGTTTCTCTTGAAATTTCCCTATTTTAAAATAGACAACTGCCTATAATTTTTTGAGGGTAACAAATCTTGTTCATCATATCTATTGTATTTGTTAGATTTCTACTCTACCTAAAAGTTTAAGCTATTCACAATAATATATATCAAGCCTTAACAATCCCCTGCGCGGGCGACCTGATTACATGTGGAGAGACAAACAAATGATTAATAGCACCTGGCAACCAAACAATAAATGCCAACAAGATTAGAACTGAGGACCTCCTGACAACCATGGCTTTGTACCATATTAGATTCCCACTCTACCTAAAAGGTTAAGCTGTTAGGTTGTGCCAACAATGTATATCAAACCTTAGCAATATTGATTGATATATGAACATGCATTTCATAAATAAACCTCCCTTCTCCTTTTGATTGTTATGGTGTTTGTGGAACTGATGGGTGATACTTGGCAAATATTCATCTTTCCTGTCACTGAAGTATATTATTGCATTTAGAGTTCAGTCACTTCAATTAATTTCTTCTTGTGCCATTTTATGGTTAAGATTTCTTGTCACTAGAATTCTAGTAAAGAAAGCTGGTGGTAGGATCAGGATGTCCAAAAAGCAACTAAGACAAAAAGAGTGTTGTTTAATACATGGCAACATTATGGAAATATGGAAAACTTTGAAAAGTATAAAGAGGTAAGAGAAGATGCTAAAAAAATGGGTCTATGAGGGAGGCTAAACTTAGAGAATAGTAATTTATATACGATACTAAGTACTAAAGAAAGGGAACTTGCTGGAGCTAGAGGAAGATAGAGCAGAGACCTTGGTATTATCAAATGTATAAAAAATGAGGATGATTGTATACAAAATGAGGGTGATGTGTTTTAGTTAAAGAAGAAGATACAAGAAAAGATATAGAACTTATTTTGATAATCTATTAAATGAAAAACAAATGGAAAGCTTAAACTTGAAATTGATAAATGAGGAGAAAATTAAAAATTTGACAAACTTTTGCACAAAATTAGAGTCATTGAAGTTAAGTATGTCTTGAGGAATATTAGAAGTTGGAAAAGACATTAGACTAGATGACATCCAAATTGAAGTTTGGAAATGTTAAGAGATAATGGAGTAGTGTGGTAACTAGTTTATTTAACAAATTAGAAGGACTAGGAAAATGCCATATGAATCAAGAAAACACTTTCGTACCTATGCACAACACAAAGGAGATGCTCAAAATTGTAATACTGATTGTAGGATTACATTTTTTAGTCTTGGAATGAAATTTATAGATGGTATATGAACATAAAGCAAGGTTAGAAGCAAGAGTTTTAGAAAACCAATTTGGTTTTATGCTTGGGAGATCAACTATAGTAGCCATATATCTATTAAGGAGATTAATGAAGAAAGTTTAGGAGGTAGTGGAGAATGTTCATAGGAGAAATGAGAAGGGAATTATTTTTAAGTTCGATTTTGAAGAAGCATATGATAGGGTAAGTTGGAACTTTTTGGAAAGATGCTTGTTGGGTAGGGGTTTGGGGAGATGTAGTGGTCTTGGTTGAGAGATTGCTTGTTTATTGCATTCTTTTGTTATTTTCAGTGGTGAACCTAGGCTGTGGCTTATGGTGTCGAGGGGTGTTAGACAAGGGGGTCTGCCACCTCCTTTCTTTCTTTATTTTATTTTTTGATCGAAAAATTATAATTATATATATCAAATGGATATGTATAAATACTCTGGGCATACCCAGGAGAGGAACCCAAAGCTTACACACAACTGGATAAGAGCATATACAGCTCAAAGGCGACAAAGGCCATCAACAAAGACTCCCAAATGCATCAAAACTTGGGCATTCCCAGGGTCTAGTAGTCACAATTAACTACAACTCAAATGCATAAGAAGGGGAATTTGTCATAAACTATCCTAAAAGTGTGGGTTTGGATCACTTTTACAATAGCTTTCTGAAGAGTGAAACATCCCTTGAATCTCCTTTTGTAATGAAAATGCCACAAGCAATATACTATAATGGCCACACAAGCTCTTTTAGCAACTGCCTGTACACCTGTGCCATTGGCTTCCGTAATCAACCATTTCAAACTAGCTTTCACCGTAGACATGGCTCTAGTCAAGCCCAGCCGATTTCTGATAGAGTTCCAAATTGTGCAAGATGATCTGCATTTGAAAAACAGATGATCAAGAGTTTCCGTCTCGAAACCACAAACCACGCCGGTTCTGTCAATCCCATCCCCGCTGAGTTTATCACTAGTAAGCAGTTTCCCTTTAGCAGCAAGCCAGAGTACAAATGAGTGCTTGGGAGCACACTCATTCTTCCAAATCATCTTGTGCCAAGGAACTCTCACCCCTTTGTCTCTCCAAAAATTATAAGCTTTTGAGCACTGGAACTGTTCACCCTTGTCCCATTGCTTCATCAGATCTTAAGCCTTACTTCTATCCCTGCATTGCATAATCATCAAATCTTTTAGCTCGACAAGCTTCTTAAATAACAGAGAATCATCATGTTTGGCAGATGCCTCCCCATATGCTTCCACCTCTCAAGTAAATATGGCTCACTCACTTGGACCACAGGAAGTCCTTCATGTCATGGATGTTCCACAAAGTTCTTGTGAGGAGAGCCCTGTTCTAGTTTCTGAGGTCAAACACCTCAATGCCACCCTCCTTCTTTGGTAAGCGTACCTCTTTCCAAGCAACCAGAGGCCTTCTACTACCTCCCCATAAAAATGATCTACATGGTTTGACCACATGATTCAGCACCGAGTGAGGGATGGGCAAAATAGACAGCCAAAAACATTCAACTCCCTGCACCACTGAATTGATGAGTTCCAATTTACCAGCATAGGATAATGAATGTCCAGGCGAAGAGCCAATCAAGTTGCCAATCCTATTAATGAGAGAGGAGTAATGCATTGAGTTTAACCTACTGGAGGCCAAAGGAATGCCCAGATGATAAGAGTCTCATGAAAGGGCTTGAAATGTGTAGAGGGGGTAGTTGTGTCTCACCTTCACTTTGCTAGCTGATGACACTCTGTTTTTCTTAGGTGATCTTAGAGATTCTTTTTTGAATGTTCTTATTCAAATATTTGATGGGTTTTTGGGATAAAAATTAACTTGAGGAAAAGTGGAATTGCCTCTATTAATCTGAGCTCTAGTAGATCTAGGGAGTTGGCATCATTAGTGGGTTGTGGCATTTTGGATTGGCCTTTTGTCTTGTTGAGGGGTCCTTTGGGTGGTAATTCTAGGTTGGTGGGGGTTTTTTGGTGTCTGGTGGGGCTGTCTAAGCGTTTGGATGGGTGGAAAGGTGCATTATTTTTGTGTGGAGCCATATTACGTTTTTTTTGGTGAGGTCCCGATAGGTGGTAATCCTAGGTTGGCGAGTTCCTGGGATTTGCTATGGAGGGTGTTTAAATGTTTGGATGGGTGGAAAGGTGCGTTATTTTGGGATCTTGGTTAATTCAGAGATTGTGTGGTTTGGGTCTTGGAAAGTGGGTGTCTAAAAACACTTAATTGGTTATGGTAGTTTCCTTTAGAGGAGACTTCTCTTTGGCATGAATTATTAAAAGCAAATTTGGTTTTCATGTGAATGGGTGGGATGCTAACTTGGGAATACAATGCTCTTTGGAGTGCTATTGGAGGTGTATTTCTCATATCTAACCCCTCGTCATTCCTTACACTAAATCCGTTGTTGATTTCGTTTCTAGGAAGATATTTGCGTCGGTAATACTGCGTTGTCCATCTCCTTTCCTTGTCTTTATCATTTGCCTTCAGGGCATAATGATGTTGTTTCCTCTTTTTTGATATCTGATGGCCATATGTCTTCTTGGGATTTCTATTTTTGCAGTGCCCTTAATGATCAGAAGGTGGAGGAGCTCTCTTCTTTCTTGTTTCTGGATGATTGTCTTCCTTCCACTAGGAGGGATAATTGTTCTTGGTTGTTACTCTTTGGTGGTTTATTCTTGGAAATCTGTTTTTGAGTATTTGACTAATGGTAATATGTCCTTTCTGCTGCATAAAGTATTTGGAAGGCCTAAGTTCCCTAAAACGTCAAGGCTTTTATTTGGTTGGTTGTTCTTAGTAGAGTACTAGGGTTAATGCCAACAATCTGCTGCAGAGTAGGACTTCGAGACTTTTGAAGTTATGTTTTGATAGTTCAGAAACAGTTCATCTATTTTTGTGTTGTGTTTTGCTTTGAAAATTTGGAATAAGCTTTTTGAGTTTTTGGTTTGTTGGGAGACCATTGGGTTTATCCAGAGTCAGTGGAGGATTTTTTGGGAGCATCATCTATATTTTTTAATGGAAGTGAAGATGCTGCTGCATTGTGGAGATGTGGAGTTTTCAGTGTGTTGTGGGTAATATGGTTGGGAAACTTCCCCTTATGGGATAGGATTCCTTCAGATATTAAGCTCGATTGGCTAGCTTGTTATTTTGAATGTTGTTTTTTTCCCTCTTATCTTTTCATTTTTTTTTTTTTTCTTTTAGGAGGATTTCTCATTCGCTTTATTGCATATAATCTCTTCTAGTGAAATCATATTCTTTTTCATCCCAAAAAAGACGATTAGGAAAAAATAAGTGGGATTGTAGCAAGCTTATAATAAGGTACATCAGGAAGTTTTACCATGGTTCTAGGGGCGAAAAGGGAGTAGATAGTATGGGTATAGATGTATGTTGGGGTAATGAGTCTAATGATTGGTGGTTTGACTACTAGGAGAATCTAGTGAATTTCTAATGCCACTTTTTTAATCCTTATTTTTTTTGCTTTATTTATGAACCTCATATCAAACAATGAGGTTCCATGGTGTGTGTGTGTGTTTGTAGATGATATTGTCTTGATCGATGAAACTAGAGATGAAGTAGAATCTAAGTTAGAATTATGGAGAGAAGTTTTAGAATCTAGAGGTTTTAAAATGAGTAGAAGCACGTGGAAATTTTTAGTCATTTTAAGATGAATAATGGAGAAATGTTAAATGAGATGGTCAAGAAATTCTTGGTACTAGTTGATTTTGGTCCTTTGGATCAATATGCAAATTGAAGGAAAAATTAAGATGTGATGCATAGAGTTAAAGCAGGATGTGTAATAGAGAAGTGCTTCATGTGTATTACATGATCATAGAATGCCATTAAAATTAAATAAGAAGCTTTATGTGACAGCTATAAGACCAATTATGTTACATGGATGGGCAAGTAAGAAGCATATCCAAAGTAAAGGTTGTAGAAATGAGACTACTATGATGGGTGAGTGGTAAGTTAGGGGGTGCACCTATATAAAGATAAGAATAGGGACATTAAGATGGTTTGGACACTTGAAACATTGATGTGTAAACGCACTAGAGAAGGATAACGCACGAGAAAAGGTTTGAGTCAGTCGTTGGTAGTGTGAGGGGTGGACGTAATAGCAAGTAAGGATTTGGTAGGACTTCAACTTTTTCTGGTGATATTGTCCTTGAAAACTCATAGAATGTCCGAAGAGAGTACATGTATCCAGCTCCACTCAGTGGGACTTAAGGTTTGGTTGTTGTTGTATATCTACAGAGAAGCTGCTCTGTTCTTGTAAATGATTTTGAATGTGAATGTTGAATCTTGGTATGAGAAAAACAAGCATAAAGAGAATTTGCTGAACTACTAGGACTTCTTTAATGCCACTGCTAGTTTTGGTTTCCCTTTGTTGAGAATTTGTTGGTATTCCAAGTAATGTATTTTGATCACTTGGAATGTACTTTATCCCGTGACTTGAAGGTTTTTGTCCTTTCATTTGGTGCTTCTGGTGCATTCATCAGTTTTTTCCCCACAATGCAAATGGCTGTTTTGGATTTGTTTGTGGAAGGACCATATTCTTCATACTCTCGTATTCTCTTAGTTTTAGCCTTGTAGCGTAATCAGGGGAAAATGTTAGCACTTGGGGTGCTGAAGGTCTTTCCAAGCCTAGAGTGGGTGTCAATCTTGGTTTCATTGGACTTGGATCAATCATCAATGTTGAGATTAACTTAAACTTCTGTGGCATCCATTTGAAATTGGTTTATCTCACTTTGGCCAAGCTCAAACTTGTTTCCAAGCCTTATCATGCTTGTTTATTGGCCTAATCTGGCATTTGTAGCCTTTCTAGAATTCATTGTTCTGTACCAATGCAACATTTGTTTCTCAATTAGTGATTATAGCACCCTTGGAGCTTACTCTTCTTGTTTGTACCTCTCTGCCTTTAGTCTTCATATTACAATTGAATTCTTTAAAATGAAGTTTGTGATAAGAGTTAACTTACAGTACACAACATACGCCTCAACTGTTTTGTGGGCATTCTTGTTGTGACTAAAATGTTGCACTTTTTAAGCCATGCTGTACTCAACCTTAAGTCTGGCTTATTGACATTGAACGAGCTCATATGTGTTCTTTGATGAGCTAAAATCAAGCTGTTAATGAGTAACTTTCTCAATAAAGAGTTCTAGTTTGTGTGGGCCCCCTTCCATATCATATTTATATTAGAATTCTAATCTGCATGAAGTTTTGTTTGAAATTCTTTTATTCAGGCATTTGCATTGAATATTCACATTGTGACTGGTTTTTCTTTTTTCTTTCTCCTTTCCTTGTATTTTGCAGTTCTTCATAACCAAACCTTATGCTTGTGATCCTTCCAGTCTTCCAAAATATCCTCCCAGCAAGGAGATGGATGCTAAGTTACGGGATGAAGAAGCAAGGAGGTGTGTGGATGAACTTACTTTTAGCTATTAAAACTACAATTTCTATAGCATTAATAAGGAATTAATGAATCAGGTCTTATGTTCACAGAACATGACTATGAGACTTTTTTAGTGCCATCCTAACTTTTTAAATTAAGGCCTGTTTGGAGCAGGTTTGGAATAAAATTTTCATTTTTCATGGTGTAAAATTAATTGTAGTTTCCATTTCATAGTATAAAATTACTTGGAATCAAAATAAAAATTATCTGTAAGCTAACTTGCAATGAATTAGTTCTTTCTATCCGAAAGCAGTAAAAACCTGGAGGTATCTAGTCTCTAAGGACCAAACACACAGATGGCACTGCCCACTTTGCCATCCTATGGGCTCGCATATATGCTTTGCAACAATTAGGTGGTTGACAAGTGATCTTTGATCTTTTAACCAGCTTGAGTGGAAGCTTCAATAACCAACTTTTCTCCCGAAGTGATTTTAGGTTCAAAATCAATTTCCAACTCCAAGAATGTGGTTTGTGTAGTAACATGTTGACCTAAAAATAATTTGCTCTACAAAATCACTTTTGTTGTTCCAATAGGTCTTTGTTAGTGGGTTGAGCTGCGCTTTAAATCAATTTAGCCATGATGAGAATTTTTTTCAAGTTGGTTATATTTGAATCTCTGCTCATCAGATGAATGACTTGATGGGTTTTGTATACCTGTCGTCTTTTAGGCTAGCTTATTACTATTGTATTGATTTTTTTTGCCTCGTCATTCGGTAATTCTTCCTTGAATGCAAGAACTTTGATAATGTGTGTATTTTATAATCTTTTATTCTGTATTTCTTGCATCTTTCCTCTCATGTGAAACAAGCTTCATAATTGCAGACTGAGAGCTGCTAACAAAGCTAATGCTGATGGCATGAAGAAAACCCGTGCGCGTGATCGAGCTGTAAGGGCAATTCCTGTTCCAGAAGCTAATGCTGAGCTACAAACCAATCTTGATGTATGTCAGATAATCTCCTTCCTTCAGCAAAAGCTTTCATTATTAGGTTATTTATGTCGCACTACATTGCTGAGGTTTCATATGTTTCTATGGGCTAGTAAGTCATTGATCAGCAACTTTTTGATTCTATTCGACAGCCTAATGTCATATAATCTATTATTTTGGTAATTTTATTTATTTATTTTTTAAGATATGGAAGAATCCATTTTTTCTGTTCACCTTATTCTCTGACATAAAATGATTAAAGGTGTGTCTGATGTTGTAGAGAAGTACATGCATAGCTGTAAATTTTTTAGACCTGCAATTTAAGGAGGTGTGGAAAATCAAGTCATTCTTCTATTCTTTTTGGCACTATTATGATCAAATATGATTGAAAATGAAAAAGTGAATTCCCTAGTATACTTTCCTTTCGATTCTATAGTTCCAAATAGAGCCTTGATGTTGCTGATTCCTGCTGGATAAAAGCATGTTGATTTGATGAGGATAAAGATAAATATATTGCAGAAGTGAAAAATAAAATGGACAGTTCTTGGTATGGAAAATAGTTGGGAATTCAAAGTATGTCAGAGATCACACTTGGGTATGGGGGACGAGGGATGTTGGGAAGCATCTAATTGGTTTGAACCAAGTGGGTGGAACTATGGGGGCAATAGTATGGGTAGTAACTTGCCATCTATGACTTTTAATTGATAGATTTTGTAATTAGTTTTGGATTGATTAATGCTGATTATTAATATAACAGAGACGGCGTCTAATAACACATGCAAATGCAAAGAGCAAGAGTGAGAAGTTTCCTCCCCCACACCAGGATGGAACACTTGGATACCCCTTGGGTTCTGCACACCACATCGATCCAGCATTTGATCCTCCGGATGTTCCATTCAGTTCCACGAATTTCACATATTCAAAAGCATCCATTCAAACTTGGTCTGGTCCATTGGTGGACCCTGCTGCTGTGGGTGTTCCGAGGAGAAAGAAGGAGTCGCGTAAAGATAAGAATTCTGCTCGGATAAAGTAGATGATGATGACATACATGTAATATAAGTTCTGGTTTTACATGAGACTCTTATGGGGCTTTGATGTTACTTAAGTCTGAATCAGAGCACCTTAAATCCGGGCTGCGGAAACCAGCAGTTTAATTGCATGAAGAGGTAAAATGTCTTGTATTTGATTTTTTTTTTCCCTCATTTTTTTCCTCATTTTGGATGGTGCAAGCATCTCTCTCTCTCTCTCTCTCCCTCCCCCTGTATATCTTGATTATTTATCTTTTTGTGTTGAAAACCTCTTTATGTAGATTAGAGAAATAAATTTGTTGTACCCAGGACTTGTTCTCTATTCAAATTTTCCCTCTAATGTTGTTAATGGTCATGCATCCGTATCTTCAGATATCAGAGAACTTTATGCGGCACTGTTCTGCTATTATTATTATTATTATTATTATTGAGTCATAAGAGTGATGAATTCTGTGATGTCTTCACATCATCTGTCGTGAAGTTAAATTGAGTGTGTTGCCCAATTGCATTGGCTCTTTGAGCAACCCCTTTGCAGTAGGTTGAAACCCAATGTCCCGCTATACTATTTTATTGAGGGGGGAGAACATTTGAATCCAAACAGGGTTAAAAAATTGTACATTTGTAGGAGTAGAAACTGAAATGGTTTGACCACCTCAGGAAGATTTCAAATCCAGAACTCAAATTTTAGGTATTTGTGCAATATGAGTGATGTCATTAATAATGATATGCGGTCAGAATGAGGGAATTTGGTTTGGTTTGGTTTGGTTTGGTTTGCTTACCGCTCAACCCCGCTTTGTCCCTCCCCGACTCACCTCGTTGTGGTCGAGTGCATTGTGTGAAGGGAATTTGTTCACAAAAGGGGAAAAAGTTTGGTGGTTGAGATGAGAAGGGCAGAGGGGCAAGGCAGGAAAGCTAATGGATTTAGTGGGCAACTACTACTTCCACATGTTTCTTCTCCTCTTGTTGTAAGCATTCCTCTATGGATTGGAAGCACGTGGTTCAGCGCTTCAACCAATTCACTTGCTCTCTCTCTCTCTACACGCACACACACACACACCAACCTGTTGACTGAAGATTGAAACGGTTCAATTTTCTTTCATCTGAACATACATATAAGAATTAATTTGAACCATGACCAAACTGAAGAATCATGACAAACCAAACCATCGTCCAGCTACATCATTCTCTTTTCCAAAAAAAGATTGAAAAAAAAAAAATAAAGGCAGAATTTTTTCCTAATCTATCACTCATTTTCATGCTTAGCGTCTTCAAAACATGTTAAAGGCTTCACTCAAGCCAGAGATATATAAGATAATTGTGTTTAATACATTTTTTGACTATATTTTACTTCAATTTACAAAAATTTTAATTAAAAACAAAATCTGAAACCCGCACACGTAATAAATCCTCCCCACATTTTCTACTTCACTCCATTGGGTTTTTTTTTTACTTATTCGCTCCACGCAAATTTGGGCGCAACTAAAGAGACACGAGGGGCAGAACCGGAAGTTCAGCGTCAGGTGGTGACAGATGGCGTCGCCATATGCTTCGTATGGCCACCCTACGCTCGGTATATGCACGTGGTGTCCATCTGTTCACCAGACCACAACCCTAAGCTGCCATATTTTACGCCCCACTTCCAGACCATTCCCACTAATGACCCAAATTAAAACAGTAGAAGAGTGGGGAGAGAGAGAGAGAGAGAGAGAGAAGAAAAGTAGTTGGTGGGTTTGACGTTTGAAGGGCCGTTTGCTTCAGCTGCAGGTATATATTATATTATTCATCACAAGAAGCTAAGTGGATGCATGGTCACCCCTTCTGGTTTTCCTCATCGATAATTCTCGCAGGAGTAATTAGTAGTTAGTCGTACAAGAAGATCGTTTTCAGCGGTGGTGGCGCAGGCGGCGGTGGGAGTTTGACTGACCAGGCCGGCCTAAATGAGGCCTCCGCCACCAGGGGGTCCGCCGGGGCCCGGCGGCGCTCCGCCTCCGTGGCCGGGACATCTGGGCTTCTTTGGTGCCCTGTGCGACGCCGTTTCCTCTTGGTCCGTAAATTTCCCATCTCTCTTCTCCTCCTACTAGATATATAGTAGTGTTCCATTTTTCACCTTTCAACAAAGAGAAAAAAAAAAACTCCAGTACCGTACAATTTTTTCATCTTCAACTCGTTTTTTTTTCTTGAAAGCATTATGAAAACGTTATTTTGTTTTTAAGAAAAACAGTATGTTTAGGTTTGGTGCGCATCCAGGGAATCGAACCCTGGTCAGTACCGTGGGAGGGTACTATGATACCACTACACCAGATGCGCCGGATGATGTTATTCACTTAGAATTTATACTATCACTCTTTCAGACTAATATTTAATTATGCCAAAATCATGAAGTCACAGTTTTGATCTCATGTAATTTAATTTATATATATATATATAAATATATATATTTCACTATTTAATTGAAATCTTAGGGTTAACAAAGTTGACACGTGGCAACTGCAAGTTAGTCATCAAATATTTATGCGTCAACAAAATGTATATTTATCTAAATATGTATGTTGTTTATATATACAAGAAATAACTTATTTTATTTTATACCTCTTAATTTTAAAATAAAAATTAATACATTCAGTGATTTTCTTAAGCTATGTGAGCTATATATAATTATAAATTAACATTATAATATTTATTTTATATTTGGTTTCTCAAAATTCTTTTTGAAAAAATAGTGTTTATATTTAATATTATTTTAAAGTTTTACTACAAAAAAGCATTTTTCATTTTAATATGTTTTTTAAAAAATGAAACATGCTTTTCTTCTCGAGTAATTTTTTTTTATAAAAAAACTATTAAATTTTTATATAATTTTACTACATTCTCACTGAATTCAATCGTATTAATAAATACCTTGCAAACTAAATTTTAGTACGATTTATGCTATATTAATTTTATTATTTGATTATTATTTACAAAAATTGAAAAAAATTTAAAATAATTTTTTTTTTACATTGTATGGAAGTACAAAATTCACATATTGAATTTAAATTTAAATTTGAGTATATTTAGATAATATTTTTTTGATATAATTTTATTCATATTTTATTAAATCTAAATAATTTTATATTTAAGAATATAAAAGTGTCGTTTAGAAATTAAAAAAATATAAAGAAATAAAGAAGTCTATTTTTTAGATTTAATTATCAAGAAATTTGAAAAAAAAAACATAAAAAACACTAAATACATAAACTAAATTTATTTTACATATTGTTTAATATTTTAATTATGTTAAACTAAGATTTTATTTTTGTAATATTTAATATAGTAAGAAAATGCAAAAAAAAAAAATGAATTTTATCCTCTGTTTTTTTTTTTGAAAGGAAAGTCCTTAACGGACTTAAAATGAAGGAACTGAAATATCTAACCTGAGAATGATTTGTAATATGTGGCAGCTTCTACTTCGTGTGCTGTTGCTGGATGTTTCGGGACTGCTTTGGTGGGCCTCCTCCTCCACCTGGGCCTTCTCCCGGCCCACCCGTACCTGTTCCTCCTCCTGCAGGCCCACCTGCTCCTCCTCCTGCTGCTCCTCCTCCAGGCCCACCTGCTTCAGCGCCTCCACCTCCTTTTGGCCCACCTGGCCCTCCTGGGCCTCCCGGGCCTCCCGGGCTTGTTTTCGGAGCACCTGGACCTGCAGGGGACCCTTTTGGGCTACCAGGCCCTAGAGCTCCCGGTGGCCCTCCAGGTCCAGGTCCAGGTCCAGGACCGCATCCTTTCTAAGTTTCCCAATCCTATATGCACACTGCAGGGAGGGAGGGCTCTGTTCATCTCTGCAGGCTTAACTTATGGTTGATGTGTGTGTGTGTGTGTGAGAGAGAGAGAGAGAGAGAGAGATTTGCTGAGAAGTGTATTGAATAGTAATTGGTGCTGACAATTAAACTACTATATCTCTTTGTTGACTTGAATTCTTAGTCTCTCTCTCTCTCTGTTTTTTTTAGGTAAGAGTGAAATTAGACTTCGATAATCTTAAAATCATTATTTTGATTTAGTGTCGCTTAAATGAATCTTCAAATAAAAGTTTTAAAAAAAGTGAAGGACATTAAAAGCACAAAAGCATTGGTGATGGTTAATTTGTAACTTCACATAATCTCCTTTAATAGACTTTTAGCTCTTACCCCAAGCTCCATAAATTTTAACCATGGACCATAATCTCTCATCCCTCTTTTTCTTCCCATTGGTTCTAATGTTTGTGGTTTACTTAATGTGTCTCTATTTATAAGCATTGAGCAAGGTGTGGAATTAACCTTTTTTTTTTAATTTTATTTTTCATTTTTAAGATTAAGATTCATAACTTTTTATATGTAAGTTTTTCTAATGGTTAAAATGTCATCTTCGGTAGGTATATAAATCCTCATCGAGTCCTCACATGTGTGTATTTATTTCATCAGTGACTATAATGTTTGCACTTTTAAAAGGGACTTTTGATTATTTATATTGAGTCTTAGGTCTTTAATTAATCTACATAATTATTAGGTTTTGCATGAATGTTTTTTTGTATAACTTTATAAGTAAGAAATATGTCAGCCGATTTTATTTATCATATGTTATTAAAATGAATAGAAAAACATTTTTTTAATTTAATTTTTTTCATACATAATTGGTTTCTTCTAAATCCTAGGATAGTGAAATAATATTTAATATATAACCTTTTTACTTTCAAAAATTAATACATCAAAATTTTAAACTTCTAAGTATTTCACTTATAAAATAGAATGCAAAGGTAGAAGGAAGAATTGGACAAGGTTGGGTTGTGTTTTTTTATGGGTTATTTCTAATTTATCTTTTATTGGCACCTAATACGGATTCGATTAATTCACCTTGATTCATAACGAGGTAAAGGCCCGAAAGGAGGTCACTTGAGTTTTCGTGTTTAAAAAAATATTATTTTTAAATAAAAGTATTAATAACAAATAGTGACAAATCTATACATGTGCTAGATATAAAAAAATATATTTAATAGCAGAAAAGACAAAAAATGCAATATTTATAAATATAGAGAATGCTAATATTAATATATATATATAACAATATAAATGAATGGATACAACCTTCCATAAAAAAGAAAAAAAGAAGAAGAAAGATCTAACAATATTTTGAAAGCTGCTAAAGAAGACAAACTCACTTTAAATGTGGATATGAATATATATATATATATATATATATATATATATATATTTATATTATGGTATGAATTAGCGTGAAAGCAATGCATTGTATATGAAATCAAGGCTCGATTCAAGTTAAAAGTAGTTAAATGACAATGAAAAAAAAAAAAAATCAAATTAGATAATTAATATAGTAGATAGGTTTATGTTTTTAAATGTCTAATAAATCAATTATAATATATATAATATATAAAATTTGAAAGAAAATGAGGCTAATATATGAGTTTTGAAGAGATTGTTGGAGTTCTTTTGGAGTTTATTTTTTTTTTATTAAAAATATTTAAAAACAGTTTGGATGGAGCTTTATTTTCCAAATTGACACGTCCCAAAAAACGCTGGATAGTATGACATTTTTTAAACAAAAGACGTTCAACCATCCAACGCCTTTTAATCTGAGCTAACACTGCAAGTGACACGTGGTGTATAAAAAATGCTGCATCAAGTAACATTTTTTTAATCTGGACTAGCACGAGTGTTAGGACCGGAGTAGCCCATGGGTGGGCTTGATATATATGGGTGAGCACCAACCTGACCCAAAAGCTTAAACCTATTGGGTTTTGGGTTCAACCATGTATATAAGCACTCATTATCTACTCAAATTTTTCAATATGAGACAAACTTACAAGTTGAATTCTTAACAACGAGTGACATGTGGCCATTAAAAAAGGCTACACTAAGTAGTGTTTTCAGCTCAAATGCTCATTGAAATAGAGTTTTTTGCATACCCTATGCAAGAAACACTAGTTATGTGGCTGTCACGCCCCGAACCCGCGGATGGGTCATTGGTGTGAATATAGTAACCTAACCTGCCTTTGTATCAATTAAAACATACATGATACTAAACGGAATGAGGGTTTGACCTCGTGGGGTACACGTACGCCCTATACACATTCACATTCATATCCATACTCATCAAATACGCAGTGGAAATGTTCTTTCTATACATACATCAAATCATACCAGAGTCTATACAGAACTAGAATATACATTCCTAGAATTACAGTACATACTCTGAGTGTCTACAAAATCCCAACAATGACAACTCGGTTACAAAACTCGTACTTACACAGGTACTAAATGCAACTAACCAGCACCCACGCTTTCGGATGCTAGGATGCTAGTTTCGGCTACCCGAAGGACCTGAGAAACATTTGTATATTCGGGGTGAGACACCTCTCAGTAAGGAAGAAAGCAGGTTATATTAGTGTGTGACATACGAGTGTTATTTCAGCGTAAAACATAACACAATATAATACAGTACGATACAGTTCAATGCACTTCCAGTATTTAACAATCTAGTTCCAGTACATACGATACCCAGATATACGGTCAATGTTGTCACACTAAGCACCTAATTACCCTGCGATAATTGAAGCCTCACAACGATAACGTTGCCAATACGAGCACCCGATAACCTGCGATAACTGAAGCCTCACAGTGATATCGTTGCCACTACGGTAGAGCGCACACCCATCGGTGACCAGCCGGAAAGAATAGGCGATATTTCACACCCTCGGATATAGAGCCGGACACTCTCGTCCACGGTAATTAGCTGAGACACGGCATCAGCATACGGTAATTAGCCCCCCTAGCTGTTTTTACAAAACTTGGAACATTTTACATACAATAGTTCATTTTACACTTATTTGGTATACAACAAATCCTATCGTTTTTAGTTCAAGAATACAGTTTAATACAAATATGGGTATAGTCATCTCAATACTACGATTTTAATACAAGATACGATTTCTCCAACAAAATAGAGATGATTCCCGAAACCCCAAAATTTTTTCAAAAACTGTAACCTGAAAATCTCGTATATTCACCCATAGATTTTCCCAAATAAGTAGCCAAAACATACATACGATCGTAAACTACAGGTTTATCGATCCCGATTTCAAAAATAACTGATATAAACAAAATCCTTTACCTTTTCCCGAATATCAAAATATGAACTCTACGGCTCCAAATCTACGAATCGAATCACCAAAACCTAAACATCCAAGAACTATACTTCACTATAATTCTTACTACTACATATATTTCAAAACGAAACTAAAACCAGACCCTTACGACGATTTTGGGTCAAAACCCGAAAATCCTTGAAATGAAGATTTCATCCACTATTCTCGAAGAGATTCCTCCCCTGATCCACACAGTAACGTCCGATCGTTGAATCAGGCGACGAACAACGAAGAATTGAAGAGAGAGAGAGAGAGAGAGAGAGAGAGAGAGAGAGAGAGAGAGAGAGAGAGAGAGAGAGAGTTTTAACTTACTTAGCCATGAAGCAATGAAATAGGATATTTATAGCCGCTTTGACTTGACCAACCTCGTCAACAAGATGGTGCCTTCATCTACGAATCATCCAAACATTTCGTCGATGAATCGGCTCCTTCAACGACGAACCCTATTCCGATATTTTACAACACATTCGGTATCTCTTTGTCGACGAGACTCTGAATTTTGGCGACGAAGAGTATAAGGGCCTTCATTGACGAGAACAATGACTTCATCGACAAAACCTTCAAAATTTACCTTTTTTACTATTTTTCATTCATTCAATCTACATACCTTAGGTCGGGTTCTTACAACCTCCCCTCTTTACAAAAATTTCATCCTTGAAATTTGCAATCTCTTATTTACCTAGTTATCTACATACCCATATGTATACCTGACTCTTAGGAAGAACTGACGACCACCCACATAGCAGCTCCGTCCCAAATACATACATACCCTCACTTATGGCAGAGGAATACTGTTGTTACATACATACACTATCTCGGGAGTTCACAATATTACAAAACTCTCTCCCAGAGACTAACCACACAATACTACTACGGTAGCAGAGTATTAGATACATACATACATACATACCCATACCGACCCTACTATTAGAACTATTACTTAGAACAACTGCGGATATTTCTGGCGTATTTCCGTCTCTAACTCCTAAGAAGCTTCCTCAACCGTGTGATTTCGCCACAGTATCTTCACTAACGATATCTCCTTGGTACGCAGCTTCTGAACTTTACAATCCAGAATATGAACGAATATCTCCTCATACGCCAAAGCATCCCCAATCCCTAAGGACTCGTAACTAATCACATGCGACGGATCCGGCACATACCTCCTCAACATGGATACATGAAATACATCATGGATCCTCGAGAATGCAGGGGGTAGTGCAATCTTGTAGGCTACCAAACCCACTCGCTCCAGTACCTCGAATGGTCTGATATACCTTGGGCTCAGCTTACCCTTCTTCCCAAATCTCATCACTCCTTTCATTGGAGCGATTCTCAAAAATATCTTACCGCTAACCTCGATTTCCAAATCATGACGGCGAGCATCTGCATAACTCTTCTACTGACTCTGAACTGATTTAATTCTATCCCTGATCATTCTGACCTTCTTAGAAGCCTGCTATACGAGTTCTGGACCCAATATCTTCCGTTCACCAACCTCATCCCAATACAGAGGAGACTGACACCTTTAACCATACAATGCCTCGAACGGTGCCATCCCGATACTAGCCTGGAAGCTGTTGTTATAGGCAAATTCCACTAACGGTAGAAACTGAATCCAACTATCGCCGAAATCTAACATGCAAGCCCGTAACATATCCTCCAAGGTCTGTATCATCCTAGATGACATTCTACTAGTGTAGTGTTGGTGGTAACTCGGTGACAAAGTCCATGGAAATATGCTCCCATTTCCACTCCGGAATACTCAATGGCTACAACGGCCTTGCCGACCTCTGATGTTCAGCTTTTACCTGCTGACACGTGAGACATTGCTTCACAAATCGAGCAATCTCCCGCTTCATACCACTCCACCATAAGGACTCGCGCAAATCTCGATACATCTTTGTACTACCTAGATGTACCGTATACAAGGAACGATGCGCTTCCTCCACAATCGTCCTCTTTATCCCCTCGTCGTTTGGAATGCACAACCTGGTATCAAACCTTAGTACACCTCCCTCAGAGATGTTAAAATGTGCAGCCAACCCTTGCTGCACTTTCTCTACAACGTCGACTAACTCCGCATCATAGCCTGCGCGACTTTAATCCTCTCAAATAATGTTGATTGGATCACCAAGCTAGCAATGAAAGCCTGATGATTACCATCCACCAACTCCATGCCAAGACTTTCTAGATCCCGTTTGATATGATGCTGACCTACTATTGCAGATATTGACGCATGCTCTGACTTCCAACTCAACGCATCAGCTACCACATTGGCTTTTCCTGGGTGATAGCTAATCGTGCAATCGTAGTCCTTGATTAGTTCAAGCCACCTTCTCTACCTCATGTTCAACTCCTTCTATGTGAAAAAGTATTTAAGGCTTTTATGGTCCGTGAAGATCTCATACTGTTCACTGTACAAGTAGTGTCTCCAGATCATGCGTAGGGTAATTATTCTCGTACTACTTGAGTTTTCGAGAAGCATAAGCAATCACTTTCCCCTATTGCATCAACATACATCCCAATCCCTTCAGCGATGCGTCGCTGTAAATCACAAAACCACCATTCCCAAATGGGATGGTTAAAATTGGAGCAGTAATCAGTCGGTGTTTCAACTCCTGGAAAATCTGCTTGCATTTTTCGGTCCAATCAAATTTCACACCCTTCCTTGTCAACCATGTTTGATGGCCAGATAACTTAGAGAATCCCTTCACGAACCGCCGGTAATACCCAGCCAGTCCTAGGAAACTCTAAACATCCTGTCGCTCATCGGTGTCACCCAATCGACCACTGCTTCAATTTTACCAGGATCAACTAAGATACCACCCTTCGACACGACATGGTCTAGAAACGCGACCTAATTCAGCCATAACTCGCATTTCTTCAGCTTAGCATACAATTTCTTCTCCTGTAGAACCTGAAATATCAACCTCAAATGGTTTCCGTGCTCTTCCAAACTCTTAGAATATACCAGAATGTCATCAATAAAAAACACCACGAATTGATTCAGGTATTCATGGAAAACCCTATTCATTAGGTCCATAAATAACGTTAGAGCGTTAGTCAACCCAAAAGGCATGACTAAAAACTTGTAGTGTAACATCCCTCAATTTTTAAATATATAATGTCACATAATAGGTAAAATGATCAACCCAAACTCGTTGGTAGCGAGGACACCTGTCAAACACAGTGGAAAACCTAGCAGCAGTAAACGTAAAATCTCAACATCCAAGAATAAAACATAATACTAGAGCTTTCTATTAACAACAATATATTTTTTATATGTACAATCTCCAAAAAGTCAAAACATCACTAGGACCATACAACAAAAATCTCCTAGTCCTAGTTTGACGCTTACCCTTCTAGTAGGGAAGCACCAATCACTCAACGGCGGTCCTGATCCGCCGGTCTCTCTGGGTTTCCTGAAAAGTTAATTAATGTTGGGGGTGAGACACTTCTCAGTAAGGGAAAATAAACTAAATACAGTTGTATGGCAACATGAACATTTAAAGTGCTTATACATATACAGTACATTTCATAATTCTAGAAATAATCATAATATCATACTGGATGATCATGTACCTTCATATTTGTTAATAAATCATAACATACATAAGCATCTGTTATCACTATAATAACATACATAAAAACATCTGTTGTAACTGTAGTATTGAAAATATACCCAAGATGAATAGCTAGCTAATGTTATGTATTACCCCCCATGACGGGTTGTGCAGCCCGAAGGCGGGACCTGACAATGGCTAGCCGACCACTGTCGGATCAAATATGTCTGTAAGTACGATGGGCCCGCCACACCCTGGTCCGGACTGCCAGGTGGATGTCCACACTCTACTGAAAGTCACATCGACTATCCATCTCCCATCTCCTCGTGGGATGGTTAGCACTAATCTGATGTAGATATCTGATCTACAATATAGCTACGGTACTGAGCCCTGAACTGAACAAAACTAACATCCTGATTGTAATAACATATAATACATGAACATACGTATCATCATCACAGCCTTGTGCCAAAAACATAGATACGGCCTCGTGCCGAAATCATACATATGGCCTCATGCCAAAATCATAGTAAATACGACCTCGCGCCGATAATATAAGTATGGCCTCGTGCCAAAACATAAATACGGCCTCGTGCCGATAACATACATGTGGCCTCGCGCCAAAATCATTTCAAGTATTTATGTTTTGAAAATAACTCATTTATCATATATTCATCAAACTCAGTATAGCATAATTCGTCTTTTCAAAATACTTGAAAATATGCTTTGCTCGTAAAATCATTCATATCATGATTCGCTTTACATAAAAAAAAAAATAATAATGTTCATGCCACACATGTGCTGTTAAGTCTTACTTCATATTTTAAAATCATCATTTCTAGCATCTTATACATACATATACCTTTTCATCACAATAGTAGTATTTTCCAGTCATACATTTCATATGTAATATACAAAGATAGCATAGGCTTTTTTAAAAATAAATGTGCTCATAATTAATAATAATATGCATGGAAAATTTCTGCTTTAGTTTATTCCCTTACCTGGCTACTAAGAAAGCCCCCAAAATATCCTAGTCTAACCCTTGTATGAGTTCCTGATCAACACCCTGAAACTCAAAACTCCCAGTATTAAACATTAGTATTTTCATGTGTACGTCAATTTCTATAACTACCATGAAGTCTAATTTGGCTTAAAAAGCCTTACCTTAACTCTGGGATGATTTCCAACTTCGTTTCCCCAACGATCTGCTTCGGCAAACTTGTAGGGAATTTCGCTAGGAGCATCGTGGTAGCCTCAGATCTTCGATCCGGCGTAAAATCAGCCCAAAATCGAAGAGAGAGAGTGAGAGGGCCGAAGAGGAGAAAGAGGAAGCTTAATATGAAATAAAAATCAGATTTTTCATATATATAGACAGCGGAATTCTTCGACGAGCCCAATCTTCGTTGACGAGTTCTTCATAAATTTCATCGATGAGACCCTGTATTTGTCGACAAAATTCAGGCTGCCTCCGAACCCTTCTCGGCATTTTCTCATCGACGAAGTCCTGTGTTCATGGACGAAATTCCTAAAGACTTCGTCGACGAAACCCCCTGTGTTCGTCGACGAACTGAGGCAATCCCTTAAAAATTATTTTATTCCCCAAATGCAATGTTGTCGACGAAGTCTACCACCTCCTTGTGTTTTTGTCTCTATTTCCCTCTCTCTTTATTACTCAAATTTCTAATTTAAATTTGGGTCGTTACATCCTCCCCTCCTTATAAAAATTTCATCCTCGAAATTTGCTATTCACATAATTTATCATCCCTTAGGCAAAATGGTCTACTCGTTTTATTACTTACCCTCATTTGTGGCGGAGGAATACCGTGGTTACAACTCAAGTTCTGGGAGATTAAACATATCAAAAGAAAACTCCTCCCAAAACTAAAATACTACACTACTAAAACCATACACGTACCTGTGAAAGAAACTTACAAATTACTCACATTTCCTAATTACATTTAAACTTCCTGAAATAATTGTGGATACTTCTGTCTCATCTGCTCCTCGGACTCCCAAGAAGCTTCTTCTACTGCATGATTCCTCCACAAACTTTTATTTGAGGAATCTTCTTGTTGCGTAGCTCCTGTACTTTCCTATCCAGAATACGTACTGGTACCTCCTCATACCCCAATGAATCACTAAGCTCCAACTCATCATAATTGATAATATGAGAAGGATCTGGGACGTATTTCCTCAACATTGATACGTGGAATACGTCGTGAATTCTAGATAATGAAGGTGGTAAAGCAAGCCTGTAGACCACCAGTCCCACTTTCTCTAAAATCTCAAACGGACCAATGAACCTAGGGCTAAGTTTGCCCTTCCTACCAAATCTCATAACTCCTTTCAACGGAGCTATCTTCAAAAATATGGGGTCCCCCACATCAAACTCCAAATTCCTGCGGCGATTGTTGGCATAACTTTTCTGTCGACTCTGAGCTGCACTAATTCTTTCCCTGATAAGTCGAACCTTATCGTATGCCTGCTGTAGAAGCTCTGGTCCCACTACATGCCGTTTACCCACTTCATCCCAATATAAAGGAGATCGACATCTCCTACCGTATAGTGCCTCAAATGGTGCCATGCCAATACTGGACTGGTAACTGTTATTATACGCAAACTCTACCAATGGCATAAACTGAGTCCAGCTACCCCCAAAATCTAAAACACATGCTTGGAGCATATCTTCTAATATCTGTATCGTCCTCTTAGTTTGTTCGTCTGATTGAGGATGGAATGCCGTACTAAATGATAACTGAGACCCCAGAGCCTCCTGTAAGCTCCTCTAAAATCGTGATGTGAATCGTGGGTCTCGGTCTGATACAATGGATACAGGCACCCCATGAGAACGAACTGTCTTCTGAACATAAATCTCTGCTAATCGGATGAGGGAATAGCTGATCTTGATAGGTAGAAAATGGGCAGACTTAGTCAACCGGTCTACAATCACCCAAATGGCATTCTGGCCATGTAATGCCGACAGCAGCCCTGAAACAAAGTCCATAGAAATATAATCCCACTTCCACTCTGGGATAAATAATGGCTGCAACTGCCCTGCCGGCCTTTGGTGCTCAACTTTGACCTGCTGGCACGTCAAACACTGGGCTATATATTCAGCGATCTCTCTCTTCATACCACTCCACCAGTACGACTCTCGCAGATCTCTGTACATCTTTGTTCTACCGGGATGAACCGTATACAAGGATTTGTGGGCCTCATCTAGAATAGTCTTCCTGATGTCAGCATCAGTAGGAACACATAGTCTAGAATGGAACAGCAAAGCTCCGTCATCTAAGATGCCGAATTCCTCTCCCTGACCACTCTGCACTCTATCCATCACCTTTACTAATTCTGGATCTTCTTTCTGGGCGGCTTTAATTCTTTCCTGCAGAGTAGGCTGTACCACTAAGCTGGCGATACATATTGGAGTATTGCTCTCCATCAACTCTATACCGAGTCTCTCCAAATCCATCATGATCGGATGCTGGATCTCCATAGCTGCTAATGCTGATACTCCAGACTTCCTGCTCAGTGCATCAGCTACCACATTTGCTTTCCCTGGGTGGTAACTGATCGTACATTCAAAATCCTTAATCAACTCTAACCACCTTCTCTGTCTCATATTCAACTCGTTCTGGGTGAAGAAATATTTTAAGCTCTTGTGGTCAGAGAAAATATTGCATTGCTCGCCGTATGGATAATGCCTCCAATTTTTCAGTGTGTGTACCATTGCAGCCAACTCAAGATCGTGGGTAGGGTAGTTCTTTTCGTACTCTTTCAACTGTCTAGACGCATACGCTACCACCCTTCCATGCTACATCAACACACAGCCAAGCCCCTTTAAGGACGCATCACTGCAAATAGTATACCCCTTACCCCCAGATGGGATGATCAATACCGGCGCTATGACTAATCTCTACTTTAGCTCCTGAAAGCTCTGCTCACAGCTGTCGTCCCACTCAAATCTGGCATTTTTCCTGGTAAGTCATGTCAGAGGCCCTGATAAGGCTGAGAATCCCTCGACAAAACGACGGTAGTAACCGACTAACTACCAAGAAACTCCTGATCTCCTAGATGTTACTCGATCTAGCCCAGTTCACCACCACCTCAATCTTTCTAGGATCTACAAAAATTCCGTCTCTTGAAATGACATGCCCCAAAAACACAACTTTCTTGAGCCAAAAGTCACATTTGCTGAACTTGGCATATAACTTCTTCTCCCTGAGCATCTGTAAAACTTGCCGCAAAAGCATCTCGTACTCCTTATAGCTCCTCGAATAGACCAGTACATCATCAATTAAAACAACTACGAACTGGTCTAGGTATTGGTGGAAGACTTTATTCATCAAGAAACTTGTAATGCCCATACTTGGTCCTGAAAGCCATCTTCGATACATCTTCTGCTCTCACCTTCACCTGATGGTAACATGATCTGAGATCGATCTTAGAGTATACCTGTGTACCCTGGAGCTGATCAAATAAGTCGTTGATACGGGGTAGAGGATATTTGTTCTTGATGGTCACTTCATTAATTTCTTTGTAATCTATGCACATCCTCATAGACCCGTCCTTCTTCTTTACAAACAGCATTGGAGCTCCCCACGGAGATACACTAGGTCGTATGAAGCCTTTATCTAGCAAATCCTGCAACTGATCTTTCAGTTTGGCCAACTTTGCTGGCGCCATTCGGTACGGAGCTTTGGAGATAGGCGCTGTACCTAGAAGTAGATCAATGGAAAAATCTACTTCACGATCAGGTGGCAACCCTGGTAATTCATCTGGAAACACGTCTGTAAATTCTCTCACTACAGGCATATTTATAAGTTTCAATTCATTCTCTGACATTTCTTTTACAAAAGCCACAAATCCCAAATAGCCACTCTGGAGCAGTCTCCTCGCCTGAACTGCGGAGACCATCTGAGGTAAAGATTGCACTCGTGACCCTATAAATCTAAATTCTGGTTTCCCTGGAGGTCTGAATATCACTTCTCTAGCAAGACAGTCTATAATAGCAGAATTAGCCACTAGCCAATCCATGCCAAAAATAATATCAAACCCGTGCATATCCAGCACCACCAAATCAGCAGATAAAATCTTCCCCTAAACATTAACTGGGCAACCACAGAGTACTCTACTACATCTCACTGCTGACCCAGTTGGTGTAGCCACTAATAACTTGACATCTAATGATTGCGTTTCCGCCCCACATAACTTAACACATTCCAAGGACACAAAAGAATGTGCAGAGTCAAAAAGTGTAATAACTTTAAATGAAAACATACTAATAGTACCTGTCACCACGTCACCGGCCGCCTCAGCGTCACCCGGCGTCAAAGCGAAAACTCTGGCTGGGGCCATATTCCTCTGCTGGCCTCCTCGTGGTGGTTGGTAACCTTCTCGTGCAGGTCTAGGAGCAGGAGCAGTAACAGTCTGTGTCGGACACTCCCTCATCATATGTCTTGGCTCCCCACACCTGTAGCAGACACCTTGCCCGGCACGACACTCCCCTAGGTGTCTCTTCCCGCAAAAGGGGCAAGCTGGAGATGGCTGTGCACCTTGGAAACCGCGATTCCCGGTCTCCTGCCTCTGACCTCTATAATAGCCACCTCTCTTCCATGTACCACGTCCACCCCCTGCTGGGAACCAGAAGGTGTAGACCTCTTCTTCTGTCTCTGTTCCTCAGCCTCCAACTGATCACCAATCTTGGCTATAGTGGCTCTATCCACTAGCTCAACAAAATCTTGCAACTTCAGAATCAATACCTGTTTGTATACCACGTTCCCCATATGCTCAGCATCTGCTGGAGTAGGGGAGTACACCCTCGCCAGAGCCATGTTTTCCTGATAGTTTCCCTGAGGCATCTGATTACTCCCATGGTTCTAGCTCTGTGCAGGCATATCGCTCCTCTATGCCTGACAGTTCCGGGGTAAGGGTCCGATTTCATTTTTGGTTCGGTAGATCTGTAGTAGGTAGAATTGTATTGAAGTGTTGTTCTTCAATTCTTAGGTTTCAGGAACTCGGTTCGCTGTTTTGGAGCCATTTAGTTCGTGTTTTGGTTTTTAGGAAAAGGTAAGAGGTTTATGTTTATATTGATTATTTTTTGTAATCTGAATCGGTAAAACTATGCTTTACGATTCTACGAATGTTTTGATTACTTATTTGGGAAAATCTATCGAGTGAAATGGCAGGATTTTCGGGTTACTATTTTTGGGAAAATTGGGGGTTTCAGGTATCATCTCCGTTTCTGTTGGGAAACTATATATTTGGTTAAACTGTAATATAGAGATGACCGTACCTTTGATTATTTAAAATTGTATTTTTGAAATATCTGATATGATATTGTTTGTTACCCAAATAAGTGTGGAATGAGCTTATATATATTGAATGATATGTTTTTTGGAAAAGCGTGACGGTTAACTACTGTAGGCTGTGAGTAATTGAAATGAGATATAGGAATGTGAGTTTAAAAATTGTTCTAGATTTTTTGAAAATGCTGAGTCGGGATAAAATCAAAGGCCTAGGACAATTGAAGTGTGTCGGTTAACAACTGAAGGTTGAGATATGAGGCATGCCGGAATAATACTGTAGGCAGCCAAGTTGGTTAACTACCGTAGGTTCAGATATCCGGCTTGAGGCCGAGGGTGTGCAATACCACCTATGATTCTGGTTGGTCACCAAAGGGTATGATTTTGTACCTTGTTTGCATTGGTTGAACGCTAAGGGGCTTAGGCTATGCCAGGCTACCGGGGGCGCCATGTTGTGCTGCCGGCTTAGGACGAAGAGTGTGACAACACTAGACCGAGGTGTTTATTGAGATGTATACAGGAATTATTTTGTGAAAATACTGGAATTGTGAAATTTTTATGTTTTACTGTTGAAATAACACTTATGTATCCACATATTGATATAACCTATTTCTCCCTTACTGAGAGGTGTCTCACCCCTATCATACAAATGTTTTTCAGGTCTTTCAAGTACCCGACCCTAGCGTTCTAGCGTTTTAGGAGCGTGGATGTTGGTTAACACTGTCGAGGTACTTGTGTAAGTACTAAACCATGGTTGGGGTGTCATTTTGAGTTACGTGGACACCCGGGGATTATGTTTTGTATTATGGAACTAGATCCTGATGTTGTATAGACTCTGGTATGGTAATATGATGTAATAGGTTGAATTATTCCGTTGCATATATTGTGAATATGATTGTGGATAGGGTATACATGAACCCTACAGGGTCGGGCCCTTACATTGTATAGTATCATGAAAGATTGTATGATATAGGAACATGTTAGGTTACTAAATCACATCCTGGGGCCCATTTCTGGGTTTAGGGTGTGACAACTTGGTATCAGAGCTAACTAGGTTGTTAGTGTGACAACCCGAATAAAAATGGTATTTAAAATAATAAAGAGAAAGGAGAATTACCAGAGGTCTCATCAACGAACACAGGGAATTTGTCGACGAGGGCATAAGAGGGCCTCGTTAACGAAGCCAAATTTCATCGACGAGGAAATGCCAAGAGAGGTTTTTGAGCAGACTGAATTTCGTCGATGAGGAGTGGATTTCATCGGCAAAATTATTGAAGGACTCATCGACGAGATGACGTGGCTTGTCGACGAATCCAACCCTATAAATATAAAAAATCTGGATTTTAACTTCAAAATTAAGCAAACTCTCTCCCTCTCTCTCTCCTCTATTCGGCTCCCTCTCCTTCTTTCTTCGATTTTGGGCTGAATTTATGTCGGTTCGACAATTTGAAGCCACCACGACGCTCCTAGGGAAGTTCTCTTCAAATCTGCCAGAGCGGATCGTTGGTGAAAGCAAGTTGGAATTCATCCCTAAGTTGAGGTAAGACTTTTTAAGTCAAATTTGGTCTTACAGTAGTTATAGGAAATGATATATACGTGGAAATACTGAAGTTTAATATTGGGAGTTTTTATTTTTAGGGTATTAATCAGGAAATTCTACGGGTGTTAGACCAGGATATTTTAGGGGCTTTCTCAGTAGTTAGGTAAGGGAATAAACTAAAGTAATTATTTTTCTATGCAAATTACCATTATTTCTTAGCAAATTGATTTTTAGAAAATCACGTATTATATTTGAATATTATTAAGTAAATGTATATTTGGGAAAATATTGCTGTATACAGGTATTAAGATTTTAGATGGAACGTATGATTTAATTCAGCCTTGTGTGGCATGAGTATTATTTTTCATGAAATGTATGATGTTATGACAATTTTACGAATAAGCATGTTTTCAGGAATTACATAATAATGCAGTATATGATGATTTTGGAATACATAATAATTGATTTATTTTCAGAATGATATGTATGAAATATTCGGCACGAGGCCGTAATTATGAAATATTCGGCACAAGGCCGTAATTATGAAATATTCGGTATAAGGCCGTAATTATGAAATGTTCGGCATGAGGCCGTATTTATGAAATGATCGGCACGAGGTTGCTATAATATCATGTATTATATGTTATCAGAACCTGGATGTTAGTTTAGTTCAGTTTCAGGAGCTCGGTACTGTAACTATATAGATCGGATATTTATGTTCAGACTTGTGCTAACCGCCCCACGAGGGGGTGGAAGATGGATAGTTGAAGTGGCTTTCAGTGTAGAGTTGTAGATGTCCACCTGGCAGTCCAGACTAGGGTGCGACGGGCCCATCGTACTTACAGACATTTTTGACTCGGCAGTGGTCGGCCAGCCATTGTCGGGCCCCGCCTTCGGGCTACACAACCCGTCATGGGGGGTAATACATGACATCAGCTTGCTATTCATCCTGGGTTAGTTTTCAGTATTATCAGATATAATAGACGATTTATGAATGATATGAGTTACTAGAAAAGATGAAAGTATATGATGATTCAGTATGTTATGATGAATGTTTACAGATATATGAAATGTATTGTATATGTATAACTGCATTATTTATTCATGTTGCCACACAGCTGCATTTAGTTTATTTTCCCTTACTGAGAAGTGTCTCACCCCCAAACTTAATATATTTTGAAGGAGACCCTGAGAGACTAGCGAGTTGTGGCTGCTGTTGAGCTTATTAAGTTACCCTACTAGGAGGGTAAGATTTTGTTCTAGGATCAGGATTATTTTGTTGTGAGGTCCTAGTTGTATTTGGAACGTTATGGGAGATTGAAAATATATGTATGCTATTTTGGTGTAAATAGACTCTGGTATTATGTTTTATGGTTGGATGATTGAGATTTTATACTTACTGCTGCTTAGGTTTCCGCTGTGATTGACAGGTGTCCTCATTACCTACGAGTTCGGGTTGACATTATTATTATTTATTTTTATTATGTGATAAATTAAGGGGGACGTTATAGTTAGGTCTTGTAGACTTGGTTAGGCTTGATTAGGTGAACCTACCAGAGTATAGGATGTAGGGAATGGGTAGAGTAAGTTGAGAGTTGTCTTGTAGCTAGATAGGGATTCATTGACGGTGTTTTGTGTTTTTTTTGGAAAGAAGATTTCAGTAAAATCACAACAAACCATTGATGATTTCGTGTTTGTGCGGTAGGGTAGACCTAGGCCTGAGAGTCTAGAGTTTAACATGATTATTCTGCAATGATTGTGTTAACTGTGCTATGTTATAGGAATGCTAATCTATTCCTACACTATTTTCAGAATGCAGCCATAGGATAGCAATTGGGATAATAACTCAGTAGGGACTGTGAGTGAAGGGTCTCCTTCCATGTCTCGGGGTTTGACTAGGCATATTATGTGAGAGATCGAGAGAAGTGTTAGGAGACGGGAGTGTTTACCTACGGCTGCGGGTTGCACCATTGAGAAGTTCACTTGCATGCATCCTTCGACGTTTATTGGAGGATCTGACCTAATTGTAGCGAAGAACTGGGTGCAGAAGACAGAAAATATACTGAAAGTTCTGCACTGCACCAATGAGCAGAAGGTTCCCTATGCTACATTCCAGCTGGTAGGAGAAGCTGAGAGGTGGTGGATGGCGGTGAGTCTGCTTTAGGAGCAGTGAACTGATTCATTAGGGATGACGTGGGGCCATTTTAAGGAGGTATTCTTCGAGAGATACTTCCCGGCTTCTGTCTGTGATGCAGAGGCAGACGAATTCTTGAGTCTGACTTAGGGGACCCTAATAGTACAAAATTACGCAGCTAGATACATCGAGCTGTCTTGCTTTGCACCGTGTATTATCTCGAACAAGTACGAAAAGGCTCAAAGGTTCGAGAAGGGCCTAAGGAAGGACATACGTAGGCTGGTGGGAATGCTGTAGATTCGGGAGTTTCCTGTTCTGGTGGATAAAGCCACCGTAGTTAAGGCTGGTCTCCCGGAGGATGAGGTGGCACAGGATCAGAAGAAGAGGCCGGTACATTCTAGTTCTCATCAAGGGCAGTGGAAGAAAAAGAACTAAGGTTCGGGTAATTGTCAGAGTACGGAACTACGGGGTCCACAAGGGGACCAATCTCACGAGTGTTGTGCCAAGTGCTATAAATAGCATGATGGTGAATGCCAGCCGTTTGCGGGTAACTATTACAACTGTGGCAAATCAGGCCATAAAGCCTTAGACTATCGTACGTAGATGATTGGTACGCCTACACCGAGTCAGAATCGGGGAAGTTACCAGGTGCCTTGGGGAAACACAGCTCAGGTGAGGGTGTACTCACTTATTCCAGCCGATGCAAAGTATGTTGGCAATGTGGTGATAGGTACCATGTTATTGCTTTTAAATAAAGATGTTGTCTTATTCGATTAAGGAGCAACCCACTCTTTTATATCTGCAAATTTTGTGAAACTGTGTGGGGTTGAAACCCAAGTGATGGATGAGGGGTTGTCTGTGGTTATACCATCTAGGAGTGTGATGATCTGTAGGAAGATGTTAGAGAACTGCCTAGTGGTAATTCAGGGAAGGTCGCTACCGATGAATTTGGTAGTATCTGACATGTATAGGTTTGATGTTATACTAGGGATGGATTGGTTATCCTCCAATTTTGCTGTGATTGACTGTCGTAGGAAAGTGGTGGTGTTCAGACCTCCTGGGGAGCAATAATATGAGTTTGTAGGATCGTGTGTGTGTTCGATGCCACAGGTTTTGTCGGCTATGCAGGCGAGGAGGTTACTCTTGGACGGTAGTCAGGGGTACCTAGCTTGTGTGAAGGAACCACCTTGTGATGATATGAAACTTGAAGATATCCGAGTGGTTAACGAATTTTTGAATGTATTCTCGGAAGACTTGCCCAGATTACCTCCTGATCGAAAGGTGGAGCTCGCAATTGAATTGCTGCCAGGCAAAGCACCGATTTCTAAAGCTATATACCGAATGACTCCAGCTGAACTTAGAGAGTTGAAGGAGCATCTACAGGAACTACTGGATAAGGGCTTTATCAGACCTAGTGTTTCACCCTGGGGAGCTCCAGTATTGTTCGTGAAAAAGAAGGACAGGTCAATGAGAATGTGCATTGATTACTACGATATCAATAAGGTAACAGTGAAAAACAGATACCCGTTGCCTCGTATAGATGAACTATTGACCAGCTGCGAGGAACGCAAGTCTTTTCAAAGATTGATTTATGGTCAAGGTATCATCAGGTGAAAGTTAAGACTGAGGATGTTGCGAAGAATGCTTTTCGAACCAGGTATGGTCATTACGAGTTCCTGGTCATGCCATTTGGGTTAACTAAACCTCTGACGGTATTTATGGACCTAATGAACAGGGTTTTCCATGAGTACCTGTACCAGTTTGTAGTGGTATTCATCGACGATATTCTGGTATATTTTAAAAGTTCGGAAGAGCACGAAAACCATCTGAGGCTAGTACTTCAGGTACTACAGGAAAAGAAGTTGTATGCCAAGTTGAAGAAATGTGAGTTCTGGTTGAAGCGGGTCACATTTCTTGGTCATGTCGTGTCAGGAGGTGGTATCTCAGTTGATCCAGGTAAGATTTAAGCAGTGGTTGACTGGGTGAAACTGAAGATCGTGCAGGATGTTCAGAGTTTCGTAGGACTGGTTGGGTATTACCAGAGGTTCATGGAGGGATTCTCTAAGTTATCTAGCCCTCTAACACGGTTGACGAGGAAGGATGTGAGATTTGATTAGACTGACGAGTACAAGCAGTGTTTCTAGGAGTTGAAACACCAATTAGTCACAGCTCTAGTTTTAACCATCCCATCTGGGGATAGTGGCTTTATGATTTATAGCAACGCATCTCTTAAGGGTTTGGGATGTGTGCTGATGCAACAGGGGAAAGTAATTACTTATGCTTCTCAGTAACTCAAGGAGTACAAGAAGAATTACCCTACGCATGATCTGGAGTTAGCGGTAGTAGTATATGCGCTAAAGATCTGGAGACATTACTTATACGATGAATAATGTGAGATCTTCATGGACCACAAGAGCCTCAAATACTTTTTCACATAGAAGGAGTCGAACATGAGGCAGAGGAGGTGGTTGGAATTGATCAAAGACTACGATTGCACCATTAGCTATCATTCGGGGAAAGCTAATGTGGTAGCTGATGCATTGAGTTGGAAGTCAAAGCATGCGTCAGTATCTGCAGTGGTAGGTCAGCATCATATCAGATGAGATATGGAGGGGCATAGCGTAGAGTTGGTGGATGGTAATCATCAGACTTTCATTGCTAGTTTGGTGATCTAGTTGACATTATTTGAGAGGATTAAAGTCGTGCAGGCTAATGATGAGGAGTTAGTTGAGGTTGTAGAGAAGGTGCAGCAGGGGTTGGCTACATATTTTAACATCTCTGAGGGAGGTGTATTGAGGTTTGGAACCAGATTGTGTGTTCCAAACGACGAGGGGATAAAGAGGACGATTCTGGAGAAGGTGCATCGTTCTTTGTATATGGTACATTCGGTTAGCACGAAGATGTATCGAGATCTGCGCGAATCATTCTGGTGAAGTGGCATGAAAAGGGAGATTGTTCGATTTTTGGAGTAATGTCTGACGTGTCAGCAGGTAAAGGTTGAACATCAGAGGCCGATGGGGCCGTTGTAGCCATTGAGCATCCTAGAGTGGAAATGAGAACATATCTCCATGGACTTTGTCACCGAGTTGCCACTAGCAGTTCACGGGTAGAATGCAATCTAGGTGATCGTGGACAGGTTAACCAAATTCGTCATTTTGTACCAATGAAGGTTAGCTACTCCTTGAGTAAGCTAGCAAACATATACGTGTAGGAGATAGTTAGAATGCACGGAGTACTGGTGTCCAACGTTTCAAATCGAGACCCGAAATTTACTTCTCAATTCTGGAAGAGCTTACATGAGGCACTGGGGATGAAGCTTACTTTCAGTATAGCATTCCACCCTTAGACTAATGGACAGTCTAAGAGGACGATACAGATTTTGGAGGATATGTTACGGACTTGCGTGTTAGATTTCGGTGGTAGTTGGATTCAGTTTCTACTGTTAGTAGAATTTGCATATAACAATAGCTTCCAAGCTAGTATTGGGATAACACCGTTCGAGGCATTGTATGGTCAGAGGTGTCGGTCTTCTCTATACTGGGATGAGGTCGGTGAACGGTAGATATTGGGTCCTAAACTTGTACAACATGTTTTTTAGAAGGTTAGATTGATCAGGGATAGAATTAAATTAGCTCAGAGTCGGCAGAAGAGTTATGTGGATGTGCGTTGTCATGAGTTGGAATTCGAGGTGGGGGGTAAGATATTCTTGAGAATCGCTCTGATAAAAGGAGTGATGAGATTCGAGAAGAAGAGCAAGTTGAGCCCGCGATTTATCGGACCATTTGAGGTACTGGAATGAGTGGGTCCGGTAGCCTACAGGATTGCACTACCCCCAGCGCTCTCTCGGATCCACGATGTATTCCATGTATCCATGTTGAGAAGGTACATTCCGGATCCATCACATATGATTAGTTACGAATCCTTAGAGACTAGGGATGCTTTGGTGTATGAGGAGGTACCCATTTAGATTCTGGACCAGAAAGTTCAGAAGCTACGTACCAAGGAGACATCGTTAGTGAAAGTGTTGTCGCGAAATCACGGGGTTGAAGAAGCTTTTTGGGAATTAGAGATGGAAATATGTCGGAAATATCCACAACTATTCCGAGGAGTAATGTTTACAGGAACGGTTTAGGTAAGTATGTGATGTATTTGTTATATAGAGTGTTAATGTGTGGTTAGTCTCTGGGAGGGTTTTGTGATAAATGTGAACTCCCAAGACCCTATGTATGTAACCACGATATTCCTTCCTTATGACGAGTTAGTTAGTGAGAGATTGCAAATTTCGAGGATGAAAGTTTTGTAAGGAGGGGAGGTTGTAAGAACCCGACCTAAGAATTTTGAATTAAATAAATAAGAAAATAGAAGGGAAATTAAAAAGGTGAAAACAGCAGGGCTCGTTGACGAGGTTCCTTCTCTCGTCAATGAAGTCCCTTCTACAGCTCGATGATGAAATTCAGAGGTTTCTCGATGAGTGAATACCTAGAGATTTTTGGAATTCTAAAATCTCAAGCTCATCGGTGAGGTAACTTCGTTGTTGAAAACTCCCTTCTTATGCTCGTCGATGAGGACGCCGTCTCGTCGACGAGGCTGGTCGGGTCAACTAAGTTATAAATATCATTTCTCATTGCTTCTTTGCTAAGAAACCAAAATTCTCTCTCTTTCTCTCTCTAGAACTCGAACCAACTCTCTTTTTCTCTAAGATTCGGGCTATCTGTTACCCGAATTGACGATTCGACGTTATTACGTGGATCAGGGGAGAAATCTCTACAGTTATAGCGGATCAGATCTTCATTTTGAGGATTTTCGGGTTTTACTCCAAAATCGAGGTAAGGGTCCGATTTCATTTTTGGTTCGGTAGATCTGTAGTAGGTAGGATTGTATTGAAGTGTTGTTCTTCGATTCTTAGGTTTTGGGAACTCGGTTTACTGTTTTGGAACCATTTAGTTCGTGTTTTAGTTTTCGAGGAAAGATAAGGGGTTTCTATTTATATCAGTTATTTTTGTAATCTAAATCGGTAAAACTATGCTTTATGATTTTGCGGATGATTTGGTTACTTATTTGGGAAAATCTATTAGGTGAAATGACGGGATTTTCGAGTTACAATTTTTGGAAAAATTGGGGGTTTCAGGCATCATCTTCGTTTATGTTGGGAAACTATATATTTGGTTAAACTGTAATATAGAGATGACCGTACCTTTAATTATTTAAAATTGTATTTTCGGAATATCTGATATGAGATTGTTTGTTTCCCAAATAAGTGTGGAATGAGCTTATATATATTGAATGATATGTTTTATGGAAAAGCGTGCCAGTTAACTACCGTAGGCTGTGAATGATGTATTTTGTGGAAAGCGTGCCGATTAACTAACGTAAGCTATGAGTAATTGAAATGAGATATAGGAACATGAGTTCCAAAATTGTTCCAAGTTTTCTGAAATTTTCGAGTCAGGATAAAATGAAGGCCTAAGACAATCAAAGCGTGTCGGTTAAAAATCGAAGGTTGAGATATGAGGCATGCCAGAATAATATCGTAGGCGGCTGAGTCAGTTAACTACCGTAGGCTCAGATATCCAGCTTGAGACTGAGGGTGTGCAATACTGCCTATGATTCTGGTTGGTCACCGAAGGGTATAAGTTTGTACCATGTTTGTACTGATTGAAAGTTGTGGGGCTTAAGCTACGCTAGGTTACCAGAGGTGCCGTGTCATGCGGCTGGCTTAGGCCGAAGAGTGTGACGACACTAGACCGAGGTGTTTCGTGAGATGTATACTGGAACTGTTTTGTGAAAATATCGGAATTGTGAAATGTTTATGTTTTACTGTTGAAATAACACTCATGTATCCACACACTGATATAACCTATTTTTCCCTTACTGAGAGGTGTCTCACCCCTATCATACAAATGTTTTTCAGGTCCTTCGAGTAGTCGACCCTAGCGTTCTAGTGTTTCAGGAGCGTGGGTATTGGTTAGCACTATCTAGGTACTTGTGTAAGTGCTAAACCGTGGTCGGGGTGTCATTTTGAGTTATGTGGATACCCGAGGATTATGTTTTGTATTATGGGACTAGATCTTGATGTTGTATAGACTCTGGTATGATAATATGTCAGGGAGAGGAAGACGTCACTATAAGATATCTGGAGTTTGCTTCTTTATCTCGTCTAATTAGAGGCATGATACAACTTGACAAAATTGGTCTTCCTAATTTAAGAGTCTAATGTGTCGTTTTGTCTTCGTTTCGTTTTCGTTACGTTTCGTTTTTATCTGTTTGTAACTTGATTTGCTGGAACCACGGTGTTCTTCCGTCATAAGTGAGAGGTTTTCTAATAAAAAAAGGAGGTGCCACCCTCTTTTATTTAAAAAAAAAATGAAAAACATTGAAGAAAGAAAAAAAAAATAAAAAAATTCATTTTTACATTTTTGTTTACCAAACAAAGAAAAAAAAAATACAGCAAATCAACTAAAGAAAATGAGATTGCATATAATTAACACTCTATTTTTCTTAATTTTTTAATCATGTTTAAATAATTTTATTTTTAATACTACTTACTGTACAAATAAATAAAAATAACTTCTCTTCTCATTTTTCTTTTTCAAACAAATTAAACACTTAAATTAAACAAATTGCTTAAGATCAATTAAAGTTAGCTCTTTCCAACACAACTCAAACTGGCATTGATATGATCCCCACCTTACCATCTAGTCAAGCATATATATATATATATATATATATATATATATATATATATATATATATATATGTGCACATGGCAGAGCACATCCATCCAATTAAGGCCAATTAATTGTAGAGAGCAAATGTAGGTGTGAAGGGCCCATTTGGCACATTAATCAATTTCCAGTTTATAGGGTACCCCAAAAATTGAAAGTCATACAGTCAAGCTAGGTAGGGTAAGTAATCAATGGAGGTGCCCTCCAACGAGGCCAACCCACAAACATAATGCAGGACCACGTCATACTCACATGCAGGGTCTTGGTCATTTTGGTTAATGGATAATGGATAATGGTCCTTTGGTCCTTCCCCAATTATTGTCATATGTATTCATTTATTGGATTGGTATTAAAAGGCATGCCCCCTCAATCATGCAATTCCTACGTCAATGCTACCCTATTTTGTTTCTGCAATCAAGCAATTCCCTCAATCATGAAATATTCTCTAAGTTTTTTCTTTTTAGGTTTTTATGGATACGTAAATGTGTATTTGGCGATAAAGGGTAATTTATGCGAAAAATGTTGGCCGAACAAAAATATAAATGTGTTGAAACTTATTGTGTAGCCAGTAATAGTAAGGACAAGTATTTGGCTGATTACAAACAAGACAAGAGTTAAAGTTGCGATCGATCGGCTCTTCTTTGAATGTATGGCACGATCGATTAGATAGATAAGGGTTAGAAGAACGACTATGCCCTGGTCAGGACCGAATCTTTATAATATGAGGTTTTAGGCGAATGATTTAATTAGGGGAGCTTAATATTTTGTTTAATTTTTATTTTTATTTAAAATAATTTTTCTAACTTTTTGAGATGTAAAATCAAAAAAGAAAGAATTAAATTACATTTACTTTACTTTTCAAAATATAATTTCATTTACTTTTGAGATAATGGGAAAGTCAATGTATAGGAAGAAATGACATTATAATTGTTAACATTAAAAAAAAATTTGGGAGCCAAAACTTTTGAGATAATGGGAAAATCAATGTATGGGAACTGGGAAGAGATGACATCATAAATAATGTTAATATTAAAAAATAAACTCGGGGGCCCCAAGGCCAAAGTGCTCAATGGCCTTATGATCAGGCCGGCACTGGCCCTAGTAGTAATGTGTTTGGATGAACAATACCAATATTTACTGACATTTATTTTAAGTGCTGACATAATTATCATGATCTTTTTTATTACGTGTTATCTTTTGTTCTTATCTCAACAAAACTCTTTTATATCCACAAATAGTGCATGTGGATCGGAACAATATTAAAGAGGATTTAGCCAAATTTTAAGTAAAATACTATCTTTAGCCCTTATCCAATTTCACTCACTTGCTAATTTCACATTCATGATTTATATTTAGCCCACCAATAGTACCATAATTGTTTGCTCATCTTTGATCTTCATTTGATCTCTCTCTCTCTCTCTCTCTCTCTCTCTCTCTCTCTCTCTCTCTCTCATCATTTCTTACTTTCTTTCTCATCTTAACTTAGGTTCTTGTTTTATTTTTAAATGCGTGATTTGATTAATATTTACTTCTGATAATTAAACTAAAAAAATGCCAATGAATCAGTTCAGTTAAGCTTGTTATACGAGGTCTAACAATAATTTAATATCTTTAAACACACCCCTTGCATTTGAAAACTCATTTGACGTAAAGAATAGATAAGCACAAACAACTACACTTTGCATTAAAATTTCAAGAAAAGAGAAAGAAAGTTATAAGAAAGGGTGGAAAATGTGTGTGAGAGAGAGAGAGAGAGAGAGAGAGAGAGAGAGAGAGAGAGAGAGAGAGAGATCGTTTAATCAATACTATCATAATTCCTCATCTTTAATCTTTGTCATCTAATCTCTCTCTCCCTCCCTTCTTGAATTTAAATTTTTATTCTATTCCCAAAGATGTAATTTGAATTCAATACTTTAATCACCTTCTAATTATCTACACATTTCTTCCTAACAAGTTTAACCTTTTATCTTGTAAGATTTTATTCTCCAAAGAGTAAATTATGATATGTTTTTTTGGCATGACTTAGGAGAAACATATTTGCTTCATTAAAAGCCTATCAATTCATATAAGATGAATGAGAAATTTTATTAACTTAATATCTTCCTTTTTAAACATTTTAATTGATCTTCCTTTTAAATTCCAAAAATTTAAATTTCTATCTGAACATATGCATATTTATTTTAAGATTTTGGTATCTGTCCAGTCCTCCCTCTATAATTGTGTGTGTGTGTGTGTGAGAGAGAGAGAGAGAGATCACAATAAGCTTGGGTTCAATAGATTAATAGGAGGGAGGACCCCATTATCTCCCATTTAATACTTCTTTTCAATTTTCACGGAGATATATTATAGAAAGGGTTCGTTCCTCCACGTGTGTACACTTATTGTTTATGTCAAATATGTGTTATCTGTTGGGTTTTCACTCCTTGTGGGGCTCAAGAGATTGGAAACCATTTTTTATTTAATGCTGTTTGGCTTCTCAAGAAGCTTGTCTGCCATGCCTAGCTTCTTCTAGGCTTCTCCCATGCGCGCAGATCTGCAAAATTGTGGCCGCCCCAATATTTTTTTTTATTCAGATTTTCGATTCTCTTAGAGGGCTGCGATCTCCATTCTGTTTTCTCCTCACCACCTCCCAGCGCCTGCAGCCAGCGCCTTCAGCACGCCCACGCACCATAGCTGGTCATCTTCTTCATTGCAGCAAGCTACTGTTGCTTCTTCTTTGTGTGTCTCCAGCTGCATATTATTTACAGCATATTGAGATTTCTTTTATTGTGGTCTTTTAATTGGTTCTTTAGAACTTTGTTCAGAATATTTGGTGAGACATTTCTATCTTACTACATTTGTTTATATACTCTTGTGTATTTGTAAGGCATATGCCTTTTGTATCCACTTTGTACAACATATTTGGTGATAGTGGATTTGGACCGCCGTGCCCAAATCCACTATATCCACTTTGTACAATACGTACCTCACCATTTGAGGGAATCACGTTAAATTTCTTATATCTCAATTTTTTAATTATTTGCATTACTCCATTGATTTACTTGTGGGAATTAGTTCATATATATTATATTTTTCCAACAAGTGGCATCAGAACCGTATTATTTGTACGCATTAAATTTGTGTGAATCATGGATGGTAATATTGGCCGTATGATTAGCTTCAATGGAAGCAATTGGGTAACTTGGAAAACAAAAATGCAAGATCTTTTATTTTGCAAAGATTTGGATGGGCCTATTGAGGGTGATAGCTGAAAGCCTAAAGACATGAGTGATGATGAGTGGAATAGGCTTAATAGGAAAACCGTTGGTGTTATCCAACAATGGATTGATGATAGTGTTTTTCATCATATTTCTACTGAAACTTCGGTACATGAATTGTGGAAAAAATTAGAGGGTCTTTATGATAGAAAATCGGCTACAAATAAAGCCTTTCTTTTCCAAAAATTGGTCAATTTGAAATATAAAGATGGTGGTCTTATTACCGAACATTTGAATGAGATGAAAAATATTATCAATCAGCTTGCTACCATGAAAATAGTTTTTGATGATGAATTGCAGGCCTTAATGCTTCTTAACTCTTTGCCGGAAAGTTGGGAGATTTTGGTTGTGACTGCTAGTAATTCGGCTCTTGATGGAATTGTTACTTTGAACCAAGTAATTAGCAGCTTGTTGAATGAAGAAATTAGAAGAAAATCAGTTGGCTCTTCTCATTTAGAAGCATTTGTGACAGAAAACCGGGGGAGAGGCAGAAGTAAAAGCAGATATTCTCACCATAATGATAAATCAAGAGGTCGGTCCAACTCAGTTTCGAAAAAAGATATTCAGTGCCACTATTGTCAAAAAAAGGGGCATATGAAGCGAGAGTGTAGAAAATTGAAATTTAAGGAGCAAAACAAAGAGAAAATTTTTGAGAAAAAGCATGAAGACACAACTTCAATTGCATCTGATGGTGATCTCATGGTTGTTTGTGATGAAAGCTGCATTAATTTGACAAGTCAAGAGACTGATTGGGTTATTGATTCCGGTGCGTCATTCCATGTCACTTCTCGGGGAGATTTCTTCACTTCTTATTCCAAAGGAGATTATGGAGTTGTTCGGATGGGAAATGAAGGTCTATCAAAAATTGTTGGCATTGGAAATGTTTGTTTGGAAACAAATTTGGGATGTAAGTTGGTGCTCAAAGATGTGAGACATGTACCCGATATTCGACAAAATTTGATATCTACCGGAAAGCTTGATGATGAAGGGTTTGACAACCATTTTGGTGATGGAAAATGGAAGCTCACAAAGGGTAATTTGGTGGTGGCTAAAGGCAAGAAAATCGGTACACTTTATATGATGCAAGGTAAAATTGGTAATGGTGTTGTGAATGTAATTGAAAGTCACTCTTCCACCGATTTGTGGCATAAGCGGCTTGGGCACATGGGTGAAAAAGGAATGCAGTTTTTGTTCAAAAAGAAGCTCCTACCCGGGATGAAAGGTACCTCTCTTAAAGCTTGTGTTCATTGTTTGTTCGGTAAGCAACATAGAGCTCCTTTTCGTACAAAGTTTGTTACCAAAAAATCTAATGTTTTAGATTTGATACATTCAGATGTATGTGGTCCTTTGAAAGTTAAATCTCATGGTGGTGCACTTTATTTTGTTACCTTTATTGATGATTGTTCAAGAAAAGTTTGGGCTTACACTTTGAAGACTAAAGATCAAATCTTAGATGTGTTTAAGCATTTTCAGGTTAAAGTTGAAAGGGAGACTGGAAAGAAGGTGAAATGTGTGCGCTCGGATGATGGTGGAGAGTACATTGGCCCATTTGATGCATATTGTTACAGCCAAGGAATTAGACATCAAAAGACTGTTAAGAAAACCCCTCAACAAAATGGTATTGCTGAAAGGATGAACCGCACTATACTGGAGAGAATGAGATGTATGCTCTCTCATGCGAAGTTGCCAAAATCATTTTGGGGTGAAGCAATGAGGATGGCGGTGGACTTGATTAATTTGTCCCCTTCAACTCCTTTACTTGGTGAAGTTCCTGAAAAAATTTGGAAAGGTAAGGATGTTACTTATGATCACTTGAAAGTGTTTGGTTGTCGTACATTTGTTCACATTCCAAAAGATGAAAGATCCAAACTTGATGACAAGACAATGCAATGTATTTTTCTTGGCTATGGGTATGATGAATTTGGATACAGATTATGGGATTCGGTTGACAAGAAAATTGTTAGAAGCCGAGATGTTGTATTTTTTGAAGATCAAACAATTGAAGATTTTGGCACGGTTAAACAACCACAATCTAATGGGAATGGTTTTGTTGACTTAGACTTACCTTCTCCACTTTTGGCACATGATGAAAATATGGAAGATGTTCTTCCACCTCTTGAAGATGTTGGAAATGATGAAATTCCTAATGATGTTGAAGATGAAAATGAGGGGGAGCAACAAGTTCAAGAGCAAGCTCAATTGAGAAGGTCTTCAAGAGAGACAAAACCTTCATATAAATATCCATCAAGTGACTATGTTACTCTAACGGATCTAGGGGAACCCGAAAGCTATCAAGAAGCCATGAACCATGAAAATAAAGTTGAATGGATGGAGGCTATGCAAGAGGAAATGAACTCCATAGTTGACAATCACACTTATGATTTGGTTAAACTTCATCCTGGAGAGAAAGCTTTGAAAAATAAATGGGTGTTTAGGCTAAAAAATGATGGAAAGAATCTTCGGTACAAGGCTAGGCTTGTGGTAAAAGGCTTTGGTCAGAAAAAGAGAATTGACTTTGATGAAATATTCTCACCGGTTGTGAAGATGTCATCTATTCGGGTTGTTCTTGGCATGACAGCATACTTGAATTTAGAAGTTGAGCAACTAGATGTGAAAACCGCTTTCTTACATGGTGACTTGGAAAATGAAATTTACATGGAACAACCGGAAGACTTCAAACAAAAAGGGAAAGAGAATTTAGTGTGCAAATTAAAGAAAAGTTTGTATGGGTTGAAGCAAGCACCACGGAGATGGTACAAGAAATTTGATTTTTTCATGATTGATCATGGTTACTCAAAAACCTCTTCGGATGATTGTGTGTTTGTGAAAAAATTTTCAAATGGCACTTATATTATTCTCTTACTCTATGTTGATGATATGCTCATTGTAGGACAGGACTTCTCTAAGATTGACAAATTGAAGTTGGAGTTGAGCAAGTCTTTTTCTATGAAAGACTTGGGACCAGCAAAACAAATTCTTGGCATGAGAATTGTTCGTGATTGTGAAAAAGGGCAAATTTGGTTGTCTCAAGATAATTACATTGAAAAAGTGCTTGAGAAGTTCAATATGGATAAAGCAAAACCCGTTGGTTGCCCACTTGCTAGTCACTTCAAGTTTAGTTCAAAACAAAGTCCTACAAGTGAGAAAGATAAGGAAGAGATGAAGAAAATTCCTTATGCTTCGGCCGTTGCTTCCTTAATGTATGCAATGGTTTGCACAAGACCGGATTTAGCTTATGCTGTTGGAGTTGTTAGTCGGTTTCTCTCTAATCTAGGAAAAGAGTATTGGTTAGCGGTAAAATGGATTTTCCGATACCTTAGAGCCACTTCAAAGGTGTGCTTGTATTTTGGAAATGGTAAATCTACGCTCCATGGATTCACGGATGCCAACATGGCCGGTGATGTTGATTCTAGAAAGTCCACTTCAGGTTATTTGATGACTTTTGCAGGAGGAGCTGTGGCATGACAATCTAAATTACAGAAATGTGTTGCTCTATCTACTACGGAAGCCGAGTTTATTGCCATTATAGAAGGTTGCAAAGAATTGCTTTGGTTGAAGAGATTCTTAAAAGAGTTGGGCATGGGACAAGAAAGGTATGTTTTTTATTGTGAGAGCCAAAGTGCGCTTCATTTGAGTAAGAATTCTATCTTCCATTCAAAGTCAAAACATATTGATGTTAGATATCATTGGATTCAGGATGTGTTGGATAAGAAAGCGTTGCAGCTTGAAAAAATTCACACTTATGATAATGGTTCGAATATGATGACTAAAGCATTGTCAAGAGACAAGCATGTGAAGTTGAGTTTTGGCCAGATTGGTGGAGTCGTTCCCATAAGTCGGGAGGGGGAGATTTGCTGGGTTTTCCCTCCTTGTGGGGCTCAAGAGATTGGAAAGCTTTTTTTATTTAATGTTGTTTGGCTTCTCAAGAAGCTTGTCTGCCATGCCTAGCTTCTTCTAGGCTTCTCCCAAGCAGCGCTTCATGCGCATAGATCTGCAAAATTGTGGCTGCCCCAATATTTTTTTATTTATTTAGATTTTTGGTTCTCTTAGAGTGCTGCGATCTCCATTCTGTTTTCTCCTCTCCAGCTCCCAGCGCCTGCAGCCATCACCTGCAGCACGCCCACGCACCAGCACTGGTCATCTTCTTCATTGCAGCAAGCTACTGCTGCTTCTTCTTTGTGTGTCTCCAGTTGCATATTATTTACAGCATATTGGGATTTCTTTTATTGTGGTCTTTTGGTTGGTTCTTTGGAACTTTGTTCAGAATATTTGGTGAGACATTTCCATTTTACTACATTTGTTTATACACTCTTGTGTATTTGTAAGACATATGCCTTTTGTATCCACTTTGTACAACATATTTGGTGATAGTGGATTTGGACCGCCGTGCCTCGTGGACGTACCTCAACATTTGAGGGAACCACGTTAAATTTCTTGTATCTCAATTTTTTTATTGTTTGCATTACTCCATTGATTTACTTGTGGGAATCAGTTTGTATATATTATATTTTTCCAAACATTATCTAGATGATCCACTTAGATAATGGGTGGACGGTTTTCACCATTTCGGGTTTGGTGTCACACTATAGTGTCCAAAGTGATGCGATGACGATTGGAGTCCCCAAATTATCCAAAAAAAAAAATCAAAAATGTTAAAACCTAACGAGTGAGATCCACATAGCACGTGTTTCACATCAAAACAAGAAACACACACACACGGAGGGCCAATTTAAATTTAAATTTAAATATAAATATAAATATTTTAAATTTTTAAATAAAAATTATTATGGATAAATAAACAGTTAATTCCAAAATTTAAAAATTTAAGCTATTTCAAATTGAGAAATTCTAACTATCATCCATGCTAATCATGCACGCAAGCTAGGCAGCTTCTGGAGGGATATGAGCTATCTCTCCTCTTTTATTAGGAAGATCTGCCTTGTACGCCTCTGTATTACCCAATGACCAATTAGCTTGTCTTCATATATTCATAAATATAGCGTACGTTTTAAGCTTCCTGTCCACAGAAACAAAGGCACAATTAAAAGGAGCTTGGTATATATCCATCTCTGTCTGTCTTAGGTATATATACGTATTTATCTTATCTTATCTTATCTAGACCTGGATATGTTTGGAGATCGACGTCCCATGAACTTGGAACAGTCCCAGCTAGGTACGCATCAAGTATATTAATAAAAAATATATAAATATATATATATATATATTTATATATTGATATATATATATTTATATATTTATGTGTGTGTGTGGATATGTAGAGATCCATGCATGCATGCATGCTTTTATATACGTACTCATATGTATCTTTCATCAATCAACGGATTTCAATTTGGATTTGGTGCTGCACCATAGTGTCCAATGTGATGCGATGGTGGCTGGAGTCCCCCGAGTCATCAAAATAAAAAATAAAAAAATCCCAATACCGAATTAAGTAATTTTGAACTTCTTTAATTATCGCCACACGTCTACCAATCTTTCATAATTGAGAATTATACAGGGGACCTTCTCCTTACGTGTTTATGTTTTTGTATTTTAGATATTAGATATGTGATAAATTAGTGTTACGTTCATCAATATTAGACATGTAAAGAGGGGGACTCGTTTTCAATATGTGTAGAATTTAGGAAATAGACACACATATGTTGACTTTTTGAATCCGATCCTTGTTTTGATGCTGAAAAAAACACATGTATCTCATGTGTGCATTTAGTGTTTGAATAGGTCTATACCTTAACATGCACATGAGATAAAGGGAATGAAAGCCAGAAGGAACTTAAAGAGCACATACTCCTGGCGTATTCCATGGGGAATATAAAGAACAAAGAAGAAGACGTGTTAATCTTTATTTGTATTGCATTTAATCTTTGGGTCTGTAATTGTAACGCCTCGAACCCATAAACCCAGTACGGTGCGTTATTCCTGAAAATCCTGAAAATCCATAAATAAATACCATGTATGTAGCGGAAAACATAACTATGATCCTCAATCATAAAAATAAATATCAGAGTTTACTACTTCTATCCATAATCCATAATCCATAACAACCATTCATCACATGTATTATAATATATACACATCTCCAAAAATATTTGGTATTCACAAACACCAATATGTTCCTCAACCATCCATAAAATCCAAAAGACTTAAAACATAAAACATACTTATATATCCCAAATATCATCAAAAATATTTATACCCTTTTCTCTATCTAGAACCCACAAAAATGCAATCAACCTCGAGCTTCTCTAAGCTCGATCTCATGGTCATCCTGAAAAGATAAATTCGTATTTGGGTGAGACACATCTCAGTAATGTAGGATTTATATCCCAAAGGATATGTCCCACATGAATGATGTGGGTCCCACATATAGGGTATGTGTCCTATATGATAAGGATATGAATTAATGGTTGTATGGGTTAACTAAAAGGTTAACTTATTTAATATGAGAAATTAATGGTGGAAGTTTGAAGAGATTCCTAAACATAAATATTATAGATATATATATGTATATAATATATATATATATATATATATATATATATATACACATATATAAAATATATATTAGCTACTATTATGGGTGTAGCTATAAGGGCATAGGAAGAAAGGAATTGTCCTCTCTTTGCCTCTACTTCTCTAATCATCAGGAGATCCCATAGAGTTGGTGAAGGAAGGAAAGAGAAAGAGGAGAAGTGGGAGAAACGATTTCTTCGGATTCTCCGGGTGTTCTTCTCGATAGGTTCGATATGACCGATTCTGGTATGTAAAGTTTATAGTTTATGATTTATTTATTTTCCGCATAAAGTAATTGATGTGAAGTTCATGATAATTGAAGATCCTTGGTTGCAGTATATTTATGAAAATTTTCTTAGACGTGGTATCAGAGTCAAGTTTGAAATTATCATGATCTTCCTTTCATCATAAAGATCGTTTCTTTTAACCCCTTACAATCTTGTTATGGGTTCGTGTGAAAATTTGTGTTCTTGATATTTTCTGGAATCGAACTGAAGAATTCATATGATAAATGATTCCTTTGATGGATTTATGGGGTTTTTGTTGGTTTGAAAATTTTCTTTCATGTGGATCGTTGACGGTTTTCCCCTATATAGTGATATTAAAGTAGGGCTGCTGAATGAAAAACATGCAAATAATTTTATTAATAATGTAGTACTCACATATTATACATGCATAAGTTAGAGAATTTTACATGAAAGTAAGTTAGTAAAATTTTTATATTGAGGAATTGATTATCTGTTGTATATTATGGATTGGTATTTTGAGATGAATATTGGGTTGCAGTTTTTTAATACATGGGTTGCAGTTTTTTAATACATGGGCTGTTGTTTTTAATACATGGGTTGCAGTTTTTAAATGTATGGGTTGCTAGTTTTAAATATATGGGCTGCCAGTTTTTAAATATACGGGCTGCAGTGTTTTTAATTCATGGGCTGCCAGATTTTACATAAAATAAAATAAAATAAAATAAAATATTAATCCAATTAAAATTGTCATTATGAGAAATTAATTATCTGCTTTAAACTTGGATTAATTTTGCTGAGTATGGAGTTATTCAATGTTTATATTATGATTAGCTTGTTATTACTAAAGTGATTTCGTTAAGAAAAATTATAAACATTGTATTGAGATATAATCTTGCAAAAATTATTACAGAATGATTATTTGAATATTATGGCTGGCCCAAAGGTGCACCAACTTTCAAATAGTCATTGATTTAATCAGGATAATTAATGAATGATAGTGAGATTGGGATGCCTGCCCAAAGGTGACAGACCAATAAAACTTTATAAAAGTTATCAATTATGTCTTGATGAATCAAAATTACCATTAAGTGTAAGGATTAGTATATTACATAAGTTGATCCAAAGATTGAACGCAATTTACTAATGAAATGTTCTAAACTCAAAGCATTAATGTAGTGAGCATTTTGTGTTATTGCAATGTCTGTTCCTGTTTCATTGCATTCGCTGGCTTCTTTTGTTCCAATCTTTAATGGGACAAATTTCTCTGACTGGAATGAATTGATTTAGTTTCACCTTGGTGTTCTGGATCTGGACTTAACTCTGCGAATGGATAAACCGGCTACTATTACTGAAACTAGCAGTTTGGAGCAACAAGCATTGTATAAGTCATGGGAAAGGTCGAACAGATTAAGTATGATGTTTATGCGACTGTGTATAGCAAATAATATTAAATCAACACTCCCTGTAGTGACCGAAGAATAATAACATTTTAATAATAAGAGGGAGAGAAAATAGATATAGAAATAGAAGGAGGCCGTAAACTTCGTCGACGAACACAGGGTTTCATCGATGAAGGCTTTAAAGATTTCATCGATGAACACAGGCTTCGTCGACGAGAAAATACCGAGAGGGATTCTGAGGCAGCCTGAATTTCGTGGACGAATACAGGGTCTCGTCGACGAAATTTGTGAAGGACTCGTCGACGAAGAACGGGCTCATCGATGAAATCCCCTGGTTTATATATACGGAATCCGGGAATTATTTCATTTTGAGAAGTGTCTCTCTCTCTCTACGACTCTCTCTCCCTTCTCTCTTCATTTTCGGCCCCAACAATCGCTGGATCGACGATCCGAAGCTACCACGACGCTCTTGGTGAATTCTCTACGAGTTTGCCAAAGCGGATCGTTGAGAAAACGAAGTTGGATTTCATCCCAAATTCAGGGTAAGGTCTTTTATTGAGTTTTTGACTTTCTGGCAGTTATAGGAAATGATGTAGACTAAGAAATACTGATGTTTTATTCTGGGACATTGTGTTTTCAGGATGTTGAGTTAGGAATCCTGCGAGTATAGAGCCAGATTTTTTATAGGGGCTTTTCAAAGTTGAGGTAAGGGAAATATACTATGCTAGGAATTTTTATAAAGTTATTAAAGAATTTATAAACATATATTCATATTAGTTTATTATATAGTTTATACAGAATATGAGTTAAATGCTTGTGTGGCCTGAGTAGATTTTCATGAGATAAAGAATTTATATAGTTTTGTGATGTATCATACTATACTGAATACACAGTTATTGACAGTACATACAATTTACATAGTTTTTCCAGTATATGGGTTTACACAGAATATATAGATATAGATTTATATTCACAGAGAAAGCTTATACAGCTTTTATATGAATGGTTTCATGAAACATATATATACATATATCCATATACATGTATACAGATACTCAGAACAGCATATATATATATATATATATATATATATATATATATATATATATATACAGTGTTATAGCACGCCATGTTTTCCTAGTACCATAACATACAGAACATACAGATAGAGTATATATATAGAATACACAGATAGATATACAGAGGTAGCATCAAGATGCTACAGATATAGTATTTATAGTACAGAAAGATAGAGTTATGGTAATTTTGGAAACATGATGAAAACAGTAAAATAGTATATATGTATATAGTATCAGATCCCTGAGGAAAGATACACAGACAGATACAGATTATAGAGCACGGTACCGTTGCTAGATACAGATAGAGTGCAACCACATATCTCAGATAGTATGTGGGTACCGTTAGCCGTGCTCGGAGAGTATGCAGCTCCCCAGTACACTAGGTTGAGGGGGCCGGTTTGACGAGATAGTAGCCAGTCCCGAGCTTAGGAGAGAATGCAGTTTGGCCGAGCTGAGGTAGTGTAGAGTATGATGACTTATCTGGAGGGCCGACCAGATAGAGTCCCGCCTATAGGCCGCACAACCCTGTCATAAGGGGTCAAATCATGACGTACAGAGTCCCATGGAATAAGTACAGTTATATCTATATGTATACAGTTTTATAGTATATGATGAGTATAGTATGATATTATCAGTATGAAAAGTAGAAAACATAGACGATACAGTACATTTTAAATTGAGAAAGAAAGATATGTTTTTACAGATTATTTATTGCATTACAGTTCAGTTGCTATTTTTAAGTATTCTTAACTTAGTTGCCACACACTAGCAATAACATATTTCCACTTACTGAGCATCGACTCATCCCATTACTCTAATATTTTTCAGGTGAGCCAGTGAGGCGAGCAGATCAGGCTCGCGAATAGAGTGTAGCTCAGATCACCTTGGTGATAGGGTGAGTTTTTGTCAAAGTGGTGTATGTTTTTGGATAGATGACACTGGAGAAACATTTTGTATGGTCTGTATATTTTGGATTCTGGTATTGTACAGTTTATGTATAAATGATTTTATGATTTGTGTTTCTACTGCGTTGGAATGTTTATTGTATATATTAAAAAAAAATGATAACAATTTTGGAGGTCGTTACACTCCCTCAACTAGATAACGCGAGGGAATATGTTACTTTTGGAGGTCGTTACACTCCCTCAATTTTGGAGGTCGTTAAAGAAAGATCCATTGAAGGTGGCGAGTACTTCGTATGGTGGTGAGGCTCGCAGGAAGGAACATTATGGTCCCAAGTGTTACTTTTGTCGTGGCTATGGGCATTTAAAGAAAAATTGCCCGAAATGTAAAGCATGGTTCGAAAAGAAAGGCAAGCCTTTAGCTTATGTATGTTTCGAATCAAACATGACACAAGTTCCTTCTAACACTTGGTGGATTGACTCTGGTTCTACTGTTCATGTTTCCAATTCGATGCAGGGATACCTTACGATCCAGAGCGTAAAGGAAAATGAACACATGATAGTCTTGGGGAATGGAAATCAAGTGCCAGTTATGGGTGTTGGAACTGTTCAGTTGTATCTTGAATCGGGTCATTGTTTAGACCTGTTTGATACTTTGTATGTTCCAAATATTTCTAGAAACTTAATTTCCATGTCTAGATTAGACAATGACGGTTATGGTTTGTATTTTTAATATAAAGGTTTCCGTATTATGAAAGGTGACTTATGTGTTGGTTCTGGTATTTTGTATAAGGGGTTGTATAAATTTAATCTTAATGACAAGTTTGCTGAAACACTCCTCACTCTACATCATAATATTGGAACTAAGCGTAGTAGAATAAACGAGAATTCCTCTTTCTTGTGGCATAAAAGACTGGGTCATATATCCCGAGAAATAATGGAGAGATTGGTAAAGGATGGGGTTCTCACGAACCTTGATTTTACTGATTTTGATGTATGTATTAATTGCATTAAAGGAAAGCAAACTAAACATACAAAGAAAGGAGCCACAAGAAGTAAGAATCTACTGGAAATTGTTCATACTGATGTATGTGTGCCTTTTGACTCACCATATTTAGGTGGAGAAAAGTATTTTATCACCTTTATTGATGATTTTTCACAATATGGCTACATCTATTTGTTGCATGAAAAGTCTCAAGCAATAGATGCTTTAAAGGCATATGTTGCTGAAGTGGAGCGACAATTAGATAGGAAAGTGAAAATCATTAGATCTGACAGAGGTGGTGAGTATTATGGTAGGTATGATGGCATAAAATAATGTCCAGGACCATTTGCTAAATTCCTAGAACAACATGGTATTTGTGCTCAATACACAATGCCTGGTACGCCTCAGCAAAATGGTGTGGCTGAAAGGCGGAATCGTACTCTTATAGAAATGGTTAGGAGTATGTTGAGTAATTCTTCAGTACCCATTTCATTATGGATGGAAGCCCTTAAAACAGCAGTGTATGTGCTTAATCGGGTTCCTAGTAAGGCAGTTCATAAAACTCCTTTTGAACTGTGGATGGGAAGGAAACCGAGTTTAAGGCACTTTCATGTTTGGGGTTGTCCAGCAGAGATTAGAGTCTTTAATCCAAATGAAAGGAAATTGGATTCAAGGACTGTGAGTGGGTATTTTATTGGATACCCAGAAAAGTATAAAGGGTATAGGTTTTACTGTCCTAATCATAGTATGAGAATAGTTGAATCTGCTAATGCAAAGTTCATTGAAAATGGTGAAATCAGTGGGAGTGATATATCGCGAAATGTGGTCATTAAAGAAATTCAGGTTCCTATACAGATATCTAGACCTTTAACAGACATTGTTGTTCCTTTAGTTGTTGAAAGGCATGATAACACTGAACAACAGTCTAATGATATATTACTTGATAATGAAAATGTCACCATTGAGCCAATTGCAGAACAATCACAAGAAATAGCATTAAGGAGATCTCAAAGAGTAAGGAAACCAGCTATTTCTAATGATTATTCAGTATATTTGCAAGAGGCTGATTATGATTTAGGAACTAGTAAGGATTCGGTTACGTTTTCACGAGCCATTGAAAGTGATGATTCTGAAAAGTGGATCAATGCCATAAATGATGAGTTGAAATCTATGGAACAGAATAAAGTCTGGGACATCGTTGATTTTCCTGAAAGGTTTAAAATAGTTGGGTGTAATTGGATCTTTAAAACCAAACACGACTGTAATGGCAACATTGAACGATATAAAGCTAGACTTGTAGTAAAGGGTTTCACTCAGAGGGAAGGTGTTGATTATAAAGAGATGTTTTCTCCTGTGTCTAAAAAAGAATCTCTTAGAATCATTATGGCTTTGGTGGCTCATTTTGATTTAGAGTTACACCAAATGGATGTGAAAACTACTTTTTTAAATGAGAATTTAGATGAAGAGGTATATATGGATCTTCCTGAAGGTTTAATGATTAAAGGAAAAGAGCACATGATTTGCAAATTGAAGAAATCAACATATGGACTTAAACAAGCTTCCAGGCAATGGTATTTTAAGTTTCATGATACCATCACGATCTTTGGTTTTAAAGAAAACATTGTTGATCGGTATATATATCTAAAGGTCAGTGGAGCAAGTTTATCTTTCTGATTCTATATGTTGATGATATTTTACTTGCCAGTAATGATCTTGCTTATTGAATGATACCAAGAGATTTCTTTCTATGAACTTTGAAATGAAAGATATGGGTGAGGCAACTTATGTGATTGGAATTGAAATATTCCGGGACAGATCACTTGGATTGTTAGGGTTGTCTCAGAAAGGATATATTAATAAAGTTCTAGAAAGATTTCATATGGCTGATTGTAAACCAACTCCTGCTCCTATTTGTAAAGGGGACAAGTTCAGTCTAAAAGATTGTCCGCAGAATGAATTTGAAAAGAAAAGTATGGAAAATATTCCTTTTGCATTTATTGTTGGGAGTTTAATGTATGTGCAGACTTGTACGAGACCAAATATTAGTTTTGCAGTTGGGATGCTCGGGAGGTACCAAAGTAATCCCGGAATGGAGCATTGGAAAGCTGCAAAGAAAGTCTTGAGGTACTTAAAAGGAACCAGATATTGTATGCTCACATATAGGAGAACAGATCAGTTGGAGGTGATTGGCTACTCTGACTCAGATTTTGCTGGATGCGTTGATAGTCGTAAGTCAACGTATGGCTATTTGTTCCTGTTAGCTGAAGGAGCAATATCATAGAAGAGCGCCAAACAGACTATCATAGCAGCATCTACTATGGAAGCTGAATTTGTGGCGTGCTTTGAGGCCACGATTCAGGCTTTGTGGTTGCGGAACTTTATCTCAGGACTTGGGGTTGTCGACAGCATAGCTAGGTTGTTGAGAATTTATTGTGATAATTCCGCAGCAGTCTTTTTCTCCAAAAACAACAAATACTCTAATGGCGCTAAGCATATGCAGCTTAAGTATTTGGCTGTTAAGGAGGAAGTTCGGAAACAGACAGTACTTATAGAACATATAAGGACTGAGCTCATGATAGCAGATCCTTTAACGAAAGGATTGACACCAAAGGCATTTAAAGAACATGTTGATCACATGGGTCTTTGTTGTAATCCTTGATGTATAATAGTGGATCTTTATGTTTTGTTCTATAATATGTATAATGATATCAATAAAAGTGTTTCTGAACATTATTTCTGTTTACCATAAATCACGTGATTATAGAGATGGTTCACTGTTAAACAGAAATGGTCTTTGACAAAGACATTAAAGGGACAATATGGTAACTTCCTATTATAGATCATAGTTAAGTGGTTTATTAGTTTTGTGGTACATGGAAGGGAAGATGTCGCTCTAATGATATTTACCGCCATGACTCGTACTAATGGGTTGCTTGATTATGATATTAAGTTAATCTCATTGAAAAGTATAAATAAGCTAATGTTTTGTGCACACTATAGATATTTGTTAATCCATATTAATATCATTCATATGGGCCAAGTGGGAGAATGTAGGATTTATATCCCAAAGGATATGTCCCACATAAATGATGTGGGTCCCATATGAATGATGTGGGTCCCACATATATGGAATGTGTCCCATATGATAAAAATATGAATTAATGGTTGTATGGGTTAACTAAAAGGTTAGCTTATTTAATATGAGAAATTAATGGTGGAAGTTTGAAGAGATTCCTAAACAAAAATATTATAGATATATATGTATATAATATATATATATAAACTATATATTAGCTACTATTATGGGTGTAGCTATAAGGGCATAGGAAGAAAGGAATTGTCCTCTCTCTGCCTTTACTTCTCTAATCATCAGGAGATCCTATAGATCTGGTGAAGGAAGGAAAGAGAAAGAGGAGAAGTGGGAGAAACGATTTCTTCGGATTCTCTGGGTGTTATTCTTGATAGGTTCGATATGACCGATTCCGGTATGTAAAGTTTACAGTTTATGATTTATTTATTTTCGGCATAAAGTAATTGATGTGAAGTTCATGATAATTGAAGATCCTTGGTTGCAATATATTTATGAAAATTTTCTTACAAGTAAGGGAAGAAACAATATATATATTAAAACAGCGTGTGGTTAACATGAGAATATAATCAACATTTTAATATCATTTGCAAACCACTAACATAAATTCTTAAAATCATTTTCTGATCCTATTCAAAGACATGTAAAGTATTTACCCACGAGACTACCCAAGGATAGGGGTGATTACCCGCCCATACAAGTAGCACCCCTTTGCCCTGATGCATTAGGCAACCCAAAGGTCACAATTGAAGCATACTAATACATTCACCTTACTCAATAAGCTCTCAAGTGATAAATTAATCTCGTACTCACACAATTCATACAAAGTTTACCAGCAAAGGCCCCCGAGAATAAGGAAATCTACCTGCCCATATAAGTAGTTTTTCTCTGTCCTAGTGCGTTATGCAGCCTATTGCTTCATCTAATACTACTAATGCACTTGCCTTTTTCAGCAAGCTTTCAAACGAAGAGTTTGCCCCGCCCTAGCATAACATGTTCTACTAGCATAAATACTTGATAATACCATAATACATTATTCTGTCTGTCATTATTCAACCATCCATAACTGTTTATGTTCATAACTTTAGCATTTCATAACATTTCACTTTACGTAACCTTTCACATTTTATATCGTTCACATTTCACATTTTATATCCATTTCTTTCACATTTCCATTTCATTACATTTTCATTTCATTTTTTCGTACTACAACTCCTTTTAGCTGTACATCAGTTAGTCCACATAGATAAGAGTTAGACTTTGCTAACACATCTCCTTTTAACTATCATTACATACATGGTTGCATTATCAAACACAAGCAACATGGTCCTTATAACATTTTATTAATAGTGTATTTCTTACATAGCCTGCATCTCAAACATATAACATATGTTCAAACAGCTTTACCATCCACTCATGCCACACATTTTAGCAATAAAATTCATACATTACCTGTAAAATAAGCAAACCAACATTTAATGCTTATATACTGAAAATATACTTTCATTTCTTGCATAATTATCCTGTAATATATTCCACTTTCATCAATTCATTTTCACATATACATAGTTAAATAAGCAACCCTAAGCTCAGAAACATAATTTAAAAGGTTAACATTTTATACCCACATGAAAATATATACATATATATAACATAACCCATTTTCATTTAATTCATGAAAACCTGATTTAATATATAAATTTCCCCTTTACCTGAATTCTCAAACTACACTAACAGGTATCCCAAATCGATGCATGTGATGCTCATCGGGACCCTGGTTCAAAATCTCTAGTTTAATTAAATAATCCCAAATAAACTACTATTTCAGCAATTTTCTCAATTTATAAACCTTAAATAACCTTTTAAAAACCCAAAATTGAGAATCCAGACCCTTACCTCAACTTAAGAGCATTCCCAAAAAGCCCAGTTTAGAAAACTGATTCGCTAGATGTGTAGAGAATCTTCCTTAGAACACCGTAGCGACCTTCGATCGTCGATTCGGGCTGAATCCAAGCCGGATTCTTAGAAGGAAGGGAGAGAGACGACTTTAGAGAGAGAGAGAGAGCTAACGGAAAATTAGTTTCCTTCGAAAGAAAGTAACCTTAGATCTTTATATACTCGTCCTTGCCACGTGAACTCGTCGACAAGAAGATAGGACTCGTCGACGAACCATTGAAGAACACTCGTCGACAAGGCTGTGATCTTGTTGATGAGTTTCACAACTTATCAAACCCTCTCGGTTAATCCTCGTCGACGAGGCTCACAACATCTCTTGTCGATGAGAAAATCCTGCTCGTCAACGAGCACCTGCTTATTATCCCTTTTAATATTTATTTTTCCCTTTCTTCTATTTTCTCTTTTCCTTTTATTATCTTTCTTATTATTTTAAATAATTAAAAATTCTCCAGGTTGTTACAGTAATAATTTAAATGGTTTGTAATAATGCTCTGCATACATGATAAGTATGAATGCTTAATGACCATAGATTGACTAATAGGAACCAATACCCTTAAAATAAAATGTCACAACTTATTCACACAGGGTTGAAAAAGTTCAAGGGCCAAAATGGATTTAACAAAGACTTCAGTCGGCCGACGCTAGATTTTTTGGACTTAATTTAAAAGCCTAGGCCTTAGACTAACTTTAGGTCCCCAAGCACTTCATGAAAAATCCCCTATAAACTCAAAAGTAATACCTATGTGAACAAGGGTGTCTTTCTAATCAAAAGAAGGACCTAACTTCACTTTGAAAGATCTTTGGGCGACCGACTAGAGGGTGTTATAAATGCCCCGATCGACCGAACTGGTCAAAAGTCAATTCTTTGACTTGGCTAGGGTGACCGACCCATATTTGAACTAAATGTCCACGGTCTACCGAACCTTAGAAATGTCTCTTTTTACCAGCCCCGGCCGACCGAACCTCTAGGTCAAAATCACCCCGAGCGACCGAATAGCAAGAATTGGTAGACCAAATCCTAGACCAGGCGACCGAACCTACGAAGGTTTGGTTTTTCTCCTTGGCTCGGCCAACCGGTCCTGTTCTCAGCCAACCAAATCCAATATGATCTTTGTGTCTATTCGGGCGACTGACCCTATGAACTGGGCGACCGAACCTCTCGGGTTCATGAAAATTAATTGTGGTAATTAGGGTTAAAAATGTAATTAAACTTTTTCAAAATACCTAATGTGTCCCCAACGACTATTTTTTGAAAGTATTCTATATATACCCCTCATTTGTTTTGATTAGTATAAGATTAGCAAATTGATTAACAAAAATCCTCTCAAATTTTTTATACTCTCTTTGCCCATACTCTATTTTTTCAAGCCTAATGTTTCATACTCTCTCTCTCATATTCTTTGCTAAAACCATTTTGAAATAGTGAGTATCATTTTTTTAAAACTCCTCACTTACAAATCAATTGCAAGTTGTAGGGAAATTGATTGTTGTAATTGTGTTTGTTATCTTACATCATTTCCCTTGGCATATACTCTCACACAAATGCATATTTGATAAAATCTTTTTTGAGAGTTTTGCTAGTGTGATTATTCCTATAGTATTTCATATATAAATATTGATTGGGAAAATCATTTCTTTGCTTCTGATTCTTCACATCCTAATTGCAAGACTTGATAGCTTACATATTATCTTTGATATTTTCTTCGCAAGCTTTTAACCCAAGATATCTATTGTGGTTGTTATTTAAAAATATATTTGAGATATTTGATTTGGGTTCTTTAGATTCTTTGATTGTTCATATTGTGAATATACCTTCTAGAATCAACAATCAAGGATCTCACTCACTCACACATATGCATATAGATGCACATCTTGGTGTGACCTGATATACTTGTTTAACTAAATCTCACTTGAGCATTGATTCTCTATCATACTTGAGTGCATTGATCATACTGTGCTTATTGCTGGTACATATCTGCTTAGTGTAAGAAGCATATGGTTGTATGCAATATTTTATTTGATTATCTATTGTATTCCCGACGGGTAGTCGGAAGAGGGAGACTAGCCCTGTGAATAGTCTTAAATTGCTCTTACTCGGTTAGGAGAGCACCAGACTGGTTCATACCCGGTTAAGAGAATTAGGTTGTTAGCTTTAGTGTATCCCCAAGAGGGGGGTGAATTGGAAATTAAAAATTTCCTCCTAGGTTTAACTAATTCAGCAGGCGGTGTTTCACAAACCTAGGGTCTTTCTATGTATTCAAAATTCCAATCAAATATTTAAACAATAAACATAAACATAAAGGTGAAGAAAGTAAATTGCGAAAAATAAAATCAACACTAGATATGTTATTGGGGTTCGGCCAATTGTGCCTACGTCCCCGCCTCTAGCTCACAAGCCCGATGATTTCACTAATGCTCACTTAATGGGTGAAGCAGCACCGATTACAATTAGGTCAATTCATGGGGCTGACCTCAACCTACACCTTATCAGGATGGTGCACCTAACTTTCTTAACCAGGTCTAAGCCAATCCGGGACTATTTAACAGGGCTAGTCTCCCTCTTCAGGCCTATGCCTGGAATACAACAAACAATATAATTTTTACGTACAAATAAATGCTTCTTAACTAAGCAGACATGTACCACTAACAATCAATCAATGCACATAAATGATATAGGAATTGTAAGCTCAGTGATGTATATGTGTGTAATCAACTCTCAATGTAATGTCTATATATGTTCAATCAAGCACAAGAGTATTTCAACAAGCCTATCTTTGAAACTATGTATAGAATACCTCAATCTCAAGTTAGGGTTTCAAAGATTTTTAGCTAGTATAATCAAACAATCTCAACCAATGTTTTCTCAAGATGCTAGCACAAAAGATGTTTGAAAATGAGCTTGTGAAAATATTTTTGCACACAAAAAGATTGCTTAAGGAATCTTACAATAACAATGCAAAGACCCTAAAGCCTCTGAGTTTACCCCACACAAAATTTATCAAATTAAATCCGTGGGTGACTCTTGCTTAGCTCTCTAAAAATTAAATACAATAAACAAACAACAATGAAAGTATTAAGCAATATAGGATGGATCTCCAGCACTCAAGGTGTGATACCCCGTGGAAGAAAGGCTTAAAAAGGATTGATGTTACTACCCATATCAACAAGGTGCATATTTTTTTTCAGGAGTCTTCTCATAAGAACTCTACGGTTAAGCGTGCTTGGCTTGGAGTAATCGTGGGATGGGTGACATTCTGAAAAGTTTTCTTAGGAAATGTGTGAGTGAGGATAAAACACACTGAAAATGACATGTGTTGATTTGTGGGGCCAGTTATTAGTCCGATAAGGCCCGCCCCTGTTGCCTGGTCCAAGTGGAGGAGGAGAGACGCAGTGCTCCTAGGCAGAACCAGGTTGGGGCGTTACACAAGGCACTCTCACTAAGCTTGGTTTAATCACGAAAATCAGATTAAGAGAGTGTATGGGAGTGGTATGAGCAAAATAGGGTTTTGAAAAATAGAGAGAATTTTAGCTTAATCCTAATTACTAGTCCATGTTTAATTTTTCCAAATGAATGGATATATATAGAGGAAGGGAAAAAATAAACGTTAAGGGACACACTTTTCTTTTTAAAATTGTTCTAATCAGGCTTAGAAAATTAATCCCATAATTTTCCTTAATTTTCTTGGGTAAAAATTCACCAACCCGAGAGTTTCGGTTGACTGAACTTATGGTTCGGTCGCCCGAACAGACACATTGAAAAACACACGTTTTCATTGTTCGGTAGCCCGAATGAATGTTCGGGTGGCTGAACAAGGCGATTTCCAAAAGGTCAGTGATTCGATCGCCTGTCCCTAAGTTCGGTAGCCTGAACTTGTCAATTCGGTCGCATAAGGATATTTTGAACGTAAGTGTTCGGGCACCCGAGTTGTTGGGAAAGGTCAGAATGGACGTTCGGTTGACTGAGTAAGATATGTTCATTTTTGTTCGGTTTGCCGAACTCAGGTAAACTTTTTGACTAATCCAACATTCGGTTGACTGAGGCAAAATACACTGCCAAATTCAGTCGCCTGAAGTCACAAGATTTTGTATATTAAGCTAAATTTCAAAATATAAGATTCCTTAGATAATATATGTGATGATGGGAACAACCCAAAGTGTAAGCGTAAGGACCTAGGGTCTTTCTAAAGTCGTTTTACTTACCGAAAAAATTAGGAATCGATCGACCGATTCCTAAGGTCTTTCTATGGTATGTGTATGATCATTTGTTGAACTTACTTCCTACATGCATGACATGCAGAGATTATTATAGACTCATTTAAACTAAAATTATTACAGACCCAATGATAAAAAATACAACAATAAATATGTTGGGTCTTTGCTTCTCTTCAGGTTGCCGTATGCCATCATATGAACTTGTCAATAAGAACCTGCACACAAACTTGGCAACCATTAAATACCATAGTATTTGTCCCAATCAAAACAAGGGTGTGACCTATAGGGTCAACATAGGTGCACCATCCTGGTAAGGTGTTGTAATCAGTATCACCCACCCATGAAGTAAGCAACTAGTAGAATCATCTTGCTTGTAAGCTTAAGGCGGGGATGTAGACAATTTTGGTTGAACCTCAATAACATATCTGGTGTCAATTTTATTCTCCGCAATTTATTTTCTGCACCTGTATGTTAATTTTTATTGCTCTGAATGTTTGATATACTGAGATTACTTTGATTGCTTATATATTTGCTCAGTAGTTTATATATAGAATTGGTATATGTTTTAGACAGATCTTAGGTTGCGAAATACTGATTGTTTGATTAAATTTAGGAAAAATTTTTAAATACTCAATTCATCCCTTTCTTAGGATCATACCAATTCCAAAAACAGATACTTGGAAGGGGAGATCTCTTGTATAGTTTCCCCTTATGATCGATCATATATGCATGCAAAATCCCAAATTACCATTTCTCGTCATTTAATTCTTACCCACAAAAATTATATAATTAAATATTTTTTCTTAGTTTGTTAGGCCCCCTTTAAAACTAGAAAAATATTAAAGATAGGAAAAAAAAAATACCAAGGATTCCACATTTTCATGTTTAGAATATGTCAAGAAAAGTCAACAAAATAAAAAATAAAAAATAAACACAAATTTCATAAGCAAAATTTTTTGAATTCACACACCATTAATATTTATTTTTCTCCTAATTTTTAATCATATAAAAACAAACTTCATTTCTAATAGTATTAAATATAAAAGGAATTATAATACAATGGAAAATAAATTTCCTCCTTATTTTTCTTAATTCTCTTTTTTCAAGTAAAATTGTTGATCTAAACAAAAACTTAATCTTTTTTAGAAGGATCGGATTCCATCCATTATTCAAATATTTTATATTTAGAAAAATAGACATTTGTATAATGTGAAGAGACATTAACAATATGTGACATAATTGGATTGGAGTTATTAAAGAGAATTTGAATATATAAGATGTTATTAATTACGTTTCAAAATGACATATCTTATAATGAAATAAAATTAGATTAATAGACTATAATTTAGATAACATCCCATTAAATTCATACTTGTCAAGGGAATTAATTAATTAACATGTAACACTGCCTAATTGCAAGGCAAAAATTAAATCACCGACAAAGGGACGCAATACGCCCATCGTGTGGTGGGAAATAGAATGCAATGGAAGTACTCCATTCCACCCTGGAGGTGACTCAGCAAACAGGAGGAGAATTTGTCATCACTCTTACTAGAAACTCCCACCACGTGTCACTCCAATCCAAACCTACCTCATCAATCATTTCAACTCCCTTCAAAATAATATATATTTAATATTATTATTATTATCAAAGACAGTGGTCCTTGAGTTTAAAAAATTCAGGGAGGAAAAATGTTTAATACTTAATTTATTATTCACGGCTCTTTCAAATTTGTACTCCCAAAAAAAAATCGATAACAATACAATACAATTTACATTTAAACGGGCCTTCGTATTTTTGCATGTACATAAGACACTAAAAAATTGATAAATTGTGAATTATAAGTTTTAATTAATTGATTCAAAATGAGTTGATAAAATATTGCTCAATTTAGTATGATTAACAAAGAAATATATATTTTATATATAATATATTATATGAATAAATAAAGTAATTAAAAAAAATAAAAAATCATTGTAAAATGTCAAATAGTGCTTTTGAGTTTTTTATGAATCTTCTAAATTAAATATTTGATTTTTCATGGTCACTCCATAGCGTACAAGTGAACCGTTTTTTTTTATGTTTTTAATTACCTAAACTATGATTGATTTGATTTTGAAATTTATTTAAAAGCGAAAAGACATGAAAAATTATACTTTAAAAGATTATAAGTACTGATGTTGAACACCCGAAAGAGCATTTATTATAAAATTTTTTCTTTGCGCATAGAACAAATTTGTCTCCATTCTTTCTATGAAACTTCTATAATGATAATATATGTGCAAAATGTTCACTCCTAATGAAAGTAAAAAAATTTTTGACTACTTTTAAGGCAAGTTATTAAAGAATTTACCTTTTTCCTTTTTAAATATAACCTTATTTTTTTATTAATGTAAAATAAATTAATTCTCAAAAACAAACTATTTAAAAATATATCATTTCAAAAAATTCATTAAATGTTAACATTTTAGTCATTGTAAAATAGATTTTAAAATGCTTTATGAACTTGTAGTTATTATCATCATATAAACGCTATAAAACTGAAAATTTTTAAATTTTAAAAGAAATAAAAAGAGGGTCAAATTTTATTGTGTTAATTTTTCAAACTAAAGATGAATGATTTATTAATGTAATATTTAAAGAGATTATAATTTATTAATATGTAAAAAATTAATATATATATATATATATAAAATATTTGTAAGAAAAATTTTAGTAGTCAAAATTTGAGATATTCTCATTTGAGATCTAGAGTTTGAATCTTGTTAGGGTTGAGAAAAAATATGGGCAATAGATTATATTTTACGCGATATATTTTTCTATGTTCGACATTAGATTAATCTAACAAATTATAAATATTAAAAGAAAAAACTCTTTAAAAAAAGGAGAGAGAAAGGAATTTTTTTTTTTTTAAAGGCCGGTGGGAGAGATGAGGGAAGCCCTAATTTTGGACCTAGAATATATATATGCGGCTGACCTTTGTTTGGCGGATGGACACGTGGCACATTATTTTTTGTTCTTTTCTGACTTTGCCCTAACAATGCCACGTCTCATCTCCTATGCCCTTTTTCTATATAACGGCGTATGGACTCCTCTGTCTCTCACACGGTCATCACCCCTTCCTCTTCTTCCCATTTTCTTCTTCAACCTCCACTCAAATTTCAAACCATCTTTAATTTTTGTTCTTCCTTAATTATTTCCATTAATTCTTTCTTTTAGGTCTAGTTGTGCTGCCTAGCTCTTTTTCCGCTGATTGTTGTTTTCATTTCTTGTGAAGTTTTCGGCGTTTTTTTTTTTTTTTTTTAAGGGTTTAATTAGCCTTCATTTCAAGTTTCTTTGTTTGTGAAGAGCTCGATTCTTGGGCTGTTTTTTTTCCCGGTATGGAGGTCTCTGTGATTGGAAGTTCTCAGGCAAAGAGCGGGAGGACCAGTTTGGGATTTTGGGAACTGAGGTTTGGTAATCCGTCGGCCAAGTTTTTCGGTCGGAGGAACCAGATCTGTTTCGGTCAGAGCACTAGATGGAGAAGGGCGGCTGGGATTCGATTCACTTTGAACGCCGTCCAAACAGAAGCGCTCAAATCGGAGAAAGTTGTGAGAGGCAATACGTCTACGTTGGCTACCAGATCCAAAGCAGTGAGTTCTTTATAATCTTTCTCTGCACATAATTTGTTTGGCTCCTTCGAAAATTGGGGAAAAGAAACGAAATTAAAGACATAATTTTTTTCTTTTTTCCCCCTCTTCTCTTGAAGATGAGAAATCAGCTCAACTGACCTAAATAATTTGGGCGTGAAATCGAATTTAAAGATATCGATTCTCTCTCTCTCTCTCTTTTTCTTTCTTTTTTTCTTTTTTTTTGGTGGGTGGGGGGTGGGTGGGATAGTGAAATATATATATATATATATTGAAGTTCCATCATCTTACTTTTCTTCAGCAGCATGATAATATTTGGGTAAAAGCTATATTCCATGTTTGAATTTCTGTAATCCACGAAAGATTCTAAAATTTTTTGAAAACCCAATATCAAACTATCTGGGATCAACGCTTTCTTTACTGGCCGTTTGAAAATAATTCTGCTCTCTATGATTTAACACGGTTGAGTAGATGCTAGTCAAATATTTTTTATATTACTCACCAAGGTTGAGGGGAGAAGGGGGCAAGTTAGATGGATGGATGGATGGATGGATGGATGGATTGACGAATCCAAGTGCAATTACTAATTACTAATTAAATTAGATGGTTGGCCAGTTCATCAACTGCATCAATCCTAGCGTTTATTCTTTTCAGCAGTTTGAACCAGTCCTATATCGTAACTGGTTTATTCTTTATCAAAGAGCACTCAGCACTGTTGGGTTACCCTTTTTGTGCATCTCTAATGAAATCATTAGAGATGAATAATTTGGGACTAAGAATTAGCATTTGTGCTTGTATGTGTTCTCTGACTTTATTATTTATAGGTATTCTTTTTGCATACATCTGCAGATTGATGGTGTGAGACTGTATGTGGGGCTGCCCCTGGATTCTGTATCAGATTGCAATACACTAAATCATGCGAGAGCAATCGCAGCAGGTTTAAAGGCTTTGAAGCTGTTGGGTGTGGATGGTGTGGAGCTCCCTGTCTGGTGGGGAATAGCTGAGAAAGAAGCCATGGGGAAGTATGAGTGGTCTGGCTACCTTTCTCTTGCTGAGATGGTCCAAAAAGTGGGTCTTAAGCTTCATGTGTCGCTCTGTTTCCATGCATCCAAAGATCCGAAAATTCCACTCCCTGAATGGGTGTCTAGGATCGGAGAAACCGAGCCTAGCATCTTCTTTACAGATCGGTCTGGAAAGCAGTATAAAGATTGTTTGTCTTTGGCTGTTGATGACCTTCCTGTTCTAAATGGGAAGACTCCAGTCCAAGCATATGAAGAGTTCTGCGAGAGTTTTAAGTCTTCATTCTCGCAGTTTATGGGTTCCACAATCACGGTAAGAAGTTCTGATTCTAGAATTCTATTGCATAACAGTCATTGTGTTCCATATGGTGAGCGACGGTCTTACTGTTCCTTGTATTGATTTTCTGCAGGGCATTTCAATGGGTCTAGGACCAGACGGTGAACTTCGATATCCTTCTCACCACAGGCTAGCAAAGGGTAGTAGAATACCTGGAGTTGGAGAATTCCAGTGTTATGATAAAAACATGCTTCACATTCTCAAGCAACATGCTGATGCCACTGGAAACCCTTATTGGGGCCTTGGCGGCCCCCATGATACGCCTAACTATGATCAGTCACCAAACTTGAACAATTTCTTTAAGGAGCATGCAGGATCATGGGAGACTCCCTATGGTGACTTCTTCCTTTCCTGGTACTCAAACCAGCTCATTTCTCATGGAAACCGCCTCCTTTCTGTTGCCTCCACAGTTTTCAGCGACTGTCCGGTGAAGATTTCTGGGAAAGTTCCACTGATGCACTCGTGGTATAAAACCCGGCCACATGCTTCTGAGCTGACAGCCGGTTATTATAACACGGGCAACAGAGATGGTTACGAAGCAACTGCTGAGATGTTTGCAAGGAGTTCATGCAAAATGATCTTACCAGGAATGGACCTTGCAGATGAACACCAGCCATCTGAATCCCTTTCAAGTCCTGAGTTATTACTGGCACAGATCAAGAAAGCCTGCCGAAAGCACGGTGTGGAAGTTTCTGGGCAAAATTCATCTGTTTCGGGAGCCCCCGGGGGTTTTGAGCAGATTAAGAAGAATTTGGTAGGAGAAAATGCAGTGATGGACTTGTTCACTTACCAAAGGATGGGAGCTTATTTCTTCTCCCCAAAGCATTTTCCTTCATTCACCGAGTTTGCCCGCAATTTTAATCAACCGGGACTTCATTCGGATGATCTGCCTGCGGACGAGGAAGAACCCCTCAAATCTCCTTGTGTGAATCCAGAATCAGGCAAGAGTCTGAGGATGCAAGCAGCTTAGTAAAGATATTTTCATATTTATGTTCAATGTAAATATGGAATCGTGATATACACATAGTTATCGTGGATTTGAAGAGGTTTGTATCACATGGTTCTGTTGGATTGGAAGAGATTGCATTGTACACAATGTATGTGTTGGATTCGAAGAGGTTGCATTGTACACAATGTTTCCGTTGGATTTGATGAGATTGTACTGGATCAAATATATATAAAACAGATTCTAGGTAAGCCCTTTCTGGTTTACCATCAAAGAAACAATACTTGTATTTACTTGGCAGATTCAGTAACCTTGCTCCTCCTTAAGGGGGCCAGGCCTCTCTCTCTCTCTCTCTCTCTCTCTCTCTCTCTCGTTGTGAGGTTTTATCCCTATAGCTCTGGCCTTTCTGCCTCTCTTTGTGATACAAAGCACAGATTGTGTCATTGGCAATTGCGGTTTTTATTTCTTCACTCTGGAAAGTGAAGACAAAATACAAGAGTAGGTTAGTATTTTTATTTTTATTTTTGACAAATTTAAGGAGAGGTATGAAAACTTCTGGAGAAGTCATTAGCTTTTTGTTAATTGATCAAGGAATGTCAGGTTTTGTTGTGCTAATTTTTAACATTCTCCTTTACCCAATTATGCCAATTCATTTTGATTCACCTAATACTTCTCTTTCTAGAATTCGAATAGAATCAGTCATCTTATTAAATAATATAATATTTTCCCCCAAAAGTTCTTTAACCTAGTTCTTTGACACATTTATTTTGCCTTCTCTCTTTTATTGGCCCATGCATTACTCAAATACTACAAGTCATATGGTTAGATTTTCACCTTGATAATTTTTTTGAGTTAATTTACATTCTTAATTAAGAGAAATTGTATTTTACTCTCGGTTTGCTTATAGTCAAAGGTTATGAGGTGTTCATATCCTTTCTTAAAATACACACTAAATATCAACAAATAATAAGTAACAAACTCTTAAGAAGACTCATTTGTTCCTCATAACAAATGTATCATCCCATTTGTTTTTTTTTTTTTTTTTCGTTATCGTTTTCAATATGACCGTCAAAACCTGTACTTTAAAATTTTTTTTCTCTTAATGATATTGTCCATGTGTTCTCAAAATTATCTTTAGATTTTTTGATATTTATTCTCTTTTCTTAAACTGATATTAATTTTTTTACTCTACTCTCAACGAAGTGTCAAACAATTTAGTTCAATGGAATAACTATTTATTGAAATAAGATAGAATACATGACAATTAAGAGAATAGTTATTCCTAATATATTTTTAATTATTTCATTCAACATATAATAAGAAAGGAATAGTAACTCTGATAAAATTTGAGAATAGGTATTCTTTGTCTATTCTTTATTATAGATTCAAAATGTTATACATTATTATTTGCTTCACAATAATAATATAATTTTTATATAATTAATAGTAACTAACTTACTAAAACTGACAAACTAAACATAACTTATTTTCTTGTGATTTTGTTTATAGTGATACCTATTTAACTTGTACATTTGCGACTTTACATCTTTTGTTTTTAATCTCTAAAATTTTCCCTATCATTAGCTTCTTACAAACATATTATTTAATTTTCCTATGAAGCCTAGCCAGGAACCGAATACTTCTGCAGCTGCAGCTCCTGTTTCCTGCCCTACAACCACCGAGGTTGGTGTTTCAGGAGTAGCCGACACTGATGAAAATATGAAGCTAAGTCTGAGCTCAAAACTATGACAAAAGATCAGGAGCAAATTTATGTTCTATATATTAGTGAATCATTTTAGGTTTCCATATCTCAAGAGATTGAGAAGGGGTAAAATATAACAAATAAGTCACAAGGTTGGGCAGATTTCTGTAGAAATAATATTATTTACATGAAAAAAAAAAAACAAAATATACAAAGCATGGGAAGAAATAAGTTCTTGGTTTCATAATCTACTTGAATTCCCTTCATTTTTCATGCAATTTGAGCTACCCAGTTCCAAGAGCTCCTGTACATTTCATCTGCCTTGGTTAGCTCAGTAATCCAATAGCTTCACCCAACATTTCTGTTTTGGGTTGTATTATCGCAATGCACCACTCAACCTTTAAAACAGATTTAGCTGCACTGGGACGAAAAGGAAACTGAGTCAGTAATAATAAGATTAACAGATTTAGCTGCACTGGGACGAAAAGGAAACTGAGTCAGTAATAATAAGATTTTTATTGGTTTCTGAGTGAAAATTTGCCCATCCTTATAGCAAACCTGTTCCGTCATGCATCATTCGCAAGCAATCTTGGTGTCAAAGCTGCTGAGGCAGATGGCAAAAGCTTGGAATGCTGAGATTGGGTACTGGTAGTCCATAGTAAACACATCCTTCCCCACTTTTCCAAACTGGAGGATGACCGTCTCGTGTTCCTGTCCAGCCATTCTATTCTCCGGAGAAGCCACCAGCTGAAAGTTCTTCACTGATGCAACTGTCACTCGTCCATGGAAATTCAAACACCAGCACTGCAGCTGTTCGTGCCACCTTGGAGCTTTGTTTTTTAACACCAAGGCCCCATCCTTCTGGTCAGCTGAGGGTACCGATAAGAAATTCTCCAAACGGGTTGATTTTGAACGGAAAAATGGGAGCGATGGAAAGAAATCTATGTTGGTCGGTAGAAACTCGGTCTGAGTAGGGGCCTCTCCTCCATTTTCAATAGCAGAGGCAGGAATGCCATCCATGATACACTGCATTCTCCTAGGACCCCTGTGCTTGTCAAACAAACTACTTTATTTTGGAGGCACTCAACATAAGGTATTACACTCAAATAATGATCATCAATCGGTGTGTAGCTCTATAGAGATTTGCACAAAAAAGAGTAACAAGCAAAAACAATAAAGTGCAAAATATTGCACAAAGTAAAGATGGATTTATTTATTTATTTAGGATAGAATAATCTACAAGTAGTTACATAAGCCTTGTTCTTACCTTGAACCCAACACATTCAACTCATATGAGATGTGAGCCACTGGATAGTTGCCAGCCGGGATTCGAGGGGAGATTTTTTTCAAACCCACCAGCCTAGTGGATCGACTTTTTGTAAATTTGGCACCAGCATGAGGTGGTTGCCCATCATAAATTGTGAACTTGGTCCCCAAAAAGTTTGATCTTGCCAAAAAAGTGCAACAAAAGGGGGTTAGTTAAGCCCACATTAGAAATATAATCCACCATTTTTATGCCAGTTAGACAGTACCTCAATTTCCCAATATAGGTGCTGGTCCCCCTTGAAATGTCATCAGCATGCAAAGAGATGATATAATCTGTGTAGGTGGGGCGTCTACACTTACGGGCAGCAAGAAGAAACTTCCCATCTTCAGCTAAAGCTGCCTCAAATATCAGACAAAGTTAAAAAAAAAAAAACCCAAAAAAATATGAATCAAATGTGCCCCCCCGCCCCTGCCAGGGGGAGGGAGGGAGTGAGGCTTCTCTTTCAAGAATTTTAGGGGCATAAAACTTGCCAAATTCAGAGAACTTGATCTGACCCAAGAAACCAAATGAATAAGATCAGTGCATGCGTAAAAAATCACCAAAAAAGTATTCCAATTAAAACAACAGGGCATTAAGTCAATTAATGAAATGTTAAGTGACATGCAGCTACAATAGGAGATGCTCACCTTGAGTTAAACTGAGGTAGAGATGATATGTTTGGTTAGACCGGTTCCGTTTTATGAAACATTTGAGAAGGGACTCTCTTGCACCAGGCTGTGCAGAATAACCACAGATTTTGACAATTTGTAATGAGAAACAAATGAATATAGAGCAACTAATTGATCATAAAGTTGCTACCTACAAAATATGCTTAATTAAAATAATAAATAAATAGAAGGTTTACATAACTGCTAGCCTGTTATAGTTAAAATTAATCCATCATGTAATGCATAGCATCAGAATAAAGTCTCACGCACTGTTTGGTTAGAATTTAAACATTACCCTTTTTATGCTTTTAAAAAAGTGCAAAATAACAGGAAGGGTAAAAGACACTTAACTACCTTGAGGTTTGACAAAAAGACAGAGACCTTCCTTGAGATTTCAAAAATCCCAAGAATCTCCTTGAGATTTGTCAAAAATGATACAAACCTCTCATGAGTTTCAAAATGCTATAGATCTTATTTGAAATTTGTCAAAAAGATACAGACATTTCCTAAAAAAACTTGTCTTTTTGCAAAATATAAGAAGAGGTTTGTGTCTTTTTGACAAATCTCATGGGAGATCCTTGGAATTTTTAAAATTTTAGGGGCAGGTCTTTGGAATTTGTGAAAGTCATTGTCTTTTTGTCAAACCTAAGGAGAGGTGAGTATCTTTTGCCCTAACCAAAAAGATAAAGTAGGGGCTCTTTTTTTCGTTAATGGGGGCAACATTGCTTGTATTGCAGTAGACTTAAGTATTTTTATAAAAAAAACCAAAGAAGCAACAAGTAAGCCTTTTAATGGAAGCAAAAAGTTTAAAGACAGCAAAAGCAATCACCACTTTTGTCACAATACCACTTGTTTTTATTACACAACTACACAAATCATATCCTCTCCCACAACAATCGACTAAACTGCATCAACAACACAGCTAGCAATCTATCATTATACCATTGCAGCAAACATCACTTCCTCCTTCACCGTTACCACCACTACAATCTCTGTCAGCGCCATCAACCCACACCACCATGGCCACTCCCTCACCTCTATCACCACCACCATTTTCATTGCCATTAATACCTCAATTGATGGTCTTTCATTTCTAACAGAACATTCCTTCTTGCAGAACAATTAACCAAATATACTTTTTGACACTTTCTTAGCTATTAAAGCAAGCCTCTAGATTGCTTCTTTTGCTTGTCAAATGTCCTTGGAAAATCCGGCCAAATGACAATTTAGTTTTCCTGAATTACAATGATATTAATGTATTCGTCAAATAATACTAAAAGATGGGTTGAAGAAAAATAATGAACACTTCCAAAAAAACAAGAATGCTAAAACAGGGAGTCTTCTACCATTGGAGCCAACAACAAACACTTGCACAAGCACAACCTGCACTACTTCTAGACTACTAGTTCCAGTGGCATCTTCCAAGTATTCTGAGTGCTCTACAGTTATCATGTCATAAACATGTGTACAGAACAATTCTCACTTGGCTCCAAATATCACTAAACAAAGGTTTCTCTACCGCAGGGCTTAGGCAAATAGTATGCCATTTCATCAAATTTCCCATTTCATTTCGCTAAACAAGTCCGCTAAAAAAAAAAAAAAAACCAACTTCAAGGATGATAAATCAGCAAACAACGCACAAAACAATCAAATCACCAGAAGCAGTTCAACTCAGACCGTTCTGTGGATGAACTTTTCCAGAACTTCAATATTTCGAGCAAAAAAAACTTGAGATCATACTACCAACGAAGAATTGGTCCTAATCCAAACAGACAAACACAAACCAGAAGCAAAATCAACAAAAGGGTTTGATAAACGAGACCTGCTTAACCGATATTGGGAACGTCAACTTGCCAGAAATTTCAGGGGTCTTCACAATTTCCTTCATAAGCTGCCTCCAACTTCTGCAAACCCCAGCGCAGGCCACCGCATTCTTCCTCAAAGGCCAAACATTCTCCGACGCCTCTATCCGCAGAAGCACCTCTCTCAAGAGTTCTTGCGGCATCTGCGCCCAAAAGCTCTGCTTCAAACCATCTTCGAGATAAACCACCGCCGAACCATCCTGAACCCCGCGCAGCGACCTCGACGCCAATCCATGGAAATGACCCAGTTTCCCATCGCCACCTCTCCGGGAAATGTTGTTGATCTCGCCCTTCATGTCCTGAATTATGCTTCTAATCGGCATGGCTTCTTCGTAGCCTGTATCATGGACTGTTCAAATATCACGAATATAAACGCAAAGAATTCGAATCCGGGCAGAAAACGGGGGAGAATCCAAATGGGTTTGTGGGAATTTTCCGGGAAACGTATATGATGGGAAAGTTGGAGGTCACAAATGGGATGCAATGAGTGAAAATTAGGATTGCTGTGCTTCGAGCTGTTTTGCGTCTTTTTGGGGTCGACTCTTCGAGAGCTTCAGTGGAAGAGAGAGAGAGAGAGAGAGTATCACCAACTACAAGTGAATTAAAATAATTTCCATTTCTGTTCACTGCTTTAAATTCTAGATGGAGGTGGAGATGTCTATCCAAAATGAAAGAAAAAGTCATGAGCAAACTCAAGACTTTTGTATGCGGCACCAAACTCAAATTGTCAAAAAATAATTGATTTTTTGCCCTAAAAAAATCATGTCATCTAATGTAAAAAAAGTTATTATTATTTTATTTATTTGTTCTAAATCATCAAAATGAACCCTTCTCTGTAATTTATATGTAATATGATTTTGTGCATCTAGATTTATAATTTAGTATTTTTAATGGTTATTAATAATTAAATTTTAATTTAATGAAAAATCAGAATAATTAATGGTTGAATTTTTAATAAAAGCAAAGAAGATAGATAACAATTTCTTGAATTTTAAAGAAAACTCAGACATTCTATCGAATTATTAATTAGTTTTAATCAATTTATATTTTAAGTTTTTAATTTAACTCTGTTGAATTTATGAAAATGTATCTCTATTATATAAAACATTAATAGTCAAGATTTTAGCGATATTATCTTTCTGTCATTTGATAACATTATCTAATTTTTTGCTAAATAATTATTTTTAAAAATAAATAATTAGCTTCTAAACTAAACTAAATTTAAAAATAACTCCCTAAAATAATTACATTATCAAACTAGTTGAAAGAAACTAAAAACAACATTCCTTTAACTTTCTTGACCATATAATTTCTAATAAGTCACTAATACAAATAAAAGAATACTCCTTTTTAGTGATATAAGCTTCTCTTATTAAAACATTTTGCTAAGAAAATATTTAAATAAGTAATTCTTTGTGTGGCACTTGAATCCCCTAGTAAAAATAAAAATGTATGTATATATATATATATATATATATATATATATATATATATATATATATATATATGCACACGCATGCAAAAGCACTTATATATTAAACCAAGAAGTATTTTAAATTAGGTGTCTATTAAGTAAAAATATATGTATAATAGTTACATTTATGGCTATCAATATTTAATTTAAATGCTAAATGGTATAAAGAGAGCAATAAACAAAATTCAATAGTTTCGGTGCATAATTTTTCAAAATAATGTTTAACTTTTCGAGTTCGATATCTGAAAATATGATTTATGTTGTGCAAGAAATGTGTGGTGCAGCAATCACGGTGAATAATGCGGAAACACACACAGATAAGGAAAGTAAGAAAACAACACACATATGATTTAACATTATTCGATAGTATACCTACGTCTACAAGAGCAAGCGGCGAGTGAAATTTACTATCACAAAAAAGAGGGTTACATAATTGTATTTATACTAATCCTAAACGTATAAAGATATTAGAGAATTTATCAAATACCCATGTATCAATCCGCGGAGGATTTGTCCCCGCATCCCCAACTTATTGATCTTCTCAATTTAAATTTCAAAAATAATGTCTAACAAAACTGTCAACGGTTTTCCTTCATTGAAAGAAATAGTCAATGTACTTATATCAAATTGTTGACAATTTTTTTCCTAATTGGCTACTAGAAGAAATCGTCGACACGTTTAGGAAAACCGTCGATGTAAATCGATGTGCTTATGAAAATCGTCAACTATTTTTCTTTAAATCAATTTTTTTGTTTTCTTTAACCTATTTACATGTGTTTAACTCGATACAAGCCACATACTACAATAATTTATATACATATATGTATGTATATGTTCAACAAGATGTGTAGAAGTTGAAATTGGTAGGTATGTACATAATATCTGCAATTTTAATTTGGTCCCAAATTTATTTCAAACTTATCAAGAGATATGTCCTCTCAAAGAACATAAAGGACAAAAAGGAGTAAATCTTATTCTAGATATTTTGGGTCTTGGAGAACTCTTCCAATGCTGACATAATATCAGCCTGTTGAAACAAAAAAAATTGCACACTAAACTTTTGGTGAATGTGTCCCCATACTAATTCAAGGAAAGAGGATATTATTAAAAGAAAAATTAAGCAAGATACCACCTTCTTAGCGGGAGAAATAATAATTTTTTTTTCTATTTTAATTAAAGATTTTATTGAAGAAAGAACAAATCCCTAGATACATTTGTTTGGTTAAGTTATGAATATATTACAAATATATAGATTTGCTAAAGATTCAAAACCTAGTTTTATCTTTCTTTCATTAGAAAAAAATGAATTTTAAATCCAACGGTGCTTTGACTTTGATACCACTTATTAATACCAAGTGCCGGCGGGTAAAAGTGGCTAGGATATTTTTGTCTAGAAACCTGCCTCTGACGGTAATTTCTCTACAAAAATGGGTTGGGAGGTAGTAAGGAGTAAAAGTGTTAATTTTGTGTGGAATGACTGGTTTTGACATTCTTTATTATCCAAAAGAATCTCAATGTGTTTATGGAGAGTCTGGTTTAGATGTTTGGCTGTAGATGATAGAATTTAGGCCAAAGGAATATCGATGTTATGACGCCTCGATCTTCGTACGATTTTTTTTTCAATAATAAATAAATATTCATTCGTCATAAACAACATCCATAAATCGGTCACGTCAACCACCATATTACCATTCATATGACCCGACTCGCATTGGGTGGATAAAAAGTTATTTTATTTATAAAACCTAACAGCGGAAGACATTGTATTTATATCATTCAGAATACAATATTCAGAGTATCTACATACACACATATACATCATTATCGCAAACTCAAAAACTACTCAACTCTAGGGAAAATTACACATTCCTTAATCCAAAAACTCACTCTGTGTGTCAGGGTCCCAGCTCCCTATGATCATAGAGCTCTATCACCTGGTCTATCCATGTTTCCTAAAATATTTAGATAATTTGGGTGAGACACATTTCAATAAGAATGAATAAATTATTTACAGTGTGTGGTCATATGAGTATAATTATAATACACTTTACTTTTCAAATCATCATTTCACCTGAGAAAATACATTAACAAATATATTCTCATAGTCATATAGATATACAACACAAGCTTTTATAAGCTGTAAAATCATTTTTCAAATTCAATGATTTCTAACACATAATTATCCGCAAAGTTCATGAGAATAGGGAAGATTACCCGCCCATATAAGTAGTTTCCCTTTGCCCCAACATGTTATGCAGTCGGGTATGACCATATCTGATACCTATCAGGGCATTCACCTTACTCAGTAAGTCCTCAGGCAGAGAGTTTCACTTCGCCTCAATTATTTATATTATTAACTCACACAGTTCCATTTCTCAATTTTATCATTCTTTATTTCTTAATTTCCATTCTTTCTTTCATTTCTCATTTTAGCCAATTTTATCATTCTTTCACTTTTCATTTTCATTTTACTTTCTGGCTCATGAGTATCTTCGGTATCAAATACCAACATCGTGTTTGTAACTCATGACCACCTTGAGGATCTTTCTATCCACATCATGTTTCCCCCATAGTCAAGGTTGTGCGGCCCGGAGGCTAGACCTAACCGCGGTCGATCGACCCTGTTAAATAAAAGTATCATATCACATATCGCGTCTGTAGTACGACTGACCGGTCTATAACCCTGATCCGGACTCAAGGGGCCCAACAACCCTAAAAAATGGCTTAGTCGACTATCACGCCACACGCTCCAAGAGTCCGTGTGGTTGCACTAACACCACTAGTAATGGTACCGTACTCAATATCATAACTATCCAATATGATTTACTACCACATACTCGCAATCATTATGCGGTATTGACATTCCATCAATCATATTCCAATATATGACAATTCAGTTCAATATAAATATTTTCATCATTTTTTGTGCACATTTCATCTTGTAATAACATATATTATATTTCACATATTTTTCACATTTTCCAAAAATACTCATATCAATAATTTGTATAAACTCATTTTTCATGCAAATAATTTTCACTCACAAATAAATGTCACATTTCATTATTTTCCACTAATCACATCAATCATTCTCATTTTAGTATTTTCTCAGAAAATACTCATCGTTATATTTCACATTTTTCAATACATGTCATGTGCCACACAGTTTTCATCTAATGTTCATAACATATTATTTTCACACTCCAAAATATCACAATTTAAAATCACTCAAATGCCACACAATTTATCTGATATTTTTATCATAATAATTTTCAGACAAAATACCATAAGCACATTTTCACATATAAATTTAAACAGTAATTTTAAAAATACTTCTATAATTTATTCCCCTTACCTGACTTACTGAGAGACTCGTTAACACCCAGATTTTCCGCCCTTGGCGCTTGAAATTCAAATCCTGAAATTCACATTTTTCCTAAATTAATTAACTCATTTCCCCCAAAACAATACTCAACTAACATTTCCTAAGCTCCATAGACCCCAAATTATCATTTAAACTATTATTTAATACCCCCATTTAATTTTCTGAATTTTACCTGTGGGTCCCAAAATTATACCTACGGCGCGCACCCGGGTCCTAAATTTTAGAAATCCTACTTTAACCCCAAATGCTCAATATTTTAGCATTTCTAAATTAATACTAATTAATTAAAAATAAGCCTTTTAATAACCCCCTACCCTAAATTTGGGGTTTTGCCCATGACAACCCCATGAGAATTTCGTCCCGCTAGATTTGTAGAGAATCATCCCTAGATTCTTGTTGTGGTGTCCGTTCATCAATTGGGCTTATAATTTGCAAGAAATTAAAGAAAAAAAGTAAATTGACTTACCCCAGGAGATGGGTTTACGCCACTCCTACCACCGATCCGCTCCGGTGGAAATGATGATAGCGGAGAATGGAGTCCAGTAGTATCTTTCGATTTTCGATCGGACGAAAATCCGTCACGAAATCGAGGAGAGAGGGAGAGAATGAGAGGAGAGAGAGAGAGAGAGAGAGTTTGTCTCGCAGAAGAAAAGAAGAAGAAGAAGAAGAAGAAGAAGAAGAAAACTAAAGAAAATAAATAAAAAAACAAACCTCCTAAAGCTTCTAGCTTCAGGAGAGTTATAATAATAATAATATATTTAATTAATATTAATAATAATATATTTTATTAATAAAAATAAAAAATAAATTTGAATTTTTTTTCTTTTTTTTTCTTTTTTAAATCCAAATAATTAATTAATTAATTAATTTTTTTTGGGAATCACTCCACTAATCTTCTATATCCCTTTTTGGGGTTATTACAGATGGTTTCGACTTTTGATTGTTGCGTTTAGAGAAGTCAGGAAAACATTGATCATATTCTTTCTTTAGGTGAGGTGGTTTCAGAGGTTTGGCGTCAGGCTAGTGTAGTGTTGGGGATTCCTTTCCAATGATCCCTTCCATGGAAAAACAAAATTGCAAATTGGTTCCACTATGCTAAAAAATCGTCTATTAAAGGTATTTTAATCGGGTTGATTCCGTGTTTGATTAAGTGGTGCCTCTGGAATTGAAAATGTAAAGCGAGAATGAAATGAATTTATCAAAGTGCAGATCATATGTGGAAAAATGTTTGATTATGGGTTAGTTTTATTGCTGAGAGCAACAATTCTTTTCAAAAATTGAAGAAGTCGGACATTAAGATTTTGAATGAGTTTCAAATTAAGCATAAATGAATTTGCGACAGGCCTGGAAAAATTGTTTATGGGTTAAACCTCTAGTAGGGTGGATAAAACTTAATTGTGACGGGAGTTGTAGGGGCAATCCAGGTACTTCAAGAGGTGGAGGAATCATTTGGGATTGCCATGACATGGTAAAAGCGGTTTTTTCAAGTTATTTTAGCAATGGTACGAATAATAGTGCGAAATTAAAAGCAATTAGGGAAGGAATTCGTTTGTGTAAAAGTTTGCATTATTTTAATGTGATTATTGAAAGTGACTCGCGAATTGCAGTTGATTGGCTTCGAAAAGGTAGATGTACCTTGTAGTATCTTTGGGAATTCTGGGAGGAGCTCATGGTGGAGCTAGAAGGAGTGAATGTCATGGTTATGCATCAATATAGGGAAGGCAATAGTGCGGCCAATTTTCTTGCTAAAGAATGAGAAATGGGAAATAATGTAACTTACGAAAAACAACATCTTTTACCACGTTATTTGAAAGGTATTCTTCGGATGGATAGGTAGGGTCTCGTTTTCGTTCATCGTTAGTTCATCTTTAGAGTTTCGCTTGGTGTTGATTTTGGTTGTGTTTATGTTTTTATCTTCTTTGTTAGTTATGTTTTAGTTTTGTTGTTTTAATTTGGTTGGCTTGCCGGTGTTAGTTTTTTTGGGAGGGTTTTTCTGTACTCTCTCTTTTGTTTTATCTTGTAATCATGGTATTCTTCCGCCAAAAGTGAGGGTATATTAATAAATAAATGGATGTGCCGCCCTCTTTTACTAAAAAAATAATAATAAAATAAAATAAAATATTGAGAGTATATATATGTGAGTGAATACTTGTTTGAACTTTTATCCGAAAGCTTAAACCAAAACCACATACACAACATGTTAACACCGGAGGAGTCCATGGGTAACCACCAACTTGACCCCTTGAACGGAAATCATCTTCTTTATGAGAGTAAGTTCAATTTCCCAATAGTTGCTCAAGTGGACCTTACTACTGGTGTCTTACATGTCTCGGGTTGCATTTCACGTGCCTCCGAACCAAACCTACCTCCCACGTCTCGACTTTTACAATGTCGCTCACCAAGAGTTACGAATTGTCGGCTCTGATACCACTTGTTAACACCAGAGGAGTCCCTAGGTAGGCTTGACACACATTGGTGAGTATTAACTTGATCCAAAAGCTTAAGCTTATTGGGTCTTGGACCCAACCATGTATATAAGCACCCATCATTCATTCAAATTTTTCAATGTGGAACAAATTCATAAGTGAAATTCTCAACACAACCACTCATTCTTCACTTAAACTTTTTCACGAGAAATAACCCTACAAGTAGACTTTTCTCAACAAATTGTACAAAAAAAAATCCTCTTAAATTGTGCTTGAATTTGGATTGATTTAAAGAAATTTTAATATAATTTTATATTATAACTTATTCAAATATAAGATCTCGCCAAACATAGGGTAAAAAAAATAAAAAAAACAAAAATATCAAACTCTAATCTAACATTTGGAAGCTTAAAAATTTAAATTGAATTTGAGAGTATGAATTTTGGATCTTAAATTTAAATTTGTGTAGCTTTAGATAAAATTCAATACAAATTTATAAATATTTTATCCAAATTTATACAAATTCAAATCTATTGTGCAATAAAGCGCAGAAATGATCGTGTCGTGCAGCAATCACGATAAATAATACAAAAACACACAGATAATGAAAGCAATAAAAAGATACACAAGAATTTAATGTGATTCGAAAGAATATCTACATCTACGGGAGCAAGCGATGACTGAAATTCACTATCAATCAAAATCATGATTATAACATTGTATTTATACTAACCCCTAGACGTACAAAGGTTTTAGAGAATCCCTCAAATACCCATGTATCAATCTGCGGAGGATTTGCCTCTGTATCCTTAACCTATTGATCTTACTAATTTAAATTTCAAAAATAACGCCAAACAAACCGTCGACAGTTTTCCTTCACTAAAAGAAACCGTCGATGTACCAACATCAAACCGTTGATCGTTTTCTTCCTAGTTGGCTACTGGAAGAAACCGTCGATGTACTCCGCAAATTGTCCACGACTTTTCTTCAGACTAACTTCCTTATTTTCCTCGACTTGCTTTCTCTATACATTAGTTCCACTCGATATGAGTCACATACTATAATAAAATTTAAGACTCGTCCTAAATATAAGATTAATAAATTCACATGATTATAAATCTAAACCCTAAAATCTGAACTCACCAGCAAAAACCCCCCAAACAAGTCATTGTTGGATCTGTTTGGTTCCTCATCCTTGGTAGGAATTACGCAATGCAATAATCATTCTTTCATTCTATTAATTATTTATGAATTGGTAGTGGGGCTGTGACAATTACTTATGAAAAGGACAATAGGGGTATGATGCATATGAATGGAGCTTTCCTCCATTTTTGTGAGTAGTGGCCACGTGATTTTAAAGGACTGCCAGCTTCCATAGGAAGCAACTTCCATTGACCCTTTTACCCTTTTTTTATAATAAAAAAAGGAAAAAAAAATTATTGTGAGAAAAGGAGACCACATATCATGATTTCGTATAAATGATGAAATATTAAAGAACACTTTTAATATAGTTATAATATGTTTTAAATTTTGTATAATTTTTACTTTTAATATAGTTATAATATGTTTTAAATTTTGTATAATTTTATTCCGATTGTCTTTTCGTTTATTGATTAGTGCTACAAAATTATGTTTGTTTTTATGAGGTCTGTTTAACTAAAGAAAATTTAGAGATTAGTGAAAGAAAAAATGGATGAGCTTCTAGCGGCATATTTTTGCTTGTTGAATTAGAAAGAAATGGAGATAAACTATGCAAAAATTCTAAAACATCTTTCGGCAATTTTATAAAATAATGACGTGGCAAGTATTCTGATAAAATAATAATTGAATATATATATATATATATATATATATTTAAAATTCTTAGTTCTTTTTCTTATTAAATCAACTTAAAAGGATGGGCTTTGAAAAATGACCATCATGCTTTTTTTCTTTTTCTTTTTTTAATTTATTAGTTTTTCCCTCCGGCCAACTTTTTCTTTCCTATATGAATAAAATGCACCTTTTCTTTACATGCTTTTCTCCAACTTCACATTTTTCTTTCAAAACAAGTATAGTGGAAAACCTAACCCTAATTTGTATGATTACAGAAAATGTCAACCAAACTTATTCATCATCTTATAGTTCAATCATGTATGATGACACACACTATCATTTTACATCACTTTGTATTTGAGTAAAGCAAACTAAAAGCACTATTTTTTATTTTTTATTTTTTGTCTAAAATTAAATGCAAATAAAAAATACTTATAAATATCTAACAAGAGAACATTTTTCAATGATACATAGTTAGGGCACTAAGAACAAGAAATGTTTACTCAAAAATAACAAATGGTTGAAAAATCATTGCTCCGTAACAGAAAAATTTATTTATATTTTCGTATATATGAGCATAATATGTCAGGACAATTCATTTAATAAGTCTCATTATTAAAAGTGTATTCGAGTAGAACTTATGATATAAACGATAAGAAGTAATATACTTGATATATGCTTACTTAATACGGTGAAAATTTTATTTTTGTAAATGTTTTATGGTATGCTAAGTAAACATAATATTATTGAAAACCCAAATAAAAAAAATGCATTGTAGCCTTTTCTCACCCTTATTTATATATATGTTGTGCAAAGTATACACCAATGCGCATCGGAAACACAAATTGAATCAAAACATGAAATGCAGCAACCAACGATGAACAATACGTAAACAATCAATCACAAAGAGAATAGAGGAAAGCAATGAAAACATACGTTACAAGAATTTATGTGGTTCGGCAATGTGCCTACATCCATAGGAGCAAACGACTGATTTTCACTATCAATTGTCAAAAACTACAATCAAGGGTTACAAATATTGTTTGTATATTAACCTTTTACGTACTCGAGACTTATAAACTATCTAAAATGCTCCTGTAATAAATTCCGGAGGGAAATCCTTTAAATTCCCCAACCTACTGATCTTCCTGATTTAAAATTCGTGTTTAGCGCCGAACAATATTGTCGACGGTTTCTTCCTGTTGCCTACTTCCTTGTTCTTTACTTCACCATTTTTTTCCAATACATATGTTCCACTCAGTATAAGCCACAAATCCAACAACACACACACACACACACACACACACACACACACATATATATATATATATATGTGTGTGTGTGTGTGTGTGTGTGTGTGTGTGTGCGCGCGCGCGTATTAGTACTACATTGTGTTAGAAAAACTAATAATATAAAATGATAAATTTACAAATAAAAAATAAAAAAAATAAATCACAATTCACAGATAGGCTGAGACACGAATATCTAGTTTTCTTTAAGGAGATTCAAGTCTTCTGCAGTTTATTGGCTTAACCCACAAACCGGTGTAGCAGAACTCCTCAAGACTTGTCTCCTTCAGGATACAACAGCCCGATCTGAATCGTATGACTCTCTCCAACTATGCACAAACAGAAAAGTCCAAAGCTCCACAAAAAAAACACCTTTCTTTGTTTATCAAACTCTCTAGACTCAAAAGAAGAATGATAAGATGAGAATGAAGATAATCGGTTTATCTTGTGCTAATGCCTCAAGGGTCTATTTATAGGAACAAAATGACCTTTCATTTTTCATGTAATAACTTGAAGAATTTTCAGCATCTCGTCGATGAACACAGGGGATTCATCGATGAGGATATAAAAGGAGCTCGTCGACGAGGACAGGTTTTGTCAACAAGAAAATACCGAGAGAGGTTTTGGGGGCAGTCTAAAATTCATCGACGAGGGAGGAAGTTCATCGACGAAGTTCCTTAAAGACTTGTCAACGAGATGACATGTCTCGTCGACGAATCTGGGGCTATAAATTGCCAAAACCTAGATTTTTCAGCAGAATTTTGGCACAAAAAGGCTCTCTCTCTCTTTCTAAAACGCCTCTTCCTCCTTCTCTCTTCGATCCTGGTCCTTTTCTTGCCGAATCGAAAATCCGAGGCCACCACGACGCTCCTAGCGAAGTTCTCTACAAGTCTGCAGGAGCTGATCGTGGGAGAAGTTGGTATGGAATTCATCCCAAATCCAGGGTAAGATATTTTATTCAGATTATGCCTTCCTTGTAGTTATAAGAAATGTTATAGGTAAAAAAATACTGATATTTTGTTCTAGGAGATGTTTGTTTCAGGATATTGAGTGGAGAACCCTGCAGGTGTAGGGCTAGAGTTCAGTGAGAGGCTTTTCAGATTTAAGGTAAGGGAAATATGCTATGCTAGAAATTATTATAATGTTATCAGAGATTTTACACATATGAATATACCAGCTTATTACCCAGTTTTATAGAATATGAGTTTTAAATGCTTGTGTGGTCTGAGTAGATATTTATGTGATGAAGAACTTATATAGTTTTTACAATAATCATACTATACTGAATACACAGATATAGACATTATATTACAGATATTTATCCAGAATAATATATTACAGTTTTACTCAGATCAGTATGTTATATAGATTAGTATATCATAAATATTTATCCAGAATAGCATATTACAGTTTTACTAAGATCAATATATTACAGCTTCATTCATAACAATATATACAGTATTTACAGTATGTCATGTTTCTTATTATCATAGCATTCAGAGTATGTAGATAGAATATATAGATAGAGTATACAGACAAAAATATACAGAGATAGCATCAAGATGCTAAAGATATAGAATACAAAGATTACAGTATTTACAGTACAAAAGATAGCGTTATGGTAATTTTGGAAACATGATGAAAACAGTAAAAGAGTATATATGTATATATATAGTATTAGATCCCTGAGAAAAGATTATAGACATATATAGTACAAATACAGAATTTAGAGCACGGTATCGTTGCTATATGCAGATAGAGTGCAACCACATATCTTAGATAGTGTGTAGATATCGTCAATCGTGCTCGGATAGTATGCAACTCCCCAGTTCGTTGGGTTGAGGGGTGCGATTGGACGAGGTAGTTGTAATAACCCCAAAAAGGGATATAGAAGATTAGTGGAGTGATTCCAAAAAAAATAATAATAATTAATTAATATGATTTATAAAAAAAGAAAAATAATAATAATTAAAATTTATTTTTATTTTTATTAATAAAAATATATTTTTATTAATATTATTTAATTTAATTTTAATTTATTATTATTATTATTATTATTATTATTATTCACCTGAAGCTTCTTTGAAGCTTCAGGTGAATTCTGTGAATTGCACGCCTCTCTCTCTCTCTCTCTCTCTCTCTCTCTCTCTCTCTCTCTTCCCTCTCTCTCTCTCTCCTTAGTTACGTGGCAGATTCTCGCCCGATCGAGAATCAAAAGATACCGTTGAACTTCATTCTCCTCTACCGTCATTTCTACCGGAGCGGATCGGTGGTAGGAGCGGCGTAGACGTATCTCCGAGGGTAAGCCAATTTTCCCTTTTTTCTTTAATTTTTTGCAAATTATAAGTCTGATTGATGAACGGACACCACCACGAAAATCTAGGAATGATTCTCTACAAGTCTAGCTAAACGAAATTCTCGTGGGGTCGTCGTGGGCAAAATCCCAAATTTGGGGTACGAGGGTTATTAAGGAGCTTATTTTTAATTAATTAGGATTAATTTGAAAATACTAAAATATTGAGCATCTAGGGTTGAAGTAGGATTTCTAAAATTTAGGGCCCAAGTGAGCGCCGCGGGTGTAATTTTGGGACTCGCAGGCAAATTTAGAAAATTAAGTGGGACTGTTAAATGTTAGTTTAAATATTAATTTGAGGTATATGGAGCCTAGGAAAGGTTATATGAGTATTATTTTGGAGAAATAGATTAATTAATCTGGAGAAAATGTAAATTGCAAGAGTTGAATTTTGGGTGCCAAGGGCGTAAGATTTGGGGTTCTAGCGAGACTCTCAGTAAGTCAGGTAAGGAGAATAAATTATAACAGTATTTTTAGAATTACTGTGTAAATTAATATGTGAAAATGAACATATGGTATTTTACCTGAAAATTATTATGATATAAATATTAGATAAATTGTGTGGCATTTGAGTAATATTAAATTGTGATGCTTTGCAGTGTGAAATTAACATATTATGAATATTGGATAAAAATTGTGTGGCACATGAGAAGTGTTGAAAAATGTGAAATATAATGATGTGTATTTTCTAAGAAAATATTGAAATGAGAATGATTAATGTGATATTTATACGTGAGTAGAAATTATTTTTGTGAAAAATGAGTTTGTACAAATTACTGATATGAGTATTTTAGGAAATGAGGAAATATGTGAAATATGATATATATTATTATGAGATGATGAAATGTGCACAGAAAATGATGAGAATATTTATATTAAATTGAATTGAGATATATTGAAATATGATTGATGATATGTTAATACCGTACAATAATTGCGGGTGGGTGGTATTCCTTTCCTACTGATGTCGTTGAGGAGGTATGCTCAGTATGGAGATTGTGTGCGTGCGTGCGAAGTTCCTACTGATACCGTTGGGGATGTATGCTCAGTATGGAGACTGTGTGTGTGTGCAAAGTTCCTACTGATGCCATTGGGGAGGTATGCTCAGTATGTAAACTGTGTATGTGTGTGTGTGTGTGAAGTTCCTATTAATGTTGTTGGGGAGGTATGCTCAGTATAGAGACTGTGTGTGTGTGTGTGTGTGTGTGTGTGTGAAGTTCCTACTAATGTCGTTGAGGAGGTATGCTTAGTATGGAGATTGTGTGTGTGTGTGCGAAGTTCCTACTGATGCCGTTGGGGAGTTATGCTCAGTATGGAGACTGTGTGTGTGTGTGAAGTTCCTACTGATGCTGTTGGGGAGGCATGCTCAATATAGAAATTGTGTGGTGAAGTTCCTATTGATGTCGTTGGGGAGGTATGCTCAGTATGGAAATTGTGTTGTGAAGTTCCTACTGATGTCGTTGGGGAGGTATGCTCAGTATGAAAATTGTGTTGTGAGATTCCTACTGATGTCGTTGGGGAGGTATGCTCAGTATGGAAATCGTGAATGTGTTGAGAATTGGAATTACGTGATTTAATGTATTATGTAAAGTACATAAATGTGAATTTATGTATACATAGATATGTAATGAGTTAAAATGGGAAATGACTATAAGAAATGAAAGAGTGTGTGTTTTATAAAATAAATAATTGAGGCGAAGTGAAACTCTCCGCCTGAGGGCTTACTGAGTAAGGTGAGTGCCCTAATAGGTATCAGATGTGGTCATTCCTAGCTGCATAACATGTTAGGGCAGAGGGAAGCTACCTGTATGGGTGGGCAATCTTCCCTATTCTCAGAAACTTCACGGGTAATTATGTGTGTTGTTGCAAATGAATAAACTTGATAAATGGTTTTAAAGCTTATAAAAGCTTGTGTTGTATATCTATACGATTATGAGAATATATTTATCAGTATATTTTCTCAGATGAAATGTTGTTTTGAAAATTAAAGCATGTTATAACTAAACTCATCTGGCCACACACTGTAAATAATTTATTCCTTCTTACTGAGATATGTCTCACCCAATTATCTAAATTTTTCAGGGAATATGGATAGGCCAGGTGATAAAGCTCCAGGACCATAGGGAGCTGGCACCCTCACACACAGGGCGAGTTTCTGGACTAGGGGAGGTGTAATTCCCCTAGAGTTGAGTTGTTTTTTAGTCTATTATGGTGATGTATATAGTTGTATATTGATACTCTGGGTATTATATTCTGACTGTTATGTATATACTATTTTCTGCTGTTAGGTTGTATAATGAAATAATTTTTAACCTGGTACTCAATGCGGGTCGGGTCATATGAATGGTGTCGCGACGTCCCGGGAGCGTGTGTGCCCTGGGCGGCGAACTAAAAAAATCAATTTAATATTTTCATGAAAAAACATGGATATTGGAGTCGCCACTATCCTTTAGTGCGGTTAGAACACGTGATTACTACCCCGTTAGGGGTAGAATCGGTCTACATTACCAGAGTTGGGGCCGGGAGTTCGGTTACGCGAGGGGAAGGTACGAGCACCCCCTACGCGCCCGTTCTTACGAACGGTACCTAATTAATTTGAAATTATCCCTAAGTTAATCTAATAATTCTTTAAATTACTCCTTTTTATGAATAAAATAATAAATAAATAAAGATAATATACACATATATATATTCCCTCAGAGCTTAGGGTACGTGATGCCCGAAGGCTCATACCCTCGCAATAAAATCATAGGGATAAAAAATAATAAAAAAAAAATATTTAATAAAATACACTCCCATATTTTGAAAATATATTGAATTTTTTTACAGGAAAATACTAATATGGGAGGTTTAATATATGGTAATAAAGTAATAAGCAACACATAACTACAATATTATGAATGTCAAAATAAGTAGCTAGATACCATAATACTATATATATTAATATGCTAAGGATACTATAAAAAGTAATACTTTATATATTAAAAGGCTAAAAATACCCTAATAGGTAATATTAGATGTCCTAAATATACCATATTAAATAGCTCCCTATATGTTAAAATTCTAAAAATATCCTGATAAGTGATACTAAATGTAAATGTAGTAATAATACCATATATATACCTAAAATACTATAATGAGTTACGTATACTAAAATATCAATAAAAATATATACAAAAAAAAAACAATATTATAATAACTACTATCATGTGAGTATACCAATATATACGCAATACATAATACTAAGAATACCATAATATCATATATGTACTAAAATACTAAAACACAAACAAATATCATAGTAATATAACATCATATTAATAATGAGGACCATAACACAATGGTAAACTGGAACCCTACATATGTACCTAAATAAACAATAACATCCTTTTAAAAAAAAAAGTATTATGACAATAAGAATATTAAACACATAACGGACACACAGAAACGAAAACCCTAGAAACGAATATCAAACATTATGAACAACATACACGTTATAACATGAACATTAATATTTTAACGAATACAACCACAGCCCTAATATTAGGTATGTAACTTGAATATTATATACTCAAATAAATACAACATTTAAATACCAAAATTCATATTATAACTTCAAAACTTTTATGTCAATATGATTCATGCGACAAGATTTCAAACTTCAACTATTTAAATGAGTTTCCACAATAAAGATTCTACAACTATGTCTAATATTTAAGACTAAATGAATGAATAAATAGACATTAACAAGTATCATAAAATTAACTTATTTAATATATATATATATATATACAATAAAGTCATGACCACAAGATTTAATCTTTGAACATTGAAATAAGCCCCTAACAAGAATCCTACAAAACAGAGAACAAACAAATTAGCATTAACTTTAATAATAATAGAAAAACAAAACAGAGGAGGTGATAGCAAAAAAAATCAATAAAGTGAAACCAAAATAAACAAGACTTGTGCACTGTGCGTTGTGGCTAGCATGCAGAGGATTACCTGGGAGAAGCCGGAGTTCTGGGTCATGGAGCAGAGGAGACAGCTGGGGTTGGGGCTCAGTCCAGTGTTGATGGAGAACGCCGGTGATGGTTGAAGCTGTTGCTGCTATCGCCGGAGCCGCGACCTAAGGGGAAAGGTGATGGTGCTTGTGGTTGCCGACGAGATGACGTGCGTGAGGGTGTCGAAGGGACTATGGAGTTACTGGGCGGTGGTCTTCGGCTACGGCTGGTCTTCTCGGGGGTGGCTGTCCGTGGGTGAGTGCTGGTGAGGAGGCTGAAGTCGTGGCAGCAAGGGAGTTCCGCAGCAGGTTGGCAGTGATGGTTTTGTCGCAGCAGTCTGGAGAGAGTCTGGGCGAGTGAGGGGCTGCCGGAGTGAGGTGGTGCTGCGGCGGTGAGGAAGGGTGGCCGGGGTTTGCTGGCCTGCTGCCGGTGTGATGGAGCAGAGAGGCCGTGGTCGGTGGCGCTGGAGATCCTGGAGGCTAGCCGTGAAGCTTAGATGCCGTGGAGATACCGTGCCGGAGCTGGGTTGTGATGGTGTTGCCGGAGACTGGAGAGGTTGCAGATGATGGGGGATTTGCTGAGGGAGTTCTCGGCTGTAGTGGCCGGCCGGAGTTGCGGAGGACCCGGAGGATGGCTGGACAGCGGCGGCAGGAGAGTTGCAGAGAGTCTTTGCGGATGGTTGCACCTCACTGTGGGGTTGAGTGGTCGTGGAGAAAGATATGGAGGAGGCTGTAGAGGAGTTGTAGAGCTGTGCGCAGCGCCACCCCGGCTGTGTGTGTGTGCGCTGCCCCCCCCCCCCCCTGTTTGAAGAGAAGAAAAAGTTTTTATGAGCAAAAATTAGAAACCCTACATCTCCCCTTTCCTTTTTAGTTTATGGTATTTTTTTCTTTGGGAAATAATATATATGAAAATAATTATTAATATGGTAATAATAATAATAATAATAATAATAATAATAATAATAATAATAATAATAACAATAATAAGGTAAAAATAATGATAATAATAATACTAAAGTGAATTAAAAATAAAAATAAAAATAATAATAAATAATATAGAAGTAAAAATAAAAATAAAAGTAATAATAATAATACTAATGAAAAATAATAATAAATAATACAACTAATGAAAATTAATAATAATAATAAGAATAAATAAAATAATAAAAATACTAATAATAATAATAATGATAATAAATATATTGGTATTTTTTTTTTGGAAACAATATATATGAGTATAACTACTTATTATGGTAATAAGGAAATAATAATAATAATAATAATAATAAGGTAAAAATAGCAAAATAAGAATAATAGTAATAAAAAAAATAAATAACAATAATAAAAATAATAATATAATAATAATAATAAAAATAATAATAATAATAATAATAGTAATAATAAGGATAAAAATACTAATAATAATGATAATAATAATTAAAAATAATATTAATAATAATGAAAATAATAAATAATAATAATAATAAACAATATAAATAGAAGTAAAAATAAAAAAATAAAAATAAAGGTAATAATAATAATACTAATGAAAAATAATAATAATAATAATAATAAAGAAAATAATAATAATAATAATAATAAGATTAATGAAAATTAATAATAATAAGAATAAATAAAATAATAAAAATAGTAATAATAATAATAAAATAACAATAATAATAATAATAGTAATAAATATATTGGGCCTGGGTAAAAATGGGGTGTCTACAGCTGCCCCTCTTTGTAGGATTCGTTGCTTCAAAGTAAAAGTAAGATCTCTCCTACGTTATTTGTGGCAACAAGCCTGCAAAGATAAAAGACGGTGATTTTGGACCAGGCCCATTATAACAAAAGAGACCAAAATGATTTGTGAAAATCGATTTGCATGTATGCTTGAGAGCGCATGAGAACGACTCGCGTCGAGTGTAGGAACCCGAGCTGTAGTTCACGGAGGGAGACTCGCACCGGGTGTAGGAACCCGAGCTATAGTTCACGGAGGATGACTTGCACCGGGTGTAGGAACCCGAGCTATAGTTCATTAGGGGTGACTTGCATCAGGTGTAGGAACCCGAGCTATAGTTCACGGAGGATGACGTGCACCGGGTGTAGGAACCCGAGCTATAGTTCTCGGAAGGGTGACTTGCACCGGGTGTAGGAACCCGAGCTATAGCTCACGGAAGGGTGACTTGCACCGGGTGTAGGAACCCGAGCTATAGTTCACGAAGGGTGACTTGCACCGGGTGTAGGAACCCGAGCTATAGTTCACGAAGGGTGACTTGCACCGGGTGTAGGAACCCGAGCTATAGTTCACGGAGGATGACTTGCACCGGGTGTAGGAACCCGAGCTATAGTTCATGAGGGGTGACTTGCATCGGGTGTAGGAACCCGAGCTATAGTTCACGGAGGATGACTTGCATCGGGTGTAGGAACCCGAGCTATAGTTCACGGAGGATGAATTGCACCGGGTGTAGGAACCCGAGCTATAGTTCATGAGGGGTGACTTGCATTGGGTGTAGGAATCCGAGTTATAGTTCATGGAGTAATAACTCAAACATTAGTGAGACAAAGGTCGTTTGGATAATGATCAAAAGAGATGCATGACAAGAGGGGTATGACTGGAATGCAGTAGTGCATGTATGCTGTCTACTGTGGTGCCAAAACATGGGGATATGTTGCTACATGCAATGAATGAAGGAAATGCCTGAATCTTTTCCCCTGGTGCGTCTGTGATCAATAACCTCATCTTTCATCTTGGCCATGCTTTTGATACTTGCCACATCTGTAACTGATCTTGGCTCAATTTTCTTAATTCACCCAGTCATGGAGACGATTGACTTGGCTAAAAGGAAACTCACTAAAAAAATTTGCCTCAGTTGAATGGATCTACAACCAATATTAACCCTGTTTGCTTAATGCAATTGGATAGGGAGACAAGTTTTGACACGACAATTGCCTCATTGCAAATGCATCAGTAAAAGCTCTCAGTTTCATATGAAGGCCACAACCTCCTCAGATTCTGCCTTATTCATCGGTTGTACACCACATTTCCAAAGCTCTAAGTCATATTTGCTGATCATGCCTGAAACAGGAAGCATACTAGCGAACTCTTTTGATTACCCTATTCTTGAGACAATGAAAAAGGTCTTTTTTTTTTCTTTTTTTTTTTTTTGAGAAATATCCAACCATGTAATTGTAACATCCCTTTGCTATATCAAAAGATCATATATGCAAGATGACTAGTTTACCAGACTTAAATGTCAGTTCAAAGGAAAAACTTTATACCAGTATTCAAAAAGTCGAAGCACATGAATGTTAAGTTGTCAAGCTTAATTCCCCTTTGACTGATTTTTTTTTCTTTTTCGTCGATGACCCCAAACATTTCCCCCTCCTTTCGCCTTATTCTGTTGCGAACCCCTATAATTCTCAAGTTAAACTATTGCCTCAGGTTCAGTTCATGTTTTGATCTCAAGATGGTCTTTAAGACTCGGGACGAAACGTAGGCTTGGGGATATAGGTTTTCTGAAGAAGAGGGAAACTATGGCTCAAAAATCCCAACCCATAATGACATTCTCTGCCCCAGTTTAAGTTAAGGCACTTTGTTTTGGCTTTGACCGAACTTGTCTTTTGAACAAGCTGCCTACGTACCTTTTCAGGATCAGGTCATTACGTAGTTCAGACTCAATCATTGAGTCTGACAAATCATTAGAGACAACAATGTATACCAATTTGGTCAGGTCTTTTATTTGGACTGTAATATAGGCTAGGGGTACGGGTTAAAGAAAGAAAGAGTTAAATAAGGCTCAAAATCAGCACTTTCATTAAGGGTAACTTGGTCAAAGATCACATGCGTAGTATGTCCCTTATTTTCTTTCTCTTTTCTTCTTTTTCCATTTGCTTTTGCTGCTCCCTTTTGTTTTTCTCTTTCATGAAGGGATTCGGTCATTTTTGTTTGGACTTCATTTGGGACTAATCCTTTGAAATTGCCCCAATGTGGGGTGTGATCCTTTGACGGGTTAATCAAAAATTGAATTTTCCAGGCTCAAGAAAGGCTTGCAAGGGATCTCTTTTTGTTTCTTTTGGGTAGCAGAAAGATGGCCTGCCATCATTTCGAGTAGCCAATTGTTGTCTCATATGACTTGCCAGACCCTAAAGGACCCATACCCAGGTTAAATTTTGTAAACTGACTTTTGAAAAAAAATACTGGTTTATCATTTAGGCTCAATTTGGTTATCAAATGGTAAATTGTTATTTGGCTTTTTGTAGGAAAGCAGATCAGCCAACGATGGCCATCTATCATTTGATCAAAACATGAATAATGAACAGTCATTAGATTTATGAAGCAAATCGTCATTTTATTGAATTTCCTTGAGAGTTTACAGGGTTTCTAAGAAAAATATTTCTTTACCGCATCTGAGTTTGTGGGGTGCACCAGATCGGCTCCATCCATGTCTGATAACAATAAGGCACCTCCTGAAAATGCTTTCTTTACCACATACGGCCCTTCATAATTTGGGGTCCACTTACCTCTGGGGTCATTATGAATTGGTAAAATCTTTTTCAAAACTAGATCTCCTTCTTGAAACCGTCGAATACGCACTTTCTTGTTAAAAGCTCTCATCATTCTCCTTTGGTATAACTGCCCATGAACTATAGCTGTCAATCTTTTTTCTTCAATTAGATTCAACTGGTCATATCTAGATTGCACCCATTCTGCTTCGGTTAACTCTGCTTCTTTTAAGACTCGTAACGATGGAATCTCAACTTCTATCGGAATTACGGCCTCCATTCCATATACCAAAGAGAAAGGGGTAGCCCCTGTAGATGTTCGAACAGTGGTCCGATAGGCCAATAAAGCGAAAGGTAACTTCTCATGCCAATCTCTATAGGTCTTTGTCATTTTTTCCAAGATGCTCTTGATGTTCTTATTGGCTGCTTCCACTGCTCCATTCATTTGAGGTCGATAGGGGGCTGAATTATGATGCTTGACCTTGAACTGACTACATAATTTTGTCATGACCTCGTTGTTCAAGTTTTTAGCATTGTCTGATATTATCCTTTCCGGGATCCCATACCTGCAAATTAATTCTTTCCTGATAAAACGATTGATTACATTTTGAGTGACATTAGAGTATGATGCTGCTTCTACCCATTTTGTGAAGTAGTCAATGGCCACGAAAATGAATCGATGCCCATTACTAGCCTTCGGGATTATCGGTCCGATCACATCCATCCCCCATGCTGAGAAAGGCCAAGGTGCAGATAAAACCTGGAGTTGAGTGGGTGGGACTTGTATGCGATCTCCATAGATTTGACACTTATGGCACTTTCGAACATACTCTATGCAATCCCGTTCCATGGTTATCCAATAGTATCCACTCCTTAGGATTTTTCGGGCCAACGAGTGTCCTCCCGCATGGGTCCCACAAACTCCGTCGTGTACTTCCTGAATGATTTGTCTTGCCTCTTGCAACTCCATGTACCGTAGGAGGGTCAAGTCATGGTTCCTTTTATACAATATCTCCCCATCTAAGAAGAATCCCATAGCTAGCCTCCAAATTGTCTTTCGATCATTATTAGAGGCTCCTATGGGATACTCCTTCCATTGAATGTATGTTTTGATATCATGAAACCATGGCTTCCCATCGGCTTCTTCCGTCATTATACAATATGCAGGTTCCCTATGCATTCTTATTCGAATGGGTTCAATCTCTATTCCGGACTCAACCTTAAATAAAGCCGCCAATGTTGCTAGCGCATCAGGGATTAAGTTACTCTCTCTCGGTAAATGCGAAAAACTGATAGTATCGAATTCCTGCATCATTTCCTGAATGAACTCCTGATATGGTATTAATTTGGAATCCTGGGTTTCCCACTTTCCAGTCAACTGATAAATTACCAAAGCAGAATCTCCTTTTACAATCAATTTTTTAATGCCTCGGTCAATAGCCGCCTGTAAGCCCAATACGCACGCTTCATACTCAGCTATATTATTGGTACACAGAAAGGGAGTTTGGCTGTGACTGGGTAAATAGTTTACCCTATGGTTGATATGAGTACAGCCCCTTTCCATGCCTATCGTTGGTTGCCCCATCAAATAGCATCATACCACCCAAAACATTACCTTCCCTTTTCTTGAGCATATTGAATCAATATCTTGATCCGGGAAAGTCAAACTCCATGGATTGGTAATCATTTAACGCCATATCATGCCAAGAATAGTGCTACTACTGCTTCCCTTGATGGCTTTCCGTCACATATGTAATATATATTCAGTCACAGCATTGGCCAACGAAGCCATCGTCCTGTACTCAGGTTTCTGAAAACATACTAATCGGATCCCTTTTAGAAAGAAGCCATGTTGTGTAATACAGGGTGTATTGCCTTAATCTTACTAACCACCCATACACAGCGCAACACGTCTTCTCCAGGTTAGAGTACCTAGATTCGTTATTCCGTGAACTTTTTTGCTTAAATAATAGATGGCGCGCTCCTTTCTTCCAGACTCATCGTGTTGTCCTAACACACACCCCATGGGAATTCTCTGATACTACTAAGTACAATATAAGAGGCCTTCCTAGGTACAGGGGGAACCAAAACTGGAGGGTTCAATAGATATTCTTTATTTTCTTCAAAAGCTTTCTGACATTCTTCACTCCCATTTTTCGGGGTTATCCTTCTTCAGCAGCTCTAATATGGGCTCACAAGTAGCAGTCAACTGAGATATAAATCGAGCTATGTGGTCAATTGGCCTAGGAAGCTCCTGACTTCTTTTTCAGGTTTTGGGACTAGGCATTTCTCGAATAGCTTTTATTTTATCTGGGTCTACTTCAATCCCTTTTCTCACTTACGATAAATCCCAACAATTTTCTCTGAAGAAGCTCCGAATGTACATTTTTCTGGATTTAATTTCAGTTGACATTTTCGTAGCCTTCTAAATAGCTTCCTTAAGTTCATCACATGGCTATACTCATCTCGAGACTTAACAATCATGTCGTCCACATATACTTCTATCTCCTTATGCATCAAGTCATGGAATAACGTTACCATGGCTCTCTGATAGGTTGTCCCTGCATTCTTTAAACCAAAGGGCATAACCTTGTAGCAAAAGGTCCCCCATAAGGTGATGAACGTGGTCTTCTCTTTATCTTCTGGGGCCATCTTAATTTGATTATATCCAGAAAACCCATCCATGAATGAAAACAGGGCATGTCCCGTGGTATTGTCTACCAGCACATCTATGTGTGGAAGTGGGAAATTATCTTTAGGGCTAGCTTTATTCAAGTCTCGATAGTCAACACAGACTCTCACTTTTCCATTTTTCTTCATTATTGGAACTACATTGGCCATCCACTCTGGATATTTGGCTACTTCTAAAAAACCAGCCTCAAACTGCTTCTGTACCTCTTCTTTTATTTTGATCCACATATCTGGGCGCATTCTCCTCAGTTTCTGTTTTACCGGTTTGCTATCTGGGTAAATGGGTATTTTATGTGTTACTAAGTCCGTATCCAAACCCGACATGTCCTGATAGGACCATGCGAAAACATCTTGGTATTCCTTCAAAAGGTTTATCATTTCGCATCTTTCTTTTCCTCCCAACAGTGCCCCGATTTTTACTTCTTTTGGTTCCTCATTAGTCCCCAAATTTATTGTGACCGTGGGGTCACTACTGGTTAAAGTTGGTTTTTCATCTGATTTCAACATCCTTTGCATTTCAGGTGATAAGTCAGTCTCCTCTTCTATTTCAGCTTTTAGGATTAAGTTTTCAAAGTTAACATCAATTTCTGGCTCCTGAATACTGGTACGATTATTTTCCCTATCCCTGCATAAAACAAAGGTAAACAATTCTTTGACAAATGACCCAATGATGCAATAAATGCGAAAGAAATGCATACTGGTTTTATTGATGAAAAAGACAAACGGTCCGAGGCAATAATGTCCACGGATTACAAAAAGAAAGCAAAATGAGCAAAAGCCATTACATGAAGTGAATTGGGTAATCAAAAGATGTCCAGTTCTGAATTTCTGCTCCTGTCAATGGGTAGATCCATCTACTCGAGTCATTCATGTGGTCCCCTGATTCTAAGGCCAATATGCTCATCTGTTTCATTTCTTCCTCAAGAGTGACTTGATTGCCCTTTCGAAAGGTCTGATTCATTGGCGGGACTTCTACCCCCCACTTGGTACTTACTCTTCCTGTGCGCCTCTCGATTCGGATTATTCTTTTCTCTTCTGCCTTCTTCTTATGGTCAGCTAAAGTAGGAGTATATCCGATGCCGTATCTCTCATTCATGCCTTCTGGTAACAAAGGCATTGCGATGCCCTGAAGATACTTCCCCAACCCTTTTCCCGGGCAAAACCTTGATTTAATCATTTCAACGGCCACCATGCGCGTGGAAGAAGAGATCCGAGGTTGAGGGATAAAAGATCCCTCCATTATAGTAATGACGTTGATGATCTCAAATGCTCGGAATGAATCTTCATGGGCTTCTTCAGCTGCTTCCACATAGGGAGTGGAAGAAGGTTTAGTAACCATTATATCGGTTTCTCCATAAACACATACCAGTTTATCCCCCTACTATAAATTTCACTCGCTGATGCAAAGAGGAGGGAACTGCCCCAGTATTATGTATCCAAGGCCTTCCCAAGAGACAACTGTATGAAGGCGTAATATCCATGACTTGAAAAGTGATATTGAAGGTTACGGGTCCAATCTGAATAGGGATGTCAAGCGACCCTACTGACTCTCTTCGTGTCCCATCGAAGGCACGCACCACCAAATTGTTTGGTGTCACATAAGAAGGGTCAATGGGTAACCTTTGCAGTGTAGTCATTGGCATAACATTGAGGGATGATCCATTATCTATCAGGACTCGAGACATCATATGATCCTTACATTTGGTGGATATATGCAGCGCCTTGTTGTGCCCCTGGCCTTCTGGCGGAATTTCTTCATCAGTAAAAGTGATGTAATTGGAGGCTGCTAGACTTCCGATCACATGATTGAATTTATCAACGCTGATATCTTGGGGAATGTAGGCTTGATTTAGGACTTTAAGTAACGCCTCCCGATGGGTTTCTGAATTTAGTAGAAGTGACAAAACAGATATGTGAGCCGGCATTTTCTTTAGTTGGTCCACGATGTTGTACTCGCTATGCTTTATTATCTTCAGGAATTCTTCGGCCTCTCCATTAGATATTGGACTTTTCACTGCCCTGTCTGGTTCCCCTGCATTCTGTCGATTTGTTTTAGAAGAATCTGGCATATACACCCTACCACTTCGAGTTATCCCTTTCACCCCTGCTATATTGCTGGTGCTTCCTTCGACATACGCTTCACATTCATATTTCCAGGGTACTGCTTGGTTACTCTTGTATGGGAATGGCCTGGGAGTAGAGATCACCAAGCGAGCTGGCGCTTCCTGTGTGGGAAGAGCCTTGTTCATGGTAGGTATAAATGGTTGATTAGTGCACTGATGATATACCGGCCTGTTTTCCCCAATGACTGCAATCTCTCCACTTTTGCGGGTACAACCAATCTCTATAAACTTGTTATCCACCATCTTTTGCAAAAACATTCTAAAAGTTACACACTTTTTCACAGATCTTCCTTCTTTACTCTGACATAAACAAAGTGCATTAGTGGGGCAAACAGCCTCTTGCCCTATCCGACCTGCCGCAATAAGTTCATTGAACACCCAATCTAAAGACATTGGTTCAAAATCCACCTCATTCCTCCCTTCTTCTATCATTCCGACATTGTTACCCCCATGATTGGGCAAAGGGTTCCCTTGAATTCCTGGTTGTTTATCATCAAATGCTAGCCATCCGGCTTCTCTTAGTGTTTGAACCTTATTTTTGAATGCCCAACAACGTTCAATAGTGTGCCCGGGAGTGTTAGCATGATATGCACACTTGGCTTCGGGGTCATACCATTGTGGAAAAGGTGCCGTAACGACCGTTCCAGGAATGACTGAAACTAAGTTCCTCTCCATCAATTGTGGGAATAATTCTGAGTATTTCATTGGAATAGGATCTATCCTTCTCATATTTCTTTGGATGCCTCTATCATGAGTTCGCATATTCGGTTGGGCGGGCATGGCCCCGGAAGGAACAACTTGGGGTCTACCTCCCGTATGAACTATCTGATTGATAGAGGGCTCGAAAACAAAATTCCTCCTAGCCCCTTGGCCATGCTCTCTTTGATATTGTTGTCTTTGAACCATCTGGACCTCTTCTTCCTTTTTCTTGCTTGTCCACTTCTTGCCTAGACCAGTCTCTGTACTAATACTTTTAGTTCTCCCGACTTTGATGGCCGTCTCAATCCTCTCTCCGGTAGAAACAATGTCCATGAAGTCATGGGGGGTTGCCCCTAGGAGATGCCCGAAGTAAGGATCTTTCAAGGTATTCACAAATAGGGAAATAGCCTCCCTATCTTCCACCGGAGGATTGACCTGGACAGACATGTCCCTCCACCTATATGCATATTCTCTAAATGTTTCGGTGGGCTTCATTTGCATACTCTGCAAGGTTATACGATCGGGTGCCATTTCTATAACATGGCGGTATTGAGCTATAAAAGAATTAGCCAGATCTTTCCATGTGCGGATCCGAGTCCGATCTTGTTGAATATACCACCTGATAGCTGCCCCTGTCAAGCTGTCTTGAAAGCAATGCATCATTAGTCTCTCATTATCGGAATGGGCAGCCATTTTTTGGCAATACAGGCGCAGGTGAGTTCGAGGACAATTAGTTCCATTAAATTTTTCAAAATCTGGTACTTTGAATTTTGGTGGCAGGGTGACCTTTGGCACGAGGCACAAATCATTGGGATCTACAGAATCGAATGTATTGGATCCTTCAATAGCTTTCAGACGTTCCTCTAGTACATCGTATCGACGTTCAGTTTCAGATCTGTTCACCCCCAAATCAGAAGCTACTAATGGGGGAGTCCCCACTACTGGAAACCCCTGTGCTGGTATATTAGGGATGAACGGGGGTATACTTGGCATTGAACCCTCCATGACGCCAGGTAGTGGAACTTACGTTTGCCCATGTACTGGGGTAAACCCTGGAGGATGAGTAGGATCCATATCTGTCTCCGGATCATTCTGCACTGCTTTTCCTTTGTTCGTTAACAATTCCAGGATCTTGCTCATTTTTTCATTTAATTCTTCTTGTCCTTGCTCTATGCCCAGGACTCTACCTTCCAATTGTTCACTCATTTCTTTTGCCCTTCTCCTGGTATTGTATTGATGCGTGACAGTCTCAATGTTGCTTGCTTAGACAAATTCTGTCGCTAGGCACTGCAAACCAAAACTTTCCCTTTTTAGAATCGTGAATGCATAGATATGAATGCATGAAATGCAATGGTCTTTTCAAGACGTGTAAATTTCACAAATATGAAACATATGTATGCAACCTAATGCACTCCAATCAAGGTTCATGGAAGAGATCATCATCATTTTTAGAAAATAAAATCTGCTTTTCATTAATAGAATCCTTTCATACAATAACAAATCCAACTGAATATTAAATCAAAATCTGCTCATGATTGCACAATCTCTGCATTTTGCTGTGTCGACTTTTTATGCAAAGCCCGAAACTTGGCCTCCCAGTAGCCCGCTTTCATTATGCACGGCTCAATCTTTTCCAGTACTTGATTATACTTGCTTCTCTGCTCATCCCCCTGCCTCTCCAACTCTTGTATGTAGAGCGATTTCTTTTTAACTTCGGTATGGGCATCTTCTAACATTTGAGATTTCTGTCCAAGTGCTGCTCGAAGTCTTCGTCTTTCCTTCCTTAGAGCCACGACCTCTTCTTCTGATTGTATGTACCGAATCCTTTGTCGCTTGATTTCTTTGCGATAGACAGAGACTAGAGCCTCCTTTTGCTGATTCCCCACTTCTGCTCTTGCATCTCCTTTTTCTACTGGGCATGGATCCCCTTGTGGCTTCAATTGCATGCATGCGCTTGGTGATTTAATATGTTCAATAACGATTTCTGGGATTCTTTTGAGTTGGGGGTTTACCCGGTTTTCTCGCCATGCTTCATAATTTCCTTGGACTATGGCAATTCCATCACTCGGGTCTATTAGGTTCACATGCTTCCATGCCACCATAAATTTTCTAATCTGGTTTCGAGTGTCTCCTGTTTCATATGCAAAGTCTGAGTCAGCCAATCCGTGAGTCATAGGCACAAACTGAGATGCCCCCAATTGCCTTCTGACCATCAAAGGGGCATATGCTATCCCTCCCCATGGGCCTAGTAATGGGACCCATGGAAGATTTCCACACATATATATCATGTTAGAGCGGACCATCCATGGCGCCAGCCAAGTTACCCCTGAGTCAATCAAACCACACATTTTTGTGTTCCATTCAGATTTATCTAACTGCTCCTTTAATTGGGTATCCTCAAATTCAGCCAAAGGGATTCGGATCACTGAGAAAATACTACGGAAGCCCCCTTTGTTAGACGATAAGTGACCTACCATCCAGACATATAACAGTTGCACACAACATTTTAAACGTTCTCGCCTCCTGATTCTGCAATTGTTGAGTGATCTGAAGGTTTCTGCCAGGATGCCTTGAACGGGGTTAATCCCGTTTCGTACTTGTGCTACAAACGAAATAGTAGCTTGATCGATCATGTTCAGTTCTTTTGGAAAAATGATCAAACCGTAAATAGCTAATGCCATCATATGTATTTGAACCTCTTCTTTTTCTTCTTTTTCGATTATTTCTTTCAACTGCTTCCAAGAGATTTTCCTTACTTCTGCACCTCCCTCTGAGAATGTTTTCTGGATTTTGACCCCGACAGCATCGTACATCTCCTTCACGAACGAAACACTAGCATCATGCACATAAGGTTTGTATGGTGTCTGTAACTTGACTAGATGCAAAAGCGAAGTATACTCCTCGATGGTTGGTGTCAAGTCGATACCGTTCATTGTAAAGCAACGATATGGTGGATTCCAGAACTCGACCAGTGCTTTTATGGCAGGGATATTTACCGATACATGCAACAAGAAACCAATGTGCCCATATGTTTGAGAGAATTTTAAACGGCGTGCCGGGGTCCATTCCTTCCAAATGACTTTTAGCTCATCTAACGGATTGGATCTTATGTTGATGAAAGTCCGGGCTGGTAGTTCGATGATAGATTTCCGAGTAAGACTGTCACCCCACTTATTCTGTTGACTTTCTGAATATTGTTGTACTGTGGACTCAATCTCATGGTAAGCCATTGTGTTCTCCATGAATGATTCAGATCTCTTATAGAACCTTGATGAAGTAGACAGGATGCCTATGTGAATGCAACATGTTAGTAAAGGTATCATACAACTCAAAACAATGCATGCAGTCATGACACCAAACTGAAAATAATGAAACTTATATCCTCCACCCAAGGTATACTTATATAAAAGATTCTCCAAGACTCTATCTTATGCATGGGGTGTTTATGCATGAGTGTACTTAGTGCACAAATACATAACAATAGGGATATTAACATGTATGTGACCTATCGGGCATGATTACGTGTGAAATTATGCATGAATGCATGGATGCAATGTAACCTAACTAACTACTTTGTCAACTTTCTAAGAAAAGTCCCACTAATGAGAGATTTCAAGACAATCATTGATGGACCACAATTTAAATTCAACTCTTCCCTCAATCGGTCCATGTATCTCAGATTCTATGAAGGGTCAAATTATGATCTAAGGTTAGGGTTGACCCAGGTTGGTCAACCCGTTGGATTTGTTCAGTGCGGACTTATGGACTTTAGTGTGCACTTGGGCCTCAAGTATTTTAAAATATGGGCTTCAATATACTTCATGATGGGATCAGGCCCTAATTTTAAAAGGATTTGGGCTTGGATTGTTTAGAAAATATGGGCCCGGATTTTTAGGGTAATAAGGCCGAAGCCCATTTATGGAAATCTGGATTTGACCCATTTTGAAAATCAGGCCTGAACCGAGTTTTTACTTAGGGAAAGGTTGGGCCTATACTTGTTATTTCTCAAAAAATTGGACCCGAGTTACTTGAAAAGGGTTTGGCCAACCCATATTGTAAAATGCTTGGGCCAAGTGCTTCATTTTTTGAAAGGATGGGTCATGGTCTCATTATTGAGCTTTTCCAGAATACTGGCTAAGTAGTATGTATGGATGTCAAATGTATGATATAATACAAAGTATCTCATAGCTTATATACAACACACTATTCATGGAGAAGGATGTGGCTCCTGTCCCAACCTAGGGTAGGTACGTATGTATAGGGTTCTTCATGGCTCTATCCTAGTTAGGGAAGACTATAGACAAGTATGTGTGGGTAGGCTCTAACCCTATTGACAAAAGGTTCCCAGTTTGGAATTTCATCCTCCCCCATAGGGGTCCGGATAAAACCCTCACTGAGTGGAGTGGTTCGCGGGTCCCATCAAGCTCTGCCACGAAGGGACTGACGCAATTACACTCCTATCTAGTCCTAGTAAGGAAAGCTCGGGTATAGAGCGTGAGAGTGTGTGAATTTAATTTTTAACCTAATCCCGCTACCCCCACATTTATTCACATGCTATAAACAATATGGAAACAAGATATCTACCATTATTTATTCACAAGATATGGAAACATATTATCTGCCATTAACATGTTGATTCTAAAAAATTTGGAAACAAAAAATAAGGAAACAAAATATTTACGATTAGTATACAAAATATCTATAATTGATATGCTTATTCACAATATCTATAATTAATATGCTTATTCAGAATATTTAAAAACAAAATATCTACAATTAATGCTCAACAAATTAGGAAACAAAATATTTTTAATTAATTGAGGTTATTTACAAATTATGGAAGTAAAATATTTATAATTAAGTAAAGTTATTTACAAATTACAATATTTACAAAATACGGAGTAATTAAAAGATTTATCAAATTAGACCTTGGGATAATTTCTAATTAAATAATGGCTCGACTCTCTAAGTCCTCAGCAGAGTCGCCAAGCTGTCGCGACGTCCCGGGAGCGTGTGTGCCCTGGGCGGCGAACTAAAAAAATCAATTTAATATTTTCATGAAAAAACATGGATATTGGAGTCGCCACTAACCTTTAGTGCGGTTAGAACACATGATTACTACCCCGTTAGGGGTAGAATCGGTCTACATTACCAGAGTTGGGGCCGGGAGTTCGGTTACGCGAGGGGAAGGTACGAGCACCCCCTACGCGCCCGTTCTTACGAACGGTACCTAATTAATTTGAAATTATCCCTAAGTTAATCTAATAATTCTTTAAATTACTCCTTTTTATGAATAAAATAATAAATAAATAAAGATAATATACACATATATATATTCCCTCAGAGCTTAGGGTACGTGATGCCCGAAGGCTCATACCCTCGCAATAAAATCATAGGGATAAAAAATAATAAAAAAAAATTTAATAAAATACACTCCCATATTTTGAAAATAAATTGAATTTTTTTACAGGAAAATACTAATATGGGAGGTTTAATATATGGTAATAAAGTAATAAGCAACACATAACTACAATATTATGAATGTCAAAATAAGTAGCTAGATACCATAATACTATATATACTAATATGCTAAGGATACTATAAAAAGTAATACTTTATATATTAAAAGGCTAAAAATGCCCTAATAGGTAATATTAGATGTCCTAAATATACCATATTAAATAGCTCCCTATATGTTAAAATTCTAAAAATATCCTAATAAGTGATACTAAATGTAAATGTAGTAATAATACCATATATATACCTAAAATACTATAATGAGTTACGTATACTAAAATATCAATAAAAATATATACAAAAAAAAAAAGCAATATTATAATAACTACTATCATATGAGTATACCAATATATACGTAATACATAATGCTAAGAATACCATAATATCATGTATGTACTAAAATACTAAAACACAAACAAATATCATAGTAATATAACATCATATTAATAATGAGGACCATAACACAACGGTAAACTGGAACCCTACATATGTACCTAAATAAACAATAACATCCTTTAAAAAAAAAAAAAAGTATCATGACAATAAGAATATTAAACATATAACGGACACACAGAAACGAAAACCCTAGAAACGAATATCAAACATTATGAACAACATACACGTTATAACATGAACATTAATATTTTAACGAATACAACCACAGCCCTAATATTGGGTATGTAACTTGAATATTATATACTCAAATAAATACAACATTTAAATACCAAAATTCATATTATAACTTCAAAACTTTTATGTCAATATGATTCATGCGACAAGATTTCAAACTTCAACTATTAAAATGAGTTTTCACAATAAAGATTCTACAACTATGTCTAATATTTAAGACTAAATGAATGAATAAATAGACATTAACAAGTATCATAAAATTAACTTATTTAATATATATATATACAATAAAGTCATGACCACAAGATTTAATTTTTGAACATTGAAATAAGCCCCTAACAAGAATCCTACAAAACAGAGAACAAACAAATTAGCATTAACTTTAATAATAATAAAAAAACAAAACAAAACAGAGGAGGTGATAGCAAAAAAAAAAATCAATAAAGTGAAACCTAAATAAACAAGACTTGTGCACTGTGCGTTGTGGCTAGCATGCAGAGGATTACCTGGGAGAAGCCGGAGTTCTGGGTCATGGAGCAGAGGAGACAGCTGGGGTTGGGGCTCAGTCCAGTGTTGATGGAGAACGCCGGTGATGGTTGAAGCTGTTGCTGCTATCGTCGGAGCCGCGACCTAAGGGGAAAGGTGATGGTGCTTGTGGTTGCCGACGAGATGACGTGCGTGAGGGCGTCGAAGGGACTGTGGAGTTGCTGGGCGGTGGTCTTCGGCTACGGCTGGTCTTCTCGGGGGTGGCTGTCCGTGGGTGAGTGCTGGTGAGGAGGCTGAAGTCGTGGCAGCAAGGGAGTTCCGCAGCAGGTTGGCAGTGATGGTTTTGTCGCAGCAGTCTGGAGAGAGTCTGGGTGAGTGAGGGGCTGCCGGAGTGAGGTGGTGCTACGGCGGTGAGGAAGGGTGGCCGGGGTTTGCTGGCCTGCTGCCGGTGTGATGGAGCAGAGAGGCCGTGGTCGGTGGCGCTGGAGATCCTGGAGGCTAGCCGTGAAGCTTAGATGCCGTGGAGATACCGTGCCGGAGCTGGGTTGTGATGGTGTTGCCGGAGACTGGAGAGGTTGCAGATGATGGGGGATTTGCTGAGGGAGTTCTCGGCTGTAGTGGCCGGCCGGAGTTGCGGAGGACTTGGAGGATGGCTGGACAGCGGCGGCAGGAGAGTTGCAGAGAGTCTTTGCGGATGGTTGCACCTCACTGTGGGGTTGAGTGGTCGTGGAGAAAGATATGGAGGAGGCTGTAGAGGAGTTGCAGAGCTGTGCGCAGCGCCACCCCGGCTGTGTGTGTGTGCGCTGCCCCCCCCCCCCCCCCCCTGTTTGAAGAGAAGAAAAGGTTTTTATGAGCAAAAATTAGAAACCCTACATCTCCCATTTCCTTTTTAGTTTATGGTATTTTTTTCTTTGGGAAATAATATATATGAAAATAATTATTAATATGGTAATAATAATAATAATAATAATAAGGTAAAAATAATGATAATAATAATACTAAAGTGAATTAAAAATAAAAATAATAATAATAATAAATAAAATAGAAGTAAAAATAAAAATAAAAGTAATAATAATAATACTAATGAAAAATAATAATAAATAATACAACTAATGAAAATTAATAATAATAATAAGAATAAATAAAATAATAAAAATACTAATAATAATAATAATGATAATAAATATATTGGTATTTTTTTTTTGGAAACAATATATATGAGTATAACTACTTATTATGGTAATAAGGAAATAATAATAATAATAATAATAATAATAATAATAATAATAAGGTAAAAATAGCAAAATAAGAATAATAGTAATAAAAAAAATAAATAACAATAATAAAAATAATAATATAATAATAATAAAAATAATAATAATAATAATAATAATAATAGTAATAATAAGGATAAAAATACTAATAATAATGATAATAATAATTAAAAATAATATTAATAATAATGAAAATAATAAATAATAATAATAATAATAAACAATATAAATAGAAGTAAAAATAAAAAAATAAAAATAAAGGTAATAATAATAATACTAATGAAAAATAATAATAATAATAATAATAATAATAATAATAAAGAAAATAATAATAATAATAATAAGATTAATGAAAATTAATAATAATAAGAATAAATAAAATAATAAAAATAGTAATAATAATAATAAAATAACAATAATAATAATAATAATAGTAATAAATATATTGGGCCTGGGTAAAAATGGGATGTCTACAAATGGTAATATGGTGGTTGACGTGGCCGATTTATGGATGTTGTCGATGACGTGTAAATTATTTATTATTGTTTATGAAAAAAAAATTGTACAAAAATCAGGGCATCACAGTAGCAGCTAGTCCCGAGCCTAGGAGTGGATGCAGTTTGGCCGAGCTGAGGTAGTGTAGAGTATATTGACTTACCTAGAGGGTTGACCAGATTAAGTCCCGTCTACAGGCCGCACAACCCTATCATGAGGGGTCAAATCATGACATACAGAGTTTTAGGGATAAAGAGCACAATTATGTATACGTATACAGTTTTATAGCTTTTGTTGTATATAGTATGATATTAGCAGTATGAATAATAGAAAGTTCAGATGATACATATATTTTAAACTACTATACATATGATATATGTGTTTTTATAGATTTACCAGATCATACAGTTTTACATACTATTATTATAGTTTTACGACTCGGTCGCCACACACTAGTAATAGCATATTTCCACTTACTGAGTGTCGACTCACCCCATTACTTTATCATTTTTCAGGTGATCCAATTAGTCGAGTAGATCAAGCTCGCGAATAGGGAGTTTATTTGATTACCTTGGTTGTAGGGTGAGTTTTTGACAGAGTTTTGTATTTTTGGGGTAGATGGTACTGGAGGAAATTATTTTGTATGGCTATGGTCTGTAAATACTGGATTCTAGTATTGTATAGTATATATGGTTATATGATTTATGTTTCCGCTGCGTAGGTATGTTTATTGTATACAGGAATACCTTTGTGTCCTTTGGGGTCTGAGATTTCATAGCAGGATTATCAAAGCAATTTATGTGGGGAAAAAAATGTCTTAATTTTGAGGTCGTTACAGTTTGGTATCAGAGTCTAGGTTGCTAGGTTCTGTAAACTTTAGAGTGCAGCGGGAAACAATACCAAAATGTAGGAAAATATTTGAGGTTTGTTCTGTGATCTGGATACAGGATTTCGTGGTGGTTTCTATGTTTTTCCTGGGGTGATGACTTCAGGAAAGCCATAGTAAACTATCGACGAGTTATGTATTTAGGTTATGGGATGTGATTTGAGGTTAGGATCATGAGGGATGGTTAATAGAGAATTTGGAGTTTTAGTTGAATAAGTTGGGTTTGTAGGGAAATAGGATTCTGAAACGGTGTTTTATATGGTTACAAGATGGACCCAGGAGGCAGTAGCACTCATGCCAGTGGTGATGATGGAGCGAGTTTTTCTGACGCAGGAGGTGGAGATTCAGATGCTGTGCTACGTAGTGTGGCTCAGCCAGTTATGGCTGAAATTGCTTAGAGCTCTAGGGAACAGGGAGGTCCACCTCCAGCTCAGGGGTGTACCATAAAGAAATTCATGAAGATGAATCCGCTAGCTTTTCCTGGGATGACTGACCTTGCAGTTGCTGAGAACTGGGTGCAAAAGGTAGAGAAGATTCTGTCAGTACTTCACTGCACTGACGATCAGAGAGTCTTATATGCTACGTATAGACTGGTAGGGGAGGCCGAGAGATGGTGGTTAGCCAGCAGACTATTGGAGGAGCAGAGGGCTATACCAGTGCCGATGACCTGGGCTCGATTCAGAAACGTGTTTTTTGATAGATACTATCCTGCCTCAGTCAAAGAGGCTCGAGTACAAGAGTTTCTGAGTCTATCCCAGTGGTCATTGACCGTCTAGCAGTACACGAAGAGATTTATTAAGCTCTCGCATTTCTGCCCATATATCGTTCCCGATGAAGTAAAGAAGGCGAGAATGTTCGAGAGGAACCTGAGGCGTGATATTTACAGGCAGGTGGCAGTATTGAGGATTCAGGATTTCTCAGAGTTGGTTGACAGGGTTAGTATAGCAGAGGAGAGTCTATCTAGAGAGACAGAGACACAGAGCTAGAGGAAAAGGATTGCGCCCTCGAGTTTTCAGGCAGGTCCCAGCTGAGGACCTTGGAAAGGAGGTAGATCTAGCAGAGGCCAGAGGCAGATGGTAGAGCATAGGGGATTTCAGAGCGGATAGCTTCCTGCCATTTGTCTTAGATGCGGATGGAGACATCCTGGTGAGTACCGACTGGGGGAGAATGTTTGTTATCGCTGTGAGAGGCCAGGTCATATGGATCGATCGTGTCAGATGTCGTCGAATTATGCACATGCTCCCAGGCCATTTCGAGGTGGATATCAGGCGCCTTACAGAGGTCATTCGAGAAATATTGCACCGGCGAGAGTCTATGTGTTGACACCGGGAGACGCTGAGATGACTAGAGACGTGGTCACAGGTACCCTTACTGTTTTACCATATAAAATTATTGTTTTGTTTCATATAGGTGCCACCCATTCCTTTATATTGGTGGGATATGTCAAAATAACTGGGGTAAAGACTCAGCTACTAGATGTAGAACCGTATGTGGGTACGCCGATGGGATCTATGGTTAGATGCAGGAGGGTACTTCGGAATTTTCCAATAAGTATTTAAGAGAGAAATAGAGAGTTATGTTAGCCGATCTTGTGGTCCTAGATATGCAGGGGTTTGATGTGATACTAGGCATGGACTGGCTACCTACTCATTACGGTAGTATAGATTGCCACTAGAAAGAAGTAATTTTCAGACCCCCCGAATGAGCAAGAATATAGATTCGTGGGTTCACGTGTACGTGCTTCACCACAGCTGGTGTCAGCTATTCAGGTGAGGAGATGTCTACAGGGTAGTTGCCAGGGGTATGTCGCATACATAAAAGATTTTCCAAAATAAGAATTGAGACAAGTTGACATACCAGTAGTGAGAGAGTTTCCAAATGTATTTCCAGAAGAATTACCTGGTTTGCCACCTGATCATGAGATTGAGTTCACTATAGATCTGTTACCGAGATCTGCACCAGTATCTAAAGTACCGTACTGTATGGCTTTAGTTGAGTTGAAAGCATTGAAAGATTAGTTACAGGAATTTTTGGATTAGGGTTTTATTAGGCCTAGAGTGTAACGTCCCTAATTAAAATATAACAAAATACTTCAAATGGTCAACCCAAACCCGTGGGTAGCGGGGATACCTGTCAAACACAGCGAAAAAACCTAGTAGCAATAAAATAAAATCACAATCATCCAACCATAATGCATAATACCAGAGCTTTCTATTAACATTAATATACTGTTTATATGTACATTCTCTAAAAAGTTAAAAACAACACTAGGACCATACAACAAAAATCTCCTAGTCCTAGTTCAACGCTTGCCCTTCTAGTAGGGAAGCACCAATCACTCAATGGCGGCCTTGACCCGCTGGTCTCTCTGGGTTTCCTGAAAAGTTAATTAATGTTGGAGGTGAGACACTTCTTAGTAAGGGAAAATAAACTAAATACAGCTGTGTAACAACATGAATATTAAAGTGCTTATACATATACAGTACATTTCAAAATTCTGGAAATAATCACAATATCATACTAGATAATCATGTACTTTCATATTCGTTGATAAATCATAACATACATAAACATCTGTTATAACTCGTAATACTAAAAACAAACCCAAGATGAATAGCTAGCTAATGTCATGTAGTACCCCCCATGACGGGTTGTGCAGCCCTAAGGCGGGACCCGACAATGGTTGACCGACCACTGCCGAATCAAATATGTCTGTAAGTATGATGGGCCCGCCACATCCTGGTCCGAACTACCAGGTGGACGTGCATACTAAAAGCAAATCGACTATCCATCTCACATCCCCTCGTGGGATGGTTAGCACTAATCTGAAGTAGATATCTGATCTACAATATAGCTACGGTACCGAGCCCTGAACTGAACTAAACTAACATCCTGGTTGTAATAACATATAATACATGAACATACATAACATCATCACGGCCTCGTGCCGAAATTATACATATGGCCTCGTGCCAAAATCATAGTAAATACGGCCTTGCGCCGATAATATAAATACGGCCTCGTGCCGAAAATCATAAATATGGCCTCGCGCCAGAATCGTTTCTGGTATATATATATATATATATATTCTGAAAATACATCATTTATCATATTTCCATCACAACATAATTCATCTTTACATAATACCTGAAAACATGCTTAATCGTAAAATCTTCCATATCATATTACATTTCACGTAAAAATAATATTCATGCCACACATATGCTGTTAAAAGTCATACTTCATATTCTGAAATCGTGCTTTTCTTACATCTCATACATACATATACATTTTAATCATCATAACAGTATTTTCCAAACATACATTTCATCTATCATATACAACTATAACATTTTCTTTTTTGAAAATAAACTTACGCATAATTAATAATAAATTGCGTGAAAAATTACTGCTTAAGTCATCAGTATTTTCATGCGTACATCAATTTCCATAACTACCTCAAAGTCTAATTTGGCTTAAAAAAGTCTTACCTCAACTCTGGGATGATTTCCAACTTTGTTTTTCCAACGATCTGCTCCGGCAAACTCGCAGAGAAGAGAGAGAAGGAAACTTCAAATGAATAAAAATCGGATTTTTCATATATATATATATATATATATATATATATATATATATATATATACAGCAGAATTCGTCGACGAGACTGACCTTCGTCGACGAATTCTTCACAAATTTCGCCGACGAAATTCACTCCTCATCGACGAAATTCAGTCAGCTCAGAAACCCCCTCTCGGCATTTTCTCATCGACAAAGCCCTGTGTTCGTTGACGAAATCTCTAAAGCCTTCGTCAACGAAACCTTGTGTTCGTCGACGAATTTAGGCAATCTTGAAAAATTTAGGCAATCTGCGGCCTCCTTCTATTTCTATTTCTATTTCTCTCCCTCTTAATTAGTCCAATTCCATTTTATTCAGGTCGTTACGCAGAGTCTCACCCTAGGATGCGCCATTTCTATTCTTGAAAAAGAAGGATGGGACCATGAGACTGTGTATCGATTATAGGGAGATCAATAAATTGACGATCAAGAATAAATATCCTCTCCCTAGGATCGATGATTTATTTGATCAGTTTCAGGGAACCTAGGTTTGCTCTAAAATTGACCTACGATTGGGTTACCATCAGGTGAAAGTTAGAGTAGAGGACATTTCGAAGACCACATTTCAAACCAGATATGGGCATTACGAGTTCTTGGGGATGCCGTTTGGATTGACTAACGCACCAGCAGTATTGATGGAACACCCGATGAATCGGGTGTTCCGTCAATACTTAGATCAGTTTGTGGTTGTATTCATCGATGATATACTGGTCTATTCGAGAAGTTTTGAGAAGCACAAGCATCATTTGAGACTGGTATTGCAGGTATTAAGGGAAAGGAAATTATATGCAAAATTCAAGAAATGTGAATTCTGGTTAAGGCTTGTTACTTTTCTCGGCCATGTGATCTGTTAGAATTGGTGTATTCCCAAGAGGGGGGTGAATTGGAATTTTAAACTATTCTCTTAGGTTGAACTAAATGTTGGCAAAATATTACAACCTAGGGTATTTCTATGTAGTTCCAAATACGCTGATAAATATAATATATGGAAGTTTAAATCAAGCGCATCATCCACATAACAACATACACATGCGGTAAATATAAAATACAATAATATAAACAAACACACGATATGTTATCGGGGTTCGGCCAACTGTGCCTACGTCCCCACCTCTAGCTCGCAAGCCCGAGGATTCCACTAATAGCTCACTTAAGGGTGGAGCGGCACCGATTACAACCAGGTCAATTAGCACAGGGCTGACATCAACCTTAACCAGGTCAATTAGCTGGGTTGGCCTTAACCTACACGCCTTAACAGGATGGCGCACCTAACTTTCTTAACCGGGTCTAAGCCAATCCAGGACTATTCCAGGGCTAGTCTCCCTTTTCAAGCCCGTGCTTGGAAATACAACAGATGTGTATTACAATCAAATGGTACAGTGATTGTGCTTTCATGTAAAGCAGATATGTACCCAAATACGCGCAATAACATACACCACAATATGAAATAATATGTAAGCTCAGTGTGGCCTAGATAGTTCAACTCTCAAAGGTATTTTCTATCAATGTAATGCGTACGCGAGAGTGTCAAACAAGCAATCTTTGTATCATAAGATATGTTCAATCTAATAGTTCACACAAAGATACTAGCCAGACAATATATATGTATATTTCAATGAGCGGGTTTTCTCAATCATATGATGATCCAGTAATATATATGTTTGGTTTGCAAAAGATATTCAATCTTTGTATTCAGCAAAGGATATATGAGTTGATGAATATTGCAACAAAGATTTTATCACACAAACAAATATCTCTTCAAATGTTTTTCAAGATAAAGGCACAATAGATATTTAAAAATGTTTGAGAAGTTTTTGCAATCCAAAACAAATACAAACTTCTCGAGATATTGCAATAAGTGTGCAATACTTAGAAGATCTATCAAAGTTTTCTTAGGATAGACTTATTAACAAAGTCCCCTAAGAATCCTGAAGGTTTAGCTCTCAATAAAAATAAATCAATCAATCCAAAGATAGGAGAGCAAGCCAATCAAGACAAACACTGAAAACCAACTTACAAATGATGTAGGCAATATGGGAAGGTAAGATTGAGTGTGTGGAGCTTGGAAATGAGTATTATAGGGTTTTGGATTTTCAAATAATTTTCCCTAATAAAAAATTTTAATCACCTTGTAATTTTCCCAAATTAAGGGGTATTTATAGACACCCCATGAAATATAACCGTTGGGGACTTATTAGGAATTATTAGAAAATTTTAATGATATTTCAAATGTTTTAACCCTGTTTAAAAAATGTTTAACCACAGTAAAAATCAGGGCAACCCGAGAGGTCCGGTCGACCAGAATAGTTTCAGTCGACCAGATCTCATATGGTTTGGTCGACCAAGAGGTTTTTGAACTGAAGGCTCGGTCGACCGAAAGTGGCGATTCCCATTTCTCCAAGGTTCGATGGACCGAGCCATTTTGAAATGGTTGGTTCAGTCGACCAGACCGTTGGGATTTTTCCTCAGGACCCTCGGTCGATCAGGTAATTGGTATACAAATTTGGCTCAGTCGACCAGATGGTCAAATTGTTGACCTCAAGGGGTTTCAGTCAACTGGGGTCAAATAAGCTAATTTAGAAGTTCGGTCGATCGGACTGCAGTCAACACGTTGACCCAGACTGGTTTCGGTCGACCAGGAACTAATGAACTGAGAAGTACGGTTGACCGGGTCATGGTCAAAATGTTGACCCGGCACCGGTTCGGTCAATCGGGCAATTTTGTACTCTCAAGTATGGTCGATCGAACATGCAATTTCAGTGCATTTTAGTTCTTTTTCCCTATGCAATCACCCTAAACAAATGACCATATATATGTGCATGTATAAGTGCCCTAGGGTCATTTCTAGGTCTTTTTGGGGACACCGAAAAAATCCAGTGTCGTTCAGTCGACCGAAGGGTGTTCCCTAAGTTCTTTCTAGATGCTTTTTAGTTATTTTTGGTTTGAGCTTATGTATTAGATCATGCAGGTGATGCATGTAATTATTACAAATCAGAGAACCTATTTACTATTACAGACCCTTTGAATAAATATGAAATACAATACAATAGAAATTGGGTCTTCAATCTTTGATCTTCTCTTTGTGTATTATGATATGTCACTTAGAATTCCTGCACATAAACTAGATAGCCATTCAATACATGAGTATTTGTCATAATCAAAACAGGGATATGACCTATAAGGTCAACATGATCTCTGAAGCAAGAGTATTGGTTGATCCGAGTAAGATAGAGGCAGTGGTGAATTGGGAAAGGCCAGGCAGCGTACAGGAGGTCAGGAGTTTTCTAGGACTAGTAGGCTATTACCGGCGCTTTGTAGGTGGCTTCTCCTGACTATCGGGTCCATTAACACGACTTACAAGGAAAAATGTGAAGTACGATTGGACCAACGACAGTGAGCAGAGTTTTCAAGAATTAAAACAGTGGTTGGTCTTGGCGCCAGTTTTGGCTATTCCATCAGGGGAGGACGGTTTTGTAATATACAGTGATGCCTCTTTGAAGGGTCTTGGATGCATGTTGATGCAGCACGGCAAGGTCATTGCTTATGCGTCTAGACAGCTTAAAGAATATGAGAAGAATTATCCTGTCCTTGATTTAGAGCTTGCTGCGGTGGTATATGCTCTTAAAATATGGAGGCATTATCTGTATGGTGGGAAATGCGAGATTTTCACAGATCACAAGAGTCTGAAATATTTTTTTAGGTGGCTAGAACTCATTAAAGATTATGACTGCAACATTAGTTACCACCCGGGAAAAGCGAATGTAGTGGCGGATACTCTGAGCAGGAAATCAGGGGGACCCATACTGGCAGCTATGGAGATTTACCACTCAATTCTAATGGATTTAGAGAGACTTAGTATAGAATTGGTGGAAGATAGTCCTCGGACGTTTGTTGCCAGCCTAGTGGTTCAACCTACGTTATACGAGAGGATTTAAGCAGCTCAGGGTGATGATGCGGAGTTGGCAAAGGTGATGGCTTGAGTGCGGAATGATCAGGGAGAGGAGTTTAGAGTATCAGATGACGGAGCCCTACGATTCCTTACTAGGCTCTGTGTTCTAGCAGATACCGAGATCAAGAGGGCTATATTGGAGGAGGCTCATAGATCCCTATACACCATACATCCAAGTAGTACTAAAATGTACAGGGATCTACGAGAGTATTTCCGGTGGAGTGGAATGAAGAGGGAGATAGCCGAGTTTGTTCAGTAATGCTTGACGTGTCAGCAGGTTAAAGCTGAGCACTAGAAACCGGCAGGACAATTGCATCCATTGTTCATTCCCAAATGGAAATGGGATCACATTTCAATGGATTTCGTTACAGGATTACCGTCAGTGCGTCAAGTTTTGAATGCAATTTGGGTGGTTGTGGATCGTTTGACGAAGACTGCTCATTTCATTCCTATTAAAGTCGATTATTCTATAGACAGGTTGGCAGAAATTTATGTTCAAGAGATAGTTCACATTCATGGTGTGCCGGTATCCATAGTCTCCGACCGAGATCCTCGATATACTTCGTGATTCTGTAAAAGCTTCCAGTAGGCTATGAGTACACAGTTAGCATTTAGCACTACTTTCCATCCCTCAGACAGATGGTCAAATTGAGAAGACAATTTAGATCTTAGAAGATATGTTTCGTGCATGCGTGCTAGATTTTGGGGGTAGCTGGACTCAGTTTCTACCACTAGTTGAATTTGCCTACAATAATAGCTACCAGACTAACATCGGCATGACACCTTACAAGGCATTATATAGCAGGATATGTTGTTCTCCTCTATCCTGGGACGAGGTAGATGAAAGGCAAGTGTTGGGTCCAGAGATTGTACAGCAGGCGTGTGATAAGGTCCGACTAATTAAAGAAAGAATCAGCACTGCGCAGAGTCAGCAGAAGAGCTATGCAGACACTCGCCGCCGAAAGTTAGAGTTTGATGTGGGAGATCGAGTATTTTTGAAGATAGCTTCTCTGAAAGGAGTTATGAGGTTTGGAAAGAAGGGCAAGTTGAGCCTTAGGTATATTGGCCCTTTTGAGATACTAGAGAGAATAGGGTCAGTTGTCTATAGGATAGCTTTGCCGCCAGCTTTGGCTCGAATTTATGACGTGTTTCATGTTACTATATTAAGGAAATACATCCCAGACCTATCCCACATCATTAGCTATGCAGAGATAGAGCTCACGGATTCACTAGCTTATGAAGAAGTACCGATACAACTCCTAGACAGAAAGACACAAGTACTGTGCACCAAATAAATTCAATTAGTAAAAGTTTTGTAGAAGAATCACGCTATAGAGGAAGCTTCTTGGGAGCTCAAGGAACAGATCAGGCAGAGATACCCACAGTTGTTCCGAGAGGGTTAGTAGTAAACAGGTAAAGTATGAGTAGTTAGGTAAAGTTTCTTTGCAGGTACATGTATTGAATCAATTAGTAGGTAGTTTTTAGTTTTATTTGTGTAATCTCCCAGAACATAAAATGTAACCACGGTATTCCTCCGCCATAAGTGAGGGCAGGTAATAAAATAAGTAGACCATTTTCCTTTACGGGATGATGGAGTGTATAGATGGTGTTCAACTCAAATAGTAAATTTCGAGGATGAAATTTTATAAGGAGGGGAGAATGTAATAACCCAAAGAATTTTCAGCCTCTCATCGACGAACACAGGGGATTCTTCAATGAGGATATAAGAGGAGCTCGTCGACGAGGACAGGTTTCGTCGACGAGAAAATACCGAGAGAGGTTTTGGGGGCAGTCTGAAATTTGTTGACGAAGGAGGAATTTTGTCGTCGACAAAATTCCTTAAAGACTCATCAACAAGATGACGTATCTCATCGATGAATCTGGGGTTATAAATTTCCAAAACCCGGATTTTTTAAATAAAAAAAAATGGCGCAAAAAGGCTCTTTCTCTCTCTAAAACCTCTCTCCCTCCTTCTCACTTCGATCCTGGTCCCGTTTCTTGCTGGATCCAAAATCCGAGACCACCACAAAGCTCCTAGCGAAGTTCTCTACAAGTCTGCAGGAGCTAATCGTGGGAGAAGTTGGTTTGGAATTCATCCCAAATCCAGGGTAAGGTATTTTATTCACATTATGTCTTCCTTGTAGTTATACTAAATGTTATAGGTAAGAAAATACTGATATTTTGTTCTGAGGGATGTTGTTTTTAGGGTGTTGAGTGGAGAACCCTACGGGTGTAGGGTTAGAGTTCAGTGAGAGGCTTTTCAGATTTAAGGTAAGGGAAATATGCTATGCTAGAAATTTTTATAATGTTATCAGAGATTTTACACATATGAATATACCAGCTTATTACCAGTTTTATAGAATATGAGTTTTAAATGCTTGTGTGGCCTGAGTAGATATTTATGTGATGAAGAACTTATATAGTTTTTACAATATATCATACTATACTTACACAGATATTGATAGTATATTACAGATATTTATCCAGAACAATATATTACAGTTTTACTCATATGAGTATGTTATAGTTTTATATAGATTAATATATCACAGATATTTATTCAGAATAGTATATTACAATTTTACTCAGATCTGTATATTACAGATTTATTCAGAACAGTATATACAGTATTTATAGTATGCCATGTTTCCTATTACCATTACATTTAAAGTATACAGACAGAGTATATAGACAGAGTATACAGACAGATATACAGAGATAGCATCAAGATGCTATAGATACAGAATACAGAGATTACAGTATTTACAGTACAAAAGATAGCGTTATGGTAATTTTGGAAACATGATGAAAACAGTAAAAGAGTATATATATAGTATCAGATCCCTGAGAAAAGATTACAGACAGATACAGTATAGATACAGAATACAGAGCACGGTACCATTGCTATATACAGATAGAGTGCAACTACATATCTTACATAGTGTGTGGGTACCATCAACTGTGCTTGGAGAGTATGCAGCTCCCCAATTCGCTGGGTTAAGAGGACCGGTTTGACGAGGTAGCAGCCAATCTCGAGCTTAGGAGTGGATGCAGTTTGGTCGGGCTGAGGTAATGTAGAGTATAGTGACTTATTGGAGGGCCGACCAGATTAGGTCCTACTTACGGGCCGCACAACCCTGTCATGAGGGGTCAAATCATGACATACAAAGTTCTAGGGATAAAGAGCACAGTTATGTATACATACACAGTTTTATAGCTTTTGTTGTATATAGTATGATATTAGCAGTATGAATGATAGAAAATTCAGATGATACATATATTTTAAGCTACTATACATGTGATATATGTGTTTTACAGATTTACCAGATTATACAATTTTACATACTATTATTATAGTTTTACGACTCATTCGCCACATACTAGTAATAACATATTTCCACTTACTGAGCATCGACTCATCCCATTACTTTATCATTTTTCAGGTGAGCCAGCTAGGCGAGCATATCAGACTCGCGAATAGGGAGTTTATTTGATTACCCTGGTTGTAAGATGAATTTTTGACAGAGTTTTGTATTTTTGGGGTAGATGGTACTGGAGGAAATTATTTTGTATGGCTATGGTCTGTAAATACTGGATTCTGGTATTGTATAGTATATATGGTTATATGATTTATGTTTCCGCTGTGTAGGTATGTTTATTGTATACCGAAATACCCCTGTGTCCTTTGGGGTCTAAGATTTCATAGCAGGATTATCAGAGCAATTTATGTGGAAAAAAAAATGTCTAAATTTTGAGGTCGTTACATTTCATATACCTAATAAATAAGTTATGTATATATTAAGTAGATACAACCCTAGATTCAAGGTACATTCATCTAATTAACCTTGTGCATTTAAGAGACATATGAATAAATGACCATAACCTAATCCAAGATACATCTTCATTTTTACAAGATAAAATAATAATATACATCTTCTTTTCCAAGATAAAATAATAATATTAAAATACACTAACAATTCCCCCCTCATTTTAATATTATGTATGTATCATACATGTAGAGAGTTTAACAAACAAAGATGAACAATTATGCATAATGAAGGCGTGCTCTGCATTGAACCTTCACTTAGAAAACAATAATCTTTACTCCAGAGTCAGTAGTGGTCTTAGACTTGAACTATGACTGCTTAAGAGAAATAAAGTATTACTACCCACACATAACCACTCAGGTGTTGACATGAGCTTTAATAGCCAACACATTTCGGTTTTGTGCTTATCCCAGTTTCATGAGCATATTTGAGAATAAGCCCAATTCTTATAGAGAGCGACCCCACTCCCATGCTCACATAGGTGAAATCTGTCAAGGGTGCTTCTGTAACTTTAACACCCCACTCATAAGAGATGCAGATTATCATTAAGAGTTTTGAAAAACTCAACCTCCTTCGTTACAAGATAAATGCACTTACACCATAGGGAGGAGTTTTAAAAATAATAGTGCATTTCTTACGACCACCATATGATTCGTTCTTCCCATTGACCCAATTAAAGGATCTCTGGTCCTCGGGTTGGGTATCCTCATACGTGGTTCATGATTATATGAGCTTTAATCCCATCCCCCTCGATGTATTCCAGATCCTTTCTCTTGCTAAGGCCTTATTTAATGGATCCACAAGATTTTCAGAAGATTTTATATAACTCACATTAATGATGTTACTACTCAAACATGATCTCACAGTACTATGTTTTCTTCTTATGGGTCTAGATTTACCATTATAATAGCGGTTGTTCACTCTACCAATTGCAGTAGTACTATCACAGTTAATTAGGATAGGTGGTATTGGTTTTCCCAAAATAGGATTTCATACAACATATCTCTTAACCAACTTGCTTCTTCACTAGCTGATGCTAAAGCAATAAGCTCAGCTTCCATAGTTGAGTTAGCAATTATTGTTTGTTTTTTAGATTTCCAACAAATAGCACCACCATCTAAAGTAAAAATGTAACCTGTGGTAGAGAGAGAATCACCTGACAAAGTATTCCAATCAGTACCACAAAAACCTTCAAGTACAGCAGGATACTTAGTAAAAGATAAGCCATATTTTTTTTGGTACCAACTAAATATTTCATTACATGTTCAAGAACATTCTAATGTTCTCTTCCCGGCTTGCTCGAAAATATACTAAGTATTTCTATTGCATATGTAATGTCAGGTCTAGTTAAATAAGTTGCATATTTCAGGCTACCAATAATGCTATTATATTTCTCTTGATTAACCACTTCATTCTCATTCTTAACAGGAAATAAGTGATTACTTGAATCAAAATGAGTAGTAACATGCTTGCAATTATTATAGTCATATTTATTCAAAATTTTGTCAATATAATGTGTCTGATCAAGAAATATACCATCACACAATCTTGTAATTTTGATGCCTAAAATAATATTAGCATCACTTAAATCTTTCATCTCAAAATATTATTTCTTAGCATAGTTTTTGGTTCCTTAAAAAGAAGTGTACACGTTAAACCAAAATTTATCATAACAGACATGCCTATTAGCACTTGAGTCTGCCTACCACCCCTCAATATTGTGGACCATATTTACATCAATAAATATTGCCACAAATTGTTCCTCAATAATATTAGATTGAGGAATAGGTCCATGTTTTTTAAATTTGCAAATTCGAGTAATATGCCCACTTTTGCCACAAACATTACAAACATTGTTGTTTTGCTTGTAAGGGGAGGTCCTTGGTTCAAATACTTTTGATTAGGGTTGCCCCTATTCATTTTGTGTGTTATTTTTCATATTTCTCCTCTTAGACTTTAATTGAGGGTTTTTAGGAAAAAGACCTTTGGGTAAAGTATTATGTTCGGAAGCAATAAAATTTACCTTTGTGGTATTACCATTATTAGTATTACCATTTTCTTGCAGAATTACATCTTACCTTTTTCCTCCTTAGTGTCATACTTATTATGTAAAACCTTTTTGTCTTTCCATCTTTTGAAGTAGACTCCTCTAAACTGAAAAGGCTTGTCGCGATCTCCAACATTTTCACTCAATTTCTCAAGGACTTAGGCTCCATACTTTGAATTTCCTTAAAATTATTAGAAATACTAATAATATAAAATGATAAATTTACAAATAACAAATAAAAATAAATAAATCACGATTCACAAATAGGTCGAGGCACGGATATCTCGCTCTCTTTAAGGAGATTCAAGCCCTCTGTGGTTTATTGGCTTAGCCCACGAATCGGTGTAGCAAAACTCCTCAAGATTTGTCTCCTTCAGGATACAACAGGCCGATCTAAATCGTATGACTCTCCAATTCTGCACAAACAGAGGAGTCCAAAACTCTACAAAAAAACATTTTTCTTTACTTGTCAAACTCTCTAGACTCAAAAGAAAAATGATAAGATGAGAATGAAGATAATCAGTTTATCTTGTGCTAATGCCTCAAGGATCTATTTATAAGCACAAAATAACCTTTCATTTTCCATGTACTTTTTTTTTTTTCCACTAAAAGAGGGCGACACCTTCATTTATTTTTTAATAAACCATTACTTTTGGCGGAGGAATACCGTGGTTAAAAGATAAGCAAAAGGGAGATTACATAAAAATAAAATAAAACCTTCCCAAAAACAATACCAGTAACCAACCAAACTATGACAACAAAACTAAATAAAGCTAACAAAGAAGATAGAGACACAAAAACAACCATAAACAAATCAAAATTCACCAAACAAAACTCGAGGGTTGAACTAACGACGAACGGAAGTGAGACCTCACCTATCCATCCGAAGAAAACCTTTCAGATAACATGGTAGAAGGTGTTGTTTTTCGTAAATTACATTATTTCTCATTTCTCATTCTTTAACAAGAAAATCAGCCGCACTATTGTCTTTCCTATATTAATGTGTCACCATGACGTTCACTAAACAAGTTATGTACATATTAAGTAGATACAACCTTAGCCTCCACAGGCATGGTGCGGTGGAAAGGCATCAGCACGTAAGAAGTAGCATCAGGGGTTCAACTCCAGGTAGATACACTCACGGAGCCAACAGTATCTGTGGATGGTGAGAATTTACTCTATGAGTCAGCGGAGACCGTGGATGGTGAGAGTTCGCTCTGTGAACCAGCGGGAACCGTGGATGGTGAGAGTTCGGTCTGTGAACCAGCGGGAACTGTGGATGGTAATGGAGATGTGTCCCGGGGGTCGGGTTGGCCGAATGTCTAACTAATGCACAAAAGTCGTGTTTGTATTTCGTATTTTACCTGATTAGCGAGACCTAGGGGGAAGACGCTGATCCGTAGGTTTGGAGTCACACCAGGGAGTCTGAAGAGCTTGTTGGTGGCTGAAGTTCCTATGTAATAAAAAAAAAATAGATATAACCCTAAATTCAAGGTACATTCAACTAATTAACCTTGTACATTTAAGAGATATATGAATAAATGACCATAACTCAATTTAAGATATATTTTCATTTTTCCAAGATAAAATAATAATATACATCTTTTTTTTCAAGATAAAATAATAATATTAAAATACAGTAACACATTAAATTTATTTTCATAATGGCAGATAACATATGTTTTACTAAACTATTTTTCATCTTTTTTAAGATTCAAACGTGATTATAATATAAGAATTTTAATATTTCAATATGGAAATGTCTATCAGGAAACCTATCTCTTGTCGTGTGTCAATTTTCAAGATTCAAATTAAACTTCTAAAATAAAAATTTTAATCTTTAACTACTAAAATATGCAGTAGGAAATATAATCTTTTAAAAGAAAAAGAAAAATAAATATTAATTATATCAGGAGTCTATATCCGAACTTAATATGATTTTATCATATATAATTATTATAATACGTGCATCAATTCTTGTGGGTCCCATTGCTCCGGAAGTCAATCTTTCAGAATCTGAGTGGGTAGTCTTGTGACTCTTACTTATTAATGGGTGACGCTAATGCTTAGGCCCTATTTGGCAGTTGCTTCCTACTTTACACTTTTCTTTCTATTTTTTACTTTTTATTTTTTATAATTCTATCCCATATGTTGCGCTTTAAAAAGAAAAATGGGGGAGGCAAAAAAAAAAACAACAAACGAAATGAGGAAGTGATTTCATTATGCCTTCTTTTTAAGTTTTTTAATTTGACAGATAATGATTAGACATTTCGCCTTCTTTTTTAGTTTCTTTTTTTTTTTCTTTTTAAAGAAAAATTTAATAACTGTTTTCTATTCTTTTACACTTAGAAGTAATTAATTTTTTTCTTCTCTAGATAAAGGAATCATCATAATTTTCCTCCTGTAGACTTTTTGAATTTTTTTTTTATTACTCGGGAACTCCAACCACTATCGTACCACTCTGGACACTATGATGCGATACCAACCCCCAAAGGTGAAAGTTGTCTACCCATTAATGCACTCCTAATAATTCATCAGTATAATGCTTCAAGGGAGAATCGAACCCGTAACCTTAGGATCATCAAAGTCACAAGTCGCCTTGTTATTTGTGGCTCTTATACTCTATTTTGATAAGTAAAGAAGGAAGAAGTAAAAATATGAAGGGGGCAGCACAGCAAGCCTCGTCGACAAAGGCCTTGTGTTCGTCGATGAGGAGACAACAAAGGTTCGTCGACGAAGGCTCAAAAATTCATCGACGAATAATTACCGAGAATAGGAAATTTCAAACTTCTAGCATCGTCAACGAAAGCCTTGTATTCGTCGACAAAGGTTCTCTTGGTCTCGTAGACGAAGCCCTGTGTTCGTCGACGAGAGGCACCTAGACTGCGGCAGTTTCTTCAGAAATTGGAATTTTTAAATGTTGGGTGGTTGGGCAAAAGGGGGGAACCTTCGAGGAACCTCTATATATGTCATCTGGGCATATTTTGAGATAGTGAGTGGTCATTTGAGAAGTGTATTGTGTACATTTTAATTTCCATAGTGAAATTTTTGTGTCATTGCTTCCATGGATGTAAGCTTTGCCGAACCACGTAAATCTTCATGTTGATCTTATTCTGGTTGTGTGTTATTTACATTTACTTGTTGTTTACTGTGCATCTTCATTATTCGATCCATATTACAACAAATTGGTATTAAAGCGATTGTTGTTATGACATCAGGATCATCTTCTGCAAGATTTGACGTAGTCAAATTCGATGGAATCGAAACTTTGGTTTATGGCAGAGAAGAGTGAAAGACATTCTTGTGCAACAAGGAATGGCTAAGGCTTTGCTTGATACTCAATTAGAAGGAATGGATGAGACAGCATGGGCAAATTTGGAAGCAAAGGTAGCATCTACAGTACGCTTGTGTTTAATCGATGAAGTTCTCTATCGGGTGATGGAGGAAGATTCTCCAGTGGCTATCTGGCAAAAGTTAGAAAGTCAGTACATGTCTAAATCCCTCAATAACAAACTTTTTCTCAAGCAGCGTTTATATTGGCTTAAGATGGTTGAAGGATCAAGTATGGATGAACACATTAATGCCTTTAATCAAATTATAAGTGATTTGATGAGGGTTGATGTGAAGTTTGATGAGGATGATAAGACTTTAATGCTGTTAAATTCTTTGTCCTCGACTCATACCTACGAAAATCTTGTGACCACTCTTACATGGGGAAAATAAACTCTTGATCTAGAAGAGGTAAGAAGTGTCTTATTAAATTTTCATTAAAGATCGAAGATATGTGATGAAGGAGAAGGACTTGTGGTAAAGGGTAGCAATGAGCGAGGCAAAGGAAAGTTTAAGAATGGGTCTAATCAGAAATCCCGAAATCAATCTAGGAAGAAGAAGGAAAGTCGGTGTTATAAATGCGATAAAAAAGGGCATGTCAAACTAGAGTGTCCGGATTGGAAGAAGGGAAATGCTAAAAAGCATGAGGGGATTTCAAAATCTGTTAATATTGTTCAAGAATAAGATTCAACGGATGGTGATGTTCAATCAGTTTCAGCAGAATCGGATAATCTAACGAACTCTTGGATACTTGACTTGGCATGCTCTTATCACATGACTCCAAAGAAGGTGTGGTTCAGCACTTACATGTTAGTGAATTATGGATCAGGTCTTATGGGCAATGATTCTTCGTGCAAGATCGTTGGCATAGGAAATGTAAAGATAAAAATATGTGATGTGCTGTAAAAACATTATGTAATGTAAGACATATACCTGAGTTGAGAAAGAGTTTGATATCTCTTGATACTTTGGATTGTAATGACTTCAATTACAAGTCCAAAGGTGGAGTCTTGACCATATGGAAAGGTAATCTCGCTGTAATGAAAGGGCAGAAATTGGATGGGAATATTTACACGTTGTAGGGAACTACCATTATAGGTGGAGTTGCAACTGTGGATGCTGAATCGGATGAGACCGTCTTGTGGCATATGCGCGTTGGGCATATGGGGGAACATGGCATGAAAGAACTACACAAGAGGAAACTCTTAAAGGGTTTGAAATCATGTTAGCTGGAATTTTGCAGGATATGTGTTCTTGGAAAACAGAACTAGGCAAAGCTCAAATTAGCTACTCACAAGACGAAAGGAATTCTTGACTATGTGTATTTAGATGTTTGGGGTCCAGTAAGAGTTGCATTAAAGGGTGAACATGTGTTATGTGAGTTTCATTGATGATTACTCATGAAAGGTCTAAGTTTACTTCATGCGTCACAAATCAAGTACATTTGCCAAGTTTAAGATTTGGAAGTCTACAGTGGAGAACCAGATGAGGAGGAGAACAAATGTTTAAGGTCGGATAATGGGACCGAGTACGCTGATTCTCGATTTATGGAGTTTTGTGTGGAGCAAGGCATCAAGAAACATTTTACAGTTTGTCGGACACCTCAACAAAATGGTATGGCAGAACAGATGAATCGAACTCTTGCTGATAGGGCTCGGTGTCTCAGATTGAATGTAGGGCTACCGAAAAACATTTGGGCCGAGGCAATTAGTATGACTTGTTTTCTAGTAAATCAATCACCAAGGGCATCACTAGTGGGTAAAGTGGCGGAAAATGTTTGGACGGAAAATGCAGTAGACTATTCTGAATTGAAAGTATTCGCGCGTCCAGCCTATGTCCACGTGTCTAGTGAGGAGAGGTCTAAGCTTGACCTGAAGTCTCAACGTTGCATTTTTTAGGGTAACCAATAGGTGTAAAGGGGTACAAGAGATGGGACCCAACGACAAACAAGGTGGTGATCAGTAAGGATGTTTTCTTTGATGAGAAGGCTATGGTGAAGCGTACTCAAGAATATGATGAATAGAAACAGGAGCCAAAAAGCTGGGGCAATGATGAACATATTGTGCTGGTGGAGTTGGAAGCTCAGGGCAACAAAAATGATCATGGTCCAGTGGTTGCAGGGAGCTCTAGCTTGGAAAGCCGGCAAGTCGACAATATTCCATTAAGAAGATCCAGACACACTATTCAGCCTTCGCCAATGTATAGGTTTGAAGAGTTAGTGTCTTATGCTTTTCTTACTAGTTGCAACGATCTAACTACATTTCAAGCGGAAGTGCATGGCCAGGAGAAAGATAGATGGATGGGAGCAATGATTGAGGAAATGGAGTCACTACGTAAAAATCAAACTTGGGAGTTGGTGAGGTTTCCAAATGGGAAGAGACCGATTGGGTGCAAATGGGTGTACAGGAAGAAAGAGACAATATCAGAAAAGGAAGGTGAAAAGTTCAAGGCATGGTTGGTGGCAAAAGGATACTCACAGAAGAAGAGGATAGATTATGATGAGATCTTTTCTCCAGTGGTCCGACATACTTCTATCAGAGTTGTGTTAGGGTTAGTAGCTCATTATGATCTTCATTTGGAACAAATGGATGTGAAGACGTCGTTTCTTCACGGTGACTTGGAAGAAAAAATCTACATGGTTTCAGCTTGAGGGATTCATTGAACAGGGAAAAGAAAATTTTGTTTTTAGGTTGAAGAAATCTCTTTATGGGATGAAACAGTCTCTAAGGTAATAGTATAAACGATTTGATTCCTATAAGATAAAAATTGGTTACAAACGATGTGAGTAAGACTACTGCGTAAATGTGAATAAACTTGATGATGACTCACTTATTTTCTTGTTATTGTATGCTAATGATATGTTGATAGTTGCAAGAGATTTAACTGAGGTGAATCAGTTAAAGAACCTGTTGTATAAGGAATTTGACATGAAGAATCCTGGTTCAGCCAAGAAAATACTTGGGATGGAGATTCGCTGAGACAGGATTGCAGGGTGGTTATGTGCAGAAGGTGTTGGAGAGATTTAGCATGGCTGATGCAAGATCGGTATGTACACCTCCAGCAAATCATTTCAAGTTGTCTACTACATATTCCCCAAGTTCAAATGAGATAATTTGAGACATGTCAAAGGTCCCCTATGCTAGTGCTGTAGGGTGTTTAATATATGTCATGGTATGTACGAGACTAGATTTAGCTCATGCAGTAAGCATGGTGCGCAAGTTCCTCTCTAATCTAGGAAGGCAGCATTGGGAAGCTGTAAAATGGATACTCAGATACTTGCGGGGTACATCGGGATATGACATCATGTTCAGCAAGCAACAAGGTTGTCCTTCAGTTATGGGGTTTGTTGATGCAGATTATATTAAAGATATGGATGACAGAAGGTCTACAACGGGATATGTGTTTACCCTTGTAGGAGAACCGGTATGTTGGAGATCCATAAACAGTCTCTGGTAACATTGTCCATGACTGAGGCGAAATATATAGCAGTTGCCGAAATTGCAAAGGAGGCCTTATGACTTATTGGTTTAGTCAGAGAGCTGGGGTTACAGCAAGATGGTGTGGTGCTGTATTGTGATAGTCAGAGTACTATTTACTTGGTGAAGAATCAGATATACCATGCTAGGACCAAGCACATTAATGTGAGGTTCCACAAGATTCAGGAATTGATTGCTTCGGGTAAACTTGTGTTGGAGAAAGTTGAAATGCAATAGATATTCTGATGAAATCAGTTATTTCTAAAAAGTTCAAGCATTGCTTAGACTTACTCCATGTCTCCAAGTGATAAAAGAGAGACAAGCTCAAACCTAACATTTTCAAGTTTAAGGTGAAGTACCTCATGTTTTTCAGGACTCTCCTAAGGGGCGTATAATCGTCAAGGTAATGATTGTTATTTGTGGCTCTTATACTTCTGTTTTGATAAGTAAAGAAGGAAGAAGGAAAAACATGAAGGGGGCAGTACAACAGGCCTCGTTGACAAAGGCTGTGTGTTTGTCGACGAGGGGACAACAAAGGTTCGTCGATGAAGGCTCTGAAGTTCATCGACGAATAATTACCAAGAGCATGAAATTTCAGACTTCTGGCATCGTCAACGAAAGTCTTGTATTCGTCGATGAAGGTTCTCTTGGTCTTGTCGACGAAATCCTGTGTTCGTCGACGAGAGGCACCTGGACTACGGCAATTTCTTTAGAAATTTGAATTTTTAAACATTGGATGGTTGGGCAAACAGGGAGAAACCTCCGAGGAACCTATATATATGTCATCTAGGCATATTTTGAGATAGTGAGTGATTATTTGAGAAGTGTATTGTGTACATTTTGATTTCTATAGTGAAATTTGTGTGTCATTACTTCCATGGATGTAGGTTTTGCCGAACCACGTAAATCTTCGTATTGATCTTGTTCTGGTTGTGTGTTATTTACATTTACTTGTTGTTTATTCTTCTATGCATCTTCATTATTCAATCCGTATTACAACACGCCTTTACCACTTGAGTTGGCCCGACTGGACTGCAGACTTTTTGAATTAAGCAGGCCTCTAGAGGGTCTCCTCGTACCACAAGGCTTCCCATTTTGTGAAGATAGGAGGATTTACAAAGCCTTATTCCTAATTTTATGTAGAGATACTTTTTTTTTTTTTTTTTGAAAATTTGAACCAATAACCAATCAATCACAGAAAAACAACTTTAACATTGATCCAAGGTCCGCCTTAAAGCCCCAACAAATATGAACATAAATTTTCAAATGTCACCTAAACAGATAAAATCTGGAAATACCTTCTCAATTTTTTCAATATAGCATTGTACCCCATAAATTTTTAAAAGCTAACATAGAATTTGTAAGATTTAATTTATATTAATAAAAAAATTTCTTTTTATCAATTGTTAAGTTCACATGAAAAAAAAAATTCTATTAATATTTTGATCCTTTTATTTAATAAAGACAAATTTATTAAGAAAATGACATCAGTTTAATAAATTAGATTAAAAATTAGTAAGTTAAGTATAGTATTTTGAAACTAGACTAATAAGCAACTTCAGGTTGATTAGTCTAATTAGCTCGATTGGTCCGAGGCAACAAGTTGACATCAACATTAAAGTATAATTTAATTATTATTTTAATTTTTTTTTAAAAAAATATATGTGAAATAATTAATAATAAATCAAAAGGACGCGTTGATAATTATAGCACCAATTTTTGTACAAACTAAATGTGGAAAAAATTGTAAAATACATTAGTTATAATTCATTGTTTCAAACTTAAATAACATATCAAACATGTTATTACCAAAATATAAATTAAAATTTCAAAAATCATACATCATAAATTAAAATTATAAAGTTGAGTATTCATCCTTTTGTATCTAAAATGTCAATGTTAAATGAATAAAAAAAAGTTAAATTTATATTAAATGGTTGATCTTGGTTCGAGCTAATTTGTCACTTTTTCTTATTTTGTCTAGACTGCTATATTATTAAATATTGTATTCAATCCAGTCCTAAAAAAATATTTTTTTAATCCATTTGTTGTTTACATTTTAGACTTAAAAGACTAAATTCAACCTTATAATTTTAATTTACTTTAATAGGCTTGAAATGTTAAAGTATTGAGTTATGTTTTATTTGTTTTAGGATGCATATAGTCATTTAATTGCATAAAAATTCTATTTAACAAACATTCTCTAGCTTTTTATAAGTATCTAAATATTTATTTAAATTTATTTGCATTTTTATCTACTTTTTTATATATATATTTTCAATTTTTTGAAATAATAATATAATTGTGTTAGTCTTGACTTGTAGATCACCTGCAAAGGTTGGGCGATTAAATATGGAACAAAAGTGTTTAATTTGCTTACCAATCCAATTTTCATAACATTGTAATTAACTAACGTTTTTTTTTTTTACTCAATTCATTTTTTAATTTTATTTTCCTAATTTAAGCTATCATAATTGAATGAAAAAAAGAGTAACAAATGTCACTTTGTTAAGAGTAAAATTTATTTTTTCGTATGTATTTAATGGTTGACTAACGAAAGTTGGTTTTTTATGTTAATAAAATTAAATCTCATGAAATTTCTTTGATAGCTTTCAAAAACTTAGAGTATGCAACATCAAATTCAAAAAACTCAAAAGTGTTACTCAAAAGAAATGACAAAGACATTAGTTTTCCTTGAGATTTAAAAAATTCTAAGGACCTCCCCTAAGGTTTGCGAAAAAGACATAAATCTCCCCTTGTATCTTGTAAAAATAGACAAGTATTTTTAAGGGAGATCTATGTCTTTTTTGAAAAATCTCAAGGGGAGAACTATGACATTTTGAGGCTTCAAAGGAGGTTTGTGGTTTTTTTGAAACCTCAAGGGAGGTCTCTACTTTTTTTTTTTTTTCCAAGTTTCAGGGGAGGGGATTGTCTTTTACCCTTAAAGAAATGATCAAGAAGTCAAGGTAATTTGTCATGTGACAAACAATTGGGCAAAAGACACCGATCTCCCTTAAGGCTTGACAAAAAGACAAGGATCTTTCTTGAAGTTTCAAAATTTTCAGGGATTTTTCCTGAAATTTGTCAAAAAGATACAAATCTTTCCTTATAGTTTGCAAAAAAAAAAAAAAATTATATAAATAATTTTTTTGAGCGGAGATTTGTGTTTTTTTGTCAAATGTTAAGGGAGGTTAGTGGTATTTGAAACTTCAGGGGAGGTCGTTGGGACTTTAAAACCTCACTCAAAGTTCCTATCTATTTGCAAAACCTCAGTGGAGGTCAGTATAAATTTTTTTTTTTTTTTATCAAAATGGGGTAAAATATATTGATCAAAAGTATACTTACAAATACACTGGGCATTCTCAGGGCCAAACAATATACATCAAAACCGGGCATAACCAGGGACCAAATATGGCCAATCCTAGATACTTGCTATAGCACTCCAAAACTTCATTACAAGCCAATCAAACAAGATACATATCAAATTTAGCAAAAACAGCCCTATAAACATTTTTTTTTATCACATTAACCAATTCTATAGGGGAGATTACATGATTTTCAAATCTACATCTATTCCTAAAGTGCCAAATAAAGTACACCGTCGTAGCAAGAGCAATTCTTTTTCCCGCCGCATGGACACCATTTCCTTTCACCTCTTTATGTATCCATTTGGTAGCAGCCTTAATGGTAGACATAGTTCGCCTAAGGCCCAACCACCCTTTAATTTCTCTCCACACTTCTTCCAAAATTTTGCATTTGAAGAACAAGTGATCCTGAGTCTCCAACTCATCCTTACAAAACACACATCTCAGCTCAATTCCTTCCACATGCAGTATATCACAAGTAGGAAGTTTTCCTTTAACTCCAAGTCATAGGCAAAAGGCATGTTTAGGTAAGCTCCCATTGAAGCAAACCCCTTTCACCCATGGAGCTCTTTGGTTTTTTTCCCTCCAGAACTCATATATTTGTTTGGCTTTATTTCCCCAATTGTTCATCAACTCAATAGCAAGATCAGTGCTACCAGCTCTCAGTACAATCTAGTTTTTCAACTCCACTAACTTCTTGAAGAGGCATGAATCTCCCTTGATTGGAGAAGCATCCCATATTTCGGATTCCTTCAGGTAGTAGTGGTGGACCCATTTTGTCCACAAGCTATCCTTTTTTGAGTGAATATTCCAAAGAGTCTTTGTTAAGAGGGTGTTGTCCAATTTTTAAATCCAGGATACCCAAACCACCTTCAACTTTTGGCACACAAACCTCCTTCCAACCACAAGAGATTTTTTTTTCCACCCCATAAGAAAACTCTGCAAAGTTTAACGACATGTTTCAAAAAAAAGTTTAACTACATGATTCAAAATATTCAGAGGAATCGGGAATATCGCAAGCCAAAAGCATTCCATGCCCTGCACAACTGAATTAATAATCTCAAGCCTGCCAACATAAGATAACGTGTGACTTGGCAAACACCTGAGCAAATTGGATATGTTGTCAATGAGGGGTCTATAGTGAACTGAATTCAGCCTTGTAGACAGCAGAGGAATTCCCAAGTATCTAAAAGCAAAATCCCCAATTTCATACCAGAAAACCTCAACACCTCATCCAGATCCGAGCCTTTCATTCCTGCTAGGTAGAGATTTGATTTATTTAGATTGACTATCAACCCTGAGCAGCAAGAAAATTCATTGAGGCAGTTCAACAGATAATTAATAGAAGCAAAATCCCCACGAGAGAATAGCATTAAATCATCTGTGAAGGCCAGATGAGTTATCCCCAAACTTTCACATTTCAGGTGGAATTTAAAGTCATTCTTATTCTATATGGAGCGAATAAGCCTCGATAGGTATTCAACGCACAGCACAAATAGTAGGGGAGACAGGGGATCCCCTTGTCTCAAGCCTTTCCTCCCAAGGAAGAAGCCCTTGAACCTCCCATTCAACACAATAGAGTACGAAGCAGTTGTCACACACTCCATAATCCAGGTTATCATAATCTCTGGGAATTCCAACAGCTCTAGTAATTCTTTAAGGAAGCCCCAAGAAACTAAATCATAAGCTTTCTTCAAATCCACTTTGATCATACATCGTGGAGAAACTCTTTTTCTAGCATAACCCCTAACCAGTTCTTGAACAAGGTATATACTTTCTATCATATATCTCTGATTAATGAATGCAGCTTGTGCAGGGCAAATCAAATCATCAAGAGCAGGTTTTAATCTTGCAGCAATTAGTTTCGATATAACCTTATAGATAACATTGCAGCAGGAGATTGGTCTGAAATCACTTACAGAATTCGCATGGTTGAGTTTCGGGATCAAGGCAATGCAAGTGTGGTTTAACTGCTTCAAATGTCTTCCATTTAGGAAAAATTCCTTAACAGCATTAATAAAGTCTGGCCCAACAATGTTCCAAGCCTTTTTGAAGAAACCCGAAGAGAACCCATCAAGACCAGGAGACTTATCCTCACCAATCCCAAACAGAGCCTCTTTAATTTCCTCATTAGAAGGGACCATGATCATATTATTTTTCCAAGCATCACTGAGGGCAGGGCCTCTTTTTATTACCTGTATATTAATTCTTAAACATTCATTCTCAGAACCCAGAAGTTGATTAAAGTAGGAAACAAACTCATTTGCCACCTCATCATAAGATTTAGTATTTTCTCCATTCTGCTTCGTGATAGACGTGATGTGATTCCTATTTTTGTTTCTTTTCAGCATTGCATGAAAGAAGGAGGATGCTCTGTCACTAAACTTAAGTATTTACTCTTGGCCATCTAGGAAAGGAACAATCTGTTTGCCTCCCCCAATTTTTCTGCTATGACTCTTTTAGATCTCATCATCTTTCTCAATTCTTCACAGTCAGGGGCATCATGTAACTTCTCTTGGCCTCCACAAGGTCATCACAAGCATTTTGTGCACGAGATGAGAAATAGGAGAAGTGCAAGGCATTAAGAGTACGTAAAGGCTTCTTAAGCATCTGTAGTTTCTGAATGAGGCAGAACTGACAACTCCCCACAAAATCCATTTGCCAACCCACCCTAACCTTATCTTGAAAGTCAGGGTGAGTAGCCCACATATTGAAAAATTTAAAAGGAGGCCTGCCCAACTCCGGATCAAAAAACAAAGAGACAAGAGCAGTAGAGTGGTCAAAAATACAACCAGGAAATTGGAAATTAGCATGCACTTTCCAATCAGTAAGGAACTAGTCTTGGTTAATCATAACTCTATCTAGCTTACACCAAACCGAGCCATTTGTCTAGGTAAGGTGGCAACCTGAGGAATTAACATCTGATAATCTTGCAACATTAAAGCAATCGCTCATATCCTTCAGTTCATATTTAGATACAGGCCCTCCGTTTCGTTTTTCTTCATTGCTCTACACACTATTGAAGTCACCCAAAAGAAGCCAAGCACCAGGACCAGAGCAACTTGTCTGAATGATATCTTCCCACAACACTCTTCTTCCCACAAGGGAATTTAGGCCATATACAAAACTAATTAACATCTCAGTTGCTATCACCCTACACTTCACCAGACAGTGAACAACTTGAGCACTCAAATGGTGGACCTGCAAGTCAACCTGGAGGGGGTTCCATAGGACAACAATTCTCCCACCCCGATGACACTCAAAGTTGTTAACTTGCTCCCATTTACTAAACTTTTTTTCCATCATTGTTTCCAGTTTTTCCTTTGACATCTTTGTTTCCAAAATTTCCATCATATCGATTCTATTTATTCTAATGAGATCTTCTATCCCTTTTTGCTTCAGGGGCCTATTTAGTCCCCTGATATTCCATACGATTACCTTCATTTGGATAGAGAGGGCCCTGGCCCTCCTTTCTTGTTTGGTTGTGTCTATCCACCTCCTTTTTTACCAGATTTCTTAGACTTTCCACTAACAAATCCATTAATCACTCCTTTACTGATTGGACAGGAGATGCCACCCCTGTCATAACCAACAGCTTTCAGTGCACATACCATCTGCTGGGGTTCATCTTGACAGGGATAAAGAGCTCAAATAGAATTATCAGTCACTCCCCCAACCCTCCCATCTGGTACCTCAAGGGAACAAACAACATCAGTCACATTTTTCTCTTCATCACCACAAGGGATAGCCTTAATACACTTTTGTATCTTACCATTGGATTTACTACCATCCATTTTCTTCATCTGTGATTCCAAACCATTAGCCACAACCAGATTGTTGGAGTGACATTCAAACACTGTTTCAGGGAATAGATCACACACCTTGCTACTTTGGTGAACATAATGCACTAACCCCATAGGCCCGTAGCTCGATGGCACATGGGACTGACAAATAGGATCCATAGCAAAACCAGACCTCCTTTGAACAGATAAGTCATCACCATATTTTACCATTTCATCAATCGCCAAATTTTCCCCCTTCGCATTACCCTTCATCTTAATAGACACTGCAACAGATTTTTTATATTCACCTGCTTTAGCACCTACAACTTTACCTTTCTTGAGACCACAAAAGTTGACAGTGTGGCCAATATGTTTACATAAAGTACAGAACCTTGGAAGGTCAGTATAATTTTGACATTGAATTAGTTAGTTGATTTGCAATGAAATGGATTGTGAGTGATATGAAATAACAAGTTATTTGGTGAATTTATAAAATTATAAAATAAAAAAAAAAACAATTTCATTTCAATCTCGCATACTCGTTAAATCATAAAAAGAATAGGTCGGTGTGACTGAAAATACAAATTATATCCTTATATTATGCAAGGTTTTCAATTAAGATTACCTATTTTAAGTCAACCTTTCAACATTTCAAAACAATTATCTATCACACATTCACACTCTCTCTCTTTTTAATGTATTTCCTTCCACGACTCCCTCCTTTAACTTTTCCTTCCCTTACTTTCTACAATATTTATGAGTCCTACGTGATAGAACACTTGTCCTTCTAAAAGGTTAAGTTTTTATATCATTTTTTGTTTTCATTTCTCTAATTTAAGACATTTATTTCTAAAAAACACTTTATCATCATTCGTTTATCATCGTTCAAATCTCTAATAACTTTCACTTTTCCCCAATGATTTTCAATAACATGGAAATATTTTGCACTCTAGTTCTCATTATAAGGCTGTACTTGGACAAATCGATCAAGTTCAAATTGATATAACATAAAATTTATTAGTTCAAAAATATCGTAGAGAGCAACAAAATAATCTACACACCACTATATTAATACCAACAAATAAAATCTCCTTGTGCTTCAAGGCATCATAATTACAATAAAGAATATCCTAAACTATTAGTAGGATTCGAAATTGTCACTGTTAGGAAATTGCAGCCTTCCATTGAAAGTAGCTCTTCCAATCCCATTTTAGTGTTTCAACCATCAGTATCAACCTATTGTTCATTTTAATCATATTGCAATATTTGTAGTATTAGTTTGTAATATTTGATTAAAGCATTAATTTAGAAAAAGCAATCAAGTGGCGGATTTCTTGGCTTCTCAAGGGAGGAGATATTTTGTAAGAGATGTGTTGCCGTGTAAAATGAGAGGCATCATTCGTATGAATAAGATGAGTATTCAAAGCCTTCATCTTTAATTATCATCATTTAGTTTTCCTCTGATTTACGTTTTGTTTAAACTGTTTTAGTTTGGATTATGATACTGATTTTTTTATTAGTATTGGTTTTGATGTTTGTGATGATTTTGATAGTTTATTTATAAATCACATGTGTCATGTTTGTAACCACGGTATTTCTTTGCCATAAATGAGAGCGATCAATAAAATTAAGGTTTGCGTTAAAAAAAATTAGTTAAAGCATTATTATATCATAACTTTTTGGAAACAGTAATTTAATTTAAAAGTATATGTTATTTAATATAAATATGTAATGAAATTACATTATAAGAATATGCCATAGCATTATACCCAACATATCAAACCATAGAATAATATACTTGTAATAAAAATATATTTAAAAATTTGCTAATCAATGTTATGTTAACAATTTAGCACTGTTTTTGAAAATAGTATTTTACAAGTTATATCATATTATATTATACAAATACACATGTATAAATATTTTATAAAAAATCATAAATACATATTCATATAGACAAGGCATGTCATTTTTTAAATTAAATTTCAAAATAATCATGAGATTAAAGAGATGTGGGGGAGTGTTGCTTATGATACACGCTATTTTTTTGTACCTAATGGCCAACTCCCAGCTGTCCATTTAGTGTTGCACATGTACACATATCATGTCATTTTTATTTTTTTATTTTTTTTGAATTACGTACTAGGTTTCTATGTATCCGTTTTACAGTCCACGTGACTAATCCCACGCTCCCTGAAATCGACCCTACAATTTTAAAGAAAGATAAATTTCAAGAATTCAAGGACGAAAAAGATAAATATTATACCTAATGGCCAACTCCCAGTTGTCCATTTAGTGTTGCACATGTACACATATCATGTTATTTTATTTTTTTTTTTGAATTATGCATCGAATTTTTATATGTCTATTTTACGGTTCATGTGACTAATCCCGCGCCCCAAATGAACATAAATTTCATAAGATCAAAGAGATGTGGGGGAGTGTTGTGTAGCTGTGTATGATACACGCCATTTTTTTTTGTACCTAATGGCCAACTCCAGCTGTCCATCTAGTGTTGTGCATGTACACATATCATGTCATTGTTTTGGGATGGGGATGCAATTAAGAGCCTCCTGGACTTGGACATTGTGGTTGGAACCAGTCCTGTCAATGAGGAGAGTATTAGACAAATGATTGGAGGTTTTTTTCCTTTTTATTTTATCTTATATTAAAATATTTAATAAAGTTTCAATACGAACTTTATTTCTCACTTTAATGCATTCCAAAACTTTATATAGTGGATGCGAGAGAGGCAAGCAAGTAAAAGGGAAAAAGATGATCGGATAAAACTCATTAAATGGGTAATTGAACAAGATGGACATGACACTTTTGTATATATGTAAATAAAATATAATATAGAATTATATTAATTTTATTGTATATAATTTTAGCTTCAACGGGTCAATTAGAAACTTAAAAAAAATGTTAGAAAAATAAAAATAATAATTTTTTTTATATTTTTTGTTTGATTGTCAAGATAAATAAGAAAAAAATAAAATGCATAATAAATTATTTAGCGAGATTTTAATTCTACACAGAATTAGTATTTGATTTTTTAAAATTTTTAGTTGTATTAAAAATTAATTTAAATAATATTTGATATAGACGAAAAATATGATAAAAAATCCTTTTTGAAACAAAATCTTTTGATGCAAATATTTTCTCGGTGTATGCAGCATTCATTTAAAATATTTGGTACATTTGTTATTGGCTCTTAGGTCGGACAAATAATTAAGGTGAGTTTTTGGAAAGAGGTTTCAAAAATGAAAATCATATATTTATTGACTGAAAAATTCTGAACATTGTACTCCCAGCTTGTGAACTGTAGGATATTGGATTAACACTGACCCACTTCCTTGTAAAGGATAAGAGCCCCATCAACTCTAAATCATTTATGGGGTTTTCTGCAAATTATAAACATTAATTTTAAAAGTTCAAAGCATAGTTCACTCAAGTCCTATTTAAAACTTTAATAGCATCAGACAAAAAAAATTTATATATAAAAAAATTCTATATTTTCATGATTGATTATTAAGAAAAAAAAAAACAAAATCAAATTAATGAACTAAAATTTTAAATTTCATGCATCATTAAAATTTAATTTTAAAAATTTTTAATTTAAATTTTTAATAGTATTTAGTATATAAAGAAAATATAATAAAAATAATTTTTCGTCTTATATTTCTTTTATTATTTTTTTTTAAACAAATTTTTTTATTAAAAGAACTTTCAAAATTTTTATTCATAAAAAGAGGAGGAAAAAATAATCCTCTTTGCAAAACCCTTTTGCATGATAAAAGACTACCTTGTTATTGGGCTTAAGTGCACGTGCAGTCTCACGGTGCAACAGAGTATACTGCTTTAGGCACATTGTTCAATTATTTCATCTTCAAACAAATGTTTTAAAAATAAATTTCATTTGGTTGAAATTTTTTATTTTTGAAATAATATATCTATAAAATTTACATTAGTAGAATCAAATCTTATTCCATAATATTTACATGTGATAGATTTCTCTTTACTACAACCAAGTCCCTCAAGCGTGTTTAATCATGATTTATGGTTCATTCTTCTTTTCCCACATCAATAAATTCTTTCTTTTATGTTATCTTGACTTTATAAAGGACTATATTTATTAGAATTTAACTTGAGAATTTTAATAATTCTAAAAAGCTAAAATAAAGCCTTTATTCCTTAATTTACTCAATCTTATGTGTGTATATTCCTTTATCACTTTCTTTGGTAAATAAACATGAAAAAAAAAATTTCGTGATACTTCTCTATCATGGAATTTTTTTTTTAATCTAATATTTTCCAAATTACAAGTAAGAACCTAAAATTTACAAATCTACAACTTTAAATTTAGAAAATATTAGATTAAGAAAAAAAAAAACCATGATAAAGAAGTATCATGAAATTTATTTTTTTAGTAAATAAACATGAAAAAAAATAATGTTCATGATACTTCTCTATCATGATTTTTTTTTTCTTAATCTAATATTTTCCAAATTATAAACAAGAACCTAAAATTTAGAAATCTACCACTTTAAATTCCAATTTCATTTGAAAAACAACATTCACTATTTTCTAACTTTACCATGCTAATAGTAATGTTTAAAAACTAAAAAAATCTCCTGACACGGTGAAAAGGCATTGACACGTAAGGAAAGAACATCAAAAGTTCAATTTCAGATAGATACACTCACGAAACCAGTAGTATCTGCGAATGGTAAGAATTTACCCTATGAGTCAACGAAGACCATGGATGGTGAGAGCTCACTTTAGGAGCCAGCGAGGACTATAGATGGTAAGAGTTTTCTATGAGTCAGTAGGGACTGTGGATGGTAATGGAGATGTGTCCCAAAAGTCAGATTGGCTAAACGTCCAACTGATGCATGAAAGTCATGTCCTCATTCAGACTTTACCTTGATCAGCGAGACCTAGGAACGAAGGACACTGATCCACAAGTTTGGTGGTTGCACCAGGGGATTCTGGTGCATTCACAATTTCAACAATTTCAATTTTAATGAAATGGAAGGAGCATTCACAATTTCAACAACTGGCATAAGACTGAAGTAGAAACTTTGAAGGTGCTACCCACTCACCCAATTCTTCTGCCCCTTTCCGTTCAATTCTTCTGCCCTTTTCCGTCCAATTGAATGGCAATGAGAGCACCAAGAAGAACAAGCCTCCACTCACCAAATCTCTTTTAACACAAACCGCCAAATAGATCCAATATTATGTCTCTTCACCTACCCCTATCTAATGGGCAACAGTCGCTGATGAGTAAAACGACTCATAACCTGTCAAAATCCTCGCCCCTTTCCTGCAAGTTGGTTGTATTCCCTTTCCCAAAAAAAGAAAACAAACTGCAGCACACAGGCTGTGGGGATGATGCCCAAACCAAAATAATAATAATAATAATAATAATAAGTAAACAAACAATGTTTTCTTTGAAAGTAGACAGATGAAAACAAAGATGCAGCGTGCAATTCACAGAGGCAAAATGTTCACCATTAACCTGGGCATCACATTGAGTACAGCCCAGGAAGTATCTCGGCCACTACAGGGGGCAGCATTCACAACTTCTGGGAATATAAACAAGCACTTTTAAGAGAAATTTCAGAACAAAAACTATATTAATTGCGACTTTCTGGAAGTTGGAAGTTGTGTTGGAGACCCGGGAACACCCAATCCCCTTCTTTTCCAAATAGAGCAGAGGAAAAGAAGAGGGGAGGAATGAAAGGAAGTTGCACTTTTGTCTTGTGCAAATTAGCCTCAATCCCTTCTTTTCCGTAGATGCTGGAGCTCCAAGCACTGCAGAATCTTTCTGGATTATTCAAATCCTTTCTTCTTCCTCCTGTGAGAACCCAGGAAATCCCCCGAGGCCGAAGCTTATTTGTCCTGAGGGAAATCAGAGATTCAAAATACATGGCAGGAAATATGCATGTTGCTTTGCATTCAGCAATACTTCTTGACTTGAGGTCTGTGATCCCCCAGAAAAAAAACTATGTGCTAGTTATATACAGCTCATTAAGCCAGGTAATTATTAATGAGGAAGAACTTAGCACTGTCCAGAACCTAAAGAAGCATTCTTCAAATGAGAAGCCATGGCAAATCTATTTGTTCTTCATTTATTTCCATCAAAATTAAATAAAGGCCACACATCAAACTCAATGCCAAAACTAGAATGAACATTGATTAATTTTCCCGCGTCAGTGACAAGTGGGATTAAACATCATGTGTTCGGCCAAAATAATTACCTTTGCCTAGCAAAAAATGCAACTACACCTCCTATATAACAGGAACACTTCCATTAGACTGCTGCATCACAACCAGCGGTGTTCCTACAGTACAGAAGTAAAAATTAAAAGAAAAAAGTACCATTATCACCTTAAATGAATTTGCAAATTCTACTAAGCACTACCAAAAAAAATACAAAATACAAAATACAAAAATTCAATCAGTCCTGTTGGATGATCGGCCAATCATTGTAACTGTAACAACAGAATGTTTCTGTAACTATCATCGTGACTTTTGTAGTCATTGATGTAACAAAATGCATTCAGACATTAGATTGTTGAGGCATAATATGGATGGCCAAACTTACAACAACAAGACAATGGGGGGAAAGGGTTGCCCATGGGAGCAGGTGGTTGGGACCAGAGAGAGAGAGAGAAAGAGAGGTGGTAAGGAAAACAAACTAAACAAACTAATTTCAAGTGAGTCGCTCTGGCAGAGTTAAGTCAAATTGAATTCCTATAAAAAGTGGACTCACATGTATATCACATTAAATGGTCGTGCTTCAATTCACATGGATGAGTTTTCATACGATAGTATCTATTATCAGCAAGTTTGTGAAATTGCAATATCAAGCTCCAATATGAATATATGTTCCTAGTTCATACCTGAAAAGTAGGACAGACAATGGGATGAACACCAGTTGCGGCAAAAATAGCAACTGTTACAGTTCAAACCTATTGCCTAAGCTTTTTCAGTTCATTAGCTTAAATTAGGCTCATTGCCAGAAAACAGAATGCCTTACTTTGATGGTGTTAAAAGTTTGATATCATTGTTGACACACAACATAACAACTTAAACTTTTAGGTAAAGTGGTAATCTAATGTTGGGTTCTAGCCTTTTTTCCCATGATGTATATTGTGTAGTATTTAAAAAACTGTTGTATTGCCCAATTGGTTTTATTATCATGTGTTTATATCTCCATGTGCTATTGGGCTGCACATGCGGGGGAGTGTTAAAGCTTGATATACACTGTTGGCCCACAACCTAATAGCTCAAACCATTAGGTAAAGTGATAACTTAACAGATAGAAACTAATGTGAAAAGGAAAAGCTAACATGATTAAGCAGCAGTAAGAATAAGTAAGACACTACCTGAATTGCCTGCAATTGAATAAGGCTTTGGAAGATATTTGCTTCGCATTATCCCAACAGGTGCTGCATGATGCTTTAAGACATTATTAACAGGAAATTGACTTGAGCAGTTTGCAGCTGGTAGGCATGCTCCTGATTTACAAAAGCGAGCTTCTGAACTTTGGGGATGTACATGATCAGCATCCCGAGCAGAAGGCAATGTGTATTTCTCCCTCTGTTTTTCAATGAGGGAAAACAACTTCATGTCAGTTGTTCCTCCATACACAATTCATGCAAGCTGCAGCAAAATGAAAAGCATTGCAACTGAGACGCCTTCAAACCACCAAAGCTGAATAAACTTGTAGCCTTAAGTAGACCATCTTTTATGGATACAAGCTGCTAAAATAGCTGGGCTGTTGGCATTCCATCACATGTATGAAGTATTTGTAATGGACATGTCACAATCAACCGCGCAACGGTATGTACTGACAGCACTACATTTGATCTGACACCCAACACAGCCTCAACAATCAGCTATATCATTTAATTGTGATACTTGGAGGTTCTATAGAAAATTCACGTGTAAAACTCCACGTTTTTCATACATTCATGCTAGAAAAATATTTTACCCCACAACAACCTTCCACAACAAAGCCCAAGTAAAACGCATCATTCTGCCAAGATATAAAGACTAACCTTCTTTTTCACATGGTCATCCACTTGTTCAAGTGAAAGTTCCTTGGAAGATGAAGCCTGTGATGGCATCATAATTCCCTGTAATCCCTTCGAACTAGCCAAGTCTGAGCAATGCTCCTTAGCCGATGCCTCGTTGAAAAGATGACCAATTGCAGATCGGAAACGATGATTTCTTTGAGAGTAATAGATTTTGGTTGCGAGTGGGGCTGGAACATCTGATTTAATTACACTTCAGTAAGTACAATCAAATCCTTTGAAAGCAGAATGCATTTCAGCTACAAAATGAGAAAACAAACATGCAGAACTTTCCAGTAAAACAGAATGGAGGTTTGACCATTGCCCAAACTGGATAGGCATATTTGATAATAATATGTTTTAAGCTACAAATTCACAACACTGCAGTACAAGATAGAATCTATTCTATGCTCAATCAAATCATTTAAATTTCTATCAGGTTCACATTATCGTGCAAAATAAAGGTGTTACACATCTCACTCTACCCAGAAAGCAGCAATGACATTGTGTAATTTATTAGATCTGGCCTTACTGATAGCTGCCTCCGGTCTACTTATGCAAGTATTTTTGGTTACACCACATGCTGCTTCCAGAACATCCGATGTTGGTAGACCCTCAACTGCTATCCTACAAGAATAAAGAAAATTTTTCATTAAATTTCACCCACAAACATATACACACACATACACATACATGAGGACATTTTAGTATGTTCAAAAGCAGCTTTGAGAAAGAATGACTTTTAACTCCTATAAAAATAACTTCTAAGATGGGAGTCTCAACCATGTCCAAGTAACTGATTTTCTATCAAACTAATTCCTAAAATGCAAGCATATCCATTCTTTCTGGAAAAATTTACGGATTAAAGGAAAACTATTCACCCTAATATTATGTCTATACAGTTTACCTCAAAGAAAGATGCCTAAAATGAGAGCCAAGCAATCATTCTTTGAGCCATTAGAAATCTTTCTTAAATTGCTTACGAATACACCCTAAAGGTATCATGCTCCAACTACGCAACGCTTATTGAATCAGACATAACTGACAAAATGACAAAGTTTATGAGAGCAAAAGAAAGGGAAGAGGGAAAAAAACCCCGGGGGGGGGGGGGGGGGTGGTGTGGTTGTTTTGTTGGGGAGAGGAAATGATGGACATTGGAAAAACAATGCACCATATTTAGGTTATTTGTACACTCATAGAAGTAATTTAACCAATGCATATCACCATATATCATCCCGTAAAGGACAAGAGACATACAATTTAGAACGTTTCATTGGAGGAGGCATTACACCTGCTAAGCAATCTGCGTTTCCAATACTAACCCCCGAATCATTCATTAGCGGTGCTGTATCTACACAAACTGCAGTTACTAGTAAACAAAGGAAACAGATGAGGCAAGGCAAAAATTCAGAAATCAACATGTATATAACTTTGTTCCACAAGGAAATTAGTACAAGTAGCAAACAGCAATTTAAAATTTAAAATTAAAAATTTCACAAAGCATTCTCCATTCAATTTTATCATAAAATGCTTAGGAATTTAGCACATGAGAAAGTTACGGTTAACATGTGTTCTTATGCAAGGAAACAGCTGGTAGGGTCCACCACTTCCTTGTAGGATAAATAAATTTTATTATATACAGAAAAGAAGAGATTTCATTAAAGAAGAAGAAGAATGTACAAAAGAAGAATAAGCAATCCTCCTATGAAGTACAGATAACAGCCAAAAAAAGAATGCAATCAAAATAATTATGCCAGCCAAGCCCACTAGAGATCCCAAAAACACACTCCTCCAAAACATTCAACCACAAAAGACCGGAACAAGGCCATGTGTCATGAGCTAAGCTTGTTCAGGGCATTATGCTTGCCTGTGACCGCTTGTCTCGTGTGCTGGGAATGGGTTTTCATCATGTAAATATTAGTGTAGGGTTATTTTCTACTAGTAGTTTCTTTGTATGCCAAATAAGGCAGTATAACTCCTCGGTCACTTTGATGTTTCCTGGTGTTAGGATGATATTTACATAAAAACCTCTTTAGGGGAGGTGAGTGTTCATCAGTCTTGTAAAACTCACTAGCTATTGTCAACGTGTTTAACCTACTTGCCTCCCTTGCTAAACACACAATGTCAACGGAGGTGTTGTTAGTGAAATGCTTTGCTTCAATGTTTATTGTTTGCTTACCACTACTTTCATGAATTAGTTACTGTTTCCGCTACTATTTGAATGAATGCTAATGAAAGTGTTACGTGGATGAATGTTGGTAAACAATAAGCTGACTAGTTAAGCACGAGTGCTTTAGCTGGCGCCGCACGGCCCTTTCACAAAGGTGTGAAAATAGTCGGCTCGTGACACGTGGTATCAAAGCAAAGGTTCAATTGCTATGGGAATTCAGTTACCTTTGTTGTGGGATTTGGAAAGTTTTGGTAAGTGACCATAGCACCAAACAATGCTGACAGGATCAGCGTGCTGGAAGCACAGGTTGAGGCAACAGCCAACACTGTGGCAGCAGAGGTGGCCCAAATGAGGGAACTTGTTGATGAAGTGATGGGATCACAAAAGCATCAAGCAATTTTAATAGGTGACATGTCAGAGGACTTTCGCCACAAAGTGAAAACTTTGCAGTCTCAGATGGTTGATCTGGATGCAAAGATGAATCTAATGGTTCTTGCTATGGGGAACTCCAACACTCCGGGAGTTAGCAAGACCAAGGTACCAGAACCCAGGACGTATGGGGGTGCCCGTGATGCCAAGGAGTTGGAGAACTTCTTGTTCGATGTGAAGCAGTACTTTCGCGCTGTGAGGATGGCTTCAGAATAGGTGAAGGTGGATACTGCGACCATGTACTTGGTTGGTGACGCCAAACTATGGTGGCATACCAAGTACAATGAAATTGAAACTGGACACTATGTAGTGGATAGTTGGGCAGACTTGAAGAGAGAGCTCAAAGCCCAATTCTTTCCTGAAAATGTTGAGTATAATGCTAGAAAAAAGCTGAGAGACCTCAAGAAAAGTGGGTCAATCAGGGAATATGTGCAACAATTTTCTGCTTTGATGTTGGATATCCGGGATATGTCAGAGAAGGACAAGTTGTTCTATTTTCTTGAAGGGATGAAATCGTGGGCAAGAACTAAACTTCATAAGCAAAGAGTTCAAGACTTATCTACTGCAGAACGCTTGACTGACTGAGCTGGTGATATTACCGCTTCGTCCAAAGGGTTTGGCGGAGAGGGAAACAGTGGAAAGTCTTTCAAGAAAGGCAAACCCAAAAGTGGGGGAGCCGACTATAAAGCATCAACCTCAAAAGAAGTTTCGTCGTCTAAAAAAATCAACACACCTAATGGAAAGGGGAAAATTTCATGTTTCTTGTGTCGAGGGCCTCACAGAGTGAGTGAGTGCCCACACAAGGGATTACTCAATGCCTTACAAGCTTCCACTTCGGGAGGAAGAGGATGATGCCCCAAGGGTGGGTTCAGTGCGGCTGGTGAGTGCATTGGAAAAGCAAGCGAAAGCTCCAAAAGTTACACGAGCAAAAGGATTAATGCTTGTGGACTTGAGGATCAATGGGAAGCGTACCCACGCTATGGTGGATACGGGGGCTACTCATAATTTTGTTTTGCAGTTGGAAGCATGGAGACTTAACTTATCCTTAGAGAAGGATATAGGACGCATGAAAGCAATTAATTCTGCAGCCCCGCCTACTCTGGGAGTAGCCAAGCAAGTTACTGTGAAGCTTGGGCAATGGGAAGGTCATGCGAATTTCACAGCGGTGTCATTGGATGACTTTCCAGTCATTTTGGGAATGGAGTTCCTAAGAGGGACAAAGGCAGTGCTGATGCCTTCAACTGGTTCCCTATGTCTGATAGGAGATCACTCGTGCATGGTGCAAATCGTTGTGACGAAAGGAGACGACAAGAAGTCCTTTTCAACCATAAAACTCAATGAGGGATTGATAAAGGGTGAGCAGACACATCTAGCCACAGTGGTGGTAGATGAACAAGTAGGCCAAGAGCTAGTGCCTACGACCATTCAAGTGGTGTTGGATGAGTACAAGGAGGTGTTGCCGGATAAGCTGCCTCACAATTTGCCTTCACGACGGACTGTGGAGCATGAGATCAAGTTGTCGTCAGGAGTGAAACCACTTGCTAAAGCGTCCTGTCGAATGACGCCTCCAGAGTCAACAGAGTTGGAGAAACAACATGATGAGTCGATAATGGGATATGTTCACCCTTCCAAAGCACCGTTGGGAGCACTAGTGTTATTTCAAAGGAAACATAAAGAGCATCTATGGAAGGTGTTCGACAGGCTGAGGGGAAACAGTCTGTATGTGAAGAAAGAAAAGTGCTCTTTAGCTCGGCGGAACAACAAATTCCTTGGTCATGTGGTTGAAAAAGGTCGTATCCGAAGGGGTATGGAAAAGGTGAGGATGATTCAAAAACGGAAGATCCCCACGACAGTGAAGGAATTGCATTCCTTTCTTGGCCTTGCTAACTATTACAGGAAGTTCGTTGAAGGGTATTCACGAAGAATGACTCCAATGACAAGACTACTGAAGAAGAGGTATTATTGGCCGCACATGCGTGATGGTGTGGTTCATTATACCTGGACTTGTCTCACTTGCCAACAAAACAAGGAGAAGCGGAAAAAGAGTGTAGGGGTGCGGGAGCCCATACCAATACCATCCAAACCGTGGGAAAGTGTCTCACTGGACTTCATCACCAACCTACCCAGAGTGGGAGATGCAGGGTCTATAATTGTGGTTGTAGACAGGTTTTTGAAGTATGGTACATTCATGGCCGCACCAAAGTACTGTTCGGCAGAGGAGATGACACAATTGTTCCTTGTGACTGTTGTGAATTATTGGGGTGTTCCCCAAGACACTATTTGCGACCGACACTAAATATTCACTAACAACTTCTTGACATAATTTTTCAAGATCTTTAGGTCACATCTTGACATCTCTTCGAGTTCTCGTAGACGGACAGACGGAGAGATTCAATGGGCTACTAGAAGAGTACTTGTGCCATTTCATCGACGACAACCATAAGAATTGGGTGCAACTACTAGATGTGGCTCTGTTCTATTGCAATGCCCAAAGGAACTCAACAACCAACAAGAGCCCTTTTGAGCTTGTTACAGGCTAGCAGCTACTGTTACCTCACATAGTGGGTGAGCCGTACAGAAGAAAGAGTCCTAGGATGTACGTCTTCACCAAAGAATGGAGACAAAATGCAGAGTTTGCCCAAACCTATCTAGAGAAAGCTTCTAAGCAGATGAAGAAGTGGGCAGATCAGGGGAGAAAACCGCAGCACTTCAACCGGATGAAAGTGCATCATGTGTTTCATGTCAGCTGCCTTAAGCCATTCAACGCCAACACCAATGATCTGAGCAGAAGTCAGTCAAAAAAAGCAGAGTTGAAGACAGCGTCACCTGACAGACATGAAATTGAAGATATCCTTGCAGACAGAAAGTTCATATCCTCAAGAAAGAAGTGCCAGAAGTTCCAAGTGAAGTGGAAAGGCCTTGGTGATGAAGAAATCAGCTGGATTTCTACGGAAGATATGCAACTGTTCGTGGACAAAGTTGAAGTTTACCTAACGCCAAAGTCTACAAGGACGTCGACTACATAAGTGGGGGAGTGTCACGAGTTAAGCTTGTTTAGGGCATTATGTTTGTCTGTGACCGCTTGTCTCGTGTGCTTGGGGATAGGTTTCCATCATGTAAATACTAGTGTACAGCTATTTTCTTCTAATAGTTTCTTTGTATGTCAAATAAGGCAGTATGACTCCTCGGTCACTTTGATGTTTCCTAGTGAAAAATGATATTTACATAAAAACCTCTTTAGGGGAGGGTGAGTGTTCATCAGCTTTGTAAAACTTACTAGCTATTGTCAACGTGTTTAGCCTACTTGCCTCCCTTGCTAAACACACAATGTCAACAAAGGTATTGTTAATGAAATGATTTGCTTCAAAGTTTATTGCTTGCTTGCCACTGCTTTCATAAATTGCTTATTGTTTCCATTGCTATTTGAATGAATGCTAATGAAAGTGCTTTGTGGATGAATGTGGGTAAACAATAGGCTGACTAGTTAAGCAAGAGTGTTTTAACTAGCGTCGCACAGCCCTTTCACAAAGGTGTGAAAATGGTCAACCCGTGACACCATGTCATGAATCCCATCTCAAAGCAAAGAAGACCCCCTCTTTTTCCCCATAAACATGTGTGCATTCCATTCCAACCAAATTCCCCACAGCACGGCAAAAAACCGCATACCTCCACAAAGTTGAGGAATCCTTACTCTTACCAAATCCTGTAAAGGAAATAGCCAACAAATCCTCCTTGGAACACCTTCTACTTTGGGGCAAATTATTGGTGTTAACTCTACTAAGAACTCTTTTGCTTTGTGTCCTTTGATTCGGAAAGCTAAAGCTCACTAAAAAATAAAAGATTTCATTTGGACTGCGATACTTGAAAGAATTCATACCAAAAATTTGCTTTAGAAGAGAAAACCTAATAAGGCCCTGTCCCTCGACATTTTGTCCTTTGCATGAGGAGACTTGTGCACATCTCTTTCTTCATTGCCCTTGGCTATTTGGAATAAGTTATTTGGTATATTTGGTGAAAACTGGGTCTATCCATACACTTTGGAGGCCTTTTACCATAACTTTCCGAGGTTTTGGCAAAGGAAAGGATAGGAAAACTCTATGGCGTTGCACCGTTATGGCCATTATTTGGTGTGTTTGGTTGGAAAGGAACACTAGAATATTCAACAGTGCGGCTACTACTAACAATTTGCTTTTGAGTAGAGTGGTATATTTTGCATTGCTGTAGGTGTCAGCAAGTGGTTTCTTTCGTCATGTTTCTCTAGAAGACTTGTAACAGGATTGGTTGGCCCTGTTATATTGATATTTATTCTCTATTTAGGTTGCATTCTTTGTACTAGATTTTATTGATGTAAAGGGAGGATTTCTTATTCTCCCCGTCTTTTCTTCTTTCTTTTACTTTCTCTTTCTAATTTTCTGATGTATATTCTTCTTTCTTTTAATATAACTGTTTATCAAAGATGAAATAAATAAATAAATATTTTTTTTTTTTGGGAAGGAAACACAAATAAATAGAATATAGCTCAAAATTCTCATCTATAATATCAAATTACAAAAACCAATCTAATCAATAACAATCTAAATGGACTGCATCGACAATGTCTTCATCCGCAAAACTAACAAATACTAATCTAACACTAATGGAATAGAAAAGAACTGTCTTGTCTATATACTTTAATTAGTTCCGTTGCTATCTCAGGATTTACATAATAGATCGAATCATATAGATATCCCTTCAACACAATATAGGTCATCAAAAGGATCTCGGAGACCCACCAAAGCACAAAAGTCAGGATCTTTTAGAAAATGGATTCCTATACGAAGAGTGCATAACCACATGGATAAGCTCACACTAACCCATCAATATGGGATCCAATTCGGGATTTTCCTTGGAGGGATCGGGAAGGAATTGGAATGTAATAATATTGATTTCATACAGAAGAGGAGGTTCTCTATTGATTCAAACGTTGTACCTATGGGATAGGGATAGAGGAAGAGGAAAAACCAAAGATTTCACATCATACTTTTGAAAGAAAAATCAATTCGATTTATTTTGTAGCCTACACAACTGCACACAAAGTTGGATACTTGATTTTTTTTTAATAGAAAATAATTTCATAATAGAAAAAAAAAAAAAAAAAAGGATACCTGATTAAGAAAAAAAAATACAAAAAGTGGAGGACAAGGCATCCTCCAACAATAAGCAAAATAAATGGAGAAAACTAAAACAAAATGCTGATGTAACAAAGCCCTCCAATCTCTTTGCACATCAGCCAGCACTGCCAGCTGCACAACAAACCAAAGGCAGAGCACTAGAACGTGACCCAAAGAAAAAAAAAAGAGAACCTTACTAACCAAGTCCAAAAGGCATAACCTTCAATTCAGAGGACTAAGCAGTAGAATATGCCTTTACCTAGGAAGAGCGAAATTCCATCATTCTGTAATGAAATTCCATCATTCTGTAATTTTCTGCTTAGATAATGATAAATAAATACAAACGTAATTATTCCATTACCAAGGCCAACAATGGGCAGAAAAACAAGTCCTGAATTAACTCATAATTAAGGACAACAGGTACAGCAGACATAAATAACCAACAAATTAGAAGCAATAAGAGAATTACCTTTCTTCCCTACAAAGAATGAAGATGTCGTTCCAATTTGTACATCCAAATGGGATCTTGATGCAGCAGTATCATTTGCATCTACAGGTTCAGGCTTTCCTTGCTCTCCAATGGCAGTAGCTTGATCTAAGAAAAGTTAAGAACTAGAAAACCTCATCTGCTAAAAGCAGATATGATTAGCCTGCAATCAGAACCCACCAAAACCCTCTGTATTTTTTTAAAAAAGTAAATAAAGTGAGGAACAATTTCTTTTTTAACTTTATTTATCATTTTTTTTTAACTAATCAAACTTTTCTTTATTTTTAAGCAAAAGCACTTCATTCTTACTAAGGCAACAAATTTAGAACAAAAAAATAAAAATAAAACAACCAAATTCGCATATGGTGTTTAAGTTTGAAAAGGAAAGGATACTAGCATGGGCAGCAAGTAACTTTTTCCTCTCCTTCCTTGGAGGCTTCTTATGTCCTGTACCACCATGAACCTCTGAAAGAGTTTCTCCTATAGAATTTAACCACCTGCATAGCTCTACCACCAAATTGAAGGGAGTGGGGGGTGGGAATGGATTCCAGTCAAGCACCACTGCTACCACACTTGAAGATAAAATTTAAAAGAAACACTTGACCAACACTAAAAATAACTACAATGAAAGATTTCATTTGAGGATCTCTGAGATGGGTCCAGGTCAAGGTATAATAGAAAAGGTCACGACCCAAAGAAGGGAGAAGCCAATCTCCACTCAACGGGCTTTACACTGTAAGTGGTTTTTTTCTGAATTGACTTAAATAATTGCAACATGCAGGAAGAGATCCCATTGGCATATCTCATTTGTTAATGTTATAATGTAAAATATTGGTAGCTTACTGACAGAAATATAAATGCAACACCCAGTTCATTTACTCGAAACAATGGGAGAGGCTGTTTCTGTGACTTGAACCTATGACCATACGTTTTGAGTGTAGTGCCCTAGCATTTTGTCAATGCCAGCCCTCAAAACACAATCCACAAGGCTCCCATACCATATCAGAGGTACAAGGAGGGTATGATGAATGTACTATATAATACATACTTCTAGTGAAACAAAGGATATTCACCAAAATAATATTACAAAGAGAAGCTTAAAAACAAGAAATTTAAGACAAAGATTATCAGAACAGAGAATATGATATTTCATTTTAGTAAAACCGGAATGGAAATGAAGTGGTTGTTCAAATTAATCTGTAACGTATTTCCTAGACTTTCCCCCAAAATGGAATAAGGAGCTGATTCAAATCGATCTCCAAAGCACAATTACCTAGAATGCAGTCTGTCTCGGGTCGTGGTACAGGTATGGGAACAAGGTACAAAAGTTAAGAGATTCAAGGTTGTTGGGAGTATGGTTAGTAAATATGCCAATTCAGGTCATTGTATGCTTGAACCACTTATTTGGGTCGATCAGTCATATGCTATGTCGGATCAGGGTACAATTTGAATTATTTAATCAGGATGATCATAAAATAGAGAAAATCTCACTATTATTCTTTCTCAATTGAAAATTAGTATATTTCTTTTACTGTAAAGTGTTAGTTTTTTAATAATAATAATATTATACTACTAAGTGCACAAAGCTGTTGGACTCTTCCAATAAAAAAGTCAATTTAAAAAATTAAAATTTATAATTATGAGTACTAGTCTAAGTATTGTGCAGTGTCTCTTCAAAATTTATAATTATGAGTACTACTCAAATCCATCCACATTTGCAACCAGAGCTATCTTCTCCCACTCAGCAGCAGGAAGCCCTCTTCTCTCACAGTCACAGGCTTCGCAACAGCAGTTTTGTGCAGCAATTTCACGTCTACCATCTCTCTGTTCCACAGTTCTACCATTCAAGGGTGAAGCACAAATCGAACTCGAAATTCAACAAATGTTTGCAATTTTTGTTTTAAAAAATATTTCTGAATATTTTCATATGATTTTTATTTGAAAATCATTAATGGATCTAGTTGCCACTTTTTGCAATTTGGATCCTGACTCCATTCAATCCGGGATGCCATCAACCCTCAAAATGGCACATGCGGTCCAGATTGCGTTATTACCAGGGTCAGGGGGGCAGCAGCAACCCAGGTGACTATGGTCCCATATATTTCCTAAAGCAACCATTTTCATAATCTAGGCCAATTTTTCCCACAAGGGGAATGACTATAGAAGAAGATGGCCTTCAAAGTTAGATCAAGACAAATGAACTAGATGTGCATACGGCTGAAAAATTCTAAGCAAGACAATGAGAAAAGAAATGATTTACACTTTAGCACCTGTTCTATATTGTTATTTAAATTTGGCTTAGGAAATTCAACCTAATGAATTTTTCAACTCTATTTTTTTTTTATCACATAGGAACTCCAACCACCAACGAGCCCTTCAGATCCCATAGTGCAGCACCAAACCTACGGATCAGCGTCCTCCGCTCCCAAGTCTCGCTGATCAGGGTAAAATTCGGATGCGGACACAACTTTTGTGCATCAATTGGACGTTCGACCAACTCGATTCCGGGACACATCTCTATTACCATCCATAGTCCCACTGACTTACAGAGAACTCTCACCATTCATGGTCCCCGCTGGCTTACAGAGCGAACTCTCACCATCTACGGTCCCTGCTAGCTCACAGAGTAAACTCTCATCATCCACAGGTACCACTGGTTCCATAAGTGTATCTACCTGGAATTAAACCCCCGATGCTCCTTCTTATACATTTCCATTGCGCCATACCGTGGGGACGCTCTATTTTTTTTTTTCTCTCATTGACTGAATGTCTATTAATGAAAACAGTACATTAGAACATATATGAAATTTAATAGTCTTGTTTAGACACATTTAAATTTAATGATATACTACTCAGTAAGTCAGTTGGTGCCCAGACCGCTCGGTAATAGTAGTAGTAAATCAATTACAAAATTAATAATTCTATAATATAATTTAGATAATATTATTCTTTGAGTTCAAAAAATAAAACTAAAATAATACCATACAACATGTATATGTGAGATTCATTTTTTTATAAAAAAAAAAAAAAAAATCGAGCCAAACCAATGTGGTCACGTGCCACTAGCAATGGTTGACATGTGGCAGACCCATGCATTTCCCACCTCTTCCCCTCTCCCCTAAACTAGGTCAACCCAGTTTGACCAATTTAGTTTCCCTGAACCGCTTATTTTTTAAAATTAATAATAATTTTAAAAAATCATTTCTAATTCATTCTAATTCTAAAAAAAAAAATTGAGAAAATAATTGAAATTTTTATAAAAAAATAAAAAAAAATAAAAAAAGTCAGAAAAAATATGTGAGTTGTTTTTTACTCAGATAAAATTAAAAATTTTAAATCACAAAACAAATGAATAAAATTTGAGAAAATTTCCTTTAAATATTGAAAAATTGCAAAAAGATCCAAAAAATAAGGAAAACACAAGAAAATTCTTAAGACCCCTTTTGCTTAATTTTGGACATCTTCTGTATGGTGTGCTTATTGCATGACTTTGCATGAATGTGTTTGCTATATTTATGTGTGCATGCGTCGCATGTATGCATGTGCACACCCTTATGAGGAGGAATATAATGAATTTGGGTTATGTAATCCTTGATTATCGCTTAAGGGGTGAGGATTCTAGTAGAATCAGTTTGGGCTTGATTGGTAGTGATTCTATTAGACCCCTTGATATAGATGCATGCTTCTTTTGCATTTCTTGAGGTTTATATGTTTTGAATAACGATTTGTTCTATTGATTGCATGTTTTATTGAAATAAACTTCCATACTTGTTAAAACTTTTGTTCCACCTTTCATTTACCATTCCATGTACCATCAATTTTAATTGTCTCAAATAACATGTTCACTCCCATGATGTCTTATATATTGAATTTAACAAAGTTGGGACCAAATATATACAATATTTAAATAAAAATAACACTATAATAGGGCTGAGAGGCAGTGGGGAAGGCAGGTGGAGAGAAGCTGACCACCAACGTCAAGGCATGGCTACCGAAGTCACAAACCAAACCTTCTTCAAATCCATCTCCATCTCTTTATGGAATTTTCTCTTATTGTCAAATGATATGTGCGGATGGTATGCCTCGATTCAACCCTTTTAGTAATGGGACATGTTGGGTTTTTCGAGATTTGTATCCTAGTCTTGGTGAACCCCTACTCACGTAAATTTTGAGTATAGGGTATAAATCTCGATATATTTAGTACTTTCCTTTCATAACATATTTAATATGTGGGACCAGATGGACGCAATTAGACAGCTGAAATTAAAGATGTCAGATGGATAACTAATGAGAAAGAAAGATAGAACTACAAGAAGAATGCATTTGTTAGAGTGTTGAGGAAGCAATTCCTGGGGAAAAGACACGAGTAAGTTGAGATGGTTGATGAACTGCATTGAAAACAACAAATATAGCAAGGATTGAAAGGTTGAAGGGATGCTAAAACAACAAGGAAAGCCTAACAAAATGTAAAAATGCAAGGGAATCCACTAAATATCCTCAAAAAATAAATAACAGAAAATAACAAAAAGAAACTGAAAAATAAAGAGAACCGAGACATGGTAAGAGAATTCCTCTCTAAACCCTTGACATTGTAGTTCACAGAACACTGTAAATTTGCTAATTCTCACTGGTCTTTCCTTGCCTTACTTTTATCACCATCCAAGTGAACTTCTTGTCTTAGAATTAGACATCCACGATCCCAACTTGTCCATCTGCTGTTGAGTTTCAGTACTCTTCCCACAGAGGAAGGTAAAAGGCTATCCCTACCTTGACTACACACCAACACCTCTTTATCAAACCCATCCTCCTAAAACACAGAGATTCCCTCCAAACTTTCAAGGACATATGATGGCACATAAGAAATGTTCCTAAGTGAATCAAAAAAAATCAAAACATACCCAATTTGTTCAGGAACCTCATTGAGTAAAAGTCCACCATGACAAACAAAAACACTATCAAATTCACTGCCGTTGCCTGATTCATCTCCCCATTTCTTTTCCTCCTCAAAACAATTTGTTTCTTTACCCTTGTTATCCCAAACTGACTTTGAAAGTTTGAATAGTTCTGCCTTTACTCAATATAATAATTACCATTTGTGTCCTTTTTTGGAAATTACTCCCACGCACAGGAGAAGTTGCCTTCTGTAGCCCTCCTGCCATACAGTTCGATGAGAATACACCTTATTCTAATCCATCACGACACCCATTTACAAACATTAAATCTTCCTTCAGAGTCGCCCAATTTGTGATCCACCTCCGCAAGCAAGCCCACACCAGCTCAACCAAACCCACATCACCAGCAGGTTGGCAAATCTGCACCATCCCAGAATCAACCATCTCCAATGAAAACTCTCTAGCCACCCCATCGGCATTCATCCACTTCTCTTTCAGCTTCACTTGCACACCAGAAATAAATTTAACAGACCCAGATGATCCAGTTGACACCTCCACAAGATTTCACTTGTTTTCCACCTGCACATCCTTTAGTTTAGTTGCAAGATTCTTGCCATGAATCGTACCCTCAACTAGATGACAGTATCCCATGCAGCATACACAAGCAATTATTTTCAGCAGCATGGTTTTCAGAAGGCCCCTGGGACTCACCATAAATCAGTTCCTAAAGTAGATCCTGCATTTTGTTCAGAGTCCAATGACACAAGCGTTAAACACCCTGGCACCTAGCTTGGTTTAAATTACTGATAAATCCCTGAAGGATACCGAACCAAAAAATACCACGACATCAACTCAATCTGTAACTGCATGGTACTGTTTAAAATAGCAGTATGGCATTTGATTTTATTCAATATCAAAAGGAAAATTGACCGGTGAGCCAACTCATTCAACACTGCCTGTTATTTAGCTTTAATAGAAGAATAGAATTAAGAGGGATTCAAAGAGCTTAAACAAATACATCATATGGATCTGTAAGATTTAGCCTGGGACAAATGAACCATTTCATTTTTCACATAAAACGTGTATTCTTTGTTCCTATCAGATCTACATATTTTTTCTTAGAACTAGACCTAAATGTTAAATTTTTTAAAGACAAAATTATATAGTTTAGCTCAACAAATCATATTTTGGTTCGTCACTGATTGTTATTAAAAATTATTTTAAGACAAAGATCTAGTTATGTTTACCAATAAGAAGGCCTAAATAAAAGTATGGTTTCTGGAAAATATCTAAAAGCAATTACAAAATTTTGAAATTATTTTACATATTTAAGAAATATGAATTAAGATTTTCAGGGGAAAAAAAAAGGAAAGAGATGTAAAAAGAAATGGCCTGATTCAAAATGACAAAACTTAAAAAGGTGAATATGAAGGAGAAAAGCTAAGGGAGATTGTTAATATTCATTTGAAACTCTTATGAAAATATAAACAAGGATATGTAATGTATAATGTCTTTGGTCCTCAATATTTATATCATATTTCAAGGAGCTATATTTATACAAATTATAGATAAAAGCTCCCTTAGCGAAGGCAGAAAAATTTTAGAACAAAGATCAAAAGCCTTCTAGATCTAAATTTAAAAATAACATTTAAACCAAAAACATATCTTAATTTTGACGAACTAAAATCTTCAAAGCAACTTTCAAAACTCAAAGCCACCTTCAAATATCAAGGTAGTAATTAATTTGGAAAGAGTTTGACACTTTAAAAGTTAATCCTGCTGTGTCATCAACATGATTTGCAACAATGAGTTAGCCCTTTAAGGCTGATCTATGAAACCCCCGTCGCAAGCGTTATGAAAGTTGTACTTATTGATGTAATACAATGCAATATAAAATGACATAACCACAAAAATGATAAAATATGTGAAAAAATATATGCTCTTTTGCACTTCCATTTTATACAATTTTTTTTCAAGCATGTGGAAGAGTTTTAGCTACTTCCAAATCATATGCAGCCACAACAAAACAAATACAAAAAGGGGGAAAAAAAAAAACAAACAAACAAACAAAACAAAACTACAAGAAAGTACCAAAAGTTCCAAACCTGCATGAGCAGCATATTGGCTGATCTTGACTGGCTTCTTACAGGCATTGCAACATACCTTCAAATGACATCGAACAACAAGATAAACAAATGACAACAGAGTTTAAGGGCACACAGAAATAGAACTGCATCTTGCAATGACATTTACTTAGAAATTTGCACAACATTTGGGTTGTGGAATGGAAAGAAATCAAGATAGGAATCAAATCAAGACAGGAATGAAATCGCTATTGGACTGTGATTGCAGCATTTGGTTAGTCACATAGAATGATTTCTGAAATTGAATCTTTTCTAATATCTGGTATTTTTTTAACAGCTGCTGCAATTGAATGAAAAAACTAGCCATTTCCCCGAAATGCCAAAGATGAAAATAATTTAATTTTGCAACCTTTAAAGTATATAACTTCAATTCAAACCTTATTTTATTAGACATTTCTGCAGTTTTTAGATCTTAACATTTTTTTACATTTTCTAAACACAATAATAATGATGATGATGATGATGATGATGATATTTTTTTCTTAACTTTCTTGTTACCTTTCGTAAATGGCAATAATAATGACAATGTTGATATTTATTAGCTTTTATGTTATCTCATAATAATATTGATGATGATGATGACAATATTTTTCTTAACCTTTTTGTTACCTTTCGGAAATGACAATAATAATCATGGTGATATTTTTTATTAGTTTTTTTTTTTTTTTGTTATCACTTAGAAATGACAACAATAATAATATGTTGTTGTTGTTGGGAGACGGACTTTCAACGGTGTTTCTTTTTTTGGATTTTATTATCAATTGTTTTTCAAAAGAAGGGAGCAAGGAATAGAATTGTAATTCACACCAGGTAAGGGGTGGAGTCACCATTCCATTGAAGGGGAATTAGCATTCCAGCCGAATGTGACTCTGCCCTCATTTCGGTAAACCAAAAAAGAGTAGGAATTGGGTCTCAATTCCGTTCTTACCCTACTTCCCCAAACCAAATAAGTATCCAATTCTACTTCAATCAAATACTAAAGTCAACATGTTTTATCATTTATGCAACATTATGAAATACATTCAAATCAATTTCAAATATAAAACATGAAGAAAAAAAAAAACCCAAAAAAAAAAAAAAAACAGAGATAGATATTGGCTATTCAATATCAATCAACATAATATTTTGCATAATCCAAGACCATGGGGAACAACAAGGAATGAAGAAAAAATAAAGGAGAGAAAGAAAAAGAGAAGCGAAGAAAAAAAGAATCAAAGAAGTATAACAAAGTAGAAGAAGAGGGAGAGGCTACAAGAGAAAAAGTGAAGGAATTGCAGTGGCTGAAACAAAATTTGATCAAAAACCATCATAAACATACAGCTACCAAGTATTTATACCCTACAACACAGTAACCCCGACATATTAGAAAAGTAAAAAAAAAAAAAAAAAACAGATGGTCTAAAACATGCATATTGTCCTAAATCTAAGCTGAAAATAAGTATATGCTAAATAGGAAGCCTAAATTTCTTTTAATAGAAAAATATAGTAAGAAAGAGGAGAAAAATTACAGCCTAAGATAGGACAAGAAATCCTCATAATGAGAAAAACAAAAAAAGAAAAGAAAACCAAAACCACAGCTGAAAAACTCTAAATAAGAGAACCGCTTTTAAGCCATTCCCACCACAATTGACAGAACTCTGTGCTAATTCACACTCCTTTCTTTACTTTTCTTTTATCACCATCCAAGCAAACTTCATTTGCTCCAGGATCAGCCAACGACAATCTCATTTTTTTTCTTTTTTTCTCTTTTTTTTTTTTTTTATAGCAAAAGAAGAGATTTCATTAAATAGATTAAGAATTTACGTAAAGGAAAAGAAGACATCTCTCAATAAAATCTGTGACAAACTAGAAGGAAAATCTAAAAACAACAAAAGAAAGAAAAGAAAACAAACAAAACAACAATTCCCAAGATCAAACCATCACATTACTCCAATCTTGCTGAACTTCAAGAAAGCTCACTCCATTGAAATACCCAAGCCCAAGACCAAGTGCCCAACACATCAGAATGATGCCAAACGAGCAACCAATTCAACTTCTTCCCCAAAAAGATCCATGCATTATGCTCCTACCGTAACCCCTACAAAACTGCAAAATAAAAATAAATAAATAAAAAAACTACATTTCCATAATGCAGCCCTTTCCTTCCTCCTTCCAAAACCCACAAATGAAATAACAAAAATTTACTCCACCGATTTTGGACAAACCGCAACTTTCCCTGAAAACACCAAATATCTTGTTCCAAGGCCAAGTGAAATCACAATGCAAAAAAAAAATGATGAGATGCCATCTCTGAATTATTATAGCAAAGCACACAAACATCTAGAGAAAGTACCTTCAATGGTCACCTGATCTGCAACAAGCTATTGGTACTAATTCTATTGAGCATGACCAACCCAATAAAAGCCTTAATTTTAGGGGTACTACGGCCTTCCAAAAAATAGAATAAAAAGGAAAAGAGGAATTAGAATAGGTCAAGAACTCACAGAAATGTTTCCAAGAGTATCCTCAAGAATGATCCAATCACCAAGAGCGAACATCCATCTCTAAAGAAAGATGACAACTATTCAATAAAATCAACAAGAAGGACAACTCAACCAGCTCTCTATCATTAAAAGTATCCTAAAATGAAAATCCCAAGAAGCCAAAAGAACTATCTAAATCAACAGCAAAGAAAGAAATAACGCAATTTTACCTTGAGCTCAAATGAAAAAAGACAAGGAAAAGATGTGGATAAGACACCACTCCCTAACCAAGGGTCTTTCCAAAAATGAATCCAAGAACCCCTTCCCATAATAAATTTAGTGTGAGGAATGAATAAAGGATAGATATGGGAGATAGATCTCCACAAGATCTCCGAAAAGCATCTAAAAAAGTAGCATTGGTATCCCAACCATTCTCACTCAACCTAAACTTGCTTCTAATGACTCTATACTAAGGGAAGAATCCTCTCAAGGAAAAAATCAAAACCATTTAGCTAAGAGAGTGGTGCCTACTTTAAAGACTCAACCCACCCTCCACGTTAGATCTACCCAATGCATTCCAACTTAATAATGATCCCTATGAGCCCCTACTCCAGACAACAAGAAATCTCTCCTACTATTCTTAATCTTGCTAGCAATCCCCACATTAATCTTATAAATTGACAAGTAATGGAACAGGATAATACACAGACAACCTGAATAAGAGTGATCCTAACCCAATAAAGAAAAAAGCTCACTTCCAACCATCTAAAATTTTGCCGCCCTTTCCTTTACCAGATTCCAAAAATCTACAAATTTGGGATTACCCTCGAAAGGGACTGCTAGGCCTTATATCAAAAGTCAATCTAATAAACCACACCCCACATTAGAGGACCACTCCTTGGCACGCTTATAAGGCACAATGATAGCAACTAATCTGCCCTTCCTCATGTTTATCTTAAGCCCATACACCCTAGCAATAACACGGAGAATACCCAAAATACTCTTGAAAGAAGGGCTACAATCATCTAAAATGAAAATGGGGTCATCAGCAAACTAAAAATGTGAAACCACCACTCCCTCTCTCCTCACTACCAACTCTTTAACCAGCCCCCTATCCACAGCCCCATCCACCTTCCTTCTAAAATATTACCATGACAAACGATAAAGGAAGACGTTCACCTTGTCTAATGCCCCTCGAGGCACTAAACCAAGACTTAGGTTCACCATTCACTATTACCATGTCCACCAACACCAACCCTCACCAAATGTTTTTCTCCTGAAGATTGATCCAAGAAACTCCAATGAACTCTACCATAGGCTTTCGCGAAATCCAATTTAAAAACGAAAACCCCTTCTTCTTTCTCCTAATATCCTCGTCCACCTCATTAGCCACCAAAATATCATCCACTTATTGACTGCCCCTCAAAAACGCAGCACTAGAAATGGTCTAATCAAGCACCGAATCAAATAGAAGAGATGGATAGATCTTTCTTTCTATTCATATATAATACTATAAAAAATGGATTTATATTGGTAAGTAGCACAGCAAGAAGCCCCAAATACTTTATTTGTCCAGGAAAAACTGCACTGTTTTAGGCCCAGGAAGCGAAGGGAATGAGCTCGCTCAACCAATTAGCTAACCCTGTGGTGATAATCTTATACACACCTAAAACTAGATTAAAAGGTCTCAAGTCTTCTATATTAATAGATTTACTCTTCCAAGGCACCAAAGCAATGAATGCGGAGTTAATACTCATGCTTAAAATCCCATTTCCATAAAATTTAGTAAAGACTTTAACCAAATCTCCCTTAATCACAATCCCACAATCTTGGAAGACAAGCCATACTAAAACCATCTATCTTTTCCCTCTCCATCCCAAAAAGGACACCCATCACTTCCTCATCAAAAGGCCTCTCCAACCAACATATCTATTCTCTGAAAATGGGATTCCACTCTAACCCCTCAACTATTGGTCTACAAACATCCTCTTCAGAATACAAGTTAGAATAGAAATCAATGATCTCAGAGGCAATCTGACTAGGGTCAAAATAATCCTCCCTTTTCCCACATCCAACTCCTTGATCAAATTCTTCCTTGTCTTCCCTTATGTTACCCTATGAAAGAAACTAGGATAGCAATCACCATCTTTGACCCATTTAAACTTGTTATTCTGTCTCCAACTCCTCATTTCTTTAAAAATCACTTCTTCCAACTCATTCTTCAAAGAGATCCCTTCACCTCCTCACTTTCTTAGAGATTACCATCTTCCTTCCAATCCAATGAATCCAACTCACCTAGAATGCTAGATTTTCTAATCTTAACATCACCGAACACCTCCTATTCCAATCTTTCAATTTCTCCTTTAGACACTTCAATTTCTTCTTAAATCTAAACCCTACCCAACCTCTATCCAAGTCCTTTCCCCAAGAGCTCCTCACCAATGACTAAAAAGTCGCATGATCCGTATTTTCAAGCGTAAAAGGAGCAGGACCCCAAGAAACCTTGCTTGATTCCACATAATAGGAAAATGATAAGTAGGCCTTAGGAGAATAGTTGAACCCTATCAAGCTTACCAGCCACCGCCCTCGCCCCCCCCCCCCCCCCCCCCGGGGCGAAATATATATATATATAACCAAGTAAATGTAGCATTTCCAAAAGGAGATCTCTCAAACTGTGCTCCAAATAATTTCAACAAAACGCTGCATGCTAGTTAACCTTCAAAGAAACTTTGGAAAATGTGCAGGATTTACTTGATGTTTTCATCTAGTAGCCACCCCGATGGTCAAACCTAGGTTGTGAATCGTAATCTAGGTGATCTACCTAGATATGTAGTATGAGACAAACAGGGCAATTGGGACTTCAGGCCACAGGTGGTTGATTTTGCTTACAGTAATTTTGTGAAAAGATCCACAAGTAAGAGTCTTTTGGTATGTGTATTTTGGTAACAACCTCCTGCATCCATTCATCATGTTCCTTCACCACTGGATGCCATGTTTCTAAGCCTGCTGAGTCTTTATATTTTCACATCCATGAGTTGCACGCAAGTGTTACGCGAAAAGATGGCAACTTTGCATGAGCAATATGGATTACAATTTACAATGTGCATCGTAGGTAGAGAATGTAGGTAATAGTGTCATGGTTTGCATAAGGCCTTAACTTTATGGTCTCTACCCCAGAAATTACTTTAATAAACTCCATGCCTGTGCATTGGCCCTGTCTCCATCCTTAAGAAACTTGGACCTAATGTATATTCACTCGATTTACCCAATTATATGACCACTAGCTCAGTTTTTAATGTGGAGAATTTTATGCCTTAAAAAGGCACCTTCAAACATCTTCCTTTGTCATCTAGTACTCAGGGTCAAGAGTACCCGAGACTCTTTCTGCTTCTAACCCACAGGATACAATGGAGCCTATTTTGGATGATGAGTTCGTGACTTCTCTTCAAGGTGATTTTTTTTTTATGATATTTGGTATAGTGGAGAGGTGACCCACTCCGAATCCTACATGGCTTACTCAGGATGCTCTTCATGATGGTACTCCTAGGTAGAGTCATACCTAAAGCGGCATTTTCGAAAGCCAAGTTCCTTTAAGCCAGGGGAGTATGACTAAGGATTGCCTACATTATTTAGGCCGACTATTGAACATACTTATTTTTGCCATAGATTTAGGACACTATGCATGTATTAGACCTTCTGTTTGTGTTTGTGTAATTTTATGTTATGTTGGGGTTAATTTACAATTATGTGTTTTAGTTATTGTTAAATCTTGATACACATGGTTGGCCCACGACCTAATAGCTTAAGCTTTTAGGTGAAGCAGTAATTTAACATGATATTAGAACCGGTTACCGGCAGGTCCTGGGTTCTAGTCTAGTTGCCCGCATTTATTATGTGGTGTTTAAAAAACATATATTATATTCCCTATAATGGGTGTTATCTATCGTGTGTGTATCTCTCCACATGCTGTCGGACTGCACATGCGGGGGAGTGTTAAAGCTGGATATACATTATTGGCCAACAACCTAATAGCTTAAGCTTTTAGGTTGGTAGTCTAACAGTTATTATGTTGTGTAATTTTATGATACGTCGTGGTTAATTCATAATTATGTTGATCGTGGGGTATAGATACTACAGTAGTTGAAGTGCATCAGACAGTTATCAGATTTGAATTCAGAATTCAACACTTGTTCCTCTCTTCTTCTTCCTCTTCCTCTTCCTTTCTCCTCCTCCTCCTCTCCTCTTTATATCTCTCTCTGTTTCTGTTGCCGGTAATGTCTTGCGTCACATTCCCTGTGTTTCTTCACTGTCCTGCATCAATATGTATCAAATGCCCGCAAAGCAGTAAAGATAGGCATTTTAATAACACAACACATGAATGAAGAACCAGCATAAATTGGGATGTATTACTATGTTCAAGTAACAGATTCGGCAACCACTTATCAGCAGATGCATTTTTTCTATTTCTTTTTTGATGAAGTGATCCACTGGCTCTCAAAAGAGAGTGGGAAGGTTCAAACCTCACACCTCACACTTTGCATGAAGGCTAGTAGACCATGTTCTATTTCTCTACATGTATTTAAGTACACCTAAATATTTGTCGGGGTTGCTCCTTTTTTCTCTTTGTAAAGATTTTTTAAACTTCATTCTACACCAACAATCAATTTGAAAATAACAACTCCAAATGCTGCAAAAGGGCAAGTATAATTTAGTATATGTAGGACAAAGGTCTCTTCAACATATACTTGCATATGGAAACATCAAAACTACTTAAGGCAGTAGGATGCCATTATCCAAAAAGATTATAGCACATCAAGAAATTCTTCAAACCTTACCAAATGTAAAGGATCTTCCATAGGATTCAAACCAAATACTTGCATATCTGCAACATGACATCAACAAAAAACTTCAAATCAAGCAAAGAAAAAAATTGGCCATCTACACAAAAATTTACAAATGAACGTATTAATAATACATGCATCTTGCAAAAATGAAGTATTACAAAACAATTAATTTTCCTTTTCTTTTTTGGGGAGAATGGAGAGTTGAGGATGTTACAAAACCCTAAAAGGCTTAAGTAGCACAATCTCCCATAGAGCCAAAGCATAAGGCCAGTAACCACAAAACAATTAGCAAGTTCAGGAAGGGAGAAAATAAATGATAGTAGCATTCTCCTTCTGCTCCTGCTTATTTTTCGTCCCCCCAAACAGGTGCTTGCAAATAGTTTCAACCAAAATAATCACAATAGTAGATTTCAATTTGTTGGAAGCCATGTAAATCACAGTGAACAAACTATTTTCATGGGACATCCACACGGACCCATACTATTTTCAACCAAAGACGTGCTTGCTAATAGTTTCAATCGTAATATTCACAATAGCGGATTTCAATTTGTTGAAAGCCATGTAAATCACAGTGAACCAACTATTTCCATGGGACACCAATAAGCACCCATACTAAATTGGGACAACCAAAAGAAAAATGCAATAATGTTCATAAATTGGAATGCAACTGAATCAAGAATGAAATCACCTTCTTCGTCAAGCAAATTTGCTTCATCTGCCTCACGCAATTCTCTTTGTATGTACTGAGCAGCTAATTTCTGGTGACAAACTTCCTCTGCCAAAATGACATAAGCAAAGAAATCAAGACAATAAATATTACGTTCTACTGACTACAGAACGACTAATCTGAGCAATAGGAAAGGCTAATCCTGGTTTCCTCAGACATACTCCAACTGGTTAGCAGGGTCCAATTCAATCAACCAAAACATAATATGTAATTAGCTATTTTACATATTATATAACATCCAAAGTGTAAGAAAGCATTTATTTTTTTAAGCAAAAGAAGAAGATTTCATTAGAAGATCAACAATGTACAAAAGGGGAGGATAAGACATCATCCTAAACAAAACTGAAAGAAAAACAGAAACTGAAGAAAGAAAAGGAAAAGCAAAATATACCAATCAAGCCAACAATTAGAGCCAATCCCATAGGATATCTAAGAAGCACACTTCTTTAAAGCACCCAGAACCAACACACCATTGCGAAGTCAAGTAATGGATCTTTTCCCATAACAACAAAACATTCAATGCCCGGATTAGCTCAAGTGGTAAGGGCGACTTGTGACTTTGGTGACCCCAAGGTCACGGGTTCGATTCCCCCTTGAGAGTTTACTCTGGTAAATTACCAGGGGTGTGTCAATGGGCGAGCAACCATAGTGTCCAAAGTTGCACGATGGTGGCTGGAGTTCGCGACTTATCAAAAAACAAAAAAACAAAAAAAAACAAAAACAAAAACAACAACAAAATATTCAGCATCTTCTCGAAAAAAAATACGCTCATTATGTTCCAAACATAAACCCCACAGCAATGCAAAATAAGTGCATCTCCATAATGCTACCAAGTCCTTTTTCCCATCAAAACCAAAAAGGAGATTACCATAAATTTCCACTGTTTCTAGACAAACCCAGTTCTCTCCCGATAAACCAAATAGCTTATTCCACACTTTCCAGCAAAAATCATAGTGCAAAACAAATGGAACTCTGTTTCTGAACTATTAAAGCAAAGAATGCATACATCTAGAGAGAGTGCCTTCAAACGTCTCCTACCCTATAGGAAGTTTGTTGGTTTTTTGAGTCCGATCCCTGTTTTGATGTTAATAAAGCACAAGTTACTTATGTGTGTATTTAAGGATTGAACAAGTCTTTAATTCAAACACACACATAAAGGGAAGTGGAAGCCAAGAGGAACTTCAAGTTTATCATCATTCTGACATATTCCATAAAAACTGAAGAGCAAAAGACGAAAATATTCATTTTAATTTGTATTGCATTTAAGTTCTCCTATTATTTGGTCTGTAATAATGCATGTATCTGCATGATATGACTTGAATGTTCAGATAACCGTAGACTAACCTTACGGCACCTAGAGTTTAACCAAAAACCCTTTTTCATAAAAAATAAAATCAAACAAAAGTTTTGGAACAGCTTTAAGTAACTTTGGTCGACCGACGTCGGGTTTTTAGGCTTAATTCAAAAGCCTCGGTTGACCGAATCCTTTAGTACAAACCAGCTTGGTCGACCAAACGTACCCTAAGTCAAACATTTGACTGTCTCGATCTACTGAACCCTTGGCAATATAAAAGCCTCGTCAACCGAACTTATCAGAAGTCAACATATTGACTTCGCTCGGTCGACCGTTCTGAAATGAACGTATCTTCTACAGTCGACCGAACTCACACGTGTCTGACCCCCAACAACTTAGTCAACCGAACCATTAGTTCAAAATTGCCTTGGTCATCCAAACCTCGAAGGGTTCATAATCGCCATGATACGGTCGACTATATCTCCAGTTGAAAATGACCACAGTCGACCGAACTTAGCAATATGGTCGACCGAACCTTTTCTATGGTCGACCGAACCTCTCGGGTTCCGAATTTTTTAAGGGCTTAAATGTAATTAACTATTAATTAAATAATTTAGAAAATACCCAGCGTGTCCCCAACGGTCATAATTTTTACAAACTCTATATATACCCCATCATAAGCCAAGATTAGCAACTTTGATTAACTTTAAAATTCTCTCAAATATTTTTTTAATCAAAGTTCCCCCATTTCAATTTTTGTTTCAAAAATATTTTATAGGGTAAATTTTATACTCTCCAAACTCTCTTTTGTTTATTTCTTGAAAATCATTTTTACAAGACAACATTTTTTATTTGGCCATTTATTTTCAAGACTTTTACTCTCTTGCTTGCATATTTGAAAAACATTTTTGAGAGTAAAGCTTTGGGATTGCTCCACATATTTCCATGGTAAATATGTTGTTGGAGAAACACATTTTTGCATCCATGATTTCATTGATAAACTTTTATATTGCAAAGATCATTTGAGAAACCAAGACCCTAGGTTCTCCTACTTCTTTATTGAAAATATTTTTGGAGATATATTTGATTTAGGGTTTAAATCTTTGAGGGCCTTATCATACACATTATATTCAAAGATTGCAAAATAATTTTGAAAGCACCCTTACTCTACCGAGCATGATTTCATATCATATTAGAGGGCATGTTTTAGAGTTTTAATGTTGTACATCTTTGCTTGTATTTAGAAGCATTATTTTATACAAAAATGATTTTTAATGTACCGGTTGGGTTCAGCCCGGAATTGAACTGGGGAGTCTCAACCCCGTAAGTAAGACCAGTTCGGTTCAAGCCGAAAATTGAACTGAAGAGTCTCAGTCCCGCAAGTGAGACAAGTTGGACTCAGCCTCGTAATTGAACTGGAGTTTACCTCGCCCCGTAAGGAGAGGTTGTAACAGTTTCTACTCCGCCCGTTTAAGTGAGCAGATTTAGTGGAATCTTTGAGGGGTATGCCCAAGGCGGGGACGTAGGCTGGTTTAACCGAACCTCGATAACAAATATCGTATGTTTGTTCATTTATGGTTATAATTATTTGCATGCATACTTTTATTTAAATGAGATATGCTGCACGTGTATGTTCACACTTATAACTTAATCATTTTTCATACACATTATATTGAATGAGATTTGATATGTGGTGAATCGGCGTAAATGTTTAATTTAGCCAAAATGTTTTTAAAACCCAATTCAACCCCCCCCCCTCTCTTGGGATCACACCAATTCCAACAAAGTTATTGGTGTTAGCTCTATTAAGCACAACCAACGAAATAAAAGCATCAACTTTTGGGGGAACTTTGGCCTTCTAGATTTTTTTTATGGAGCAGGAAAGGAAAAATTAAAACAAGTCAAAAAATCGCAAAAGGATTTGCAAGAATAAACTCTCCAAAGAATCCAAGGACCAAAAGCGAAAATCTACTCCTGTGGGAAGAAGATAATTATTCATCATCACCAACATAAAAGAAAGCTCAACGGTCTCCCAACCATTGAGGAACCTCCGAAAATGAAAATCTCAAAGAAGGCATAGGACCATTCAAATCAACAACAAAAGAAAAAATAATGGTATTCTACCTTGAGCTCAAGCAATAGAGACAAGGAAAAGAGGTAGGCAAAGCAACATTCCCTAACCAATATCTTTCCAGAAATGAATATGAGAACCCTCACCCAACACATACTTAGTATAGGGAATGAAAATGGATAAATCTGAGAGATGGATCTCCATGGACTTTCAAAGGAACATCTAGATACCAAGTTAGTATCCCAAACGTTCACATTCAACTCAAACTTACTTTCAATGACTCTTTCCCAAAGGAATTAATCCTCCAAGGAGAGCTACCAAAGCCATTTAGCAAAGAGAACAATGTTCTTAGACATCAAATTTTGAAGACCCAAACCCACCCTCTATTTAAGAAAGATTCAGGTTAGAAACAAAGGTCTCAGAAAATCAATTTGGTTTTATGCCTGCGAGATCTACCACAGAAGCTATATATCTTTTAAGAAGATTAATGGAAAAGTTTAGGGAAAAAAAGAGGGATTTGCATATGATATTTATTGACCTTGAGAAAGCATAAGATAGGATACCTAGGGAAGTTCTATGGTGGGTTTTAGAAAAAAAATGGTGCATATAGTAGGCATACCAATGTCATTAAGGATATGTATGATGGAGTAATGACTAGTGTAAGGACTATAGATGGAGAAAATAGAGAATTTCCAATCACCATAGGTGTACATCAAGAATCTGCTTTGAGTCCTTATCTTTTTGTTTTACTGATGAACCAATTGACTAAGAGTATTCAAAAGGAGGTTCCATGGTGTATGTTGTTTGTAGATGATATTGTATTAATTGATGAAACTAGGGACGGAGTAAAGGATGAGTTAGAATTATGGAGAGAAGCTTTGGAATCCAGAGGCTTTAGGATAAGTAAAAATAAGACAGAATATATGAAATGTAATTTTAGTAATGATTGGAGGAATATTGGAGACAAAATTAAACTTGATGATGAAGAAATAAATAGCACTTGTAGATTTTGATACCTTGGATCTATTATGTAAGCTGAAGGAGAAATTGTAGATGATGTAATGCATAGAGTTAAAGCAGGTTGGGTAAAATTGAGGAGTGCTTCAAGTGTGCTCTGAGATCGTAGAATACCCTTAAAATTGAAAGGGAAGTTTTATAGGACAGCTATAAGACCAGCTATGTTATATGGATCGGAATGTTGGGCGACAAAGAAACATAATATCCAAAAAATAAAAGTTGTCGAGATGAGAATGCTTAGATGGATGAGTGGTATAACATTGAAAGATAAATTAAGGAATAAACATATTCGCGGTAAGTTAGGTGTAGCTCCTATAGAAGATAAGAGAAGGGAGGGACGACTCAGATGGTATGGACACTTGCAACGTAGGCCACATAGTGCACCAGTGAGAAAGAGTGAGTTAGTTACTGTGGGGGGTAGTAGAAGGGGTAGGGGTAGACCAAAAATAATTTAGGAGGAGATAGTGAGTAAGGATTTAATATCACTGAATCTGTCAAAAGAAATGGTACATGATCGCATAAATTGGCGGAAAATGATTCATATAACCGACCCCCATCTAGTGTGACTTAAGGCTTGATTTTGTTGTTGTTGTCATATATCACCCCCGTCAACTTCATAACCCGCACAAGCTCCTCCTTCTCCAGAACAATGCAAGACACATGCTTGCCTGCAAATCTGTGATGCTATAGGTCTGATGCATCAAATCGATTGACGAAAAACACTTTCCTCTCAGTTTTGAAGGTTGCATGTCCTCCCATATCTTTTTTTTTTTTAAATAATAAAAGAAGGTATATTAGAGAGAGAGAGAGAGAGAGAGAGAGAGAGAGAGAGAGAGAGAGAGAGAGAGAAGTTACAAACTAAGGGGACAAGAAGTCCACCCAAAAAAATATAAAAATAAAAATAGCAAAAAAAAAAAAGAATAAAAAAGTAAAACATAAAACAAACAAAAAATAAACAAAAAAAAAAAAAAATCAACCAACGAAACAACTTTTTAACCCCTTCCCATCATAGTTCACCGAACACTTTAGATTTGCTAGCTTCCTTTGACCCTTCTTCACTTTGAACCTACCCCCAACAAAACGCACTTCCACTAATCCAGCATCACTCATTTTCAAGTCCAATTTATCCAATATCTCTTGGGTTTCTAAATCCTTCCAAGAAACCACCTCCTCTGGTGTAGGTAAAACACCACCATTGCATTGCATTTCGTTATCCAACCCCCTTAATATCAAAAATAGGAAACACCTCCGCACCCCCCCCCAAAAAAAAAAAAAAAAAAACCTTCTAAAAGTGCTAGATGAACATATAAAAGGTCCCTTAGATGATCAAAGCAAAAAAATATCCATATTGTTCCCCAATCTCATCCAACAGCAAACCCCCATCACACTCGAACTCAATTATGCAATCACTGTCATTATCTGAGGAATCTCCCCATTTCTTTTCCTCCTTTCCTTTGCTAACTCCATTGCTTCCTATATTTCTCATCTTAGCAAGTGCATCTTCCACGATACTCGTTTCACCTATGGAATCTCCCCTTAAAATTTTTAGCCTTATCTCACTAAAATGCTATCTCTTCACTAAATATAATTTCCACATTTCTACGCCCATCTGAACAATCTTCCAACAAGCATACACCTTTGGGCCCTTAGATTTTTCAAAGTTAAAAACCAAAACATCAGATTTTGTACCCAAACCAACTTTTTTTTTTATTACTCCCAGATATACCAGCCTCTAACCCTTCAGCAAAACCAAAATCAACAACTGATTTGACGATTTTGTTAATATCACCATTTTCTTCCCAAACTGTTTTCAAAACCAAGCTAAGGTTGTCCTGAACTCCTAATTACATACTGATGTAGAACAAGTATGGAAATTTATATATGGAATAGAATTGAGAGAAAAAGAAGAAGAAGAGAAGCAGCAGCAGCAGCAGCAGTACGGAGACAAAACACAAAGAAGAACAGAGAACCAGAAGAACAGAACAGAGGTGAGAGACATAATTAGAAGAGAGATAAGACAAGGAAGAGGAAGAGGAAGAGGAAGAGGACGAGGAAGAGGAAGAGGAAGAGGAAGAAGAAGAAGAAGAGAATAACAACAGGAACCTGCTAGAGACAGAGAGAGAGAGAGAGAGACAGACAGACAGACAGACAGACAGAAAAACTGCAATCTGATTCAAATAATAAGTGTACATCCACTAGCATGTCCAGCACATAAACCATTAAATACAACTAACACATACAAATAGGAACCAATTAAATACATAATTATAAATACTAAAAAAAAGTCACTAAAGAAGTACAAAGAGGTCCTCCATACACATATTTCCTAAACCTTCTTAAGCCTACACTTAAAATACGTGTGCTGAATGGGTGGCCTAGGGGGTATTGGTGGTCCACCATCATTCTTTCCCGGCTGAAAGGAACTCTGCTCCACAGAGTGGGACTGCAAATATGACTCCACCAAGTCAAGAGCGCTGTCATGAACATCATCCTTGACAAGCCATGTAGCATCTGACTAGGGACGATTTCTCCACTGAACCAAGTAGCGACAAAAACCACTGTGAGGAGACGTCATGAACTCATCATCCAGATAGACTCCACTGTTTCCTGTTGTCGAGAAATAGAGGGAGGCTGATGAGCTGTTGAACCTGCATGGGCATCAAATGGAAAACCAAGAGGCTCAAAAGTGCCTCTACAAGGTGTCAAATCCTCTAGATTAAAAACTGGAGTAATGGTCATATGAGAAGGAAAATCAAGTAAATATGCATTAGGTCCAAGTTTCTTAAGGACCAAAAAAAGGCCAATTGCACAAGCATAGAGCTTTTTAAATGAATTTCTAGGGTAGGGATGAATTTCTAGGGTAGGGTTCAGGTCTTATGCAAACCATGACACCATCAACTGCATTAAATTTTCTAGCTCTACAATGCACATCTGCAACAAGTTTATTACTCATAGCAAGGTCTTGCCTAACCACAGCATGCAACTTATGAATGTGATGGACAAAAGACACAGCACGCTCAGAAATACAGGCATCTAATGGCAAAGGAACAAGATCAATGGGTGCACGGGGTTTATAACCAAATACACACTCAAAAGGACTCTTACCCATGGACCTAGTCACATAATTATTACAAACAAACTCAACAATAGGTAGCACCAAGTCCCAATTGCCCTGTTTCTCCCACAACACACCTAAGTAGGTCACCAAGACTACGATTCACAACCTCAATCTGCCCATTAGTTTGGGGGTAGCAAGCGGAAGAAAACAGCGAGTCCCACACATTTTCCAAAGTGTCTTCCTAAAGTAGCTGGAGAACTTGATATCCCTATCAAACACTATGGAGGTTGGCAACCCATGCAATTTGACGACCTCCTCTCCAAAGAACATTTTAGCTACATGAGATGTATCAGAAGTCTTATTACATGGAATGAAATGTGCCATCTTGGAGAATGTATCATCAACAACGAATATGGAATCATGTCTCTGGGCTGTTTTGAGGATTCCAAGAACAAAATCCATACTTAGGTCTCTTTAAGGCATGTGTGGCTATAGCAGAGGGGTATAAAGGGCACGTTGTGTCTTTTAGCTTTGGCTAACTGACAAGTGCGACATTAAGACACTATCCTAGCAACATCCCTCTCTAAGAAAGGCCAAAAAAACCTATCCTCAACTAAAGCAATGGCTTTATCCCTCCCTAAGTGACTAGCTAACCCTCCAGCATGCAATTCCCAAACTAAAAGATCTCTAAAGTAAGTACGAGGAATGCATAACCTAGTACCTTTAAATAGGTATCCCTCTGGATGATGAAATCTACAAAATCCCTAAGGTGGCCCTCACTCACCCCCTGAAAGATAATCCCAAAATCAGGGCAAGTGGAGTACTTATCCTTCAGACAATCAAACCCAATAACCTCGACTCTCAAGATAGGGAGAATAACTGCTACCCTACTAAGGCCATCAGCCACTTAATTCTCAACATTGGAATGATGCTTAAGAACAAAAAGTGTACTCATTAAGGAACTCTACCCAACCAGCATGATTCGCACTCAACTTCTTCTGCAAGCTCAAATACCGCAAAGCAAGGTGATCAAAGAAGAGTGCAAACTCTTGGGGTAAGAAGTAGTATCACCGATGTTGGAGCGATCTCACAACAGCATAAAACTCTTTATCATATGTGCTACGTCTCTATTTAGCATCTAAGATTTTTTCATTGAGAAATGCTATAGGACGGCCCTCCTAACTCAAGACCCCACCTATTTATCCCAGAGGCCTCACAAGCCACCTCAAAAACTCTACTGAAGTTCGGATGCCTAAGTACAAGTTCTTTCTATCATCTTCTGTTTGACCTGTCTAAAAGCTCTAGTAGTTGATGGGGTCCAATGAAACTCTCCTTTCTTCAAACACTTAGTGATAGGAGTCATGATGGTGTCAAAATGCCCTATGAATCGCCTATAGAAAGTAGCGAGGCCATGAACAACAATAGTCCTAGGCCCAGGTCACTCTCTAATGACTCTAACCTTTTATGGATCAGTGGCTATTCTCTTTGCATAAATCACAAAACCAAGACAAAGCACACTAGACTATAGGAAGCTGCACTTCTTGAGGCTAGCAAGCAACTTTGCTTCCCTTATGGAGGCAAAGAACTCATGAAGATGTATCAAGTGCTCCTCCTTAGAGTTACTGTAGATCAATATATCATCAAAGTTGACCACTGGGAACTTTCCTATAAATGGCTGCAAAATATGTCTCATAGCCCCTATAAAAGTGCTGGGCGCATTAGAAAGTCCAAAGGGCATGACCAACCACTCAAATAAACCATCTTGGGTCTTAAAGACCATTTTCCACTCATCTCCCTGTCTAACTCTAATTTGGTGATACCCATTACGTAGGTCAATCTTGGAGTACAAACTAGAGCCAGCTAGCATGTCAAACATATCCTTAAGTCTAGGGATAGGGAACCTATGCTTGATGGTGATTTTGTTGATGGCTCTACTATTTACACACATCCTACAAGATCCATTCTCTTTTGGAGTTTGGCAAGCTGGTATAGCACATGGACTAAGGGTATGTCTCACAAAGCCCTTGTCAGGGAGTTCTCCTACCTGCCTATTCAATTCAGCACGCTCTTTAGGGTTCATCCCATAATGTGGCGAGTTAGGGAATTGTGAACCTAGAATGAGATCTATGGCATGCTAAATATCTCGTATAGGTGGTAGCTCATTACATAACTCACTAGACACAACATCAAAGAACTCAACTAGCAACTCTCCTACCTCAAGCAAGCACTCACATGAAGACTCTCAACCCTCAGAAGGAACCTCTCGAGCGATGACAACTAAAATGCACCTATATTCCAAGCTCTCTTGCTCAAAAGCCTTATGATCAAGCAAATGAATAATTTCTTTGAATTGGGGCCTGATGGACTACCTTGTTCCTTAACTAACGATCTTCGAAGGTGGGCTTGGTAGGGGTCAATGATATTTTTTTATCTTTGGGCCTAAATACATAAGTGTTTTCCCTACCATGATTGGTTACATCATGATCAAATAACCACAGTTGCCCTAACAAGGCATGGGCCACATCATCGGGAGTACATCGCAATAGACCTTATCCTTATAATCTCCCATTTGGACGGGTACAAGACACCTTTCGATAACTAGTAGATTTTGCCTGTTTACCAAATCACCTTAAAAGACTAAGGGTGTGGCTCTCCTTTAAGGTTTAATCTTTCTAAAGCAGCCTAGGAGATCAAATTAATGCTACTACCCCCATCAATAACAAGCTTAAATGTCCTATCTCCACAACGAATGAAGTGTGGAAAATAATGGTGCATTTCCACTTCTCACTATCCATGGACATGGATAAGGCACACCTAACCACGCTAACATGGCGGTCATCCTCCTCAAAATCATCTACAGCTCACCCCCATATCCCGAGTACTCAACAACATCTACAACTTGATCCTCACAATCAGGCATATCATCAAAGTCTCACGCCCTAAAGCTAAAGCTCGTTGGGGACAACAGGCAGCAATATGACCTCTAGCGTGGCAACGATGACACCGCACAAACAAACTACTAGCTTGAGGAATACTAGGTCCACTAGAGCAAACAACATGATTTTACTCTATTTGCTTCGCAAAACTCTAACATTGAGCTATTAATGGAAGGAGCAATGTACTTTTCTTTCAAACGTTGTCTCATTGCTTCCCACCGAGTAATAGGAGGTTCACCCAACCCTTCCAGGGTTTGTTGTATAGTTTGCCAATACTTCTTTGCTGGTCCTACAAGTTTCATCTTGGCAAACCAAACTTTGCCCTCACCCTATATACAGTGCAATTAAAGAAATCCTCCATCTCCAATACCCAATCTAAAAAGGAGCTCGAGCCTTGTTTCCTATCATAAGCATGCACATCCACCTTGACTTTTTTGTAACATCTCCATATTCCTACCAACCCTGTCTATGGGAATGTGGAGCATGCCTAGGGTTAGGCTGGTACCCTACATCATTAAACACCTCAAGGTTACCTTCCTCAAACCTAGACTCTAGATTGACCTGAGGCTGGAGGGGCTGAACTGGCCTACCAATCTGTTTTGGAGCCTGACCCATATTTGTTGGTGCTAGAGGAACCCCTAGAGTAGGAAGGATACCCTGAGCTTACCCTACTGACTATGGGGAGTCCTAAGGGCGCCTAACTAATGGCTCTATCTCTTCTACAACAGCGCATTTACCTAACATCTTCAAGACTTGGTCAAATTGTTGTGTGAGGTGCTCAAACTTTTCGTCCACAGGCTCCTAGAGAGTGCCTAATCAAATAGAAAAGGATTGGGTGTCATTTGGTGCAAGTTCAATGGAATTGGGGTCAATGATTTTGTTGGTGACCATGATTAATGCAATATGCTGCAATGATGCTAAGGAAGACTAAACTTGCCTATGAATGATATAAATCCTAAAATTACTACAATGCACAAACATGAAGCTAAAAAACATAATGCATATGAATGGATATGGTCTAACATGACATGGCAACATGGGATTGACTAGGTATGGGTATGAACAACGGTGCAATGATGAGTCAACTAGGGGAATTTACAAAACAAAGGGCAGAATTTTTTTAAGGGTATTAAAAAACTTGGAATTATGAAACTACAAATTTTCCCTAGCCAAGTATCCATACAAACGATAGTCAAGAAAATGAGAGAGCTCCTCGTCAAAGAATTTGAGTACAAATTGAGTTTACCATCGAATTCCAATGTAAGTCCAGCAATTTCTCAAGTCCCAACTCTTAGATCCTCAAAGGGAAAAAAAAAAAACAAAACAAAAAAGCCTTCAAACAGTGGTTGGAACTCAATATGAATGCTGACGAGGCTTCAAAACTCCGAAATTTGCCTGGGCAACCGAAGAATAGGCAGTATATGATCTTAGAAATGCGAAGCAAGCTTGATATTTCGATATTCACTGATAAAACTTCAAAAAATCAGGATGAAATCCAAATTCTTAAAGCTGGAAGCAATTTTTCGTGAGGGTGTGCAAATCAGGGGCGCATGAACCGCCGGCAATGGACCTCCAGCAATGGGGTTCTAGTTGGTGGTAGATCAGGGAGTGGGGATTCCAGTGAGGGTTGAGGTGAATACAAAAATGCAGGAACTTGGGGATTTAGAGGGGCTGCCGGCTGGGGTAGCTTCTGGTGCCGCATGGGCCACTCCCTTGTCCGATGGAGATGATATTGAAGGGGAAGGGGTATCAGTGGTGTCTGTCTGCAATGGTGAAGGAAGTGCTGCGAAGTGCTGCCTAGAATTTAGGGTTTCAAAACCAGAGGCACAACTGTAATTTCCAGGAAAAGTAGCAGGCTGATGAATGCTTCTGTTTTCTGGGATTTCCCTGCAACTTCTTAACGGAATTACAAATCTAATGGAAGGACAGCAACAGGGAAGTCTGGGACTGAATCGAATTAGGCTCCGATACCAATTTGATGTAGGACAAATATGGAAATTCATCTATGGAGATGGAATTGAGAGAATTAGAAGAAGAATAAGAAGAACTAGAAGAAGAGAAGCAGCAGCAGCAGCAGCAGCAGCAGCAGTAGGGAGACAGAACACAGAGAAGAACAGAGGTGAGAGACAGAGTTAGAAGAGAGATAAGAGAAGGAAGAAGAGGAAGAAAAAGAGAAGAAGAGCAGCAGGAACCTGCAAGAGAGAGAGAGAGAGAGAGAGAGATAGGGAAACTGCAATCTGATTCAAACAATAACTGTACATCCACTAGCATGTCCAGCACTTAAAACCACTAAATACAACTAACACATATTTACAACAGGACCCAACTAAACATATAATTACAAATACTAAACGAAGTCACTAAAAAAGTACAAAGAGGTCCTCCATACAAATATTTCCTAAACCTTCTTAAGGCTGCACCTAAATTACATGTGCCGAATGGGCAGCCTAGGGGGTATAGGTGGTCCTCCATCACATAATGAATGTTTAGCCGCTCTAAGTTTATCTTGTGTAATTGAAGAGAGAACTTGGACTTTGTTAACAAGTGTCTGAATGCCCCATTAGCCTTTTCTAGATTCTGGGAAGTTTGGCCAGGGTGGACCTCTCTAGTGGGATTAGATACCGTAAAGGCCTGGTCCCCCAAACCCTCACAATGGGCCTTCTTGGAAACAAGACTCAACTGAGAAATCCACAGTTGAGGAGAATCATCCCATATCTGCTTTGAGCAAGACGACAAGGGTTGCAACTGAGCAACATTGATGACTGAAAGAAGATTTCCAAAAAACAGAGGGAGAACCTATCTGAAGTTTGAAGATAGGGTTATGATGAATAGAGATGGGCGAAAGTAGTACATATGTATTAAGGATGTGTGATGTTCAATTTGTGAAGAAAAAGAGTTTCCGGTGGTCGAAGAAGGAAATTTGATGATAATCGATGGTCGTTGATATTACAGGGTTCCATTACAGTGTAGGGAACAGCAAGATGAAAATATTTCTGGTGAGGGAGGATTAAAAGGAAGTAGGGGAAGGGAATCAAGAATGGTGTTGCCAGGCTGGAAGACTCGAAGGACAGAGATGCCGAGAGGAGGACATCCTTGCCCTCCCCTAGATGGGAATCGCAAGTAGATCCAATACCACTCTGATTTCCTGTTTTCTCAGGGTGTTTATGCAAGTATGTGTTTTTGTTAGTGGTGGGTACAATACTTGGTTTGTCAGTAACTTGAACAGTAACTATTGGAATCAGATTGCAGTTTCAGCCTCCCCTCCCCCCTTCTCCTTCTTCCTCCTCCTTCCCTTCTACTCTGTCCTTGTTCTGTCCCTAATCCTCTGTTGCCCGGCAGCATCCTGTCCTTTTTCTTCTCCTCTACTCCTCTTCTACCTCTCTTCTTCTCCTTTTTTCCTAATTATCTCTCTCTCTCTCTTTCACACATCCTCACCACTAGCTCTGTCCAACTCACTTTGTCTAGATGGGCCCAGAACTCCAACTTCAGTTCTTTCCAACTCTTTTCATTTAGATGGGCTTGAGACTCCAGTTTCGGTAAAGTTAGGAGATTTTTCTTCCCAGCCAATCAGAAAGCAGTATTTCCAAGCCCATTCAGAATAGGCCCACGAACTGAAGGCCTATATTTGCCAAAAACCAATGGGCCCATCAGAGTAAGTTTGATATTCCTTTGCCAGCATATCGTGAGGGCAACAAATGTTTTTGGAAAGATCCTCCCCCAATCCTGCGATTTCAGATGTCATGCCTCTCAGAGAGTAGCAACCTGTTGCTAGAGCATCTCTAAGCACACCGGTGAAAGAGACACCAGACAAGAGCCTCTAAAGACGCTTACCTTATCACCATGCACATCAGACCTTTGTATGTTCATGGATCCAAACTCGAAGCATCTTAATCTAGGGTTCTGGTCGCCAACAGATTCATTCTTGCTCATCGTCAAGCCCATCAGAACAAAGGAAAAGGATTGCCACCTACAAGTTGATCTCCCTCGACGATACGCAAATCCAGGCTCCTCCTTCCTTTGTTAGCCTTCTTCTCTGAGCACAAGAATCTGCCCCTCCCATTCAACAATAATTTTGGACTAACTGACCCTCCCTCTGCTCTGAGAACAAGACCCCTCCAACCCACCTCAAAGCCTCGACTTTGGGTGCACAAGACACCCATCTTCCTCAAAACCCACAGGAACTCATCTTTCTTCAACAGAATGAAAGATTCGTGCCTCCCTGCAAGATATGCAAAAGGCTTATAGGACAAGTCGATTCACGTTGAATACCTTCTTTTCAACCTTAAATGTAGAATGAACACCCACAAAACTCCAAAGATCTCAACAGATGGAACCAAAATCCAGAATAGAAAAGATGAAAAAGAGACAAAGTGGAAAGTAAAGAGCCGAAAGAAATGAGGGGACAAAGAGATGAGAGAGGAAAGAAAGATCAAGCTGGAAAGCCTTACCCAACTACCAGGAATGAGAAAAATCCCAGCTAACAGGAGCAATCACCATCTCCCTTACCTTGCTCTAGAAGAAATTTTCTTAGAAGTAAATTGACATTGGAGATTCTATCTCTCAATCTGAGGGGAAAAGGAGAGTTTATTGCAAATATATAACATAGAATTTTGGCATTTTTTGTGAAGTCAAAAGTACATGCTTAAATGGATCAGCAATTTCATCAATTTTATAGTAAGCACATTTGCATCATGAAAAGAGGTCTTCATACAGAACATAGCAAAACACTAGGATGCTCTGTCATGCTTTTAGAGAAAATACATGCATAAAATGTATCAGGAAAAAAAAACCAGAGACATGCAAAAACATAAATATGAGAAGAGAAAAATAAAACCCTTCCAAGCCTGTTGTAATGTTGTTCACTTGGTAATTCAGAAACCAGATCACTACCTCTCTTGCCCTTTCTTCTCCATTTTTTTTCCCCTCAAACTAAAATTATTATCCTTTAGATAGTTTCTGACCCCTTGGTACTAAATTTTACAGGTTCAGCCTGACAAAGTCACCTTGCCAGCGGAACTAACAAGTACAGGACTCATTTCAAAAATTTTGATAATCCGCGCCAATGCTCAAGACATATATAGGCCACATATCACAGGGTCTCACTTTACCTACTGCAGTTTGTGAAAAACTTCCAGTAGCCAAAATCCTAGCCATGGCTGCCATTCTCCTACTTCCAACTGAGCATACCATTGGGACTAAGATAACCTGTACAACTGTGACCAATAGAAAATATCAGTTCCCATGAGATATCAATCAAGCATGGTGTACTAAAAATTACAAGTAATCCAATTCAAATCCATGTCTATAACATCTATAATAGATGAAAACAAAAATAGGGGGAAATTTGCATTCATATAAAATTGTCAGTCATAAAGCACATAGGCAACACATTATGCACACATTCGCCACAGTGGCACAACAATCGCTTGCTCCTCTTTAAGCTATTCCAAGAATATATATATAAAACAACTTCAGTCTACCAAAAAACAGATATATCCATCTCTGTGTGTATTTAATGCAAGAAGACTCCACCTTGGACTTTGGTTAAAACATAAAATGAGAAAGATGTTACCAACATATCATCAGTAAGAGCAAACTTTCAACAACTTCATCCACACGTGTGGCAAACAAGAAGAATCGCTTTCAAGTTTGGATAAAAAATAAGTGAACAATCATTACCAACATAACATCAGGAGAGCAGCAGATGGCTTGTGGCCTAGTGGCTCATCTCCTGGCACCCATAAAAGAGGACTGTTCGATTCTCCTAATGGGAAGTTTTTTTTCCCTTTTTTTTTTCATAATGTGTGTGTGTGTGTTTCTGTGTGTATAAAGTGTGTGGTTAGGATGCGTGCATAATTACTCATCAAAAAGAGCAGCCATGAGAGAGTAAACTTTCAACAGCTTAAATTAGTACAACCCAAGGCTTTAGGGACTGATTCCTTTCTGAGAAACTAATCCAAGCAAAAAGTGCAGCACACTTGCAAATAAAGAACATGACCACACAAGTTCAACAAACAAAGTATCTGCAGTCTAGCTGGGTTGCCTCCTAAAAGAAGGCCACCAAATTGTAACAGGCTGACAACCATTAGATAGGCCATCTAGGAATTCAATTATCTCAAATATGTATAAATAAATAAAACACCAATTTTCAGTTACAAGTGATCACAAGATAGAATCGCAAGGCATTAAAAGGGATCATTTCGAACCACTTAAGCAGAAGTGCTTTTTTCAGAAAAAAGTGTTAAATTTAATAAGTGTTGAAAATAAGTGTTAAACTGGAGAAGTGCTTAAAGTTAGAAGCAGTGCTTGGTTGTATTTAAAATAAGTGGTATTTGGATACTTACTTTTATTATAGGGTGCTATATGATTATTTTTAAATATATTTTAATTAAAAATTAATATTTTCTAATTAACAATTTCATTAATAATTAATTTAATTAACATTTAAATTTCTCTAATAAATAAAATTATATTAGATTATTATTTTTAATTAACAATAATCTTGTTATTAATGTATACTCATAACATATGACTATCATAATATTTATGATAAAAATAATATTTTATTAATTAAATAATAGATAGTTCTGCTTTGTTTCAGAACTGAATTATATCATATTAATAACTAATACGTTATAAAACATAGTAAAATAATTTATTATTATTTTTGATATATTTTAAATAAAAATGTTTATATTTTATAATTAAAAATATAATTGACAACTATATTAATTTTTATGATTAAAATTCAAATATTTTTTATTAAATAAAATAATATAATATTATTTTTACATTAACAATAATCTTGTTTTTAATGTGTATTTATAACATATGATTATCACATTAATTTATGTTATAAATAGCATTAATAACTAAATTAAAAATTATGGATGGTTCTTTTTATTCATTCTAAAATTGAATTATATTTTATTAATAATTAATATGCTATAATACATAATAATACAATATATGATTATTTTCTAATAAATTTAAATTTTAAAAAAATAATATTTTAATTAAATTTTTAACATTTAAATTTTTTTAATAAGTAAAAATAATATAATATTTATTTTAATTAAAAATAATCTTGTTCTTAATGTTTTTTTTTTTCCTAACATATGATTATCAAATTAATATATGATAAAATAATATTACTAATTAAATTAGTAATTTTAATTTTAATATCATTTTAAATTAAAAGATGGTTTTTCTTCATTCTAGAATTGAATTATGTTTCATTGATAATTAATATGTTATAATACATTATAAAATAATATATGATTATCTTCTTATATAATTTTTTAAATTACAGAATAGCCAATCAATTTTTTTTCTATTTACAAAACTGACCCTACCTATGAACAGTGCCACATATAAATGGCCAAAAAGCTATCTTTCATTACTTGTCAAAATTCACTTAAAAAGTTCTTTAAAAAGTGGTTCTTGAAAAGCATTTTTTGCAATAAGTACTTCTTACAGTACAAGTCAAACACCACTTTTTTTGAAATATACATTCTACAAAAAAAAATTTGGATACCCATTCATACAAGAAAACATATATCCAATCAATTTACCTCTATACTCAAACATATATACACGCATATATACAAACATGTACACTCATGTGTGTTGATATGGCCTGTAAGAGGGCCTCCTAAGTCCTAAGTCACAGTAGATAATTTTGTGTGCATGTTTTTATGATTTGATGAACTTCATCTGCCTAGCAACCTGCATCTCTTCTTCTTTTTTTAAATATCAAAAGAAGAAATTTCATTAATATATTTAGAATATACGAAAAGGAGAACAAAAAGTCTCCCTATAGAAATAAGGGGCAAACCAGAAAAGATATATCTTAAAAAAAATCAGCAAAAGAAAGAAAAAGAAAACAAACAGGAAAACCAAAGCACGAGAATCAAGCCACCAGAGTATGTCAGTCTCATCAAATATCCAAGAGGCTCACTCCTTCGAAATGCCCATAACCAACACATCACAATGACGCCAGGTAATGAATCTTTTCTAAACCACCAAAACATTCAACTTCTTCCCCAAAAAAAAATGTGCATTATGTTCCAACCATAACCCCCACAGCACTTCCAAAAAATCATATTTCCATAAAGCAGCCCTGTCCTTTCCCCTCCCAAATCCCACAAATGTAATAACCAAAAAGTCCTCGGCAAACCCAACTCTCTCCCAATAAACCAAATAACTTATTCCATATTCTCCACGAAAAATCACAATGCAGAAAAAGAATGAGATGCTGTTTCTGGATTATTATGACAAAGCACACAAACATGTGGAAAAAGTGCCTTCAATGGTCTCCCGTTCTGCAACAAGTTATTGGTATTGATTCTGTTAAGCACGGGCAATCAAATAAAAGCCTTGATTTACTATAAAGAACAAAAGAAAATTAGAACGGGCCAAGAACTCATAAAATGATTTCCATGATTACACCTCTGAAGGATCCAATCATCCAAGGACCAAGATCAAGAATTCACTTGCAAAGAGATATGCCAAATATTCAACAAAAACAAGCAGCGGAAAAGCTCATTCATTTCCCTGTCACTACGGGATCTTCGAAAATGAAAATCCCAAGAAGCCGAAGGACTACTCGGAACAAGAACAAAATAAGAAATAATGTTATTCTGCCCTCAACAAGAGACGAAGAAAAGAGGTGGACAAAACATTCCCCAACCAAGAATCTTTCTAGAAACAAATATGAGAACCCCTTTCCACGACAAATTTAGTATGGGGAATGAAGAGCAGATAAATCTGAGAGATAGATCTCCTCGGGCTCTCCGTAGAACATCTAAACCTCAAATTGGCCCACCCGTTCTCATTCAGCCTAAACTTGCTTTTAACAACCCTGTGCCAAAGGGAAGAATCCTCTATAGGAAAGCGCCAAAGGCATTTAACCAAGAGAGCAATGTTTTCAGATACCAAATTTCCAAGGCCTAACCCACACTCCTATTTTGACCTACAGACAACATCCCAGCTCACTGAGTGGTCCCTAAAACCCTCAACCGCAGAACACAACAAAACTCTCATAATTTTCTCAATCTTGCTAGCAATCCCCAAAAGAAATCTTAAAAAACAGACAAGTAATGCAGCAGGATACTAGACAAGCAAGCCCAAATAAGAGTGACTCTAACCTCAAGAGGGAAAAGAGCGCGCCCCCCCCCCCCCCCCTGCCATCTGGATGCTTGGCCACCTTTACCACTACCCAATTTTAAAAATTCGCAGATCTGATGCTTCCTCCTAAAGGGACCCCTAGATGTGACAAAGGCCAATCCAATAAGCCACACCCTAACAGCAGGGGACCACCACCTAGCTTTCTTAGCAGGCATGCACTCTTCCCCATGTTAGTATTAAGCACAGAAACCTCTCAAAAACATGGAGACACAAAACACTCCTAAAATAAAGAAAATGGTCATCCAAAAAGAAAAAGGTGTCATCAGCAAATTAAAGGTGAGAAACTATCTCATCTCTCCCCACAGCCAATGCTGTCACCAGTCCCTTGTCTACTGCCCTATCCACCATCCTACTCAAAACATCAGCCACAAGAACAAAACAAAAAAAGGGGAGAGTGGGTCACCTTATCTAATAACCCTCGGGGCACTAAACCAGGATTTAGGTTTACCATTCACTATCACCAAAAAGAACACATTAGACATGCAACTGCATGTCCATGGACGCCATCACTCACCAAACCCTTTCCTCACAAATATTTTATCAAAGAATTTCAAGCTAACTCTATCATAGGCTTTCTCAAAATCCAATTTAAAGATGATCCCCTTCTTCTTTCTCCTCCAAACATCCTCTACCACCTCATTTGCTACAAAAATGGCATCCATCATCTATCTAACTCTGACATACGCACTCCGAGCATTAGAGATGGTCTTATCAAGCAGTGCACTCAACCTATTAGCTAATAACACACAGGTGTATTTTGGTAATTTTGGAGACTAATATAGTTCTCTATTAGGTTTTATAGTCACCTGGCTCAAGGACTTGTCTAATTCTTATTTAGTTTAAGTAATTCTTAAATGAAATTTGGTGCTTGAATCTTATTCAAAACTTTTTCCTTCACTCCATATTTCTTTGTTGCAAGAGATTTCCAATCGTGGCACTCTAATTTCCCAAATTTTCTCTGCGTGTTAGTGTAACTGAGTTCATTTAAAGCCCAGCGAGTTGCGAACCAACTATTTACCAATTCAAAAGTTTCTACTTAAAACCCCCCAAAAAAAAAAGATCCCTAATCAGCTCGGTGTTTTTTGGCTTGTTTGAGCCTTTGACTTACATAAGACGTACCTAAAATCTATAAACTTACAAGGCCAATCGTACCCTTAGTACCTTTTAATTTTATTTTATTTTTTCTTGTCAAAAATTTGATCTTTTCTCTTTTTCTCCTTCACCTCTTCTTTTGCTCTTTTCCTAGTTCTTCTTTCTCTTAATCCCTTTCTCTTCTTCCCTTCTTCTTTTTCCTTCTCTCTCTCTTCTATTTTCTTCTCCTGCCTCAATTTCTTAATTGGTTTATCACTTTCCATTCCAGAGAGTTCTTTGCTTGTACAATTTGAATTCTCCCCTCTCATCAATAGGATAAAAGACTCACTAAAAGATTTAATTACTTTCCACTGCTTGGATTGATTCTCTAAACTCAGGGAGCAATCTATCCAAAGATTAGGAGTAAACCAACAAATTCTTTTTGTTGAATTGGTAAAACCCTAACAACTCTGTATTGATCATTCCCCAGCAGCAATCTATGCATAAGACCTGTAAAATTTAAACCAAGTACCAATCCATTATTACACATATAATACTCTATGACTCTATATACGCATCTTTGACTTTCACTCTCTCTCCCAAAACTTGCTTCCTATATCTCCCATGCATGTAAGCTTACTTGAAAATTTCCTAATTCCTGGACTTCACACTGCATTTTCAGTTTTTCACCTTGTCATACAATAACCTTTTTTTCCAAATTTCCTCCTAATTTCTCAGCATAAAGATGTCAACACTCACAACTTAGTGCAGTAATATAAACAATTTCATAGATTACTGCTTACTTTTAAAACTAGTTAAGATTAAATGACATATGATTTCCATACCATATGCAGGAGAAGGAAATGCAACTTTAATGATGAAAAAATGGTAACCCTACAAAATCATAAATAGACGGGGGCAATGCAGAAATAAGAAGATATTGACTCGCGGTGAATGCAACATATACATTTCATCTACAGGCAATTTTCAGGAACATGTGACTGAATGGATGAAATGAACTCTTCATTGCGTGAAACCAATTAAGACAAGCAAACAATCGATGTCATCCTAGACTGTGAAACAATTAAACTAACAGCATATCTCAACAACTATCAAAAATTAAAGCTTAAACACCAATAAAAACCAACAGTTCAAAATCAACAAATCAAGGAGAAAAAAGATACTTACTTCAGTTGATGGAGTAATATCTTCCAGAATCCACTGTTAGACGCAATAAGAAGGAAACAGAAAATTGAAATATGAACACCAGCTGAGCCAGAAACGAAGAACTGTAACAATGCAAAACCCTAGAGGGAGAGAGAGAGAGAGAGACTCTTTCAATCACTTCAAAATTTAAAACTCTCATCTCCTTGTCTCAGACAAGAAGAGAGGAGAGGTGGCAAGCAAACAATGAGGTGGCAAGCAAACAATGAGACAGCTTCGAAAGTGGGTTTGGCCACGCATGCATATTTGCCAGCTGCTTAATGCTTGCAAGCCGCAGATGCCAACCGCAGGTGGTGATGCGAAATTAAAATTTTGTGTTGTTAAAGGATATATAAATATATGAGAAAAAGTTATTTCTTTGATTTCATTTAAGTTTAGCTTTCTTGCATTTATAGTCGCATGACTTTATTAAATTTTTTAAAAAAAAAACCTTAATAAATATCAAATATAAACAATTACACATTTATTTAAATTGCCATTGCACTTTAAAAAATATTTAAACTTTTTCAAGGCATATTTCTTAATAAGAGGGACAGAATTCAATAAAAACAATTGCCTTCGTAAAATGATTTTAAATAGTAATCCAAAGACTAAATTTTATTTTAAAATACTAATAGTTATCACCTTTACAAGGTTTCTAAGTAACACATACTTGAAATTTAAATTTTTACTATATTAGGTTTTTAGTTCAAAGCATGTTAGGTATTAAAAAAAAAAAACATTTTGAAATATTAGTAGTTAAGACATATCTGTTTACCTAATTTGTTTGCTATACATGTCATTTGTATATGAGAAATTATTTTTTAAAAAATTAATAGTTCACTTTCAAAGTCAAAAGAAAAAATTAACACTAAAATATATGAGTGGTACTCTTTCAGTAAACAAATCAAACAAAAAAAGCTAGTTAAACCCAAAAAAAAAAATCTATTTTTTAAAAAAATATCATAAATGTGTCACAATTGATTGGTGAAAAAAATACTTTTTTTTCTTCTAAATAATATAATAAATTTTTTCTTTTAAAAAATTACTAGGGTTAACATACAATATGGCTGCATCCATAACCTTATAATTGAGGATTACCCTACTTATAGACAAAAATTTCAAATTAGTCGAATTCCTTTAATTTTTGTATCATTTTAATCATGAAGGTTCACTACTACGAATACAAGAATATAGTTGGAATTGGGATAGACTTGTATATATGCACTCATTATTCGCGAATACCCTTTGAAATCCAAGCATGACAATTAATCATATCAGCAATTTCTACAACAAATAAAAATAAATTAATTTTTGAAATAAGACAAATAAAATCAGAAAATCACAAGAATTCTTTGTGTTTTTTTTTTTTTTTGTTGAATAATTGAGGACAGTTTTAGAATTAAGAATCTATACTAATATAGAAAGTCAACCTTATTTTGGTATTCATCATTTTTTATGAAATACTTATCATGCTTATGCCTCGTTAAAAATACATTAGGATTATTGGTAATTTCAAAAAAAAAAAATCAAATTTCAAATCACCTATAAATTCTCTCACCATATATCATATCTCCAATTAAACATTAATAAAAAAGAACAATTCAAAATCAATAAAACAAGTTGGGAAAAAATTACTTTGTTCATGGACTAGTATCTTCAGAAAACTGCCTCTAGAAACAATAAGAATGGCAAAAAACGAATGAAGAAATTAGAGAGCTGGTATACAAACTTTTGGTCGACGCAAAACAAAGAATTGCAACAATGGCAAAGCTCCTTCTCACCTATCAAGACTGTGAAGAGCAGGTATTCAGGAGAAATTGGTTGTCACTGCTCTGTGTGAATACACTTAGAAGCTGGGCATTTGTACAGCTAGAAAATAGAATTGACAAATCTATGTGGATCCAAAGGTTGGTATTCACATAATTCTTCTTTTTTTTTTGTAATCAAATGTGGTCAAATCTTGGTGTGCATGTATGTTTGTGTATTTCCACAGCATATTTTTGCACTCACGATATTCTCCTGCATTCCACAAAGAAAATTGTTCTTGCTTGTCATAAGATAAAATTTGTCTCCAATCAATTTACCTATACTCAAACATATATACCTGCATATATGCATACATACATGCACTCATGTATGTTGCTATGGCTCATAAAAGCACCTCCTAAGCCACAGTAGATATTTTTGTGTGAATGCATCTTATATTCATCAATCTTCATCTTCCTAAGAACCTCCACCTCTCTTTCTAAACAGAAATTTTTAGATTTATTTGAGGTATTCTTTGAAATAAGGAATTACTATAACTCACAGATGTGTTTTCATATTTTCAGAGATTAATATAGTTCTCTATTACTAGTCATGTGGCTCTAGGACTTGTCTTATTCTTACTTGAATTTAATAAGTCGTTTGAAAATTAGGAAGACTTGTTGTTGACTCTTATTCAAAACTTAGAAAGCCTCTTTTGCTCCATATTTCTTATTCTAGGAGAGTTCCAATTGTGGTACACTGATTTCCAAAAATTTATAGTTCCATTTAGCATTGCTTTGAGTTCAATTAAAAGGGCAGTGAGTTGCAACCCAGCTCATTACAAGTTACAAAGTTTTTTTTATGTTAAAACCAAACAAAAAAATGATTCTTAATTAGCTTTAATGTCGTTTAGGCTTGTTTAAGGTCTTGACTTATGTAAGAAGTACCAAAGATATAAATACGACAAATTGTAGCCTTGATGCGTTTTAATGTTACTTTATTTTCGCTCATCAAAAACTTTAATCTGTTCTCCTATTTTTTCTCCTTTGCATTTTCCTTCTCTCTCTTACCAGTTCTTCTTTCTCTTTTCCGCTTCTTCCTCCTACTTTTCCATCTTTCTAATTTCTGTTGTCCTCCCCTGCCTCACTTACCTAACTGGTTTTTCACTTTCTACATCAAAGAGGTCTCTACATGAAAATGTTGAATCCACCTCTCCCCTGAATAGGATAAAAGATACTTCATCTCAACGATTTATTTAGTATCCTCTGCTTGGATGATTCTCTTATTCTAGGGGCAATCCATGCATGAGATTAGCAAAAGTAAAACCAGAGTGCAAAATATTTTTTGGATTGGTTACAACCTTAATTTCCCAGCAATTTGTGCATAGGAGTATAGAATTATACCAAGTACTAATCCATTTTTACATCTATAATCTGTAACTCCTTAATGACTCTATATTGACACTTCTAGTTTTTGCTTTCGTTCTCTTCCCAAAAACTTGCTTTATATATCTCCCATGCCACCATGCTGCCCATGCATGAAAACTATCATATCCCTAGCTTTTACACTGCATTTTCAGCTTGTTATTTTCCTTATTTTCCCCAAACTTCCCATCATAAAATATGCATATTTCAACAGGAGTAAACAATATTATGGATAAATATTAGCTTTTAAAGCTAGTTTAGTATAAATGACAATGCCAAATCTATTTTTCATGTAGGAGAAGCTAATGCATCTTAAATGAGGACAAAATGGTGATCTTACAAAATAATAAATAAAGGGGGACACTGTAGAAAAATTTGAAATATAGACTTAAAGCGAATGCAGCACAAATACATTACAAATCTGTGGGCCGTTTTTAGGACCATGCAATCGAATGGATGAAATGACCTCTTCGTTGCGCGAAATCAATGAAGGCACACGCACGCTAACGAAGCCATCCTAGAGTGTAGAACAATCAACTAACTGTATATCCTAAACCCTATCAAAAATTAAAGTTCAAACATCAATAAAAACAGACAATTCAAACTGAACAAATCAAGGCGGAAAAAAAAAAAAAAAAAACTTACTCCTGTTGATGGACTAAAATCTTCCAAAACCGCCGTCAGAAACGATAAGAACGGCGGAAAAAAGAATGAAGAAATCAAAGAAGTGGAATATGAACTCCAGCTGAGCGTGAAACGAAGAACCGCGACAATGGCGAAACCCTAGAGGAAGAGAGAGAGACTCCTTTTCTCTCTCTCTCTCCAAAATTCAAAACTCTCTTCTCCTGGGGGAAGGAGGAGAAGAGAGGAGAGATGTGGCGAGCGAACAACGCGACGGTTTCAACAGTGGGTTAGTGGCTGCACAGTCGCGGATGGCCACCACCGCGCCATGATAAACAAATTGATTTATGTTGTTAGAGGAGATCAGTTTTTAACCTCCACATTTATTTCTTGTTTGTCTCTACTATTAATTAATGAAGATGGTGATTTTTAATTAATTTTTTTATCTTCAGCTATTATGTTTTTAGAAATATTTTCAATTTATAAATTATCTTGTGAGTTGTAATTATGATATTTATTTATTTTTAATTATAAATTTATAAGTACAGTAGTCTAATATATTATTTTTAATATAAAAATATTATAATATAAAATCATTTTGAAAATCATGTACTTGATTATACTTGTGTAATTTTTTTTATCTTATATTTTATAAGTATTTTATTTTAATATGTAATTTTTGAAATGTAAATAAAATTCTCATATAGTATAACACTATAACATAATTTATTATTTAATATAAAATAATAATATAATAAAAAACTACCATAACATTATATTTTATTGCACAACAATATTTTTTTTATAATATATCATTATTACTATTATATATTTGTATGAAGGATATTAATAGCTAACATCTTATCTTATTTTAACGTTATAGATAATAATGTAATAAATAATCATTATACCATGATATTTATAATTTAATTCTATCATATTACTTTTTATATGTTATAATACTATTATATATAATTTGAATATTAATATCCCTAATAATAATGGTTAAAATATTTTTTATTAAAATATTATCATATATTTATATTTAATGATGTCACAATATTAATATTCTATTTTAGATTTATGTAATATATTTTATATTATATATAGTATTATATTAATATTTTTATGTTTATGTAATATATACTTTATTATATTAATACAATATCATATTATAATATATATATATATATATATATCTGCCTACATATATTTAATATACTATAGCATTATATTTTTTCTATACTATATCATTATTAATTTTTTTATTAAATATTTATAATTTATAATAATAATAAATATTTTATTTATTTATTTATTAAAATTTATAAATAATAATATAATAAATTCATAATCAATTCTTAAGTACATCATAATATTTTAACATTTAATACCATTCTATTAATTCTTATGTATTATAGTATTATTATATATAATACAAAATATTAATAATGATGGTTTAATATTTGTGCTAAAATATATAACAATATTTTAAATTTTAATAATGTACCATAATATTAATATTATTGTTGCGACGTTCCACGGAGCGAGTGCGCCCCGGGTGGACAAAATATAAAATGATTTTAATTTTCGTGAAAAATGGATGGTGGAGTCGTCACTAACTTTTTTAGTGTGGTTAAAACACATAATTACTACCCACTTAAGGGTAGAATCGGTCTGCGTATACCAAATAAGAGATCGGGAATTCAGTTACGTAAGGGGAAGGCATTAACACCCCCTACACGCCCGTTCTACGAACAGTACCTAATTAATTAGAAAATTATCCCAAATTAAATTTAATAGCCTTTTTAAATTACTCTCTTTGGAAAATTGCAAAAATAATGCAAAATACTAACCACACAAATATTTACATAATATACATATTCCCTTATAACTAAGGCATACAATACTCCAAAGAAACCATGCCCCCTTTTAAAATCATAAGGAAAGGAAAATCCAGAAAATACATTACGAAAATAGCTCCCAAAGTTGTTTCACAAACTTTATAGAATTTTTCAAAATATCAAATAGTATTTTCCAAATTTTTCTAGGAGTTTTGTGGATTCTTTCGGGATGCAAAGTGAGCAAAAATATTTTTTAGAATTTTTCTACTATTTTTCCAAATTTTTTGTGATTTTTCCAAGTGCAAAAATTATTTTCTGACCTCAAAATATTTTTTAGAATTTTTCTATAATTTTCCTGATTTTTTGTGATTTTTCTTTTATGTTTTTTCCAAATTTAAAATCAAATAAATAATATAATACAGCAAATAAATAACAAAAATAAGAAGACTGGTTTGAAACCCGTTCATGGAGGCGAATTGGTTTGAGGGGGAACCGGTCTTGATGGGGAGGTCAAACATTCAAAAGGGTCAACCGGTTCAAGGCCCAACCATTCGTCGACCACCGGATGGATAGGAGCATGCAGATGGGATCAGTGATGTTGGCCTAATAAGGCTTAAGAATCATATTTTGATGATAACAAATCAAATGAACTTAACATATTTGGTTAAATGACAATGTTTTAGGACGAAAGTATTTTTGGATCAAAAATCAAGTGACTCCAGTAATCAATGTCAAAGTGCTTAAATAGTCCTATGGCAGCTCGAACTTAATGCTACAAAGATTTTATGAAGGCTACTGAAGTTTGAAGACAAGTTATACATGAAGAAAAGAAGCTCTACATGAAGACTTAGTGAATAGAAGTGTCATAGTTGTTTAATAGTCCCATGTAAGTACTTCGCATGCTTTCAATATAAGTATTTGAAGCTCTTAGGAACAATTATCGACTTAGATACGAACTTTTGAAAACCTCATAAAATGTTTTTAATAAGTCTCATTTATGTTTTTACAAAATCAAAGGTTTAAAGTGTTGAAAAACAAAGATTTTGAAAAATTGCAAGACTAGGCGACTTACTTTGTTTAATTAGTTGACTGACATCTTCAATGTATTCAAAGTTTTTGGAAAGTGGTAACTTCAGGTGATTGACATTTTATGCTGATGAAAATTAAACAAACAGAATAGCATCAGGTGACTAATCCCATTCTGTGTTTGAAAATACGCTCTACTTAAAAGGCACAGGCGACTGACCCCTATACTTCAGTCGACTGACCTTCGGTTTTTTAAATATAAAATAGAGAGGGAAAGTTTCCAAAATAAGATTGCTTTGACCTCAAACTTTGTAAAAACTTGGGGAATACGAAAGTTAAAGTTTTTTTATCTATAAATACAAGATTAACCCAATAATTAAATCACCAACAAACAGCAATCAATCTAATTCTTATTCTTTCAAAGCTATCTTGCTGAATACATTTGTTGACAGTTTTTTGTTGAGTCTTATTGAATTAAAGCTCACAGTTCTTGTCCTCTAAACTGAGTCTTTTCAAATCGAAAGAACCTTGGTGACATTTACTCTGAGCATCATCTCTTTATATTGATAAATTGCTGAAGTACATTATGATTTTAACTGTACAAATAAGCTCTTTTGAGAGTGTTTCTTGTACACAAAATTGTTCTTGTATCTCTTATTATTTTTTATGGTTCAGGGGATTGAATTGTTGCACTAGTAAGAGGGGATTCTCGTTAGAGAGGGAAATCCACCTGAAAATGAGATAGGTTGTAACTTTGGCCTAATAAAGAAAGTTGGAATCCTCACAGCGGTTGCTTGGGGCAAGGACGCAGGCCTTGGGCCGAACCTTGTAAAAATCTGGTTTCTCTCTCTCTCTTCCTTACTCTCTTTAATTTTCTACATATATAAATTGTGTGGATGCTTACTTAATTGTTGGAAATTAATTTGTTATTGGGAATTGTGGAAACCTTAATTAAAGGAAGTACGTTGATTGATAAATATCAAAACTCATTAATTTATTGATTAGTTACATACTTAAATTCAAGTAATTTATTTGATATCAAAGTCTGAATTTTGAAAACTTACTGAAATTTCTATTTTGTTTCATATTGTGAAATCAAGCTTACCTTGTTGATTGAATTGACATATTCAAAAGCTAAATTAAGTTCTAATTTTGAATTAAATTGCTGAAAGGAATATTGATAAAGTTGCAAAGCATTGTAAAATAAAATCTCTGAAATTTTATTCAAGTTGATATTTTCATTCATAAAGATTTTTAATCTTAAATTGATTTTTAGTTGTACTTTTTTTTGCAATTCAATTATACTTGTGTGATTTATGAATATAAAATAGTTGGGAAAGACTTAATAAAAAAGATTTATAAATAAATTTTTAAAACTCAATTCACCCCCCTCTTGGGAGTTCACCTTACTTCTCAAGTGACATGGCGTTGATTCGGGTTGTCCCTAAGAAAAATGGATCGAATGTCTCAGGAAGAGTTGCATGATTCCCTACGCATGTGGAGGTGTTGACGCCGCGTGTCAATGATTGAGTGGAGGAACCGATACCAGTGCAGATTGGTGACGTGTCGTCATCTCGTTCGTTGCAAGGAGGTAAGGATCAAACGGTAGAAAGAAGGCACCCTCGGATTGATAACGTGGCATTGATCCGTGCCATTCCGGGAAAGCACATATGTAGAGACCTAGAAAAATAAAAGGAAAATTAAAAAGGAATAAAAGCAAGGTTCGTCGACGAACCCCCTAGTTTCGTCGACGAACTCCCATATACAGTTCGTGGATGAGCTTCAGTGCCTCGCCGACAAAGAGACACCGAGACGGGGACATGCAGACCCTTTGATTCGTCGATTAACTCATTATTCTCGTCAACGAACTCCCTTCTTCGGTTTGTCGACGAGTCCACATGTCTCGTCGACAAAGCCACGTGGCAAAAGTCTATATATATACACACAAAATCAGATTTTTTAGGCGAAACTTTAGCTGACCCTCTCTCTCTCACTAGATTTTCGGTGCCTCAGCCTTTTCTCTAGATTTCCAGCTCCATCTCTCCCCGGTTTGACGATCAGAAGCTACCACGATGATCTTTGGGAGATTCTCTACAACTTAACCGGAGCAGAATTTTGATTTGAGAAGTTTGGGCACCATCCCAAAATTAGGATAAGTGGGTTATTTAAGGTTTATTTGGTTTGTAGGATTTTCTGAGCCCAGATTTTATATCAGATGTAGATACATTGGTGTTTGGGGTGATTAAACTAGGGTATTGTGAATTCAGGGTTTGGTGCATATACTGCAGGCAAGCTAAGGAACCAAGAGGGTGTTTCCAAGAACCCGGGTAAGATGATAAATAGTTTATAATTTAGGAAATGTGGGTATGGAAATTATCCTGGAAATTCAATTGATTGACAGGAAAATATATATGTGCATAATTTCAGGATTTTAGAATTATGAATGCCATATGTGTGAGTTAAGAATTAGCTAACGAGCTTAGTTTGTTAGGTAAGAGAAATATGTTATGTCAGTTAAATTAGGAATTTTTATCAGTAAAATTTATGTATTCTAGTATATGTACTTCAGATGGTGAAAGATATTAAATTAAATGATTTTCAGGATTATTATTTAGATCATAAATTATTTTATTATAAAAAAATATAGATATCAGGATATGGGATATTTAATTATATTAGTAGCGTGACATGAGTTAATATCAGACCAGTACAGTAGTTATACAGCTTTTAGATTATCATGATTTATAGTAAGCGTACAAAAATATATATATTACAACATTTTTTGGAATACCATGATATACAGATTTCAGAACTATAACATTCAGATTATTCAAATATTCAGATATTCAGTATTCAGATATTATAGATTACACAGTATATTCAGATCAGTTATTACAATGTTATAGTTATTTAAGTTATATAAGAATCATAGTAAAACAGTAAGATATATATATATATATATATAATATTATTATTATATAGTATCAGATCCCTGATGAATTAGTTAAATTCAGATTCAGTCAGCAGAACACGGTACCGTAGTTATTTCATATCAGAGTGCAACCCCATATCTTAGATAGTGTGTGAATTTCCGTCAACCGTGCCTTGGAGGGATTGTAGGCTCCCTAGAAATCTGGGTTGAGGAGGCTGGTTTGACGAGGGAGAGGTCAGTTACCGAGCCTTTGGAGGGATTGTAGTATGGTCAGTTTGATGATTGATAGAGTTTCAATTGACTTATCTTAGTGGGCCAACCAGTGTCAAGTCCCGCCTATGGGCCGCACAACCCTATAATGAAAGGTTAAATCATGACATACAATTTTCTAGGGAAACTTCAAAGTCATATGTATATATATAGATTTACAGAAATCATCAGACTTACCTATATATTATAAAAGTATGATTAAATAGTAAGTTCAAAAATAGTTGTATTTTAAACTACATAGGTGTGAGTTATACAGTACTATATTTTACATGTTATCTCAGTTTCAGTTAATTGTCAGTATATTATTCATGTAAACTCAGATACCACACACTGGTAACAGCATATTTCTTCTTACTAAGAGTTGTCTCATCCTAGTAACTTAACATTTTTCAGGTGATCCAGTTAGACGAGCAGATCAGGCTCGGAGATAGAGAGGTCATTTACACTACCCTATTTGTAGGATAAGTGTTTTTAGGGAGATGCATTTTTGGGTAGATTTCAGGAGTTTTGGTAATTGTTATTGAAGGTTGTGTATCTATGTATATATATTTTGGGGAAAAATACAGAATTCTAATATTGTAATAATGGTTGTACAATTTTATGTTTTCCTGCTACATAGGTGTATTTCAGTAGGTTTTATCAAGGGTATCAGAGTAAAAGAATTATTAGTCTATATATATATATATTTGGAGAAAAAAAATGGTATGAATTTTGAGGTCGTTACAACATATCCAATAGCTAGGTGGTAAGCATACATGGATTGGTGACGTGGCCATATCCGCACCATCCCCAGAAAGCAAAGATCGTGCGATTCAAAAGGGAGTTGCATACGTTTCAATGTGCGTGGACATGGTTGATACACGTGTTACACATCGGTGGTGGATCAGACACCATGTGTCACGATCCTACTACTTCGATACGAATGATACTTAAACCAATTTTTTTTCTCTTCCTTCATTTTCATTCCCCCATTCTCGAGACGACCCCTCTCTTCCTCTCTTCCTTTGTTCTTTTGTTCTTCTTCCTTCGCCTCCCCCTTCTATTCTCTGTGACTTCCCAAAACCCTAGCTTTACCTGCAAATCCCCCCCACTCATCTCCTCTCTCTCTCTCTCTCTCTCTCTCTCTCTCTCTCTCTCTCTCTCTCTCTCTCTATCTATCTATCTCTTCTCAAGCTCTGGTTCTCTTCTCCATCTCTGTAACTCCTAAAACCTTAGGGTTTCATACCTCTCTGTAACTTCCATCATCGATCCTCATTTCTTCTCTCGAGTAACACCATTCTGAAACCTTAGGGTTTCCTATAACTCTAAACCTAATCTCGTCTCAGTTCCTTCTCGCAAACGAAACCCTAATCTCCCTCACCCATTTCTTTCTCTAACTTTCTGTTTTCTACGAATGAAAGACCCTAGATCCTTGACCCCTCTAATCCCTCTATCACCTCTCTCGCAAAGGAAACTCTTTGAAACTTTCCTTGAAAAACCCTAACTTCGAACTCCCCTCTCTGATTTGAATGTCTCTTCTTCAGTTTCATGTTGGTTCGAACCAAAGCCTATATCCTCATCTCTCTTCTCTCACCCTCTCTAGTGCTCTTCTCTTTCCAATCTGAAGGTCTCTTCTTTAGTTTCATGTTGGTTCGAATCGAAGCCTATATCCTCATCTCTCTTCTCTCACCCTCTCTAGTGCTCTCCTTTTTCCGATCTTACGATCTTGAGAACTTCGACCGAGGCTCTGGTTTCTGTCACAACGTTGAACGGTAAATGCCCTTAAGGGATCTCAGAAAAGAGGACTGATCTAGAACTCAGAGGGGGGGGTCCACTCAGCTTCCAAAGATGCCCATAAAAATAAATAAGTTTCTTTTTATTTTTATCTTGATTTTTATGTTTATACTTCTTGTTTGAAGTCTGATGTGTGTGTGTGTGTGTGTGTGTGAGATGATGATGATCTGAATATTGGTGTTCAGATTTTTTGCAATGATATGAATATTGTTGTTGCTGAGGTTTTAGATTAGGATTAGGTCTATTAGGGTTTGTGTTTTAGGTCGAAGATGAGTTAACTCGTCTTCACCCGATGAGTTGCACCAAGGTTGACTCGCACGAGTCAACCTGGGAGGGGGCTGTGTGGACTCGGGTAAACCCAAGTGGGTTTGGACACGTGTGAGAAGCTTGACACGTGTTGGGTTTTGGTTCTTTTTAAATCAAATGGGCTTCGGGTGTTTTTAAATGGGCCTTGGGGGGTTTTAAAATAAATGGGCATGGGTTGATTTTAAAAACGGGCTTTTTTTTAATAAAGATAGAGAGAGAGTTAGGCCCCAGGGTTGTAAAAGTGGGCTTTGGATGTTTTTTTTTTTTTTTTTAAAAGTTGGGCCTCAGGTGATTTTAAAAACAGATGGACTTCGGGCTTGGGCCTTTTGAAAACAGGCAGGGCCTTGACCCTTTTTAAAACAAATGGGTTGAGCCCTTTAAAAAAAAAAACCAATGGGTCGGGAACCTTTTTGAAACAAATGGGCTGAGTCTTTTAAAAACAAAGTTGGGCCTTGGTCTAGATTGGGTTTGCCCTCGGTGGTTCGAACTCGAGTTCGGATTCAGTGGGTGTCGAGTCTAGGTTCGGTGGGTATCGAATTTGGGTCAGAGGATCCAAGCAAAACTCAGTTCAGGGGTTCAGTGGGTTGATCAGTCTGGTTCAGTAGGGTCCAAGTCGGGTCAGAGGTTCGGGTTTGGGCCAGTCTTGGTTTGAGTTCCTAGCAGGTTCAAGAGGTATCAGTTTTAGTGGTTGGGTTCAGGTTTGAGTGTGAACTTGAAGCTTAGATAAGGGTACCTGCATCCATAATTTCCATTCACAATGCATGTACATTGTAGAAACACGGGGAAGGAAATCCTTAATTTTATCTTTGAACTCTCTCTCCTCCGGTCTTCTTCTCTTGGGGGTAAGTTTGAGCTTACTTCTAGCTCTTGGTCCCCAAGCGATCATTACAGCTTATTGCAGTTGATATGAGAACCACTCCTTAGTTCTCCCGGCTCTAGCTTGCTAGTTACCTTTTGATTACTTTCTGTGATTCTCTAATGCTCTCTGCTCTCTCAATTTTTGAAGAGCTTTCTCTACTGCTCTCAATTCTACAGAGCTTTCTCTACTGCTCTCTATTCTGCAGAGCCTTCTCTAAAGCTCTCAATTTTGCAGAGCTTTCTTTATTTTCTAATTCTCATTTCCCTTCTTTTTTTCTCATTTTAATTGTCCGTGTCCCTTTGTACTATGCAAGGTTCCCTATTTATAGGGAGTCAAGGATGGGTTTTGGCGCCCAAATGCCCCTCCAACGGGGCTCCCCTCTAACAGAATTGTTCTAACAGAATTCCCCTCCCCTTTATTCTTGCGATGGCAGGGAATATTTTAACAACCCTCATTCTCCATCATTGCACACCTGTGAATTTTATTTATTTATTTTTTTCTTCTGAATTCCATTTATCAGTCATAACCTACTGACCCTGATTTTCCTTTGGTGTGCAGTACCTCTGAATGCTCTCAGCCATACCAACTAGCAATAGGGGATTGGGGCTTGCTTGAATTTTCTATTTTCCTATATTTTCCTTTGTATTTTCTTGTATGTATTTGCGTTGTACTCTGCTTTTATATTTCCCAATATTTTCTTTTGCATTTCCCTGTATTCTTTCAGTTGTAACTTTTTACATGTGCACTTTTTTTTTGTATTTTCTTCACCATGTATTTTGCAACATCCCTTTGTATTCCAAATTTTAGGCACATGCCCCTCCCCATTTTAATGAAATATGTGACCTCATGTGTGCATTCCAAATTTTGACCGGAGTCCCATATCAACATTTGACCAATCATGCGCAAGAATTAACCGCTAATAAAGCATTATATTAGTTTCCCAGAAGTAAGCAGACCCAAACTCAATATAAAAATAACTCTCAATTTAAAGATAAGGGAACTCAATTTTGGAACTTAAAGGACACCAACTAAAGTTTTCGAGGAGCTCAGTTTAAAACTAAAATTAAAAAGACTCAATTTTTGAAAATCCATGACTTAATTCACAAAACCAGGCGTAATAAAAGAAATTAATTTTGAATTTAAGGGACATCAACTAAAGTTAGAAAAACTTAGTTTAAAACTAAAATTAAATTGACTCAATTTTTGAAAATGTAGGACTTAATTCAAAATTTTAAGAGACCCCATTGAGAGTAACCGGTATTTGAGTTTGAAATAAAAGGACTCAATTTTGAAATCCGGGACTTAAGGACTTGATTTTGAAAAAGGGCTCCATTTGAAATAAACCGGGACTCACTTATCGACGACCAAGACTTGATCGGACTTTTCAAAAAGGATCTTCCAATTTTTAGGATTTAAAGTCAACTTTATTATGCCAGATCTTTTTATAAAGGTTTGGTTGATATTGGGGTGTCTATAAATTTTTAAAATTTATGTATATTATATTACATTATATAAGCTATCGTATTATAATAAATATTGTGTTTCCAGGAATTAAGATTTAATTATGAAATAAGAGTCAACAATCAAAATATATGTAAAAGGGAGAATCCCTATCCTGCATGGTATGGGGATCGGAATGAGATTACCGTAAAACAAACATTAAAAATACTAATCAACCATTCTGATTCTAATTATTAAAATTGTTTCCCAATTATCAAACACCACCTTATTAAAAATTATAATGATTTATTTATTTTTTTTAAAAAAATATTAAATTAATTGTATATCCATACTTTGTGAATATTATAAATATAAGATAACTCTCTCTCTCTATATATATATGGTTTGTTTTATTTTTAACCAAATGAAAATTTCTTCTTTTACTTTCAAATAATAACTTCTAGAAATTATCAATGTAGTTTTATCTAATTGTTGTTGAATTATTTTATAATATATAAATTTACCTATTTCATAAATATTTTATCTCACTTTCAAAAAAAAGAAAGATATTTTTTGTTCACAAAATTATTTATAACATTTACACTTATATATATAGGAATTTTTAATCTCACTTTCAAAAGATAAGGATGTGTATATATACATAATGATTTAATCATTCATACTTTTATTTAGTAAATAAATATGTAAGTAAAATGATTTATATTATTCATACTATAGATACATAGATAAGAGTATATTGTGTTGGGAAACCTGGACAAAAATAGAGATAAAAATACACACAAAAGGATACCAAGGTATACGTGGTTCGGCTAATTTCAGCCTACGTCCACGGGAGAGATAGATATAGTATGTATTTTCTGAAAAAAATACAAAGGAGGAGGAGGTGGAGATAAAATTCTCACTCAAAACTCTCTCAACTCCCACAGCTCTCTCTGCCTTCACACTCACTTCCCTCAACTATGTTATTTTCTGATATCGCTTACATTCACAACACACACCTATTTATATGCAAGGAAAAACTGCCACAATCACATTTGAATTTTTCTCCTGATTTTGTGGAGAACCACCCGCAAGTGAGTAATGGAGGAGAAACCGCAACACTTGAAATTCTGCTCCATAACTCATGCTTTAATTAGGGCATGGACCTATCAATTCTCTCCCTCCATACCCATTAGAGGAGAATGCATGCAACCATTCTTTAATTGGTATTCATCTTGGCTATGTCTCCATATAGCTCAAACTTCTCATGAGATAATACTTTTGTCAACGTGTCTACAGGGTTTTTGTCTACGCGAATCTTCACTAGCTTTAATAGCTGCTGTTTCATTACTTCGCGTATTCAATGATAGCGAATGTCAATATGCTTTGTTTGAGAATGGCACATTGAATTTTTCCTCAAGTCCAAAGCACTTTGACTATCACAATGTACTTTGTACTATTTATGTGTGACACCAAGTTCTTGGATAAACCGCTTCAGCCACAATATTTCTTTACTAGCTTTCATTACGGCAATGTACTCTGCCTCTATTGTAGATAAAATAACATACTTTTACAACTTAGATTGCCATGAGACTGCTCCCTCTACAAAAGTGAAAAGAAATCCTAATGTAGATTTCCTACTATCAAGATCACCTGCCATATCGGAATCAATATATCCTTCCAATACTCGTTCAGCTCTCCTAAAACACAACCACATCTTTAATGTATACTTCAAATACCTAAAAATCTACTTAACTGCTTCCCAATGGTCTTTGCCTAGATTTGAAAGAAACCCGCTCACAACAGCTACCGCGTGGGCAATATCAGGTCTTGTGCAAACCATTGCATACATCAGACTACCAATTGCTAACGAGTATGGAACTGCTTCAATTTCTTCCACTTATTTCCTCGAAGAAGAACACGATCTTTTACTCAACTTGAAGTGATTTTCCAATGGAGCAGTGACTGGCTTTGCATTCTTCATCTTGAACTTTTCAAGCACCCGTTTAACATAATTTTCCTGTGACAACCACAATTTCTTGGCTTTCTTGTCACGAACAATTTTCATACCCAATATTTGCTGAGTTGGGCCTAGATCCTGCATGTCAAAGAATTTAGATAGCTCTTGCTTTAGTTTGGTAATCATACATGTACCCTATCCAACAATCAACATGTCATCAACATAAAGCATCAATATAATTAAATTACCATCAGGGAATTTTTGCATGTAGACGCATTGATTTGCTGCAGTTCTCTTGTAACCATGATTCACCATGAATGAGTCAAACTTTTTATGCCACTGTCTCGACACTTGCTTGAGGCCATATAGACTCTTTTCCAACTTGAAGACAATATGCTCTTTCCCTGAAACTTCAAAACCTTCAAGTTGTTCCATATTGATTTCTTCATATAAATTTCCATGGAAAAAGATTGTCTTTGTGATATCCCATGGAAGAAAGACTTAAAAAAGATTTGATGTTACTACCCATATCAACAAGGTGCTCATTTCTTTTCAAGAGCCTTTCCATGAGAACTCCACGATTAAGCATGCTTGGCTTGGAGTAATCTTGGGATGGGTGACATTCTGGGAAGTTTTCTTAGAAAGTGTGTGAGTGAGGACAAAACATACTGAAAAAGACATGTGTTGGTCTGTGGGGCTAGTCATTAGTCCGATAAGGTCCGCCCCCCTTTTGTCTGGTTCAGGTGAAGGAGGAGAGACGCAGTGCTCCCTGACAAACGCAGGTTGGGGTGTTACAAAATGGTATCAGAGCAATTATCCAGTTGAAAGTGTGATGAGATTCACATCGCTTGGGTTTGGAAATGCGGGTTTGCAACGAGGACGTTGCGTTCTGTAAGTGGGGAAAAATGTGATACCCCGTAGAAAAAAGACTTAAAAAGGATTTGATGTTACTGCCTATATCAATAAAGTGTACCTTTTTTTTCGAGAGATTACCTATGAGAACTCCATGGTTAAGCGTGCTTGGTTTGGAGTAATCTTGGGATGGGTGACCTTTTGGAAAGTTTTCTCAGGAAGTATTTGAATGAGGACAAAATGCATTGAAAATGACATGTGTTGGTATGTGAGATCAGTCATTAGTCCGATAAGGCCCGCTTCCCAATTGGGTCCTTTTGACTTCCCTCAAACCCAAGTTGGGTTTTTACGTAAAAGAAAGACCCACATTTAGCCCCTTAGCCTCTGTTGGGAGCATTTCAAAAAAGTATTCAGCACTTACCATTTAAAATAAGTACTTTTACAAAAAAAGTGGAATTTGACTTGCACCATAACAAACACTTATTGAATTAAGTGTTTTTCTAGAATCACATTTTTTAAAACTATTTAAGTAAAATTTGAGAAACAATCAAAGATAATTTTTAGCCACTTATAAGTGATATTTTTCATAGGTGGGGTCAATTTTGTAAATGTAAAAAAATTTAGTGACTATTTTATAATTAAAAAAAATACATTAGAAGACAATCATATATTATTTTATTATGCATTATAATATATTAATTATTAATAAAATATAATTAAAATTTGGAATAAATAAAAAATTATCTATTAATTTAAATTAATATTAAGTACTAAAAATTCTAATTTAATTAATAATATTATTTCAGCATAAATTAATGTCATAATCATATGTTATAAATATATATTAAGAACAAGATTATTATTAATAAAAAATAATATTTTATTTTCTAATTAATAAAAACAGTCAAATATTAATTAAAAATAATAGTTAAAATAATTATTAATTAAAAATTAATCATATATCATTTTATTATGCATTATAACCTATTAATTATTAATAAAATATAATTAAATTCTGGAATAAACAAAAAGAATCATCTATAAATTTAAATTAATATTAAATAAAATAAAATTTTACTTTATTTATTAATAATATTTTTAATATTAATTAATGTGATAATCATATGTTATAAATGTACGTTAATAACAAGATTATTGTTAATTGATAAATATTACTATATTATTTTATTTACTAGAAAATATTTAAATTTTAATTATAAAAATATTAGTATATTTTATTTAAAAATACATATTAGTTATTATAATTAAATTATGGATTGAACAAGAATTATTTATTAATTTAAATTAACATTAAATAAATTAAAAATTTAAAGTTAATTAATATTATTATTTTTATCATAATTTAATATGATAGTAATATGTTATAAATATACATTAACAAGATTATTTTTAATTAAAAATAATAATCTTATATTATTTTTTATAGAAAATATTTAAATTTTAATTATAAATAATTATTAATGAAATTATTAATTAAAAATATTAATATTTGTAATTTAAAATATGTTTAAAAATAATCTTATAGCAACCAATAATAAAATTAAGTGTTCAAAAACCACTTATTTTAAATACAACCAAACGTCGCTTATAACTTTTAACACTTATTATCAGCATTTATTAAATTCAACATTTTTTTTTCTTCTGAAAAGTACTTCTATATAAGTAGTTTCAAACAATCTCTTAGTGAGCTGCTATTTTGTAATAAAACCTCATAATAGACCTTAAATCAACAAATGGCTCAAATTGGGCCGCAATTAAAAGTAGCGAGCCTGTAATGAGCCCAATCAAATAGAACCTAAATTAGGTTACCATCTCGCTCAAATGGGTCTTAAATCACAAAATTGACTCAAATTGGACCTGAAATTTTTTGACATTTGAGACTCACTTGAAAATACTTTGCGAGTGTAGGTGAACACAGATGAAAGAGACCCAATGCAGTTGCCCAAGGATGAAAATCAATATTTATTTTTTTTTTGGGTATTCTTCTTCCTTTTTCTCTTTGATGTTGTATTTGTTATGCAAATGGATGAATGTAAACAAGCACCTTAAACAAAAGACCTAGTAAATGAATCTTTATTTCAAGGCAATGAGGCTGAGAGAGTCAACAGGAGAGAGCATGCTTAGGCCAACACCTTAGAAGACACCTATAACTAATAACTAAAAAAGAACTAAAATTATAAAAAAAAATAATTTTATAAAATCAAAAGTTTGGTTATATAATGGCCGGAAAAAATATAGTGTTTGTAGATTTGGTTTCGATTTTAATCTTCATGAATCAATAGTTTATTTACAATATACAAATATTTTTGAGTAATTAGTTCACATAAATAAAGTATGGTTCCGCACACTAAATCAAAATCCAACCAAAATATCTATGAGGCTGTTTGGTATCACGATAAAAAATTTTGGGAAAATGGAAATTGAAAACCAAAAATAGAAATTAAAATCCATAAGCCAGCAATGTGTTTGGTTAATATTTGTGAAATAAATTTAAAAACTTGCAAATGTTTGTTTTTATTCTAGATTCAAATAACAATTTGAGAAATATGATTAAAATAATAAAAGTGCAAAGTAATACAAACTAAAAATACTATAATAAAAAAATTATTATCATAAATTCGTTTAATTCTTACATTTTAAGATTCACGTTACAAAAATAATCTTATTGTACATGACAATTAAAAAATAGTAAAAATATTTTGTAAATGTCTTTTATTATTATTTTTAATTCTTTTTGAAATTTTATGAACATTTTTTTAATTATATTTTAAATTCATACGATATTTAATTTTAATATTAATTAAAAAGGTATCTATAAAATAAATGATTTAACTCAAAAAAACAATTCTTGACATAGAAATAGGCTAGCAAAACAATTGAAAATAAAAAATCCAACTTTCTTTTTTTTTCTTGTAAATAATTGGAAACTGACAAGAGAAACATAAAACCGGGAATGTAAATAAACATGTTTCCAAAATCTATTTTTTTCGTTGCACAAACATGAAAAGAGAGAACATAACATACATATGATTATATTGCACAGTGCAGGCTTAGTCTAGTATATTATTTATACTATATTTTAAAGTCACAAAAATAGCATGCACAAATATTTTTGAACGATCAGTTTATATAAAATAAAGTTTCATGGCATACACTTAATCAAAACTTAAGCAAAAGATTTATTTTTTTGAGAAGACATTATGATGCTGTGGCATTGGTTCGAATTGGATAGCCGAGCCGAGCCGTTAATTAGTTCATCGGATTATCTGTTAATTAGTGAGTTCGAATTAGTTTCGATTCATAAAAATATTGAATCGAAACTTTTGATCCAGTTTACTTTTTTGCACTTTGATTCGGAATAAATTTCATATTTTCACTAATTAATTTGAAGAGTTTCGAGGGAGAAAGTGCATTATACGATGGAAAATAGGGATATTTTTGATAGTGTGGATTACAAAAAAAATTTAAAAAAATGCAGTGGTCGAGGTGTAAAACTCTAACAACTCGCTTGTTTCTTTTTATAGTTGAAACGATATAAAGCGTGAATCAAAATCCGTAATACGAAATAAAACATAATAGTTATTCTTTAGAATAAGATGAAATATAGTTAAAATTTAGGTAATATAAGTAATAGTTATTTCTTATCGTTACATTCAACATGTAATAAAAAATAAATGGACAATCACACGGTAACTTTTAGAAATTGTTATTTTTTGTTTATTTCTTATTATAAACTCAAAAAATTTTATATTTTTGTTTGTTTTATAGAATCAACATAATTTTTTATACAATTAATTGTAATTAACTTATTATAATTAGCCTATTTCTAGAAATACACATTGCGCGAACCAAACATGAAGTAAATATTGGGTCCATCCTATACATAAATAGTTTTATAATCTTATAATCAAAACTATATACTTATAATGTTTGTGTGATGGACTTGTATATGGTCATAAATAAAATTTTTTTTATAATATTTTAGATATCAGAATATGTTTGTGTTACTATCCAGTAAACATCTTAGGTTCTGTTTTGATACACATAAAAATAAGCACTTATAACTATTTTGACATAAATAAATAATTTAATTAAAATATATAATCTTTGGTTTATTTAAGAAAATACTTAAATATTTAAAACATATGCCATTTGACGATTCAAAATTTTGAATTAAAATGTGAATTGATATTTTTTATGTTTATGTTTTATAAATGCGATTGAAAGATGTTTAGAAAAAAAATATTTAAGTAATTAAATTTATATTAGGATATTAAATTACTTGCGAGCTTACAATCTAATATCGAAATATTAAACTTTTGTGGTATAATAAATTTCTCTTAATAGATAGTATTTTTATAAACAATATAACACAATATATATTTAAGAATATAAGTTTTGAACTTTAAACTAACCCACGGTTAGCAGCCAATATAAGTATAGGTTCAATTCTTGCCTCGCGGAATAAAAGCCTGAATTTACCTCTTATATTAGGTGTGGAGTCGAAAGTGTGGGCAAGGTACTAGTTTGAGTCCTTGTGACGCCACAGGACGTAACCAAAAAAAATAAAAAAACAAGAAAGATAAAAAGTAACAGACAGCATCACTTTGATTCTGTACGATGTTGTTAGGGAGCGAGCCAGGGCTCTTTTCGATGTTGCCGAGGAAAGAGAAACCTTCGTTTGACACGTGGCAGCATTACTCACCCATTGGTCATAATAAATAATTTCTCGTACGCCCAGACAAAATTAAAGTAGGAAACTAATTGGGTTGTGAATTTGAATATTGGCGTTGGTCGAGGGGGATGAGCGCAGACAGTATCATGGCGCCCGTGGAATGCTGACTATGAAAAGTCAGAGCTCCCCGCAGCCCACACCCCCTCCCGGCCTTCGCCTTTCATGTCGGGAACTTTAATGATGGTCGGAATATTTAAGATAGCAGGGTGTCTCATGATTAAGATTTACATAATTTTGTGACATATAATTATTTAGAAGTTTAGAATGTCCTCGATAAAATTGGAAGAGAGGGATTAACCGATAAAATATTGTGTAAATAGATTAATTCACTAGAACATCTTAATGCTTAAGATTATATATTTTTTTAGGTATCATGTTTGAATATTGAGAGGAACCAAAAAAAAAATTAGATTAGAAAAAGACATGAATGAAAGATATTATATATATATATATATATATATATATAATATACTACATATACCATTAAATATATTTATATAATATATATTATATGTTATATATAATATAAAAATAATAAAATTTAAAAACTTGAGTAGACTTGAAATTTGACTCAAATACTATTATTATGTTCAAACTCGACTTATTAAAATACTCGAGTAGCTTGAAACTCGAATTAAATACTATTACTAAACTCAAACTCGACTCGAACTCATGTATAATCGAGTCGAGTTGAGTTACGGAATGAGTCAAGTTCAAGTAACTCGTGAGTAAGCAACTCATTTACATCCCTACTCTTTACAACCGTGCACACAATTTGTGCTTTATTCTCTAAAAAGAAAATCATCATAGGTCCTCCTACATTTATGTTGAGTGAGTTTTCTTGACAATTACTTTGTAAAACACTTGCCTCGGATTGTATCCAATTCGAGCCAAGTCAATATGTATAGTGAGAACGTGAGATACTCAAATTCAACTCAACTTGAAAACGTTGAATTTAAAACTTGATTTGAACTTGATTGGTTATAAAATTGTTGAACCAAGTTGAATTTGATCTAAAAACTCAAACTCGAATTGAATAAACTCGATTTTAATATAAAATGTTATTAAAATAAATATTAAAATAATATAATAAATATTATAACATAAAATATATAATATATGAGCTTTTTACGGAAATATTTTATTTTAAAATGAAATAAACACAATTATAGGATAGATGTGCTAATATTTACAAAAATAAACTGACTATTGGAAAGTTGATTTCAATATTAAAATACATTTGAAGAAAATAGGAATTAATAATTTGTTGAGAAATTTTTATTCAAATATTTGTTTCGAATTGAAGTTAATAATTATTAAAAAAAATTCAATAGTAGTAACGTTTTATAAAGAAGTCATTTCTATTAAATATTTGTTTAGATAAAAATAATAATTCGAGGAAAAATTAATTCTTATGTTGTAGTTAAAATCTTTTTTTCTAGGAAAATAATAATTACATTAGGTTAATTTAATTTTTAGTTTTTTTTTTTTAATATTAGTTTAGTTGAAATTTTAAATATCTTAATTTGTATTGAAAATTTAGAATGAGGTCAAGTTCGTTAGCTAACAAAATTACGGTTTTATTATACACTAACGGTGAGATTATACACAGGTCTACTGGTATTGAGTACAATACAAGGCCAACAAAGGCGATTCGAGCTAGAAGAAGGATGAAATTAGAATGTTTCAAACGGAAAATATATAAAGGATTAGACATTGATCAAAATGATTGCATGTTAGAATTAAGTTTGAGATATCCACAACGAGGGGGTGGTCAATGGTGGAAATGTAGCGAATGTCAAAATCCTAATAAGGGATGATGCAAATGTGGTAATTGCATAGGACCCGTAGAGTTCTTTTCTTGATGTGTATATAGCTGAAATTTTTGTTAAACGCATCCCTCAAAGCAGGAGTATAGGTGGAGCTTCAACTGTGTAGAGGGAAACATTCTTTCATAGGTGATGGTAGCTTTGGATTTGAATGATGTGCCTAACACATTGTTTCAGTCAAAATTTTTGTCAACAAAATTTGCACGTAAGGAGGATAATTTGCACGGATTCAATGTGGGGCTTGATTTTCATGACAAACCATGACAATCAACTCAGCACAAAATTTGCCCCTATCAGATGCCCTGTTTCAAATATCGCTCGCACGCGTGAGTCTCGATATGGGCTTTTCCCAAAACTTAGTCATAAAAATTGCCTCGGTGTTTTGGTCGTTACTGCCCTCGGCCCTGGTCATCCGAAATCTGCCCCAGTGTTTATTGTCACTGACTTGGTGATATTTCCAATTCCATCAGACATTTGAACTCTGCCTCAATATTTTACTATCACTAACCCAGCGATATTTCCAATTTTATCAGGCATTTGAACTCTGCCCCAGTTTTTTTATTGTCACTGGTCTCAGCCCTGTTTTCAAGTTCAACGTATAAAAGCATATGATTTGGTTTCACTGGAACTCAACACAAAATCTGCCCCTGTTAGGTGTGCCCGTAATTGTTTCCAATCACGTTTTCAAATACCACTCAAATGGGTGAGTCTTGAAATGGACTTTCTCGAAGCTTGTTATGAAATCTTCCCTAAAATATTGGCAATTCTAAACCCTTTTGACTGTCCAACCTTTCTTTGGGGATTTTTGGAAAGCAAACAGATTTTTGGTAATGAAAATGATTATGCATTTATGACATCAACTTAAATCGAGGGATCAATTTGTGCAAAAAAGGTTGTTTCACTATGTTCACAAGTTGTTTTTTCGAAAAGGGTAAATTTTACACCAGTGTCCCCAAGTTCTATGATATTGACATTAATTTATGAAATCAAACTACTTAATCAACTAACTTTCCCCCCTTTTTCACAAACTGCCCCAGTTTCATAAAAAAAGACCTCGTTTCTTCTTTAATGCTATGAAACCAAATGATACTCTCTTGTTAAGCTATTTGTCCATGGTATAATCAAGCTCTGCTCATGCTTCGATCTCTAGATGGTCTTTAAGACTTGGGACGAAATGTTGACCTAAGGATGCAAGTTTTTTGAAAAAGAGGGAAACTCTGACTAAAAAATCCCATCCCCGAATGTCGTGTTCTGCCTTAGTTTGAGGCTTTTATAGAGTATTGACTGAACTTGTTAATTTGAACAAGCTTCCTATGTACCTTTACAGGATCAGGTAATTACGTATGTTAATTTAGGTGCAATCCCAAGAGGGAGGGGGGTGAATTGGGTATTTTAAAATTTGTGTCACTCAAGTTCTAATTTTGAACAACCTACAACCATACACGTACAACTTAGATGTCAAGCAGTTCAGTATTTCTCAACTTATCAATTTTAAAGTGTGATTTTATTAATCAATTAGTCTTACCCAATTACTGTACTGACGTACTAAACAGTTAACACATACACAACAACCACAAAATTAAATGCAAGCGGAAGTTGAAAGAGTTAAGGGAGAGAGAGATGCAAACACAAGTTTTACAAGGTTTAGTCAACCCAACCTATGTCCTCACCTTGAGCAACCCACTCAAGGATTCTACTAATCCCGCTCCTTTAATTGGGATGGAGCTTCCCGTTACAATTCGCTACTTGCAAGAGGCGTTGCTTCCTCTTCACTCCGGTTCGCAATCCGAACTGTCAATACAACAAAAATGATTACAGTTTTCTGCAAAACTCAAATGCTCCTTAACAAACTAATGAGTACAATTAAAATCTTAATATATACTCATATGATATAACATGAAGCTCAATGAGTTTATGCAATATGATCAATAAAGTCTTTTGCAATAACAACTGTATGATCTTTGTATGAAGATTAAATCTCACAAATATGCTTTAAAGATCCAAGTCGAATGTATTGATCTTTAAAAAAATATTTAAACAATAAGTTTTGTAACGACCCGAATTTCTAAATGAAATTTAAATAACAAAGAAAGGAAAATTTGAAAAAGAGAAAAGAAGGGAAGCTGCCAAGCTTCGTCGACGAAGGCTTTAAAGATTTCGTCGACGAACACAGGGTTTTGTCGACGAGAAAATATCGAGAAGCGTTATGAGGCAGCCTGAATTTCGTCGACGAATACAGGGTCTCGTTGACGAAATTTATGAAGAACTCGTCGACAAAGATCGGGCTCATCGACGAATTCCGCTGTCTATATATATGAAAAATCCGATTGTTTATTCATTTTTCACACTCCTCTCTCTCTCCTCTTCGACTCTCTCACTCTCTCTCCTCGATTTTGGGTTGGTTTTACACCAGATCGAAGATCTGAGGCTACCACGACGCTCCTGGCGAAGTTCCCTATAAGTTTGCTAGAGCAGATCATTGGGAAAACGAAGTTGGAAATCATCCCAGAGTTGAGGTAAGACTTTTTAAGCCAAATTAGACTTCATGGTAGTTATAGAAATTGACGTACGCATGAAAATACTGATGTTTAATACTAGGAGTTTTGAGTTTCAGGGTGTTGATCAGGAACTCATACGGGGGGTTAGCCTAGGATATTTTGGGGGCTTTCTCAGTAGTCAGGTAAGGGAATAAATTAAAGCAGTAATTTTCCATGCATATTATTATTAATTATGAGCACATTTATTTTCAGAAAAGCCTATGCTATCTTTGTGTATTACATATGAAATGTATGATTGGAAAATACTGCATTTGTGATGAAAATGTATATGTATGTATAAGATGCCAGAAATGATGATTTTAAAATATGAAGTAAGACTTAACAGCACATGTGTGGCATGGACATTATTTTTATGTGAAGCGAATCATGATATGAATGATTTTACGAGCAAAACATAATTTCAGGTATTTTGAAAGAACAAATTATGCTATACTGAGTTTGATGAATATATATGATAAATGAGTTGTTTTCAGAATATAAATACCTGAAACGATTTTTGGCACGAGGCCGCATTTATGTTTCGGCGCGAGGCCGTATTTATTATGTTATTGGCGCGAGGCCGTATTTATTATGATTTTGGCACGAGGCCATATGTATGATTTCGGCACGAGGCTGTGATGATGTTATGTATGTTTATGTATTATATGTTATTACAACTAGGATGTTAGTTTAGTTCAGTTCAGGGCTCGGTACGGTAGCTATATTGTAGATCAGATATCTACGTCAGATTAGTGCTAACCATCCTATGAGGGGATGGGAGATGGATAGTCGATGTGGCTTTTAGTAGAGTGTGGACGTCCACCTGGCAGTCCGGACCAGGGTGTGGCGGGCTCATCGTACTTACAGACATATTTGATCCTGCAGTAGTCGGCCAGCCATTGTCGGGTCCCGCCTTTGGGCTGCACAACCCGTCATGGGGGGTAATACATGACATTAGCTAGCTATTCATCCTGAGTATATTTTTAGTACTACAGTTACAATAGATGGTTTTTTTTTTTTATGTATGTTATTACAGTGATAACAGATGCTTATGAATGTTATGATTTATTAACAAATATGAAAGTACATGATCATCCAGTATGCTATTATGATTATTTCTAGAATTATAAAATGTACTGTATATGTATAAGTACTTTAAATGTTCATGTTGCCACACAGCTGTATTTAGTTTATTTTCCCTTACTAAGAAGTGTCTCACCCCCAACATTAATTAACTTTTCAGGAAACCCAGAGAGACCCGCGGGTCAGGGCCGCCGTTGAGTGATTGGTGCTTCCCTACTAGAAGGGTAAATGTCGAACTAGGACTAGGAGATTTTTGTTGTATGGTCCTAGTGATGTTTTTTTGACTTTTTGGAGATTGTACATATAAATAGTATATTGATGTTAATAGAAAACTCTGGTATTATGTTTTATGATTGGATGTTGAGATTTATGTTTATTGCTGCTAGGTTTTCCGCTGTATTTGACGGGTGTCCCCGTTACCCACGGGTTCGGGTTGACCATTTAATTATTATGTTATATTTTTATGGAGGGTCACTACAAGTTTTCTGCAAAGATCTAAATCAAATATATGAACTTTTATAAAATATTTAAACAATCAGTTTTCTCCAAAGATCTAAGTCAAATATATGATCTTTATAAAATATTTAAACAATTAGTTTTCTCCAAAGATCTAAGTCAAATATATGATCTTTATAAAATATTTAAACAATTAGTTTTCTACTAAGATCAAATATATTTAACAATAACAGAGCTAAACTGAAATCTTTGAATAAATAATAAGCGTGATGATTTTCAAAGATTCAAGAACTTTAGCAAATCCTGTTCTCAAATAAGATTTTCACGAAACATATATACATATATACATATATATATAACGCCCTGAACCTGCCATGTGGGGCCCAGAGTGTTATGAGACCAATCCGGTGTCTTTGATACCATTCACGCACCAGAACTAATTAAACAACCTCAAATAAAATACCAAGGTACTATATTTACATACGCAAACCCATAAAAAGGTACAACCATATTCTCCATTTTACATAACCAAGACAAAATTATCAAACACAAAACTGTATACATATCCGTTCTTTTAACTACTCACAAGACTAATCTTGCCCTGAAGCTTTCTAAGCTCGATCACCTGGAGGACCTGAAAAGATTAATAATAATTTGACGGGGTGAGACACCTCTCAATAAGGAAGAAAAAGCTATAAACAGTGTGTGGCAGATGGTTTAATATATATACAAAATAACCATCTATTATTTAACAACATCAGCACCCAAAGAAACCACACCATCAAATACATCATTGATATGTGATAACATACCCACATTCATAACTATTTTTACTAATAATTCCCGAGAATAGGGAAGTCTACCCGCTCATACAAGTAATTTCCCTCTGCTTTAATACTAATACTAGGGCACTCACCTTACTCATTGAGCCCTCGAGTTATGTATCCAGGTAAATTCTACGAGAATAAGGAAGATTATTCGCCCATATAGGTAGCTTCCCTCTGCTCTAGAACCAACAGAAGATTACTAAGACACTCGCCTTCCTCAGCAAACCCTCGGATTAAGAATTCTACTCTACCATAAATACTTATATAATCATAGATACACACATTCAATGTCATCATTTCACAGAGATCCACACATAGCTCATGCACACCCACAAAGGGTCCATAACCACACAAGTATCACACTTCACTCAAAACCCACATCCACACAGGATTATTCACACAGTCTTCATTCACACCCACACAAGGTTCATATCCACACAAAATACAACGTCCACACAGGACTATCAACCACATAGGTTACTACTTCACACACACAAACCCGTTCATAGTAAATCGGTAAAACAAACTCCTCATACCACTACCAATGTTCTACCCTCTTAATATAAATGCCTATATAACGACCTCCTTATACCACTGCCAATGTTTTATGGTGATTTATATCAGGTACGATATAATGACCTCCTCATACCACTGCCAACACTATATCACAATTTACATGAACCACAACACATATCAATAACAAAACCAACCACTTAAGCACATCCATGCATTTACCATAGTATACACAATCATACAGTATTCACAACCGAATAGTATTTTCAGTCAAGCAGAATTTGCAGCACAAACCGTAACCACAAGCACATAATAAATCATAGTCCCATAGTACTTGTAACCATTTAATTATGAAAGTTATTTTCCATGCCACACGATTTTTCCCAAATACCATATATTTAATTAAAATCATCCTTGATCCAAAAGTCTTACCATTCAGGAAATTATACCTAAATATATACAATTTTATACTGGAATTTAACTGGTTCAAAAATTTATTAAAAGGCTGCTATAACGTTTTCCTCTTACCTGCATCTCGGGATTTTGCCAAAAATCAAACAAGAAACGAGACCTTGTATTCCAAAAATCCCAACTTAATTAGTTTAACCTCAGGATATTTAACATTTATCATCTCCTAAGCCCACACGCTCCCAATACTTAATTTAATATTGAAAATACCCTACTTACCCCGATTTTGGAGTGGTTCCCAAACTTCTCAAATCGAAATTCTGCTCTAGCTAAGTTGTGGAAAATCTCCCCAGGATCATCATGGTAACTTCTGATTGTCGAACCGGGGAAAAATGGTTCGAAATCGTAGAGAGAAGGTAGAAGGGCCGAATTTTAGAGAGAGAAAAGAGAGAAAAGTAAATTCTCTCGCTGAAACTAGTCTTTGGCATATTTATAGGTGACTTTACCATATGGCCTCATCGACGAGCCCAAGAAGACCATTGGTCGACGAAGCCGAGAGTTCGTAGACGAAATTCAGAAAATCTAAAACCTCCCTTGGTAAATCTTCGTCGATGAGACATGCATACTCGTCGATGAGACTCAAAAGATCGCTCCTTGATGAAGATTATTCACACAGTCTTCATTCACACCCACACAGGGTTTATATCCACACAAAATACAACGTCCACACAGGATTGGTCCACACAGGACTGGTCCACACAGGACTAACATCACACAGATTACATGGTCCACACAGGACTATCAACCACACAGGTTGTAGAGACCCAAACAATTTTTATAATTAATAACAGGAGAAAGAGAGAAAAGAAGGAAATTAAAACAGGGTCTTGTCAACGAACACAGGGGATTCGTCGACGAGAACACATGAAAGTCTCGTCAATTGGGGCGAGTCTTATCGACGAGAAGATACTGAGAGGCTATATTCCAATTCTGAATTTTGTCGACGAGGAGTAGACTTTTGTCGACGAACTTCCTTCTTGACCTCGTCAAAGAAGTGACGTGGCTTGTATGAAGACCAGTGTATAAATAGCCTAAACTTGAGTTTTCTGCACATTTTTCACGCAAAAGCTCTCTCTCTCTCTCTCTCTCTCTCTCTCTCTCTCTCTCTCTCTCTCTCTCTCTTGTTCGTCTCTCCCACCTTCTATCTAGGTTTTTGGGCCGGGTTCTCACCAGTTCGACGATCCGAGACTACCACAACGCTCTTGGGAAAGTTCTCTTCAAGTCTGCCGGAGCAGATTGTTGGTGGGACTGGTTTGAATTTCATCCTAATCTCAGGGTAAGACATTTTATTCAATATTTTCCTTTCCCATAGTTATAAGAAATGTAATATACGAAGAAATACCGATGTTTAATTATAAGAAATGTTATTTTTAGGGTATTGAGTGAGAACTCTATGAGTGTAGGACTAGAGTACAGTAGGGACTTTTCAAAAATTAGGTAAGAGAAATATGCTATGTTAGGAATTTTTAGAATGTATAATAGAAGATTATGAATGTATATTTATAAGCATGTTGATCATATTATTTTTCCAGAATATCATGATTATTATTTTTATAGTGAAATTACAAAAATAGATCATGAGATTTTAATTACACAGTTGTGTGGCCTGAGTTTATTATAGTTTAGCATGATTGATTATGCAACTTTACAAATATTCATATATACAAATTATTAGCAGAAAGTAAGATTTATAGTATTTTTCATAATAACATAATTTCTAAATCATAACGCTCAAACAGACATTACAGATAGATACTACAAATATGTCAGATATTATGTAACGACAAAATTTTTTTTTTTTAAATTATTATTATTAATTAATTAATTATTATTAAGAAAATTAATTAAATTAAAAAATTTGAGGATTTTGGGTATATATATATATATATATATATATATATAAGTATATATAAAGTTATAATATAAAAAGTGTTAAGTAAAGGATAAAGGAAAGAAAAAAAAAAGAAAAAAGAAAGAAAACTTAGTGGTTAAGTTTTCTAGAGCAAAAGAGAAGGAAAGAAAGGAAAAAAAAAAAAGGATTCACGTGGATGGAAAGGGAAAGAAAGAAAGGGAAAAAAAAAAAAAAAAAACTCTCTTAGCTCACGCTCTCCAATCCTCTTCTCTCTATGATTTTGCGGCGGATTCTCGCCTAATTGAAAATCTAAAAATACCACTGAACTCCATTCTCTGCCACCAACATTTCTACCGAAATGGATTTATCGTAGGAGCAACGTGGGCATATCTCTCGGGGTAAGACAAATTCTCATTTTTGCCTCAATTTTTCTTAAATTTTAAGTCAAATTGATGATTGAACACCACCACGAGAATCTAGGGATGATTATCTACAAATCTAACGGAGCGGATTTCTCGTGGGATCGTTGTAGGAATATCCTCAAAACTAGGATAAATGGGTTATTTAGAAATTAATTAGTATTTAATTATTGTAAATTAGGAAATGTTAAAATAATATTTTATTGAGATTGATTTGATTGAATTAGGGTTCGGGTGAGTGCTGCGGGTATAATCTTAGGAGCCCTGCAGGTGTGGTTCAGGAAATCAGGTAAGAGGGAATAAAATTATATCAGTATTTTGTTAAGGTCAACCAGTTATTTACGAGCGTATGAAATTATTATTTATGTATATGATTTTTAGAACCGTTTGAGTACTAGAAAATGATGATATTGTTTAAGGTTTATATTTGGGATAACTGCATATGATATTAAATTTGTATGACATAGGAGTAATTTTTCCTAATAAATTGAAAATGAATTACTGTGGTATTTGGGTTTGCATGTGGGGGTGTTTGGAATGATTATGACATGATGAATGAATTGTTATGTTTGACTCCTGTGTGGAAATGTATTGATCTGTTGGGATACTATGTGGGAAATGAATTAATATGTTGGATACCTGTGTGGTAATGTATTGATGCGTTTGTGTGAACCAACTAGTTTGGTTATTCGTATGCATCTTAATATAACGTTGGCATGAGGAGGTTGTTATATTGCTTAAATGTAAATCATGATATGACGTTGGCAGGTCGAGGAACTCGTCATATTGTCATTTACATGAGGTAGGACATTGATAGGTTGAAGACCTTGTTCTACTGATGTATAACGGGTAGGTCATGGGGATTGGATATTGATGAATAGTGGTGCCTGTGTGGGTCACGTTATATCCTGTGTGGATAATGGCACCTGTGTGGACCATGTTATGTATCTTGCATGAGTAGTGGTACCTGTGTGGGTCACGTTATATCCTGTGTGGATAATGGCGCATGTGTGAGCCATATTATGTACCCTATGTGCGTAGTGGTGCCTGTGTGGGCCACGTGTAGATAAGAAGTACGTAGGTGCCTATGTGGGCCATGTACTAATATGTACACAGTTGCTCTGTGTGGGCCACATACTGAGGACATTGAAAAACGAAGTATAAATTGCGTGATTTCTTTGTGGATGTGTTGTGCATGTGAATTTAATTAAAACATAATAGTAATGGTATAGCATATTGTGAATGCATGTGTGTGCATGTTGTGAGGTAAACATACCACCGGAGGCTTGCTGAGAAAGGCGAGTGCTCTGCTAGGTAGTTTTTTGGTATTAGTGCAAAGAGATGCTACTTGTATGGGCGGGTAGACATCCCGATCCTCGAAAACCTTTGCCTTTAAAATAATAAAGATGTGTGTACTAGCGGTGAGGTAATACTTCACCTGAAGGCTTACTGAGTAAGGTGAGTGCTCTGGTAGGTAGTTTTAGTACCAGAGTAGAGGGAAGCTACTTGTATGGGCGGGTAATCTTCCCTATCCTTGGGGACTTTCACCTGCATAAAAATTATGTACTTGTGCATATTGGATGTGTGTATGATATTAGATGTCGGAGATGTTATTAATGATACATTTTTTCAATTGTTATTGATATTATGTGAGAAACAGTTTATTTTGATATGTAAATATCAAAACTCAGTTGTTACACACTGTTATAATTTATTTCACCCTTACTGAGAAGTGTCTCACCCTAGTGGATTAACAATTTTTTAGGTTCTTCTGAAGACCGAGTTTGAAGGCCTAGGCTGTGATTGTATTTGGTGGTTTCTTTTTGGGGTATTGTGAGATACTGATTTATGTATAGTTATATTTGTACGAGATTATGTTTTAAATACTGGTTGTTAATATAGATATTTGGATGCTGTAGTGTTTGTTTTTGGGTTGTTATATAGAACTATGGTATTTATTTGAGGTTATTTATTTATGTTCCGCTGCGTGCATGTTAATTATGGTATCAGATACAGGTAATTGGAACACGTGGCACCCAGGCCCCACTTGGCGGGTTTCGGGGCATCACATGTTACAGTTCAGGTTTATTGAATTATGGTTGTTTTGAAATCATGTTAAAACAGCAAGATAAATATATATTTATATACACAGTATCTGATCCCTGTGGATATTATAGACAGAGATATACAACAGAGCATGGTACCGTTGCAATTACAGATAGAGTGCAACCACATTACTCAAATAGTATGTAAATTCCATCTAATCGTGCCAGGAGAGATTATAAACTCCCCAACAAGTTGGGTTGAGGTGGCCGATTAGACAAGATAGTATTGGAGTTTGCTTGGAGAGACTGCAGTGAGCTAGATTGGCGGATGATAGAGATATGGATTGACTTGCCTGGTAGGCCAACCAGAGTAAGTCCTGCCTATGGGCCGCACAACCCTGTTATGAGGGGTTAAATTATGACATACAGATCCCAGGGTATAGCAGAAGTTCCTATGTATATACAAATATATCATACAACAGCAGTTTATATTATCATATTAGAAGTATGTACAGATAGCAAACTCAGATACATAATTGTATTTTAAACTACATTCCATGTGTTTTGTACAGTATATCAGCTTACTCATTTTATAGTATCAATATTATATCAGTATGTTAAATGTGTAATTCAATCACCACACACTAGTGATAACATATTTCCTCTTACTGAACGTAATCTCATTCAAGTGACTTACTATTTTTCAGGAGATCCGACTAGGCGAACAAATCTTTGTATGCCTAAAATTGTTACATTTTAAAAATCTTTTGGTTTTTAAGATGATGTTGCATGGATTTAGTAATTAAGTTGCGCTAAATTTAAATAATCGATTTAAAGGATGTAAAACTAAAAGTCATGGCGAGGCATTATATATAATATTTTAATTACATATATATATATATATATATATATATATATAAATAAATTAATAGAAGAAAGGGATGAGACAACAGTACACACACCATGTCTGAATTTCCCCCCACATTCACTACTCCCACCTTGCCACCCGTGCGTTTCTCTGCAACCTCTTTTACAATCATCCATCATTAACATTCAACCTTTTAGACCAGCTTTGCCTTTTAATTTCTTATTTTACTCTCTCTCTCTCTCTCTCTCTCTACACGTGTCATTCTATCTTCCCTCTACAGTCTACGTAATGAGAAAGTTTTATTTTCTTTTATATATATATATATATATATATATATTAAATTTCATGATATCTCTTTAAGCCTCAAGTCTCAATGGTCTCTTTATATTAAGATTTTTTGTGGAAAAAAAAAAAGAAAAGGAAAGGAAAATGAGAGAAAACTGATTTTCCATTATATTTGTCTCTTTATATTAAATATTATTAAAAAAAAGAAATTGTTATAATATGATTAAAAATTTTAAAAAATTTAAATGTAAACTATATATAAATCCAAATTTCGTTAATTGATTCTACTTTCGTTTCCTTTCACTCATATTTACCAAGTTCCAAATAGGACCAAAACTCTCTCCGACCAAGATATATGTGAATCATCGTATCAAATCTCAAGTTTTACATAGTGAGAATTTGACACTGTACAACTCACCAATTACCACTCATCCGTACAAAATTTGTCACCGTCATTTTGAAACTTGGAAAATGTTAAAAAAAGAAGTTCAGGAAATGGAAATATGAATAAGTTTGTTTTTTTTGGTTACTAAGGGAAGTTAGAAAGAAAATAAAAATTATTCTAAATCGATAAATAAAAATTTGGTTTATGCAACATTAATATATATTTTTGTAAAATTTTTTTAATTATATTAGAACAAATTTTTACTTTTAGCAGTAATTGACATAGAAAGAAAATGTACTAGAAAATGAATTCTCTTTCTATTTTCCTTTCTTTTTTCTCTTCTAATCAAAATCCTTGCTCTAAATGGACCTCAAGAAAAGATAAATGACTTGATTGGATCAAGAATTTTGATTGGGAAAAGAAAAGTAAAGAAAAATAAGGAGGAAACTCATTTTTTCCTTATATTTTCCTTCTCTATTAAATACAATAAAAAATAAAAGTTTTTTTTTTAAAATATGATTAAAAATTAGGAAAAAATAAATGCTAATTATGTGTAAAATCAATATTTTGTTTATAGATTTGGTTTACTTTTTATTTTCATTCTTATTTTCCCTAGGCCCCCATTTAGAATTCGAAAAATATTAGGGAAAGAAAAGGAAAGAAAGGAAAAAAAAAATCAATTGACTTACTATTTTTTAATTATCAAATTCAAAGTCATACAATCTTTTTAACATAGAGAAATTTATACATTTTAAAAAAATGTACTATAATTTTTTAGAAGAATAAAAATTTTTGAACTAAATTATAAATAAAAAATTAATTATAAAGTAAATAAATGAAAAGATTATAATCATTATACATGATGGATGGAGTGTTAAAAAATGTGAAAAAATAAATAAAATTAAATCTAATATATTGATATAAACAAAAGAATTATTTATGAATCTATGATGATTGATCATTTACTTCGGCCACTTTATGCAATAAAAATTTATTTAATTACTTAAAATTTAAAAAGAGCATAATAAAATATCCTACAAATTTTTTTTTTAAAATATCCTACTTGGTGGATGCTCATAAAGCCTCATATTCCGCAGAGACTACGCAATCATACCGGTGGGCCCCGGCCACCAAAAAATAAAATTAAAAAAAAAAAGCAAAAGTTGGGGAATTATAGTATGGACCCCAAGCCTAGAACAGCAAAGACCATGACGAAGATCAACCGTCCGATGCTTACGCTTCAAGTCAACGGTCAATCTCTTTCAAAAGTTTGAACCGCCGTACTCTTGGAGGGGTCTCCTCCTCTGCTGCTGTATTTATGTTCCTTTCGCGGCTTCTCTGTCCAAAACTGAAAAGCTCTCTCTCTCTCTCTCTCTCTCTCTCTCTCATCGTCTGCACATTGGATGTGAATCGTTAGATTTCTGAAGATTATGCATGTTTGGCGTTTTTCTTCTCAAGAAATTTAATCGCTGCACAGAGAGTCTGCTGCTGGAGAGTTATTTTTGCTCCAAATTTCGCTAAAATTTGAGTGATATTTTTTTTGAAGCGGAGAGCTGTTTGAGCCTGTGATTCGTTCGATTTTGAAGTTCAAATCGAGATCTCATAGCATCGCGTCACTGATTTACAGTTAGAAATCACATTACGAAGCTCTGTGTTTGTGCGGCGTCTGAGAATCTGGAGGTGATTTGATCACTGACTCGTTCAGCTTCTCTAGTTTTGTAATGTAATTTGGAAGTGTTTTTATTTGTTTTGATTCTTAAAAAATGGAGAATTTTCTCAAACAAGGACAGAGCAGAACAAAGTAAAAAAATTCGAAGTGCATTCCTTGTTTTGTTTTCGTTTCTTATCCAGTATTTTCGCGACGTCCAAATGGCGGACTTTGGGAATAGTTGAGCTTTAGTAAATTGATTGATCTGACAGTTATGGTATTCAGGTTGCTTGGAAATTGGCTGTGCCCGTTTGATTTGTGAGACCAGTAGCTACTGAAGATGGAAGCATAGAAATACGAAATTCAAGAAGAAATTGTGTTTAATTCGTATCAGTGTTGTGAAGTGTGAATTGTTTGGTGACATTGATTTGTCTGAGTTGGCTACAATGGGTTTCGACCTTGGCTCTGTTTCGGCAGAGATAGGAAAGGTTTCTACATCTGACCATACGTCAGTCGTTTCAATGAACTTGTTTGTGGCGCTTCTCTGCGCTTGCATTGTGATTGGGCATCTATTGGAAGAGTCCCGGTGGATGAATGAGTCAATTACTGCACTTTCAATCGTGAGTTTGTGCTCATTCCAATTCCTCATTACTCCACACTCTTTAATTTTTGGAATCCATCTTGCAATTATTGTACTACATAACACACTGTTATTCTGTGTGATGGTGTCTCAATGGCAGGGTCTGTGCACAGGTGTTGTGATTCTGCTCACTACCGGAGGAAAAAGCTCACGTCTTTTAGTTTTCAGCGAGGATCTTTTCTTCATTTATCTTCTTCCGCCTATCATATTCAATGCTGGGTAAGTTGCAGTTCACATCATGTCTTGTTCTTAGTCTGAATTCTGAAACAACCAAATTGTAGTGATCGTCCAATGGTTAGCATGAAAACCATTATGAGTGTTCAAGTTGAAGCATGATTTATTAGGCAATTCGAAATAAATGAGCTTAAAATTTGTGTCAATTGAGGATTAACCGATTAACCCAATCCATTATTAAGCCTGCCCAATTTTATGATTTCTGAACTGTAATTGTTTTTTTTTTTTTTTAATAAATAGTCTATGCATGTTCTTCCTAAAGAATAAGTCTATAAATTTTTTATCTATGTGGTGATTACTCTTCAACGCTTTAAGAAGTTAAATACTCTGCCGAACAAAAATTAAAGTCGAGAAAGCAACCCCTACACCCCTGCCCCCCTTTCCAGGCCAACCCTTTTCAGCTGGTAAAGTAGCAAACCCAAATGTCATTTATTATTCTTCTTTCCTCTTTAAATTGACCAGATTTCAGGTAAAGAAGAAGCAGTTTTTTCGCAACTTCATGACTATTATACTGTTCGGTGCAATTGGTACTTTAATATCCTGCGGCATCATATCACTGGGTAGGTTTCTGCAGTGGAGCTGCTTATCTCTCTCTCTCTCTCTGTGCTATTTTTTATTTTATTTTCTGAAGAGATGAAAATGTGTTCAGAGATGGAGACTTGAATAAATCTACATTGTATATTTCTTAGGCCCATTAACTATCTCAATTGAACAGAATTGTCGAATGTACATAATTTTCTGTTTGGGCAGGATGATTTATTGGCAAGCTTCTAATTACTTTGCTTGTGCTTCTAGTTTGGGAAAATTTTTTATGCAAAGTGCATGCAGTACTACGTATTCCAAGGGACATATCTCAGGGATGCATACATGTTTTGTGCAGATCAATAATATGTAGTAGTAGTTATATGTACTTTGTTTGTGGATTCATCTGTAAACATACATCAGAATGGAGAATGGTTGCATGGCTCAAATAGATTGCAAAACAAATTGCAGTAAATTTTGCTGCAAAGGGAAATGAAATCATATGTAAAATAGAGTAACACTTTGCTTGGGGTTGATCGGTGGTTTCATGATTTTCTCTTTTTTGTCCCAGGTGCTATACACTTCTTCAGTAAAATGAATATTGGTTCCCTTGAAATAGGAGATTATCTTGGTATCCATCTCTTTCTATTTCCATAACTTTTTTTTTTTTTTTAATTTTATATGGGTTCTTCTCCTTGTTCTCTCATTTCACTCTATTTTCTGCAGCCATTGGAGCAATCTTTTCTGCAACGGATTCTGTTTGCACCTTGCAGGTACAAGGTCTTGTGAAGCTTTGGTCCTGTATAAATGATAATGGAAAAACTTCCACAACCTTTTTCATCCAATCAAATGGTTCAGGTCCTTAATCAAGATGAGAGACCTTTACTATACAGTCTGGTTTTTGGCGAAGGTGTTGTAAATGATGCTACATCAGTGGTACTTTTCAATGCAATCCAGAGTTTTGACCTGTCAAATACAAACTCAAGTATTGCCTTGCAGTTTGTTGGCAACTTCTTGTATTTATTCATCGCAAGCACTGTGCTAGGAGTTATAGTGAGTTTCTCTCTCTCTCTCTCTCTCTTTCATATGCATATGTGCGGCACATGCTTGCTTGTGGTTGTATATAGTTTTTTAACATTTAGTTTTCATTTGCCCGCAGGCTGGACTGCTTAGTGCATACATTATTAAAAAGCTGTATTTTGGAAGGTTTGTAAATGATTATCATACTAATACATCATACCAATACTTTATCATATAATGTATGTGTTGAGGGCACATAAACCTAATTCGTTTTATGGGGTTTAAAAAAATGTAGAACATATAAAAATATATCTACTACTGTCATAGGGACGATGGAGAGGCTGACAATCAATTTTGTTATTTTCTATCCTCTCTACTTCTATACTTCATGTGCTGGTAACAAAGAAAAACAAAAAGTTGAGCACCCAGTGCATAAAGCTCTCATGCCATCGGGGGTCTGGGGAGGACATAATGTGTGAAGTCCTACCTCCATATTTGGATAGATTATATCCGTGATTTGAACCCTGACCTTCAGGTTTGGATGTAATACCCTTACCATTGAGTCAAGGCTTGTCTGCACCTTGTGTTCTGGTATGACAACACAATATTATTCAACTGTTGTCCTCTGCTGTAATACAGAACCTCCAGCCATTTAAGGCCCATAGCATGTTATCATAATTTCAAGTAGTTAATAATATATAAATACAGGTTCATTATTTATGGTCATAAGAACAACTCTAATCATTATTTCCCTGATGAAAATTCTAGGCACTCTACAGATCGTGAGGTTGCTATAATGATACTCATGGCTTACCTTTCGTATATGCTTGCTGAAGTAAGAATTCCTTCAACATGTTCAGTGCTCTCCTGCTACGCCTTGGAGCCATGAAATTGATGATTACTATTTCTCTTGCAGTTATTCTATTTGAGTGCCATTCTCACAGTTTTCTTTTGTGGAATTGTCATGTCCCACTACACCTGGCACAATGTAACTGAAAGCTCAAGAGTCACCACCAAGTAAGTACATGCGGATCTATAGGAAAAGTCCTGCAAGCTATTGTAACATATTCTTGCCACTGTTTTATTCTGCCATGATGCTGCCCATTTTGTCATGTTGCTAATGTTTCTATGTATCAATTTCTAAGGCATGCTTTTGCGACACTGTCATTTGTTGCCGAGATCTTTATTTTTCTTTATGTTGGCATGGATGCATTGGACATTGAAAAGTGGAGATTTGTAAGGAGCAGGTACAATTAAGATCACCCACATAAGTAGAATGCGCCTAAGAACACTTTGGTTGGATTTGGTTTTTAACTTTTGGTTTCTCTTTTTGCAGCCCAGGGAAATCAGTAGGAGTGAGTGCGATACTATTGGGACTGATTCTAGTTGGAAGAGCAGCATTAGTTTTCCCCCTATCCTTCCTATCAAACTTGACTAAGTACTCTTCAAGTGAAAAAATCAACATAAAGCAGCAAGTAATATTTTTATTCTCCTGACGTTTATTGCTCTGGCTTTGAACCAATATAAGAAACAACTTGCTGATTTTTATTTGCAGGTTACAATTTGGTGGGCTGGTCTAATGCGAGGTGCTGTATCTATGGCGCTTGCATATAACCAGGTAGAAACTTGGTCAGTGTCTTTACCTTGAAGAGGGTTGAACACAATGCTAATTTACAAAAAAGTGTTTTAGGATGGCGGGGATTATCTTTGAAAATGTTGAATGCTTCACAAATTTATGCTACATTGAAAGAGGTGCAGATGTATTTTTCCCTTCTCATCTTCTTGTTGACTTTAAAATGGATGCCGCTTGCATACTGGTTGAAGCAATAAATTTCAGCAGTTAAACTCTTGTATCTAATCTAGCCCGTTAAAAACTGTGATTTTATTCTTCTGCTAGATTCAAAATTTTCACATTAACTAAGTTGAGTTTGCCTTTAGTGGCTTCATTTCAAGACAAACAGAGGGCGCACCCTTTGACATATCTGGACTACAACTGCCCCTTTTATCATAAAAGAGTGAGAAAGAAGCAAGAAAGTGACCTCTTTTTCGGGTTTAGTCCCAGGGCTTTAAGGAACAGATTCAGCATGATATGCAGTATAATCATGTAATGGCTTCATAATTTTTGTGCGTGCAGTTTACAAGGCTAGGCCATACTCAATTGCGAGGGAATGCGATCATGATCACTAGCACTATCACAGTTGTCCTCTTCAGCACAGTGGTAAGAAATCTTACACTTATGAAAACAACTGAGATGAAAAAAAGTGCTGTCCACCAGCCTGCTGGTTTGAGACAGCAGCAGCACCAGGCATGGAAGAGCCTCCTGATGGGTTCCCCTTTCCCTCCCTTATACGTTTCCCTTTGCCGCACTTTCCCTTCGCACCAAACACAGCCTTAAGTTTTGGATTTTCTGTTTGACAGCCACAAGGGACTGAAAAACGCAATGTGGGTGCAGGTGTACGGGTTAATGACTAAACCTCTTGTGAGATTTTTGCTGCCTTTGCCGAAGCACTTGAGCAGCATGGTTTCTCCAGAGCCATCCAGTCCTAAATCATTCACAGTTCCACTTATTGCCAATGGGCAGGACCCAGAAGCTGACTTATTGGGTACCCAAAACGTGCTTCGCCCCACCAGCTTACGCATGCTTCTGACCACCCCAAGCCAAACTGTCCACTGCTATTGGCGAAAATTTGACAATGCATTCATGCGACCTGTTTTTGGTGGGCGAGGTTTTGTACCTTTTGTTCCTGGCTCACCCACCGAACAAACTGATCAACAATGGCAGTGACAAAACAGATCCAAAGAGAGTACACACATACATACATACATACCAATTAATACTAATTTCACGTTATAGGGTTTTGGTTTTGGTTTTGATTTCGTTTTGGGGGGTGAATATGAGTTTTAGTGCCGGGGGTGAGAGAGCATTTTGTTTTGTTTTTTTGTTTTTTAACACTGGTTGCTTTTGTTTTATTTGGGCGACTTTGATAGAATTTTTATTTCACTAATTTATGTTTTTCGAGAATTTGGGAAGGGCTGTGTTTAATGCATTATTCACGTTTGTAATGGCTTTTGACAAGTAGCTGTGTTAATTGTTTGGTGTATCTGGATTTGACTAGCGTGGATTTTGACAAGCCCTGTTTGTCCTCTGTATTTTGAAATGGATTTGACTATGGCGGAATAGCTTCTCTCTCTCTCTCCCTCTTTTTTTTGGTTTACGCACCGGGTATCCACGTATCCGTTTTACGGTATACGTGACTAATCCTGCGTTCCTTGAAGTTGACCCCATAACTCTAAAATGAGGATAAATTCAGAAGTTCAGGGGCGGAAATGAGCTCAGAAGGGTTTGAACACTTAACCTCATGAAAGGTACTCTTGCAGCCCATACTATCACTTGAACCACACCCTGGGGGTCTCCCTCTTTCTCTTGTTAGTGCACACTCGGGTAGCAACAACCAGGAAGACCCTTTGATGAGAGATTGCATGGGCATACAAGAATTCTCAAAACAATGTTTAAAGAATTTGGGAACTTGAAAAATATTAAGAAAAAGAAAAAAAATAAAGAAATTCACATTTTCATTTTTAATTATTAAAGAAAATGAATATATATATATATATATATATATATCAAATTTATAAACAAAAATTTGATATTACACATTATCAATATTTATTTTTTCTTAATTTTTAGTCATATTAAAATAATTTTTTATTTCGAATAGCATTTCATATAGAAAGAAATATAAGGAAAAAATGAGTTTCTTCACTATTTTCTCTTATTTTTTCAAATAAAATTCTTAATGCAAAAATATCCTAAACATTATTTGATTAAAGATATCTCATTTTTTTTAAAAAAATTATAAAATTAGCTGCCGCCTAAACCCAACCCGAAGAATCAAATGCTGCTTATGAGGAATAAAGGTCAACTCTTTTCTGCCCCATTTTGGGGATGAGCATAAACTTGGAAATTTGTAGTAGATGAGGCCACACTAAAGAAGCTCTGTTCTTTAGAAGAATAGATGCCAAACAAATCTTTTCCCTCATTTGTGCCTAAGAATATGTTTGGATTAAAGATTTTACTGAAAAAAGAAAGGAAGGAAAACAATGAGAAAACTGATGTTCTTTCATCTTTTTTTTTTCTATTAAATATTATAAAAAATAAGTTTATTTTAATATGACTAAAAATTTTAAAAAATATTAATAATATATAAAATCAAAATTTTATTCATAAATTTGATATATTTATATTTTCCACCTTATTTTTCTTGAAAATAAAACATGAAAATAATAATTGTTTAATATTTTCTACGTGAACCTAAAAGTCCTTTCGAAACTTTAAAAATATTAAGAAAAAATATTTTAAAATTAACCTTTATGTTTGATTATAAGAAAAAAAAAATATCATGAATCAATGGAGAAAAATTTAATTTTTACCCATTAGCCATTGATTTTTATTAGTTCTTAACCATATTAAAACAAATTTTTATTTTCAATAGCATTTGATCCAAGCAAAGAGCACAATAGACAATAAATTTCTTTATTAATTTTTGTCTTAAACAAAATCCTTAATCCAAACAAAATCTAAATGCACATCTAATTTTACAAGTTCCTAAGGTTACTATCCAATAATTCCATTCAACATGGACCCGCTGCCAATACAATTTGTAATGGTTCCTATGCAGCAGGGTTGGAGCCACATTACACGATTTCTCTTCTTTCTTCAAGGAAAATCAAAATAGTCATCTTTACATGCTCTATTTTTTTTTTTTCCCTCGTTGGATCTACTTGGCGCATCAACAATTCTGGTACAAAGCTGCAGTAATAAACATAATATGGGATCCTCCTGCATCTGACCCGAAAGGAGGATACAGAAATCATAACTTCCAAATTTTCACGCAGTTACCGACTTGTATTGTGCCTCATGTCTCGCGGGCTTAAGGGTGTGAAAGATATCCAACTGCGAGGCCAATTAGTGCGACCATACAAACAAACAGAAAAGGGAAACCCGCCTGAACTATTCTTACATCAGTCTTCCTCCTCAACACTGCCTGCAAAACATACACCAAAAGCCAATGTCACAAATATAATAAACCCTAGAATCCGCCATTTTTCAAATAAGCCTTTATTGGGGAAGCACATAACTGAGATTGGCTCAGCTAAAAATAGTTTGAACTTATTTTTTCTGAGATGAACATGAAGAGGTCAATGCCTCAATTAATTTTAGTTTTTGCAAGCCAAGCTTGAGCAGCCTACCATTCTGCCAGACCTGGCTCGCTCATTTATAGCCCTATTTGGAACAAACTTACAATTGCAAATACATGCCATAGGTAAGATCTATAATGCATCAGTCCTATTGGGTTGTGCTCCTATATTTTGTGTAAGTGAGACCCACTTGTTCCTGCAGTTTGTGTAAATAGGATGCAGTAAAATAGTGACTCACTAGTTCTTGCTCAACTGTTTTCCTCTGCTGAATGGCTGAGCTTTTTTCCACTGTTAGCTTTGTTATGGTAAGTTCAGCCTACAAAGCAGTTGACAAGTACTTGGTCAGTCCTGTAGAGATTTAAGGAGACAAAGCATCAAGTGAAACAGTACAATATGTTTTTTTTTCTTTTTTTCTCAAAAGCATGCATGTAAATCGATCTAATTAGGATCATGACTGAGCACCAAATTAAACAGTACTAGATGCTTTTCTCTCACAATAATGAATGTAAATTAATCTAATTAGGGTCATAAAAGAAATTTAAACTTGGAAAAACTAGGCTTGATTCTGGCTTTAAAACTCAGCATCTCATTGATACGAACAGTGTCCTAAAAAAAAAATTCCTAGTATCACAAACAAATTAGGATGGATGTCACAGTGATTCGGCAGATGCCAGTTAGTTCCAATTTCCTCCAAAATATGTCAAGCCATGGCATGGCATTGCATCCTCCAATAATTAACTATTGCTACGGTTCATGCAGTGGCATTTCCCATTATCCATACCCCTTAAAAAAGTAATACCACATCCAAATTCCCTCCTAAAACTCTAGATTGGCGTTCAACCCCAATTTGAAGGGAATACAATGCTATAACGTTGAAATCCAAGAGCTTAAAAAGTTCGAGAAAAAAAGAGGGAGTCTACAACAATGAAAAATAAGCATTAAATTCCAATAGGTGAGGTCGGCTACATAAATCATTTTCAACCATTCTACACAATCCAAGGCAATATCCTCTAAATGGAGGGTTGTCAAATCCTTACCTACTATCTCACTCCAAGTTATTATGGATATATTCCTCCACCCCTCCCCCTCCTACTAATTAGCTCAGTCAGCTAGCTCAGTCCTCACTGCCTGCGTTGCACATGCTCAAACCTTAACCGTCCTTGTCTGTTATCTTCTATAGGTGCTAAATCTACCTTACCACGAATGTGTTAGAATTATATGACTGATCCACCTTAGCATTCTCATTATGGAAATTTAATTTTGGAAAGTGCTATAATAATTGTCTTAAAGAACTTTCCTTTTAGTTGTAAGGGTATTCTATGATCACCCAACAAGTCCAAAGCACTTCTCCATTTTACCCATGTGCTTCAACTCTATGTATTACATCTTTGTCAAATCCTTTAACTTGCATAATAGATCCAAAGATATCTAAATCATTAGTGCTGTTAATTTCTTGACCATCAAGTTAAATCTTTTCTCCAATATTTTCCTCTTCGACATGGCTAAAATTATATTTCATATATTTTGTCTTATTTCTACTTCACTTAAATATGTTCTAAAGTTTTCCCCATAATTCTAACTTAGATTCTACTCCACCTCTAGTTTCATCAATTAAAATAATATCATCTGCAAACAACTTCCACTAATGAGACTTCATTTTGAAAATTCCTAGGAAGTTCATCCATCACTAACCTCGATAAGGACTCAAAACAAACCCTTGATGCACACTTACAGTGCTTGGAAATTACCTAGACTCTCCACTCATAGTCCTAATACTAGTCATTGCTCCATTGTACATATCCACATCTATATAACTACCACATGCTCTTTTTTTTTTTTTTTTTCTAGAGCCCATCGAACTTCTTTATGTATCCTATTATAGGCTGGCTTTTTGTAGGTCAATAAAAACCAAATGCAAGTCCCTCGTATTTTTTCTAAATTTTTTGATTAATAATAAATATATAGCTTCTATAGCTGACATCCCGATCATAAAAGCAAATTAATTCTGTAAAACCCTTGTCTCCGGCAGCCCAGCTTTAATAAATGTTCAAATACCGTCTCCTAGAGTTTCATTGTATGACTCATTAAGTTTAATTGCATGATAGTTATTACAATTTTGAATATCTCCTTAATTTTTTATTTTTTCCATTCATCTAAAATATTCTTAGTTCTTATAGCTGTATTAACTAAATTAGCTAGCCATATGATTCTATTATCACCAAGGCCTAGGCATTTCCAAACTTTAATTAAGAGGTCAACTGGTCCTATAACTTTTCCATTTTTCATCTTCTTTGATGCAAACTTAATTTCATTGACTCAACTTTGCCGATAATCTAAAATTTTTAGCCTTTTGCTCATTTGTTCACTGTAAAAGTTTTAAGCCTTCTGCTTGGTTTTCATTAAATATCTTATAAAAATAAGTTGTCATCTTTCTTTTATATCTTCTTCTTTAAACTAAAACACCATCACCCTCATTTTTCATACATTTGATATTACCTAGATCTCTACTATTTCTTTCTCTATCTCTAGAAAGATTATATATATGTCTTTTTCCTCTTCTTTTCTGTCTAGCCTAACATATAAATTATTATATGCCCTATGTTTAGCTTCATTAAAAAACTTTGTTGAAGTGATTGGATCTTCTTCTAATTTTCTGTTAGCGGTTGCAAGCAAACAAGATCTATTTTACTTTCCTAGTTTTTATTTATTAATTTTATTTAGAGTATTTTTATTGAGATCATATCTTCAATATTCTATGGCACTATTATTTCAGATACTAGTACCTTAGTTTAGTTAGGTTTCCTAAATTAGTTTTCTTACTCTCTTCAGCATTGTAAGCCTAGCCCTCATTAGTTTTAGGGAGATTTGAGTTGGGAATTATAATTGTTGAATGTTGGTCTGGTATCGGTATGAGAGCGTACTCTGATCCAATGTCTGTTAGCGTTCGACATTGTTGTTTTCAAGTTTTCACTCATAACTCATTGGGTTCGAGATATTAACCTAAATTTCCTTGCTTTGCCAGCCACCTTCCCACCTGATCCATCTTTCACAATAGCAGGAATCACCCAAAAAATATAGTGCAGTCCAAATCCAGAAAAGGCTCATAAGCCCCAAAATCCTAGTCCATATTCCTCTGGGCCTTTGGCTAACTATTGCTCAGTCTCTGCATCCTTCATCCTTGTTTTTGATACCCTCCAAATCCAACCTGAACCAAGCTCAGCCCAAATTCTGTCAAGTCAGCCTCAATTGTTAATTGAACAGTTGTCATCATTTGCAAGACTCTACGAAATCGAATCTATGGTTGTAAAACTTCATTCTTGCTACCAATAAGCCAGAATCACATGATTGAAGCTTTGTCATTGTTGTCAAAGTTGATGAACACCTGGCTTGACAAAATCAAGCCTCTATTGTGACAAGTGCCCATAGTTGTCATTGACAACTTCGTTATATGTCTAGAGTTTTACTTCATTATGTCAAAAGACATGTCATCACCACAGTTTTACTTCATTAGTTCTAGAAGAAGTGGCACAAGAAATTAGAATTGATATTCAAGTCACATAAGGAAATTGGGGATGTGTCGACATTGGAGCCCAAGCCCCAACTAGTGGAATTCATCATTCCTGATGTTGGTCTCTTCCAAGCTTGGTCAAGAATTCACGATCTTGGTTCTTCATCCTTAGAACTTTTTTAAAATTAGACGTCGAATTCTTAGTAGGGGAGGATGATGCGGTCGAATTCATAATAGGGGAGGATGATGCAACAACCAAACAAGATCTATTTTACTTATCTAATTTTTATTGTATTTAGTTTTTTATTTAAATATATATATATATATATATCTAGGGTACTTTTATTAGGATCATATTCAAGATTCTAAGGTATAATTATTTAGAATCAAGATTCTAGGGTATTATTTAAGTAACTAGCATTTTTGTTTATTTATGTTTCTTACAATTAGTTTTGTTATTCTGCAAGCATAGTAAGCCTATGAAAGGCTTCATATGCATTATTTTTAGGGAGATTGGCATTGAGATATATTTAATGGACATTGGTCCTGCTCACTTTAACTACTGCTCACTTTAACTAAAATAAATAAAGAATATTAAGCTCAATTCCTTAAATTAAATAAAAATATATGAATCAATTTAAATAGGGTGTTAAGCAGAGTCTAAAATAAAATACAAATCTCAAATTATATTAAAATAAAGTTTTTAACTCCAAATCTAATTTTGGGTGTTAAACCCAAGCATTATTCAAATAAAACAGAGTCTACGTAAAGTCATTAGTTTAAAGTCAATCACTAGGATACTTAAGAATGAATCTTTCAAGCATCAAAATTTCTCAAATCAAAATTTCAAGAATAAAATTCTAAAGTTTGAATAGTTGAATCTTGATTCATTTTGATAAAAGTTCATAATCAAACTATATTTGATCTGATTGCATAGAATGTTACATGGGCAACTCATTTTCTATACGGATGCAAACAAATATCAAATTCAAGCAATTCGAATTTTACAAATTTTGCCAAGTTGAGGCAATTACAAATTTTACAGGTCAAACTGCCAAAGACTACAAAAATCCATGAAATGGTTAAAAAACAAGTTAGTATTCTATTAATGCAAACAAAATCCATAGAATGACTAAATTACATTCTAAAAATTAAATGTGCAAGTCGCCCATAAAGTTATGGGTAATTACTCACATAAATAAGAAGAGGTTTTGAAATAGAATAATCAAAGCTAACTACAGGCTACAGCTGGCTTGAGCCTAAGGCCTAAAATTTCGATGCAACCCCAATTAAAATTGAAATAAATGTTCCTCCAATTTAAATTGTTTGCAAGCTAAGACTTACATAAATAGTTCATTGGAATCAAAAGATGTTCCCTTGTACCAAGGGTTTGTGATGATGAATTGAGAAAATCAAATCACTTACCCATATGACAAATATTATAAATTAAGTTTCGCAAATTGTAATAATAAACAATCATATTCTTACCAACTTGACAATTTTGCTTTACAGAACAAAGAATGAAAAAACTGACCTCACTTAGCTTTGATTCCATTGCACTTAGTTTTGAATTCAACTCCTTAATATCTTCTGCTAACTTCAATTTCAACTCCTCTACATCCTTGTCTGGTTTCCCATCCATGTCTGGTTTCCCATCCATGTCTTTAGCTGGTCTCAGCACCACATTCTTAACTGTTCCCAATTCCTCCATACCCTCAGAACTGCTGAATCCCTTTAATTTCAACCCCTCTACATCCTTGTCTGGTTTCATGTCCACTTCTTTGGCTGGTCTCAGCTCCACATTTTTAACTGCTTCCGAGTCCTCCATACCCTCAGCACTGTTAAACCCCTCCACATCCATAGCCACCTGGCACAAAAGAAAGATAAATTTTTGTGTAAGGCCTTTTGTTACCATTTGTAGGGTGTCAACAAAAGAAAGTGGTTTTGAACAGAAAAAACTTAAGAAGGTGGTTGCTCTAATAATCTTTATTATTTAAATTGAAATTCATAATTGTAAAGAAGGCAGCCATATAGGTCAATGATCAAAGTTTCCAAACTCAATAACCCTACTGAGCCAAAGTTTAACACTTAAACATTCAGAATGTTAATTAAATAGTTGACAAGAATCCGAAGACAGAAACCACAGAGCATCACATAACATAAGAATAGAAGCAGAACTAACACATCTTGCAAATCAGAAATACATCCCCATATATAATACACCAGTATGTTTTCTATAAAGTAAGAAGGAATATCACAACGTCAAAAATGTTATGAGAGAGAGAGAGAGAGAGAGAGAGTAAACAGTCTACAGATGATATTGTCAGACCATATAAAAAATTGTCACACAATATAAAAAACTGTACTCACCATTTGTGGTGGCGGAAAGTTTTCAACTCCACTCAGCACTTTATCTCTTTGTGTTGAAGCTTCATAGGATGGATCTTGTTTTGACATTCCATTAATAGGTAGCAGTACAGGAGAATTGGGCGGGCTAACGAGGACCACTCTTAGCTTGCTCTCTTCAATGCAATTACCGCTATCTTTTGAAAACTGCCGAAAAGAAACATAAGATTTGCCACCAAAAGCGAGAAATCTAGACCAGACACAATCTTCAATCACTTACCATGGTAGATGTAATATCTTCTTCAGTTGTCCCATAGGAAACAACTGTGCTTTGAATCAGAAATTTATCTTTGCACTGCAAATCAGATGGAGCAGACCGTTGAGCTTGCATAGTAACTGTTTAGACCACAAAGTAGGAAAAAAATGTTAATAGGGATTAAACTGTAAACCAACATGTATAATCACAACTATGCCATTATGCCAACAATAGAAGCACAATACATAAAACACTTGCGTTTCAGTTACAATGGCACTGCAACAACTTGACCCTCCTTCCTTCTGTGGAAAATACAAATAATCCACTGGTTTACTTATGAGTTTTAAAATTTTAAAAAGGCAAAAATATCTCTCCATATAATTTGTACTAGAGTGAGCATTGTAAAAGATCAACTGCAAAAAACCAAAACTTCACGCAGACGAGAGTTTGAACCATCATCTTGAAAACAGAAGCAAGGCATTAAAAGGGTTAGAATAATACAAAAATATATGCTGAACTAACTTCTTTAAACCAGGCTCACCAAGTTAAAAGAGGTCTGTCTAGCGAAAGCACTAAAGACCATCTCTGGTGGCTGCATTCTCATATTTTTTTCATGGAACCATCAAAGTGTGTTTTGATCCAAGGAGCGCAAGAAGATTGCCAAATAATGTGCTTATTTCTTTAAAGTAGACCTGCTCATTGACCATGTGATATTTGAATTTCAAGTTCTGGGAAGTTGCTTCATTTCTACAGACACCATTTTTTCCATTGAAAAACATTTTCTCCCTAAACAAATGGAGCCTTAATTCCAATTTTTTCTCACCCAAGGAAAAGAAAAGGGAATGCAGGAAACATTCAATAAATAAAAAGGGAGCTCCTGAACAATAGACAAATAATCCATAACAAAAAGAAAGAAGAGAACCAATCCTCTCCTATGTTTTGGGACCACTCAAATAAGATACCAATGCCCTCCTATAATTTTTTATGTTCGTCCCAATTTTCTCAGCAACCAAATGGAAGGTACATTTTCTCAATTTTTTTTATCTTTTTCTGTGATCAAAACAACAAGCCCAACAAGTGAGGATATCCAACTTTATTGCTGCCCCACCATTTGGATAATCTAGAAACCACATACTATCCTTTATTTATTATTTATTTATTTGGATAATTAAGAAAAGTTTATTAATAAGTAGGTAGAGACTGAGGAATGCCATAGGGAAAAAAAATATTAACCACAAGCATTGATTTCGCGGGATGAAGGTGAAGAAGGCTTGATCTGGTAGTTGAACTGCCCACAGTACCACAGCAATATGCAGCACTGCAGCACAAGCATTGGTCACAGTAGCAATAACAGGACTGTTCTCCAGTAGTTTTTAATTGCCTGCAGATCCTATTTCTAATGGTATTTTGGCCTCTGTGCTGAGTAAATTCAAGGTTTTTCTTTTACCTTAGTTAGTTATATACAAATCAGATAAATATATTTCAACAGTAAAGATTAATTACTGGTCCAGTTAGGCTTTTTTTTTTTTTTTACTTAGTTGTATATTGTTAGATTACCACTTTTCCTAAAAGCTTAATCTGTTAGATTGTCGGCCAACAATGTATATCAAGCCTTAACACACCCCTGCGCATGCAGCCTGACAGCACGTGCTCCTAGGAACCAGCTCTGATACCCATTGAGTTTTCTTAACAAGCCCTAATTTCAACTATTCCCAATTTATCTAACGAACAGTCAACTTTCCTAATTATCTCTTGTCATCCAGCATCAGTGAGTTTTCTTACTACATTCCAACCTTTCTAACCTTCCTGAGGCACTGTGGAGACTTTAAAATGCGAGAGTTCACACCACCAAGAAAGCAAGCAAATCTAACTTATCTTTAGGATATCCCTTTACATCTTATGTTGGTCAATATGACTTAACATATGACATGAGCACCAGACCAGCACATGGTAATATCATAGGCGAGGCATTCACACAAAAGTGACACAATTTGTGATTTTGCATGCAAACCATAAATGTAAAGCGAAAATCATGGATCCTTTATAGGGAATATGAGTGTAAACCTGTAAAATCGCATCTTGACTTCGGCTTAATAATGCCAATGTTGGGTCTTACACAATACTTCTTTGGAGATGTAGTTTTCACCTGCCAGTATGATTATTTGGTTATTACCATCCACGAATCTCCTTCAACAAATCTAAATCTCTTCACTTTGAGACATTTTCCATGAGTATCTAACTGTATTTTTAAGTTGTTTGTATGCATGTAGGTAATTGGATATAAACCATGAAGTAACTACATGCACACAAACAAACGAAACTACATGAGTAGCCAATCTTTTGAGAAGGAAATTGAAGATCAATGAGAAAATTGGTTTGTGGGATAAAAAAATGTTTGATCTAGAAAAATGGATAAATGACATGATATTCAAGCAAGAGAATAAATGCACCTTGAATGCAACATACTGAGCAGACTTATTGACAAGTTCAACTGAGCAGGAACTTTGTTTCTTCAACTCAACTAGAGAGAGAGAGAGAAGATTATATCAGATTTTCGAATTCTCAATTTACAAGATATCAAGGAAGTGAGCCAAATTAAACAAAATACAAAGCATATTTTGGTTTGTAATTTCACTTATTTATTTCAATCATTTCGTTAATGTATTGTGACTAATATATGCATAAGCAATAAAAAATGTAGAGGAATCCAACAGGATTTGGAGATTTAACTACTGCAACTCAATAAAATATACATTCTAGCTTGACAAGCTTACACTAGGTAATATCAGCTGATCAGAAGTTAAGGACCTGTTTCCAGGAATGCAATTGACTGGCAGCAATAATTGCATAGTACGTCTGTAACTAATATATTGTTACGGATCAATGAAGCATTTTTAGTTATGCTGGTAAACAAATTAAGTTGCATGAATGCGTCAAAGCCCCATGTACTTAGAAACAATGGGAAAAACAAGCTGTTCATATGAAATGACTGATGTATTTTTTCCTCTCATATTTTTATTTATGCAACACAAATTAATACATTTACATAATTACATCACTTAGGGATTGCTCCTCATGAAAAAAAAAACATGCAAAAAAAATACATTAAAAATCAACTCAATTTAGTCCCAACCTGCAATACAAAATCCTGCTGCACCATAGCTAAGCCATATACTTTTAAAGCAAGGAACTCAATTCTTCTTCCCAATTTTACTCCAAAATATACAGACTTCCTTAAAAGACCTTTAATCGTCTTCTCCAATTTTTCTGCTTGCATTTCCGTGTGCACACAAGCTTAGAAATGATGAAAAATTGGGTTCTTTCCTTGTTTTTTTTGGAAAAATGGTTGATCAGATTTCTAGTTGTAGTTTCATTTAACTGAAACTTGAGGTATTTTTTTTTATAACAGCATTCATCTTAATGATTAATGTACTGAGTGTATTCAGCACATTTGATGAGCTAAATTGCTTAGAACAATACTTTGGAAGCATTTTGGTTTGCCAGAGATTATAAACCTACCATTTAGCATAAAATAAGCACCTAATGCTAGTGCACTTTGCAAGGTCTTTGTTATTCCACACTAATAGAGTAATAAGCCTTAAAAAATAACTCCATGTAACTGTTAAAATGCTTTAATGCCCTATTGGTCCCTTAACTATTTAAAATGTTCTATCTATGTCCCTAAAGAAAAAAATAATGTTTCTGTTTGAGACCTTTAAGTTGAACATATTCTAATGATCTAATCCAAGGACAAGCCCAACCCTGGGTTTGATAAAATGTGCATGTCATGTCATGGCGGAGCCAGCATGGCAATAGTCAGTTGATGTGGCAAATGATAGCAAAGATATGGCAGCCCATTGGACAAATTGATCTTTGATAAGGAGGAGAGTTTTTTCATCTGCAAAACTCTACAAGTCCCAAGCCTGCAATCCCCATAAATAGTTTTCCTGCAATTTTTGTTGTTGAGATCCACTCTGTACAACATCATGGAATTCAGAAGCCTCGCTGGTCACCCACAATTGCACAATGCACCAAATAGGACAATGTAGGGCCAGTCAACAACCATCAAATTTGTAACCTTAAATGATATAATAACCCACATATTCTAACCACGTCCTTGGCTGCTAATAAAATTATCAATTCATCCTTTATATAAAATCCCTGGTCAAGAATCAATAACAATACCCAAATGAATCTGGTAACTTGAAATGAGGAATCTACTGATTGGATCACCAATTGTCTTGCTTGCTCATGAGACTGTTCAAATCTAGATGAAAGAAAAATAATAAAACCTCTTCATGTTTGCAATCCTATGGCTTTCAAATTTCACTTTTCCTCTATTTGCGTTTTCTACTCAGCATGCAGTGTTAGGTTTTATGTAGCAAGAAACAAGACAATGGAAAAATTAAACTTTAATCCAGCTATTGCTAAACTGAAAATTGCAAGTAAAATATATAAAATTGTGTGAATAACAATCTCTTGCACTTACATGTGAACTTGAGTTCATAAGGTCGAATCTCCAAGAGCCCCGTACTCATCATTGTTCTTCACAAGAGAGCCAAACTAATCTATCTCAGTAAACAACGTTAGACAATAACTGACACATTCTAGTAATTAAACAAGGATTTAGGTAACCATACATCAACTTTCTACACAAAAAGTTTTCTTAGTTCAACAAGAAAACAACTCTCTGCATTTTTCTTCAGCACAAGATAATTGGAAAAGTATATATATTTACAATTTCTTTTTCTGCAAGACATTTTTCTCTTAACAATGTTAACATTATAAAACAAAGTTGTAAGAAACATTTATATTATTTTATAAATATTCCCTTAAAGTGATTCACATTTCACCATTATTTTATGGTTCCAATAACCACATTAAGTGATAGTTGTGATTGTTTACATTCCACATTAAGTGCACTTGGTGGTTATTAGTCCAATGAGTGCATGAATTAATAGTCTTATTAGTGATAAAGTTACAAACCCTTCATATTTGTTCTTTGATGGATGGTACTAAAGAGGGAGCTCAAAAGTCATAAGAGTTATGTGAAGGATCCCTAGTCTTGCCTATAAAAGGGTCTGTGTATTCCATCAATCTATCCCATCAAGTTTAAGGTAAAGACTAGAAGACATTTCATAAAATTATAGTTCTCTTTTATAGAGATTGAAACAGTTTTTAGTAGTATATTTACAAGTCAAGAACAATGGACGGAGGTACAAATTTTTCCGCTGCTCATGTTTTTAACATGTTACTCTGTTTGATATTCTTTCAAAAGTAGATTGTGTATTCCAAAAAATGCCTCGTATTTTCTGCAAAAATGAAAACTAAAAAGGAGAAACAGAGCTCAGGTTAATAGGCACAACATAAGATTTTTTCACTAAAGGTTTTGCATATATCTTTAGAGCAAGTAATATGTTTTAATTAATAATAACAAATGCAACATAAGGGCTCATTTGATATTGTTTTCAAGACTGTTTTATGGACATAGTTCTTCTCTCTGAAGATTGGCGGGGTAGAACTTAAACCCACATTGTTGCATTGTGGTTGGCCATTTTCAATTGTTAGCAAACCTAATTCTTCATAGCTTAAAAACAACATTTTATAATTTTCTGAGAAAAAAAGTTTCGAAAAAAAATCATTTTTTAAAACAGTTCTCAAACATATCCCACCCAAAATTTTTTTCTACTGCATTTTCATTTTTTCTGTTAGAGAGAGAGATTTGAATAACCAGAAAAAAGCTATCTGGGATTTTTAACAGAAAGATAAAAAATCACCAAGTTCAGCAACAACTTTTAATTAATGCTTTGCAACATTCAGACATCAGCACAAAAACAACCAAAAATACCTCATGCTCCCTCTGAATGTCGACACAGAGGAGCAAACATAATGGCAACTAACAGCAATTAGTCAGGAACTCAACCCACAGACAATCAACACAAGACAGACCTCAGACTCCTTTATCAAAGCAAATCATTTAACCCTAACTTCTAGTCTCATTTTACTACTCGAATCATCCAACGAACAACAACCCAACCAAAACTAAAATAAAATAAAAAACGAAACAATGATAAATAAGAAAAAGCAACATTTGATCGAGCATACTAACTTTAAAATAAAAACATTAATTAAGCACAGAGAAGCAGAAGCCTGAAATACAAAACAATGACGCACAATGGTTGGAGAAACTTACAGGAGAACTCAGACGAAAACCGAGTTTCAGAAAAGGAGATCAAAGGCGCGCACGGTGACGAGTTGAGAGAGAGAGAGGGAGAGAGAGAGAGTTGGGGTTGGCTGATCTGAAACAGCGCGAAGCAAGAATTGAAAGTCAAGCATGGAGAAGGTGGGTGGAAACGTTTGTTGTAGTCTCCGCCTCTCTGAGTACTCTGGGCGGTTGTACTTGTACCGGCTGTTGCTTTCAACCGGCTCATTCATGCTCGGCTCGGCTCGGCTCGGCTCGCGCCTTTTTTCACGCGTCTACGTAAATAATAAACAAAAAACAAAAACGGGGTTAAGAATTTTTTATTTAAAAAATTAAAATTTTCATTAAAGTATAACAGATGTACACGGTTAATGATATACCAAAAATAGAAGAAGACTAAGGAAAAGGAGGGAAAACACATAATAAAATTCCAACCAATACTTACTTTTTAAAAAAAAAAAATTATAAATGAGGAAATAAAATAATTAAACAAAGAAAAAGGTAAAAAAATAATAATACTGCCATCTCTTTGAATTTGGAAAAAAAAAAAAGCGGGGCGGACTTCCTTATTATTTCAAAAATTCTACAAATCTTACTTGAAGTTCGATAAAAAGGTTCGTACCTCATACAAAGTTTAAAAATTTTCATAAACCTTCATAAATATTTAACTTTTTGGGCACTTGTACCCCTTTTCACTTATCTTTTACTATAAATTAAGAAACTATATATCATTTAACCAACCTCAGTAAAAGTAACTAGTGAATGAATAGAAGAAACTACAAATCATGGAGCTCAACAAGAAGAGTGGGATTTGTGCATTGAACGAATCGAGACTAAAAGGCCAATAAGTGATTGTTATGTGGAAAACCCTAATTAACACCAAACACCTTTTAAGTTCTATTTGAATTTAAAAACATTATGAAAAGGAAAAACTGTGAAGAAAAGTGAAAAAAAGAAAAGAAATAATAAAAAAGGTTACAAAATTACTTATAAGGCCACATGTATTGGAAAACAAAGTCCACGCAATAATAAAAGAGTTGAAGGTTAAAATACATAAAGGGAATAACATTTATTTTGTCAAGTATACATTAACATCACATGTCGCTATCATGTGTATGTACGACACAAATGTTTTCTCAAATAAGACTAGATAAGTTTTACAAATATTAAGAGATCATTTGGAATCACTTATGCAGAAATGCTTTTTAGAAGGAGAAATGGGAAACAATGTTATCTACGAATAATAACATTTTTTACTACGTTATCTGAAAGATATACTTCGAATGGATATATTGGGTCTCACTTCCTTTCGTCATTAGTTTATTTTTCGGGTTTTATTTGGTGCTTTTGATTTGTTTAATGTTTTGGGAGGATTTTATTTTCTTTATTTGTATTCTCTCTTTTACTTGTCTTGTAACCACGATATTCTTCCACCAAAAGTGAGGTCATATAAATAAATAAAAGGAGGTGCCACCCTCTTTTAATATAAAAAAAAAATAAACGTGTTGAAATGAAAAAGTGTTGAAAGTTATAAGGAGTCTTTGGTTTTATTTAAAATAAGTGTTATTTAGATACTTACTTTTATTATAGAGTACTATATGATTAATTTTAAACATATTTTAAATTAAAAAATATTATTATTTTTAAATTAACAATTTTTTAATAATTATTTTAATTATTTATTATTAAAATTTAAATATTTTCTATTACAAATAATGTAAGATTATTATTTATAATTAATACTAATCTTGTAGTTAATTTATATTTATAACATATTACTATTATATTAAATTATAATAAAAAATAATATTATTAATTAAGTTAAAAATTTTAATTTATTTAATTAATAAATAATTCTTGTTCAATCCATAATTGAATTATATTAACTAATATGTATTTTTAAGTATATTTTAGATAAAAAATTAACATTTTTACAATTTAAATTTAAATGATAATTAAATTAATTTTATAATTAAATTTTAAATATTTTATATCAACTAAAATAATTTTAATGTTATTTATTAGTTAAAAATAATAACATTATTAATGTATATTTATAATATATGATTATGACATTAATTTATGTTAAAAATAGAATTAATAACTAAATTAAAATTTTTAGTTTATTTAATCTTAATTTAAATTTATTGATGATTCTTTTTATTTATTATAGAATTTAATTATATCTTATTAATAATTAATAGGTTATAATGCATAAAAAATAATATATGATTAATTTTTAATTAAAAATTTAATTAATAATTATTTTAACTATTATTTTTAATTAAAATTTAAGTATTTTTATTAAGTAAAAATAATATAATTTTATTTTTTTATTAATAACCATCATGTTCTTAATTTATATTTGTAGTAACTCAGAAAAAAAAAAATAATAAAATAAAAATATTATTAATTAAAAAATTAATTAGTTAATTAAATAAATAAATAAATAAATAAAATAGATTAAGTAATAATAAAAATAATTAAACAAACAAAATGAATAGTATTATAATGATAAAAAAATTTAAGTAGGAGTAAAGATATAAATATGAATATCTCCACTAAGGATTGAAATCAATCCTTCATTCTCAATATGGAGAAATCCAGAGAACTTCCCAACGCCTCACTCTCGATACGGCTCTCTCTCTCTCTCTCTCTCTCTCCTCAAACACTCACTCCCTCTCTCTAAAATTTTTCTCCATCCATAGGTCAAATTGAAAAACAAATACCTCCATGGGGTCCTAATTTCGATCCTCTTCATTTTAATTGGAGTGAAATCATATTTGGGGATCCTAGGCACCACTTCAAGGTTAAGGAAAGGGAAATAAATTATGTCAATAATTTTTATAAATTAACCGATTAAATTTTAATATGTAATTATAAAAATTGATATATATGTTTTCTGGGTATTCAGATATATGAAAATTGGATTTTAGATTATTATTATTATTATTATTATTATTATTATTATTATTATTATTATTATGAGTTGATTAAACTGGCGTTTGTGAGCATAAGGATTTTATAATAATTGTTATTTCAAAGATTTACCAATTAAATTGAGAATTTGGATACCTAAATATTATATATGATTTTTCTAAATTATTTAGGCATATGGTAATGACGATTTTTGTTTATTATATTATGGTTTAATGTTTAAATCGTGTGTTGACCCTATGGGTCATATCCTGGTTTTGATAATGACAAATACTGGTAATTAATGGTTATCAAGTTTGTGTCCAAGTCTATATTCGCAAATACTTTGATGATACATGAAGAAGAGCATGAAGACCCTAAATATCATTTTGTTTTGTAATTCATTATTATTCAATTTGGGTCTGTAATAGTAATTAGGGAAAATTGTCTGTAATAATCAATGTTTTACTTGCACGATAAGGTAGATAAGCTCAAATGACCATAAGGAAACCAAATGACTTTAGGGTACCTTTCGGTCGATCGACGCCGAATTTTTTCGGTGTCCTAAAAAAGACCTAAAATGACCCTAAATCCACATGCATGCATAAACATATATGTTTATATGGATAGGGTGATTGTAAAAGGAAAAAAAACCGAAATGCACTTAAAATGCATGTTCGATCGACCGTACTTCACAAGTACATATTTGTCAGTCGACCAAACCGGTCATCGGGTCATCTGTTTAACCACTACCTGGTCGACTGAACACTACTCAATTCATTCTACTCAGTCGATCGAACTTCCTCTGAATCAACCATTTGACCATACCTTCGATCAAGCCTAAATCTTAAGCCAACGCCTTGGTCGACCGATCCCACACGTGGGAGAATCCAACGGTCTGGTCGACCGAACTATCTAGTTCAATACCTCACGGTCGACTGAACCACGCGGAAAATAAAAATCGCCTTGGAACCTTGTTGACCGGTCGACCGAACTTCTAGTTCAAATCTCACCCAATCGGCCAAACTTGAAACACTCGGTCAATCAAACCTCGCCTTTGGTTGACCAGTGCTCTCGGCTTGCCCTATTAATTTTTACCGTGGTTAAAATATTTAAATAGGGTTAATTGTGTTAAAATGTTTTAAAATATTTATAATAATTCCCTATATGTCCTATACGGCTTTAATCAAGGGGATGTCTATATATACCCTCGCATTTGGAATGATTAGCATTAAATTAGCAATCTTGATTAGCAAAATTCTCTGAAATTTAAAAATCTCCTATACTCATTTTTTAGCCTCCTACACTCATTCTTACCAAATTTTTTTGCTCAAATTTCTTTGTAAGTGTGATTGAGTGTTCTTCTCATTAGGTTTAAGCTTTTTCTTGTTTTTGTTGATTAAGGTTATTTTATTAGAGAGTTAAGCTTGAAGTTTCCCTACGAGACTTTGCTAATAAGTATTCCCTAGGAATACTTCATTGAGCTTTTGAGTTTTGCATTGTCATTGTAATACTCAAGGAGTTCACATTGGATTTTGATTGTTAAAATATTTTACAAATCATTTTTAAAATATCTCTTGTGCTTATATTTGAGAAATATATATTTTGAAATATTTGTTTGAGCGCTAAAAGATATTTGTTGCTCCTTGATTGAGATCATCATTTTAATACAAAGATCAAATAACTATTTTTATAAACCATTGTTTAATATCTCTTATGGTTAATTTTGATAACTATTGAGATATTTGAAGTATACTTGTGATCTTTGCTAGTGCACTGTGATTGGGAATATTATTTTGACACAAAGATCTTGTCACTTACACTATCACGTACTGATTGCATTATTGGCATTAATTTGAGAGTAGACACTAAGGCTACATTGAGCTTATCATATCTTATCATTTGGTAGCGTGTTGATTATATTGGTACATATCAGCTTATGTAAGAAGCATTTCCTTGTACGCAAAAATTGTATTTCAAATCTATTGTATTCTAGACATGGGCCTAAAGAGGGAGATTAGCCCTGTTGAATAGTCCCAGACTGGCTTAGACTCGGTTAGGAAAGTTAGGTGTGGCATCGTATTAAGGCATGTTGGTTGAGGTCAGCCCCTTGAATTGACCTAGTTGTACCGGTGCCGTTTCACCCATTAAGTGAGTTTTAGTGGAATCTTTGGGCTTGCGAGCTAGAGGTGGGGACGTAGGCACAGTTGGCTGAACCCCGATAACATATCGTGTGTGCATTTCATTTTTTCGTAATTTATTTATCGCACATGTATGTTATATTGTGAATGTCGCGCATTACTTAATTTCTGAACGTTATATTTATCTACGCATTTGGAACTGTATAGACAGGCCCTAGGTTGCGAATATACTACTGTTAAATTAGCTAAACCTAGGAATAAATTTTAATATTCCAATTCACCCCCCCCCTTGGGAATACACCAAAGCTAACATCGTGTGACATGAGATTAATATTTTTTTAAAAATAAACTGGTTGTGATTGCCGTGATGCATTTAACTGATATGTTATGATGTTGTGTTGTTATTCATGTAAGTTGCAATATAATGTTGGCAAGAGTGAGGAGTTCGTTATATTGTACCTATAATAAATTGCAATATAATGTTGGTAGGATTTGAGGAGGTCGTTATATTGTCATTTATATAGATGGAGTAAGGCGTTGGTAGGCATGAGGAGGTCGTCTTACTATTTTACTATGAATAGAATTGTGTGTGTTGTGACTGTGGAAGTATGTGAAGTAACAACGTGGGGGGGGGGGACGATGGGAAGGGATGCCCTGAGAACCACGGGTTGTGAAATAAATGTACATTTTCAATTATGGGTGTGAGTGCATGAATATAGATTGAATGTATAATAAATGTGGATGTGTTGTGGTGTATGCGTATGTAGATTATGTGGTATGATTGATGTTGAATGTGTGTGAGTATAGTTACAAGTGTCCTTTCTGTTGTTGTTATTTAATAAACAAGTATATTTTCTATACACTAAAACTCATGTTGTCACACACTGATAATAATTTATTCTATCCTTACGTAGAAGTGTCTCACCCCAATATACAACTCATTTTTCAGGACCTTTGTGTGATCAAGCTTAGTGAGCTTAGGGCAAGGTTGGTTAGCGTAGTGTAGTGTGAGTGTTTGTAAGAACTTTAAAGTCTTTAAGTTTATGTTGTTTTAAAATTCTGGCTATGTAATATTGACAGATGGAAATTCCTTTTTGGTCGTGTAATATAGTACTTTGATATTTTATTTGAGAATGTTTAATTATAGTCCGCTGCTTGAATGATATTTATGGTATCAAAGATACATGAATGGAACACATAACACCCCAAGCCCCACTTAGCGGGTTCAGGGCATTACAAAGTGGTATCAGACCCTAGTGGTTCTGTAGACTTTAACAGATGATTTTACTAGAGTATATGTTCGAGTTAGGATGAGGATAGGAAGGAGTAGATTAGGATACTGATAGGAATTTTGAGTTTTATTTCGTAGCCTGGAAGTAGAAATCCTTTGATGGATTTTTGTGATTTTTTGAATCAGATGACGGGTTCAGAGAACCACGGTAAATCCATCAACGATGATGTTTCCAAACAGAGAAACTGGAACTTGAAATTAGAACTTGAAAGTTAGGTTGGTTGATTTATGGGGATAAGCCTCTGAAAGAGAATTTTGATAATTTAAGTGTTGTGATTTGACGATTTGAGGTCAACTTGGGTGTTTGAATTTAAATTTAGGATTTGAATGTTAAACTAGTTTCTTTGCTGTATAACTGTACTAGTTATGTTAAGATATGGAAATTATAAACTCATCTCTGTCTTATCTTCAGGATGGATCATAGAGCTAAGAATGTAGATATCGGAGGAGTAATAACTTGGGGGCTTCTAACGAGGATGATATCGATACCTCCACACTGCTATGAGGTTTAGATCGGCAGGTCAAGGAAGAGATTAGGCAGGACTCTGGGCCCACTTGCAGACCAGGGCTATTTGATCGAGTAATTTACTTGCCTGAAACCCTCTACTTTTGCGGGAGGTGCCGATCCAATCATGGCTGAGAATTGGGTGTAAGAGATTGAGAAAATACTGATAGTGCTGCATTGTACCAACGAACAGAAAGTTCTTTATGCCACGTTCAAGCTGTCGGGAGAGGCCGAGTGGTGGTGGCTAGTGGTGAAATTACCGGAGGAGCAGAGGCCAGTACTTGCACCATTGACTTGGAACCGCTTTAGAGAGCTATTCTTTGATCGATACTTTCCCGCCACCACCCGTGATGTAAAGGCTGAGGAATTCTTGAACCTGACCCAGGGGCACCTCATTATATAGTAGAAGTTCATGGAGCTATCTTGCTTCGCCCCATACATGGTTCCAGATGAATTCAGAAAGGCGAGGAGGTTTGAGAGGGGCTTGAGACAAAGGATCTTTGAACATGTGGCAATCCTAAAGGTGCAGAGTTTTTAGAACTGGTGGATAAAGCCATCGTAGCAGAGATGAGCCTATAGAGAGGTGTAGAGATATCAGATCAAAGGAAGAGATCCATGCCTCTTAGTTTTCATGCGGATGCCAGACAAGGTTCATGGAGGAGAGATGATAATACTGGAGGCCAAAGGCAAAAATTGGATAATTAAAGCTATCAAGGTAATACTGTGTGTTTTAGGTGCGACAAGTATGGTCACATAGCCTGAGAGTGTCGTGGGTCGGGGGAATAATCAGGTACCCCGAGGCGGCTAGGCACGTGTTTACACACTTACCCCGACTGACGTGGACATTGCTGGTGGTGCGGCGGTAAGTAATATGTTCATGTTTTGAGGCAAGCAATAGATTTATTTGATTCTAAGTGACGTATTTATGGTATATTGAAATTTGTGGTATGAGGATGGTTAGGTAATTTTAGAATTAGGTAAAAAGGATTGATTAGCAAATTTTGATGATGAAATTCTTTTGAGGGGAAAATGTAGTAACCTGAAAAAAAATAAAATAATAAAATAATAAAATAAATTATTAATTAATTAATAAATTAATTAGTCAATTGATTAATTAAATAAATTAATAAAATAGATTAATTAATAATAATAATAATTAAAAAAATAAAATGAATAGTATTATAATGACAAAAAAAATTAAATTATAATATTATTATAATAGTATATATATATATCTCCACTAAGGATTGAATCAATCCTTTATTCTCAATCTGGAGAAATATAGAGAACTTCCCAGTGCCTCACTCTCAGTACGACTCTCTCTCTCTCCCCTCAAACACTCACTCCCTCTCTCTAAAATTTTTCTCCATCTGTAAGTCAAATAAAAAAACGAACACTATCATAGGGTCCTAGTTTCGATCATCGTCATTTTAAGTGGAGTGAAATTGTCATTTAGGGATCTTAGACACCACTCCAAGGTTAAGATAAAAAGAATAAATTATGTCAGAAATTTTTATAAATTAATCGATTAAATTTTAATATGTGATTACAGAAATTGATATATATGTTTTCTGGATATTCGGATATACGGAAATTGGATTTTGGATTATTATTATTATTATTATTATTATTATTATTATTATTATTATTATTATGAGTTGATTAAACTGGCGTTTGTGAGCTTAGAGATTTTCTAATAATTGTTATTTCAAAGATTAAGCAATTAAATTGAGAATTTGGATACTGAACAACTATATATGATTTTTCTGAATTATTTAGGCCTATGGAAATGATGAGTGTTTGTGAGAACTTTAAATTTTTTTAGTTTATGTTGTTTTAAATTCTGGTTATATAATATGGACAGATGGAAATTCCTTTTCGGTCGTGTAATATAGTACGCTGGTATTTTATTTGAGGATGTTTACTTATATTTTGCTACTTGGATGATATTTATGGTATCAGAGGATATGTGAATGGAACACATAACACCCTGGGCCCCACTTGACAGGTTCGGAGCATTACAATATTTATAACATATGATTATCATATCAATTTATGTGCAAGTAATATTATTAATTAAATTGTTATTTTTAATTTTTAATATTAATTTAAATTAATAGATTGCTTTTTTTTCTTCATTCCAAAATTGAATTATGTTTCATTAATGATTAATATATTATAATACATAATAAAATAACATATGATTATCCTCTAATGTATTTTTAAAATTATAAAATAGTCATTAAATTTTCTTATATTTACAAAATTAACTTCACCTATGAACTATGTCACTTATAAGTGACTAAAAAGTTATCTTAGTTTACTTCTCAAAAATCACTTAAATAGTGTACATTCATTAAAATTTTTTGATTGTTGATCCAATTATAATTTTTGATTAAAATTATTTGATTGTTGATCCAATTATAATTTTTGATTAAACATAAAAGAATATTATCTTATGAATTTAGCTAAATATAAAATAAAAAAAAAACCAAAAATATAAATGATACCATTTTTGGAATATAAATGAAGTGAAATTCAAAATACAATTATTAGATTATTTTAATTATTTTATGATAAAATCTTTTAATTTATATTCTTTTGAACTGTTGTGATTCTATACATATTCTAATTAATTGACTCAAGCTTTAACTATTGTTAAATACTTGATTTATAAAATTATATTAGTTGAATAATTGAATATCTTAATTAGGACTTAGAGATGAAGAATTTTAAAGAGACTTAAGGATTGTATGAAAATGAATTTTTATTTAATTTAAGGAAAAATTAAACATGCAGTTAATCAAGGTTTTCGTTTTTGTTTAATTATTTGCTTTCAATAAATGTTTGATGCCGAAGCAAAGTGGCAAGATCGAAGATCTTTTTTTTTCTCAAATTTTATTAGGGGTATGTTTGGATTAAGGATTTTGGTTGGAAAAAGAAAATGAAAATAAGAAGAAAACTCATTTTCCACAATGTTTTCCCTTTATATTAAATATTAGTAAAAATATATATATTTTAAATAATTAAAAATTAAAAAAATAAAATATAAATAATTTGCAAAATCATATTTTTATTCATTGATTTAGTATATTTTTTATTTTCTTTTTTATTTTCTTTGATAACCAAAAATGGAATTTTCCTAAAATTTTTCTAATTCCAAATAGAGCCTTAATTTTATTTTTAGAAAAGTGAAAACTTGATGATAAGAAGAAATATTATTTTAGGGATTTTGTTTTGAGAAGATGCAGCTGTAAAAGAAAGGAAAAAGTTAGGAGATGTATATAAGGCAAGTCCCCTCTCGTTGACTTTGTTTCTTAGGTAATTAGGGCTCAATTTAACTTGATGGGTTGGCATGCCAAGTTGGAAGGTTAAGCATTTCCATATATAAATATAATTAAATGCACTTCTTTTGTAACTTATAATAAAAAATAAATTAAACAAAATGATAAAATATGAGATCTAATTCCACTAAGTTCTGTTTGGTAGCATTTTTAAAAAAGTACTTATAACACTTATTACTTAAAAAAATAAATATTTTTATAAAAACATGATGTTTGACTTATAATACAATAAAAATAAGTGATTTTCCTGAATCATTTATCATAAGAATACAGTAGTGCAAATAAAAAAATATAATTTTCAATTCTTGTAACAACAATTTAAAACCTAGAATAAAGCATTCAAATTACCAATACAAGCAAACCCATCATAATATTTTATTTCTTTTTGAAAAAATAATTATTTTTAGATATTATATATATATATATAAGCATTAGAAAGTTGGGAGGCAGCTTGAAGCCGGAAGCTGGCTGTGTACTGAATTGGCTGTTTTTTTTTTTTTTTTTTCATAAAGCACACTTTTGCACGGCTTTTGTGTTGCAACAAAAAGGAGGGAATAGAAAAAGAAAAAAGAAGGAATGGAATCACGAAGTTTTGTTTGATTTGATTTTCACTTTGATCATACAGTGCTGATAATGAATCATCACCATTGAAAGGAGAAAAGAGCCAAAATCATAAAGGCAATCTTTTAGCAATAGGGTTTCCTTGCAATTGATCATATAGAAAAGGTATTACGATGATGATCAAATCCCCTTGCATGCATGGCCTAACCCATATGCAATTATACCTTAATTCCTGTTGGGTTATTTCCTTCCATGTGAAGGAAAGCCCAAGTGCATTTTATTAAAAGTTCAAAGTCTAACCCTTTAATGTGATAACTTAAAGAAAGTTATAAAAAAAGATGGAAGAGGGGAGGAGCCATCACTTCTCAAAAGAAAGAGAGAAAAATGTGATTTTTCTCATGCTACCCATATTTCATCAAAACTCTGATCCTATTTGGTTTGTGGTCCGATCGAGTTGAAATTTGAAGGAGAGGCTCACGACTCAAGGAGCTACAATCTGAACGGTGGAGATCAGATTTTGAGCTCGAAACTTGAAATTTGTGCCCGTGAACAGTAACCGCGATTTTGGTATATTATCTCTAATTCTCTTTGTCTTTGTCAAGATTGATGATATTTTGATGAAACATCTGCTTGATTATGGTCCAATTGAGTTAAACCTAACTGTCGATCCAATTTTCAAAACCTTGGTATACAAGATTTTTATGTCAATATTTGGTTTAACATGTGAATCCTAGTAGTTGTACATACCTCATTTTGTTGGGGACCTTATTTAGTCTTGAAACCAATCAATGAGTTATAATTAGGTGAACTAACCGCACCTAGAAAAATAATATTATTGCTCCTCGCCATTATGGACCTTTTCTTCGAGACGTCATGACAACTTGACAACTCTACTAGGGATGCAAAAGAGTCAAGCCGTTAATTAATTGTGAATTATCCTAAATATTGAATTTAATGGTCCTTTTTGATTACTTCATGATTTTAATGTTGTCCTTGTACATATGAATAATTGTTGTGTATGTATATGTTTTAAATAAATGCTGTAAATGAATGGATAAATGTATGCAAAGTGTAATTATGTGATGGAATGCGGTTTTAGGCTTTCAACCTTATGTGAGCACACACATTTTCACAAGTCTTATACTTGAGCTTTACCCTCTTAGGATTAGATAGGGGTGTAGTAGTTTTAGTTCTTATGAGACATAAGTCTTCAGGGGCTAGTGAATCCTCAATTTTTATTTTGTCTAAACCTGTTAGGAAAAGGATAAAAAGCATTTTCATGGACCTATTTTTGATAGGGATAAAGCTTAGACCACACATACTTAACTTCAGTTTCCTCTCCTAGGATAGTGCCTCGAAGAAAACCCATAGTAAATGAATTCACCTGGGTTGGGGCAGAAGTTTCATCCTTCTTCGCAAACTTCATCCATTTTTCTATTGATATTATTTTTAGGGTACTATTTTAAGGATAAAATGGTGTTATTAATCATGGGGGTACCACTTGGTCTCTTACTTTGCAGTGTCAGTCAGGATTAATAATCCTGTTAAATTCCATTCCTTTTTGTTGTACATTTAATATTGTTAATATTTTGTTGCATTCCTTTGCATTCATTTTTCAGACATACAGATTGCTTTGCCAAAATTCTAGATTAGTCCCAAGCTACCCCATGGATGGATGGCTCAATGGTGGTGTACAAAGAAGAAGAAAAAAAAGTACAACAGTATTCAAAAGATCAACAAAGTCATAGGGAGATTGTTGGAATTGGTGTATTCCCAAGAGGGGGGATGAATTGGGTATTTAAAAAATTTCTTCCTAGGTCAAATTAAACCAGCAGCAGTAATACACAACCTAGGGTTGTCTAAGCATTCCCAATAACACAGATAAACTATAGAGCAAATATTTAACCTATTAAACCAATCTCAGTATTATCAATCATTCAATGCATATATGTAAGACTATCAGAGCAATAAATAATAACATGCAGGTGAGGAAAATAAATTGCGAAAAAAAATAAAAGTTGCACTAGATATGTTATCGGGGTTCGGCCAATACTACCTATGTCCTCGCCTTAAGCTCACAAGTAAAATGATTCCACTAAGTTGCTCACTTGCGAGTGGAGTGACACCGTTTACAATACCTTACCAAGATGGTGCACCTAGTTCTCCTAACCGGGTTTGGACCACTCTGGTGCTCTCCTAATCGGGTCTGAGCAAGTCTGGGACTATTCATAGAGCTAGTTTCCCTCTTCCGACAACTCGTCGGGAATACAACAGATAATCAAATAAATTTTTGTGTACAAACAAATGTGCTTCTAAACTAAGCAGATGTGTACAACAATATAGCTCAATGTACTCACAGAGGATATAAATTAAAGTTCAATGTGAGAATGTGTATTTTTCACTCAAAAATATTTCTCAATAAAGACCGAGTGTGAAAAATAATTTTCTTACTAACAAAGAGTAAGAGACCTTCCAAGCAAAGATATTAAAATAATAATATGCTCAAGGTACTCTTTTCAATATGCCAAGAGTATTCCCAAAACTAGTTTTTCAAATAAAGCTTAGGGGAACTAGGATTCTTACTCAAAAATAATTTTGCAATTAAGAATATATGAGCCTTTGAAGTCTTGCAAGATATGTGCAAGATTCACAAGCAAAGAAATAGATTTTCTCCAAGAATATATATCAACAAATATATATGGAGAAAACTTTGATTTACTCTCAAAAATAAGATATGAAACGTGAATAAACTATGAGAGTAAAAAAGATTTTGATTTGTAAAACAAATGCCCAAAAGGATGTTTAAAGCAAAGCTCTCTTTAAAAATTGATCTTTCAAAGTGATAATAAAAGAGAGGCTAAAAAATAGGCTTAGGAAGATAAAAATAGGATATAAAAATTTGAAAGGTTTCTCTAAGTAATCATCTCACTAATTTTGAGTTATGAGGGGATATATATAGACTTGAGTGAAAATATGACCGTTGGGAATACAAGGGGTATTTTTGAAAATGTTTAAGTATGTTTAGTGAAAAATAACCTTGTTTCACCACGGTAAAAATTTCACCAACCCGAGAGGTTTGATCGACCATATTCAAGGTTTGATCGACCACTTTAGCAAGTTCGGTCGACCGTGGCAATTTTGAACTGAAGATATGGTCGACCGTCTCAAGGCGATTTTGAACCCTTTGTGGATTCGGTCGACCAAGGCTAAGGACGGTAGGCTACTCATATGGGTTCGGTCAACTGTAGCCAAAATGAACTATACATTTGGTCGACCGAGTAGTTGGGGTGTCAGACACGTGTTGGTTCGGTCGACCAAGGACGATATGTTCAAAACTGAACGGTCGACCGAGGGAAGTCAATATATTGACTTCGGACCGGTTCGGTCGACCGAGCCAATTTGTGAATGCTGGGTTCAGTCGACCAAGGCTTTAACTTTGGTCAACTTTTCAATTCGATCGACCGTTGAAGCTCAGTTCAAAGTTGATAGGTCGATCGAGCCTTGGTCAACAAGTTGACCCTAGGCAAACAGTGTTTCGGTCGATCGTTGGATTATAATACAAGTTTGGTCGGTCGACCGAGGGCATTGAATTTTATTGTTTTTCCTTTAATTTGACCAAAAAATCCAACATCGGTCAACTGAAGTCCTTTTTGCCCCAAATCGACCCTAAAGCTATTTCAAAAACCTTTGTTTGATTTTTAGTATTTTTAGAAAAATGTTTTTGGTGCAAGTGTTGGGTCCTTTAAGGTCTGTCTATTGTCATCATGAGCTATCATCCATATCATGCATGTCATGTATTATTTTAGACCAAATTATAAAAACAAAATGCAATACATACAATAAAATCAAATATGTCTTCTTATCTTTTGATCTTCAGACCCCATGGAATACGCCAAGTTGTATGCGCTTTAAGTCCTGACTTAGCTTTCACTTCTTATCCTTTATGTGTGTGTCAAAATTGAAACCTGTTCAATCACTTAAAACACACATAAGATACTGGTGCTTTGCAAGCATCAAAACAGAGATCAGACTCAAAAAGTCAACATAGATAGTTTGATTGAAGGAATTGATGTGGTGTTGCTGAATTGGATTAAAGTTGACACTCAAACAAATTTTATGAAGGATTTGAGGGGCAATCTGGTTAGGTTGGTGCGCTGACTAGGTTAATGCTCAGGTAATGGATATTCAACCATTGTGTCCTCAGGGAGCTCCTACTCCTCCGAAAGAGCCTTCGATTGCTAGGATCTTGCCTCGATTTCAAACAGAAATGTGAAAACTAAGATGTAGTCCCAAAAGGGGCGTGAATTAGATTTAAAATTTTTTTCTTAATTCCTTTTAAGACTTCTTAAACTCTTTTATTTTTTTTAACCAATTCTTGACTTGTTTGTTTAATTTATCAATCACACAAGAACTTAGTTCTTTTAATACAATTAACAACACAACTGCTTAAACAATCAAGTAACCAATCAATCAACCAAACCAATTATCCAATCAAACACAATATCCAAACCAAGATATAAGGTACAAGATTTCAGCTTTTCTTTGTTTGCAGTCTTGTAATTAATGCAATCCTTTTGATAATGAATTAGCTTTCTCAAAGTGATTTTCAACAAAACATTCACACTCTTCTCAAAATTTAGAATTCAAATAAACTCTTAGTTAATTTATCTTTGGGTGTTAATCAATTAACATACTCCTTTATGGTTTCCGTAAAGTATGGTTTAACCAATGTATTCCCTTTCGATTTCCACAACCCAAATCAAAATTAGACTTTAAGTTTACTTGATTTCCAAATATACGTAGTATATATGATTAAAATTTAAATCATCCACGCAATTTATATGTGCTGAAAATAAAGAGTAAGGGAAAGAGAGAGTGAGACCAGGATTTTTACAAGGTTTGGCTTATAACCAGCCTATGTCCTCACCTTTGGCAAACCACTAAAGGATTCACTAAAACCAGTTCCTTTGCCAGGCAGAACAACAACGTTTACACACTCCTTTGATTAGGCTAGAGTCTGCCTCTTCAAATGATATACCCTCGATCGATCACTACTTCAATTAGGCTAGAGCAGCATCTCTCTAAGCGATATCCCCTCGCTTAGCCAACGATCCGAACACCTAGAATCGTCCAAGAACTACAAAAGATATGAAGTAGTATCTGCGTATAATAGCACTCTCAAAATAGAGTAGATTAGTACAATTTCAGCTATAGGTACTTTAACAATTTAAATACCAATAAGAAATAGAATTGAAGTTCAAGTGTAGAATTCACCAAGGGTTCCTTTGTGATTTAACTCAGTATGAGAACCTTAGGTTGGTGTTTTAGCAATTCAGATGATTTCCCTCCAGCAAGAGTATGAGCAATATGAAACTTTGAGAGAGATTGAAAGATTTGATGCAAGTATGCTGTGTGATTGCTTGTATATTTGAATTCTTTGGATTTTAGTAGTATTTATAGGCAATTTAGGATTAGTTTCCTTGTTCCCTAAGTGACTTGGAGTGTCTACCAAGTTTTTATAACGTTTATATTTGAAAAATCAAAACCCGTGGAGTCAGTCGGCTGACCAGATGACTGGGCAGTGTATTTCCACTGGGTCAATCGGCTAGACAGGCGGCTGACACCCTTCTGTCTTCCAAAAATTAAAATCAGGAAATTGTCAGTCAGCTGGCGTGACACAGTTCAAAATGGGTCAGTTGGCTAGGTGGTTTCAGTTTATTGAGTTAGTCGGCTGGACAGTTAATTTTACTGTTGTTTATCTGTTAGTCGGCTGACTAAACCCAGATTATTTTTTGTCAGTCGGCTAATTAGTCCTTTTTCTGATTTTTCATTTTTGGTTGTCAAATTTAATTTTGCTCTCTTGTTTTGGTATTTCATAAAACATTTTTTGGAGTTTTAAAATAGGTCTCTAAGTCCATGTATTTTCCCTAAAGAGCTTCAACAATATTTCAAAAGATATTTAAATATTAAAACACTTACATAAAGACTTCTAAGCCATTTGTCATTCTTAAACACTTAAGTCTTCATGCTTTGGTTTTCTTCTCGTCTTCAAGCTTTAAGATACTTTGAACTTTTCATCGATTTCTCTTTAATATCCATGCTTTCATTATCTTCAAGCTTTAGTGTTTGAATTCATGCCATTTGAGCTTCATATGATCATCCTTCGGAATATAAGTTTCAATTAATCCTTGTGAGTACTTGACTTTGCTTTCACATATGTGAAATCTGAAATATCATCACTCAACCAAATATGTTAAGTTTCACTTGTTTGCTAGCATCAAAATAGGATGTTAAGCTTTGTAAGGCCAACAAGCTCTCCCTTTTTTATGATGACAAACAATGAGCAAAAATATGAGTAAGCCTTAAAAAAGACTCCCCCTTTCAATAAGCATAATTTTCAACATATGTGTAAGATCAAGATTACTATCAACACCAATTTTAAGATCATTCAATATCATGCATATCAATACCAATTTCAAGGTCATTCAATGTCATTTACTTATCCTCTTTATCAAATACTTCTCTCCCTTTTGAAATATAATTCATGTTTCAAAATTTTAAAATATTTCAATACCAAACTCAATCTTCAATTTTTGCTCAAAACTTCTTCCATTTTTGATATCAATCAAAAAGAGTAGGATATAAACAAAATAAATCATATTTTTGAGCATATGAATATTAATCATGCATATCAAGTATATGATACCAATTTAGATTTTCAATAATTCTAATTGCAATTGAACTTTCGAATTTTTAATACCAAATGAAAATGAAAATTTATGATACCAATAAAAAAATAATTCATGATACCAAAAAAAATTAGGGATAAGCAAAATGCAAGTTATGAGTCATAATACTCCCCCTAAATTTAATACATTTAGATTTGATACCAATTATGCTTTCTAAATTTATAGTACATGTTTCAAACATTTGATGTATATGCTCATGGAAATCAAATACCAATATCATATCAATTTCATAATTTACTCATGGATATAATTATACTTGTCATGCTCAAATACCAATTTATATATTCATGGATACTAATACACTTTATAGATACCAATGTTAATGTCACATTATGCACAACTCATGAATATTCTATTATTTAGATTCAAATTTATCCATTTATCCATGTGATCCATCATAAGCATACATGGCCAAGAATTTGTCAATTCATATCAAAATTCATGTTTCTAAATCATGCTTCATAACTTTATGCTCAAATTTTCAAAATATAATGAGCCATAAATTATCAATATTTTCATTGGCTTTAAAAATTTCAAGATACCAAATTTAAGATGTACACATGCATCATATTGCATTCATATAAGCATGGAGTAAATCATATCATGTGTTTTGTACTATATTTTTGCTTGGATTGTTCTTATGTTGCTCTAGTATTTTATTTCAAACTTGTTTAACAATTTTCCTTCAGTCAGTCGGTTGAGCTTTTGTCCTGATGGCTAACCTATACTTTCTCTTTAAAGGTTTTGTTCAGTCAGTCAGCTGATCGTATGCTCAGTTAGCTGACAATTCTTTTGCCAAACTTTCTTCTTTATCAATAAGCTCTATTTGCTACATATTTTCTTTTCTTTTGATTTCATTTAAACATCCAAACTTCATATATCCTAATGCTTTCTATTTTATGCCTTGTATGATTTATTCATTGATTTGGGGCCAATAATTTTCTTGAGTTTCAATAAGATAAGCTTGAATAATTTTATCCTTATTCTCTATTTCAATTTATTCAATATATTTGTATAATGTTCCATAAATTCAATATCAATTTGAAATTAAAGAATTTAGTATTTCATTTTTGGTATCCATATTTTCTTGGGTCCAGTTAGTTTAACAAGAGATGTTTCTTTAATTCTCCAAACTTGTTTTGTTTTCACACCTTTTCTTTTAAATGGACATTCAAATTTTATATGTCCCTTTTTCTTACATTGATAGCATTAGAAGATGTGTTAGTATAATCTTTGGATGCTTTTGAAAAATAACCCATGTAAAGATTCTTCTCTTTTTATTTTCAACCCCATTAAATCTAATGCCTTCTTTGTTTAAGGTCATCCTTTGTGAGCCTATCATTTTGTCAAAGTTTTCTTTTCCTTTTGGGAAGTTGTAAATGATCTTTTCTTTATCTTCAATTTGATTTTTGAGATCATTTATCTCAATATCTTTATTGTCATCAACCTTCTTTTGTGATTTTTCTAATTCTTGAGATAATTTTTTGATCTTATCTTCTAATTCAGAAGTATATATGTCTTTCTCATATTCCACAGAGGATAGAGATTGAAGGTCTTCTATCATATTTTCATTATTGCTTTCTAATTTCTTGATTTTCAAGTTTTTTTTTTTTCAGTAAGATTTTTAGCTTCTAATTCTTTTATTGCAGTTTCATACTTATTTTCTATATTCTTGAGTTTTGAATCTTTATCATTTTCAGCAATCTTACTTGATTCTAGCTCTTTCATCATTCCATCGATCTTGTTTTTCAATGATGTGTTTTGTTTAGTTACTTTGATTATCATCTTATGTACTTTGAATAAATCATTTTGTAATTCATCATAAGATGACATACACTCATCATTGGATTCATTTGATGAATCACTACAAGAATTATTTAAGGATTTGGATGAGGAGCTTTCCTCATCGTCCCAAGCCATAAAGCAAGTATAAGCAACCTCTTGGTTACTTGATTCACATTCCAAACTACTTGAACTATCCCAAGTAGTGGCTTTCATGAACTTTTTCTTTTTCTTTTTAGAATCTTTCTTAAGTAATGGACATTCTGATTTTATATGTCCAACTTTGTTGCAATTATAACATGTAGGAGTTTTATTTTTAGATTTCTTTTTGCTAATTTCTTCTTCTTCTTCTTCTGATTCGGAGTCTTGGTTTTTTCTTTTGAATTTGTTTTTCCTTCTAAGGATTTTTGCAAGTTTCTTAGATATAAAGGCTAGTTCATCTTCATTCATCTCTTCTTCACTACTAGAGTTTTCTTTTTAGGCTTTGAAGGCTATTGTTTCTTGGGCTTTGGTTTTTCCACTCCTTTCATTCATTGCCATTTCGTATGTGAGGAGAGAACCTATAAGCTCATCTAAGGAGGTATTTTTCAAATTTCTTCCTTTGGTTATTGCGGTGGCTTTAGATTCCTATATAGGTGGAAGACCTTTAAGTATTTTTCTAATCATTTCATAAGTAGTGTATGTTTTTCCTAAGACATTTAGGGAATTTATTATGTGAGTGAACTTAGTGTACATGTTAGTTATAGATTCATCCAGGTTCATCCTAAAAGCTTCATATTCACTTGTAAGCATATCAATCCTCCCTAACATCTATAGTGCCTTCATAGGTTACCTCAAGTTTGTCCCATATTTCCTTGGCTGATTTGCAAGCCATGACTCTATTAAATTCATTCATATCAAGAGCACAGTATAAAGCATTCATAGTACTATAATTAACTTGCAGCATCCTATGATCCAAGTCTGTCATATCAATTTTCTCCTTAGGAACTTGTTTTCCATCTACTAGTTTAAGGGGAGTTAGGTCACCATCCATGACAACTTTCCAAACTTTCCAATTCATAGTTTGAAGATATATTCTTATGCGTTGTTTCCAAAAAGTATAATTTAAACCACAAAAGATAGGAGACCTAGTTGAGGATTGTCCCTCTCCAAAAGGAGCTACGCCTATGTGAGCCATTAAGATCTTTTTATAGCTACTAATTAAGATTTGCTATAACCCCACTCTGATACCAATTTAAAACTAAGATGTAGTCCCAAGAGGGGCGTGAATTGGATTTAAAAATTTTCTCTTAATTCCTCCTTTTAAGACTTCTTAAGCTCTTTTATTTCTTTTAACCAATTCTTGACTTGTTTGTTTAATTTATCAATCACACAAGAACTTAGTTTCTTTAATACAATCAACAGCACAACTACTTAAACAATCAAGTAACCAATCAATCAACCAAACCAATTATCCAATCAAACACAATATCCAAACCAAGATATAAGGTACAAGATTTTAGCTTTTGTTTGTTTGCAGCCTTGTAGTTAATGCAATCCTTTTGATAATGAATTAACTTTTTCAAAGTGATTTTCAACAAAACATTCACACTCTTCCAAAATTCAAAATTCAAATAAACTTTTAGTTAATTTATCTTTGGGTATTAACCAATTAACGTACTCCCTTATGGTTTCCGTAAAGTATGGTTTAACCAACGTGCTCCCTTTCGGTTTTTGCAACCCAAATCAAAATCAGACTTTAATTTTACTTGATTTCCAAATATATGTAGTATGTATGATTAAAAATTAAATCATCCACGCAATTTATATGTGCTGAAAATAAAGAGTAAGGGAAAGAGAGAGTGAGACTGGGATTTTTACGAGGTTCGGCTTATACCCAGCCTACGTCCTCGCCTTTGGCAAACCACCAAAGGATTCACTAAAACTAGTTCCTTTGCCAGGCAGAACAACAACGTTTACACACTCCTTTGATTAGGCTAAAGCCTGCCTCTCCAAACGATATACCCTCGTTCGATCACTCCTTCAATTAGGCTAAAGCAATGTTAGCTTTACCATGATCCCAAGAGTGGGGGTGAATTGGTATTTTTAAAATTTATCTCCTAGGTATTCCTCTTAACAGCAGTATGTTCACAAGCCTATGGTCAATCTAGTGCAAATAATGTAAATATACCAGAAATTAAATAAAACAGTTTAAACAATCACATAAGCACCAGAAAGCAGTAAATAAAGGATGACATGCAGATATGTTATCGAGGTTCGGCCAACTGCCTACGTCCCCGCCTTGGTTAACCAGCACAAGGATTATCACAATAACTTGCTCACTTAAACGGGTGGAGCGACACCTATACAAACCAGGTCAAATTATCACAAGGCTGACCTCAACCTTTACACCAATCCTTACCGGACTGGATTACCGCCCCCTCAGGCCACACCTGGAATCTCTTAGATATACAATCAAACGGTACAATATATGGGTGCTTTCACGTAAAGCAGATTTGTACCACAAATGCGTATAGACACAAACACCACAGATGATTTAAAATGTAAGCTCAGTGTGGTCTAAATAGTTTCAACTCTCAACTAGATTTGCTATCGTTGTAATGAGTGCGTGAGAGTGCAAACCTAGATAATCTTTGTATCACAAGATATTCAATTTAAGTGCTCAAACAAAAATATTATCCAAACTTCATATATTTTAATTAACAAGTTTTCTCAATATATATGTATATGAAGCTCTAGCAATGTGTATTTTTGGTTTGCAAAATATATGAAATCTTTGTATTTCAGCAAATGATATAGACTTGTATGGATATTGCTACAAAGATTAATATAACACACACACAAATACCTTTTCACAAATATATCAATATAAATACCACAAGATATTTGAGTATGTTTGAAAGTATTTTTGCAAGCCCCAAACAAATACGAACTTCCTAAGTTATTGCAATGAGAATGCAATACTCGGGAGTTCACCACAAGTCTTCTTAGGGTAGGCTTATTAGCAAAGCCTCCTAAGAAAACTTAGGTTATGCTCTTGAAGAAAAATCGATTCAAATATGCAACAAATGAGAGAGCAAACCTCTAAGCATTAATACTCAATACACTTACAAAAGATATAGATAGATGAAGAAGGTAAGCTTGAGTGGATTTCCAAAAGAGTATAAGCAATGAGAGGCAAAGTAGAGTATTTTTGCTTGAGAGAGATTTTCTTAATCTTTTTGCTAATCGGTACTTAATCCACCAAATGAAAGAGTATATATAGACATACTGAAAATTTTGACCGTTGGGGACCTATTAAGGATTATTGGAAAAGTTTAATGACATTTGAATCAATTTAACCCTGTTTAAAATTATTAACTGTGGTAAAAAAAATAGGAACAACCCGAGAGGTCTGGTCGACCAGAAATGGTTCGGTCAACCAGGACTCAACTGGCCCGGTCGACCAGGGGACTTTTGAATTGAAAGGCTCGGTCGACCGGAGAGGGAAATTTCCCAAACTTCCGAGGTTCGGTCGACCAGGGGACTTTTGAACTGAAAGGCTTACCTTAAGGTCTTTCTAAGGTCATTTTTGATTTGTATCTGGTTTGAGCTTACAAAATAAACCATGCATGTGATGTGTGTGCTTATTACAAACCAAATACCCTAATTACTATTACAGACAAATTTCATTAAAAATTATTACAATTAAGAGCATGAGATTGTCTTCAAACTTTGAGCTTTCACGTGCCATTAATGACATGCTAATATGAACCAGCACATGAACTAGATATTTATTAAATACAGGAGTATTTGTCATTATCAAAACCGGGCGTGACCTATAAGGTCAACAAGCAACATCTCTTTAAGCGATATCCCCTCGCTTAGCCAACGATCCGAACACCTAGAATCGTCCAAGAACTACAAAAGATATGAAGTATTATCTAAGTACAATAGCACTCTCAAAACAGAGTAGATTAGTACAATTTCAGCTCTAGGTACTTTAACAATTTAAATACCAATAAGAAATAGAATTGAAGCTCAAGCGTAGAATTCACCAAGGGTTCCTTTGTGATTTTAGAAAACTCAGTATGAGAACCTTAGGTTGGTGTTTCAGCAATTCAGATGATTTCCCTCCAGTAAGAGTATGAGCAATATGAAACTTTGAGAGAGATTGAAAGATTTGATGCAAGTATGCTGTGTGATTGCTTGTATATTTGAATTCTTTGGATTTTAGTAGTATTTATAGGCAATTTACGATTAGTTTTCTTGTTCCCCAAGTGACTTGGAGTGTCCACCAAGTTTTTATAACGTTCATATTTGAAAAATCAAAATTTGAAATTTTTTCGTTGGAGTTTAAAAAATCAAAACCCGTGGAGTCAATCGGCCGACTAGGTGATTGGGTAGTGTATTTCCACAAGGTCAGTCGGCTGGACAGGCAGCCGACATCCTTCTATCTTGCAGAAATTAAAATCAGAAAATTATCAGTCAGCTAGCGTGACACAGTTCAAAATGGGTTAGTTGGCTGGGTGGTTTTAGTTTATTGAGTTAGTCGGTTGGACAGTTAATTTTACTATTGTTTATCTGTCAGTCAGCCGACTAAACCCAAAGTATTTATGGTCAATCGGTTGACCAACCCTTTTTATGATTTTTCATTTTTGGTTTTCAAATTTAATTTTGCTCTCTTGTTTTGGTTTTTCATAAAACATTTTCTGGAGTTTTAAAATAGGTCTCTAAGTCCATGTATTTCCCCTAAAGAGCTTCAACAATATTTCAAAAGATATTTAAATACTAAAGCACTTACATAAAGACTTCTAAGCCATTTGTCATTCTTAAACACTTAAGTCTTCATGCTTTGGTTTTCTTCTCGTCTTCAAGCTTTAAGATACTTTGAACTTTTCATCGAGTTCTCTTTAATATCCATGCTCTCATTATCTTCAAGCTTTAGTATTTGAATTCATGCCATTTGAGCTTCATATGATTATCTTTTGGAATAAAAGTTTCAATTAATCCTTGTGAGTACTTGTCTTTGCTTTCACAAATGTGAAATTTGAAATATCATCACTCAACCAAATATGTTAAGTTTCACTTGTTTGCTAGCATCAAAATAGGATATTAAGCCTTGTAAGGCCAACAATCTCTCCTTTTTTTATGATGATAGACAATGAGCAAAAATATGAGTAAGCCTTAAAAAGACTCCCCCTTTCAATAAACATCATCTTCAACATATGTGTAAGATCAAGATTACTATCAACACCAATTTTAAGATCATTCAATATCATGCATATCAATACCAATTTCAAGGTCATTCAAAGTGATTTACTTCTCCCCTTTGTCAAATACTTCTCTCCTTTTTGAAATATAATTCATGTTTCAAAATTTTAAAATATTTCAACACTAAACTCAATCTTTGATTTTTGCTTAAAACTTCTTCCCCTTTTGACATCAATCAAAAAGAGTAGGATATAAACAAAATAAATAATATTTTTGAGCATATGAATATCAATCATGCATATGAAGCATATGATACCAATTTAGATTTTCATTAATTCTAATTCCAATTGAACTTTTGAATTTTTCATACCAAATGAAAATGAAAATTTATGATACCAATAAAAAAATAATTCATGATACCAAAAAAAATTAGGGAGAAACAAAATGCAAGTTATGAGTCATAATACTTGCCCTGAATTTAATACATTTAGATTTGATACCAATTATGCTTTCTAAATTTATAGTCCATGTTTCAAACATTTGATGTATATGCTCATGGATATCAAATACCAATATCATATTAATTTCATAATTTACTCATGGATATAATTATACTTGTTATGCTCAAATACCAATTTATATATTCATGGATACTAATACACTTTATAGATACCAATGTTAATGTCACATTATGCAGAACTCATGAATACTCTATTATATGAGATCTGAAATATCATCACTCAACCAAATATGTTAAGTTCCACTTGTTTGTTAGCATCAAAATAGGATGTTAAACCTTGTAAGGCCAACAAAATGGAATCTCAAGAAATAGTATGACTATAGGAAAAGGTAGAGCTGCAAGAAAGACTTCGCTTAGCTGAGGAAAGAGCCATTAGGAATAATCCTTGGGTTCCAGCAGAATATTAAATAGAAGAAGGAAATATAACTACAAGTTAAGGAAGAAATGGTAGCTTCGAAATGAGGGAAAGGAACTCCAAGGAAAAGCAAAGTTGAATAAGGAACTACTGAAAACCTTTGAAATTGAGAATAAGGAAAAATTCCAAGTCTTGCAAGAGCTTGAAGTCTAGCTGCAAAGTTGGGATAGTTGCAAGCCAAATATCAAGAAGTAATGTCTTGTGTACAAAAAGTAAGATGTTGGGAGACTGAATTTTGGGCACTAGATCACCAGGCATTTAAGATGACCCTTCAAGTACAGGGAGCCGCTAATAGGGCAAGAGTCATGGCTAAGGAAATAAAGCAAGTTGAGCATGAAGTGTATCCTAGATAATTCAATTCTAAAACTATAAAAATTATACATGATGTACACTAAGAGCTAGGTTAGTTTGGATGCTTCCATTAGGAATATATAATTGTTTTTTGTTTATTGTTGTAATGAATTTAGTTGTAAAAAAAGTAATAAAAAATAAATAAATAATAAAAATGATCTTTCATTTTAAATTTATCTTTATACCTTTCTCATACTTGATGTAATAAAAATATGTGGAGCATTGGGGTTTCTCTAAGAATTTTGGCAAAGTGGTTGCTTTAGGTTGCATAGCATTTATAAGCATTCATGCATTTTCATATAAACATGTCCATCATAAGCATTTCCAATGGGACTGTGCTCACATTATATAGTTGCTTGAAAAATCAGTGTATCAAAGTTAGTGTCAGGAAGACCATTGACATAAATGGGAAATTTGGGGTTTCAACATTGAGTATAACAAAGCATTTTCCTTGTATCCTTATAATACTTAACGAAGAGTTAAAATTATGGGAGAACACTTGGAAATTCAATTGTTGGGACTTAAGTAGAGCCATGAAGAAGTTAGTCAGGATGTCCAGGAAATCAAAGGTCAAATGAAGAAATTAATGGAAGTGCTCACGACTATAAGTAAAGGGAAAGTCATACAACAACTAGAACTAGGAGCTGAGGATGATCCTTTATTTCCACCAGGTTTACACTTGTAGAGACTTAAAGAATTATGGTATTTAAATAATAAAATATGGAGGAAAAAGGGGGTCATAGCAGGTCTTCGTCGGCGAAGTGGCTTATTGGGGTCGTCGTCGGGTGTGTGTCTCGTCGATGAGAAGATATCGAGAGACTATTTTTTCCAGTTTAGAATTTTGTCGACAAGGAGTAAGTGTTCATCGATGAACTCCCTTCGTGGCCTCGTCGACGAGGTGACGTGGCTTGTTGACGAGTGCAGGTGTATAAATAGCCTAAACTCGATTTTTCCAACAGAATTTTCATGCGCAAACTCTCTCTCTTTTCCCTGTTCGCCCCCTATCCCTTCTCTCTAAGATTTGGGGCCCATTCTTCGCCGAATCGACGATCCGAAACTGCCACGACACCTTTAGGGAAGTTCTCTTCAAGTCTGCTGGAGTGGATTGTTGGGGGGACTAACTTGGACTCCATTCCAAATTCAGGGTAATGCTTTATATTAAATATTTGACTTTCCTACAGTTGTAGAAAATGTAGTACTCGAAGAAATATTGAAGTTTTGTTTAGGGAAATGTTGTTTTCAAGGTGTTGATCGGGGAACCCTATGGGTATAGGTCTAATTATTGTAGGGGCTTTTCAGTAGTCAAATAAGGGAAATATGCTATACTAGGAGTTTTAGTATGATAGTTAGTAGAAATTATATGTTTTACCAGATTATTATTATCCATATTATAATATATATTTTTGTATAGCGGAAAATACAGATTTTAGAACAAGTGAACTTATTTATTTAAATTGTGTGGCATGCGTTTATAGCAAACTAGTACAATATTTATGCAGTTTACAAATACCATGTTTTACAGTGTATTAGGCAGAAAATATCATGGAATAAATATATGTTTTATAAATGATGATTTTCAGTATACATACAGATAGAAATATTACAGAATATTTAGAATACCATGATTTATTTATTTTTCACAATACCATGATTTACAGTATATGTACAGAAACATATATTTACAGCATATTCAGAATACCATGACTTCAATCAGATAATTAGATATGCAGACATTAAATGTTTGGCCAGCTATTCAGATTAGCATATCAGTTTTACAATGTTTAGTTATTATAAAATCATGGAAAAACAGTAATATAGATATATCAGTTACATATGTATATAGTATCAGACCGTGATGGACAGATTCAGATAGCAGAGCACGGTACCGTAGCTATATTCAGTTCAGAGTGCAATCACATTATTCAGATAGTATGTGGTATTCAGAAGTCGATCGTGCCTATGTTATGGACAGGCTCCCCTTCAGATAAGGGTTGAGGGGCCCAATCTTACTGTCGGAATTCAGTTGACTTACCCTGGTCGGCCAGCCAGGATAGGTCTCGCCTTTGGGCCGCACAACCCTATTATGAGGGGTTAAATCATGACTTTTAGTTATCCATCCAGGTAAATTTTTTCAGTTATTATATATATATATATATATATATATATATATATGTGTGTGTGTGTGTGTGTGTGTATATTCAAGTTTACAGAAACCATAGATACACCTATGAATATTAGAAGAATTATGTTTAGAAAATTCAGAAAAATAATTTATGTTAAGCAACATAGGTATGAGTTATATTGAAATGTTTATATGTGTTTCGCAGACTCAGTTATTTATGGTATTTCCAAATTAGTTTTATTATATGAAAACTCACCTGCCACACACTAGTAATAGCATATTTTGTCTTACTGAACGTGTTCTCATCCCAGTGATTTAATATTTTTCAGGTGAGTCAGTTAGGCGAGCAGATCAGGCTCGTAGGTAGAGGGGACTACAGTACCGCCCTAACTGTAGGGTGAGTATTTTTGGGTAGTTATCTTGAGTAGTCCCTAGGTCTAGATGAGGGTATTTTGAGTACTATTGTGTATCTATATTTTGGGAAATATTTTTGACACTTTAGTATTATATATATCTATTGGCATGGTTGTATGTATTCCGCTTCCCGATGTTTAGGTGATTTATTGTGTCTCATATTCCATGGGTCTTATAGGGTCCGTGATGTTGCTTTGATTTATATTAACGGTATCAGTAGTAAGAGTGTTAAAAGAAAATTTTAAAAGGGGCAAGAAAAAAAAACCAGGTCGTTACAGTTTGGTATCAGAGCCTAGGTTGTCAGGTTCTGTAGACTTTGGAGTGCAGGGGAAGCAATACCATAGTATAGGAAAGCATTTGAGGTTTTATTCTGTAGTCTGGGTGCAGGATTACCGTGGTGGTTTCTGTGTCTTTCTTGGGGTGATGATTCTAGGAAAGTCATAGTAAACTATTGTCGGGTCATGTGTCTAGGTTACATGATTTGATTTTGAATTAAGATTAGGGGGGAATAGTCAATAGTGAATTTGGGATTTTAGTTGAATGAAATAAATTAGATTTGCTTGAGAGATAGTATCCTTAAAATGTGTTCACTGTCTTTTCAGGATGGACCCAGGGAGCAATGGTATGAATGTTGGGGGTGATAGAGTAGGACCTTCCAATATACGAGGTGGAGATACTGATGCAGTATTGCACAGCGTCACCCAGAAGGTGATGGCTGAGATGACTAGGAGCTCAGAGGAGCGTAGCTACACGATTGAGCAGTTTACACGGATAAAGCTCCCTTCTTTTGCTGGTGGAGCTGACCCGATTGTAGCTGAAAATTGGGTCTAGGAAATTGAAGAGACGTTGGTAGTGCTTCCATGTACAGATGAACATAAGCTAGTACTTGTGATGTTTAAACTGACAGAAAAGGAAAAACGCTGGTGGAGATTAGCAAGATTGATTGAGGAGCAGAGGTCGGATCCAGTATCGGTGACGTGGAGTCGATTCAAGGAGTTGTTCTTCAAGCGATATTTCCCTACTATCGTTCGGAGAGCGAAGGCGGCAAATTTTATTATGCATTTAGTCCAGGGGCAGATGACACTATCTTAGTACATAGCTTGATTTATTGAGTTGTCTTGATTTGCCCTGAATTTGGCACTAGACGAGAAGAAGAAGGCAAGAAAGTTTGAAGAAGGCCTGAGGCAGAACTTGTTTGAGCAAGTTATCAGTTTCTGGGCTCAAACATTCGCATTGTTCGTAGATAAGGCTGCGGTTATTGAGAGTGACATTCAAAGAGGCATTGCAGCTCAGAGCTAGAGAAAGAGGCCCACGCCTCAGGGTTTTCAAGCAGGTTACAGTTGGGGCCCATGGAGAGAAGACTGTTATAAGGGAGGTCAGAGACAAACGATGGGACCCTGTGAGAATCAAGGAGTGCAAACCTACCCTGTGTGTCAGACATATGAGAAACGACATTTGGGAGAATGCCAAGCTAGGAGAGACGTCTGTTATCAGTGTGGGAGACCCGACCACATGGCATGAGCATGCCTAGGACCGCTGATCCAGGTTCCAGCTCCCAGACCCTACCGTGGAGGTTATCAGGCACCTTGTGGAGCCAGCAGAGGAATATAGCTCCGGTGAGGGTATATGCGTTGACTCCAGGAGACGTTAAGGCAGCTGGAGACGTCGTCACAAGTATCTTTATTTCTTTCCCGTATCAACCTATTGTTTTATTTGATATAGGTGCCACCCATTCTTTTGTTTCAACGGGGTATGCTAAGTTAGCTGGGATTGAAGCACAGTTGTTAGATGTTGAATTGGGTGTAGCCATGTCGATAGGATCTACTGTGAGATGTGGGAAGGTACTTAGGAATTTTCCAGTGGCCATTCAAGGAAAAGTATTAACAACTGATCTTGTGATACTAGACATGCAAGGATTTGATGTAATATTGGGTATGGATTGGCTAGCAGCAAATCACGCTAGTATTGATTGTCATCATAAAGAAGTAATTTTTAGATCCCCTGGTGAGCAAGAATACAGATTTATGGGTTCACATGTGCGTGCTTCGCCATAGTTGGTATCAGCCATGCAAGCAAGCAGACTACTTCTAGATGGAGGTCAGGGGTTTATGGTTTTTATAAAAGAGGTCTAAGGAAATGAATCAAAGTTTGATAGTACACTAGTGTTAAGGTAATTTTCAGATGTTTTTCTAGATAAGCTACCTGGGTTTCCTCCCTATCGTGAGGTAGATTTTGCTATAAATTTACCTCCAGGGACAACACCGATCTCTAAGGCTCCATATCGTATGACTCTAGATGAATTGGGAGAATTAAAGGAATAGTTGCAGGATCTATTGAATAAAGGGTTTATCAGATCCAGCGTATCGCCTTGGGGAGCACCAGTTTTATTCGTAAAGAAGAAAGAAGGGTCTATGAGGATGTGCATAGATTACAGAAAAATAAACAAGGTAACCATTAAGAACAAATATCCTCTACCCCGTATAGATGATTTATTTGATCAGCTTCAGGGTACACAGGTCTATTCTAAGATCAACCTCAGATCAGGTTATCATCAGGTAAAGGTTAAAACAGAAGATATCTCTAAGACAACATTTCGAACCAGATACGGGCACTATGAGTTTTTGGTGATGTCGTTTGAGTTGACTAATAGACCAGTAGTATTTATGGATTTAATGAATCGAGTGTTCCATCAATACCTAGACCAGTTCATTGTGATTTTCATTGATGATATTTTGGTCTACTCGAGGAGTTTTGAGGAGCATGAGACACATTTACGGTTGGTACTTCAGACACTCAGGGAAAAGAAATTGTATGCCAAGTTTAGTAAATGTGAATTCTGGTTAGAGAAAGTTGCATTTCTGGGGTATGTTATATCAGGGGATGTAATTTCAGTGGATCCCAGTAAGATTGAGGCAGTAGTAAACTAGGAAAGGCTGAGGAATGTTCAGTAGATTATAAGTTTCTTAGGACTAGCGGGATATTACCGTCAGTTTGTAGAGAGATTTTCAAGACTATCAGGGCCTTTAACGTGAATGAGCAGGAAGAATGTCATATTTTCATGGGATGATGAATGTGAACAGAGCTTCTAGGAATTAAAACAGTGGCTCATCACTGCACCAGTACTGACGATTCCATATGGAGATGATGGTTATGTAATTTACAGTGAAGCGTCTTTGAAAAGGCTTAGTTGTGTGTTGATGTAGCATGGTAGGGTTATAGCTTATGTTTCCTGATAGTTGAAAGAATATGAAAGGAACTACCCTACCCATGATCTGGAGTTGGCTGCAATGGTACATGCACTAAAGATTTGGAGGCATTACTTGTACGGGGAGAGATGCAAAATATTTTCTGATCACAAAAGTTTAAAGTACTTCTTCATGCAAAAGAGTTGAATATGCGGCAAAGGAGATGGTTAGAACTTATCAAGGATTACGATTGCACCATCAGCTACCACCCAGGTAAAGAAAATGTGGTGGCTGATGCACTGAGCCGTAAATCAGAGGGTACGACGCAGTTAGTAGCAGTAATTCAGCACCCAATTCAGATGGACTTGGAAAGGATCAGCGTGGAGTTAGTGGAGGATGATCCTTAGGCATTTATTTTCAGCCTAGTTGTATAGCCTACGCTATATAGGGATGACCCAGAATTAGCAAAGGTAATAGCCAGAGTACAGGATGGTCAAGGAGAGGAATTCAACATTTCTGATGATGGGGCTCTGAGGTTTCGCACCAGATTGTGTGTGCCTACAGATGATGATATTAGGAGAATGATTCTAGAAGAGGCTCACTGATCTCTATATACAGTTCATCCTGGCAATACAAAAATGTATAGGGATCTACGAGAGTATTTCTGGTGAAGTGGCATGAAGGGGGAGATTTGCAGAATTTGTGCAGCAATGCTTGACGTGCCAGCAGGCTAAGGTTGAGCACCAGAGGGCGGTAGGGCAGTTGCAACCACTGTACATCTTTGAGTGGAAGTGGGATCACATATCCATGGATTTTGTTACTGGTCTACCACCGGCACCACATGGTCAGAATGCCATTTGGATAGTTGTTGATCGGTTGACGAAAATAGCCCACTTCCTACCTATTAAAGTTAGTTACCCTATGAACAGAATGGCAGAGATCTATATTCAGGAGATTGTTTGACCCCATGAAGTGTCGGTATCTATAGTCTCAGACCATGGCCCACGTTTTACATCACATTTTTGGAAGAGCTTGCAGGAGGCTTTGGGATCTCAGTTAGCATTCAACACCGCTTTCCATCCTCAGATAGAAGGTCTGACAGAGAGAACGATCCAAGTACTTGAGGATATGCTACGAGTGTGTGTATTGGATTTTGGGGGTAGTTGGACCCAGTATTTGCCGCTGGTTGAATTTTCTTACAATAATAGCTATTAGGCTAGCATAGGCATGACACCGTACAAGGCGCTTTATGGTAGGAGGTGTCGTTCTCCTTTATACTGGGATGAATTAGGTGAAAGGCGAGTTTTGGGGCTAGAGATAGTGTAGCAGGCGTACGATAAAGTCCAACTTATTCGAGATAGAATCAGTGTAGCACAGATTCAGTAGAAAAGTTATGTAGATACTTGCTGCCGGGAATTGGAATTTAAAGTCGGTGACCATGTATTTTTGAAAATAGCACCACCGAAGGGAGTCATGAGGTTTTTAAAGAAGGGTAAGTTAAGCCCTAGGTTTATTAGCCCATTTGAGATACTTGAGAAGGTTGGTCCAGTTGCCTATGGACTAGCTTTACCACCCGTTTTGTTTATAATACATGACGTATTTCATGTTTTTATGTTAAGGAAATACGTCCCAGATCCCTCCCATAATATTAGTTACGTAGAATTAGAATTCAATGATGCTATAGTATATGAGGAAGCTTCAGTGCACATATTAGATAGAAAAGAACAGTAATTGTGCAGTAAAAAGATACCACTAGTAAAAGTCCTGTGGAGGAATCACGCGGTGGAGGAAGTTTCTTGGGAGCTTGAAGAGGAAATCATACAGAAATACCCACACCTGTTTAGTGGGGTACAGTAGGGATATGTAAGTAAATGATGGTAGTTTTAATTTGGTTCATACAGTGTAATTGTAATTTAGAATATAGGATAGGTAGTGTTTTTAGTTTTGGGAGAATTTTCTTTTATAGTATAATTGTAATCTCCCAAAACGACTTATGTAACCACGGTATTCTTCCGCCACAAGTGAGGGGAAGTAACAAAATAAGTAGCTCATTTTCTTTAAGGGATGGTGAATCGCTCAAATAGTAATTTCGAGGATGAAATTTTTATAAGGAGAGGAGAATGTAGAGACCTGAAGAATTATGGTATTTAAATAATAAAAGAAGAAGGAAAAAGGGGGTCACAGTAGGTCCTTGTCAACGAATGCAAAGCGTTCGTTAGACGAAGTGGCTTATTGGGGTCGTTGACAAGGGTGCGTCTCATCGACAAGAAGATACTGAGAGGCTATTTTTTCTAGTTTTGAATTTCGTCAACGAGGAGTAAGTGTTCGTCAACGAACTTCCTTCGTGGCCTCGTCAACGAGGTGACGTGGCTCATCGATGAGTGTAGGTGTATAAATAGCCTAAGTTCGATTTTTCCAACAAAATTTTCACACGCAAACTCTCTCTCTTTTCCTTGTTCCTCCCCTCTCCCTTCTCTCTAAGATTTGGGGCCCATTCTTCACCGGATCAACGATCCGAAGCCGCCATGACACTCTTGGAGAAGTTCTCTTCAAGTCTGCTGGAGTGGATCGTTGGTGGGACTAACTTGGACTACATTCCAAATTCAGGGTAAGACTTTATATTAAATATTTGACTTTCCTATAGTTGTAGAAAATGTAGTACTCGAAGAAATACTGAAGTTTGGTTCAGGAAAATGTTGTTTTCAGGGTGTTGATCGGGGAACCCTGCGGGTGTAGGCCTAGTTATTGTAGGGGCTTTCTAGTAGTTAGGTAAGGGAAATATGCTATACTAGGAATTTTAGTATGATAGTCAGCAGAAATTATATGTTTTACCAAATTATTATTATCCAGATTATAATATATATTTTTGTATAGCGGAAAATACAAATTTTAGAACAAGTGAACTTATTTATTTAAATTGTGTGGCATGAGTTTATAGCAAACCAGTACAGTATTTATGCAGTTTATAAATACCATATTTTACAGTGTATTATGTAGAAAATATCATGGAATAAATATATGTTTTATAAATGATGATATTCAGTATACATACAGATAGAAATATTACAGAATATTCAGAATACCATGATTTATCTATTTTCTATAATACCATGATTTACAGTATATGTACAGAAAAACATATATTTACAGCATATTTAGAATACCATGACTTCAGTCAGATAATTAGATATGCAGTCATTAAATGTTCAGCTAGCTATTCAGATTAGAAGATCAGTTTTACAATGTTTTAGTTATTATAAAATCATGGAAAAAAAGTAATATAGATATATCAGTTACATATGTATATAGTATCAGACCTTGATGGACATATTCAGATAGCAGAGCACGGTACCGTAGCTATATTCAGTTCAGAGTGCAACCACATTACTCGGATAGTATGTGGTATTCAGAAGTCAATCATGCCTATGTTGTGGACAGGCTCCCCTTAAGAGAAGGGTTGAGGGGGCTGATCTGACTGTCGAAGTTCAGTTGACTTACCCTAGTCGGCCAGCCAGGATAGTGCCTTTGGGCCGCACAACCCTGTCATGAGGGGTTAAATTGTGACTTTCAGTTATCCATCCAATGAAATTTTCTCACTTATTACATATATGTATATTTAAGTTTATAGAAACCATAGATATACCAATGAATATTAGAAGTATTATGTTTAGAAAATTCAGAAAAATAATTTATGTTAAGCAACATAGATATGAGTTATATTGAAATGTTTATATGTGTTTCACAGACTCAATTATTATGGTATTTCCAAATTAGTTTTATAATATGAAAACTCACCCGCCACACACTAGTAATAGCATATTTTGTCTTATCGAACGTGTTCTCATCCCAGTGATTTAATATTTTTCAGGTGATTCAGTTAGGCGAGCAGATCAGGCTAGTAGGTAGAGGTGACTACAGTACTGCTCTGACTGTAGGGTGAGTATTTTTGGGTAGGTATTTTAAGTAGTCCCTAGGTCCAGATGAGGGTATTTTGAGTACTGTTGTGTATGTATATTTTAGGAAATATTTTTGACACTTTGGTATTATATATATTGGCATGGTTGTGTGTATTCTGCTTCCCACTGTTTAGGTGATTTATTGTGTCTTAGATTCCACGGGTCCTATAGGGTCCATGATGTTGGTTTGATTTATACTAAAGGTATCATAGCAGTAAGAGTGTTAAAAGAAAATTTTAAAAGGGGCAAGAAATAAAAAACAGGTCGTTACAACACTGGTCGATGGACACCCTCCCTCGTAGCCAGTAAATGTGATGACGGGCTTCAAGCCGAGCTTACATGTAGAGACCCAAAGAATTATAGTAATTAAATAATAAAATAATAAGAGAAAAAGGAATTTTCTTAAGGGATTTCAACAAGGTCTCATCGACGAGTGAAGAAGTACTCGTTGACGAGCAGGATTCTTGGGCTCTTCGACGGGGACTCGCGTCTCGTCGATGAGAAGTTAATGAAAGGACTGTTTCTGGACCCTGAAACTTGCTGAATAGGATAAAGTGTTCGTTGACGAGCTCCCTTCATTGAATCGTTGACGAGGAAATGTGACTCGTTGACGAGGCCACGTGGACAAGATTTCTATATAAGCTCAAAAACTCATTTTTGCTGCGAAGAATTTTATAGAATCTCTCTCTCTCTCTCTCTCTCTCTCTCTCTCTCTCTCTCTCTCTCTCTCTCTCTCTCTCTCTCTCTCTCTCTCCTACGACTCTCTCCCCCTTCTCTCTAGAAATACAGCCCCGTTCTTCGCCGGTTCGACGATCCGAAGCTGCCACATCACTCTTGGGAAGATTCTCTACGAATCTGTTGGAGTGATTTGTTGGTTAGGCTAACTTGGGAATCATCCCAAAATTTGGGTAAGTTGATTATTTTAATATTTATTAAGGTATTTGGTATCTCTAGGTTGAGGAAAGTATTAGATGAATTTATACTGAAGTTTTATTAGGGAAAATGCAAATTTCAGGGTGTTGAACTGGGAAACACACGAGTATGATTTTGGAGTAATTTGTGGACTTTTCTATAAGTCAGGTAAGGGGATAAACTAAGTCAGTATTTCCATGAGATTATTTTTTGATATTTAGTTTTTATTTTCAAGGAAATTATGTATGTTATAGATTTGAGTTTGGAAATACTGCTATTTACAGGAAAATGATTTTAATACAATTTAGCAAGGAATAAGATTTTGTGCAGATTTTATGAAATGAACATTATTTATTTTGTGTGGCATGAGTATGAAATTATACGATTTTATGTAATATTAGAATATTATGTTTTCAAAATAGGCATGTTATTACTGTTTTCAGGAAGATGTTAAAAATGGTACGGAAACTATGTTTAAAATATGGTATTGAAACAATACAAATATTTTGAACTATGTATGTTAAAATATATGCCGGTGTAAGGACTGTGATTTTATATGATATGACATGCCGGTGTAAGGGCCATGATTTTCATATGATATGTTATGCCGGCGTAAGAACCGTGGATTTCATGTTTTACTATGCCGGTGTAAGGGTCGTGATTTAAAGATACAAATCACCGGCATAAGGGCCGTGTTTTATATGTTATGTTATGCAAAAATTCATGAAAATATTATCTTGACTGATATTATTATGAAATAGTTATGTATCATTATTTGAGATTTAATATATGTTATCAGAACCCGGATGACTTAGTTTAGGCTTTTACAAAGCATTGTACCGTAGCTATATGATCACAATCATGTATATGTTAGTGCTACCACTTGTCGTAAGCGGCAGGGGAGATCGGCTATCGATGTGGTTTTATGGTAGTGCAAGCATCCCTCTGGTGTCCAAACCAGGTGGGGCAGACCCATCGTACTTACAGACTTATGTTGATCTAGTGTGGTCGGTCAACCATTGCTAAGTCCCACCTTCGGGCCGCAAAACCTAGTCATGTGGGAATAAGACATGACACCAGCCAACTATCCATCCAGGGTGTTATTTCATGTATAATTATATATGATGATTTTATGTATAGAAACTCAGTATATTATATCATGTTATGATAAATTCTATTTTAAACAGATATGAAATAGACGGTTTGACTAGATATGATTTATGTACTGTTATATGTATAACATGTAAATACTCATGTTGCCACACACTGATATTAGTTTATTTCCCTTCCTGAGAGGTGTCTCACCCCAACTATATAAACATTTCAAGAGCCCCAGATAGAAGAGCGGATAAAGCTCTGCAGCGTTAGAGGTTGACTGTCCTACCTTGACAGAAGGGTAAGTTGTTATACTAGGGTCTGATGGATTTTTGGGTTGTGACCCTAGGGCACTTTTTGGTAATTTTGGGATATGTGTATGTATATAATAGTTGTAGTAAAACTCTGGTATTGTGTTGGTTGTATGATTTGGTATGTATATGATTCTACGTTTCCTGTTGCTTAGGTGTCAGAGTTGTATTTCAGGTATATCCCAAGTACCCATGGGTCCAGGTTGATTATGTTTTGTTAGGTTTATTGTGTTTTTTTTTTTTTTTTTTAAATTATGGTAAAATAGGCAGGTCATTACATTACACTCATTTGTGCCAGCAGTAATAGGGTTGCATGGAGCTTCAAGATTTAAACAAGCTGGGAATGAAAATATGCAATCATCACCAATTATAATTTCCAATATTGAAGGAGGGGGCTAGTTAAGGAGACTGCTAGAGAACAAGTCCCTAGCTCTGAGGTGAATAGTAAATATGAGGTATTAGAGGAACGTTTACAAGTTGTAGAAGGTATAAATGCATTTGGATTGGTGGATCCATTTGGCTTGTGTCTTGTGCCCAATGTGGTTTTACCACCAAAGATTAAAGTTATAGATTTCGAAAAATTCAATAGGTCCAAATGTCCAGTCACTCATTTGAAATAGTATTGTCAAAAGATGGTTGCATATTCCAATGATAACAAGCTTATTATCCATTTCTTTTAGGATAGCTTGACCGTGGCGGCCATGAGATGGTACATCCAGTTAGATCATAGAAGGATTCACGCATGAAAAGAGTTGTCTTATGCCTTTATTTCTTAGTATAGGCATGTAATTGAAATGACTCCTGACAAGCTAACTTGCAAAACATGGAGAAGAAAACAAGTGAGTCATTCAAGGAGTATGCCTATCAATGAAGGGAAGCAGTAACACAAGTGCATCCTTTAATTGAGGATAAAGAGGCAATCTCTTTATTTGTCAATAGTCTCAAGAATCCATAATTTAGTCATCTCATTGGAAGTACTCCCCAAAGTTTTGCAAACCTAGTAACTATTGGGGAAATAATTAAAGAAGCATTCAAGATGGGAAGGATGGACAACTTTAGTTCTAAGTAGGGGGTTGTGAAAAAAGGAATATGCGAAAAGAAGTATGTAGAGATTTAGGCAATATAGGTTCACCCTTATAGATAAAATAGTGCCAGATGGACAAATGATAGCACAACATTCAACCCTGCAATAAATAGTGTAGTCTAGCAAAATGTGCGACCACAAATGATTTCTTTGGGTCATTAGCAACAGAATGTTTAGGCTCCAGAAAGAAGATCTCCAAGGGAAACAAGGAGAATGGAAATTCAACTCATCTCGATGACTTATGTAGAATTATTCCCCTAACTAAAGAAAAGTCAACTTGTTGCCTCAATACCAGGAGTACCAATGCAACCTCGGTACCTAAAATGGTATAACCCTAATGCCTGATGTGAATACCATGATAAGGTGCTAAGTCATTCGATTGAAAGGTGTTGGTTATTTAAATAAGAGTGCAAACCTTGAAGGATGTAGGGTAATTGGTTTTTTATTTTTTTGAAAAAAAGGAGTCCAATGTGCATGATGATCCCTTGCTTAACCATCAAGGGGCTGTGGTAAATGCCATAGAAAAGAGAAATAGTGAAGATAGAAGAAAAAGAATAGGGCAAGTACGAACTCTACTGGATGAGGTTTTTGAAGAATTACATCAAGTGGGAATGTTGAAAATATGGGCACTCTACAATGCAAGATCGCATTGTTGTTGTTGTTAGGAAGGACTAGACTTTTTAGGTAGAAATGCAGTATGTTCTAAAAAAAATTTACAGAACTTATTAGATGCTCACTAGGTAGAGTTCCATGTTGGGTCAAAAGATCGATCAGTTGTCAATTTCAGTGGCAGATCGACCCGGTGGTGGAAAATTATGAATTCCCTCATTCTTGTCTTTTCATAAGAGGGTGGTGCCCCATAAACTCTTTCTTTTTAGATCATTTTGAGTTTGAATGATATAAAATGCATTTTAGTACTTCTGTCTCATCTCATTACACCATCTTTTACCTATCACTTTTGTCAAGTCTTGTCTTGTTTTTCCTGTGTTTCATGCAAAGATACAAGAAATGGTTTTACCATTATAAAAGACTTGGAGCCAATAATTAGCTTTGAGAATCTAGTTAATGAAGCAGAAGCATAATTTAAAAAAAAAATCTTGAAGTATTAAAAATCTTGAGGGAAAACAAATTGTACTTAGTAAAGATCCTACTTCACTAGTCAAATTGAGTATAACACATCCTCAATAGTTTAAGGAAGGGGAATTGGTCCTAAAGAAGACTTTTATAATCCATAAGGATCCCCGTGGGAAATAGGCTTCGAACTATGAAGGGTTTTATGTTGTAGGAGCACTATTGTTAGCAATATGGATGGAGATGACCTGTCAAACTGTATCAATTGAAATGTTGTAAAAAAGTATTATACATGATGTAATGTGTATCTTTTGATAAAATCAATGAGTAGGGTTTCTTGTCTTTTTAATCTTGTAATTACGATTGGTGTCTCATAGGTGTAATGACAATGTTTTAATCAAATGATGGTGACCATCTCTGGCTGACCAGTACAACAAAAAAAAAAAAAAAAAAAACCAAATAAAGCATTGATTTATCACTTGATAACCCACTTGAGCCTTAATTTTAAACTAATTTCTCTTAAAGTCAGTTTACCAAAAGTTCACCTTGGGTTTTGAACCCCTAGTGTTTAACAATTCAATTGAGGTAATGATTACCCCCAAAAGGATGATACTACCCAAAATGAAAAATCTAATGAAAAATACTTTGTTAGCCTCGTAAAGCCTAAAACAAATTATTCCTTGAATGCACCATCAAAGGTTCACCTCCCACAATAAGGGCAATTTCAAGAAGATTAACATAAAACCACTTGAGGATTTGAGGAAAGAAAATAGAGAGTTTAAATGAAAAAAAAAAGGAATCAAGATCCCTTCAAAAAGAAAAGGCAAAAGATATATTTAAAAAAAAAAAGATGATGGAATGCCAAGGGCATGCTTCATAAGTGATCCTTGACTAATGTTACCCTGACAAAAATTATGACTTTGGGCTTTACTAAATCATTTTCTTCTTTAGCTAATACTCCCAGTCTACATTATAGTCCAAAAGAAAAGTTCTGACTTGATTGGTAAATGCCAATACTTCAAATAAATTGTCAAGTTCCATAAAGCTTGAACTATGATATGATATGATCTTAAAAAGGCATGTAGGTATCTTGTTCAGAGGAACAAGTTTGCTAAATTATTGCACCACTAGGGGCAGAAATGTCATTTTATGAAGGGGTTTTTTAGCCGTAGTTTTCCCATCCTTCCGAAAACTTGTATCCTTAACTTACATATCGTCTCACATCTTAAAGTCCACCTTGAGATTGGAACACTGATTTAAAAATATGCGAAGACACTGATTATAATTCAGGATGGAAAGACTAAAATGAGCTTTAGGACATTGATCAAGAAGGTACTATCGAAAGAAGACATCAAATTTATAGTGGAATATTGAAAAAGTATGTGAATTAGATGAGTAGTGTCGGTTCTACTTTTTTCTAGAAGAATAAAAAAGAGAGTCTTAGTGAGTCTGAAGAAGGTGAAAATCAGAGGTGTTTGCTCATTGATTTGACGCTTTAAGATGATGTTAAGACTATGTGTTGTAGGAGTACTAGTAAAATTATTCCTTGTTAAGAAATCACAAAAGCCATGTAAATAGACAAGTTTGAGCATTTCATTCATATCTCTAATGAGATTATGTTATCTATTGCATGCTTATTCATTTAGATTCAAAATTATTTAAGCATTAAGAGTACAATCCCTAAAGGGGTGCCATAGGTCAAGTTGTGAACTTGGGTAACTTGGTCCCAAATGGCCTGGGGCAGATGTCGTGCCAAGTTTCTAGAAGCTCAGAGATGAAAGTAGTAAATCAAACAACATTGGTGATATCTTCTACTCAAAAGCATAGTTTTCTTGAAGATCGTTAACGAAGTCATCATTGGCAAAACATAAACCCCCCTCTCCACAGATTGGAATTTGAAAACTATTGTAGTGAAATTGAGATATGACAAAGATTGGTTTCAAAATCTTGTCCGTTAATTGGATAGACATTTGTTCAGCACACTTGAAGAGAAGATTTTTGCATCTTCGTGCATTGCATGCATAACATCAACAGTGATAGGAAGCATTCCATATGCATTCTGTAAAGTGTTATCATAAATCATAAATGAGTAAAGTTAGAATATGTCCACACATCATGTGTCATAATGTTCGTATTATAAAAATTTCTTTAATATATTTTGTGAATATTTTTCATTTCACCTCTCACATTTTCAATTTGTTGCATTATGTGTATCAAAAGATTCGCATTCTACTTAGGGTATAAGGACCGATTCTCCTCAATTTGAGTAATTATTTCCTTAAATCTTATTCGTCCACCTCAGAGGCATATGACATTAGTTCCTGAATCGGGGTAATTGCTTCCAAGTTATGATTTTCATGCTGACATCACCCTGCCATGTCATTTCCAAAATTCAAAAAAAAAAAAAAAAACAAGTGTTTTTTGTCGCCATGTGTCGCTGCCAGTGGCTAACACGTGGCAACACCTCACTGCCCTTCCTTGAATTGGGTGTGATGCCCCAATTTTTGTACCAATTTTTTTTTATAAAAAAATAATAAATATTCACACATCATCAACAATATTCACAAATCGGCTATGTCAACAACCCGGTTACCACCCATATGACCCGACCCACATTGGGTACCGGGTAAATAGTCATTTCATTTATACAACCTAACAGCGGAAGACAGTATATACATAATAATTAGAATACAATACCCAGAGTATCAACATACATATATCTATATTACCATCACATACCCAAAAACAACACAACCCTAGAGGAATTACACCTCCTTAGTCCAAGAACTCACCCTGTGTATCAAGGTCTCAGCTCCCTACGATCTTGGAGTTTTATCACTTGGCCTATCTTTGTTCCCTGAAAAGTTTAGATAATTTGGGTGTGACACATCTCAGTAAGAAAGAATAAATTATTTATAGTGTGTGGCAATATGAGTTCAGTTATAACACACTTTACTTTTCAAATCATCGTATCATTTGAGAAAATACACTCATATACACATTCTTATAATCATATAGATATACAACACAAGCTTTTATAAGCTTTAAAACCATTTCTCAAGTTCATTCATTTTCAACACATATTTACCTATGAAGTTTTTGAGAATAGGGAAGATTACTTGCCCATACAAGTAGCTTCCCTCTGACCTAACACGTTATGTGGTCAGATATGACCACATTTGATACATATCAGGGCACTCACCTTACTCAGTAAACCCTCAGGTAGAGAGTTTCACTTCGCCTCAATTATTTATATTATAAACTCACATGGATCCATTTCTCAATTTTATCATTCTCTATTTCTCATTTTCCATTATTTCTTTCATTTCTCATTTTAGCTTATTTTATCATTCTTTCACTTTCCATTTCCATTTCGCTATCTAGCTCATGAGTATCCTTGGTATCTAGTACCAACATCGCGTCTATAACTCATGGCTACCCTGAGGATCTTTCTTTCCATGCCATGCTTCTCCCCATGGTCAGGGTTGTGGGGGCCGAAGGCTGGATCTAACCGCGGTTGGCTTACCCGGTTAGATCAAAATATCATATCACATATCTTGCGTTTGTAGTACGATTGACCGACCTATAGCCCTGATCCGAACTGAGGGGGCACAACAACTCTACTAAACAGCTCAATCGACTGTCATGCCACACACTCCAAGAGTCCGTATGGTTAAATTACACCACTAGCAACGGTACCGTGCTCAATATCACAACGCACCATTAGGGTTTTCCATAACCATCCATCAGGGTTATCTTTACCACATACCTGCAATCATTATGCGGTATTGACATTTCATCAATCATATTTCAGTGATCCCATTGCAATTTTCGCACTTTGCAATGTTCACATTTCCCTAGTATTCACAATCAGTATTCTCATTTCAATCATACATTCAACTTCCATATTGCATTTCAGAATTCACGTTTTTCTTTTCACGTTTCAATATTTTCATATCAATATACATCATTAATCTCATATCAGTATATCTTAATTCTTCTCAATAAAAATATTCTTATCATTTTCTATGCACATTTCATCACCTCATAATAGCATACATCGTGTTTCACGTATTTTAACATTTCTCAAAATACCTATATCAGTAATTTACACAATCTCATTTTCATAGAAATCATTTCTATTCACATACAAATACCACATTTCTTTATTTTCCACTAACATATCAATAATTCTTATTTCATTATTTTTTCAGAAATTACTCATCATTATATTTCACATTTTTCAATATGCGTCATATGCCACACAGTTTTCATCTAATATTCATAATATATTAATTTCACAAGGAAAAATACCATAACTTTATTTTTCACGTATTTATTTAATCAATAATATCAAAATATTGTTAAAATTTATTTCCCTTACCTGACTTACTAAGAGTCATTAAAATTCAGATCCTACGCCTCTGGCGTCCGAAACTCAAATCCTACAATTCGCGTTTTCCTCAGATTAATTAACTCATTTCCCAAAATAATACCTATAGGCTCCATATACTCCAAAATAACATTTAAACTAATATTTAACACCTTTACTTGATTTTCTAAATTATGCTTGCAGGGTCCCGAAATTATACCTGCGGCGCTTACCCGAACCTTGAATTCAATAACCCAAATTCAACCTCAGAATGTCCAACATACTAGCATTTCTAAATCTACATTAATGAAATAATAATTAGCCCCTTAATAACCCCTTATCCTAATTTTGGGGTTATGCTTACGACGACCCCACAAGAAATCCACTCCGCTAGACTTGTAGAGAATTATCTCTAGATTCTCATGGTGGTGTCCGATCGTCAACTAGGCTTAAGATTTACAAGAAATTAAGGTAAAAGTAGAAATTTAGCTTACCATGGGAGATACGCCTATGCCACTTGTATGACCAATCCGCTCCAATAGAAATGACGGTGGCGGAAAATGGAGTCCAGCGGTATTTTCTGATTTTCGATTGGGCGAAAATCAGTTGAGAAATTGAAGGAAAGTGGGAGAGAGACTAAGGAGTGAGATGAGAGAGCTGGAGAGAATGCTGAGAAAGAAACGAAACAGGAAAGAAGAAACACATAGGGGGGGCGGCTCTAGAAGAGAAAAGGAATTGGATTTCAAATCCATCCAATTCCATTATATTATATTAATATTACATATATATATATATATATATATACACTATAATATTATATTATATTATATAATATTAATATTTTATATTATATTATTTAATTAATAATTATTATTTAAATTATTAATTTAATTTAATTAATTAAATTTATTTATTATTTATTTATTTTTATTTTATTTTATTTTATTTTTGTTTTTGTTTTTTATGATCGACTACATCCTCCCGTAATAATTATTTTTGGGGCATTACATTCTTCCCTCCTAATAAAAAATTTCATCCTCAAAATTTACTATTCATCACTTTTTCATTCTTAAAGAGAAATATCCCAATTTTATTAATTATTCTCACTTATGGCGGAGGAACACCGTGATTATAAAGATGGTTCTGGGAGATTACAACTATTCAAAATTCTCCCAAGGCCATTCACATTCCAAAACTAAAAACTCTATATATCCTACGTTACACTATACAAATGAAAATACAACATTATTATTCACTTTTATTCTGACTGGCTTAACTCTAAGCTACACCGAATAGATGTGGGTACCTCTGGCGCATCTGTTCTTCTAATTCCCATCTTCTTCTACCACATGATTACGTCATAGCACCTTTACCAGTGGAATCTTCTTCGTACGTAACTCTTGTTCCTTCCAATCTAAAATCTGCACTGACATCTCTTCATAAGCTAAGGTATCACCCAATTCCAATGCTTCATAGTTGATCACATGGAAGGGGTTTGGGACGTATTTTCTCAGCATAGAAATGTGGAATATGTCATGAATCCTAGATAGGACCGGTGGTAATGCCAACCGATAGGCAACTAGACCCATTCTTTCAAGAATCTAGAAGGGTCCAATATACTTAAGGCTCAGCTTACCCTTCCTCCCAAACCTCATAACTTCTTTCATCGGTGCCACCTTCAGGAATATATGATCTCCTGCGTCAAACTTCAGTTCTCGCCGGCGAATATCTGCATAACTCTTCTGCCGACTCTGTGTTGTCCTAATCTTGTCTCTGATGAGTCTGACTTTATTCCCGAGTTTGCTGTATTAGCTCTAACCCTAATATCTGTCTCTCTTTGATCTCATCCCAGTACAACAGGGACCAGCACCTCCTTCCATACATCGCCTTATATGGTGCCATCCCAAAGTTGGTCTGGTAGCTGTTGTTATACGCAAACTCGACCAGTGGCAAATATTGTATCCAACGACCTAAAGTCCAGCACACATGTTGGCAGCATATCCTTCAGAATCTGTACCATCCTCTCCGTCTGCCCATCTGTCTGAGGATGCAAAGTTGTGCTGAATGACAATTGAGAACTCATGGCCCCTTGCAATGTAACGACCTGATTTAATTTATGCCAAATTTATATATATATATATATATATATATATATATATATATATATATATATACTACAATATATAACTGTGAAATTTCACTGCTCTAATACCTTATAATATAAGTCAAACCCTCATCATGGTCCAAATAGGACCCATGGAATCTGAGACACAACAAACAACCTAAGCAGCGAGAAGTTGAATTCATAAAACCATAACCATATATATATATACATACAATACCAGAGTGTCAGAATAATTCCCAAAATATACATACACAACTATTCCCAAAAATACCCTCAACTGCAACTAGGGCTATACAAAAATAACCTCCCAAAATACTCACCCTACAGATAGGGCAGTACTGTAGCTCCCCTCTAACTGTGAGCCGAATCTGCTCGCCTAGCTGGATCACCTAAAAAATATTAAATCATTGGGATGGGACAATGCTTAGTAAGACGAAATATGCTATTGCCAGTGTGTGGCAAATGAGCTACATGTCTGTAAAATCTATTTTAGAAATACCATAGATGGCTAAATATGAGAAAACATGTATAAATAATGTACAGTATAGCTCATACCTATGTTACTTAACATAATTGTCTTTATAAATTTTCTATTCATAATACTTCTAATATTCATAGATGCATCTACTGTTTCTGTAAATCTGGTTATACATATAATAACTGAGAAAATTTCCCTTGATGGATAACTGTATGTCATGATTTAACCCCTCATGACTGGGTTGTGCGGCCTATAGGCGGGACCTATCACTGGCTGGCCTACTAGGATAAGTCACTATACTCTGAAAGTCAGATCGGCCTCCTCAACCCTAACTGACGGGGAGCTTGTCCACTACATAGGCACGATCGACTGCTGTAAATCCACATACTATCTGAGTTATGTGGTTTTACTCTGAACTGTAAATAGCTACGGTACCATGCTCTGTAAACTGATCTGTAATGGTCCATCAGGGTATGATACTATATAATACATTTTTATATAAAATCTATCTATTTTACTATGATTCTGTATCAACTATATTGACCATGACGCTGTAATAAACTGTATTTATGTATCAACTATATTTTTGTATGTCATGTTTATGTAAAAACTGTATAATTATGGTACTATGAAAACTGTAAAAACATCTTCCTATTTGTATATATTGTAAATTATGATCCTGAAAATACTATAAAAACATCTTTCTGTATATATACTGTAAAACATGATTCTGTAAGTACTATGTAGCCATAGCTTTATAACAAAACTGTATAGTCTGTATATCATGATTCTGTAGAAACTATATAATCGTAATTCTGTAAAAAGCTTTGTAGAATTATGTACTATATCAATATTCTCATGCCACACAATAATTAAAACTCATTAAATATAATTTATAAAACTGTATAATTTCCTACTCTGAAAACCCATAAACATATACTATATTTTACTGGTAAAAATCTCTATTTTAACTGGCATAGCATATTTCCCTTACTTGACTACTGGAAAACAGCCCTAGTATGATTGGTCCTACACCCACAGGGTTCCTCGTTCAACACCTTGAAAGCAACATCTCCCGAAACAAAATTTCAGTATTTCTTAGTGTACTACATTTCTTATAACTATGGAGAAGCCAAATATTGAATAAAAAGTCTTACCTTGAATTTAGGATGAAATCTAAGGCAACCCCACTAACGAGCCACTCCAACAAACTTAAAGAGAACTTTCCTAGGAGTGTTGTGGCGGCCTTGGATTGTCGAACTGACAAGAATCCGGCCCAAAAACTTAGAGAGAAGGAGGAAGGGATGAATATGAGAGAGAGAGAGAGAGAGAGGAGGGTTTGTGCGAGAAAATTTGGCTGAAAATCAAGTTTAGGCTATTTATACACTGGACTTCGTCGACGAGACATGTCACTTCATCGACGAGGCCATTAATGAAGTTTATCGACGAATGCTCGTTCCTCATGATGAAATTCAGAGCTAAAAATAGCCTCTCGGTAATTCCTCGTCGACGAGACACGTGTTCCCGTCGACGACCCCTATAAGCCACTTTCCTTTTTCAATTTTCTTCCTCTCCTCCCATTATTATTTAATTCATATAATTCACCAAGTCTTTACATGCAAACTCCTCCAAAAACGAAATGTGAATCGTGGGTCTTTATCTGAAACTATGGACACTGGGACGCCATGAAGTCTAACTATCCCCTAGATATATAACTCAGTCAATCTTTCTATGGAGTAGTTAACTCTGATCAGCAAAAAGTGGGCAGTCTTTGTCAGTCGATCCACAACTACCTAAATAGAGTCTTGTCCATGAAACGTCGATGGTAATCCTGTGGAAAAATCCATTGCTATATGCTTCCATTTCCACTCAGGAATGTGGAGTGGCTGCAATGATCCTACTAGTCTCTGATGCTCAGCTTTCACCTGCTAGCAAGTCAAACATTGATCCACATACTGGGCTATCTCTCTCTTCATGTTGTTCCACCAAAAGGACTCTCGAAGATCCCTATACATTTTAGCGCTACCTGGATGTACAGTATACAGGGACCAATGTGCTTCCTCCAAAATAACCTTCTTGATCTTAGGGTCGGTAGGAACGCATAACTTGGTATAGAACCTGAAGGCTCCATCATTTGAGATGCTAAACTTTATCTCCTGACCATCATGTACCTTCTCCATAAGCTCTACTAGTTCTACATCATTCCTCTGAGCTGATTTAATTCTCTCTTGTAGAGTTTCCTGCAAAACTAGATTAGCAATAAATGTTTGGTGATCGCCATCTACCAGCTCCACACTGAGCCTCTCTAGATCCATCTAGATCAGATGCTAAATCTCCACTACATATATAGACGAATCCACTAATTTTCAGTTCAAAGCATCAGTGACCACATTAGCCTTTCCTAGGTGGTAGCTGATAGTGTAGTCATAATCCTTTATCAGCTCCAACCATCTCCTCTGCCTTATATTTAACTCCTTCTGCATGAAGAAATACTTTAAACTCTTATGGTCAGTAAATATCTCACACCTACCCCCATATAAATAGTGCCTCCAAATCTTCAGTGCATAAACAATCTCTGCCAACTCTAGATCATGGGTAGGGTAGTTCTTCTCATATTCTTTCAACTGTTGTGAGGCATAGGCTATCATTCTCCCTCGCTGCATCAACACACATCTGAGCCCTTTATGGGACGCATCACTGTAAATTACGAATCCCTCTTCTCCTGAAGGAATCGTCAACACAAGTGCAGTGATGAGTTGCTGCTTCAACTCCTGGAAGCTCTGTTCACATTTGTCAGACCACTCAAACTTCACTCCTTTCCTGGTCAATCTAGTCAATGGGCCTGACAATTTAGAGAAGCCCTCAATAAACCCGCGGTAGTACCCAGCTAATCCCAGGAAACTCCTGATTTCGTGCACATTCTTTGGTCGTATCCAGTCTACTACCGCCTCAATCTTACTCGGATCAACAGAAATACCACCCCTAGATATAAGGTGTCCAAGGAAGGTAACTTGTTCCAGTCAGAACTCGCATTTATTGAGTTTCGCGTACAACTTATTTTCTCTCAACACCTGAAGCACTATCCTCATATGTTCCTTATGCTCCTCTGGGCTCTTCGAATATACCAGTATATCATCAATAAATACTACCATAAACTGATCCAAATACTGGTGAAAGACCATGTTTATCAAATCCATAAACACTGCAGGAGCATTCGTCAAACCAAACGGCATAACCAGAAATTCATAGTGACCATACCGTGTTCTAAATGCCGTCTTCGGAACATCTTTCACCCTAAATTTCACCTGATGGTACCCGAAGCGTAAGTCTATCTTTGAAAATATCTGCGTCCCCTGTAGTTGATCAAATAAATCATCGATACGAGAGAGCAGGTATTTATTTTTTATAGTCACTTTATTTATTTCCCTGTAGTCAATGCATAACCTTATCGACCCATCCTTCTTCCTCACAAACAAAACCGATGCTCCCCAGAGCGACACATCGGGCCGAATAAACCCCTTATCTAACAATTCTTGTAACTGTTCTTTCAATTCTTTCAACTCTGCCGGTGCCATTCTATACAATGCCTTAGAAATCGAGGATGTCCCCGGAATTAGATCAATAACAAACTCTACGTCACGATCAGGAGGTAGTCCCAGCAAATCCTCAGGGAATACATTAGGAAAATCCTTAACCACTGGGATATCCTCTACCCTCAACTCCCTTTTTGATACTGCCTTCACACTGACTAAATATCCCTGACAGTCTTCTAATAGCAATCTACACGCCTAAATTGCGGATAGTAAGTGAGGTGGGCTGTGCACACATGATCCCATAAATCTGTACTCCTGTCCCTCTGGAGGTTTGAACACTAACTCTCTCTTATGAAAATCAATGCTGGCATAGTGGGCAACTAGCCACTCCATTCCCAAGATTACCTCAAACTCATGCATCTCTAAAACCGGTAGATTAGCTGACAAAGACCTCCCTTGAATACCCACTGGACAGTCCCTAAGTATCTTTCTGCATATCCCTACAGCCCTAGTCGGCATAGCAATATACAAACTAATATCTAACTTCTGAGGTTCAAACTCACACAACTTAACATATCCCGGGCGATAAAAGAATGAGTCAACCCTGAATCAAATAAGGCAGTAGCTTTAAATGATAGTATTGAAATAGTACCTGTCACCACATCTTCTGCCACCTCAGCATCTTATGGCGTCAGTGTATAAACTAGGGCCGAAGCAGTATTCCTATGCTGTCCACCTTAAGGTCCCTGATAGCCCCCTCTATATGGTCGAGGAGCAACCACTATCACTGGTGGTGCCTGATAGTTTCTCGCGATATGTCCAGGCTGGTAGCACTGATAACAGACAACCTCTCTCACTCGACACTCTCCTGGGTGTCTCCTGAAACGTCTAGGACAAGGAGGGGGCATATGTCTGCCCTATACTGCTCGATCTCCTCATCCAAGTCGTCGTCTCCCTTTGCTATTATATCTCCTCCACGGCCCTCGACTGGACCTTGCCTGAAAATCCGGAGGCACGAGCCTCTTTCCTTGCCTCTGTGCTACTGCGCCTCTCTATAAGCCGCTCTCAATCATGGCAACTCTGTCTACTATCTTTGAGAAGGTCTGAGCCCGGAAGCCTACTACCTGCTCATACAAGTTCTGTCTCAAGCCCTCCTCAAACTTTCTCGCTTTCCTCTCCTCATCTAGCACCAGATACGGAGCCAATTAGGACAACTCAACGAATCTCGCTGCATATTGTTGCATCGTCAAAGGCCCCTGTGTCAGATACAGAAACTCTGATGCCTTTGCACTCCAAACCGTAGTGGGAAAATATCGCTCGAAGAAAATCTCCTTGAAGCGACTCCACGTCATCGTTACAGGGTTAGGCCTCTGCTCTTTCAGTAATCTCACCGACCTCCACCAGCGCTTTGCTTCCCCAGTCAATTTAAATTTGGCAAATAACACCCTCTGCTCGTTTGTACATAAGAGAACTTCTAGTATGCCCTCTATGTCCTGAACCCAATTCTATGCTACTAGTGGGTCCGCTCCTCCAGCAAAAGACAGGGGTCGCATATGCGTGAACTGCCCAATCGTGCAGCTCCACTCCCCCGAGCTCCTAGCCATCTCAGCCATCACCTGCTAGGTGACGCTATGCAATACTGCGTTAGGGTCTCCACCACCCATACTGGAAGGTCATGCTCCATCACCTCCCGCACTCGTGTTACTGTTCCCCAGATCCATCCAGCAAAGGGAGCAACTAATCTCAGCATACAATTACTATCACACAACCAATACACTCCTATAATTCATAAATTACTCTTCTACGACCATTTATCTCCACATCCTTAATCCCCATTTAAGATTCAGTGCTGCCACTCAGAAACAAGACCCAACGATAGTATCCATGGTTTTCCTGAAATCGTCACCCCAGGAAAAACACAAAAACAACCCCGGCACTTCTGTCTCTAGGCCGCAAGATAGAACCCAAAATTCTCCCCTCATCCTCTAACAATCACTAACTCATATTTCAATCTACCCATCTCCTATTTTCCTCAAAATTCATTCCTATACTCAGGTATTGTATTCCGTTGTCTACTAAAGTTTGCAAAACTTAGCAACCTAGGCTCTGATAAAAATCTGTGACGCCCTGATTTTTGTACCAATTTTTTTTATAAAAAAAATAATAAATATTTATACATCATCAAAAATATTCACAAATCGGTCACGTCAACAACCCGGTTACCACCCATATGACCTGAGCCACATTGGGTACCCGGGTAAATAATTATTTCATTTATACAACCTAACAATGGAAGACGGTATATACATAACAATCAGAATACAATACCCAGAGTATCAACATACATACATCTACATTACCATCACATACCCAAAAACAACACAACCCTAGGGGAATTACACCTCCTTAGTCCAAGAACTCACCCTGTGTATCAGGGTCTCAGCTCCCTACGGTATCGGAGCTCTATCACCTGGCCTATCTTAGTTCCCTGAAAAGTTTAGATAATTTGGGTGTGACACATCTCAATAAGAAGCAATAAATTATTTATAGTGTGTGGCAATGTGAGTTCAGCTATAACACACTTTACTTTTCAAATCATCATATCATCTGAAAAAATATACTAATATACACATTCTTATAATCATATAGATATACAACACAAGCTTTTATAAGCTTTAAAACCATTTCTTAAGTTTATTCATTTCCAACACATATTTACCCGTGAAGTTCCTAAGAATAAGGAAGATTATCCGCCCATACGAGTAGCTTCCCTCTGCCATAACACGTTATGTAACTAGATATGACCATATTTGATATATATCAGGGCACTCACCTTACTCAGTAAGTCCTCAGGTAGAGAGTTTCACTTCGCCTCAATTATTTATATTATAAAATCACACGGATCCATTTCTCAATTTTATCATTCTCTATTTCTCATTTTCCATTATTTCTTTCATTTCTCATTTTTGCCAATTTTATCATTCTTTCACTTTCCATTTCCATTTTACTATCCAGTTCATGAGTATCCTTGGTATCTAGTACCAACATCGCGTCTGTAACTCATGGCTACCCTGAAGATCTTTCTTTCCACGTCATGCTTTCCCCCATGGTCAGGGTTGTGCAGCTCGAAGGCTGGATCTAGTCGTGATTGGCCGACCAAGTTAGATCAAAATATCATATCACATATCTCGCGTCTGTAGTACGACTGGCCGGTCTATATCCCTGATTCAGACTCAGGGAGCACAACAACTCTACTAAACAGCTCAATCGACTGTCACGCCACACGCTCCAAGAGTCTGTGTGGTTGCACTACACCACTAAAAACGGTACCATGCTTAATATCACAACCTATCATTAGGGTTTTTCATAACCATCCATCAGGGTTATCATTACCACATACCCGCAATCATTATGCAGTATTGACATTTCATCAATTATATTTCAATGATCCTATTGCACCTTTCGCACTTTGCAATGTTCACGTTTCCCTAGTATTCACAATCAGTATTCCCATTTCAATCATCACATTCAACTTCCATATTGCATTTCACATTTCCCAATATATACATTTTAGAATTCACGTTTTTATTTTCACGTTTCAATATTTTCATATCAATATACATCATTAATCTCATATCAGTATATCTCAATTCATCTCTATAAAAATATTCTCATCATTTTCTATGCACATTTCATCACCTCATAATAGTATATATCATGTTTTACGTATTTCAACATTTCTCAAAATACCCATATCAGTAATTTACGCAATCTCATTTTCATAAAAATCATTTATATTCACATATAAATACCACATTTCTTTATTTTCCACTAACATATCAATAATACTCATTTTATTATTTTCTTAAAAATTACTCATCATTATATTTCACATTTTTCAATATGCGTCATATGCCACACAATTTTCATCTAATATTCATGATATATTAATTTCACAAGGAAAAATACCATAACTTTATTTTCCACGTATTTATTTAATCAATAATATCAAAGTACTGCTATAATGTATTTCCCTTACCTAGCTTACTAAGAATCTCGTTAAAACTCAGATCCTACGCCTCTAGCGTCCGAAACTCAAATCCTACAATTCGCGTTTTTCTCAGATTAATTAACTCATTTCCCAAAATAATATCTATATAACCTTCACTAGACTCCATATACTCAAAATTAACATTTAAACTAATATTTATACCCTTACTTGATTTCCTAAATTATGCCTGCAGGGTTCCGAAATTACACCCGCGACGCTTACCCGAACGCTAAATTCAATAACCCAAATTCAACCTCAGAATGCCCAACATACTAGCATTTCTAAATCTACATTAATTAAATAATAATTAGCCCCTTAATAATCCTCTTATCCTAATTTTGGGGTTATGCTTACGACGACCCCACGAGAAATCTACTTCACTAGACTTGTAGAGAATTATCTCTAGTTCTCATGGTGGTGTCCGATCGTCAATTAGACTTAATATTTACAAGAAATTGAGATAAAAGTGAAAATTTAGCTTACCCCAGGAGATATGTTTACGCCGCTCCTACGACCAATCCGCTCTGGTAAAAATGAAGACAACGGAAAATGGAGTCCAGCAGTATTTTCTGATTTTAGATCGGACGGAAATCAGTCGAGAAATTAAAGGAAAGTAGGAGAGAGACGGAGGAGTGAGACGAGAGAGCTGGAGAGAATGCTGAGAGAGAAAAGAAACAGGAAAGAAGAAACGCAGAGGGGCGGCTCCAGAAGAGAAAAAGGATCAATCCATCCAATTCCATTAAATTATATTATTATAACATATATATATATATATGTATATATTATAATATAATATAATATAATATAATATTAATATTTTATATTATATTATTTAATTAATTATTATTATTTAAAATATTTTATTTAATTATATTATATATATTTATTTATATTTATATTTTTATTTTTATTTTTATTTTTTAGGATCCCTTACATCCTCCTGTAATAATTATTTTTGGGGCATTATATTGGGTCAACTCAGGTTGACCTGATTGAAACTGATTGAGCTGGTATAATATTCTTAGACTTCTCATTATTTTTTCATTAATTAAAATTTTTAATTAATTTTTAGTTCAAACAAATTGAAAAAAATAATAATAAAAAACATGAAAAATCAAGAAAAATTAGAAAAAATCAAGAAAAATAAATAAAATTTCTTTGAGTGGTTTTTGACTTGAGAAAATAAAAAAAATAGAAAAAATACCTAAAATAAATGAAATTGGATAAAATTCTCTAAAAAAATCCAGGAAATTGCAAAAATAAACATTGAAAATGCCAAAAATTTCTTGAATTTTTTTTGGAAGTTGTGGAATGTTTTTTAGATCCCTTTTGCTTAATTCTATGCATTTGCATAATCATTTTATATCATATTTTGTGAGTGTGTGCATGTGTGCGTCTTGATGATAAAATAAAGGTTAAAGAGGTATTTCTGATATCACTTATATCAATTCTGAGGAAAGTTTATTTAATAAGATACTCCTCCTTTTCTTTTCAAATTTTTATATTTACTGGGATTGTTTAGGAGTTAATTAAGGATCATATAATTCAAGTTGAAATAATTCATAATTAATTAAGTACCTTTTGTAAAATAAGTGTGTAGGAGTTGCTAATACCTTCTCCTTGCATAATTGTACTCTCAATCTAAATTTTAGTAAAAATAGATCGAGGTTACTGGTTTCTTGACTTTATAATTAGCTTTGAGACCAATCATTGAGTAGTAATTAGGTGAATTAACCGCATTTAAGAAAATAATAGGTTAGTGTTGATTCCAACGAACTATCAATATTATTACAGCTTGCCATTCTAGACCAATTTTTCAGGACGTTGCAACAATAGGTAGTTCATAAAAATAATTATACCCTTGAAGTTTATATGCCCAACAATGAAGAATAATTATATTTTCAAAGTTTAAGTCACATTTCATTTATTTGGGGCATTTAATTTGTTGGATGATGCCTATAAAAGGGTCCTAGGAGCCATATGATGAGATGCACTTGCATTTTGTTTACGACATAGAAACTATTCTTATAAAATGTCATTTTTTCGAAATCTCGTCCTTAAGAAATGGATATCTGACTCATGAAAATAATTTTATTTAGTTTACATTATAAGATTCCCAATATTGTGTACAAGATTTCTATGCCAAAGTTTGGTTCAACATAGGAATCCTAACAGGTATTTCACAAAGACGATCAATATATCCTTGACACGTGTATACGCAACAATGAAGAATAATTATATTTTCGACAAAAAAAAAAAAGTTATTAAGAATATATAATTAATTAAATTATGTCATAAAATTCTCAAAAATCACAATTTTTTTTTTTTAAATCAACCGTTAATCCAATTAAGCAAAATAATTGAGCTAATGCAATGTATATGTAAATATTCAGAATTAAATTATATTATTATAACACAATAATATTATTACTTTCATTTTATTAATAATTTATTATTTACAATACAATAATAAATCATAAATGCATTCTTGTCCAACTCACCAAAATAACAAGAGCAAAATTCATGTCATAAAATTCTCAACATTCATATATTTTTTTTTGTAAAAAAAAAAAATTCAAGAGTTAGTCCAGTTAGCCAAAATAATGAAGCTAATGCAGTGTACATGTAAATATTAATAATTAAATTATATTATTATAACATAATAATTTCATTTTATTAATAATTTATTATTTAAAATATAATAAAGTATAATAATAAATTGTAAGGGCATTGTTGTGTGACTCACCAAAATAAAAAGAGCAATTTTATCAAAGTCGTATAATTATGGAAATAAGATTCTCATAAAACTTACTCATATAGGATGAAAATGAGATGTCTTCATTTTATGGGAATTTTTCATTCCCAAGAATGTGAATATGTATACTGTAACGCCCCGAACCCGCCAAGTGAGGTTTGGAGGTCACGTGTTACATTCACCTGTTTTTGATATCATACACTACAATTATGCTGCAGAATTAAAACATATAACCTCAAATTTAAATACTAGAGTCTACCTGTATACATATATATACCCCATAAACAATTGTCACTACTTGTTTATATTACATACTAGTACTTAAAAGTATACACTTTACATAAGCTGTTTATTCGAACTTTCCAAAATTACCCAAAACGCTACCCTGTGAGAGCCCTAAGCTCGATCTCTTGATGAACCTGAAAACATGATCATCCACTAGGGTGAGACACATTTCAATAAGGAAGAACAAATCATAGTAGTGTGTGACATTAGTGTTTAAATATTACAAAATATATATTCTTTTGCCATTCACCATCATTCGCAGCTGAGAAGCACATCATTAATATCAATATTGATCTCTGATTTCATACTCACAACCAATATGCATAAGTACTGACTTCTGATTTCATACACACATTCATAATTATTTTTAATAATAATACCCAAGAATAGGAAAGATTATCTGCTCAAACAAGTAGCTTCCCTCTATTCTAATCCTAGTATCAGGGCACTCACCTTATTCAGTAAGCCTTCGGGCTATGTATATAGACAAAGTCTCCAAGAATAGGGAAGGTTACCCTCCCATACAAGTAGTTTCCCTTTGCTCTGATATCAAACTGAAAATATTGGGGCACTCATCTTTCTCAGCAAGCTCTTGTGTTGACTTTTTCAATTCACTCCCCTCTTGGGATTACACCAGAGCTAACATCTTAGCAAAAAGTTTTACCTAGCCATATATATATACATATAATTAAATTATTATATTGTGCATCTTATCAAATCACATTTCATATAAACAATACTATCCAAAGAGGACTCTCATTCATACAAAACACATGGTCCACACAGAACTAGTCCACTCAGAATACACAATCCACATAGGACTGGTCCACACAGGACAAACATCAACATATAGTCTGTAACGCCCTGACCCCCTACGTGGGTCCGGAGTGCTACTAATCCACTCAGTTACCTGATAATCCACATTCTAATATCATTTATGCAACGGAAAACATAACTACAATCTTTCAACAAATATAATACTAGAGTTTTATAAATCTATCTACATTCTAACATAAATCATACATCCACTTGTATTCATATACATACATATCTCCAAAACATAATCCTCAAATACCAGTATGTTTCACAACCATCCATTACTCAGAAGACTTAAAACATAAAACATAAAATATCTACATCCCAAAATATTATCAAAATTATACCCTTTTCCTCAAAAGTACTATCACAACTCGAGCTCTCTAAGCTCGATCTCGTGGAGGTCCTGAAAAAAATTAGTTCATATCCGGGTGAGACACATCTCAGTAAGGGAAGAAACAATATACTAAAATAGTGTGTGACCAACATAAGTTTATATAACACATAATATTTAACATTTGGAAATCGTTGACATAATTTTTGAAATCATTTTCTGATCCTATTCAAACACATGCAAGATATTTTACCCACGAGATTACCTAAGAATAGGGGTGATTACCCGCCTATACAAGTAGCACTCGTTTGTTATGATACATTAGGCAACCCAGAGGTCATAACAGAAGCATACCAGGATACTCATCTTACTCAGTAAGCCCTCAAGTGATAAATTAATCTCGTACTCACACAGTTCATACAAAAGTTTACTGGCGAAGGCTCCTAAGAATAGAGAAATCTACCTGCCCATACAAGTAGTTTCCCTCTGCCCTGACACGTTATGCAGCCTATTGCTACACCTGATACAATCAGGGCACTTGCCTTTCTCAGCAAGCCCTCAGGCGAAGAGTTTGCCTCGCCCAAACGTAACATGTTCTACTAGCATAAATACTAATAATATCATAATACATTTTTTTTTTTTGTCATTATTCTGCATCTCTCAATTGTTCATGTTTTCATCTTTTACTTTTCATTTCATTTCACTTTACGTGACTCTTTCCCATTTTACATTGTTCACATTTCACATTTTATTTCCGTTTCATTCATTTCATTTCATACCCAGCATCTTTCAGTTGCTTTACCCAACATCTTTCAGTTGTTTTACCTAACATTTTTCAGCTGTCATACATTTACCTAACATCTTTCAACTATTTTACCCAATATTTTTCAGCTGTTATACATTTACCTAACATATTTCAGTTGTTTTACATAGTTGCATTAACACTTACATGTAACATATTTCATATAACATTTTCATACTCAGTTCATTTCTTGAATATCATGTATCTCATACCTATATCATATTTCCACATAACATTCCTATTTACTCATGCCACACTATTTCGCAGTAAAATTCATATATATATATATATATATATATATATATATATTTCCTATAAAATAAGTCAACCCACATTTAACATTCACATAATGGAAAAATACCTTTAATTTATTGCATAATTATTCTGAAAAATATTTTCCACTTTCATCAATTCATTTTCGCATATACTTATCTAATAAACTGCCCTAAACTCGGAAAAACATAATTTAAATGGTCGGCATTTTAAACTCATACCAAAATACATACATGTATATATAATATAATTTATTTTCCATTAAATTCATAAAAATTTTGGTTTAAGATATATTTTTCCCCTTACTTGGTTTCTTGTACTACACCAACAGGGACTTCGAAAAATACTTGCGGCGCTCACCCAAACCCTGAATAAAAAATCCTAATTATATTAAATCAACCATAAATAAAATAATATTTTAACATTTCCTAGGGTCATAAATTCTAAATCAATAATTATACCCTCAAATATAGTCAATTTACATAATTTTTTAAATCCCACTCTCGCTTTGGAGTGAGGTCTAAAAAACCCCAATTGAAAATTTACTCTAGGAAAAATGACTACAATCGAGACTAGGACACCATGGTGGTGCCCGATCATCGATTTAATGATTTAAAGTAAAATTAAAAAATTAGGAAAAAAATTGTCTTTTCCTAAGAATAGTGCCTAAGTTGCTTCCACGACAAATCTATTATAGTAGAATTATCGATAGTGGAATTAGGAATCTAATGACACCTTCCGTTTCCCGATTCGCCGCAAATCAGTTGAGAAATTGTGTGAGAGAGAGAGACGGAGACAGACGCGAGCTGGGTGTAGGAAACTTTCAGGGGGGGCGTGAATCTATTGTCAAATGGATCCTGAAGCTTCAGGATCCTTTAGTAAAATTATATATTATAATAATATATTAATATATATTAATATGTTATGTTATATAATTTAATTAATGATTATCATTATTTAATTAATTATTTAATTTAGTTAATTATTTAATTTAATTTAATTTAGTTTTAAATTTTATTTATTTTAATTTAATTTATTTTTTTATTTTTTATTTTTTTATTTTTGGGATCACTATATTCTCCCCTCCTTAAGAAATTTCGTCCTCGAAATTTGTTACCCGATCATTTTTCACATTTCTAAAGTTTATCAACTAACTATATTTCATACAATCAGTATATATAGTTTCATATATACTTCTACATCATCTACAATTAAATAAGATCATTATTTATTTTAAATATAAACTCGTACCTACACCCTGACCTGAAAAGCTATACCTCTCAGCATCGTGAGGGTATCAAAATTCTCCTCACTTGAAGCCTCCAAGTCATAAATTCCTTCTCCAGTAACTACATTTTTACCCCTATGATCCATCCCAAAAATAGGACAGAAAAGAATTTAGAATCCCATTATCATAACCTAATCAACACTATCATTAAATTTAAATCCAATAAACATCCAAGTTCTCCATATAAGGGACAGTCTCACGGCTAAGAAACATCACCGTCGATAGATTTACCGTAGTTTTATGAAATCGTCGACTGAATCAGAAAATCACAGAAGTCCGCCAAGGGATTTCTGCCTCCAAGCTATAAGACAAAATCCTATACTTCCCTACACCATACCTACTTCTCAACACCTAACCTAACCTATCCATCTAGCATCCCTATCCTAACTGTTTCCTATACCCTAGTATAAATCATCTTTAACTTAATACTATAATATTTCCATATCCAGGCGATGTGAAATTAATCACACTTTCGGCTAGAAATTGCTTTGATTCCATCTATAACGCCCCGACCCCCTACGTGGGCCCGGAGTGCTACTAATTCACATTCTAATATTATTTATGTAGCGAAAAACATAACTACAATCTTTCAACAAATATAATACTAGAGTTTTCTAAATCTATCTACATTCTAACATAAATCATACATCCACCTGTATTCATATATATACATATCTCCAAAACATCATCCTCAAATACCAGTATGTTTCACAACCATCCATTACTCAGAAGATTTAAAACATAAAACATAAAACATAAAATACCTACATCCTAAAATATTATCAAAATTATACCATTTTCCTCAAAAGTGCTATCACAACTCGAGCTCTCTAAGCTTGATCTCGTGGAGGTCCTGAAAAAGATTAGTTCATATTCGAGTGAGACACATCTTAGTAAGGGAAGAAACAATATACTAAAACAGTGTGTGGCCAACATGAGTTTATATAACACATAATATTTAACATTTGGAAATCGTTGACATAATTTTTGAAATCATTTTCTGATCCTATTCAAACACATGCAAGATATTTTACCCACGAGATTACCTAAGGATAAGGATGATTACCCGCCCATATAAGTAGCACCCCTCTGCTCTGATACATTAGGCAACCCAAAGGTCACAGCAGAAGCATACTAGGGCATTCACCTTACTCAGTAAGCCCTCAAGTGATAAATTAATTTCGTACTCACATAGTTCATACAAAAGTTTACTGGCAAAGGCTCCCAAGAATAGGGAAATCTACCCGCCCATACAAGTAGTTTCCATCTATCTTGACATGTTATGCAGCCTATTACTACACCTGATACAACCAGGGCACTCGTATTTCTCAGCAAGCCCTCGGGCGAAGAGTTTGTCTCACCCAAACGTAACATGTTCTACTAGCATAAATATTGATAATATCATAATACAATATTTTGTTTCCCATTATTCTGCATCTCTCAACTGTTCATGTTTTTATCTTTTACTTTTCATTTCATTTCATTTTATATGGCTCTTTTCCATTTTACATTGTTCACATTTCACATTTCATTTCCTTTTTATTCATTTCTATTTTTATTTCATTTCATTTCATACTTAGCATTTTTTAGCTGTTTTACCCAACATCTTTCAGCTGTTTTACCCAACATTTTTAAGCTGTCATACATTTACTTAGCATCTTTCAACTGTTTTACCTGCATTTTTCAGCTGTTATATATTTATTCAGCATCTTTCAGCTGTTTTACCCAACATCTTTCAGCTGTTTTACATGGTTGCATTAACACTCACATGCAGCATATTTCATATAACATTTTCATACTCAATTCATTTCCTGAATATCATGTATCTCATACATATATCATATTTCCACACAACATTCCTATTTACTCATGCTACATTATTTAACAGTAAAATTCATATATATATATATATATATATATATATATATATATATATATATATTTCCTATAAAATAAGTCAACCCACATTTAACATTCACATATTGAAAAAATTCCTTTAATTTCTTACATAATTATTCTAAAAAATATTTTCCACTTTCATCAATTCATTTTCGCATATAAGTATCTAATAAACAGCCCTAAATTCGGAAAAACATAATTTAAATGGTTGACATTTTAAACTCATATCGAAATATGTACACGTATGTATAACACAATTTATTTTCCATTAAATTCATAAAAAATCTGGTTTAATATATATTTTTCTCTTTACCTGGTTTCTTGAACTACGCCAACAGGGACCCCAAAAAATACCTGCTGCGCTCACCCAAACCCTGAATCAAAAATCCTAATTCTATTAAATCAACCCTAAATAAAATAATATTTTAATATTTCTTAGGGTCATAAATTCTAAATCAATAATTATACTCTCAAATATAGTTAATTTACCTAATTTCCAAATCCCACTCTTGCTTTAGAGTGGGGCCTAAAAAACCTCAATTAGAAATTTACTCTAGGAAAAATGACGACAATCGTGACTAGGACACCGTGGTGGTGCTCGATCGTCAATTTAATGACAGATTTAAAGCGAAATTGAGAAATTAGGAAAAAATTGTCTTACCCCAGGAATAGTGCCTAAGTCGCTTCCACGACAAATCTACTCTAATAGAAATATCGGCGACAGAACTAGAAATCTAACGGCACATTTCGTTTCCTGATCCGCCGCAAATCCGTCGAGAAATTGAGAGAGAGCGAGAGAGAGAGAGAGAGATGGAGACGGATGCGAGCTGGGCGCAGGAAACTCTTAGGGGGAGGGGGAGCGTGAATCTGTTGTCAAATGGATCCTGAAGCTGAAGCTTTAGGATCCTTTAGTAAAATTATATATTATAATAATATATTATATTATATTAATATGTTATGTTATATAATTTAATTACTAATTATCATTATTTAATTAAATATTTAATTTAGTTAATTATATAATTTAATTTAATTTAATTTTAAATTTTAAATTTATTATTTTTTATTTTAATTTTTATTTTAATTTTTGAAATTTTTAATTTTTAATTTTTTGATTTTGGGATCACTATATAGTCCACACAGGACTGGTCCACGTAGGACAAATATCAACACATGGTCCACACAGGGCAAACATCAACACATGGTCCACACAGGACTGGTCCACATAGGACAAACATCTCACAGAACATCATGGCCTACCTAGGCACCACTAACCACAAGTACAAATCCCCATGACCTACCCGCAGTATATCAGTAGAACAACCTCTTCAGGTCTGTCAATGTTTTACCCTAATATATAATGACAATATACGAACTCCTTAGACCTGCCAACGTATATCGTGATTACATCAAGGCAATATAATGAACTCCTCAAGTCTGCCAACGTTTTATTGTGATACATACGAATAACCACACAAAAATCCATACACCACTACAAAAAAACCAGTTTTTAGTGACGAAAGTATTCAACGGTTTTTAGTTCATTTATAAGAGTAAATCAACTAATTCACTTAATTGAAAGGATTATAAATAACCTAAATATATAAGAAAACCAATTCCCTTAATTGAAGGGATTACAAATCACCTAAATATATATAGGAAAGAATATCTCTAAATTTTTAAAATTAAGTTAATGTAATCTTAACATTCCTAGTAGAAACATATGTAAAGGTAAACAACAAGAAGAGCTACCTCTGTGCAAATTGCAGGTTATTGTATTACTAAAATGTTTTGCCCATTGGAATCAAAGTCCTGCTAACTCCCATTTACGAAACTACAGATATTGGGTTGTGTGTTTTTTTTTTTTTTTCTTCCTCTTTTGTGGGCTTATACAATGATACTAGCTTCTCTTCAATTTAATATTCTTTCTCATCATCTCTCATAGTTTAAATCCGAGATTTGAACTATAAAGTTTCAAATCCTAATCGTTAGGACGTCTTTCAAGTCAAGGATTTGGCTATATTGCTTAAAAAGGTGATGCCAAATGATTATTTATTTATTATTTATTGTTTTTTAAAGCAATAAATACCAAACTTCCAATGCAATTTTTTGTTTTTTTAATAATGCAAATTATGAATGATCATTCGATAGGTTCGGTGAATTTGATTAATTAACTGAATTAATTAAAAAAAATTTGGTTAAAAAGTCTCATTAATCAAACCGATCGAAATTTCATATTTAACCAAACTCAAAACCGATCAAACCGAATTTTGATTAAATCCGTTAATCGATTATATATATATATATATATATATATAGATTTTTAATATATATAATATAAATAATATATATAATTTTATATTGCATTTTTTCAAAAAATTATAAAGTTATAATTAAATTTTTTATTTTTTATTTTTTAAGATTTTTATTAGAAATAGGAAGTTATTTTTTTTTTCTCAAACCCTCTCTATAAATAATGTGTATTACTACTCCTAAGCATGCAAGAGCATATCTTTAAGTTATGTCATGATTTTTTAGCATGAATGTTTATTCAATGGTTGGACAACATTTAATATAATTTTGTATTCATATTTATTCAAATTTATACAAATTTAAATCCAAACCTTAAATTTCAGTCCCAAATAGAACCTTAGATTTTTTCTCTTCTATTCATTTCTTTTATTTGATTGAGAAAGGATTTGTAAGTTTTCACAAGTTGTGAGAATCAGTACGTGTTAAACTTATTTGTGACATCTTTTTTTCACACTTGGATAGTAACAAACATATTGTTGAATTCCTATGATTGAATAATAATTGTTTGGGTATGTAGTTTTAGTGTTGAGCTGCATATATATATAGTATTGTGTTTGTTTAATTCTACGACCTGGACATCCTTACAAGATGAGAATATGTGCCCAAGGCCTTACACTTGGACATCATCAAGACACTCACACAAGACAATAAATATGGTCACACACTAATGTACCTCACAAGTAGTACAAGATAACTAACACTAAGCATTCTCACTTACAAAACACTTCCATGTTGCCAACACACAAAACACACTTACAATTCTTTTTTTGTACATATAGCACACACAATTTCTATTGTTTGCGCACAACACACACAATTTCCTTGTGCTTATCTAACTTCAGTTTAATAGATGATTTAACTTCTGGACTGCATGTTTGGATTGATATATCTTGTGAACTGCATGCTAGTAGTGGACATTAGGACTGCATGCTTGAATGGAACGCCACCTGCATGGCTTATGCAATGATGTGTATTGCTTGCTTTAGTAGATACTTTTAGGATGTTGCATGTCTTAATCTAAATGGCATTTGTATGATGCAAAAATATTGTGAATTGCATTCTTTTGTGACTTGTAGATTTGAGAAATGTTCTATTTATAGACGACATGCTGCCGAAAATTTGTTGACTTTTTCCCAAAATAATCATAGTCATATACCATATGCTCATATGGTTATAGTGTGCTCAATGTTAAAACATTTTTGAAAGAATGAGTGAACTTCAAATGAACTTTGAACTTCATCTCTAAATTTATTTTTGCATATGTTAAGTGAAAATTTTATCAATCATGGACTCATTTGCATTATTTGATTATTTTAGTTGTTTTAGAGTCCTATGGAAGCCATGTAAACCATAAACATCACATTCTATTTTTTCATAGAACTATATTCTGAGTTGCATGAACACAGTACATTATTTAATACTTATTATATGAAGCTCTTGTGCACTCGTAAAATTCATTATTGGTTGGATTATTATGAACTGTTTATTGTAAACACTTAGGTTTGGAGTATATCTCTATGGAAAATGTCATATTTACAGGAGAAATGCTGCCAAAATTTTTCAAAAAACATATACTAATTTTTTTTTAACTTTCTTAATTTGTAGAGTTTGCAACCATTACAACGTCAACACGATGTCATGCACTACGGATGCAGCTTTTGACTTTTTTTATTATTTGAACAGATGAAATTTATGTATTTGAATTTGAATTTGTATAATGTATTTGTATTTAAATTTGAATTTGTATAATATATTTGTATTTTTATTTAAATTAGAATTAGAATTAGAATTTTGAATAATTTATGAATTTTTTAGCAATTATGGTTGAATGTTACATATATGAAAATGTAATTACAAATTTTTACAGGAATTAATAATTGAAAAAAAATAATTTAAAATTGTTAGTGACGATTTTAAACCGTCACAACTAATTGTCCAATTTAACTATTAGTGAAAGTTTCAAAATTGTCACTAATAATAGCATTTTTTAAAAAATTTTAGCGAAGAATTTCAAACCATCACTAATAGTTGCATATGAGTAATAGTGACGATTTTCAAACCGTCACTAATAATAGAGCATTAATGACGAATTTAAAACTGTCACTAATACTATGGATTTAGTGACGATTTTTTATATAGCCGGTATAAAATTTATAGTAACGGGCTTAAGTTTTTAGTGACGGATTAAAACTGTCACTAATACTCTATTATTAGTGACAGTTTGAAAATTTTGTCACTAATAAGTATTAGTAACGACAAATATAGCGATTAATTCAAAACCATCACTAATAACCTTATTTTTGGTAGTGCACACATATCACATTATTTTTCTCGCAACAATCCCAAGCAGCCAGTATTCACAACAATCAATATTCACCATAAACTGTACTCACATCAGCCAATTAAAATTATGAAAGTTGTAATCCTGCCACACAATTTCTTTTCCATATGTGTGTGTGTGTGTGTGTGTGTGTGTGTGTGTATTATATTCCCAAATTAATCGGTTTAAACTTTAATAAAAATCCTATTATAATTAATTCCTCTTACCTGCTTCCCTAGATTACGCCCGCTGAAACCCCGAAACGCCGCTTGCAGCACTCACCGAACCCTAATTCAAAAACCGAGTTTTTCAACCCAAACTTCAATACAATGCTATTTTATCATTCCCTATGCCCTATATATTCCATATTAATAATATAATTTAAAAATACCCTACTTACTCTGATTTTGGGATGGAACCCAAACCCCTCAAACTGAAATTCTACTCTGGTTAAGTTGTAGAGAATCTCCCCAAGATCATCGTGGTAGCTTCTGATCATCGAACTGGGGAGAAACGAACCCAAAATTTTAGAGAGAAGGAGGGAAGGCCGTTTTCTAGAGAGAGAAACAAAAGAGGAACGGAATTCCTAACTGAAAATGTGCTTTTTGCATATTTATAAGTGCCTGGCCACGTGGCCTTGTCGACGAGATATGTGGCCTCGCCGACGAATCGAAAAAATAGTTCGTCGACGAAGGTGAAGAACTCGTCAACAAACCAATAGGTCTAAATTACCCCCTCTCGGTATCTCTTCATCGACGAGACACTGCATCTCGTCAACGAGCCGTAAAAGAGAGTTCATCGACAAAGTCAGAGCGTATTCGACAAAATCCACTTTACCTCCTTTAAATTTCCCTTTCTTTTCATTATTTAATTATTATAATTTACGAGTCTCTACATATACGACTTGGGATTCTCATGTCCAAACGAACGTGGAATGAGATGTTATGAGCATCATAAAAGATGCTATTAACCAAACATCCTCAATGATATTTTATAGAATTACTACAATTAATTACAATTTTACACATGTAAAAAAAAATGCTTTTGATGCATACACACACACACACACACACCTTAATTAGTAGTGTGATGTTCTCAAAAACAAAAATATACTTAATCAGTGAGAAAAAAATTTAATTTTACACATTACTAATATTTGACTTTTCTTAATTTTTAATCAATATAAAATTTCAATTTTAATAGTATTTGGAATAGAGAGAATATATGATGCAAAATAAGTTTTCTTCTTAATTATTTACTTTCTTTTCCTTTCCCCAACAATATATGGATTCTTGTTAATTTTTTCGATGGGTCCGTTTGGATTGTATTTGGAAAAAAAAGTTTAATTTTTTTTTTTGTATTTTTTTCTCCATGTTAAATACTATTGAAAACAAAAGTTTATTTTAACATGGTTACGAATTAAGAAAAATTAAATAATGTTGCGTAAAATTAAATATTGTTTTATTGATTTGTTATATATGTGTGTGTGTGTGTGTGTGTGTGTGTGTATCACTTCTCTTGATAACGAAACGAGATTAAGTGAATTTCTTTGTAATTCCCATTTCTTCTTTTAGATATTGTTTCAATATTGAAAAAAAAAATATTAGGGAAAGTAAAGAAAAATATGAAAGAATAAAGATAAATGTGAAAGAATTCACTTTTCTGTATTTTACTTATCAGGGAAAGTAAGAAAGAATTAAAAAAAAACTATATCAAATTGATAAAACAAAGTTTTAATTTCGTGTAGTATTAACATTTTATTTTTCTTATATATTTTGATCATATTAGAACAATTGTTTATTTATAATATTATTTGATATAGAGAGAAAATATAATAAAAAATATTTTTTCCTTATTTTCTTTTTTTTATTTCTTCAGACAAATTCTTTGATTTAAACGAACCACTAAAATGTAATTAAAAACACGAATTTTTGGATTTAGATATGAATTTGTGTTAATTTATAAAAAAAATAATAATATAATTTGACATTACATTTGTGAAAAATCTGCATAGATAAAATTTCAAACCCTAAAACTAATACTCACAAATGCAAGCTTAGTTTTTTTTTTTTTTTCCAAATTTCTGCCCAACCCTTGCCTTTTTGTGATCCAACAAGCTATAGGAAGAACGAATTCCACAGCCATCAGCCGTGCATTAATTTGATCACCTACTTCACCCTTCTCCTCATGTGTAATAAATTAAAGAGAGTGCATGACCTTCCCTTGGAAATATCAACAACTTTTTTGTGTAGGTGAAGTCTTCTATTTTTTTGACCTAGCTGCGGCATATTTTTGCAAAAGATTAGGTAACCTATTCAGCTCCCTAATTAAAAAAAAAATTAACTATTTTATTGATTTTGTTGTGCCTATACATAAAATAACATAAGTATTATTTAACTTACGATACAATATGTTTGAGCCAGATGCAACATAACTATATATTATGTGAGAATATTTTAGAATTTTGATATGGGAATATATATATATATATATATATATATATATATATATATATGTTGTAACTAAAGGTTGAAACCCTAAAATAGTTTTTCATTTGATAGTAAAAATTATATAAGGACTCCGTGGATGTAGGTACATTGTCGAAACACATAAGTTTATGATCTTTTATCTTTATTTCGATTTTCTCTAATTTTTGTACTTTCTGTATATGTGCACGTTTAATCTTATGCCATAATTTCACAACATAGTTAAATTTTAAATTTTATTAATCTACTTGGCGATATTTTAACATAATGAGTTTTCAAAAAAATAAAATATCAAAGGGTGCTGGTGTAATTTTATTTTATTTTTTTAAAAAAAGTTCATATCTTTTTTTTTTTTTTTTATAACAAATCTCATTATTTAATGTGATAGCAATGGCTGTGAAATATCCTTGCAGTGGTTTTATTTCAATTGGTTTTTTAAGAAAAAAATCCTATATCCAAATGAGATGGGCAAGGACTCTTTAATTGAAGCAAAGGACTTTCCTTTGGTTTGACTGTTTAATTTTATAGCAAATTATTAATGGAGCCTTGATAATAATAATTTCTAATATTTTTCGTTCCAAATAGGTTAACCTTTCAAACTACTGCTGAATCCATGGGCTGGCAAGAAGACAACTGGGCAAACTGAGCTTGAAGCTTTCTTTGTAATGTAACTCCCGGAACTTCTTCGTAGTGGCTCCGTTCCATGCCTCATTTCATAAGGAACCTCAAAGTGGCTCTACTTCATTATATTCCATCCATATCCCAATTTCATTCATAGTCAGATTAATTTATTAAGATAATGGGTCATTCACTTACCCTTTTCCACTTTAATACTAAGATATAGTATTAAATGCAATGTCGTAACTTTCAATACTTGAGCCTTACATCTTTTACTAGTACGTCATTTAATTGTTTTCCTTTGCTTGTTGGATAAAACTCGAACAAAAATTGGCAATATAAAAAAGGATATAAAGATAATACAACTTAGGTTTGCATAAGCATTGTTGCTTTTGTCTTTCTTCTTGCTCTTTGTACATGCATGCAAGGTTTGAAACTAAATAATTAATTATAGATATGCATAGAGTTTTTTTTAGGGTTTAATGATTTCAATTTTCTTCTAATACATAATAAAACTTTGTAAAATGTTTAAAAAAAAAAATAGTTAACTAACAATTTTCTTCACTTAAATGGGACATTTGTTTTATTTGAATGACTTTTAGAGGTTACATTTGAACTAATTTGCTTAATAAGTTAATTTATTAGACAATCAGTTTCTTAAAATTTCTTTAATAAAACTAGACATAAAACATGTTTGATTTTAATTCAGAGGCCTCTTTTCCAGTTATATCATTTATTTTAAAAATGAAAATGACAAAAAAGTTAATACCCAAGTGATTAAAATTAAAATAATATATTTAATTTTGTATGATAATAAATTGTATTAATTTTATCTACAATTATTAATTGAATATATGACAAGAAAATATTATTTATGTTAAATTAAAATTTGTATCTTTTGTAGTTTCTTATTAATTTTATCACATATTAGATAACAAAGAGATAAAATAATTCAAATTTTAAATGTAGTGATCGGATCAAGTTCTATTCAGAACTGATTCACAAAATCATATTTAAATTCAATTTTCAGCGCTTAATACTTAATTTTACTAAATACTCCCTAATTGTGACTATTTTAAAAATATTTAATCCTCTTACATTATGTTTAGTTTAGAGAATGTAATGGAATCAGAGTGGAACAAAACAAATATTTGAAGAATAATCATAAAGAAATTAAGTGAAAATTTCGATTCAATTTCATCAAATTTCATTTTATTCTTATCTACCAAATGTATGGTTGATCAATACCATCTCTCACGTAAATAGTAGGCTTTATAAGTATACAATAAGACTTGTACTTTTTGTAAAAGAGTTAAAATACAACAATACTATTCAATTGTTCTTTATCGTAACCTTGCACAATAATGCAACTAACATCATATAATATAATACTTAACTATAATGTCATCTGAAATAGTATTTGAGATAATCAATTTCAAGATCGATCTGAATGGATATGTAAGAAATTTAATTTAATTTTATACTTATTTTAGTATTTGACTCATATCAAGTAATAACACATATACAAAGAAAGCAGACTGAGGAAAAACAAAGAAGCTGGTATGAAGAAATATCGTCGACAATTTGATGGTTACATCGACGGTTTCAGGCAGAAGCCTAATCAGAAGGAAAACCGTTGACGGTTTGCATAATCCATTGATAGTTACATCAACGGTTTCGAGTATAAGTTAATTAGGAAGAAACCCATTGATAGTTTTGTCCGACACTGTTTTTGAAATTTGAACTGGGAAGATTAATAGGTTGGGGATACAGAGGCAAATCCTCCGAAAATTGATACATGGGTATTTGGAGAATTTTCTAATCTCTTTGTACGTGTAGGATTAGAATAAATACGATATTGTAACCCTGGTTTTGATAGACAGTGAATTTCAGCCGCCGCTTGCTCATGTGGACGTAAGTATTCTGTCGAACCACGTTTACTCCTTTATATTTCGTGTTTATTATGTTTATTATTTCTATGTATTTTCGCATTGTATATCTTAATTGATGCATTGCACGATCGAAAGTTATTTCTACAACAACAATACTGTATTTATTTAAATTCTTACAAATTTAAATGCAAACCTTTTTCCAAGGGAAAGATTAGCGAATCTCAATACACAAAAAGGAAAATACACTACCATGGATGGGTAGGTCATATGAGTCTTGAATGCTTAAAGAAAATTGTGACTAAACGAAACCCATAAAAAACACATGCAACTTTATTCGTGGATGAGAAGAGGAATTCTACATTTCTTTCTTATTGTACTTTTACTTTGGGGAGTGTTTGTATGCAACAATCATCCTACACTACAAGAGAATTGTTCAATAATTGAAATTCATGTTTTATTTTTTTCTTATCATAAATTTTAAGGTTTGAAAAGATGTATTAATGTATCGCCAATGTTTGTTTAATTTTATGTTTTTTTCTTTTTATATGAACACTAGTTTAAACGTCTTAAATATTATACATTAATAATTATAAATCTAACGAAAAACTTATTCTATTTTTTATTTAAAAAATTAGGATAAAAGACATTAATATCTCCTAAAATTTGTCAAAAAAATATAGATATTTTTTGAAATTTGTCAAAAAAAAAAATATAAACCTCCCTTCTATTTTACAAAAAAAAAAAAAATTTAAGAAAATATCTATATCTTTGTAGTAAATCACTAAATCGTATAATATTTTTGAAATTTCGGGTGAGGCTAATAAAAATTTTAAAATAAATGTAATTATTATAAACATCTTAAAACCAAAAAACATGTCATGGTGAAAGCAAACATATTTGACATTTGTCCATTGATTTGATATGACTCACATGATACTGTCGCCAACCGGCATAACGAAAATCCCATCGGCATTTGGGGTAAGATATCCGAGGACCCAAACACTACAAATTCGATACGAACAAGGCGCACGAATCAATAACAGACACCTATAAAACGCGAATCTCACACATCTCACCCTCTCATACTCCCTCTCTCACGTTCTTTGTGCTCTCCGCCTCCATCTCTTTCTCTCTCCAGCTCCCATTTCTCTCAATTTTCTTCTCGGATCTCTGTCCCTCTTCCTCTCTCCGTGGGATCTATCGATGGCTTCAGTCGCAGCTACATCGATTTCGAAGGCCCCTTTCTCATGCTCTTTCAAGCAGAACCTGGTAACATCATGTGGATCTTCGTTGTCTTCTTTTTCAATCTGATTCGTGTCGGTTGTCTGTGATCTCTGCAGGCTGTTTTGAGTTTAAATAGTTTCTCTTTTTTCATGATTTGATTTTCTGGTTGTTTTTACCCCATATTTGGACATGTGCTTGCCCTGGAAATTTTTGGTGTTTACTGTTGTTTTACGTACAAGATTCAGTAATTAGAAATTGATGTTGTCTGTGGGTTTCATTCTGGATTACGCGCTGATCTATTGATGCTAGTTTCATTTTTCTTGATTTCTAGCTTTTACTAGGATCCTTATGGTCTGTCTCTGATCAATGCGAACGGATCGAATAAAACCTAATTGATATCATGATGAACTAAAGTGTATTTGCACCGTAATTTGAATTGTGCTTTTAATATTTAGTGTACGGTTTCTAGTGGCCGAAGAAAATTCAGGCTTTCCCACTATCTCATAGACAGAGAATTCCTCGGAAACCTATATTTTATGAAATTCATATGCACGGGTTGCAGGTGATTGTTCATACTTTTGGAGATTCATCTTTTAATGAGGTAAAAGAAAAACCATAATAAGTGACTTCAGCCCTTGTTAACAGAAAGTTGATTCTTAAACTTCTTTTGGGTCAGTTAACACAATGCAAAGGTATAGTACGTGAAGCATAATATTGAACGTGAGATAATCTCATCTGAAACAGAGATAAGAATTTATGAAGTAATTTTGAAAAAAAAAAAAATGGATTATGAATATTATTACGTTGTGGAATTCACGCTAGAACGGTTAGTAGCGTTGGGTTACAGGGGTTTTATATGCAATTTTTCACACCCGAAGTTGTAATATATTGACGTATTATTATTAATTTTTTTCTTTTTGCTTAATTATGGAATGGGGAGCATGCTATTTGAGCAGTGAAAAGGATCTTTCTGTTTGAATTCTTATACAAGATCCAATAGCATCATGGCCATTTGCATTTTGAATTTATTATAGTCCCAGATGTTTTGCCATATTTTAGCAAATGATCTGCTAACATAATAAGCTGCTTTTGCTACATTAGGAGAGGAAAATAGTTTTTAATTGACCTGAATAATATTATGTACTTCCTATTTCGTAGATTGATGTAGTTGTGGTTGAAATTTTGAGCAGGCACCTACAAGAATCTCAAATCTGAGTTCAGTTTCTTTGTCTGTCAAGGGGATTAGCTATCCATCGCTCAGGTTGCAACCGGGGCAATCCCGCTTCCGGGTTTCCTGCGCTGTATGTATATTCTCTCATTTTATTTCATGTTGTACTCAAATTTGTTTTCTCCCTTCTGTTGTTTCATATACGGGTCATAAATCTCAAAATAAATGCTCTCTGCATTCTGCATGAACTGAACATTGACAATTTGCTTGTAGAGCTTTTTTTTCAGCCATTGCACGCTATAAGCTTACTGTGAGGATTATATACCAAATGCATGCATGCTGCAGTTGGATTCCTCTGGAGTTGGTCAAGGGCCCAGGGTTTACCCGCATCTCAGCAGGGTTGCTGGGGTAGGTTTCAGGTTACCAGGAAAAATAGGGGTCTCAAAAACATCTTAATTTTCACATAAATATTTTGAAACTCACATGGCTGCATCCTTTATAGTTGTTGGGCCTTGATCAACTCCAGCTAATGTTTGTACCCATCCATTCAATTTCTTGGACAAGGGAAACACTGCATGGTTCTGTAAGTTTTGCATTTGTTTCCATTATCTGTATGAAGAAGGGAGCCAAATCTCAGCAGCAGAGACGCTAGGTGGGTTTCTGGTTACCAGGAAAAAGAAGGGGCATGAGATTTATCTTTGTTTTCACATAATTGTTTTGAGACTGTACATGGCTGCATCAATCTTCATGGCCATTGGGCCTTGATCAACTCCACCTAATGCTTATAACATCCATTCAATCTCTTGAAAAAGGAAACACTGTCTGGTTCAGTGAGTTATTTGATTACTCAGTAATTAGATTTCTGACAGCTGTATTTTTTAATTAATGTTTTAATGGAAGTACTTGTACTGCTTTGGAAATGTCAATTTGATTATTTGGAAAACTGTATTGGTGTAATTTTGTGGATGGATCCCCATTTGAGGGGGGAAAAATATCTTCCATTATAAAATATAATCCAGGAGACAGTTTCCGAGAGAGTGAGCATGCAATTTTTTTTTTGTTTATAATCCCACGTTTCCTTAAATGTGTGATGGTCTATGGAATAAGTTGAAGCTAAAATGCCTGTAATCCTCACTATATTCTTCATGATATTGTGCCTGCAAATGCAACTTTTAGTGGTAATATGCATATGATGACCTTGATCACAATGGGGACTCCAATGTCTTTGAGCAGGCCAAACCAGAGACTGTGAACAAGGTGTGTGAAATAGTCAAAAAACAGCTGGCACTACCAGATGGCTCTGCTGTCAGTGGAGAGTCAAAGTTTGCAGCACTTGGAGCTGATTCTCTCGATACGGTACTCAATATTTACTGGAACTTATAGCATGTAGTAACTCTTTCAGTATAAAATTTGAATTGTTTTGCTTGTGCATTTTTCTGAGGTAAATAGCTATGGATGGCGTCAGAAAAATAGTGAATCGAACCTATTTTTAATAAATTTCTGAATTGCTGGTGTTCTTGTGTTCATCTTTTTTTATTCTCATATATCAGCCATAAATTTTGTGATGTTCCTGTTGATGAGAAATGCTCTCATTTTTTTTGTGGGGGTTGAAGCTTTGAGATATCAGAAATTTAGAATCCTCAATCAGCAGTACATATTGTTCTCTCTCTCTCTCTCTCTCTCCACCCACAAATAGACACATTGTTTTAGAATGCAAAACCCATTATTGCGAAGTTGTTTTCATCATATTGTAGCATCTTCACTGTTTCAGGAAAGAGTGATTGTGAATGGAACATTTCCTTCTTTCATTGTTTCCCATCTCTGACTGAGTATCTCTTTTGTTCAACACAGGTTGAAATTGTGATGGGCCTCGAGGAAGAATTTGGAATCAGTGTGGAAGAAGAAAGTGCCCAGAGTATCACCACCGTTCAAGAAGCAGCCGATCTTATTGAGAAGCTCATGGAGAAGAAGGATGCTTAGAAGTTGGAGACGAGAAATTTGGGACAGCCTATGGGAACTTTTCTTCAGGTTGCCTATTATTCTCAAATATTTGTAGTTGTATTTGTCCCCCTGGTCATGGAAAGTTGAGCGGACTTGTTACCCACCCCCCTAGGTTTTTCCTGGTTATTTAGTCCATATTTCATTAAACTCTTGTTGTCCCCTTTTTGGTTAGAATTAATTTGAATGCCTTCTTAAGTTATCCTGCTTTTGTGTTCTTTCCTTTGGAGACCACCTTGAAGCATGTGTTTTGGCTAGATATATAAAAACCTCCTCGAGGAGCACAATTTATTGAACAAAAATGTGTCATTTGCTTATCATATTATTAATTATGTGTAAAGATTTTAAGCATTGTGGTGATGTTGTGTGGTGTTATATCAAAGAGAAGTGGTACTTGGCCATACAATAGTCACGAACTGCTAATAATTTTTCTTGGGTGTTTATATGTTGGGTCATAGTTGGTTTCTACTGACAGCCCATCCTCGTCCATTGTAGAAAGAACCCACATTTCATATTCTTTCTCATTTCTCTTGCGAATTGGACTTAAAACTTGTTAATTTGAATGTTTAAATTTGAACTTTAAAATTTAATCATTAAAAAGTTTTTTTAAGGTACATTTGATTCGCATGCAAGGCTAGGTTAGGCTTAGCCAAAAGTGGTGTTAAGTGGATGAGGATCTCCACCCCCTTGATAGCCTTCTATCTCGGGGAGTATTCCATCCCTCAGATCACCTTTCTAGCACACCACTCATGATTATGGGTGAGGGATGTGATGCTCTCAATCTGCTTTCTTGTATTTGGTCCAACACACCACTTTTAACGACCAAGCCTTATGGTTTATTTTGTGAAGGGTCGTGCAACACTAGTAAAAGTATTCTTGTTTAATTATTAGGCCAAAATTATCATGATTTATCACGAGAACATATTTACCACAATTGAATGTAAAGTAAGCGAAAGCAATAAGCAATTTACGAAAATAAATGGCAAGCTAGTTGTAAACATTGAAGTGGTGAAATTCATTAACAATACTTTCTCAAGCAATGTGTTTTTAGCGAGAGAAGCAAGTAGGTTAATCATTGCTAAAAGAGCTTTATATGTTATTTTAGCTTTGAGATTTTGAAACATTAAATTGTTCAAGGGGTCAATACTCTTATTTTACACTAAGACAAACACACTTAAAACATAAAACTTATATTAATATTTACATGATCGTAATCCATCTCTTGCACACAAGGCAAGCAGTCATAGGCAAGCATAATGCCCTGAACTAGCTTTGGTGTCATCCTCTCCCACTTATGTAGTTGATGACCTCATAAACCTTGACGCTAAGTACTTTTTAACTTGGTTCATGAATGGTTGCATGTATTCTCCTAAAATCCAATTAATTTCTGTCTCCAAGGCCTTTGCACTTCCCTAAACTTCTCTTTTGTTAGGCTGTGTTGTCTTTAGTGGTGCTCTGGTCCACTAACTTTTGCTTGGATCTTTAGTGTTGACATTAAATGAATTGAGGTAGTTGACATGAAATACGAGATGCACTTTTATCTGAGTCGAAAGATCAATCTTGTAGGAAGCTTTCTTGACTTTCGCCAACATGGCAACTAGTGCTTTATATTTGCAAAGTAATCTCCTATCTTGACCTTGTAGTGACCTAATTTGTTTATGATAAAGTTCAACAAGCACCAAGTCACTCATGTTGAAGTGCAATGATCTTCTCCCTTAATCTACCCAATTTTTTATCCACTTAAAATTTTTCTCTAGGTAGGTTAGGGAAATCTGTACATTATGTATCCATTCTTTGGTGAAGATGTATCCTTTCGAATTCTTTCTTTTGTATAGCTCATCTACTGTGTGAGGTAACGACAACTGTTGGCATATAACAAGCTCAAAAAGACATCTGTTGGTTGTTGATCTCTTTTGGACATTGAAATGGAACTGAATCACATCGAGTAGTTGCACCCAATTATTTTGATTGACTAGAACAAAATGGCACAAGTATTCTTTTAGTAGCCTACTAAATCTCTCTGTATATCCATTTGTCCAAGGCTGGTAATTCGAAGAGGTGTCAAACTGTGAATTGAAATTATATCCAAAAGTCACTAATAATGCATTAGGGAATACTCCAATGCTTTACAATATGTTAAATAAATAATTGTGTTGTCTTCTCTTCTAAATAGTACTTTGTTGCAAGTATGTAAGTATCGTACTTCGAAAACATGTCCATAACATCAAGTATAGACTTTGTTTCTCCCACTTTGAGCAAACTAGTGAAGAATTCAAATAAGACACTCCCACAGTCTCATTATTTCTTGAAGGGGCTTTAGCAACCCTGCAATCTTCTCATGCTTCACCTTGTCTTGCTAATAGGTAATAAAAGTTCAGGTCTAATCGAATGCATCATCACGTATTTGTGGCCACTAATATCTCTACTTTAGTAATGTCAAAGTACGATACCATCTTGGATGACCTACCCACATGGTGTCATAACACTTTCTCAGCAGTGTCTTCTTTAGATCTTCAGCTCGAGGTACAAAGAGTCAGTTATCATGTTTCATGAGCAATGCATCCTCTAACCAAAACTTTCTACCAACTTTATGAGGTTTTGGGCAGTTGGATCTTTGGAAATGTTCCTATTAATGCACTACTACATTAATGTAGTAGCCTTACTTACTATCAAGTGAGTTACCATTGGACGCAGCTCTACCTTCTTGCTTAGTGCATCTGCAACTCGGTTCATCTGTCTTGTCTTGTGCTTAAATAAGAAATCAAACTCTACCAGAAATTCCTGCCAATAGGACTCCTTGGGAGATAACTTTGGTTGTATAAAGAAGTGACTAACAATTGAGTTATCTATTTTCACCACAAACTTCAAACCAATTAGGTAATGTCACCACATAAGAAGATGCATCATTGTTAGCATCTCCTTCACTTGAGCTATGTACCCCCATTCAGCTTCACTAAGTTCACGAATTTCATACATAATAAAATACTTATCTTGTGACAAGACTCTCCAAAGGGCATAGTTTGATGCATCTATTTGTACCTCGAATTGTTTCAGCATGTTTAAAAGAGCCAGTACCAGATCTTGCATCATGGCATCTTTCAAATCAAAGGCTCCCTAACACTTCTTTGTCTAGTTCCATCCATGACCTTTCTTCAGTAGTTCTGTTAAAGGAGCAATTCTCCTTGAATACCCCTCTATGAACCTCAAGAAATGAACGCAGCTCCTTCACTATCGTTAGGATCTTCTAGTCTTGAATAGCTCTCACCTTTTTCATATCCATTCAAATATAACCTTGCTCAATCACATAACTAAGGAATTTAATGTTCCACTAAGCACAAAGGCACTTCCATAGGTGTTCTTTATTTTCCTCCAAAGTGGAACTATAGACAACAATGTTATCTAGGTATACCATGACAAACTTATCGAAATACTCATGAAATACTTGGTTCATCAAGGTACAAAACATCACCGACTCATTTGTCAACCCGAATGACATCACTAAGAACTAATATGCCCCATACTATGTCACAAAGATTGTCTTTGGTACATCCCCATCTACTATCCTCACATAATAGTAGCCTAAACTTAAGTTATCATCAAAACCAAGAGTTTGTAAGCCTAATTGGGCCAACAATCATTATGGACCATCAAGCTACAAGTGATTCAAGAGAAGCTCAAAGCAACACTAGATTGATCAATGCATGGGAAAACTAAAGTCAGCTCAAGCTAAAGTCCAAGGGATTTCAAAGTGATCATGAAATGGAAGATTTAAAGCTTTAGAGTATAAGGTTTTATGATGAGCAATGTAAGTACTTCAAAATTGAATATCTATTGAAATATCATTTGAAGCTCTTTGTGGGAAATATATGGACTTAGAGGCTTATTTTAAAATCTCGAAAAATGTTTTATAAAAGATCAAAGAAAGAGAGCAAAACATGTTTTTTAAATTGAAATAAAAAACCAGAAAGTATACTGTTCAGAAGACTGAACTTACTGCTCAGAAGACTGAAGTGTCAACTTCAGAAGATTGAAGTTTAAGCATAGTCATCTAAAGAACTACTTCAGAAGACCGAAGATTAAGTTCAGTCGTCTGAAAAATTATTGGTGAAACACAGAAACTAGCGGAAGCATCTCAGAAGATTGAACTTTGACTTCAGTCGTCTGAACCCAAAACTTCAGAAGTCTGAACCTCGAGATCAGACGTCTAACCCTGTGTCCAGTTCAATATTTTCAAAGCATAAAAGGACTTCAGTCGTCTGACCATGATACTTCAGACGACCGAACACTATTAACAGGCAAATTTTTTTAAATGTTTTAAATTTGAAATATCAATTGCTTGTGCCCCAAAATTTCTAAAAACTTGGGAAATACTCGGAGTAAACTTAGGAAACACGAAAACACTTTTGAAAGCCTATAAATACATAGTTTTGCAAATAAAAATACACCAAGAATTGAAAAAACTGCTCTAAGCTCTCTTGCATACAAAGTTTCTACCTACCCAATTACTTGCAATCTGAAAGTGCTGACATTTTGAACGTTTTGATCATCAATCCTTGAGTTCTACATACTGATTTCTCATCTAGAGAAAAGGGACTTGGTGAATTCTAATCTTGAGCTTCGAATTGTATTTCATATTTGATATTTAAATTATGAAGTATATAGATTTGAATTGTACTAATCAGCTTTGTGTGTGAGCACTCTTTGTACACATCTCCTTGTTGTTTCTCTTGTAGTTTATTGGACGATTTCAGGTTTGTTGGATCATTCACCGAAAGAGGGAAAGTAGTTTGGAGAGGCGGGCTCTAGCCTAACTTAAAGGAGTGGTTGTAAAGGTGTTGTTCCGCCCGGCAAAGGAACTAAGCTAGTGGAATCCTTTGGTGGTTTGCCAATGGCGAGGACGTAGGCTGTGGACAAGCCGAACCTCGTAAAACCTTGGTGTTTATCTCTCTTCCTTATTCTTTACTTTCTGCACCATATATTTTGTGCATGCTAAGTGCAGGTTGCAGGGCTTAAAATCCATATTCAAAGAAGACTCTTAATTTTAGAAAGTACGTTTTAATTAACAGTTTGCAGAAATCCACAAGGAAGTACGTTGGTTAATTTGCGGAAATCTTGATTAAGAGAAACGCAATAAAAATTTCATTCAAAGCAGGGTTTGCAAACAATTACAGGGCTGTTGACAAAAAGTATAAAAACTCTTGAATGATTGTTTGACTTTCATATTCTGGTTGGTTGGATTGTGTGTTTAATTTTTCAGTCTGGTGTGATTTGGTTGTGATTATAAGCAGTTTAATTTACTTTCTTATTGTTGTATTAATACAAGTAAAAAGTTAAAAAGAGGATGAATTTCTAAATAATCCAATTCACCCCCCTCTTGGGAAAGCTATTTTAATTTCAATTCGTAACGACCCGGCCCTTTACACGGACCCAGGTGGCTACCGAACATACGAAATACCTGTATTTAATAAACATACACGAACAACCCGCCCTAAACAAGGACAAACGGGTGTAACACATACATAACTGGGATATAAATGTTGCGGAAAAATATAAACATCCATCGGGATTTCTAATTAGACATAAACCAAAATTTACTAACTGTAACTTCAAATACAAACATCCATACTTAGAACATCGCCAGTTCTTACAATCTCCCAAAAAGGTACTCCGAATAAGTCTATTACACAAATAAAATACTTACGTAATCAAAACTCAAAACAAACTCCCCAGTCCCTCCAAGCAACTAGGACCGACGTCTAGAAGGACCTAAAAACAATGGTTGTATAATGGGGTGAGACACTTCTCAGTAAGGCAGAAGTTATTACAATCAGTGTGTGACCATTTTCTGTATTCAAATTTAAAACCGATACATTAAATGAACATTTTCAATACTGAAATGAGAAAGATATATCAACATAAATCACATGAATTTCCCATAATAGCTTTTAGCTTTTAAATCATGTATATGAGTGTTAGAACAATGACCAGCTTGGTATGATATAGTATGCCTATCTTATCCCGTGGCACGGGTTGTGCACTGATAAATCTAATAATGTCTTATTCGTGCAGGCACTGTTAAGTATCTAATATACAGTCCGACTGCACCCATCTGGTTTATTATTTCACCAGTGGTTTCATTACTCTTGCTAGCCGACTATCTATGTGTACCCACACTGATTTACATGTGTGGTTGCACTATACCCTTCTAGCTGAGGAATATTCCCTGCCATTGGGGGTCATCTTTCAACCCCATAACTGAAGCTTTTTCAACTTCTAACTGGAGTATCTTTCAACTCCTATTACAGAAGTATCTTTTAACTCCTTTAGTGGCAAGCTATGGTTCCATTCATCATATATACAATTTATAATAAAACAAACAACCTGTGCAATTTCAGTATTTTCGCAAACTCATACAATTGCATTGGATATAAACCGACACATACCCTCTCGATTTAACCCCTTTTTTGTATATAGCTCGGTATTTAACCGGCACCTATTTTCCATAGTTTCAGATAGTATAATGGAACCTTAGTTCCTATAGTTCATAACTGTATATACCACTGCATTATAAGTCCATTTAACAGCATATATCACGTTTGTTTTGTCAAAAATCGGTTCAAAAAGTCATTTAAATGAAAAATGAGGGTTCAAGCATCTCCTACTAGTAGTTTAAAGCAACTAGGTAAGTTTTAAAATGTTTGGAGATCATAAGCAAAATCCCTAAATTTACCAAAACCGTAAAAATAATTAAACCGACACCTTTACCCGGTATAATTTTGCAAACGAACAATCATAACGTACATAATAGTATAGACTACGGTTTTACCGGTTTAATTTTCAAAATAAACTGATGTAAACAAATCCCCCTACCTTAAACCCGAAAATGAAGACACGAATGGTTTGGTCCAAAACAACGACCTTGGATCCTTGAAACCTAAAAACCACAGAATATTACCTCACTGCAATCCCAACTACTATACAACTACCTAATCGAAATCGGAATCAGATCCTTACCTTGATTTTTGAGGAAAACCCAAAAATCTTCAAAACGACGATCTGATCCGCTATAGTTGTAAAGTTTCTCCTTCTGATCCACGCAGGAACCTTCGATCATCGAAACGGACGACGAACGACGAAGGATCTTAAGAGAGAGAGAGAGAGAGAGAGAGAGAGAGAGAGAGAGAGAGAAAGAAAGAAAAAGAGAGAGAGAGAGAGAGAGAGAGAGAGAGAGAGAGAGAGAGAATGAGAGAATTTATAGAATAAAACCTAACTTACCCTTTAAGTAATCTAAATAAATATCTCCTCCAAGATATTTATATACAAATATCTCAAAATATCTTCTTTCAAAATATCTTCTCCAAAATATCTCTTTAATTAATTATTTATTTATTTATTTATTATTCATTATTTATTTATATATTATATATTATTTATTATTATTATTATTTTTTCGGGGTCGGGTTACTATAATCTCCCCTCCTTATAAGAATTTCATCCTCAAAATTCACCAACTGATACCAAGCATACTCTACCTTATGTCGGAGACCTACAGAAGAGTCGGCTGCCACCCTCAAAGCAGCTCCGACCCGAATTTATTATCTACCCTCGCTTGTGACGGACGAATACCGTGGTTACAATGTGATGCTTCGGAAGATTACACACACACACAAAACTCTCCCCAAGATCATACCACCTATACTACTATACATAACTATGTACCATTCGAAAATAACTGGTACTTCTGGCATATCTTTGACTCTAACTCCCATGAAGCTTCCTCCACTGCATGGCTACGCAATAATACATTCACTAGCGATATTTCCCTAGTCCGTAATTGCTGAACTTTCCGATCTAATATCAGTACTGGTACCTCCTCATATGATAAAACCTCACTGATCTCTAGAGGTTCGTAACTCAGCACGTGCGAAGGATCCAACACGTACTTCCTCAGCACCGAGACGTGAAATACGTCATGACCTATGGATAATGCTGGAGGTAAAGCCACTCGATAAGCAATCGAACCTATCCTTTTCAGGACTTCAAAAGGTCTGATATACCAAGGACTTAACTTCCTCTTCTTTTCGAACCTTATCACCCCTTTCATCGGAGCGATCTTAAGAAAAACCATATCCCCTACCTCAAATTCCAACTCTCGACAATCAGCATAACTTTTTTGCCGACTCTGAGCTGCCTTAATTCTTTCCCTGATCAACTCGACCTTTGCAGAGGCCTGCTGAACCAGTTCCGGACCCAGTACCTGCCGCTCACTTACCTGATCCCAGGATAATGGAGATCGACACCGGCGACCATACAGTGCCTCATAAGGTGCCATCTCTATGCTAGCCTGGTAATTGTTATTATATGCAAATTCGACAAGCGGTAGATACCATATCCAACTATCACCAAAATCCAGTACACAAGCCTGCAACATATCCTCCAACGTCTGAATAGTCCTCTCAGACTGTCCATCCGTCTACAGGTGGAAAGATGTACTGAACGTCAGTTGTGATCCCAAGGCTTCTTGTAGACTCTTCCAGAAACGAGACGTAAAACGAGGATCTCGGTCTGAAACAATAGAAATAGGAACACCGTGTAGTCGTACAATCTCCTGCACGTGTAGCACAAAATCCATCGAAACGTGCTCCCACTTCCACTCGGGGATGACAAGTGGCTGAAGTGGTCCTGCTGGCCTCTGGTGCTCTGCTTTGACCTACTGACAAGTCAGACACTGCTCTACAAAATGGGCGATCTCTTTTTTCATGCAAGACCACCAAAAATATTCCCTCAAATCCCAGTACATCTTCGTGCTACCAGGATGCACAGTGTAGAGCGAATGGTGTGCCTCCTCTAGAATGACCCATTTAATCACAGCATCATTTGGTACACACACTCTGTTGCAATATCTCTTCGCTCGAGATATTGAAATCTGGCTTCAACCCATTCTAAACTCCTTCCATAACCTCAACTAACTCCGGATCCTCTTTCTGCGCCATACGAATCCTCTCCTATAAGGTCGGCTGCACCACCAAGCTGGCAAGAATAGCCCGATGATTCCTTTCTACCACTTCCAAGCCCAACCTTTCTAGGTCCATACAAATCTGATGCTGAACTCCTACTTCTGAGACCGACGCATCAATAGACTTCTAACTCAGAGCATCAGCCACCACATTAGCCTTTCCTGGGTGATAGCTAATAATACAATCGTAGTCTTTTATCAACTCGAGCCACCTGCATTGTCTCATGTTTAGCTCTTTCTGGGTGAAAAAGTACTTAAGATTTTTATGACCGGTAAAAATCTCGCACCTCTCACCATACAAATAATGCCTCCAGATTTTCAATGCAAACACTACCGCTGCTAATTCCATATCATGTGTCAGGTAGTTCTTCTTGTATTCTTTAAGTTAATGAGAAGTGTAAGCAATTACTCTGCCCTGCTGCATTAGAACACAGCCAAGACCCTTCTTAGAGGCATCACTGTATATAACGAATCTGTCATCCCCATAAGGAATGGTCAGGACTGGAGCAGTAACCAGCCGTATTTTCAGCTCCTGGAAACTCTGTTCGCAATCTTCAGTCCAATCGTACTTCATGTTCTTTCTCGTGAATCATGTCAAAGGACCTGCTAAACTGGAGAACCCTTCTACAAAATGACGGTAGTAGCTTGCAAGACCCAGGAAACTTCTGACTTCCTGAACATTCTTCGGCCTCGCCCAGTCCACTACTGCCTCTATCTTACTCGGGTCCACCTATACACCTTCCTTGGACACTACGTGACCAAGAAATGCAATATGCTCTAACCAGAACTCACACTTCTTCAGTTTGGGACATAATCTCTTATCCCTAAGCATTTTTGCAAAACCAACCTCAAATGAACTTCATGCTCTGCAGCGCTCCTAGAATACACTAGGATGTTGTCAATAAATACCACGACAAACCGGTCTAAATATTCGTGAAAGACCCTCTTCATCAAATCCATAAATGCTGCAGGTGCATTAGTCAAACCAAAAGGCACAACCATAAATTCAAAATGGTCATACCGGGTTCGAAATGCAGTTTTCGAGACGTCCTCTGTTTTCACCTTCAACTAGTGATACCCAAATCGTAGGTCAATCTTGGAGAAAACCTGTGTGCCCTGAAGTTGATCAAACAAATCATCGATCCTGGGTAGCGGATATTTATTCTTTATTGTTACTTTATTTAGTTCTCGGTAGTCGATGCACATCCTCATCGACTCATCCTTCTTCTTCACAAATTACACCGATGCTCCCCAAGGAGAAACACTAGGTCTAATGTACCCCTTGTCAAGCAGCTCTTGAAGTTGTTCCTTCACTTCTCTCAAATCATCTGGAGCCATTCGATACGAAGCTTTCGATATCGGTGCCGTACCTGGAGCTAATTCTATGGCAAATTCCACCTCACGGTCCGGAGGTAATCCTGGTAAGTCCTCTGGAAACACGTTAGGGAACTCGCGCACTACAGCAATCATCTCCAATTCCCGTTCTTTTGCTGGCGTGTCTTTCACAAATGCCAGATATCATTGGCACCCTTTAAGGAGTAGTCTTATAGCTTGCATAGCAAAAAGGATTTGTGGTGTAGAACGCACACACGATCCAAGGAACTAAAATTCCTGCTTTCCTGGAAGTCTAAACAACACCTCTCTCTTGTGGCAATCAATACTGGCATAACTGGAAAACAACCAGTCCATCCTTAGGATAATATCAAAGTCATACATGTCGTATACCACAAGATTAACTGGTAGTATCCTCCCCTGTACTTCAATCAGGAAGTCCCGAACTACCTTGCTACACCCAACTATAGATCCAGACGGTGTAGCCACCACCAGTTCATAATCTAACAATTGCACTTCTAATCCACACAATTTAACAAATCCTCGGGAAATAAAAGAATGTGTTGCCCCAGAATCAAATAATACTATAGCTTTATGAGAAAGCATGTAAATGATACCTGTGACTACATCACCAACGTTCTCTGTGTCGCCAGGTGTTAGGGAATATACTCTAGCCTGGGCGGTACCCCCTTGCTGACCACCACGCTGCGCTTGAGTATTTCCCCTGTATGGCTGTTGGGGGGCTCCACTGTTTCCCTGCATACTACAGTCTCTCACTCGGTGTCCTTGTTTACCACACCGCATACAAGCCCCCATAGCCAACCAACACAGCCCCAGGTGTCTCCTACCACACAATGAGCAACGTTGGAAACGTACGGTGTTCTAAGGAGTATGACCACTATTCTTCTTCCAGTTACCCTGCCTCGTCCCAAACGAAGAACTGGGAGGCGCTGACCTCTTCTTCGGGACCTAAACCTCTGCATCCTCCAGTAGACTCTCCTCTGCCACAGTGGCTTTATCAACCAGTGTAGCAAAGTCTTGCAACTGCAAAATCGTCGTCTGCTTACGGATCTCGCTCCTCAGACCCCTCTGAAACTTCTAGGCCTTCTTTGCTTCATCAAGAATCATGAATTGAGCAAATTGAGACAGCTCCTAGAATTTAGCAGCGTACTGTTGCACTATCAGCGATCCCTGCATCAGATTCATGAATTCCTCCATCTTTACGTTTCTAATTGTGGCTGGAAAATAACGTTCAAAGAATAGCTCTTTGAATCGGGCCCACGTCAACACTATTGGTATCGGTCGGTGCTCTTCCATCTGCTTTACAGACATCCACCATCTTTCATCCTCCCCTGCCAACTTGAACGTGGCGAAGGTGACTTTCTGCCTTTCAGTGCAGTTCAGCACATCTTGTAACGCCCCAACCTGGGTCTGCCAAGGAGCACTGCATCTCTCCTCCTCTACCTGGAGCAGACAACAGGGGGCAGGCCTTATCGGACTAATGACTGGCCCCACAGATCAACACATGTCCTTTTTAGTGTGTTTTGTCCTCACTCACACACTTCCTGAGAAAACTTCCCAGGAGGTCACCCATCCCAGTATTGCTCCAAATCAAGCACACTTAACCGTGGAGTTCTTATGGGAAAACTTCCGAAAAGAAAAGTGCACCTTGTTGATATGGGTAGTAACATCTAATGTTTTTTAAGTCTTTCATCCATGAGGTATCACATAGTTGGTATCAGAGCCTAGTTATAGTAAATCTTAACAAGAAGATATAAAAATATCTAATGGCACATATAGGAGTAGCTCCTTTCGGAGAGGGCCAATCCTCAACCCGTCCACCAATCTTTTGTGGACATAACTATACTTTTTGAAAAAAAAAAAAAAAATGAATGCAAATTTATCTTTAACATATGGATTGGAAAGTTTGGGAAGTAGTCATGGATGGAGACCTAATTCTCACTAAAATTGGAAAACAAATTCCTAAAGAGAAAAACGATATGACCGAGATAGACTACAAGTTGCTTCAAATAAACTCAAGTGCGATAAATGTCTTGTATTGTGCTTTAGATGCCAATGAATTCAATAGAGTCATGGCCTGCAAAACAGTCAAAGAAATTTGGGACAAGCTAAAAGTAACGTATAAAGGAACAGTAGATGTTAAAGACAATAGGATAGAGATGTTAACCAATGAGTACAAAGCGTTCAAAATGAATTCAATGAAACAATCACTAGTATGTATACTAGATTTACTCACATAATAAATTCTTTAAGTGCCTTAGGAAAGACCACCTCACTAGATGAACTTATAGGTTCACTCCTCACCTATGAAATGGCATTAAAAGAGAGAATCTTGAACCTAAGCATAAGAAGTCAATTGCCTTAAAAGCATCTAGTAAAAGCTCAAGTGAAGATGAAAGTGAATCAAGTGACCTAGACTAGGAATTAGCATTCATCACTAAAAGACTTGGCAAGTTCTATAGAAGAAACAAAAGGTTTCCTAGAAAATTTAGTAAAAAGAAATCTGAAAAAGGGGAAACAAATAGGAAAGAAAACAAAAGTAAGAATGACCCTCCTATATGTTATCATTGCAAGAAACCAGGACACATCAAGCCAGACTGCCCTTTATTCAAAAAGGATAAAAAGAAGAAAAAGGAAGTCATGAAAGCTACTTGGGATGATTCAAGCTCAAGTGAAACGGAGAACAAGTCAAGTGGACAAGAGATAGCAAAGATGTGCTTCATGAAAAATGATGAAGAGGTAAATTCTTACTACTCCTCAACGGAATCTAGTAATGAATCTTGCGATAGCTTTCCCTTCTATAAAGAACTACAAGCCGAGTTATTTGCCTTACATAAAAGATTTATCAAAGTCTCTAAAAGAAACATAACTTTGAAAGAGCAAAATGAAAAACTAGTAAAACAACTTGAAACTTCTAAATCCATTGAAAAGGAGAAAGAATCTCGTATTGAAAAGTTAGAAGAAGAAATAAAAGATATGACTCAAAAGATAGGCAAAATACAAGTAGATGATCTAAATAAGAAGGATTTAGAAATAATTGAACTTAAGAAATCAATAGAAGATAAAGAGAAAACAATTTATAACTTTACCAAAGGAAAAGAAAATTTTGAAAAATTGATTGGACAACAAAGATTACATGGAAATAGAGAAGGAATCGGATATAATGGAAAAACAAATAAAAGAAGTAAGAAGTTATTCATGGGATATTTTTTTAAAGAAGCAAAGCACTATGCTAGTACTTCTTCAACCAATATACATGAATACACTACTTGCTACATGTGCAAGAATAAAGGACAAAGGGCATGTGATGTTTAATTGCCCCCTCAAAAGAAAATATGTTAAAATTCAAGGTGAATGGAAAGTAAATAATGGAACTAAATATAATTCAAAGAAAGTTAAGAAAATTTGGGTTCCAAAAACTAACACTATGAATCCTTCATTGTAGGTGTGCTTTAGGATAACACCATCAAGGGGAAAATGATACTTGGACAGCGGGTGTTCAAGACACATAACCAGTGACAGGACCAAGTTCACCACACTAAAAAAAAAAAAAAGATGGGGGATACGTGACCTTTGGTAACAATGTCAAAGGTAAAATTGTTGGCATTGGTAAAATAGGTAAAGAACCTTCTCTTACAATTGATTAAGTTTTGTTGGTAGAAGGATTAAAATATAATCTTTTGAGTATTACTCAATTAAGTGACAAAAGTTTTGAAATAATTTTTAAAAAAGACAAATGTGTTATTCAAAACCCTAAGAATAATGAAACCTTATTCACAGCCTATAGGGTAAATAATATATATTGTTTAAATCTTGATAACTTAGTGAATCAAAATGTGACTTGTTCGGCTGCCATGAATGAAACTAGTTGGCTTTGGCATAGGAAACTAGGACATGCAAGCATGGACCTATTATCTAAACTATCCAAGAAAAATTTAGTAAAAGGATTACCAAATACAAAATTTATAAAAGACAAGATTTATGATGCATGCCAAAAAGGAAAGCAAGAACAAGTTTCAAAAAGAAAAAATATATATCAACTAGTAGACTCTTGGAACTCTTGCACCTAGACTTATTTGGTCCTACTAGATACCCAAACTTAGGAGGCAAATAATATGCTTTTGTGATTGTAGATTGTTAGACCAAGTGGTTAAGGGTCTTTTATTCCAACTATATTTTGATGAAAACATCCCATTAGCAATTCTTTAAGGCTACTAACCTTTTTCTCTAGTCCTATTCAGCTGCACAGAACGGTACAAAAGCAAGTAAGTTTCAAATCAGCTAAAAGCAACTCGTGACATGACCAAAAGCTCAGCCACTCAAAGCATTCATGGACTCTACATAATATGCAAGTGTTCTAAAGATTAAGTGTGAGAGTGAGAGAGATTATTTTTTGTAAATCCCTTGTATATGGAGTGACTCAAATAAAGAGCAAGAAATGGGCATATCACACACACACAACAAAGACAAGTAAAACTACTTAAGGTGTCTAAAAACCCTCAAACATGTTTTACAAAATTTAAGACATATTACAATGAATCAGGGATCATCCCTCATAAACAGACAGGGACCTATCTTAGTACTTAAAAGGATTTTTTCTAAACTAGTAAGAAGGGTCTTGTCGACGAACACAGGGCTTTGTCGACGAGTATAACACATGCCCTCGTTGATGAACACAAGGTTCTCGTCGATAAGAATATACAGAGAGTGCCTAAAAGTTCAAAGCACTCCTCATTGACGAATATAGGGGACTCGACAATGAGGTATGTGCAAACTTCGTCGACGAACACAGGGTTCTCGTCGACGAAAAGAAATCGAGACTTGTCTGAATTTAGAACCAGCAACTAATCGACGAACACAGGGTTTCATCGATGAATATACTGAAGAGCTCATCGACGAATTATAGACCTCGTTGACGAATGTCGGGCTGCAAGGTTCATTAAATGCAGTAGAATGGCTAGTTTTGCTCTTGTCTTGCATCAATAAATGCCCAACGACTCTCCAGCACCCAGCTCGCTCATTGGTGTTTAAATAAGGGTTTTTGCATTTACTTCTAACTAAGAAAGCTCATTTACTTATCAAGATCATTTATTGTGCTTTCACTCTAGGGTTTCATTTATACTCACTTGTCCTCTTCCTGCTGCTCTTGCTCTTGTTTTTACTCCATTGAAAGGAGGACATAGTGTGAGGATCTTGTGGTGATACTCAGCTCAGAGGAAGCATTTAATATTGTGTTCACTTCTTATCAACTACTTGTATAGAAAGGCCCTTTGTGAGCCATTGTAGGGTATCTCTAAGTGAGTACCGTGTTAAAGCTCTTTGTGAGCAGTTGTGTGTATTGGCTTCTCCTCCCGAAGGAGGATCGTATAGTGGATTTTGGGAATCCTTGAGTTGGTCTCAAGACGTGGACGTAGGTGGGGTGCCAAACGACGTTAATATCACCGTGTTAAGCTTCTCTTCTCTCCTCTCTCTTTTATATTGCTCATTCATTACCATTTGCTGCACTTTTATATTGTGATATTATGCACTTGTTCTTGACAAGATTTTTGTGTTTGTAGAAAATTTGCATATTCACGAGAAACGTCTATTCACCCCCCCCCCCTCTATACGCTTAACTGGGCCAGCAAGTGGTATCAGAGCGCCAGTCGCTAAATTTTGGAGTAACTCCCAAGTGAAAAGATCAATATGGCAGATATGTTTGTCCTTGGTCAATCCGTGGACCGTCCCCTCAAATTTTGTGGAGCTAACTACCCGACATGGAAAGATTGAATGTCAATCTTCATCCAAGCCTATGACTACCGAATGTGGAACGTCATCACTGAAGGAGACTACACCTTCAAGAACGAAGAAGGCGATGACATACCTATTGGAAAACTTCCCAAGGCGGATGCAAAGCTAGCACAACTGAACTTCAAGACCAAGAACTTCCTTTATTGCACTGTAAATGATGAAGAGTACAACTGAATATGCGGATGCAATACGACTAAGGAAATGTGAGAAAAGCTTCAGGTGACATACGAAGGTACAACCAAGGTAAAAAGGTCAAAAATTTATATGTTGGTAAAAGAATATGAGATATTTAAAATGGAAGAAAGGGAGACAATTACTACCATGTTTACTAGGTTCACACAAATCACAAATGGACTAAAAGCTCTCGGTAGAGAGTACTCTATGGAAGACAATGTGCAGAAAGTCCTTCACTCATTACCGGCATCTTGGCACGCCAAGTCCATAGCAACTGAAGAAGCAAAGAACCTCTCAAAGGTCACCTTTGACGAACTGATCGGGTCTCTTATGACCTATGAGATCAAGAAGAAAAATGCTGCCGTAGAAGCTGAAGTGCGCAAGAAGGCTACCGGAATTGCTCTAAAAGCTGGAAAGCAAAAAGAGCTCGTAGAAGAGGAAGAAAATGATGATGATGATGATGAAGTCGCCCTCCTTACAAGAAAATTTAGGAATTTTCTGATGAACAAACGAAGTGGCAAACAAAAGGAGAAAGGAGAATCGAGCATAAGATGCTACAATTGCAAAAAGATCAGGCACCGCATGGCCGATTGTCCTCTCTTCAAAAAAAAAAGGCAAAAATCAATAGGGAGACAAAAAGAAGTTCAAAGCAATGAATGCAACCGAATGGGATGAACTGGATGGGACCTCAACTGATGAAGAAATCGAGGAAGAAGTTGCCCATTTCTGCCTTATGGCAAACGAACAAAGTGAGGTAAACTCTGATGATGAATATCTCCCTTCTTATGAAAAACTAGAAGAAAATTGTAGAAAACTCTATATTGAATTAAAAGCATCTAAAAAGAAACACAAACTTTTAGAAGAAAATCATTCAAGATGCAAACAAAAACAAATCAGCTCATGTGACACTTTGAAAGAAGAAAATGCATCTCTTAGTCTTGAAAATGAAAAGCTCACTAAGGAATACATAAATTGCAAAGAGTCTTCTCAAAAGGAAGTTGGAAGCTTGAAAAGACAAATAATTGAAATTCTTCAAGAAAACTCTAAATTGAAAAAGAAAGTGGAAGATCAAAACAATACTATTTATAAATTTACAAATGGTAAAGAAAATTTTGATAAGTTACTTGGAGCTCAAAGGTTTGGAATTTTCAAAAAAGGAATAGGATACGGCCTATCATCTTCAGAATCAATAGGATTTGCAAATCTTTATGCTAAAAGAAGCTCGGCATCAAAGAAAAACCCAGCACCTAAGCCAAACCCCTCACATGCTAATAAAGTTTGCCTATATTGTGAAAGAAAATGTCATGTACAATGTACTTGTCCCTTTAGGGGAAATAGAGGAAAGAACATGAATTACAAATGGGTGATTAAGATCACTAACTCCGTAGGACCCAAGAAAATGTGGGTACCAAAACAAGTCACTTAATGTTGTGTGCAGGTATGCTTGAAGACCAACTCCATAAGAAACAAATGGTTTCTCGATAGTGGATGTTCAAGACACAAGACGGGAGATGCAAGCAAATTTCTCTCTCTCACCTACAAAAAGGAAGGATTAGTCACATTTGGAGACAATGCCAAAGGAAGAATCATCGGTAAAGGTAAAATAGCTAATTCATCCTTGGCTATTGAAAATGTTGCTCTTATAGATACTCTCAAACACAACTTGTTAAGTGTTAGTCAATTATGTGATAAAGGGTTAAACATTACATTTCAATCCACCAAATGTTTAGTAAATGATTTAAATGGAAAAACCATCCTTGTAGGAAAACGTGAATCCAACATATACACAATTGAGTTTGATGACATCAAAACTTGTAATGTTAAATGTTTAGCAGTTACTAATGAAAATTGTTGGTTATGGCATAGGAGACTAGGTCATGCAAGCATGGATCTACTTCATAAACTTTCAACCGAAGAACTAGTAAATGGCCTACCAAAATACAATTATGTGAAAGATAAAATTTGTGATGCATGTCAATATGGAAAACAAGTTAAAACCTCTTTCAAAACCAAGAAAATTATATCTACCTCAAGACCCTTAGAGTTAATTCATCTTGATTTATTTGGCCCTAATGACATAGCTAGTATTAGTGGAAAGTTGTATGCATTTGTTATAGTTGATGATTTCTCAAGGTTTTCATGGGTAATTTTTCTTACAAACAAAAGTGACACTTGTAATACATTCATTCATTTTTGTGGAAAAATCCAAAATGAAAAGGGAATGTCAATTGTACACATTAGGAGTGATAGAGGGAGAGAATTTAGAAACAAAGAACTAAAAGACTTTTGTAATGAAAATGGCTATTCACACAACTTCTCTGCACCAAAAACTCCACAACAAAACGGAGTAGTTGAAAGAAAAAATCGAACACTCCAAGAAATGGCTAGGACAATACTCAACGAAAATAACTTACCAAAATACTTCTGGGCAGAAGCCGTTAGCACAACTTGCTATGTTAGTAACCATGTCATCTTAGATCCAAGTTAGGGAAAACCTCATACGAGATATGGAAAGGTAGGAAACCTAACATTTCACACTTTAAGGTTTTTGGATGTAAATGTTTCATATTAAATGATAGGGATCTTTTGGCGAAATTTGATTCAAAATCCGATGAGGGAATTTTTATAGGATATGTCATGCATAGCAAAGCATATAGGGTATTCAACAAAAGAACTCAAACTGTTCAAGAATCAACCCACGTTGTGTTTGATGAAACAAACCCTCACACATCCAAAATACGTGTTGAGATAGATGAAGACAATAAAGTCACCACCTTTAGAATTGAAAAAGAATTTGAGCAACTTAAGTTAAATAATGATCAAGATAGAAACTATCAAGACACAAACATTGATCATCAAGAATCATCTCCTTAAAAGCCTAATAAACCAGAAGAAGAGAATCATGAACTACCTAGAGCTTGGAAGTTTGTAAAAAATCACCCAACTGATCTTATCATAGGTAGTCCATCCCAAGGAGTTAGAACTAGATCTCACCTAAGAAGTGGATGTAATCATATCGCTTTCGTATCTCATCTAGAACCAAAAAACTTTGAGGAAGCTGAAAATGATGAAAACTAGATAAATGCCATGTAAAAAGAACTAGATCAATTTGAAAGAAACAAAGTATGCCACTTAGTTCCTAAACCCAAAAATACTACAATAATTGGCACCAAATGGGTGTTTAGGACTAAGAAAGATGAAGATGGGAATGTTGTTAGAAACAAAGCTAGATTGGTAGCCCAAGGGTATAACCAACAAGAGGGTATTGACTATGATGAAACTTATGCCCCTGTAGCAAGACCAGAAGCTATTAGAATGCTACTTCCCTTTGCTTGCTACAAAAACTTTAAGTTATTTCAAATGGATGTAAAAAGCACATTTTTAAATGGATACATAAATTAAGAAGTATATGTCAAGCAACCTCCAGGATTTGAGAGCCAAACTCATCCCGATTACGTATACAAACTCTCAAAAGCCCTTTACGAACTCAAGTAAGCCCAAGAGCATGGTATGAGCGTTAAAGTAACTTTCTCCTAGATAATGGGTTCACAAGAGGAAAATTCGACACTACTCTTTTCTTAAAACATAAGGAGAATGATATGCTAGTTATATAGATTTATGTAGATGATATCATTTTCGGTGCCACCAATGAAACTTTGTGTCAGGATTTTTCTCAAACTATGCAGGAAACATTTGAGATGAGTATGATGGGTGAACTAACATTCTTCCTAGGATTACAAATTAAACAAATGAAACATGGAATCTTTATAAATCAAGCCAAATACATTAAGGACATGCTAAAGAAATTCAGTCTTGAAATGGGTAAGTCTAAAGTAACCCCTATGAGCATGACAACAAAGCTTGATGCTGATGAAAAAAGGAAAAATGTTGACCAAAAACTCTACCGTGGAATGATCGGTAGTTTGTTGTACCTCACTTCTAGCAGGCCCGATATAATGTTCAGTGTTTGTCTATGCGCTAGATTCCAATCTTGTCCCAAAGAATCTCATAGTCATGCAGTCAAAAGAATCTTTAGATACTTAGCAAGCACCTATGACTTATGACTCTTCTACCCTAAGAATGCTCCCTTTGACCTCACGTGCTACTCTGATGCTGACTATGGTGGTTGCAAAACCAATAGAAAAAGCACTAGTGGAACATGTCATTTCCTAGGACACTCCCTTGTGTCCTGGTTTTGCAAAAAACAAACCTCTGTAGCTCTCTCAACCACCGAGGCTGAGTATATTGCAGCCGGTAGTTGCTGTGCTCAAGCCTTATACATGAAACAATAGCTTGAGGACTTCCAAATCTTAGTTAAGGGTACTCCAATCCATTGTGACAATACTAGTACCATCAACATTTCAAAAAATTCGTGCCTCCATTCTAGAACTAAGCATATTGAAATTAAGCACCACTTTATTCGAGACCGTGTCTAAAAGGGAGACGTTGAGTTGGTTTATGTTCCTATTGAAAATCAACTTGCCAACATCCTAACTAAGCCACTCAATGAAGAAAGATTCCATAAAATCTGGCATGCCCTAGGCATGTGTACTCCTTCATATATATTATAGGATTCTTATATTGGTTCTTACTCCATTCTTTAGCTCATTCTATGCTTAACTCAATTTTTATTTTTTTATTTTTTCTCTCGTCGATGAACACAGGGTATTCGTCGCCGAGAAGTCTGTCATATTCGTCAACGAACACAGGGGTCTCGTCATCGAATTTGTTTTAATTTCATCGACGAACACAGGGCTTCGTCAACAAAATCTGTCGGGACACTTCATATTCCCACTCGCACAACCCCTTCTTTTTGCAAACCCTAGCCATCCTATTTCGATCCCTCTCCTTCCTCTCAACGCTCTGCCTCTCTCTCCCTTCTCTCAACCCACCTTGTACCAAGCACCCTCTCGACCCTCTACCTCACTCCACCTCTCTCTCTCTCTCACCAATGCACACTCTCTCCACAGCCTCCCCTCTCCTTGGCTCTCCACTCGTCGCTGCGCCTACCATCTCTTCCATCTCCCAGCTCTCTCTTTCCCCTTCATTCTTCAATGGCTCCCAGACCTAAGCATCGTAACCTTCAAACCGAGGTCGGTGAAGGCTTCTCTCATCGTCCTACCACCTTTCCTTCTCTGACTACCCCCGCAAACTCCGACCCCCATTTCGTCTCTCTAGAGGCCGCCTATCGCTGTTAGAATAACATCCTAAAATGACACATCATTTACGGGAAGATTGTGCCCTCTGACTTTCTTCAGCTCCATTTTCCTACTCTCCTCTTCACAATTAAATCTATCAAGTGGGATGCTCTCTTCGACCTAGGAGAGCTTGTCTATAAGGACTTGGTTCGCGAATTCTACGCTAATTTTGTTCCCTCACATCGCGGCATTGCCGCCTACTCCACAGTTCTCAGGATCATCATTCAAATTTTTGAGGACACATTCTCTGCCGTGCTTGGTTGCGACAACTATCCACTCCGAGGCCTCCCTAAGGCTTCTTGGCACACACGGTTTGAATGGTTCGACTCGCACGCCACGCTAAAGCTCATTACTAGTAACCCTCGCATTCCCTCCATTGCCCACCCCAAATCCAAGGACCTAATAGTTGAATTTAGGGTCCTCCACCACATGATCACATACAATATTTGCCCTCGCACTGGTGGATAGGATTGGGTCACATTGGGCGATATTTTCAGTATGTACTGCCTCTAGGTTTGGCGTGGTATCTACTTGCCCTCCATCATTGTTCAAAATATGGAAGAGAGCCTCAAACGGCAGCGAGGTTGTCTTCCCTATGGTCGTCTCCTCACGACCTTTTTCGATCATTTCGAGCTCATCTGTGCTGGCTTGCCCTGCATTCATCCTACGCCTGAGGATATATACACCGAGGCGACCCTTCGTCGCATGCATTTTGAAAAGGACGATGCAACCAACATGTGGGTCAAAGTCCACGAGCAGGGTCAAGCTCCGATCGATGAAGTTGAGGCTGCTATGGAGGAAGAAGAAGAAGCCGAGGATGAGGATACTTCCTATGGCCATATCCTGGAGTGCCTGAATGGCCTTCAGCATGCCATGATGCAGTCTAAAATACGTCACCGCACTCGTTTTGATTCCCTAGATGCGTCCCTTGCCCGTCAAGAAAACACCAACCGCGCTCGTTTTGACACCATTGACGCTTCCTTTGCTGCCCTCTTCGACCGCCTTGGTCACCCGCACGAGTAGCCCTCCGTTTCTGCTTTCCCCCAATTTTGATAATGGCAAAGGGGGAGAGATATAGGCTTTTATTCGGATGTAATTTGTTGGTGTAGTAGCTTAGTAAGTCACTGTGATCTATGTAGTAGTTTAGTATTTCCAGTTGGTGTAGTAGCTTAGTAGTCACTGCGAGTAATGTAGTAGTCTAGTATTTCACTGAAATTCTTGTACTTGGCAGGTATTGTAATTGTTGAACATAAATGCACTATCGTTGTACCAACATGCTTGAATACTACAATGATTGATATATTGGACTATTACATATCGATCTTATGCAGGATTACACAACTTGGGAAATGTCTTACTTATAGATGGCAGACTACCGAAAATTTAAATAAAACTTTCATTCATATAATGCAAACATTAAAGGGGAGAATTTACTTAAATTCTAAACCTATACATTTAGTAAGGGGGAGCATATATTTTTCAAAAAGAACACTAATGGATTGCCAGCATCAAAAAGGGGAGAATGTTAGACTAAGTGGTTAAGGGTCTTTCATTCCAACTATGTTTTGCTGACAACATCCCATTAGCAATTCTTTAAGGCTACTAACCTTTTTCTCTAGTCCTGTTCAACTGCACAGAACGGCACCAAAGCAAGTAAGTTTCAAATCAGCCAAAAGCAACTCGTGACATGACCAAAAGCTCAGCCACTCAAAGCATTCATGGACTTTACATAATATGCAAGTGTTCTAAAGATTGAGTGTGAGAGTGAGAGAGATTATTTTTTGTAAATCCCTTGTATATGGAGTGACTCAAATAAAGAGCAATAAATGGACATATCACGCACACACAACAAAGACAAGTAAAACTACTTAAGGTTTCTAAAAACCCTCAATCATGTTTTACAAAATTTAAGACATATTACAATGAATCAGGGATCATCCCTCATAAACAGACAAGGACCTTTCTTAGAACTTAAAAGGATTTTTTCTAAAGTAGTAAAAAGGGCCTCATCGATGAACACAAGGCTTCGTTGACGAGTATAACACATGCCCTTGTCGACGAACACAGGGTTCTCGTCGACGAGAATTTACCAAGAGTGCCTAAAAGTTCAGAGCACTACTCGTCGACAAATACAAGGGACTTGGCGACGAGGTATGTGCAAACTTTGTCGACGAACACAGGGTTCTCATCGACAAAAAGAAACCGAGACTTGTCTGAATTTAGAACCAGTAAATCGTCGACGAACATAGGACCTCGTCGACGAATATACTGAAGAGCTCATCAACGAAGTATAGACCTCATCGACGAATGTCGGGCCGCAGGGTTCATTAAATGCAGTAGAACGGCTAGTTTTGCTCTTGTCTTGCATCAATAAATTCCCAATGGCTCTCTAGCACCCAGCTCGCCCATTTGGTGTTTAAATAAGGGTTTTTGCATTTACTTCAAACTAAGAAAGCTCATTTACTTATCAAGATCATTTATTGTGCTTTCACTCTAGAGTTTCCTTTATACTCACTTGCCCTCTTCCTACTGCTCTTGCTCTTGTTTTTACTCCATTGAAAAAAGGACATAATGTGAGGATCTTGTGGTGATACTCAGCTCAAAGGGAGCATTTAATATTATGTTCACTTCTTATCAACTAATTGTATAGAAAGGCCCTTTGTGAGCCATTGTAGGGTATCTCTAAGTGAGTACCTTGTTAAAGGTCTTTGTGAGCAGTTGTGTGTATTGACTTCTCCGCCTGAAGGAGGATCGTATAGTGGATTTTGGGAGTCCTGGAGTTGGTCTCAAGGCGTGGACGTAGGTGGGGTGCCGAACCATGTTAATATCGTCGTGTTAAGCTTCTCTTCTCTCTTCTCTCTTTTATATTGCTCATTCATTACCATTTGCTGCACTTATATATTGTGACATTATGTACTTATTCTTGGCAAGATTTTTGTGTCTATAGAAAATTTACATATCCGCGAGAAACATCTATTCACCCTCCCTCTAGACGCTCAATCGGGCCAACATAGATGATTATTTAAGATACACTTGGGTATTGTTCTTAGCAAATAAAGATGAAACTTGTAAAATGCTAATTACTCTATGCAAGAAACTACAAAATGAAAAATGTTATAATATAACTAACATTAGGAGTGATTAAGGTAGAGAGTTCAAAAACAAAGATGTTGACAAATTTTGTGATGATCATGGAATAAACCATAACTTTTCAGCACCTAGGACTCCACAACAAAATGGAGTTGTTGAAAGAAAAAATAGAACCCTCTAAGAAATGGCAAGAACCATGATAAATGAAAATAATTTACCTAAATACTTGTGGGCAGAAGCCGTAAATACAGCTTGTTATATTATAAATAGGGTATCTATTAGATCAAGTCTAGATATAACACCTTATGAACTATGGAAAGGTAGAAGACACAACATATCCTACTTCCATGTATTTGGGTGCAAATGCTTTATTCTCGATACTAAATATGATTTAGTTAAATTTGATGCAAAATATGAAGAAAGTGTCTGTCACAACGTCCCCGGGAGCGCGTGTGCCCCGGGCGGCGAAATAAAAATTAATTTTAATTTTCAAGAAAAAACAAGGAATGTTGGAGTCGCCACTAACCTTTTAGTGTGGTTAGAACACATGATTACTACCCCTACGCGCCCGTTCTTACGAATGGTACCTAATTAATTTGAAATTATTCCTAAGTTAATCTAATAAGTCTTTAAATTACTCCTTTTTATGAATTTATAAATAAATAAATAACTAAATAAATATAATATATACATATATATTCCCTCATAGCTTAAAGGTACGTGAAGCCCGAAGGCTAATACCCCCCGCAATAAAATCATAGGGATAATAATTAAGAAAATACACTCCCAAAATTTTGAAATTGTATATAAAATTTCTATAGGAAAATACTAGTATGAGAGGTTTTAATATATATTAATAAGATAATAAGTGAAGATACTACACTATCCCTAATAATATTAATAATAACACATATCTACTAAGATATTACGAGTACTAAAATAAGTAATATAATCCCACATACCATGTGCATTAAGATCATAAGTACATATTATTACTTAAGATATTATATCACTGAATTATTACCCAAAAATACTCAAATCACTAAATATAATTACCTAGAGCCCTAAGTTACTAAATACATTGCATTATTACTAAATATGTAATTTCCTAAAACCCTACTTTACTAAATAGGTATCATTACTCAAAGTATTACTTTTATTACTAAATATGTAAAAACCCTAAGTTGCTAATATGTGATATACATGTAACTAAAATTATTAATTTACATATAATGTCAATAAAACACCAAGCTATTAAATATGGAATGCCACATTATTATCACAATAATAAATTTACAATATTATAAAAATGCTAATTAATATAATAAATATATAATATCAATAAAAATTCTACCACACTAACATTAATCATTTAACATATATACAATAGATACTACAAAAATCTAACCCTACAATATGAACATTATCATTAATAACAAAATTCAAACTTTGAATGTTAAAACAACAAAAATTCTACAATAATAATAATAATCGTTCAACCATAAACACAACAAAAATGAAAACATGAATATCAACACTTAAACAAATCTTACAGCGTTGTAAACCCTACACCATGAATATTAAATAATGTATAACAACAAGACAAACAAAGCATATATATTAAACATTAAAGCATACAATCCTAAAACCTTACAATAACAACCCTAGAGTATATGTAAACATTATCATAAAAAAAACTTTGAAACTACTCCAACAATTAATAATCTCACACCCCAGATAAATATAAACAAGAAATAATGTGACTAATTCAACACCAATAAAAAAAAGTTTAACTTAAATAATAACAATAAATCAAGCATATTGAACATATAAATAATAAAACATACTAAAAAGACTCAAAATATTATCTTATCAATACTTGACCCTAAATAATACAATACCAATTCAATATATATATACATATACACACACACATAATACAATAGCAAAGGATATATTTTTTTTTAACTATCAATTATTAAATAAATACACAATTACACAGAAATCTAGAATTTAAAACAAACCAAAAAAATTCTGCAGTAAAAATGACTAGTTAATATCACAGAAAAAAAAAAAAAAAAAACAATACACATGGGTATCTGTAATGAACTGTGTGTGAGGTGTGTGCGTTCCCTGTTCATGGTGCCGTGTGTGTGTGTGTATCGTGTTTGAGTGCAGGGACTTAGAGAGGGGGGCGCAGCCGGGAGATGCCGATGGCGACGGGAGCGAGTGACGGCGACGGGGATGGGAGTGAGTGACGATGGTTGCTGCGCGTAGCCTCGGATCTGTGGACGGCTGGGCGTGTGGCAACTGCTGCAGCGGTGCTCGGGTCCTCGGGTGGCTGTGTGGCCTTCCGGTGTGGAGGAGAGCTTCGGGTTGCTATTGTTCGGCGGCGACTTGCAGTAGCGGCGGTGATTGCTGGGGAGGCCACCGGTGTTGGTCGGTGCAGCAGGGAGGATCTGGAGCGGGAGGAAATCACGGCTACGGGAACTTCCAACTGGTATGGCAGTTCTGATAGTGGAGAGGACGGTGGCTGGAGCTCTCGTTCGTGGTGGCCGAAGAGAACGAGATGCTGAGGGTGGAGGCTGTGCGGATGCTCGCTGGTTCGTTGTGCGGTTGGTGGCTCGCCGGAGTTGCAGCAAGAAGAGGCGGCAAGGGGAGGCGAGGTGAGTTTGAGGGAGATTGGGGGGAAGGGAGAGATGGAGAGAAGAGAGGTCTGGTGAGGGCAGAGAATCGGTGAGAAGAGAAAGGAAATTGGGTTGGAGAGTAGGGAGGAGCCGGGTTGTTTTTTTTCTTCTTGCGCTTACCCCCCCCCCCCCCCCCCCGGCTCCCTTGAGGGAAGAAGAAGGGCTTTTTATAAAAAAAATTTAGAAACCCTAGCTCCTCTCCTTTTCCTTTTTTGGTTTTTTTATTTTTTATTATATTTTTTTTCTTTTATACCTTTATGTAAATAATATATATGAGCATAATTACTAATATAGTAATAATAATAATAATAATAATAATAATAATAATAATAATAATAATAATAAATAATAGTGATAATATTAAATTACTTATAACAATATAGGAAAATAAATAATAATAATAAAATAATAGTAATAATAATAAATTATTTATATCAATATAGGAAAATAATTAATAATAATAATAATAATATAAATAATAACAATAAAAATTATAGTAATAATAATGAAATAATAGTGTAATAAAATAAAAATAAAAATAAGGTAATAATAATAATAATAATAATACAATGAGAAAAGAACCCTTGTTCTATTTGGCTAGGGCAAAAATAGGATGTCTACAGTGTCTTCTTAGGATCTTCCACAAATAGTAAAGCTTATAGGGTTTATAATAAAAGAACTCTTACTATTGTTGAATACATACATATAACTTTTGATGAATCAAATAACTATGTCAAGGAAATAAAGAATGATGAAAGAGAAGATATCTTACAAAAAGAAGATAATCTTGAAATAAAAGAAGAAAACAATGATGAATCCTCAAATGAAAACTCCATAGAAAACCAAGAACTACCAAAAGAGTGGAAATATGTTAAAAGTCATCCAAAAGATCAAATTCTTGGAGAACCATCAAAAGGAGTAACCACTAGAGCATCATTGAAAAATATATGCAACCATTATGCATTTTTATCTCAAGATGAACCCAAGAATATTGAAGAAGCCTTAAAAGACGATTCTTGGATTATGGCTATGCAGGAAGAACTAAATTAGTTTGAAAGGAGTCATGTATGGCAACTAGTACCTAAACCCAAAGAACATTCAATCATAGGAACCAAATGGGTCTTTAGAAATAAGAAAGATGAAAATGGAGTAGTTGTTAGAAATAAAGTTAGTCTAGTAGTATACGGATATAACCAAGAAGAAGGTATTGATTATAATGAAACCTTTGCTCCTGTAACTAGAATGGAAGCAATTAGAATGCTCCTAGCCTATGCAGCTCATAGGAATTTTAAACTATACCAAATGGATGTAAAAAGTGCATTCTTAAATGGATATATAAATGAAGAAGTTTATGTTAAACAACCTCCAGGTTTTGAAGATACAAAAAATCCAAATCATGTATTCAAGTTAACAAAAGTTTTGTATGGTTTAAAACAAGCTCCTAGAGCTTGGTATGAAAGACTAAGCAAATTTCTACATAATAATGATTTTTCAAGAGGAAAAGCTAACAACGCCTTATTTATAAAGAATAAAAATAAGTACATGCTAATAGTACAAATATATGTAGACGACATTATTTTTGGAGCTACAAATGAAGAGTTATGTAAAGAATTTGCAAATTGCATGCAAAATGAATTCAAAATGAGTATGATGGGAGAGTTGAACTATTTCCTAGGGCTATAAATCAAGTAAGCCAAAAGTGGAACTTTTATAAATCAAACAAAATACATTAAAGATATGTTGAAAAAATTTGACATGGAAGGAAGTAAACCCATAGGAACTCCTATGAGCACCTTAACAGGCCTTGATAAAGATGAAAAGGGAAAAATCAATAGACATAAAACATTATTGAGGAATGATAGGAAGCCTATTGTATTTAACAGCTAGTAGACCCGAGTTTAGTGTATGCATGTGCGCTAGATTTCAATCAAAACCTAAGGAGTCTCATCAAGTCGTGGTTAAAATACTAAGGTACTTAGTAGGCACTCTTGATTTAGGATTATGGTATCCCAATGAAACTGATTTTGAAATGATTAGTTATTCGGATGCAGATTACGCTCGATGTAAAATAGATAGAAAAAGTACTAGTGGCACTTGTCACTTTCTAGGATGCTCACTAGTATCTTGGTTTTCAAAGAAGCAAAATTCTGTAGCTTTATCCACAACCGAAGCCGAATACATAGCTACCGGAAGTTGTTGTGCACAAACACTTTATATGAAACAACTAAAAGACTTCAATCTTGAATACCAATTAAGTGTGACAATACTAGTGCAATAAATATTTCCAAAAATCCTATTTCACACTCAAGAACTAAGCACATTGATATAAGACAACACTTTCTAAGAGATCATGTTCAAAAAGAGGATATAATACTTGAATTTATCAATACAAGTGATCAATGGGCAGATATATTTATAAAACTTCTCTGTGGAGAAAGATTTATAACCATAAGGAGAGAACTTAGATTAATACATAGCAGAGAATTGTTTTAGAAAAGAAATTATAAAATTTTTCTGAACTTTGGTCGTCTAAACCTAAATCCTCATACGACTTAACACTGAAGACTGCAAGTTCAAAAGACTGAACCTGGAACTTCAGACGTTTGGGAGGCTACTAACTTTTCAAGTTTCGGGTCTACAAATTTTCAGACGATTGAAGATAATCCTCAGTCTTATGAAGTTGCAGAGTTTAAATATAACAACTCTTTCAAAACCCTAATTTCAGACATCTAAAGTATGTTCCATCACTCCTCCGAACTCACCTCTATCTATCTCCCTTCACTCTCAACCAAAATTCCTTCAATCTGAAGCTCCATTCACTCTTCAAAAATCAATCTCACATAATCTAGGGTTTTCCAATCAAGCTTTTTTCACCTACTCCAGTCATGCCTCGCACCAAACAAATGGCCAATTGTGGATCTTCTTCAGGAAGGGATGAACAATCTATTGAAAAATGGCTTGTTGCACCACAAGCCAAACTCCATTATCGTGCCTCTCTTGGCACCATTGATCCTATTCTGGGTAAGCTATTAGATATCTCTTTCTTCAATGTTGAATTTCCTAAAATACTTCCATTATTTAAAAACATAGGCTGATATGATTTCATTATTCAGCAGCCCAAAGGCATCTTTCCTCATCTTATTAAAATATTCTACACAAACATAACTTATGAAAATGGCATTTTTTTCATTTGAAGTCAAAGGGAAGAATGTTAAATTCTAAAATACTATCTCCTATTTTCAAAATCACTATAAGAGAATTTGAAAATCCTACTCCCACTCAATCCTGGATTTTGGAACAAGGTTTTACTCCTGAAACCTTTCTCCCATTAATTATGGATAACGAACCCGTATACTTTGGGCATCCTCCGTTATATAAACAACTCAATTTAAAAGCTCAAATACTACATAAGATTATCTCCTATAAGATTCTCCCCAAACAAGGTTCGTTCGATCATCTTTCCTACATGGAATGTTTTGTTCCTTGGTGTATTCTTAAAGGTAAGAAACTAGATTTGGCCAGCTTAATTATAAAATGGATGTGGGCCAAACTAGAATCAACCATAGTTGTTCTCCCCTATGGTGGTGTTCTCACCCTTCTCTTTGCTCATCGTCATATCTCCAATGTTTCTGAATTCTTCGTTAAAAGAACCCGATATGATTTTTCAATGTTACCACCTTAAAACAAATGGGATACGACAAAGGCAATGAGGGTTAGTACTTTAAGACGGGTAGACCTCCGCGTGTTCCAACAGCCTCAACAGTAGCTCCTCCTCCTCCTACACATGATCAGAATCTTCACAAGATGCACCCTCATGGTTTTTATCCTTTCAGCAAGACTGCTCCATTTTCTCATCTGAAGTGCGATTCAGGATCAGAGAATCCAAGAGAATGTTACCTCACTTGATCAACACATAACCCGTATTGAGGAATATCAGGCAAAATCCTCTAGGGGTGGTGATCCCAAGGACATCAGCTCAGCTCCTCGCAGCGAAACTGATAGCTCTAATGCAGAAATTGAGGACGAATAAGAAGGATCTGAGGAAGAAGGAGGACATGAAGAAGAAGAAGGATCTGAAGAAGAAAGAGGATAAGAAGAAGAAGAAGAAGAAGAAGAAGAAGAAGAAGAAGAAGGAACTGAAGAAGAAGGAGGACAAGAAGAAGCAGAAGTTCAAGAAGAAAGTTACGAAGAAGAAGAACACTAGGAAGAAACTAGAATAGATGACTAGCTGATGATGTAGTTATAAGTTATTTACAGTGTATGATACTGTTTTGAATGTTTTTTTTCAAGTTGTTTGTTCTTTTTGACACTTTTTGAATGTAATATCCCTCTATGTGTAACATCCTTGCTGTTATAATATGACTCTCTTTTCTATTCCTTGCTTCTTTTTTAATAATGACAACGGGGGAGAAAATATTGTTAGCAAAGATAATACAAAATGAGAGCTAAAAGCTAAGAGAAATGAGAGCTAAAAGCTAAAAGGTGATATGCTAAAGTGAAATATGGCACATAACTTATAAAAGGCATATAACTTGTAAAGATGCAAGTAAAAAAATAATTAAGTTATACAAATATGCAAGTAAGAAATCATCCTTGCTGTTGAATGATATGCTATTTGTTTACTTGAAAATTTTATCATTACTCTTATCAAATGTTAAAAGGATGTTTATTGTAAGGGGGAGTCTTTTTCAAAATAACTCTTATCTTTACTCCTTATTTGTCATCATCAAAAATGCGGAGATTGTTGGCCTAAATGGACTTGTCAATCAGTTTTGGTGATAACAAACAAAGGACAATCTAACTTGGAATGGTTGAGTAATGATGTTTTAGGTTTGACAATAACACAAGGATCATTGTGGACCATCAAGCTACAAGTGATTCAAGAGAAGCTCAAAGCAACACTAGATTGATCAATGCATGGGGAAACTAAAGTCAGCTCAAGCTAAAGTCCAAGGGATTTCAAAGTGATCATGAAATGAAAGATTTTAAGCTTAGAGTATAAGGTTTTAGGATGAGTAGTGTAAGTACTTCAAAATTGAATATCTATTGAAATATCATTTGAAGCTCTTTAGGGGAAATATATGGACTTAGAGACCTATTTTAAAACCCCGAAAAATGTTTTATAAAAGATTAAAGAAAGAGAGCAAAACATGTTTTTTAAACTGAAATAAAAAAACCAAAAAGTATACTGTTCAGAAGACTGAAGTTTAAGCTCATTCGTCTGAAGAATTACTTCATAAGACCGAAGATTAAGTTCAGTCGTCTAAAGAATTATTGGTGAAACACAGAAACTGGAAGAAGCACCTCAGAAGACTGAACTCTAACTTCAGTCGTCTGAACCCGAAACTTTAGAAGTCCGAACCCCAAGATTAGATGTCCAACCCTGTGTCCAGTTCAATATTTTCAAAGCATAAAAAAACTTCAGTCGTCTGACCCCGATACTTCAGACGACCGAATACTGTTAATGGGCAAAATTTTTTAAATATTTTAAATTTTAAATATCAGAGTCTTGTGCCCCAAAATTTCTAAAAACTTGGAAAATACTTCAAGTAAACTTGGGCAACACGAAAACACTTTTGAAAGCCTATAAATACATGGTTTTGCAAATAAAAATACACCAAGAATTGAAATTTTTTCTCTAAGCTCTCTTGCATACAAAGTTTCTACCTACTCAACTACTTGCAATCTGAAAGTGCTGATATTCTGAACGTATTGATCATCAATCCCTGAGTTCTACATATTGATTTCTTATTTGGAGAAAAGGGGACTTGGTGAATTCTAATCTTAAGCTTCAAATTGTACCTCATATTTGATATTTAAATTTTGAAGTATATAGATTTGAATTGTACTAATCAGCTATGTGTGTGAGCACTCTTCTGTTATCTTTGTATCATTCATCTTTTCATGTTCTTAGTATTACACATCACATAATTCACTTTCACATTTTGCATTACTTTGATTTCATGCTACTCTATATTCACATCTGCATTACTCTTATTTCATGCATGTGAATCTCACTTCCACATTTCATATCATACACATTTCATATTCACATTTAGCATTACTCTAATTTCATGCTACTCTGTATTCACATTTGTATTCACATATTCTGTTCTCATTTCATTCACTGGTTAAATTAAATAATTATGCATTTAGAACTCACTACCAGATGGATAATCACCATCATGCTTCCCCCCATGATGGATTGTGTGGCCCGAATGCCGGACTTAACTCTGGTCGGCCCACCAGAGTTAAATCATAAAACAACATCTTCAGTCTGTAAGTCAAATTGGCTTTTGTAAAAACCCCAAAAAGAAATATAAAATATTAGTGGAATGATTTCCAAAAAAATAAAAATAAATAAATAAATAAAATAATTAATAAATAAATAAATAAATAAAAGTAAATAAATAATTAATTAATTAATTAATCCGATTTATAAAAAAAGAGAAGAAAAAAATAATAATAATTAAAATTTATTTTCCTTTTTATTAAATATATATTATTATTAATATTAATTAAATATATTATTATTATTAATATTACTATTATTAACCTACCTAAAGCTAGAAGCTTTAGGTAGGATCCAAAAATTTGAAGGAGCCTACCCCCCCCCCCCCGTTTTCCTATCTTCTTCTTCTTCTTTCTTTCTTTTCTTTTTTTTTATTTATTCTCTTGCAACCTATAATCTCTCTCTCTCTCTCCTCACGTTCTCTCTCCCTCTCTCCTCAATTTCGTGACAGATTTTCGCCCGATCGAAAATCCAAAGATACCATTGGACTCCATTCGCCGCTGCCGTCATTTCTACTAGAGCGGATCGGTGGTAGGAGCGGTGTACATGTATTCCCTAGGGTAAGCCATTTTCCCCTTTTTCTTTAATTTCTTGCAAAATATAAGCTCAATCGACGAACGGACACCACCACGAGAATCTAGGGATTCTCTACAAGTTTAAAGGGACGGCATTCTCATGGGGTGTCGGGCCAAAACCCCAAATTTGGGGTACGGGGGTTATTAAGGGGTTTACTTTTAATTAATTAGCATTAATTTAAAAATGTTAAAATATTGAGCATCTGAGGCTGAAGTAGGATTTCTAGAATTTAGGGCTCCGGTGAGCGCCGCAGGTGTAATTTTGGGACCCTGCAGGCAAAATTTAGAAAATTAAGTGGGGATGTTAAATAATAGTTTAAATATTAATTTGAGGTATATGGAGCCTAGGGAAGGCTATATGAGTATTATTTTGGAGAAATAGATTAATTAATCTGGGGAAAATGTAAATTTTAGGAGTTGAATCTCGGGCGCCAAGGGCATAGGATTTGGGTCCTAACGAATTTCTCAGTAGCCAAGTAAGGGAATAAACTAAATCAGTTATTTTCCATGCAAATTATTATTAATTATGAGTAAATTTATTTTTAGAAAAGCTTATGCTATATTGTTTATTATGAATGAAATGTGCGATTGGGAAAATACTGCTATGATGATTAAAATATATATATGTATGTATGAAATGCCAGAAAATCACGATTTTAGAATATGAAGTATGACTTTTAACAGCATATGTGTGGCATGAATATTATTTTATATGAAATGTATTATGATGTGAAAGATTTTACGAACAAAGCATGGTTTTAGGTATTATGAAAAAAAGAGTTATGTTGTGATGATTTTGAGGATTATATGATAAATGATTTATTTTCAGAATATATATACCTAAAATGATTTTGGCACGAGGCCATGTATTTATATTATCGGCACGAGGCCGTATTTATGTTATCGGCACGAGGCTGTAATTACTATATTTTCGGCACGATGTTGTAATGATGTTATATATATGATCATGTATTATATGTTATCACAACCAGGATGTTAGTTTAGTTCAGTTCAGGGGCTCGGTACCGTAGTTATATGTAGATCATATATCTACGCGCAGATTAGTGTTAACCATTCCACGAGGGGATAGCAGATGGATAGTTGATGTGGCTTTCAGTAGAGTGTGAACGTCCACCTGGCAGTCCGGACTAGGGTGTGGCGGGCCCATCGTACTTACAGACATATTTGACTCGGCAGTGGTCGGCCAGCCATTGTCGGGTCTTGCCTTCGAGCTGCACAACCCGTCATGGAGGGTAATACATGACACCAGCTAGCTATTCATCCTGGGTTTTTTTTTCAGTATTATCGGTATAATTGATGATTTATGTATGATATGACTTACTAGAAAATATGAAAGCATGTGATTAATCAGTATGATATGATGAACATTTACGAAATATGAAATGTACTGTATACATATAAATGCATTAAATATTCATGTTGTCACACAGCTGTATTTAATTTATTTTCCCTTACTGAGAAGTGTCTCACCCCCAAACTTAATTAATTTTTCAGGAGCCCTAAGAGACCGGCAAGTCAGGGCCGCCGTTGAGCTAGTGAGATTACCCTGTGAAAAGGGTAAGATTTTGTAATAGGGTCAGAGTTATTTTGTGTTTGACCCTAGAGATATTTTGATGTATATGAGGATGTATAGAAGTATAGTTTTATAATGTTATAGAAAGCTCTGGTATTATGTTTTATGATTGGATGTTTGAGATTTTATGTTTATTGCTGCTAGGTTTTCCGCTGTGCTTGACAGGTGTCCTCCCTACCCACGGGTTTGGGTTGACCATTTGATCTATTATGTGACATTTTATATTAAGAAATTGAGGGACGTTACAGCTTTCCCACACTGGTCTAGGCTCTAGGGAGAATCTCTACCCTACACAGCACAATCGACCATCCCGTCTCCACACTCTCCATAAGACATGTGGGTGCACTAATCTCTACCAAAAATCACGTGCAACAGTACTGTGCCTCACTATGGTCCACCAGAGTTCTCAAATCATACATTGCAATTTAACATTCACATCCCGCTCTGATTAACAATACACATGCCATATAATCCCAATACATTTCAATATTTCCAACATGTAATACATACATACATATATATCACAACTCCACTCAGTATTTTCATTTTACGCATGCCACACATTTCAAATAATACTCATAATTATATCTCATTAAAATAGTAAACCAACCTATATTCATCATCCATTTTACTAAAGATACACATCAAATTATCTTCACAATTTCTAAAAAACACATTACTTTAATCATTACCTTTTCACGAATAATAACTATAACCCTAGGCTCAAAAAACATAGTTCAAATGGGTGGCTTTCTTTTAAAAATCACATGTTAACCATATATATATATAAACACATAAAATTTTTGTTTTAACCAGTAAATTCAAAAAAACTACTGGTTTAATCTATTCCCCTTACCTGGTTTCCTGAAACTACGCCAGTAGGGATCCTGAAATTATACCATCGGCGCTCACCCAAACCCTAAATTCATAAATCCTAATTTATTAATTCCACCCCAAATAAAATTCTATTTTAATATTTCCTAAACTCATCAACTTCAAATAAATAATTAAATTACCAAAACCACAAATTTGCTCAATTTCCTAAATCTTACCCTAACCTTGGATTGGTGCCTGGAAAACCCAATTCAAAATTCCGTTCCGTTAAACTTGTAGAGAAACGCTCCTAGGACCACGTGGTGGTTTCAGATCGTCAGTTAGGCTGAAAATTTGAAAGAAATTGAGGAGAGAGTGTGGGTTTACCTTACCCCATGAGTGGTACCTATAATGCTCCTACGAAAAATCGACCTCGGTGAAAATGTAGGTGGCAGAAAATGGAACCCAATGGTATTTTCAATTTCCCGATCGGCCGAGTATTTGCCGAGAAAATGAGGAGAGAGAGACAGCGAGATAGAGGAGAGAGATAGAGGAGACGGACGAAGAGAGAGGGAGAGAGAGAGAGAGTTGAGCTCTTTGTAACTTTAAAAAAACATTTCTTTCCTGAAGGATCTAAGATCCTTTAGGTTAGGATATAAATATATATATATATATATATATTATATAATATTACACTATTATTTTATTATATTATTTAATTAATTAATTTTAATTTATTTTTTTTATTTTTTTTACACTTCTATGCATATTATTTTCTGGGACGTTACAATTTCCATCACAAACTCAACCCCTGAAGGAGTTGTATCTATGAGTTTGTTAAAAAGTAGTCTGTTGAATGAAGATACAAGGAGGAAAACTACAAGTTCTTCATCCTCTCAGTCAAAAGCCTCTGTCACAGAAAATAGGGGGAGAAGTAAAAGCAGAGGTCCTGGAAATCCTTATAAGTCCAGAAGCAATTTCTTTGAGACCGCTCAAAGAAAGAAATTGAATGCTTTGCTTGTAGTAAGAAAGGTCATATAAAGAAATATTGCCGAAAGTGGAAGAAAGCACAAAGAAAATAAAAAGAAAAAGAAGATAAGAAAGATGAAGATAAAGATACAACTACTATAGTTTCTGATGGCTTTCTTATTATTTGTGAGAATAATGAAATTAATCTTACTTGCCAGGAGACTAGTTGGGTAATAGACAGTGATGCCTCCATTCATGCAACCTTCAGAAGGGATTTCCTCTCATCATATACATCAGGTGACTTTGGTGTAGTGAATATGGGAAATGATGGTTCATCTATAGTTGTTGGCATTGGTGATGTATACTTGCAAAATAACAATGGCAACAGGTTAATTCTCAAAGATGTAAGGCATATTCCAGACATCATTAGTCTTTGCAGCGAATCTTGATGATAAGGGATACTGTAACACCTTTAGTGATGGGCAGTGGAAGCTCACAAGAGGTTCTATCGTTGCTGCCAAAGGAAAGAAGTGTTCTACACTTTACTTGATGTAAGCAAAGATCTCCAAGGGCATGGTCAATACGGTGGAAAATGATTCAAATTCAGAGTTATGGCACAAAAGATTTGGGCATATGAGTCAAAAAGGAATTGAATTTTTAGTTAGGAAAAAGCCTCTTCTAGAAATGAAATGTATGTCTTTAATGCCTAGTTAACATTGTTTAGCTGGAAAGCAACACAGAGTATCCTTTAAAGGTGTTCCTCCATCTAGAAAAATTAATATTTTAGATTTGGTGTATTCAAATGTGTGTTGTCCAATGAAAACTAGAACACTTGGTGGTGCATTGTACTTTGTTACTTTTATTGATCATCATTCCAAGAAAGTGTGGGTGTACAACTTAAAGACCGATAATCAAGTGTTGGATGTGTTTAAACAATTCTAGGCTAGTTGGGAAAGAGAAATAGGGAGAAAACTGAAGTGTATCAGATCAGATAATAGTAACGCCCTGACCCTTTATACGGCCCCAGAGTGCTACTACTCCTGTATAATACACCTGTCTCTGAATGAACATATATATACAGGTGTTTCATAGGACACACGGGTGTTTCATACTGATATCTAATCTCATGCACAGCAGAAAACATAAACATTTATATGGAATCTAACACACAAAACTAAAGTTTCTAACTGTATCCTCAATTATATATGAGCGTACTTAAAACATAACATGTTCTTACAATCTCCAAAAGATATTCTGAACTGAGTCTATTACATATACAAAACACTTACGTAAGCTAAAAACAAAATGACATTCCAAGTCCCTCTAACAACTAGGACTAACATCCCGTAGGACCTGAAACAAAGGTTCTATGTTGGGGTGAGACACTTATGAGTAAGGTGGAAAATATTACATCAGTGTATGACAATACGTATTCAAACTAGTAGAAAGAAATTACATATATATAACATATTCTCAATATTGTAATATAGGAGATATATATATATATATATCCCGCAGTAGATAATTAGGCATCGTTGCAAGCGAGAGTTCCCGAGATTAGGGGAGGGTACAGGCCCATACACTGTACGATCCCTCCGCCCGGTACTCAAAGATGTGACTTTGCCCATTTTAGTTTTTAAATCATTTATATGCATATTTAGAACACTTTCTAGCTTAGAAACAATAATAACAATTGCCAACACTACCCTTTGGCTCAGGTTGTGCGATTTACTATAGTCCAATTGGAATCACTTGGTCCATTAATCCACCAATGGTACACTCCAAATCCAGCCAACTATCTCAACACCCACACTGAAAATCAGATGTGTGGTTGCACTGTATCCAGTATAAAGCAACGAAACCGCACTTAAACTTTTTAAGGCTTCATATAACGTTAAGCTTTTTTTTAAGGTTCTCTTATAACAGTGAGCTTTTTAGGCTCTCATATAACAGTGAGCTTTTTAAGGCTCTGATAGTAACAAGCTGCGGTTTCAAATATCATATATACAATTTATAATAAAATGAATTAACTTATTTCAAATTCATAAATCACCTGTATAGTTCCAAATATTTTCACAAACTTATTCATTCATACTATGGTATAAACCTGCGCACACATTCTCGGTTTAACCTTTTTCACATGCAAAGCTCGGAATATAACCGGCACCTATTTTCTACATTTTCAAATAGCAAAATGGAACTCCAGTTCCTACAGTTCATCTACGTATTCAAACATATTCAGTATATTCCATTCCATATCATATGCCACACTCATTTGACAAAAAATTCACTATATATAGTATATAACTCGAAAAGTAACATTTAAATGGAAAATAAGGGGTTCAAGCATCTCCTATATTAAGTTTAATGTAAATAACAAAGTTTTGAAAAGTTTGGAGATCATACGCCAAAACATTCATTTTTACCAAAATCGTAAAATCGGCATTTTTACTCGGTGAAAGTTTGCAAATAAGTAGTCATTAAGTGCATATACACATAAGCTAACTTTTTACCGGTTTAGTTTTCTAAAAATACTTATGTAAACAAATCCCCTTACCTTTTTTTGAATTACGAAACACGACCTACCCGGCTCCAATACAACAAAGCGAGTTCTCAAAACCTAAAAACCAAAGAACTGTACTTTAATACAAACATATTTACTACAGATCTACCGAACTAAAAATGAACTTAGACTCTTACCTCGATTTCGGGATGAAACTCAAAAATCCTCAAAATGAAGATCCAATCCATTTTAATCATAGAGGTTTTCCCCCTAATCCACGTAGTAACGTCGGATCGTGGATTCGGGTGATGAACAGCAAAAAATCGAAGAGAGAGAGAGAGAGAGAAAGAGAGAGAGAGTTTGCCGGTTCGAAAGAGAGAGAGAGAGAGAGAGAGAGCTTTTGTGATTTATTAACCCTTAAGCAACCAAAAATGATATTTATAGACCCCTTGACCTAGTCAAACTCGTCAACGAATAATGCCTTCGTCAACAAGACACAGAAGGCTCTTCGTCGACAAACCTCTTCCTTCGTTGACGAACCTTTATCCGATATTTTTTCTGTCGATCAAAATCTCTTCATCGCCGAGACTCTGAATTTTGGCGATGAACCGCAGAAGAGCCTTCATCGACAAGAACCTTGGCTTCATCGACAAAGTCTGCTAAAATTACCTTTTTACCCTTTTTCTTATTTTATGGGTTCGGGTCTCTACAATCTTCCCTCCTTATAAAAATTTTGTCCTCGAAATTTATTAACCATTTCTAAGCATAACCTTACCTTATAACACAGTTCTACAGAAGAGTCGGCAACCACCCACATAGCAACTCCGGCCCAAGTTTATTACATACCCTCACATATGGTGGAGAAATATCGTGGTTACAATGTGATGCTTTGGTAGATTACAATACACATACAAAAACTCTCCTGAAACCATATCTAAAATGACATGAACCACTTATTCTACTATACATACACACAATATTACTTACCTATCTAACTCTAACTATCTCTAAATAACTGAGGGTACTTCTGGCATATCTCTGACTCCAATTCCCATGAAGCTTCCTCCACCGCGTGATTACGGCATAATACCTTCACTAATGGTATTTCCTTAGTTCATAACTGTTATACCTTCTGATCTAATATCTGTACCGGAACCTCTTCATATGCTAATGCATCACTGATCTCTAGAGGCTCGTAACTCAACACATATGAAGGATCTAGCACGTACTTCCTTAACACTGATACGTGAAACACGTCATGAACTCTAGATAGTGATGGGGGTGATGCCTCTTGATAAACAACCGAACCTACCCTTTCCAAGATCTCGAATGGCCCGATGTACCGATGGCTTAATTTCCATTTCTTCCCAAACCTCATTACTCCCTTCATCGGAGCAATCTTCAGGAATACCATATCTCATGCCTCGAACTCTAGCCCTCGTCGGCGAGTATCAGTATAACTCTTCTGCCGACTCTGAGTTGTCCTGATTCTTTCTCTAATCAAATTGACCTTTGTAGAGGCTTGCTGAATCAGTTCTGGTCCAAGTATCAGCCGCTCACCTACTTGATCTCTGTACAACAGAGACTGACACCGACGACCATACAATGCCTCATATAGTGCCATCTCTATACTGACCTGGTAGCTGTTATTATACGAAAATTCCACAAGTGATAGATACTATATCCAACTGTCCCCAAAATCTAGTACACATGCCCATGGCATATCCTCTAACATCTGAATAGTCCTCTCAGACTGTCCATCCGTCTGCGGGTGAAATGATGTACTGAAAATAAGTTGCAATCCCAAGACATCCTGTAGACTCTTCCATAATTGAGAAGTAAAGCGTGGGTCTCGATCTAAAATGATAGAAACCGTAATACCATGGAGTCGTACAATCTCCAGCATATATGACTCTATCAGCCTATTTAGAGAATAGCTGACTCTGATTGGAATGAAATGTGCAGTCTTCATCGGCTGATCGACTACAACCCATACAACATTCTACCCATGCACCGCCGTAGGTAACCCCAATACGAAATCCATCGAGATATGCTCCCATTTCCACTTAGGAATGTCAAGTGGCTGAAGGGATCCTGTTGGCCTTTAATGCTCTGCCTTGACCTACTGACGTGTCAAACACTGCTCCTCTTTTTATGTTCGACCACCAGAAAGATTCCTTCAGGTTTCGATACATCTTTGTACTTCCAGGATGTACGGTGTAGAGCGAATAGTGTGCCTCCTCCAGAATGACCCGTTTAATCTCTGCGTCATTCGATATGATTACGTGCTTAAATTGCATAATTAAGTGTTTTAATTCATGCATTGAGGCATATATTTTTAATTAAATATCTAATTACTTTCAATAATTTAACATTGTGTCCTATTTATAATATTTGGATTTTATTAAGTAATTTATGAATTTTTTATATTTTTTTATTGCAAGGCAATTATTGGAAGCTAAAAGCGACACTATTTCGTATTCTGAGTGTAACTTTCTCGTCCAAGCTCCGATTGAGATGATTCAAAAATTATGGGAAAATATGAGGAAGTGCTTTATGACTTTTGTGTTTCGAGCTTTAAGAGATACAAGCTCTATGATGGTCAAACTTGGGTATGTTTTCTAGGAGACAGAAAATTAAAAAGGAAAAAACAAATGAAGAAAAGAAAAAAATAAAAAAAATAAAAAAAGAAGAGTAATTTGACCCGGTCATGCAGCCGGGTCCTCTCCAAAGGTGCGCTGGGTTGGGCTCTTGCCTCCCTCTCCCTTATATATTTCTTTTATTTTCTCTCTACATAGCAACCGTCCCCTCTCCATTCCTCCTTCTCTTACTCTCTCAACTCTCCTCTCTCTATCTCTTTTCATCCCTGTTTTCTCTCCCCTTTTCCTTGGCCGAACTCTCTTCTCCCCTATTTTCTCATCTCTTCTTCTCTCCCATCTCTCCTTCTTTCCCTTTCCGCTCATTCTTCTCTGGGCCTCTATTCCGAAGCCCCTGCTACTGCCCTACTTCTCCCTCCTCTCCTCTCTTCTATCTTGCTATTGCTCCCATTCCTCCATTGTTGCAACCCGAGATCTCCTTCCCTGTTTCCTTTGTTGTAGCTGCTCAAGAATAGCCGAGAAGCTCTTCCATTACTCCCCTACTGCCTTTATTGTGTGCTTCCAACACAAGGACTCGAGCTCCCCTACTCCTCCTTGTTGCTGCTCCTCAACTTCCCCTACGGCCAGCCTCCCAATACTCCTCGCTTTCTCTCTTTTTCTTTATTTATTTATTGTTCATGCTTTTAATTATTTAAATGAATAGTGTTATTTTTTCAATGGAGTTTGAGTTAAAGTTTGAACTTTTGAATCTTTGTTTGGGTGTTATTGTGAAAGTTTATTTCTTTTCTTTCTCTCTTAATTAAAATTAGCTTTAGATTTGAGTTTTGCTTGAGCTATTTTTTTATTTGATTAACGTCTTGTTTGGTCTTTTAAAAGAAAAAAAAAGAATAAATACAAAAATAATATATATATATATATATATATATATATCTTTTTTTAGAAGTTAAATCAATTGTCTTCTTTAAAATTTAAATTTTGTTGAATTCTATTTAAGTTAAGTTTAATTAATTAAATTCCAATATTTTTTTATCGTGTTTAGTTTATTGTTTAATTGTTAAGTTTTAATTTTGGTTAAGTTCTTGAGTGCGTTAAAATTTTAGTTTTTGGTTAAGTTTGTGTTCGATTGAGTTTTTTTAATTGTGTGCTAGAGTTTGTGCTTAAAGTTATTGTTTTAATTTTTCTTTTTTTAAATTCAACGCGTGTTTCAATTCTTGTCTGGCTATTAAACGTAGGATTTCCATTTCTCACTGATGAATTTAGTGCACATTAGGATTTAGAATTTAAATTGCACGTTACTTCAATTCCTTAAAAGAAAGTCTCAAACATCTCAGAAACTCGAATCTGAACTGTATTCAATGACCTTTTTGTTTCTTATTTTCTTATTGGAATTAGGTAAAATTTGTAATTAAACTGCATTCCTTGAGGATACGATCTGGCCTTTGGGCTAAATATTACACGACTGAACTCCTATACTTGGAATAGCTTCCAAGCTGCTCATTTTTCGAGTGAGTCATGATACACAACCATGTTGTGGAATCTCAATATCCCATCACCTGAGATATTGAAGTTTAGCTTTAAACCACTTTGTACCCCTTCCATAACTTCTACTAGCTCTTCGTACTCCTTCTAAGTTGTTTTGATCCTCTCTTGTAAGGTTGGCTGTACCACCAAGCTAGCAAGAAGAGCCTGGTGATTTCCTTCCACACCCTCTAAGCCCAACATTTCCAAGTCCATACAGATCTGATGTTGAACTCTGACTGCTGAGACTGATGCATCAACAGACTTCCGACTCAGAGCATCAGCACATTTTCTTTTCCTACGTGATAGCTAATGATACAATCGTAGTCTTTTATCAACTCGAGCCATCTACGCTGCCTCATATTCAACTCTTTCTGGGTGAAAATGTACTGAAGACTTCTATGGTCAGTAAAAATCTCGCACCTTTCACCATACAGGTAGTGTTTCCAGATTTTCAATGCAAACACTACCGCTGCTAATTCCATATCATGTGTCGGGTAGTTCTTCTCGTACTCCTTGAGTTGACGAGAAGCATAAGCAATCAACCTTCCACGCTATTTTAGAACACACCTGAGACCTTTCTTAGAGGAGTCACTAAAGATAACAAATCCACCATGCCGAGATGGAATGGTTATAACTAGAGCAGAAACCAACCGCTATTTCAGCTCCTGGAGACTCAGCTCGCACTCGTCTGTCTAATCATACTTCATATTCTTCCTCATGAGTCGCGACAATGGACTAGATAAATGGAAAAACCCTTCTACGAACCGTCGGTAGTATCCTATAAGGCCCAAAAAACTTCTGACCTCCTAAACATTCTTTGGCCTCACCCAGTCCACTACCGCTTCTATTTTACTCAGATCCACTGATACCCCTTCTTTGGATACTACATGCCCTAAAAACATAATTCGTTCCAGCCAGAACTCGCATTTCTTCAGTTTAGCATATAACATCTTTTCCCTGAGCATTTGCAGTATCATTCTCAAATGAACTTCATGTTTTACAGAACTCCTATAATACACCAGGATATAATCTATAAATACCACGATGAACCGGTCTAAGTATTCGTGAAAGACCCTGTTCATTAGATCCATAAATGTCGTAGGTGCATTCATCGAACCAAAAGGCATAACTTGTAACGACCCAAAGAATAATGGTATTTAAATAATTGAAGAAAGGTAAATGGAAACCAAAAACAAAAGGAGACAGTCGACAACATTGCATTTTGGAAAGGATAAATCCCAGGAATTTTTTAGCTACTCATCGACGAATACAGGGGACTCGTCGACGAGGGTATAACAGGAGCTCGTCGACGAGGATGGGATTCGTCGACGAAAATATAATTGGGCTCGTCGACGAGGAAATACCGAGGGGATGATTTTGGGGTTTCTGAATTTCGTCGACGAAGGGGAGAGTTCGTCGACGAATTTTGTATTGACCTCATCGACGAGGTGACGTGGCTCGTCGACGAAGGCCATAGTTTAAATAGGCCTAAAGTTCATTTTTGGCCAAAATTTCTTACGCAGATCATTTCTCTCTCTTACCCTTCCGCCCCTCCTCCTTCTCTCTTCGATTTCAGGTCGAATTTTCGCTGCTTCAACGATCTGAAGCTGCCATGATGCTCTTGGGAAAGTTCTCTGCAAGTCTGCCAGAGCGAATCGTCGGTGGGGCTGAGTTGGAAACCATCCCAAGTCCAAGGTAAGGCTTTCTACTCAATATTTGGATTTTTGACAGTTGTAGAAAGTGTTACACGCTTAGAAATACTGAATTTTAGTTATGGGGAATATTGTTTCTAGAGTGTTGAGTTGGGAACCCTGTGGGTGCGGGGCAGATTTTCTTAGGGGCTTTTCAGGAATCAGGTAATGAAATAAACTAAGCTAGTATTTTATGAAAATAAGCATATTGTTATAGCATTCGATTTCAAAAAATAAATATATTTATCTATGATTTATATATTTGGGAAAATACTGTTGAAAATGATGATATGTTGAATATGCGAAAAAACTGTTAGTGTGGCATGAGTAGAAATTGTTACGAAATACTGTTTTCTAGGAATGTGTTATTGATACGGATTTTTATAATGGAAAACCGGCATACGGGCTGAGATTTGTATATATTTTTTTGGCCTACGGGTTGTGCTATGTGTATGATGTGCCAGCGTATGGGCTAAGCTATGGATTTATTTTGCCGACGTATGGGTCGTGCTATGGATGTGATTTGTCAATGTACCGACTGTGCTATGATATGATTTGCCGGCGTATGGGCCGAGCTATGGATGTGATTTGCCAGCATACAGGTTGTGCTATAATTTGCCGGCATACGGGCCGAGCTAGGGTAAAATGTGTAATACCAGCGTACGAGCCGATGATTTTCATGATATATATATATATATATATATATATATATATATATGCAAATTGATATGATTGATTTGATAATTAATGATATGAAATATCCATGTATCACAGTTTTAGTATATGTTATATGATATCAGAACCTGGTTGGCTTGGTCTAGGCTAACACTTCCACGGTACCGTTGCTATGTGTCCATAGTCTTCGTGATCATGATATTTGTGTTAACACCGCTGTACGGAGTGGTGTGAGATTGGATGGTCGATGTGGTTTATAAGAAGTGTGTGAGCGCCCCTGGTGTACGGATTAGGTCTGGTAGACCCATCAGACTTACAGACTGTACTTTTGACTTGGCAGTGGTCGGCCAACCATTGTCAGGTCCCGCCTTCAGGCCACACAACCCAGTCATGTGGGGGTAATTCATGACAACAGCCAACTAACCTACTAGGAATGTTTTTGTGTTATTATTATTATATGAGATGAGATATGTTTATGAAAATGTAGTATATTCTGCCATGTTTTGATGATATATATATGTTTTCCCAGATTTGACAAACAATTACTGAATATTTTCTGTATGGTGTATGTATATCACGAAATACTCATGTTATCATACACTAGTATTAGTTTATTTCCCTTACTAAGAGGTGTCTTACTCCAAAATTCAATAAACTTTTCAGGAGCCCCTGATAGGAGAGCGGGTAAAGCCCTGCTGATCTAGTACGATAGATCTGCCCTTCCAGAAGGGTAAGTATTTTGATAGGTTCATAGGTATTTTTTGGAAATGGCCCTAAGACATCTTTTTGGGTTGAGTGTTGTGTATATATGTATACAGTGATTGTATTAACTCTGGTATTGTGATGTATGGTATAATGAGATCTTTTTGATTTATATTTCCTGCTGCATAGGCTTCCGTGATGTATTTATGATGTATCCCTGGTACCCATGGGTCCAGGTGGATTATGATCTGTTGAGATTGGTGATATTGATTTTATTATATTTTGAAAAAAACATGTGGAAATTAAGCAGGTCATCACATAACCATAAATTCATAATGGCCATACCAGGTTTGAAATGTTGTTTTCAGACCGTCCTTCGCTTTCACTTTCAGCTGGTAATACCCAAATCGTAGATCGATCTTAGAGAAAATTTGTGTGCCCTGTAACTGGTCAAACAGATCATCAATCCTAGGTAGCAGATATATGTTTTTTATCATCACCTTGTTAAGCTCTCTGTAGTCGATGCACATCCTCATCGATCCATCCTTCTTCTTTACAAATAACACCAGTGCTCCCCAGGGTGAAACACTCGGTTGAATATACCCCTTGTCTAGTAGCTCCTGTAGCTGCTCCTTCAACTCTCTCAATTCTGCTAGAGCAATACGGTATGGAGCTTTCGATATTGGTGTCGTACTTGGTACCAACTCTATAACAAACTCCACCTCGCGATCTGGAGGTAATCCTGGCAAGTCCTCTAGAAACATGTCTGGGAACTCGCACACTATAGGAATACCCTCCAGTCTACATTCTTCTTCCAACGTGTACTTCACAAACGCCAGGTACCCTTGGCATCCTTCATGAGTAATCTCCTAGCCTGCATAGCTGAAAGGATCTGTGGTGCAGAACGCACACATGACCCTAGGAACTTGAACTCCTGCTCCCATGGCAGTCTAAACATCACCTCTCTCATGTGGCAATCGATACTGGCATAACTAGAAGATAACTAGTCCATCCCTAGGATGATATTGAAGCCATGCATGTCAAACACAATAAGGCTGAGTGGTAGTATCATCTCCTAAATTTCTATTGAGAAATCACGAACTACTTTGCTACATATGACTACAGACTCAGATGGCGTAGCCATTATCAGCTCATAATCGAACTGTTGCACCTCTAATCCACACAGTTTAACGAATACCCAGGAGGTAAAGGAATGCGTAGCCCATAATCGAATAATATAACAGCTTTACGAGAAATCATGTAAATGGTACCTATGACTACATCACCAGCATTCTCTGCATCACCTGGAATCAGGGAATACACCTTAGCCTGGGCTGTACCCCCTATTGACCACCACGTTGCACCTACGTATCTCCTTTGTATGGCTGTTGTGGGGCTCCATTGTTCCCCCACATGCGATAATCTTTCACCAGATGTCTTTGCTTACCACACCACAAACAAGCCCTTGTAGTCCTCCAACACTACCCAGAATGCCCTTTACCATACATAGGGAAACTATGATTAGATGTGGTGCTCTAAGATGTACCACTACTGTTCTTCTTCAAGTTACCCTGCCTTGCACTAGAAGAAGAACTAGGAAACGCTAGCCTCTTCTTCGGTGTCTGAACCTTTGTGTCCTTCAGCAAACTCTCCTCTACTACAGTGGCTTTGTCTACCACTGTAGTAAATTCTTGCAACTGCAAGATCGTTGTCTACCTCTAAATTTCCATCTTTAGATCCGTTTGAAACTTCCAGGGTTTCATTGCCTCATCCGGTATCATGAATAGAACAAATCGGGATAGCTCTTAGAATTTGGCAGCGTACTACTGCACTATCAGCGACTCCTACATCAGGCTCATGAATTCCTCCATCTTCGCGTTTCTGACCGTCACCGAAAAGTACAGTTCAAAGAATAATTCTCTGAAACAGGCCCACGTCATCGCAACTGGTATCGGTTGGTGCTCCTCCATTTTCTTTACCGACACTCACCATCTCTCTGCCTCCCCTGACAACTTGAACATTACAAAGGTTACCTTCTACTTCTCTGTGCATTTCAAAACATCCTCCTAGATCCAATTCTCAGCTCGAATCGGATCTACACTTCCTATGAAAATCAAAGGCTTCAGTCTAGTGAACTTATCAATGGAGCATCCCATCTCAGCTGTGGGACGGTCCGGCCCCCTATTTGTGGGCAACACCTCAGCCATAAGCTATTGTGCGAATTCCTACAATACACTCGTAGAGTCACTTCCAGCCTCATGGCCGCCACCCTCACTACTACTGCCTCCCACGTTGGCAGTATTGTCCCTAGATTCCATCCTGAAAAGCAATTGTGAACATCCATTAGAAGCTTAATAGCCTAAGTATCAGCTAATACTACAATACTATAGACTCAGTTCCCTAAATCCACATTCCTACTACTAACATACTTAGATAACTCAACGTTCTCATTCCAACTCAAGTTCTGCCCTTCTACTTGGAAACAAAATCGTCGATGGATTGCCGTGATTTTCTGAACCTTTAGATTGATCCAGAAAAACACTGAAGTCAATCAATGGATTTTTTGTCTCCAGATATACAAACTGAAACTCTAATATCTTATCCATATCCTAAACTTTGGTAAAGTCTAATCTACAGAACCTAGAAACCTAAGTTCCGAGCATTTCCATAACCAAGCAGTGTGAACCATATCACACTTCCGGCTGGTTAAGGCTCTGATACCAACTATAACACCCCAGCCCTTTATATGACCCCGGAGTGCTACTACACCTATATAATACACCTGTCTATGAATGAACATACATATACCACCCACCCATAATAGGGACACACAGGTGTTTCATACTGACATTTAATCTCATGCACAGTGGAAAACATAAACATTCATATGGAATCTAATACACAAAACCAGAGTTTCTAACTGTATCCTCAATTACATACAATCGTAGTTAAAACATAACATGTTCTTACAATTTCCAAAAGATATTATGAACTGATTCTATTACATATACAAAACACTTATGTAAGCTAAAAACAAAATGACACTCCAAGTGTAACGACACAGCCCTTCATATGGACCCAGGTGTCACTGACTCATACATAATACCTGTACCTGTTCATGATACATTGACAACCTCCCTAAACAGGGACCTACGGGTGTAAACCATACATAATTACAATGTAAATGTTGCGGAAAAACATAAACATTCATTAGGATTTCTACTAGACTTATACCAGAGCTTACTAATACATCCATAAATACATAAATCATGTTATTACAATCCTCTTGAAAGAACCTTCATCTAAGTTTAATACATGATTCGAATACTTACGAAAGCTAAACCAAAAATACGATCTCCCCAGTCCCTTTAACTACTAGGACCGATGTACTGATGGACCTGAAAACAAAGGTTGTATGATAGGGTGAGACACCTCTCAGTAAGGAAGAAAGTGTTACGACAATGTGTGACTGCATATATACACATTTTCATACAAACTCATACGTTTTGAAACATTTGTTTATAATACTGTAACATATAACATTTATCAGCACATCAAGTATTTAAACTATGCATATGATCATTAGAACACCTCCAGCTTGGTATGACAATTTTCCTGTTTACCCCGTGGCACGGGTTCTGCACTGATTGCCTCTGACAGTGTCCTATTCGTGCAGAAAAAGCTGAGCATCTTTTATAGTCCGACCGCCCCCTGGTTTATTTTTACCAACAACTTACTAACTCCTCGCAGGTCGACCATCTAACGCACCTATACTGATTTCTCATGTATGGTTGCACTGTACTACCAACATCGATACCTAGCCCTAGGAGTTTATTTCAACCCCTTTTACTGAAATTTCTTTCAACTTCTTTTGGTCACAAGCTGTCACGACCTGCTCATTTTCCACATTTTTTTTTTTAATAATAATATCAATGTCATACATCCCAGCTCAGCAGGTCACCATCCACCTGGACCCATGGGTACCAGGGATATATCAAAACATACAGTAGTAGCCCTAGCAGCAGAAAACATACAATCATATACATCTCGATACCATATAACACAATATACCAGAGTTACTATAGTCCATAGTATTTCCATATATATATATATACATACCAAAATTCATATCTAGGTACATTTCCGACAAAATCTAACTGTCCCTACAAAACTTACCCTTCGCAGAGGGCAGATATACAACACTAGCTCAGCGGAGCTTTTCCCGCTTTCCAATCTGGGGCTCCTAAAAAGTTTATAAGATTAAGGGGTGAGACACCTCTCAGTAACGGAAATAAACTAATACCGGTGTATGGCAATATGAGAATTCTGTGTTCTACATATATCATTATTATATAACATATTCAGTACTGTTTATCAAATCTGGGAAAACATATGTATATCAAAACATGGCAGAACATACTGCATTTCATAAGCATATCTCATATCATAATAATAATAACATAAAAACATTCCTGGTAGGTTAGCTGGTTGTTGTCACGTATTACCCCCACATGACTGGGTTGTGTGGCCCGAAGGCGGGACCTGACAATGGTTGGCCAACCACTGCCAAGTCAAATAGTAGTATGTAGGTCCGATGGGTCTGCTAGACCTGGTCCGTATACCAGGGGTGATCACAGCACACTTCTTAAATAACCACATCGACCATCCAATCTCGCACCACTCCGTACAGCGGCGTTAACACAAATATCATGATCACGAAAACCATGGACACATAGTAACGGTACCGTGCAAGTGCTAGCCTAGACCAAGCCAACTAGGTTCTGATATCATATACATATACTAAAATCGTGATACATGAATATCTCATATCATTAATTGTCAAATCAATCATATCATTTGCACATATACATATATCATGAAAATCATCGGCCCGTACGTCGGTATTACACATTTTATCATAGCTCGGCCCGTACGCCGGCAAAACATAGCACAACTCGTACGCTGAAAAATCACAGTCACATAGCACGGCCCGTACGCCGGCAAACATAGCACAGCCCGTACGCTGGAAAATCACATCATATAGAACGGTCCATACGCCGACAAATCACGTCATAGCACGGCCCATATGCCGGCAAACTATCATAAAAATCTCGGCCCGTATGCCGATTTTCCATCATAACAATTCATATCATCCACATTCCCAGAAAATAGTATTTCACAACATTTTTACTCATGCCACGCAAATAGATTTTCACATATTCAACACACGATCATTTTCACAGTATTTTGCAAATATAAATCATATATATAAATATATTTATTTTTCCTGAAACCAAATGCTATATATACATATACATGCAATTTCTCAAAACAAAACTAGCTTAGTTTATCCCCTTACCTGCTTCCTGGAAAGCCCCTAATAAAACTGCCCCACATCCGCAGGGTTCCTAACTCAACACCCTGAAAAGGAAAACTCCCAGTATTAAAGTTCAGTATTTTCGTACGTACAACATTTTCTATAACTACCACTAAGTCAAATTTGGCTTAAAATGCTTACCTCAACTTAGGGATGATTCCCTACGTTCTTAATTCAACAACCCTAGAAACAATATTGCCCGGAATTAAAGTTCAGTATTTCTAAGCGTATAACACTTTTTACAACTGTCACAAATCCAAATATTGACTAAAAAGTCTTACCCTAGATTTGGGATGGTTTCCACCTTACTTTCACCAACGATCCGCTCCAGCATATTTGGAGAGAACTTCCCCAGGAGCGTCATGGTGACCTCGGATTGTCGATCCGGCGTAAATTTGGCCCAAAATCAACGAAAGAAAGAGGGAGAACCGAAGAGGAGAGAGAGAGAGAGAGAGAGAGAGAGAGAGAGAGAGAGAGTTAACTTCTTAGAGAAGCTTAAATCTAGATTTCCATATTTATAAAACAGGGGATTTCGTCGACAAGTCCTTCATTAAAGTCATCGACGAGACCCTGTATTCGTCGACGAAATTCTGGCTGCCCGAGAACCTCTCTCGGTATTTTCTCGTCGACCCAGCCCTGTGTTCGTCGACGAATTTTCCTATGCACTCGTTGACGAGGCCTTGTATTCGTCGACGAGTCCTGGCAATTTCCTTAAAATTATGGTTATTCCCCAAAATGCAACGTCATCGACGAACGCTCCGTGTTCATCAACGAAGTCTATGGCCTCTTCCTGTTTCTGTTTTTATTTCTCTCCCTCTTATTATTAAAATCATATTATTCTTCGGGTCACTACACAAGCTGTGGTTCCAGTATCATATATATAATTTATAGCAAAATATAGTAATATGTGCAATTCTAGTATTTTTCACAATTCAGATAATCATATTGGGTTCACACCGGTGTCTTTCCACTCAGTTTACCCCTTTTTGTTTACTGATACAGCTCGGTGTATCACTGGCCTCTGTTTTCCACATACTCAGTATAACAAATTAAAACTCTGTTCCCATAATCTATATCAATAGTATATAAAATTTATACATTTCCATTTCAACACACTCAGTATAATAAATTGGAACTTCGTTCCCATAATCTATATCAATAGTATAAAAAATTCATACATTTCCATTTCAACATATATCACACGAGTTTAGTCCAAAAATCCGCTAAATGATATAAATCCAATAAACATCATTTGAAAAGAAAAGTAAAGGATTCAAGCATCTCCTAATACAATATAAATGCAAGTAAGTAATTTTTGTAAAATTTGGAAATCATATGCCAAAATCCTCGTTTTTACCAAAACCGTAAAGTCATAAAACCAGCATTTCTACTTGGTAGAATTTAGAAAATATGCAGTTAAATCATACATATAAATATAAACTAGCTTTTTAGCAGTTTAGTTTTCCAAAAATGCTGTTGTAATCAAATTTTCCCTACCTTAAACTCGAAACAAAACTTCGTACGAAACTAATCCAAACCGACAACCCGGGATCCTCAAAACCTAAAAACCACAGAATATAATCTTACTATATTTTCTACTACTATCCAAATATCCAATCAAAATTAAGATCAGATCCTTACCTCGATTTTTGGGAAAACCCGAAAAATCCTCAAAATAACGATTTGATCTGCTAAAGTTGTAAAACTTCTTCTTCTGATCCCCGCAGCAACTTCCGTTTTTAGAAACGGGCATCGAACGGCGAAGATCCTTAGAGAGAGAGAGAGAGAATTGCAGGTTAGAGAGAGAGAGAGAGAGAGAGAGCTTTTGGGAGCAACCTTAGCCCTTAAGCAACCAAAATTGATATTTATAGGGTCTTTGACCAAGTCCAACTCGTCGATGAATCCACCACACAGCTCGTCGACGAAGCCATCCCTTCGTCGCCGAGCCCAAGTTCAAGATATTTTCTGACCCGCTCGGTATTTGCTCGTCGACGAGGCTCTGAATTTCGTTGACGAGGATCTGAAGGACTTCGTTGACGAACATGACCCTTCGTCGACGAACCCAGCTTATACAAGTTTGGGTCTTTACACCAAGTCCCTCTAGAAATTAGGACTGACGTCCTGTAGGACCTGAAACAAAGGTTGTATGTTGGGGTGAGACAGTTCTCAGTAAGGTGGAAAATATTACATCAATGTGTGACAATACATATTCAAACCAGTGGAAAGCAATTACATATGTATAGCATATTCTCAATGTTGTAATATAGGATATATATATATATATATTTCTAGCAATAGATAATTAGGCATCGCTACAAGTGAGAGTTCCCGAGATTAGGGTAGGGTACTGGCCCATACATTGTACGATCCCTCCACCCAGTACTCAAGCCTGTGACTTTACCCATTTAGTTTTTAAATCACTTATATGCATATTTAGAACACTGCCCAATTTAGAAACAATAATAACAATTTCCAACACTACCCCTTGGCTCAGGTTATGCGATTTACTATAGTCTGACAGGAACCACTTGGTCCATTAATCCACCAGTGGCACACTCCAAATCCAGCCAACTATCTCAATACCCACACTGAAAATCAAATGTGTGGTTGCACTGTATCCAGTATAAAGCAATGGAACCGTGCTTAATCTTTGTAAGGCTTCATATAACGTTGAGCTTTTTAAGGCTCTCTTATAACGGTGAGCTTTTTAGGCTCTCATATAACGGTGAGCTTTTTAAGGCTTTGATAGAAACAAGTTTCAGTTTCAAATATCATATATACAATTTATAATATAACGAATTAACTTGTTTCAAATTCACAAATCACCTGTACAGTTCCTGTATTTCACAAACTCATTCATTCATACTATGGTATAAACCGACGCACACATTCTCAGTTTAACCTTTTTCACATACAAAGTTCGATATATAACCGGCACCTATTTTCCACATTTTTAGATAGAAAAATGGAACTTCAGTTCCCATAGTTCATATACGTATTCAAACAGATTCAGTATATTCCATTTCATATCTCATGTCACACTCATTTGATCAAAAATCCGCTATATATAGTATATAACTCGAAAAGTAACATTTAAACGTAAAATAAGGGGTTCAAGCATCTCCTACGTTAATTTTAATGCAAATAACAAAGTTTTGAAAAATTTGGAGATCATATGCCAAAACCCTTATTTTTACCAAAACCGTAAAATCATAAAACCGACATTTTTACTCGGTAAAACTTTTTGAATAAGTAGTAATTAAGTGTATATAAATATAAGCTAACTTTTTAGCGATTTAGTTTTCTAAAAAAACTTATGTAAATAAATCCCCTTACCTTTTTCCGAATTCCGAAACATGAGCTACTCGGCTCCAAAACAACGAACCGAGTTCTCAAAACCTAAAAAGCAAAGAACAGTACTTTAATATAATCATATTTACTACAGATCTACCAAACCAAAAACGAACTTAGACCCTTACCTCGATTTCGGGATGAAACCCGAAAATCCTCAAAATCAAGATCCAATCCACTATAATCGTAAAGGTTTTCCTCCTGATCCACATAGTAACGTTGCATCATGGATTCGAGTGACGAACAGCGAAGGATCAGAGAGAGAGAGAGAGAGCTTTTGTGATTTCTTAACCCTTAAACAACCAAAAATGATATTTATAGACCCCTTGATTCGGTCAAACTCGTCAACGAATGGTCGACGAGACACAAAATGCTCTTCGTCGATGAACCTTTATCCAATATTTTTCCTGTTAGTCGAGATCTCTTCGTCGCCGAGGCTCTAAATTTCGGCGACGAGAACCTTGGTTTTGTCTACGAAGCCTATTAAAATTACTTTTTTACCCTTTTTCTTATTTTACGGGTTCAGGTCTCTACATAATGGTGGTGAATATTTAGGACCATTTGATGAGTATTGCAGAGCTCAAGGCATTCAACATCAGAAAACTCATCGATTGAATGGTTTGGCAGAAAGGAAGAACAAGACTCTGATAGAGAGAGTGAGATGCATGTTATCACATGTTAAATCGCCAAGATCCTTTTGGGGTGAGGCATTGAGTACAATAGTTTACTTGATAAATCTCTCTCCATGTATTCCCTTGTAGTGTGACATGCCAAAAAAAGTTTGGAGTGGGAAAGATGTTTCCTATCATCACTTAAAAGTGTTTGGCTGCAAAGATTTTGTACACATTCTTAAGGACGAGAGATCAAAACTTTGATGATATTTTTTCTCCAATTGTGAAGATGTCATCTATCAAAGTGGTGCTCGGTTTAGCAGCTAGTATGGATTTGGAGATAGATCAAATGGATGTGAAGACTGCCTTTCTCCATGGTGACTTGAAAGAAAAGATTTACATGGAGGAACCAAAGGGTTTTCAGGTGAAAGGAAAATAAAATCTAGTTTGTAGGTTAAAGAAGAGCTTGTATGGGTTGAAGCAAGAACCGACGCAATGGTATAGGAAGTTTGAATCGATTATGGAGCAGCATGGTTAGGAAAAACTACTTCCGATCTAGTGTTTTTATTAAAAGATTTTTTGACAGTGATTTTATTATTTTATTGATCTATGTTGATTATATTCTAATTATTGGCCATGACATGCATAAGATTAACAGGGTGAAGGAAGATTTGAGTAAGTCTTTTGCCATGAAAGACTTAGGGCAAGCAAAGAAAATCCTTGGCATGGAAATCGCTCATAATAGGAAAGCTAAGAAGTTGTGGTTGTCACAAGAAAAGTACATCGTGAAAGTGCTTGAAAGATTGAACATGGAGAGGGCTAAGGCTGTTAGCTCTCCTCTTGCTAATCACATCAAGTTGAGTTCCAAGCAATGTACTTCCACCAATAAAGAGAAGGAAGAGATGAGAAGAATTCCATAAGCTTCAGCAGTTTGAAGTTTGATGTATGCAATGGTTTGCACAAGACCAAACATAGCTTATTCAGTTGGTGTTGTTAGTAGATTTCTCTTTAATCCTGATAAAAAGCATTAAAATGCTGGGAAATGGATTCTCGAGTATCTATGAGGTACTTTCTCCTTATGTGTTTGCTTTGAGAGTGGAAAATCTTCATTGATTGGTTATACAGATGCAAACATGGCTAAAGATGTTGATACTAGAAAGTCCACATCAGGGTACTTGATTACTTTCATAAGGGGAGTTGTCGCTTTGCAATCAAAGTTACAGAATTGTGTTGCTATTTCTACTACTGAAGCTAAGTTTATTGCAGCCATTGAAGCTTGCAAGGAAGTGTTGTAGATGAAAAGATTCTTGTAGGAGCTTGGGTTCAAACAAGAAAGGTATATGTTGTATTGTGATAATCAGAGTGTGATTCATCTTTGTAAGAATCATACTTTTCATTCTCGATCGAAACATATTGATGTGAAATATCATTAGATCAGAGATGCACTAGATTTTGACTTATTAGAAATCAGAAAGATGTATACTAATGACAATGGTTCAGACATGATAACAAAATCCTTATCAAGGGGAAAACATAAAATGTGTTACATGATTGTCGATATGGTGAACTTCTCCACATAGTCAGGAGGGGGAGATTAGTTGGGTTTCCCTCCTCTGTGGAGGATGGCCTACATGTAAAAATAATTCTCTTGAAAGTCTTGGTCAATGCTCAAGTAGAATTTATGTCCAAGTGGAAGTAAAGAGCCTTTATGCTTTGGTATCCCAATTGTTGTCTTGGAAAGGAGTGGGTCTTTATTAGTTGAGTGCAGCTTTCTTTGGAACATGGAGGGTCATTTTTTTAGAAGTAAATAAATACTTTTTTTGGGAAGCTATTTTTGTAGAAAAATAGAGCTTTGTGCATCCTTGGGACAGCTAAGAAATAGAGAGGGAGAAATAAAATTATTTACTGAAAATTCAGGATTGAATGTGTTTGTGCAGTCAGATTGATCTTGACAATCAAAAGGTGATTTCTTGTCCGATTGAGCGAAAATTTTGATTGACGAGTTGTTTATGACTCATCCTTATTTATTCCGGTCGATCTGATTGTCATTTTGAGCTTTGAAACTTTGGTTTCGTGACTTGGATAGCAGTCCTAGTTTTGGGTGAGACCTCTCCATTTCTCATTCAAGTTTGATTCCACCTTAATGTTGATGCCTCACATTATTTTTCTATGCCAAGAATTTGTGATTCTTGATTATTTTTGTTGATGCATGCCTCTAGTTTTAACTAGGCAAGACCTATAGTAACCTACTAATTTGAAATAGTGGAAGATTGGAAGTGGACTTCGGTCCTGTGGTTTTCCCCTTCACACCGAAAGGTTTTCCACATAAATCTTGGTGTTCTCTTTGTGATTATGGGGCTAATTTTGTGTGTTTGGTTGTTATCTATTTCTGTTTTTAGATAATTAATTATTCTATTTAGTGTTGATTGGACTTGGGGAAGGTTTTTTTGGACCATTGTGTTTTGGACATAACCTCCATAACCCACCTCTTCCCCAACAGAATTTGTATTGACAAAACTCAATGCAGTTTTATATACTATTTTGTATCCAAATTCATATAAATATAAATCTGACATGCGAACTCTAAAATCCCAAATACAAAGTAAATATGTTTGGTTTGGGTTTGGAATAAGTTGAGAAGATGCAGCAATGATAGAAACGATTATTGGTTTATTTTCAAGGTCAAAACATGGTAAGACAGAAAAAGAAGACTGTTGTTAGAAGTCGTGTTTGAGAGCAAAAATTTAAGATTTAGATTTTAATTTGCATGAATTCATGAGAATCCCAATTTAATTTTATATTAAATTTTATTCAAACTTACACAAACCTAAATTTGAAATCTTAACTTTCACTAACAACTAAAATCATTCATAAAAAGAGACATTCATTCCAACTTTACCCATTCCAAGAGTTGGAGGAACCTATCTCCAAATATTGGGATTGCAAGGTTGATCACATCTACAAGGAGGCAAACAATTTTACAGGTTTATTAATTTCAGAGAGTTTAAATTTCAATCTTGGTCTAAGCAGGTTGCATAATTTCCAATTAAGTATTAGGCCCAACTTGCATATTGATTTTGAGAGAATCACCTTCCCTAGAATGCTAGTTGTCACTTAGGCTCCTTTTGGCTCTAGCCCCATTGAGAGGGGTAAAAAAAAAGTCCAATTTTATATGGGTACTGATGGAAAATTTATTTAAATGATACTGAGTCTTAGTCCAAAAAGTAAGGGGTACCATGCTTAAACCTAGAGCTCACGGGTTTAAATCATCAAAACCTATTTAAAAGTAAAAATGAGGCTTTGACATCATGCCATTCCTCAGACTTCTACCGTGGGAGTAAATGACTTTGTAGTCAATTCATTCTTTTGACAGTAGAATTATTTAAATAGGCCGTGCACATCATAATTTGCAACCATTGTCAAATTTCTACTTGTTAAAAAAACAAATTAATTTTTTTACAATATGCTTTTAACTTTTTGTATTGCTCTAAAAAATGACCTACATTTTCCTTTTCCTTTTCCAAAACCATTGAATTGAATGAAAAATAGATTAAATTATAATCAAATAATCAGGATTGAAGATCATGAAAAGTGAATGTTTAAGGACTTGCATACTTGTGCACCTCACTAACTTTGAAGTTAAAGAAAAGTGATTTAAATATAGTTATATTCATAGAGAAAATTTATTTAATAAAGTAGTTATACTCAAATAAAATTCATTTTTGAGAAACTATAACTAAAACTCTTCTTAATATTTTTCAACTTGACAAATTTTAAGAATTATTTTGAAAAGGGGGCAAAATTTTTACAGAAAATTATTAATGGAGCAAAAAAATATACACTTATTTAGTCTCCCAAAGGTCGTTCAAGTGGTAAACTCAAGGCTTTCCTGGTTTAAATATCAAGCTCGAGCCTTAAGAGTTACAACTTTTCATGGACAAAAATAGAGAGACATCCCCGTCCCAGTGAATTAGTGTGGAGTATCCAAAGAGTCTCGACCACCACCACTTTCAAAAAAAAATGCATTGATTTCAGCATGTTTTGTCACGCGAGCCTTCCTCAATTCACAAGTCTACATTCTCCTTTTCTGAATATTATTTTCCTAATTATAAATATAGAAGGAAAACTTAAACAACAGATTCCGTAGACATTGATCCGGATTTCTCTGTGCATTTGTATTTGTACGTGCTGTTTTATGTACTTTGGTCTTTCTTGAGTTCCAAAATGGTAATAAATATATAGAAAAAAAGTAATGCTTGTTTTTTGGAAAGGAAGCAGAGACATGTGACTGATCTGTCTGGTTACCCAAAGTGCATCACACCCAGTACTTGCGGTTCTTTGGATTTGAATTTATGTTCATTTGCACAAACATTATGTTCAAATGCATTCAATTTTAAAATCGGGAATTCCTTCTCCCAAATACAAATCATTTATGGGTTTTGCTTTTTTGGACTAGCGACGTTTTTTTGAGATTTAATGTGTTCTCTGTTTTCTTGCCAGAACTTTCCTTTTCCTTAGGCTGGTGGCCTTTTTCTAGCCCAGTCTTTTCAACTTGAGAGGCTCTCCCGTACTATCTTCTGTTGGTAATTTCACAAATTTTAAGCAATTAAAAATTTTCAAAAAAAGAAAAAGTGATGCAATAATCACAGCATTTCTTGCACAGACGAGACAAGCTTTTTATAACATTCAAATTGCTTAATTAAGCACACAAAATCAATACAACTAACACTAGTTTCATTCCACATATATAGCTAAAAGAGAACAACCACCTGCAACATTATATATATTTATATATAGTACTAAATGAATGATCGATCTTCCAGCAACAGTAGGATTCCTCACATTGCAAAAACCTGCACTGACCAGAATGCCACAAGCCCAGATAAACTGAGAGAACCAGCTGCTAATAAATTGCGAAAACATGCCTCTGATGAAAGAGGCAAAGAAGACCCAGATGGCAAAAGTGCAGAAGCAGAGTCAGGTGCACCCTCCTGATCCGGGTTCGGCGGGCTTGCGCTCGCCGGAATGGTCGGCACGAAAGGGTACTCCACCGGAGAAGCAGAGGACCCTGCACCACCTGGAGAAGGCAGAAGAGGAGAAATGTCTGGGGACGCTGGCTGTGGAGAGCTTGGCAGCAATATTGGATTGGGAGGAGATGCTGGTGCAGAGGCAGGGGATTTCACATGAGAAGAGGATAAAGATGGTAAAGGTGCAGCCAAGGCCATGATGAAGGCCAGCAGAAACCAAAAGAAAGCCATACAAATGATGAAGGAATCAATCAAAGTTTAATTAAGCTCTCCTTGGAGACAGCAGTTAATGGAACTGCAATTGATGAGAAAACTACAGGGGAAAGAAATCAACTGAGAGGGTATCTGAAACTAAACCCGGCTGGCTGGTGGGAGTCATGATTTATTAAAGAGGGGGGCTGGGTGGGACCAAGTGCCACGTGGGCGCAGATTACTGGACAGTGATGGGAGTGTACAGGTTGGCACCTAGGGGTAAGGAGGGGAGACAGAGATAATAGAAGGTAATGTTTGTTTGTTTTGATTGAAAGGTTTGTTAGCAGAGGATTCTCCTTGGCCCAATTTTCTAAAATATTGGCCTCGGTGACCCTACCATTCCCTCCTATTCAATTTAAAGAAATTGAGGTCGAATAAACAAATAATATGTTATTGGAATTGGATTGAGACGTAGACTTGTATTTAATCTGAGAGCTGAGTTGAAAATTCTAACACGTACACACAGGAGTGAGGCATCACATACTAAAAAAAAAGCTCATCATAATCTCACATTGAAGTGTACCAAGAAAATTTAGGCTATGTAAAATTGATTTAAGAGTTTAAGAGTTGGGTACAAATACCAAAGGGCGGCGTATGTATGTTGGACTTCACATTACTAAAAAGAAAAAAGGGTAAAGATAATGAAGTGAGAGAATTTCTCAAATAATGAATGTGATAAAGCAAACACCTAGAGACCGCAGAGCGGGTTTCTTTCTGTCACCATGACAAACGTAAAATGCTGCCCACAAATCACGGGGACCAACTGTATATATTTCATTCTATTGTCAAAAATCAATGAATCAATATCGGTGGGCCAAACTTTACCCACAGAATATGATCACGTGAGATCCCACGGGCATCCTAAATTCTCTCTCTCTCTCTCTCTCTCTCTCTCTCTCTCTCAAGTTCACAACCCCTGGAAAGTCTACTACTTTCCAATAGATGCAGTTCTGGAGCCCACACACAATCATGAATATTTTCATTTAGGTCAAAGAGAAATAGGAAACATTTAAACATCACTTTGCTTTGTGAACTAGAATGAGTTCTAAATAAGATAGAATAAAAATTTAAGAGAATGTTCGGGTTAAGATTTTATTTTTAAAAAAATATTTTTTTTTTCTTATATTTTTTTTTACTATCAAAAATAAAAATTTATTTTAATAAGACTAAAAATTAAGAAAAATTAAATATTAATAATATGTAAAATTAAAATTTTGTTCATAAATTTAATATATTTTTTACTTTCCTTCTCACTTTCCTTCATAACCAATGTTTGAAAATATTTTCCTTTTATTTCTCTAATATTTTCCAAATTCTAAATGACCATAAATAAAAGTCTAAAAATTATGTAATAAATTTGATTTTCTTTCTCATGATTCGATTTCACTCCTATCTACCAAGCATGCACTAAATCTTTAATTGTAAACATCAAGCTGGAAATTATCGTGGCGTGATCCTGGAATTCAATATGCTCTAGTTTTTTTTTTTCTTTTTTCCATTGCAAAAATCAATTTACTTCTCCAACCCTACAGTTGAGTGGTTCTTACGCAAATCACATACCGTGTAACCAAGATGCCTATTGAGATTGCAGCTGCTGGAGTCATCGGCAGCCGCACCAACTACCTGCTTATGCTGAATTTTGAGCTGCAATTGGTGGAAACTGACAACCACCTTCACTTAGATTGCCCACCTTGGTTGACTTGCACCCAATCCATGGCTATAAATGAGATGTATGTGTGTGTTGTTGTGTGTGTGCTGCGTGCATGTGTGCGAGGCAAAACAGAGTGTTGTGTGTGAGAAAGAGAGTTGAGTAAAGAGCAGTAGCCTCCTCATTGTATTATTCTCCCCAGTTATAGTGAAGTTGTGTGTGCTCTGTGTACGTAAGTCAGGTTAGACTGAACCACGTAAATCTAGTGTTCTATTTCTATTATTTATTTTTGCCCGTGTGTGATTGTTGTTCCTAGATCCACCCCAACAATTGGTATTAGAGCGAGGTTGGAGGAAAATCATAGATCCGAAGCAAAATTGTCAGATCAGAGCCTTTGTCCAATAGCTCAAAACTCAATTTTGAGGTCACCATCGTGTTCCTCTCGTCCAAACGAAGCCGACAGTGGTAACTAGAGCTCGAACAAAGCTCAGACGAGGCCGCACACGCTTGCATGCGCCACCAACAGCCAGGCGACGTTTCCACGCGCCGGCAAGTGATCAGCAAGTGGCCTCACGCGCTCCCACACGCTGGCAATCGCCCGATGAGCGTCTGAAGGTTGAAGACAGCCACATCATCGCCACGCAAGCACTGAGTCAGCACATCGTCAGCGCGCCACATCAGTGACCAGTCAGCAGCTGGGGACCCCAGTGCCACGTTAGCTGGTGGGCCCACACATCCACATCAGTAAATGGGCCCTACACAGCCATGTTAGAAAGGTGGGGCCCCACAATGCCACGTCGGTAGCGGTTCCCACCGTGCCACGTCAGCAAACGGCGTCAGTTAACAACGTCACTAGTGTCTTCAAAATATTCCATCAAAAGGGAATATTTCGTTAAAGTTGACTTTGTTTTGTCCAAGTTTGACCAGAACTTTGACAAGGCTTTTCAGAGCCATTTCAGGTCCTTTTTTGAACGACTTAAAACATTTCGAAGGTTTTCGACCATTTCGGATCCAACTGTGTTGTCCATTTGAACTAATTTCGTCTCTAGATTGGTGAATTGAGATGTTGAACGAAAAAAGCTCATAGATTGAGATGTTTGACAACACGAACTTTGGTTTCTGAAAAATGCAGATTAAGAATTACCTATTTGGTAAGGGTTTGCACTTACCATTGAAGAGAAAGTCAGATTCCATAATAGGGGACAAGTGAGAGTTGCTTGACCGAAAAGCTATCGGAGCTATCATAATAATGTTGGCAAAGTTTGTTGCCTTTAACACCAAGCACTTGACAACCACCAAGTCCCTTATGGATGTGTTAACCAATATGTACGAGCAACAATCAACTGCGAATAAGGTACACTTGATGAAAAAATTGTTTACCATGAATATGTCTGCAAGTAAAAGTTTTAGCGGACACTTGAATAATTTCAACGAGTTGTCGGATCAACTCGCCTCGGTTGGAATTACATTTGACAGTGAGATCCGTGCCCTACTGATTTTTGGCCAGCTGCCTGAGAGTTGGAAAGGTATTGTTACTGCGATCAGTAGCTTCGGAAGAAAATCGAAGTTGAAGTACGATGAGGTCTTTAGCATGATTTAGATGGAAAAAATCAGAATGCAGTCGAACAATGCCTCCACTTCAAGTTCAGCCTGGAATGTGGAAAGCTGAGGAAAAGGAAGCGGGCATGGACGATCAAACAATCGCGGCAGATCTAAGACCAGGTGGTCTAGATCTAGAAATCCTCGAGGTTCCCAGGACACAAAAAACGTTAAGTGCTGAAACTGTGGAAAGGCCGGGGATTTTAGAAATCAGTGCAAAGGTTTGAGGAAGGAATCTGAGGCGAAGACAGAAGCAAATCTCGCCTCTTCCTCAGGAGAGAAAGATGCATTGATATGCTCTTTGGAGAGCAAGAAGAACTTTTGGGTCTTAGACTCCGGAGCCTTATTTCATGTCACTTATCGCAGAGATTGCTTAAAGGAGTACACACTAGGTAATTTTGGTAAGGTGTACCTTGGCAACAATTAACCTTGCGACATAACCGGCAAGAGAGTTGTGAAAATCAAGATAAACGGGTTAGTATAGAAGCTAAAGAATATCAGATATATTCCAGACCTGAGAAAGAACTTGATCTCAGTTGGTCAACTGGCAGATAAAGGATACACGACGATATTCATTGACAATGAATGGAAGGTTTCAAAGGTTGTACTAACAATTGCACGAAGTAAGAAAAGCGGAATACTTTATCTAACCTCCAATGCCTTCATGTCTATTTCAGTTATTGCAGGAAATAACGACAACAACATCTAGCACCAACGATTCGGTCACATAAGCGAGAAAGGACTCTGAGTGATGCACTCAAAAGGAAAATTGAGTGGTCTACGGTCGATAGAGATTGACATGTGCGAGGATAGCATATTCGGAAAATAGAAGAGGGTCAGTTTCTAGACAAACACCTGTGCCCCAAAGGAGAGATTAAAACTAGTCCACTCAAATGTATGAGGACCGGCACCGATCTCATCCATAGGTAGAAGGAATTACTTCGTCACATTCACTGACGATCATTCTCAGAAGGTATGGGTTTACTTTCTGAAGTATAAGTCGGAAGTCTTTGATGCTTTTAAGGTATGGAAAGTTATGGTTGAAAATGAAACTGATTTGAGAATCAAGAAACTGAGAACAGACAATGGTGGTGAGTATGAAGACACTAGGTTCAAGAAATTCTGCTATGAGCACAATATCAAAATGGAAAGAACTATGTCAGGTACGCCTCAGCAGAACGACGTAGCCGAGCTAATGAACCAAACGTTGACTGAAAGAGCCAAAAGCATGCGTATCCATTCAGGCTTACCATTGTAGTTTTGGGCAAAAGCAGTCGGCACAGCAGCATACTTGATTAAGTGGGGTCCATCAGTACCATTAGATCACCGTATACCAGAAGAAGTATGGAGCGGAAAAGAGGTGAGACTTTCACATTTGAAAGTTTTTTATTGTGTTGCATATGTACATATCAATGATCATGTCAGAAACAAGCTTGATCCTAAGTCCTGAAAATGCACCTTCGTCGATTATGGTGAAGATGAATATGGGTATCGCATTTGGGATGATGAAAACAAGAAGTTGATCAAAAGCAAAGATGTAATCTTCAATGAAAAGGTGATGTACAAGGACAGACACACAACAGAATCCACTGAACTAGTTCAGAGAGAATCAACCTATGTAGATATGGATGATGCCCTAGAAGGTGTCAGGACGCAACAGCAGAATGCCGAGAATCCTCAGACAGAGGAACTAGTGGAGCAAATCGTCGCACCACCGCCTCCTAGCTCCGAAGCTTAGGAGATGCTCCTCGGCCCCATGTACCAAATAAAAGGTATATGGATTACTTACTTCTTACAGATGGTGGAGAACTCGAATGATATGATGAAGCATGTTAGGTGAAAGATACGAGCAAGTGGGAGCTTGCGATGAAAGATGAGATGAAGTCCTTAAACTCCAACAAAACATGGGAACTAGTTGGATTGCCCGAAGTAAGAAGACTCTTCACAACAAGTGGGTGTATAGGATCAAAAAGGAGCAGGATGGCTCCAAAAGGTACAAGCCTCAGTTGATAGTCAAAAACTTCAAGCAGAAGAAAGGGATTGATTACACCGACATCTTTGCACCAGTTGTGAAGCTGACAACCATCAGATTAGTAAGCAAAAATCCAGCAAACAGGAAGGTGGTGACTACTGAGAAGCTAAAGTTGTACTCAACTTCAGTTGGTCTTCAGGCTTGAAGACAGATATGAGCACATCATTTGCCTATACACTGGTTAAGATGTTACCTCCATCTCCAAGTTGGAGATTGCTAAGATTGCAGCTAGTGGAGTCGTTGGCAGCCGCACCAACCAGCTACTTATGCTGAATTTTGAGCTGCAGTAGGTGGAAACTAGCAATCACCTTCACCTACATTGCACACCTTGGTTGACTTACACCTCCCCCCTCCCCCCCAATCCATGGCTATAAATGAGATGTCTGTGTGTGTTGTTGTGTGTGTGTTGAGTGCATGAGTGTGTGAGGCAGAACAGAGAGTGTTGTGTGAGAAAGAGAGAGAGTTAAGTAAAGAGCAGTAGCCTCCTCCTCCTTGTATTATTCTCCCGATTATAGTGAAGTTGTGTGTACTCTGTGGACATAGGTCAGGTTGGACCGAACCACGTAAATCTATTGTTCCATTTCTGTTATTTATTTTTTCCCGTGTGTGATTATTGCTGCTAGATCCACCCCAACAATGCCTACATGTGACACTGTCCAGTCCTTTGGGTTGTTTTTTTTTTTTTTTTGCACTCCCCCTTGTTTTCCTTGCTTTACAATCTAAAACCCCAGCTTAACAATTCTAAGTTAGCATATAACCAACAGCCCAAGCTACCACTCCGTGAATTGAAGAATAAACCCACAAACATGATAAGCTAGAGCCCAAAAAATAACCCTTTTCTCTATTTTCGCTCCATTGTTTGCCTAGATATAATATGACATGTGAACTGTGAACCTGCTGGTTCAATTTAGTTTCAGGGAGTCTTGAGCTAAAGGTTACAGATCACGTACAAATGGGTTCAACTCTATTCTAGCAAGTACATGCTGCAAGCTTGTCCTAGAATCATCTTTACTCCACACGAAGATCTAAGACACTTCAGAGAAGCATTGGCACAGAGAAACATACGAGCAACCTTCTATTAAATGGTTCTAATAGATTTACAACAGAAAATGAGTGCAGCTTGGACAGCTCATTGGATTGTGAATAAATTACATCTGTTTTGACACCGACACTCCGAACATCCACAAAACCAAAGAACTTGTGGGCCAATCAGCAGCCCATGAATTCCTTAAAATTTTTCATGAAACAAGTATAAGCTTGGGACTTAGAGTGTGTTTTTCCCTTTTTCCATCTCATTGTCCTATTAGATAATTTATTCTTTGTGCTTTCTAACTTTGTGCTTAGGGACCAGAATAAAATCAAATGTGCCTTAGAAAAATTGTTGCTTAAGCAATATTTGTCTTTCTTAGTCATTATACATCTGCACATCATCCTTATTAACCTCTTATGAAGCAGAATGGTTGCATAAAAAACAATGAGCCAAACTAGCTATTTGCAGGAAGAGCTACTTTCACAGCCTTATACACGTGCATTTTTAATGGCATAATACCTGGCGTTTTCTGTTTCTTTAACATTGAAAACACAATCTCACAAAAACAAAAACAAAACCAAAAAAAAGGAAAGAAAATGAAATTAAAGAATTCACTGAGTTGATTGAGAAGCATAGAGGCACTCACATGTAAATTCTATTCACCAAATTCTAGAAAAATAATAGTGAATTGAACATGTCAATGACATTATAAGTACATATATTATACAAAGGCCCGCCAAGGCTGGACTGCACAGTGGTAGATATGCAGAAGGGAAAAAATGTACTCACTCAATACAAGCTTGGTCTAACATGATTTTTGGAAAGCAAAGGACTTTCATGACCTTGTGAAGAGTCAATTGAATTACTGTCCCTGCAAACATGAGAATTAGTCATGCTAAAGAAATTAAAAATCTTTTGAAGCAAAATAAAGTGAAGGACAAACCAAGAGAACAACCTCAAGAACTTCAAAGGCAACGTGGCAATCGCTGCAACTCAGACGACACAAGCAATGCAGAATCTGCTACACCAGGTATTCTTGAACTTCTAAGCTCAAAAACAATGGCTTCAATTTTTGAAATCTCTGGTATAGATATTGATAATATCATCGCATGTGACAAATACTGCTTACAGGAATAACCAAGAGCATGCAACATCCGTAGAACCACCAATTGACAGATGCCCTTAGTACACCAAGACTCAAGAATTACGCTAACCTTGGGAAGATTGGTTAGAAAACCAGTAGTGGCTTCCCTCGGAGCTGCTTTAAGTAACAAAACAATGCATTCTGAAGCTATATCTGAAATATTTGTTTCATGAGAACCACTCAACTCGAGCAAAACCCCAACATTGCTCCCAAAGTCCACTATATCCCTTATGCATTGTTGCTGATCAACTACACATGCATCAGGAGAACCATTACACAAGAGATTAGGTTCTTTTGAATAGAGAAAACCTTTTCTGCTACTGATTGAGCGTAGAAGGAATGCCCTACACAGACCAAGAGTTGGTAAGATAAAATCTTCCATTTCCTTTGCATTCACAAATTGCAGCAGGTTGCCAATCCTCCTGGCTACTTTTAACTGAGAGAGAATATTTGTTTCCATCTCAGGAGCAGATGCCAAGGCCAGACAGAGCTTAACATTGTTTACATTCGCACTTGATAGATCACCAAGCAAAAACTCAAAGCATCGTGAAACTGTCTTCAGATCTAAAATATCCGAAATTTTAATGTAATTGAACTCAATTAGCATCACAAGAAGCTTCTGAGCATACATGGGAATGGGATCTTCGTCTTCAATCAATACGGGATAGAGAGGGAGGAAATGATCGTTAGATATAGACTTTAAATCCTCCAGTATTTTATTGTCTTCTGATGGTTCATTCAAGAAAATGAGCATCACATCAAACAAAATTTTCAGGCACAAGAATCTGGCATCTCCATCTTTATTGCCCTTGTACAGAACAGCCAGCCTTGGAAGAACTTCCCGAGAAAAAATGTCAGGCCACTCAAGAATCACAGAGGGCTCCTCTGCAATAGACTCAAGAACTCGAAGAAGGGTTATCTGGAAGTCATCCCTGCCCTGAAAATTAATAAGAAGAATACATACATATCATCCCCCATCCTATCCGTAAAAATCAATGTCCCAATTATGCTGTCACACAATCATCTATATTTTTCGTAGAATCAGTACAATATTTATGGATCAGTTATTGTTTATTAGAAAAATATATCAAACAACTAAAAAGCAATTATTCAATCACTGATACTAAAGAAATACAAACATGTAAAGTGAACCTTAAAATGCTTTACCGTTCAAAATGAATTGTCATTCGAACTCACATCACTTTCATACCAATCAGATTATCATCCCTGTTCATTGGGTCTGTTTGGTACCATTTTGTTTTTTGTTTCCAGTTTTCTAACTCTGTTGCCAGTTTTCAAATGTTTTCAAAAGACCTGAAACCAGATCCAGAAACAGAATACTCCAACATGCAGGGTTAACTTCTGTGAATTAAATCATTCATATACATATTTATTAATTGAAGATATGTTAAAATGACTGTGGATTTAAAATATAATTAAAATAAAAATATCCATAAAATTTATAAAAATATGGTAAAAAGAAAGCTATTTAAAAAATATTTTTTACTATTTTCCAATTTTCATGTACTATTATTGTTCTAGCAGTAATAAAAAGTAACTTTTTAAATATAATAATTGAGTAGAACAATTGTACTAATTTTTTATTGTAATATTTTTAATTTGTATTTTATTTTTATTATTTAAGTAATGTTTTTTACTTGTTATTTGGTTCAAGGACAAAAATGAGCATTTGTTCAATTTTTAATTTATACTAGTTTAGTAGTTTTATAAATTTAAGGTTGCTGATTTTCAATTTTAGATTTTGTTTCTGGCTTTTAGTTTTCATTCCTAGTTTTCTTTCTTGTAATTTTTGGCAGTTTACATGAAATGGCCCCTTATATTATGCAACACAGTACTCGACAATGTCCAAATTAGTGATTAATCAACCAACAACAGAATAACCTGTTTATGGCATGTGCATTGGGTGACTGCTTGTCTAAGCATTTTGGCAACTAAAGCATGCCTTTGTTTCACTTTGCTAAAACATCATTCAGGCTTCCAAGCAAGCTGCACATTGCATTATGTTTCCAATATTTGAATATGAAGGTTGAGAGATGCAGCCAATTATGGAAATTCAAGACAGATTACTTCATTGTGTCATAAAGTTTGGCTTCTCTAAGACACTAAAGTTAAGAACATCAAGTCAAAGGAGCATATAATGGAAATCACTAAAATAAATGCAAAATGCAGTCTACATTTACCTGAAATGGCGACTCCACAAGCTTTATTAGATTGGCTAACTGCTGCAAGACTTGATGAGTTATCACTCTGCGTTTAAAAGACGAGCTTCCAAGAAGATGGAGAACAACAGGAAATAAATGAATGTTCGTTCTTGCCGCAGCTCGACTAGTAAGGGCAGGGATCGGCCCATGGCGTCTTCCACTCATAATCTGCTGAACGTCTCCAGCTATAGTCTCGAGCAAGCCTGGCACAACAGACGCCACAACATGCAAAAAAGCATCCAAACATGGCTGCACATAATTATCTTTCTCTTTTGTCAGCCTATCAACTGCTGAGAGCAACCTTTGGTTGCAAAAAAAATGTAACAACCATCTCCTACTGTGCTTGCTCAGAAGAGCAACAAAAAGAAGTGATTTTCCCCTTAAGATTTCACTTCCCTGTTCAATGAGAGACAGAAGACTTGGGAAAAGATTTTTATCCTCTGCTAAGGGCACAAGGTACCGACTAAAGTTTGTAAACATATGGCTTCCGAGCATTGCCATGTTTAAGAGGTTTAAGCAAATTTGTTGCTCACGCGGACTACCTTTGACAAGGGCAGAAGCAGTGTCCTTGAATGAGAGTTTCTCTATAACTGATTGAACAATTGAAGGGCTAAAACAACCTAGTCGTACCAAACATGACCCCGCAGTAAGCCTTGTGATCTCCTGTTTCCCCACAGCCCTAAATATATAACATAGGTTAGTTATCACATCCTGTCTAGTAAAGCGAGCTGCCCAGTTGCCTCCTTGACTGCAAATGTTTTCAATGGTTCTCAATGCATAAAGTTGAGTCATATCATCCTCTCCTTTCCGCAATATTGATGACACCAATGAAATTAGTGAACTTGAAACCTGCAAAGGAAATAAGGCTCCATTAGAATAGTTATAAAAATAAAAAAGGAACCAGGAAAAAATCAGAAGAAAAAATAAGCACATAGTAAGCTCAAGGCCATGCATTTGGTACAAACTAACAGCTCACTCAATGGACCACCTCTACAATTATAAATAATAACAAAACAATGGAGGAATTTGAGTACACAAAAGTATGAGACAATAAGACAACTTTTAAATCAGATTGAACTGATTTAAAATGTGAAAAAAGTTCTCTCAAGGGACTTTCTCTACAACTGTAAATAATGGTTCCAAATTAAAGGAAGGATCTGTGCACAGAAAAAATAAAACAGTATAAATCAATTAATCGATTTGAACTTATTTAAAAGACCAAAAAGAAACCGAACAAGTCCTTCATACAAACAGAAAGATGATGGAAATAAGTTTGGAAGCTAACCTGCCAACCAGATGCAGACCGGTTGTCCTTCGATGGAGATTCCAGTGGATTGTTTTCTCTAGTATGTTCATTTTGAGTGGCTATATAGAACAGCAACTCTCCCAAAGCAGCCATGGAAAATCTCCTCACTTTTTCTTGTTTGTCTCTAAGACCATCCGTAAGTGAACCTAAAATTCCGGAACTTGCCAAGTCATCTTTAATGGATGTAGAATGCCGAACCAACAAGCCAATAAGCGAAGCAAGTTGTACACGCAAAGCTAAAGCTTTCGGCTGTCGGAACATCTTGACAAGCAGCAGCATTACTGGCCCATTAGTCAACATGTTGGCAGCATCAGCATTACTGCTCAATATCTCAAGGTATCTGATTAGATTTTGCTTCTCTGCAATTGTAGTGTTCCCATTAAATATGGTTATAATTCTGCTGTTGAATGCATCCAACTGCTCGTTAGACATCTTCATGATATCAGATGCTGGCAGTGCATCAAAAGGAAGTGAATGAACTGCGTCTGATACTTTATCAGCTTTTCTGCTGGGCATTACTGGTTTGACTGAGAAATCAGATGGATGCCAAAGCACCTGAGATAGATTACTAGATGATTTTAAAGAATCAGAGTCGAGAGCACATGCTGAACCTTCTTTAGCCCTCGGAACTTTGGTTTGAGGGCCAACAGTTGGTGAAGCAGTAGCCGCTTCCGAATGCTCTAAAGATGATTCTTGTTCAGTTTCCTTCAAATCATCCATGACAGGCATATTAATCATGGTTGAATCTAATTGATTTGCATTATTTTCCATATCTAATATTTTTCCTTGTTCCTGATTTTGAGTAGATTGTTTTTCTTCAGGAGAACATGCAGAACTATCAGACCCATCAGGTTCATCCTGTGCCTCATCCACAGTGTTCTCATTAAAATCAAGTTCCATATCAGTATTTTCAATTTTAACTTCAGCATCATTCTCAGAGCTATTAGGCAAGGGTCTCCGGTAGTTTTCCTTTTCATTCTCCCTCTGTAAGTTTGATTTTGCTATCCTGGACAACCTTAGAATATTTACTCCCCTACTAGCACTTGAGGTATCTTTCTGCTTTTCCTCAACTACTTTTCCAGAAACCTTTATTTGATTTCTGCGGCCACTGGATAGACCCTTAACTGGTGTTTCATAGCCTTTTGATCCTGAAATAGAATTCTCATCGTGTTTTGAAGCTCCTTTTGAATCTTTCTCACGATATTTAGGGGGAGTCTTGTTCTGGAGAGGCTTCTCACCATTACGTTCTGATAGACATGATTTAGAAGAAAGATCAATCATAGAAGTGAAAGCAGGCTGAGGAGGTAGAGGTACTGGAGTGAATTTTGTTCTCCAAAAAGCATGTCCACAAAGCTCAGGCCAGTGTATTCTTTCAGCTGGATCTTTTATGAGAAGAGAGTTGATGAGGTTGACAAAAGAACGACTTGGTATACCGGGGATAGGTGGAGCTGGATCTGAGATAATGGATTTGACCAACTGAGTGAGTTCCCTTCCAACAAATGGAGGCCTGCCTGTATAGCACTCATATAGTACACAACCAAGGGACCACAAATCAGAGGCATAAGAATGAACACCTCCATCCTGAAACAGCTCAGGAGCCATATAAAAGGGAGTTCCACGTTTAGCTTGTGGCAGCTGAATAAGCACACAAAAGGAGATGACATATGTAAGTTTTATGAGAAATAAAAAAGATGTGGCACTTTCAAACTTGATGTACCATGGAACCTAAATCCAAGCTGAACATGAGAAGTGTTGCTAGAGTTCATAAAACCCACCAAGGAAGAAGGAGTTTTAGATATATCACACAATTTTCTCGCTAATCCAAAATCACATAGCTGCATTCCACCAAGTAAAGGAAACTAGTTAGTATACTCATGTGCATAGCAAGAAACGTTTGGAAATATTCCAACAGAAAAGAAGAAGAGGAATGTATAAGTACCTTGGTATGCCCATTCTCATCCAGTAGGATGTTCGATGGCTTTAGGTCACAGTAGATGATTCCCTTTGAATGCAAGAACCTTACAATGACCATTTCCAGCAGATAACTCAAAAATATATACATATATATTGGAAAAACAAAAAGATGAAAGTTAATGAAAATTCCTTACTGCAAAGCTCTAACAAGGTCATGAGCAAGATCATGCACAGATTCTTCTGGAAGCTGACCATCCTGCAGCATGGTAAATAGGCATGACAATAAGCTATTGACATCATGCAGCCTCAATATGAATGGAGCAGTTTTTTTCTCTGCTACATTGTCAGAAATTTATTGAATATGATTTCAGAATTAACTCAATGGATAGAAAAGAGATAAATGAACACACAGAGAAGCCTGTACAATAGTATCAATGGAAAAAAAGCATCGAAGCCTCCAAAATAGTCAAACAGTAAATAAACTAAGTTTCCAAGTCTGGAACAGTAATATTTTTACAATTGCTACCTTTAGCACTTCTACATAATTTCCAATAGGTTTCTCCACTTTTAAAAAATAAATAAATAACGGTCCCGTGCACAAAGCTCCCAGTACGTGGGATCCAGGGAGGAGGCGGACCACTTTTTTCATTTCAAAATTCCATTGAGTTCCTTCCTAAGGATTGGATTGAGCAGCTAAAATTCCACCCAATTTTTTAAAAGGCTTAATCAAGGTTCGCCTTGAGGCTCGCCTAAAGGCAAGGCATGCCTAAAACACCTTGCAGCTCAATCTAAAATACCAAATCCCAAGAAGGCTAACGCATTACATACTGAGGCTTATGCATTTGTACAAAGGGCACACCTTTTGCGCCTTTTTACTTGAGGCTTGCACATTTTGAGTGTGTGATTCTCAACTAAGATTTGGCTAGAAAATATTAACCCCATGTTTATATGAAAGTCATGTCATAGCATGAGTTGAATTCTAAAACTCTTGAACCTCAACCTTTCCAAAACAATTGAGCTGTATCTTAGATCTTGAAAAATAATTTGAACTTTGTAATGTTATAGCTATCTCTTGTCATGATTTACGTAATGAATTTAAGTTAGCTATTTTTCTAAATGGCCAACAAGTAGATTGCAAATTATATTTGATTTTTTTTACATTATATTTGTGATTTTCTTAAATTTTTCTTTATTTTAAAAATATGTAATTTATTTACATAATTTTAATCTAAAAATAAAATCTCAAAAGGCATACACCTCGCCTCGTAAGGGTTAAAGCACCTCGCCTTACGCTTTCACCTTTAAAAACATTGATTCCACCTAAGCAACAGAATTAGCGATAATCAATTATCCCACGATATGGCCACATAACTATCAAAATGGGCTGCACATGAAACCAAAATAAACAAAATGCAATTGGTTCATGGACACAAGTTACGAATATGATGCCTCTGTAGCAAGACCAACTCTAAGGGGTCGTTTGGTATCACTGTCAAAATTAAAGAAACGAAAACCAAAAACTAGAAACATAAACTAAAAATTAGAAACAAGCAACCTGTTTGGTAATATTTATAAAACAAATACAAATTAAAAACTTAATTAAAAAAAATGCTCATTTTCACCTTTAAATCAAAATATTATAAACATATGATTAAAATAATAAAATTACAAACAAATACACATTAAAAAATTACTATAATACAAATAAATTTTATTATAATTATTTTACTTAATTGTTCTACTATAAAAATTTTATTAAACGTGGCAATTGAAAAATAGTAAAAGTATTTTGTAAAATTTATTATAATTATTTTACTTAATTGTTCTACTTTCAAATTTTACTTTACAATAAAAATTTTATTAGACATGACAATTGAAAAATAGTAAAAAGTATTTTGTAACTGGTTTTACTATTTTTTTTAAAAAAAATTATGTATATTTTATTTTAATTATATTTAAATTTATATGATCATTTAATTTTTATTTTAATTTAAAAGTGTATAAAATGAATAATTTAATCTCAAAAAACTATTTCTGGATATTAAAATTTCTGACAATAGGTTGCCAAAACAACTGAAAACCATAAAATTTGATTTTCAGTTTTTTGGCAAACAACTGAAAACTAGTAGCAGAAACAGAAAACTAACAACAAAAAGTTTTTATAATATATTTTTTCACTATGGAGAAACAAAAATAGAAAACAAGAAACAACAATGATACCAAATAGGCCCTAATTTTTCCTTTTCCCTGTGCCAAACAATGCCCTGGTCAACTCTTCAGCCTTTTTCATTTTCTCAAATGTTGTAGGATCATACCACTAATCTATGACAATATCTGCTAACATCCACTTTGACTGATGTATGATAATATTTGTAACATCTATCATTCTGCAGTTTCTCCCTACTTACAAGAAGATTTGGAAACAAAACCAATGAAGTTCATAAAAATATTACAGTAATAATACCTGCCGCAGTAATGTCATGAGATCTCCACCGACACAATATTCCAAAACTAACCACAGATGAGCAGAAGTTTCATACCTAATACAAAAGACAAGGGGAAAATGAAAAATATATATTATTCCACAGAAATCAAAGAAGCGACAAAAGAGTGTGATCCAGTATTTTAATCATCTATCCCCATGCCTAGTACCCAAATGAATCGTGCAAGTTTTTGCATTTCCAAATATCAACAAGACTTACCAAGAGTAGAACTTCAATACATTTGGGTGATCTAGGGAGTGGAGAATCCTTACCTGCAATTATAGAAATTTGGGAACAATTTAATTAGAGCAGTTTAAAGATACAATAAGAACACTACTTCGTAAGACATGATTCAGATCATCTTCAATGGCGAAAACATAACAATAGTAGTCCTTATACAATGTAAGGACGATAAAATAATTCATTTCAAAATGCTTGCTTAGCTAATCAAGCATATACAAAGGGCTTATAATATTATGAATGGCACATTGAAATGGAGTGTGAGCTTGAGTGACAGAAGTCTCTTCAGCTAATACAAATATGATTAACCAAGAATATAGCATTGACACCCAGTTAAGGGGTACTTAAAGACTTAAGGCTAACACACTATCAATGTCAAAAGTCACCACTCCCAAAAAAAGAAATTACTACACTCGATAACATATATTCTATTTTTATTTATGAACGCAACCATCATACTTGAAAGTGATTGCTTTTTGAAAGATTGGATTCATATTATCCATGATATTTTGATTATTTTAAGGCATCATGATAACGAACAGTCAGTGAATGTTCGAATTAGTAGGTTCAAACTTCAAACAGTTGACATCATCTATTGCATTCGCAGGAGCTTTGTGCACCAGGCAGCTTTTTTTTCTTTTTTGAAGTTCACATTTATTGCAACAACAGCGATTCATAATCATGCTATGTACAATCAACAGAATAGTGGACAAGGTGCAGAAACAATGATTGGATTTTGATGCAAATGCATGAATGTTGATTTTCCCAACTCCAAGACAAATAAGACCCCGGAAAAACATTATGATATTTTCATATTTTGTTTGTAAATTAAAATTAATATATTCTATTTTTTGAAAGGCACTAACGCACTGCCCTGTATCATGCATTAGTAGAAAAGGATTCCAATGCAGATTTCAAGCTCAGACAAACACACAATTGTGAACACATGAATCATGGAAATGTAGCAACATATGTATGTAATTGCAATGGAGAAGACAAAACATAACATATGTATTTTTTTGTCCGCGTTTGAGTAGAAATTTGTGCCTTTGTGTGGAGAAATGATTGAACAAGTAAGAATCAGCAACTACATGCAGTTAGAGTCAACCATGATTTTTTCTTGTACAAAAAAACTAATAATTTCATTTTAAAAGAGTTGGAAACAAACATTTTGTAGCTATTTTGAGGAATTACAGTTCTACTGGGACCAGACCAAAGAAACTCCCCTGTAAAACAGAATGGAGAAGTGGAGGACAAAATTGTAGTTGGATCTAAAAACCACTCTACAAATATGCTTCTAGAGCACCTACTTCCTGTGAGATGAAGGTGGCATTATAAGAATGGAAAACATGAAGTCCATGAAACAAACAAAGATGGCTGGGAAAATTTTATCTCATCTCCATCCCCTTCAAATATTAGCAGAACTTATTGCGTGATGGGAGGTCAAAACATTTTTCAGATCTAAAATGAATGAGAACATTTTTTTTTAAAAAAATGCTTACAGACTAAAGTGAGCAGTAAATAAAAATAAAAGGATAGTCCTAGTATGAACTATAGCAGACTCCTACACTATTACAAATAAAAATACAGCTAGTGACTGTTTATCCTCGCTGCCTGGGTTTCAAATTCGACAATTCAAATGTGATTAAATGGTTGAACATATTCAATTTCACAAACTCCACCGGAAATAACAGAATTTAGTCTTAAGTACGACAAATCTAAGATTCGCCTAGTCATGTCAAGTGCACAAAAATAACCATTAAAGAATCGACGATTAATTGTGAAACACTTCAATAAACCCAACAAATTGGACTATAGGGCGCTTACTTCCTGAAGAACCTTGCTCTTCTGCGATTTATCAACGCTCTTGACTGCAAAATATTCTATAGTCTTTTTCTTCCTCCCCTTGTACACATTCTGTACCCAAAATTAAATAAAATAAATAAAGAGTTAAAAAACCGGAGTAGATGCTTCGAATTCTCAAAATGGATGAACCAGAATCGGAAATAGCTAGAAAGAGAGCTACATTACCGAGCATTTGCCATGGCCGATGGTTCCGTAGATGTGATAGTGGTTCATGATCTGTGGCTCAGCTTTTCTAGGGTTTCGTATCTGAAATGAGACTGCGTGCAGAGAGCGGAACAGAAGAATGAGTACCGATCGGAGATGGGAGATAGGAGATGAAGTAAGAAATTCAAATGGAGATTGTAAGCGTATAATTATAGTGAGATGCCTTTACTGATTGCTCGACCGAAGAGAGAGAGAGAGAGAGCCAGGCGGGAACAATATGATTTAAAATCAAACAGGAAATAAAAATGCATTTGCGTGTCCAAAACAGCCGCTGAAGGGATACTTTATATTTTAAATTATAAAATTATATTTTCAAATCTACATAAAAATTAAATTCAAGTTTTAAAATTCATGGTTACAAATATTATTTCATCTTTTTAAATTGGGATTAATCTTCTGCTGTTAGGGTTAGACATAGTTTGATTAATCAACTCGATATGTTCATGAATCATAAATCAATTCGAAGTTTCAATTTGCTAAAAATGCGAATTAAAAAACCAAATCCTTGTAAACATTAATCGTAATTCGATTTATCAATTTTTAGAATATATTCGATAACTAATCAAACCAAATCGTTTTATTTAATTTAAAATTTTAAAGTACTACAAAAGTTAATATTTTCCTCCAAAATAACCAACATGAAATTTTAATATATTCATTATTGAAATCTTAACTTTCAAGTCGTGTTTAGTAATTATATCGAAATTATATAGTAAATTTAGAAATGGGATGTAGTCTTTGTCAGAGTACCCTGTTGTATTTGGCTCGACACATAATCGAAGTTGAATTTGTCTCTTAACCAAAACTATGCGTAATAATTTTAAACTAGAAATTAGATGTTGGAGTACCCTCTTGCATTTGGCTCAACGAAGAAGCGAAGTTCAACTCGTCTCTTAACCAAAACTAAACATAATAAATTTAAACTAGAATTTCTAAACATTCTAATGTATTTTATTCTAATTTAGGTTGAATTATTTTTTAGTATAAAATTGTGTTTCTTTTATGAATATCTAGTCTTACTTAAAAAAAATATTATGAAATAAGGGCTTCTTCCAACAATGCACAACATAATAAATATTGTAAAGGATCAAACAATATCATATGCAACAATTTAAATGGTAAAATACTGAATTATTCAACAACCATAGCAATATAAAGAGAGTAATAATAAAGGCAACGACACCAGGAATTATGTGGTTCAGCAAAGCCAATATTCACTGGAGCAATCGACAAGATATTTTACTATGAAAATCAAAGATACACACTCAATGATTTTCTCTCCTTCTCTCACCCCTCTCTTACTCTCTTACATGTCAAAATATGCCCAAAATAACATATAAAACAAACCCTCGGAGGCTTCCCTCTGAATCCTCAACCGTCACACTATTTACATTCAAAATTCAAATATTTTCTCACAATCTAGGCGCACTCGTCGACAAGTATAAGGGATTCGTCGATGAGCTAGAGAAGACCATTCATCGACTAGTCAACCCACTCATCGACGAGTCTTGAACTCTACAGTTTTCCACCTCTCGGCATCTTCTCGTCGACAAGCACAGTGCACTCGTCGACAAGTCATTGCTGCTACACCAACATATATTTTTCTCCCTTTGTTCATAAGCCCCCACGAAGTATAAGAGCCACACCATAAACAACAATCTCCACCTTGGCAATTATACGCCCCTTAGGAGAATTTGAAAAACATATCTAAGTGCTCCACCTTGAACTTCGAACGCTCGGTTGGGACCGTCTCCCTTATAGCACTTGGAGACATGCACCAAGTCCAAGCAATGCCGCTTGAACTTGCCAATGGCAGTTTTAGCTTTTACCATTAACTCCGATACAGTTGTAGATTCAACACCCGAAGACTTCACCCTACGCTTCTAATAAGATCTTCCCACAAAAGTAATCACAAAAGCTGTAACACCTCGACCCCGAGGGGCCTGGGATGTTAACTTTTTACTAGTGATTTACAGCAGAAGCAAAATAAACTCAATTTATTTTGTATTTAACCAGAGCGCTAATTATCCATATTACAATCATTTATTTCAAAAAAAGAAAAATTACACAAACATAAATATCTGAAACCATACTAATATTTCTAATAAATCTTTATTTTTTTATAATCCCCACCCGCATGCTTGCTAAGCCTAATTTCCGACATGTCTTTCAGAGTTATCTGAAATAAAATATGATTGGGGTGAGACGACGCTCAGTAAGTAAATAAGATTATTATTAGTGTGTGGCCAAAATGAGCTTTTAAAGAATTCCGTAAAACAATATTTAATACTATAACTTCAAGACTGCTTTTAGAATAAACATAAATTGAAAATTTTCTCCATAAAACTTTTGTCATCTATTTCAACAGTAAATTTTTACAATCATATACTATAACTGTTAAATTAAACTTTTAACTTTAAAACTGTAAAAATATTTAATGATAAACATACATATACTTTTCCTTATACGTTTTCCTTAGATCGTCATTTAAGCACTAAAATGATCCTTTTCACGTAAACTTACACTTTTCCTTCAAATCATCAGTAACTTTGTACATGTAATTAAATATGTATAAACATATATTATAAAAACCACCCTTAGGCCTTTTTGCCGTAAGTCATGTTTACCCCCATGACTGGGTTGTGCGGTCCGAAGACTGGACTTAGCTGGCTGGCCGACCAAACTAAATCAACGTACGTAAACTTTAAGTGAGATTTTCCTTATTAAGTTCTGGTCCGGAACCAGGTGTGCACTCAGGAGAAATCCACTAACATAAATAACCACTCTGTAAACAGTGTGGGTGCACTCTGATCCGTATAAATTTTAAGCTGCGGTACCGAGCATCTATAACTTTGAACTTTCGTTGCCATAAGGGGTTTTAAAATCATCTTATTATAATTTATACAATTTAAAATAATATCGTGAAAATCTCATCTTTACTCATATTTTCATAAAAAAATGTAAAGTAAAAATAAACTCATGCCACACAATTTTTGTGTTAAAAATATATATAATTTTATTTTTGAATAGAAATAAATGTTGAAAATTTACCCGAGAGGATTAGAACATTTCTTAACCCAAAAATAGATGCAAGTATATTAAAGATAGAACTGGTATAATTAAATACGCGTAAAAATGAACTCATGGAAATTTTATGGAACTAATTAACATAATTGAAATTTACTTATTAAATAAACTCGGGTATGAATTTTAAATAAAAAAAAAACTAACATAATCAAAATTTACTTACCTTCTTTTACCGCGTGCTACGAACACAATAACTATCTTTAAAAAATAAGATTGGAAAGAGTGGGTGAGTGAGAACTTATTCAAAAATTCTCTCTAAACCACAAATTCTTTCATTCACTAATCCTTCTCTTCCTTGAAAAATTGTTGTGAAAAATGAAGGTTGAGAGCTTCCTATTTATAGGAAAATTTTGGGGAAGAAATGGAATTTATAAAAGTGTGGGGAAATGGGTGAAATTATAATTTTTTTTTAAATTAAAGAATGAGCAAGAGATGGGCAAGGTATGGGTTCAGTATAAGATGGGGATGGAGGCCATGTGGGAGTGCTTGCCACCATTCCCATTAAATAAATTTTTAATTAACTACTTACCTAATTAATTAATCAATTAGTTAATTAATTATTTTATTATTTTATTATGTTTCTTAATCATTATTATCATTATTATTATCATTGTTATTACTTTTAAACTATTTTTAGTATTTATTTATTTTATTATTTATTTTTTAACAAGAATTAAATTTAAATTTTGAAAACTCATGTGGGCCCCACATGGTCTTGTGGGCCCCACACAACTTCGAGACCCGAATGGATCCTACGTAACTCGAATAACTCTTATACGATTTTATGTATCCTACATAACTTTGAGACTCGTGTAAACCTCCATATGGCTTCGGGACTCATGTGGGCCCCACACAGTCTTGTGGGCTCCGCATAGGATACCTATATTATTATTATTTTACCAAATATTTCTACAAATTATATTAGTCAAAATATTATTTTATGTACTTATTTACGTATATAAACAATGTCTTGTGGCTCCAGGACTCATGTGGACCCCACATAGTCTTGTGGGCCCCACATACGATACTTATATTATTATCATCTTATAATGTATTTCTACAAGTTATGTCTGTCAAAACACTATTTTATGTATATATACTTATTTACGTGTACAAACAATGTCTATCCTGTTTATCCTATGAAATTCCATTTTGACCAGACCGACCTCCAGGGAGCGACTAAGCCGCAATGGTCTCTAAGCACTCGCTTAGACAAGGTCTTTCTTAGGCATCAAACATGGAATCAAGGATCCTACAGAAAAACACTTCTGTATTGATATTAACTTAATGACCATTTTTTATTATTTTATTATTATTGTACTTTAATTATATATATATATATATATATTTTTGGGTCATCACAAAAGCTGCTGCAAGTCTTATATCACCGAAGCCCCCCTGCATAGTCCTCAACAAAACTAACAACTGACGGTCCACTCTGTTGCCTGCTGAAATACTCAATTTACACAATCATGGAGGACCTTTGACATATCATGGACATCACAGCCCGTCCTTGGGTATCGAGCGATGGACATTCCATATTGATTCTCCATAGAACCCCCTGAGACAAAAAACAAAGTCTCCTTGCGGTTCCGTTCATAAAGCCACCCTGAGATAACACCAGTCTCCTTGTAGCGTTATCTACAAAACCACCCTGAGATAATACCAATCTCCCTGTAGTTCTGTCCATGTGAATCAACAAACCAAGACCCATATTGGCTATACCCAACACATTCATATCAAAACATTTCAATAGAGTTTCCAACTGATTAACCTCAGTTAAAGTATTTCCAGCCAATAACATGCTATTCACACACAACAAATACATCACTCCACGACATCCTATCTTCCTCTTCCAAACTGGAAGCCTCACCAACTCACACACCTGAGTAGTGGTCTGATAGTACACATAGGCCCACAGTGATTCTACTGGTCTCCTGAGCTGAAACTCCCTGCAATATGAACTATGTCATTTCTTCCCTGAGTCTATTGCTCCACCTACATCACATGCCCATTGTTAGCCTTGGTGTATTCCCAAGAGGGGGGGGGTGAATTGGAATTTTAAAATTTATTCTTAGGTTTAGCTAATCTAACAACAGTATATTCGCAACCTAGGGTCTGTATATATAGTTCCAAATGCGCAGATAAATAAAACAAGTAGAAACCTTGGTCGGTCGATCGGGGGCAAATTGTACATGGAATGTCGGTCAATCGAGTGTGCACATTTAGTGCATTTCAGCCCTATTTCAGCCAACAATCACCATATTCAAATGACTAACACATACAAGTGTGTGAGTGAGTGTCCTAGGGTCATTTTTAGGTCCTTTTTATTTATTTTTGGTTTGAGCTTACTTATTAGATCATTCAAGTGATGTGTGTGTGATTATTACAAATCAATCCCTATTTACTATTACAGACCCTTTAAATAATAATGAAATGAATTACAATACAATAGAAATTAGGTCTTCAACTTCAATCTCTCATTGTGCATTATGATCTGCCAATTAGAGTTCCTACACATAACCTCAAATACTCATTAAATACAATACGTATTTGTCATTATCAAAACTGGGTGTAACCTATAAGGTTAACATTCTCCCATTTTTTTATGATGACAAATACATCAAACAAAAATATGGGTATAACCTAAGAACTTCCCCTATCAATATGCATTAAAGAAAACTCATATTTTAATCCAATTATTTTTGCCTCTCCATCTCCCCCTTTTGGCAACAACAAAATTGGTCATAAGAATTAAGAACTCTAGGCAATAAGTAAAGACAATATTTATACATTATAAGTTTTGGAGAGTTTTTGAAAAATTTCGATAGAGTGCCATTTGAAAATAGGATTTTCCAAAATAGATCCTGTATAAATAATAACCTGTTTGAGTTTATAAATCCTAACAGTTTATCCACAACTACTCAAACAGTTCTAGTATGATCAACGCAATAAAACATAAAGTCCATCATTAACATGCTATAGATATTAGGATTATACACACAAGCAATAATCAATATTTACAAAGTCTAAGGCAATAAGACATATCAACAATAATATTAGTTGCTAAGACTTGTAAATTTCACATGAGAGCTCCCCCTAAATTTATGCAAACTATGAAACATCTAAAAAGCCTCTTTGCTATGCATTAGACCTAACTCAAGTCTAATTTGTATGAACTTATCTTCTGGAAGTGGTTTAGCGAATATGTCCGCCCACTACTCATTGGTGCATACAAACTCAAGTGCAACATCCTCTTTCTGCACATGATCACAAATGAAGTGATGTTTGATCTCAATATGTTTAGTTCGTGAATGTGAGATAGGATTTTTAGAGATGTTAATTGCACTAGTATTATCACATTTAATCGGTATTGTATCACAGTGCAATCCAAAATCTATAAGTTGTTGTTTCATATAAAGAGTTTGGGCACAACAACTTCCAGCCGCAATATATTCTGCTTCGGCTGTGAATAAGGCAACTGAGTTTTGTTTCTTGGAGAACTAAGAAATAAGAGATTGTCCTAAATAGTGACAAGTGCCACTGGTACTTTTTCTATGAACCTTACTACCGGCAAAGTCAGCATCAGTATAACTCGCAATCTTAAAGGTAGTATGCTTAGGGTACCATAAGCCTAACTCTATAGTCCCAACTGGATACCTAAGGATTCGTTTAACTGCTTTTAGATGGGATTCCATCTAAGCAGCCTGAAACCTAACACACATACACACACTAAACATAATATTAGGCCTACTAGCAGTGAGATATAAGAGACTCCCAATCATGTCACGATATAATTTCACGTCAACGTGGATTCCTTGCTCATCTTTATCAAGCTTAATGGAAGAGTTCATAGGTATACCAAGAATTTTATAATCTTGCATATTAAATTTCTTTAGCAAGTCCCTGATATATTTAGATTGGCATATGAAAGTTCCACACTTAGCTTGCTTAATTTGTAGCCCTAAAAAGAAACTAAGTTCACCCATCATGCTTATTTCAAATTCACTTTGCATGCACTTGGCAAACTCATTACACAACTCATCATCTGTTGCTCCAAATATGATATCGTCCACATAAATTTGAACAAGGAATATATCATCATTTTTGGAGTTGATGAAGAGTGTAGTGTCAAGCTTGCCACGGGTAAACCTATTTTCTAGTAGAAAACCACTAAGCCTCTCATACCAAGCTTTAGGAGATTGTTTTAATCCATACAAGGCCTTAGACAACCGATAAACATGATCTGGATATTTATGATTTTCAAAACCGGATGGTTGTTCTAAATATACTTATTCATTAATATAGTCATTTAGATAAGTGCTTTTAACATCCATTTGAAATAATTTAAAATTTTTAAAAGCGGCATAAGCAAGTAGCGTATGAATGGCTTCTAACCTGGCAACAGGAGCATATGTTTCATCAAAGTCAATCCCCTCCTATTGATTATAACCTTGGGCAACTAGTCTAGCTTTAATCCTAGTTACTACCCCATTCTTATTTTTTTTATTTCTATAAACCCATTTAGTTCCAATAATGGTATGATCATTAGGTCTAGGAACTAGGGTCACACTCTGCTTCTTTCAAATTGATTAAATTCTTCTTGCATGGACATCACCCAAGACTCATCTTCTATGACTTCTTTAATATTTTTAGGTTCTACTTGGGACAAGAAAGCAGAATAACTCACTAGGTTTTTCAAGGAGGATCTTGTGGCTACACCATAGGATGGTTCACCTATGATTTGATCTATAGGGTGGTTCCTAATGAATTTCCAATCTCTAGGCAACTCCTGAATTTCATTTTCAATCGACTAGAGCATTATAGCTCATTTTGGGTCGGTCGACCGAAGGGTAAACTTTTGACCCAGGGAGGTTCGATCGACCAAGCAATATTATCTTGACCAGGTTCGAACGACCATAGTGTGGTCAAAATTTTGACCGCAGACCAGTTCGGTCGACCCAATGCTCCTCATGCATACTGGTTTAGTCGACCGAACATGCATTTTATATGCATTTCAATCCTAGTCCCTTTGTATATAAACCCTATTCATATGATGATTAAATTTAAGAAGAAAGGGCATATTTTTATGTAGTATAGGAGCTCCTATGGTCAGTCAAGACATTTGAGAAGTAACCCCAAAAATCTAGCTTCGGTAGACCGAAGGATGCCTTAAGGTCATTCAATTCCCTATGGTCAATATACGATCTTGCTGAGCATTAAACCTATCATGCATGTTATGCAATTATTACAGACCATAAATTATTACAGACCAAATAATGAAATATAAATACATATACAATTAATACAAATATCTTCTTCTTTTGCTCTTAACTTTTCATGGAATCAGCGAGGATAATGTGCTTTAAGTTTGTTCTGCCTTCCACTTCACTTTCATGTGTGTGATTTGAATGATTAACCTGTTCAAGCACTTAGGCATACACATTAGTAACATGCAGATTGTCATAAAAAATAAAACCTGGGATCGGACTCAAAAAGTCAACACTCATTCATACCATGATATTGTTGACTCAAGATAGAACTCTCCGCATTTTTGCTCTGAGTCACTAACTCCACCTGAATAACATGATTGTTGTTGCCATAGTTTTCTGACATTTGTTTCTCTTTCTTTACTTGAGTACACTACCCCATGGCTCTATCACCAAAAGCTATGTCCTCGTTCACCCCTTTGTTTGCTATAGGATCACCCAACTTGCACCCACCTTTCTTATACCCCATAAAAAGTGTATCGTCTGAACATAACACTAAGCCTAAATTCTTCATCACTAAAATAGTGCATCAGTGGACATCCACTCTCAACCGAGTAGTCTACCGCAAATTCTGCTCACAATTTACCTGCAACTTTCCCATCTCACGATACTTTTGGCAATCGGTCACACAAGAAATGCATCATACTCACTAACTTCACCAATAAGCACCCTGCAAGCCCTGCATATAACCTGCCTTGCTCACAAACTTCTTGAACAAAACCATTGTACTCAACCTCAATGTTTTACTTGAGAATCTCTCTCCCGGTCTGATTCTCCACCTCGGCCACTGCATGAAATACACCAAGTCCCTTTGTGATAAACACACGAAATACATATGTCTATCCCCTAATGTTATCATCATTGATTCCATCAGAATACATGTAGTCACCCATATGCTTTAACCGCATATACCACGAGATACCTGACTTAGATTCAATAGTTGCAACTCCACCAACAATCGTAATACCCTACAGTGCATAGATATTTCCCGCTATCTTTTCTCCTTTCATCACTATCTAGTCGCCTTCACACACTTTCATTTTTTCGTATTCAGACTTGTAACAATAACTATTGCAGTCTAAAATACCTAATAAAATAACATTCTTCCTTAGACCCAATTCGAACTTTACATCACGTATAGTTCTTACAACATCATTATACATTTTGATTTTGACATTTCCAATAACAAACATTTTACATGAAATATCATTTTCAATCAAAATACAACCAGTGTAAATTGACTTGTAGATGTCAAACCATTTTTTAAGATAAAAGCATCTGGCATCTAAGATCAAAAAATCACCTGTGAGGCACTCCGAACCTGATGAAACATGTAGCATATCTCTATCACTACATTCTGAGTTTTTCTCCACTACACTTACAAATTTCGACGAACCCTTAGACATATATTGGCATTCACGTTTTCACCAAACTAATGTCAGAGAATTCTCATCCATAGTATGATACAACACGTCCTTAGCCAAACAAGACAAATGATTGCTCCCAATTTATTCAAAGTCGTTGCATTCATGCTATTTGGTTGAAATTCTCTATAAACCTTTCACCAAACCTTGTTGCACTAAGAGATCCTTCAATTCAGAGGTCATACAACACACACTCTGATACCAATTGTTGTGAAATAAGAGCCTCTTCCAACAATGCATAGCGGAATAAACATTATAAAGGATCAAACAATACTATATGCAACAATTTAAATGGTGAAATACATAATTATTCCACAACCATAGCAATATAAATAAAGTAATAATAAAGGCAACGACACAAGGAATTACATGGTTCGGCAAAGCCTACATCCACGGGAGTAATCGCTAAGAGATTTCACTATGAAAATCAAAGATACACACTAAATAATCTTCTCTTCTTTTCTCACCCATCTCTTACTCTCTTACATGTCAAAATATGCCCAGAAGAACATATAAAACAAGCCCTCAGAGGCTTCCCTCCGAATCCCCAACCATCACACCGTTTACATTCAAAATTCAAATATTTTATCATAACCGAGGCACACTCATCGACGAGTACAAGGGATTCGTCAACTTGTCAGCTCAATCGTCGACGAGTCTTGAACTCTACAGTTTTCCACCTCTCGACATCTTCTCATCGACGAGCACAGGGCACTCGTTGACTAGTCATTGCTACTGCACCAACATATGTTTTTCTCCCTTTGTTCATAAGCCCCCGCGAAGTATAAAAGCCACACCATAAAAAAAAAAAAAAAAAACTATTTTTTGTGCATAAAATGATTTATACAAGTTCTACTAATGTATACTATATGAAATTTTGTTTCTATGAGAATTGTTTAGTTTTTTTAAAGATCATACACGTATATAGTAAAAAAATTAACTTGAATAATTTTTTAGTTTGCTTTCAAAATGTACAGATCTTTTTTGTCCATAAAATAATTTACATTATTCATACTTTTGTATACAGTATAGATTAACACACGTTAAAATTATAAAATTATTTCAAATCCAAGTTAGTGAAAAATATAAAAATATGTATATCATGTGACATTTACGTTTACATATATTAAAATTATAAAAATAATTTAAATTATTTATAAAATATATAGATGTATATGTAACACCCTGAACCCGAAAGTGGGGCCCAGGGTGATGCTTTAGTAGTATATACGTTCTCTGATACCATAATCATCATATAAAAGTAGCGGAAATAATTTAAACATCCTCAAATACATTACCAGAGTTCTAAACTAGTACCATACATAGGATCTCCAAGTATCAATATTACAATCCAAAATAAAAGACGGAAACCAAACTTCGTTCTTACAAACTACATACATATACTAGTCAATCTAAACCCCAGCCCTTTTAGCTCGCTAGGCTTGGTCCTTGGTATTTCCTGAAAAGGTAAAATGATCATTGGGGTGAGACACCTATCAGTAAGACGGATTAAGGTTATTATCAAGGTGTGGCCAATATGAGTTTTAGTATATGCAGGGAACACCTATTACTTTCTTTACTCAAAATAACATTCATAAACAGTACTCACACCTATACAGTTAAAAATTTACATTTACTTCCATGATATAAATCAATTCAATACATATTTAACATTTATTTCCTAAATTCACACATATGCGTAGAAGAAACCCCCCTCTTGGACAAACACATCATCGTGTATATACCTTCATGATCGGGTTGTGCGGCCCGAAGGCGAAACTTAGTTGTGGTTGGCCTACCACCAGGCTAAGTTGGTGAAATATCATCTGTCATTCTGATTTGCCTACCCAGTTTGGTCTGGACTCCAGAGGGGTACAACCACACTTCATGGCCAAATCGACTATCTGAAGGCCTACACGTCTCAGCACTGTGTGGTTGCACTACTCATTCACTAGCAACGGTACCGTGCTCTCAATACAACCGGTCCTAAGGGTTCTTAAACCATATCATGTAATTTTAAGTATAATAAGAACTGTAATATTTTCTCACTTTTGTCATTTCTTATCAAACCTGACATCTCATAACTCGGCACACGGCCGTCATGTCAAACCCGACTCTCAGTCGTCATTTCAAATATCCATTATCATCCATAAACCAGTATATTTCACAATTTCACCGTATATTTCATAATCATTACCCGGGTTCAACTATGCAATAAAACCATTTAGATTATTCTCATGCCACATGATTTTGAGTATTAAACCATAATTAAATAAGCCACCAGGAAAAACATCTTATAGTATATTCAATTTGTATGATGAAAAACCAGGGCATGATCATCCATCCCTTCCAAGTTACTCAAAACATACACACACACACACACACACACACAGTGTACTGAGCATATCTCAATACTTGGTCCACACAAGAACTTTCACAGATATAATATACACAACACCATTCATAGCACATCGATAAAAAAGAACTCCTCATACATCCTGCCAACATTTTTACCCCATTTATATAAATGACAATATAACAAAGTCCTCACAATCCTGCCAACGTTATATCACAACTTATATCATGGACAATATAACGAACTCCTCATTTGCCTGCCAACGCTATATTATGATATACATAAAGGACATTAAATTACACAAACATATAAGTACCCATACCACAACAATCACAACCAGTTTATTAAAATAAAGTATTAATCTCATGTCACACGATTTATGTGTTTAACCATACTTTACTAAACTGTTTGTGAATAATAAATCATACTTTAATAATCCAAGACCATTAATTTCATTTGTTTAACTTATTCAAAAAATCCATTATAATCATCTAGAAATCAAATACTTTAATTCAATAGGTTCAACTATAATAATAATAATAGTTATTATAAAATCCCTAAGCTCACAAACACCAATTTAATCAATTCATAATAATAATAATAATCCAAAATCCAATTTCCATAAGTTAAAATATTTAGAAAAATGTGTATATAATTCTTATAATCTCATATTAAAATTTAATTGGTTAATCTATAAAAATTCTTGACGTAATTTATTCCTCTTAACTTATGCCAGAAGTGGTGCCTATAACACTCCTACGACAAATCCACTCCGATTAAAGTGTTGGTGGTCGAATTTGGAACCCAAGCGTATTTTCCGTTCTTCGATCGGTGCACGTTTGACCGAGAAAATCGAGGAGAAGAGAGAGAGAGAGAGAGGCGGAGGAAAGAGAAAATGATTTTGGCGTAGGGGAGGGGGGTCTCTCAGTTTTCTCTGTTTCCTTCAGGAAACATCCTGAAACTTGATAACATACATATATATATTTGCATCTGGTTACTACATCTGGGACGTATTTCCTCAGCATAGATATGTGAAATACATCATGAATCCTAAACAAAGCTAAGGGTAACGCCACTCTGTAGGCAACTAGCCCCATTCTCTCTAGAATCTCGAACGGTCTCGTGTACCTAAGGCTCAGCTTACCCTTATTCCCAAACCTCAGAACTCATTTCATTGGAGCACTTCAAAAATATCCTATCCCCTACCTCAAACTCTAGCTCCCGTCGGTGAGTATCAGCATAACTCTTCTACAGACTCTAAGCTGTTCTAATCCTATCCCCGATGAGTTTGATCTTTTCGGAAGTCTGCTATATGAAATCTGGCCCCAAAATCTGCCGTTCACCAATCTCATCCCAATACCATGGAGATTGGCATCTGCGACCATATAATGCTTCATATGGTGTCATCTTGATACTAGCCTAATAGCTGTTATTATAGGTATATTTCACTAGTGGCAAAAATCAGATCCAACTACCTCCGAAATCCAGCACACATGCCTGTAGATATCCTTTAATATCTGAATCGTTCGCTCCGACTGCCCATCAGTTTGTGGGTGAAAAGAGGTACTGAAATTAAGTTGAGATCCGAAAGCTTCATGAAAACTCTTCCAAAACCGAGAGGTGAACCGTGGATCTCAATCTGAAACAATAGACATAGGTATGTCGTGAAGTCGAACTATCTCCTCCACATAAAGTTTTGCCAGCTTATTCATAGAGTAACTAACTTTGATTGGAACAAAATGCGTAGTCTTTGTCAGACGATCCACAACTACCCAGATGGCATTTTGTCCATACAATACCGACGGTAACCCCGTGATGAAATCCATAAAGATGTGTTCTCACTTCCATTCAAGAATGTGAAGTGGTTTCAATGATCCCGTTGATCTCTAATGCTCTGCTTTCACTTACTGACATACCAAACACAGTTCCACAAATTGAGCAATCTCTCTCTTCATGTTGCTCCACCGGAAGTACTCTCACAGATCCTTATACATCTTTGTGCTCCCTAGATGTAAGGTATAAAAGAAGCGATGAGCCTTCTCCAGTTGCCCTTTTTATCTTTGTGTCATTAGGTACACACAATCTGGCGTGAAATCATTGAAGTCCTTCATCCTAAATGTTAAACTCTGTTTGTTGCCCACCCCGTACTTTCTCCACAGTTTCCACCAACTCTGCATCTTTCAGTTAAGTGGCCTTAATCCTTTCCTGCAAGGTTAACTGGACTACAGCACTTGAAATAAACACCTGGTGATTTCCTGCTACCAATTCCACACCAACCCTCTCCAAGTCCATCTTGATCTGATGTTGGGCCACCACTGCCGAAACTGACGCATTCATTGACTTCCAACTCAAGGTATCAGCCACCACGTTAGCTTTCCTTAGGTGATAGCTGATGGTGCAATCATAGTCCTACCCTGTATTCGTTCGCACCACCTCAGCCATAAGCTACTGTGCGAAATCCCACAATACACTCGTGGAGTCACTGCCGACCTCTTGGCCAACCCCTTCGCTACTACTGCCTCCTACGTTGGCAGTAATATCCCTCGACTCCATCCTGAAGAAACAATTGAGAAACTTGCTTAAAACTTATTAACCTTCGTAATAGCTAATGTTACCATACTATAAGACTAGTTTAACATTCCCAATATTGACATACCCTAATAACTCAACATTCTCATTCTATCTCAAGTTCAGCCCCTCCATTCATAAAAAAAAACCGTTATTGGATTGCCTTGATTTTCTGAACTGTCAACTGATTCAGAAAAACACAAGTCGGTCAATGGATTTCTGTATCCAGGTCTACAAAGCCAAAGTCAAAAATTTTATTCTCATCATATACTCTGGTAAAGTCTAGTCTATAGAACCTAACAACCTAAGTTCCGAGCATATCCATAACCAGGCAATGTGAATCTTATCACACTTCCAGCTGGCTATGGCTCTAATATCATTTGTAATGCCCCGGCTCAATAGGTGGGCCCAGAGTGCAATTATTCATACACAATCTTTTCATATCTGATAACGTACATAAACTGTAATAACCCCAAAAAGGGCTTTACAAGATTAGTGGAGTGATTTCCAATAAATAAATAATTAATTAATTAAGTTTAAAAAATAATAATTAAAATTTATTTTTATTTTTATTAATAAAATATATTATTATTAATATTAATTAAATATTATTATTATCATTATTATTATTATTATTATTATTATTATTATTATTATTATATTAAATCACCTGAAGCTTCTTTTCTTGCACAGGTTCACACCCCCCTTCTTTTTCCTTCTTCTTCTTATCTTATTCTTTTCTTCTTCTTTGCTGCTCTGCGCATAGTCACTCTCTCTCCTCTCGTTCTCTCTCCCTCTCTCCTCAATTTCGTGTCGAATTTTCGCCCAATCGAAAATCAGAAGATACCGCTGAACTCGATTCTTCGTTGCTGTCATTTCTACAGGAGCGGATTGCTGGTAGGAGCAGCGTAGGCATATCTCCTGGGGTAAGCCAATTTATGCTTTTTTCTCAATTTCTTACAAATTATAAGCCCGATTGATGATCGGATACCACCACGAGAATCTGGGGATGATTCTTTACAAGTCTAGCGGGATGGATTTCTCATGGAGTTGTCGTGGCGAAACCCCAAATTTGGGATATAGGGGTTATTAAGGGGGCTATTTTTAATTAATTAGTATTAATTTATGAATGCTAAAATATTGAGCATCTGGGGTTAAAGTAGAATTTTTGAAATTTAAGGCCCGGGTGAGCGCCGTGAGTGTAATTTTGGACTCCGCAGGCATAATTCAAAAAATTAAGTGGAGGTGTTAAATATTAGTTTAAATGTTAATTTGAGGCATATGGAGCCTAGGGAAGGTTAGATGGGTATTATTTTGGGAAAATGAGTTAATTAATCTGGGGAAATGTAAATTTCAGGATTTGAATTTCGGGCGCCAAGGGCGTAAGATTTGCGCCCTAACGAGACTCTCAGTAAGTCAGGTAAGGGGAATAAATTATAGCAGCATTTTTAGAGTTACTGTTTAAATTAATATGTGAAAATGAGCATATGGTTTTTTTCCTGAAAGTTATTATGATATAGATATTAGGTAAATTGTGTGGCATTTAAGTAATATTAAATTGTGATGCTTTGCAGTGTGAAATTAATATATTATGAATATTAGATGAAAATTGTGTGGCACATGACATGTGTTGAAAAATGTGAAATATAACAATGCGTATTTTCTGAGAAAATATTGAAATGAGAATGATTGATGTGATTAGTGGAAATAATGAAATGTGATATTTATATATGAGTAGAAATTATTTGCATGAAAAATGAGATTGTACAAATTACTGATATGAGTATTTTGGGAAATGTCGAAATACATTAAATACGATACGTACTATTATGAGATGATGGAAAGTGCACAAAAAATGATGAGAATATTTATATTGAACTGAATTGAGATATACGGAAATATGATTGATGAAATGCCAATACTGCATAATGATTGCGGGTATGTGGTAGTGAACCCTGTTGGATGGTTATGATATTGAGCACGGTACCGTTGCTAGTGGTGTAGTGCAACCACACGGAATCTTGGAGCATGTGGCGTGACAGTCGACTGTGCCATTTTGTAGGGTTGTTGGGCCCCTTGAGTCCAGATCAGGGTTATAGGCCGGCCAGTCGTACTACAGACACGATATGATATTTTTATCTAACCGGGTCGGCTAACCGCGGTTAGATCCAGCCTTCGAGCCGCACAACCTTGACCATAGGGGGAAGCATAGCATGGATAGAAAGATCCTCGGGGTGGCCATGAGTTATAGACGCGATGTTAGTATTTGATACCAAGGATACTCATGAGCCGAAAAGTAAAATGGAAAGGGAAAGTGAAAGAATGATAAAATTGGCTAAAATGAGAAATGAAAGAAAGAATGGAAATTGAGAAACAGAGAATGATAAAATTGAGAAATGGAACTGTGTGAGTTAATAATATAAATAATTGAGGCGAAATGAAACTCTCCGCTCGAGGGCTTACTGAGTAAGGTGAGTGCCCTGATAGGTATAAGATGTGGTCATACCTGGTTGCATAACGTGTTAAGGCAAAGGGAAACTACCTGTATAGGCGGGTAATCTTCCCTATTCTCAAGAACTTCGTGGATAATTATGTGATGGAAATCATGGAATTTGAGAAATGATTTTAAAGCTTATAAAAGCTTGTGTTGTATATCTATATGATTATGAGAATATGTATATCAGTATATTTTCTCAGATGAAATGTTGATTTGAAAAGCAAATTGTGCTATAACTGAACTCATATGGCCACACACTGTAAATAATTTATTCCTTATTACTGAGATGTGTCTCACCCAAATTATCCAATTTTTTCAGGGAACAGAGATATGCTAGGCAATAGAGCTCCGAGACCTTAGGGAGTTGAGACCCTGACACACAGGGTGAGTTTTGGATTAGGGGAGGTGTAACTCCCCTAGAGTTGAGTTGTTTTTGAGTATGGGATGGTGATGTATTTGTATATGTATGTTGATACTCTGGGTATTGTATTCTGGTTGTTAGGCATGTATTATCTTCCGCTATTAGGTTGTATAAATGAAATAACTCTTTACCCGGTACCCAATGCGAGTCGGGTCACATGAATGGCAATAGGGTTATTGACGTGGCTGATTTATGGATGTTGTCGATGACAAGTAAAAATTTATTTATTATTGTTTATGTTTTAAAAAAAATTGTATGAAAATCGGGACGTCACATAAACTACCCGCCCTAAACGGGGATATACGTGTGTATTAATACAAATATGTGTTTTCATACATTGCAGAAAACATAAACATTCATATAGATTTTACATACCAGAGTTTCTAATTGTACCCTTACATACATACGATCGTACTTAAAACATAACCTGTATTACATTCCCAAAAAGACCACTTGAACTTAGTCCAATACATATACAAAATACTTACGTAAGCTAAAAATAATACTAAACTTTGACGTCCCTCTAAAAGCCTAGGATCGGTTTCCTAAAGGACCTGAAGCAAAGGTTGTAAGTTGGGGTGAGACACTTCTCAGTAAGGTGGAAGATATTACATCAGTGTGTGACAACATGTGTTTATTTCAGTTAAAAGCAATTACATATAAGGCATATTCTCAATATTGTAATATAGGAGATATATAGATATAAATACTGCAATAGCTAATTCACCATCATAATAAGTGAGAGTTCCCGAGGTTAGGGTAGGGTACAAGCCCATATACTGTACAATCCCTTCGTCCGGCATTCAAACCTGTGACTTTGCCCATTTTTGTTTTTAAATCATGCATATGTATATTTAGAACACCGTCCAACTTTGAAACAATAATAACTATGCCAACACTACCTCGTGGCGCGGGTTGTGCGATAATAAAGTACTGATCGAGCCCTATTCGTGTAGGCATTACTAGGCATCATAATTTACTCTAGTCTGTCTTGGCCATCACCACCCTGGTCCGGGATCAACCAATGGCCCTACATACCAAGACAACTGCATAGATACCCACACTGAGAATCAGATGTGTGGTTGCACTGTATCTCATTTCTAGCATCGGTACCACGCTTACATAATAACGTTAAGCTTTTTAAGGCTTTCATAATAACGTTAAGCTTCATAAGGCTCTTATAGTAACAAGCTGCGGTCCCAATATTATATATACAATTTAAAGTAAAATATAATAACCTGTTTCAAATTCATAAATCACCTATATAGTTCTAGTATTTTCACAATCTCATTCATGCATTCTTTCATACATTCTTTCTTTCATTCAAACAGTGGTATAAACCGGCACACACACACACTCTCGGTTTAACCTTTTCACATATGTAGAGCTCGGTATATAATCGGCATCTGTTTTCCACATTTTTAGATAGCAAAATGGAACTTCAGTTCTCATAGTTCATATACGTATTTATCACTTACACATATTCCCTTTCATAACATTTGTCACACTAATTCGGGTAAAAACATACCATATATAGTATATAGTTCAAAAATATCATTTAAACTGGAAACAAGGGTTTCAGGCATCTCCTATATTAGGTTTAATACCAAGAAAGTAGTTTTTGAAAAGTTTGGAGATCATATGCCAAAACGCGACTTTTTACCAAAACCTCAAAATCGACATTTTTAACTAGTGAAACTTTGCAAATAAGCAATCATATCATGCATATAAATATAAGCTAAATTTATAGTGATTTAGTTTTTAAAAAAGACTAATGTAAACAAATCCTCTTACCTTTCCCTAAACTCCAAAATACAAGCTATATGGCTCCCAAAACAACGAACCGAGCTCTCAAAACCTATAAACCAAAGAACAGTACTTTAATACAATCCTATATACTACAAATCTACCGAACCAAAAATGAACTTAGACCCTTACCTCGATTTCGGGATAAAACCCGGAAATCCTCAAAATGAAAATCTAATCCGCTACAACCGTAAAGGTTTTCCCCCCTGATCCAAGTAGTAACGTTGGATTGTGGATTTGGGTGACGAACAGCGAAGGAACGAAGATAGAGAGAGAGTTCACCGGTTCTAAAGAGAGAGAGAGAGATTTTGTGATTTCTTAACCATTAAACAACTAAAAAATGATATTTATAAACCCCTTGACTCGGTTAAGTTCATCGATGAGTCGGTGCCTTTGTCGACGAACCACCAAGGCTGTTCATTGACGAACACCAGCACGATATTTTTCCAGCTCTGAATTTTGGTGACGAACCTTACAGGGCATTCATCGACGAGAACCTTGGCTTCGTCGACGAATCCTAGTCTGATATTTTTCCTGTCGGTCAGGATCTCTTTGTCGTCGAGGCTCTGAACTTTGGCGACAAATCCTTATAGGGCATTCGTAGACGAGAACCTTGGTTTCGTCGACGAAGCCTGCCAAAATTACCTTTTTTCCCTTTTCAGATTTATTTCCTTATTTTATGGTTTCGAGTCTCTACACCTGATAACTTAGAAAATCCTTCCACGAACCGGCAATAATGTCCTACCAGTCCCAAGAAACTCTTAACTTCGTGGACATTCTTCAGTATCGCCCAATCTACTACAACCTCTATCTTGCCCGGATCCATAGAGAAACCATCCTTAGATATTACGTGTCCTAGGAATGCAACATTTCTATCCAGAACTCACACTTCTTGAATTTGGCATACAATCTCTTTTCCCTCAACACCTGAACCACTATCTTCAGATGATCCTTGTGCTCTTCAGTACTCTTTGAATACATCAATATGTCGTTAATAAAAACAACTACGAACTAATCCAGATACTAATGGAAAACCCTATTCATCAGGTCCATTAATGCATCAGGCGCATTTGTCAGTATGAATAGTATAACCAAAAATTCATAATGGTCATATCGAGTTTGGAAAGAGATCTTTGGTACATCCTTTAATTTAACTCTTACTTGATAGTACCCAGATTGTAGATCGATTTTTGAGAAAACCTATGTTCCTTGGAGTTGGTTGAACAGATCGTTGATACGGGGTAGTGGGTACTTGTTCTTGATCGTCACTTTATTTTATCTCCTGATAGTCAATGCACATCTCATTGACCCATCATTCTTTTTAACAAATAACAGGGGTGCTCCCCACGGGGATACACTAGGTCTGATGAATCCTCTATTAAACAACTCTTACAACTATTCCTTTAATTTTTTCAACTTCGCTGGAGCCATTCTATACGAAGCCTTAGAGATCGGCACCATTCTGGGAGATAGGTCGATAGCAAACTCCACCTCAGACTCAAAAGTTAACTCTGGCAAATCATCCACAAACACATCGAAAAAATCCCTTACTATTGGAATATCCTCCAGCTTTAGCTCTTTCATTGATGCATATTTCACATAAGCCAGGTAACCCTGACATCCTCTCAAAAGTAGTCTCCTAGCCTGCGTGGCTCACAAAATCGGTGGTGAGGCGAGCATGCATGACCCTACAAATCTATATTATTGTTCTCCTAGAGGTTTGAACACCACCTTCTTCTTGTAGCAGTTGATATTAGCATAACTGGAAGCTAGCCAGTCCAGAATTACCTCAAAACCATGCATGTCCAAGACCATCAGATTCGCAGATATTGTATTTCCCTGAATACTTATCGAATGATTCTTTAGTATCCTCCTACACACCACTACAGTTCTTGTCGGTGTAGCTACCGATAAGTCGATGTCCATTGACTGAGCTTCTATCCCATATAATTTAATGAACTCTTGAGCCATGAATGAATGTGTCACCTCCAAATCAAACAACACCATAGCTTTATGTGACAAAATTGGAATAGTACCTATCGTGACGTCGCTAACGTCCTCCGCATTTCCTAGCGTAAGTGAGTACACCCGCGCTTGAGCAATGTTCCTCTGGTGACCACTCCAGTGAGCCTGATCGTGTCTCCGAAACTAGTCTCGTGCTATAATGCCCTGACTCACCACATGGCACTCGGGGTGCTACTTAAGTAACGTCTGCGTACCTGATACCATATTCATAGTATAATTGCAGTGAAAAAGTAATACATTCTCCAAAATATAATACCATAATTCTAAACTTCTAACATACATAGGAGTCTCCCAATATCCTTATTACAAACCATAGTATAGTACAAAGTCAACCGACCAACAACGATAAAACATAACCGAGGACTTTAAATATAACTAAAACTTATAAAACATCTTATATACCTTCACAAATAAAAGTAGCTACCGCCCAGCCCTAGGGCTCACTAAGCTCAATCCTGAGATGGTCCTGAAAAGATGATTGTATATTGGGGTGAAACACTTCTCAGTAAGGGAAACCTAAGTTAAAATTAGTGTGTGGCCAGCATGAATTTTAGTGTATACTAAAAATAACCAATTCCTCATTTAATAAAAAATATCATTTAAAAACATATAGTCATTCCATATAGTTGAAAATATCCGTTTTCCTTTCCACAGTATAAACCAGTTCAATAAATATTTAACATCATTTACATAAATCCACAGATATGCATATAAGACAACTCCCTGTGACTAACGTCATTTACTTCCCCCATGGCATGGGTTGTGCGACCCGAAAGCTGGACTAAGCCTAGATGATCAGCCTAAAACAAAGTCAAAACATCATCCTCTATAGGTACGTCTGCAGGCATCCACAACCAAGCTGCAGGTTCGATGCCCTTACTTCAACCTCGCGCAGGCAGTTGGCTAAGACCCCCCTACACTTCTATCCAGAACAGTGTGGGTGAGCATGGTCTAATAATCAATCACTAGCAATGGTACCGTGGTCACAATACACTGGTCCCCAAGGTTCCTAAAGCATATCGTGCAATTTAAGTAAATAAAACAGTAGTATAAATTGTTGGCCTAACAAGGCTTACAATTCTTATTTTGATGATAACAAATCATGATATGTTTAATATGGTTTGTTTCAAGTGAAAGTCTTTCAGGAAGAAGGCAAAGCTTAAAGATAGTTCAAAGCGCAAAAGGATGATAAAGCTTATGGTGAAAGTACTATTCAAAAATATCAAGAAAGAAAGATGATCAAAAGCTCAAAGATGATAGAAGAACAAGGACTTACTTGAAGATCAAAAGAAAATAGTTTTAAGGATGTTTTGAATGTAAGTACTTCATGTAAACTTCAAATATAAACTGAATTGAAGCTCTTATAAATCAAAAGAAACTTAGAAATGTATTTTTAAGAAAAACCCTAAAGTATGTTTTAAAATCAAAGTAAATAAGGGTTCAAAAGAAGAAAGTTTTTTTTGTGAAGTTAATGGGTCAGGCGAATGCCCAAGTTACAAAAGGAATTTTTAGAGAAAGGCAGTAGGGTGCCAGACGACTGCCTGAGCACAGCCAGGCGCTTGGGTGGTCAAGTTAGGCGACTGCCAGTATTCTGTTTGTTGAGTTTCTTTTTGGCAGGCGACTGCCACTCGAATAGAATTTTAAAATTTCGAACGGGAAGATTTTTTAAATGGATTTCTTGGGCACTACTTTTTTGAAATAGTTGAGGAATACTCAAAGTAAACTTGGGGGGCAAGGAATTACTTTTAAAACATCTATAAATAGCCTCAAACTTCAAAGATTTAAATTACTAAGAAATTTTCCAACAATCAAAGTTATCTAAAAACTCTCAAACTCTCTTGTGTTCATCCTACTTCAACTACTAAATTGCTGGTGATACAAATTTCAAAGTAGAGCCTTCAAATTCAGAATCTTTCATTACTCGGAAGATATGTTTGATGATCTAAATTTAGTTTGAGCTTCAATCTTTTTATATTTGATTTACTTTTAAGTATATTTGTGTTGAATCTTGTACTAATCAACTCTGCTGTGAGAGTGTCTCTTGTACACAAATATTTCTCTATTTTGTTATTGTTTATACTCGATTCAAGGTTGTAGAATTGTTGGGCTGAACGAGGGAATATTGTCTGAAGAGGCGGGCTCTAGCCTAAAGGAAGGAGTGGTTGTAATTGGTATTGTTCCACTCGTCAATGGAACTGAACCAGTGAATCCTTTGGTGGTTTGCCAAATGTGAGGACGTAGGCTGGGTATAAGCCGAACCTCGTAAAACCTCGTGTCTCTCTCTTCTTCCTTACTCTTTATTTTTCTCCAAATTTTACAACTTGTGTGTAAAATTTATAAATTTTGAGTGTATGACTGTTAAATAGACCGGAAGTTAATTCATTTTGGCTTGATCAGCATTGATTGCGGAAACCGAGAGGGACTACGTTGGTTGATCATCCTAAACTTATTAAGCTGGAAGTTTGTTTAATAACTAAACACTAGGAAGAAGTGTGATTGTGAAATAACACAAGGCTTATATAAATTCAGTGTGCTTTACACTTTGATACAGGGCTATTGATACAAAGATCAAGATATTGATTACTTTATTGATTGGCTGTTGGCTGTGGTTGACTTGATTTAATTTGGTGATTACTTGTTGTGCTTGTTGATATAAAACAAAACATTAAAAAGGAAATAATTTTAAAAACCCAATTCACCCCCCTCTTGGGAAGCTATCCTAATTTCATAAATCATTTCATTTCGACTGCCATTTAATAAACACCTGACCGTTAGTTACACCCGGCTTATAGCCGTCCAATAAAACTTAGCCCCTGGCCGTCATATCACATCCCTGCATTATTCATAAGCAGTTCCAGTATGTTTCACAAACAGTTCTAGTATTTTCACAACCATTCTCAAATTTAGTTTCACGATAAACCATAAAATCATTCACTTGCCACACAATTTCAGTATTTGAAAACAGTCTAGGAGACAACCAAAGATACACAGTATTTTTAGTTCGTAAAATAACTCAAAATTTCCACCATTCGTAATATTCAAAAATACTGTACCATATATCATAGGTTTGTAAAATCCCTTTGAACGGTTGATTTTCAAAATAGCCTTTGAACTCATAAATATATATATACACACACACACACACACACCATTTTAATCAGTTCAAATTTAATAAAAATTTTGACTTAACTTAATCCCCTTACTTGATTCCTGAAAAGCCTGCTAAAATTCTAACCACGTACGAGGCGTTCAAACTCCAAACCCTAAAATTACATTATCCCCAATAAAATCAACTCAAACCCAGAATAAAAATTATTTACTACCTTACCTAGGCTAGCATACTCCAAATACACACATAAACCCTAAAATATCTCACTTACCCTGATTTTGGGATGGTGCCCCAAAATCCCAAATCAATGATTCGTCCCGATTAGGTTGTAGAGAATCTTCCTCAGATCTTCGTGGCAGTTCCTGATCATCAAATCGAGCTGAAATGGGTTCGAAATATAAGATAGAGAGTGAGGGAGCCGTAGGGTAGAGAGAGAGAGAGAGAGAGAGAGAGGCGTGAGAAAATATAAATCCTCGCTTAAAATGAAAGTCACACTATTTATAGGCAGGACTTCATCTACGAGACACGTGGGTTCGTTGACGAGCCCAAGAAGAACGTTCTTCGATGAAGCCGTGAGTTCGTCGATGAATTTCAAAAATATATGAAACCTCTCTCGATAAATCTTCTTCAATGAGACACGTGTCTTCGTCGACGGGCCAAAGAAGGATGTTCATCGACGAGGCTAGTTGGTTTGTCAACGAATCCCCGCTGACTCCCTTTTAAAAATCCTTTTCCTTTTTCCTTCTTTCTTTTCCCTTTTCCTTTATTATTTTTCCTAAATAAATTTTCAGGTCTCTACACGTGCCATGTGGCCAGGTCAGCCACAACAAAAATACCTAGTTGTTCTACCTCGGCACTCACCCACATGCCTCTGGTGACACCTGGGACAGGGAGAACGTGATGGCTTCCCCTGATGGGCTCGATGTCCCATCTCCTGTTGCTGGCCCACGAAATTCCCAGGCCTCTTTCTTGTACCCTGACTGGTGCTGGTCTGAAACCCCATGAGGCAAGGGCCTCTTCTTCTGGTTTGCTACACCCTCACACTCCTGTATACTGGCCTCCCCTGCCATGGCCTTATCCACCAGCTCAGAGAAACTTTGGGCCAAAAACTCCACCACCTGCGTGTGTATTTCCTGCCTCAAACCTCTTTCAAACCTCCGGGCCTTCTTCGGCTTGTCTGAGACCATGTATAGGGCAAAGCGAGACAGCTCCACAAACTTTGCCACATACTGCAGTATGATCAAAGGCCCCTAAGTCAGATTTAGGAATTCCTCTACCTTAGCTTCTCAAGTGGAAGCGGGGAAATACCTGTCGAAGAAGGTCTCCCTAAAACGGCTCGAGGTAATAACTGTAGGTTTTGGCCTCTATTCCACCACTAGCTTTACCGCTCTCCACCACCGCTTACCCTCCCCGACCAATTTAAAAGTGGCGTACTGCACCCTCTGCTCATCAGTGCAATGCAAAACGACCAAAACTCCTCAATCTCTAGAACCAAATCCTCAGTCACGATCAGGTCCACTCCTCCTGCAAATGTTGGTGGACTCATCCGGGTGAACTGCTCAATGGTGCAGCCCTGTTGTACCGGTGGTTGATTCTGTCCTCTGGAGTTCCATTGGATCTCCTTCCTAACCTACCATGCTAAACCTCGCAGCACCACTGAGGTATTTACATCCTCCTCACTGAAAGAGTCCATATGATTATCCCCTCTGGCATCAATGTTCTTTCCCCTAGGATCCATCCTAAAGATATAATAGAAAAAGACTTAGAATTTCCATATTTATCATGTTTGGTGCAAGTACCGAATGAGGATACTAATATAACATATGAGTTCTCATTTTAAAATTCATTCCCTCAGTTTTGTCCAAAACCGTCGACAGTTTTTATAGAGGGTCTCAAAACCGTCGACTGAAAACCTGAGATACAGAGAGCTGAAAGTCGATTATGTTCCAGAAAACGAAAACCATAGCTTTCGAATCCACCATTGAAAGTGAGTTGGCAAGCTGAGAGAGGAGGGAGAGATGATCAGGGAACGATGACAGACTCCAGGTGAGCCTATGGGAGAGATAGAGTCACGAGAGAGTGATAGTAGAGAGATAGAGTCCCAAAAGCTAATTTAGAGAGGGAGAAGACTTCTGAGTTATAAAAATAAAAGCTAGCTTAGCTCTTAAGTAAGGCCAACCCAGAGGAAAACCGCTGCGGTTTTCCTAGGCTCCAGAAAACCATCGATGGTTTGGTGCTACCAAATCGTCTTTCCTTCTTTTTCTTTTCCTTTCCTTTATTTTGCTTTTCTTTTATTTCTTTTCTTTTCTTTTCTGAGTTCAAGTCCCTACAATTTATATCATGAATGTACGCATGCTCATCAACTTTATAGATTCATACTTTATTTTCTAAATATAAAAGTAAAATGACATAAACATCTGTCGATGCTCAAGCTTACGTTACACACAATATTATTTTATTGTCCACATATACTATTGAGATATTATAATTTTTTGAAAATATTTCAATGAAATGTGTAGAACTAGTTTTTTATTTAAAAAAATTACATTTTAAATTTCCTGCAACATAGGGCGAGTATTTGTTACTAATTATATAATTATAATTTATATAACAAAATTGATATATATTTTTACTTTGTGTAACGTATATTATAGATGCGCATTGTATCATATAGTTTACAATTTATATTATAACATATAGAATATATACTATAATGTATAATACATATATGAATACATTTAAGTAAATAATTGTGTATGCATATCTATGTGTATAAATACAGCATGTATGCCTATGGATATATATATATATATATATATATATATATATTAGTGCATGCACGATGAGTGGGTTTATATTATACTTTAAAATTTCGTGTTTATAAGCTAAAACAAGGATAAAAAATTAGGACAAAAGAGGCATCTAATTACCTTATAAGTGGAATAGAAATGAAAAATAAGATTCATGCAAAGGAAACATCGGAATCGAAATCAACCATTTTAATTCTTATTCCAAAAGTTAATTCCCAATTCTCAAACATTATCTCAATTATTATCCTTTCATTTATAGTTCATGATCTAGATTTTTTGCAAATTACTAATGTAGCCTCTTTTTTTAGTACAATGACTAAATACGAAACATAAGAACCGATGGGTTTTGACTAAGTTATATGCTTTTTTACATGATATTATAAAATTCAACTAACTTTTAAGCTCACAATATTAGGTTTTCAATTGAACCTGACCAATTTAGAATAACATTATTATAAGCATTCATTAAAATATTATAAAAGAATATATATATATACTTACTTACAACCCTTTTTGTTACAAATGTCCCGATAAACTTCTTAAAATGACACTTAAAACTCATATTTTTTTTAGTTATGAATAACACTTCCATTAACAAGTAGTCACAACCTAAACTTAATAAATTTAATCACATGTATGATAAATGGCTAATGAATAAATTTTTTTTTTTTGGGAAAACTCTTATTTGTTAATAAAACAATAGTGTCGGTGAGTCTCCTTGTTAAAAAAAAAACACAATAATTATGTTAGAACTCAATATTTGTTTAGGCAATCCTTCATACTACACCAAAAGTTGGAACAACTTAAAAACCTAGCTACCAACTCCCTCTTCCCATCTCTTTTGTGTTGTTTCTTCGTTTTTCATTTTATTTTGTCCATTTCTGGTTGATCCGAGAATATTTGAGCTATTTACATGAAAATCAATGATTTTAGGATTTTATTTTTTATTTTTTGTAAATTTGAGCAATTTTTTATATGCCTTGTTTCTGATTTTTATTTCATATATATATATATTGTGGTTTAGTGCATGAGCACACAAACTTGCATATGATCATCCACAGGCATGCCTACACTACATGCACACATCAACCTTAGAACAACAATACTTTGGCATGGATTTTAAATGAAAAAATAAATGGTCAAGCATGTGAATGGACATGTCCCCATGCAGGGGAATGCTTGGTAGCCTCTAAAATAGTATTGTTCCACCTATGTTTAGAAAGGCTACTAAAGTCACACAACATTGTTCTAGGTACACTTCTTTTCTTCTTCCTTCTTTCTCTTTCTTGTGCTCCTATCCCATCCATGAACCACAATGACTCTTCTACCATTGTCTCCAAAGATGGTCCCCTAAGCCATTTGTACAACCCCTTATGCCCCATCCCAACCATCTTCCCCACACGCCTTCCGTGCTAGGTCAAATTTTTACCCCCTTCCAATCCTCTCTTCGCTTGGCCTTGGCAACTTAATCGAAGACCATCCTTCTCATTTCCCATCCCTACTCATCCATGGATAGCCCTTCAAGCTCCCTCTTTCTACTATTCCTTATCCTTGAGAACTCTTGGGCACAAGGGTTTTAAAGGTGGTACCGCTCCCCCAACCTTCGTTTATAGGTTTGCTCCTCTCTATATCTCTCTCCTTGTTGAGTGTGTGTTATATAAGAGTGTGCAATTCATGGAATTCAATTCTTTAATATGTATGGTGATTGCATGCATATGCGTGGTGTGTATGTATAATGGCATGCATGCATGCGTATATGTAAATATGTATTATCTTTTATTGTTTGTATGGGTGGCTAAGTGTGGGTGAGTTGCCTTACATGGATGCATTGTGTGTGCGTGGTGCATACATGCATGGGTGAGTGTGTTTATAAGCATAATATGTGGGCATGATGCTAGTAAATGCATGCATGCATACATAAACAAGTGAGTGTATATTTGTTTGTGCATACATGCGTGAATGCTTGCATGGGTGGTCAAGCATGAATGAATACATGAGTCTATGGATGCATGATGTGCATGGATGTGTGTATTCAAGGTGTGCATGAAATATTTACGACTTACTAGTTCAGTTACTCTGAATTAGCTCGATAATTATATTAGACAATCTATTATATTGCTTGCATGATTTCTTCATTCTCTTTTGAATTTGTAAAGTATGATTTCAATCAAATGATGGAACAAAATAGGGATAATGACACCTTTTTTTAAGATTCTTTATATGAGAATGGTACCTTTTTTTAAGATTCTTTATGTGAGAATGGTCTTCATAATCGTGTAAGTTCAACATTTAAAACCTGCCATTAATACACATTTTATCTAGGCAAGTTTTGAATGGAGTCATTTTTTACTTTTTGGACCTTCGTTTTGCCGATTCTAACTGTACCAAGTAGTTCTGAGATGTCTGAAACAGTAAGAAGAGGTCTAACGGTGATTTTGATTTTAGACAAGCAAAATTGAGGAAAAACCTCTGTCATTTCGGGCTTTTCTACCCACTTTCTGTCAATTCTAACTACACTTGGTGATTTGAGGGCAATTTGAGATGGTAAGAAGAAGTATGGCACATATTTATTTTGAACATGCAAATTGAGGCAAAAACCCTACCGTATTGAAATTTTTTTGTCCTCTTTTTGCCAAATCTGACTGTATATATTAAGCAATTCAGAGTAGTATGAAAAAATGGCAGTGAGAGTTTTGATAACGATTTTGACCTTGAGCATGCAAATTGAGGCAAAATTCTTGTCATTTTGGGTTTTTCTGCACTCTTTCTAATAAATCTGACTACACTAGGTGATTGAGAACAATTCGAAATGGTAATAAAAAGTCTAACAATGATTTTGACATCGGGCACAACAAATTGAGGTAAAACTTCGTTATTTTTGGAATTTTTAGTCTTTTTCCGCTAATTCTGATTGCACCGAGTGATCTAAAGCAGTTTGAAATGATAAATAGTGTCCCCAAGTAATTTCACCCATTAACACAAAAATCAAGGCTAGAGCCCTGACATTTACGACTTTTCAGGTCTTTTTTTGCCAAAGTTGACCGTACCAAATGATTTTGAGCAATTTGAAATGGTAAAAAAGGTAAATTGTAATTTTGAGCTTTTACACAAAAATCAAGGTGAAATTCTAGCTTTTCAGTAATTTTCTAACATTTTTTTGACACTATTGAAAATTTTGACTATTTTATGAATCCCACATACCTTTTCTTTTTTACTTTGATAATTTTAAAATAAAAAATTCAAAAATATACATATTTTAATATTTTTAATAATAAAATATTAACATTTTAAAAGTTTTGAAAATTAAAATAATTTTTCAAAAACTAAAAATAAAAATAGGCGCCGCAAGTGGCGCTCGCACATGGGCGCCATTTTGAGGAGCCCCAAAACAACGTTGTTTTATACGTTTTCCTCTCCCCCATCTTCTTCCTCTTCCCCCTACGCATTGGTCGGTAGGTTTTCACCATTTTCTCCGGCGAAGACCCCACATTCTCTCTCTCCCTCCTCTCCCTCGCCTCCTTTCTCTTATTCCTTTTCTCCATGTTATTTTCATGTGCTCCCCACACTTTCCTATACTTTCTCTAGTCTCCATCTCCCCATTCCTTCATCCCTCTCTAGCCTCCTCGTAGTGTAGCTCCGACAACCACACTACAGCCATTGCCATCATTTTTTTTTTAATTTTTAATTATTTTATTTATTTATTTATTTCCTTTTTACCCTATAATAGTCGAAGGAGCTCGGGTTCTAAGGAGTGGGTGGATAAATCTTTCTTTCTCATCCAAATTTTTTTTTCTCTCTCTCCTCCAGTGCACTCTCTCACACTTTCTCTTTTAGTCATATAAGGAAAAAATACAAATAGAAACTTTAGAATAAGTAGAAATAAGACATAATATATGAAATATAATTCTAGTTATATAAGGAAAAATATTAGAGTTAAAGTTAAACTTGACAGTGAAGAAATATTTTAATACATTAGATCTATTATGCAAGCTGAAGGAAAAATTAAAAAAAAATGTAATATATATAGTTAAAGCATGCTAGATAAAATGGATAAGTGTTTCGAGCATATTATGTGTTGCGACGTTCTCGAGGCGAATTGGACAAGGTGGTTTTAAAAAGAATTTCATGGAAAACATGGTGTAATGGAGTCGTCATTAACCTTTTGGAGTATAGTTAGAACACTTGATTACTACCCAATTAAGGGTAAAATCGGTCTGCGTTACCAAAGAAGAGATTAGGAGTTCAGTTATGCGAGAGAAAGGTATAAGCATCCCCTATACACCCGTTCTTACGAACGTACCTAATTAATCGAAAATTATCCCAAATAAAATTAAAAAAACCTTTTAATTTACTCCTTTTTGTGAAATTTATAAACTACAAACAAATAAACAAAATGCAAATAAATGAATCACACAAGTATGTACATAATATACATATTCCCTCAGAACCAGAGTACACGAAGCTTGAAAAGCTCATATCCTTTTTATTGCAATCATTGGGAAGAAAATTGAGAAAATATTTTTACAAAAGTAGCTCTTAGAATTGCTTCATAAACTCCACATAATTTTTCAAAATATCAAATAGTATATTTAGTAAACATGCCAACCAGATATGCAGTATATTTAGTAAGGAAATTAAAACAAGCACAGCGCATAATATAATGCGGGAAAAGTAAAAGTGACATCGAATATGTTATCGAAGTTTGGCAAAAGTGCCTACGTCCCCGCCTTGGCTCGCAAGCCTGAGGATTCCACTAAAGCTCACTTCATGGGTGGAGCGACACTGAAATACAACCAGGTCAAATTAACATAGGGCTGATCTCAACCTTTACACACTCTCCTTGCAGGACAAAGAAGGCCCTAACGCACCTTACGGGTTAGATCAAACCCCCTCAGGCCACACCTGAAATACAATCTATGAATATGAAATTTTACATACAATTTAAGCGTTTCTACACAAGCATATATGTACTACAATACAGTCCAGATAAATATGCACTTAGAGATGATAGTATTTATGCTCAGGTGATATCCAATGTGTAAACTCACCAAAATATGTGAGTGTATGTATATGTGAGAGTTCAACATTTGATTCAAGATATGATATTCAACAAAAAAATTAATCAAAGGAAGTTTAAAACACAATCCAAATCAAATATCTCAAAAAAAATTTCAAATACTTTAAGCACAAGAGATATTTTTACCACAAGCTTGTCAAAAAGATTTTACTTCACAATCAAAAGACAAGCTCAAAAGTCTTGTAATAAAAATTATGCAATGACTCACAATCTCTCAAAATTTCCCCCACAAATGAATTTATGGATTAAATCAATGGGGAAAATTTTTAGCTTAACTTTCAATAAAAAACAATCAAACAATCAACACAATGAGCGTTTTAGCAAGTGGGAACAATGTAGGATAACACAAAGAGCACTCTTAAGAAGCTTGATTTATCATGGAAATAGCAAAGAAAGAGTGTATGGGCTTTGTATTTGAAAAATATGCACTCAAAAATTTAGAGGATATTTAGGCTAATTCAAATGCTAATCATGTCTTAATTGAGCAAATGAACTCATATTTATAAACATGGCCAAAATTATTACCGTTGGGGACACCAAGGGAAATATTAGAATTGTTTTAAATGCGTTTGATAAAATTAACTCTGTTTAACCCAAATTAATCGTGGTAAAAATTAGGCCAGCTCAAGAGTTTCGGTCGATCGAGCCATAGGTTTGGTCGCCCAAACAGACACATGAGAAAAAATAAGTTTTTCATGTTCGGGGGGCTGAACAAATATTCGGTCTGCTAACCAAGGGGATATTCCAAACTGCTCGAGGTTCGATTGCCTGGTCTCAAGTTCGATTTACCGAACTTACACTTTTGATCGCACGAGGGTATTTTGAACGCAAATGTTTGGGCGCCCAAGTTGTTGGAAAAAGTCAAGGTTTGAGTTCGGTCGACCATGAACACTCAGCTCATTTGAGTTTGGTAGCCCAAAATCATGTCAACTTTTCTAACTTTCCTATATTCGATTGACCGAGACAATTTACCTTGTCTGGTTCGGTCGCTCGAAGCCTTTACAATTTTAAGCTAAGGTCCATACTTTAATTTAAATTCACCCCTAATGACATGTGAGTTTAGTGGGGTTCTTTACAATTAATATGTAGGAACCTAAGGGTCAATCTAAGGCCACTTGAGTATATAAGCCTATCATGCATGATACAGTTATTACAGAGCATATTATATTACAGTCCATAAATGAACAAGAATATAAAAAATACAATTACAAATGAACACAATATTCTTCATTCTTCCTTGGGGTCACCATATGCCATCATGATATAGGATTCTTTTCAATTTCATGTGTAGAATGAACTTGCATACAAGCTCAGGGAAACCATCAATACCAAGGTATTTGTCATTATCAAAATGGGACATGACCAATTAGGTCAACAACCACCATACCAAAAACCTGATGCAACAATTCTAGTAAACCCGAACAAGCATAAGTACCATAAATGTTAAACACCATCGAAATCATAAAACCATAACTAGACAAGTTTGGTTTGGGCATTTTATCAAGCAAGTGGTAGGGATTTAGAATCTAAGCACATGTACAGAGAAGCTAATTTGTTTAGAAAAAAATCCATTAATAGCTACCTATAACACAAACAAATTCAACAAAGCCCAGTGATTAGAGAAAAAACCCAACTCCGATTATCAACAAACAGAACTTACCTAGTTTGAAAATCTTTAAAATAAGATAAAATTGAATACAAGGGCGGAGTTAATGGGATCTGAAGGTGTTCATAGCCAGGGGTGGTGCGCTGGCCTGGCCGTGTTAATGGTAGCTACTGTAGTGGGGATGAAGCTGTGAAGTGTTTGGATGGTGGGCAGAGCGAGTTGTGGGTAAGAGACAGAGAGAGATGGAGAGATACCAAGGGTGAGGGAAGCTGTTTGGGGGGTTACAGTAAAGGAACGGGTAGTGGGATCTATTGCATTGTTGCGTGGGGATGTGACAGTGAAGGGCGTGAGCGACGATGGTGAGCTGGAGACAGTGAGGTGGCCGGAGAGCTGCTAAGGCTGCCATGAACTTTTGGTCACCCGGGAAAAGCAAGGGGTGAGAGAGTGGGATAGGAGAATGGCAAGGGGATTGTGCTGGTGTGGGGCCTATAAGGGTGATGGTGGTGTCGCGCATGGCTGTGAGAGAAGTGAGCGAGGCTGCTGGCAACCAAGGGTGAATCAGTGATGGTGACAGTGGTGAGATGAGGGAGCAGTGTTGTGATATGGATCGTATAATGAAGATGCACAGCGGAATAAACAACAAGTAAATGAAAATAACACACACAACCAGAACAAGATCAACACAAAGATTTACATGGTTCAACAAAACCTACATCCACGGAAGCAATAACACACAAATTTCACTAAGGAAATCAAAGTGTATACAATACACTGCAATAATGATCACTCTCTCACAAAATATGCCCAGATGACATATATAGAGTTTCCTCGAAGGTTTCCCCCCGTTTTCCTAACCACCCAACGTTCAAAAATTCAAAATTTCATAAAACTACCACAGCCTAGGCGCCTCTCGTCAACGAACACAGAGCCTCGTCAACGAGACCTTGAAAAACCTTTGTTGACGAATACAGGGCTCTTGTTGATGATGCCAAAAGTTTAAAAATTTCCTGTTCTCAATAATTATTTGTCGACGAACCTCTGTTATTCCCTCGTCGACGAGCATAGGCTCCTCGTCGACGAGCATAGGCTCCTTGTTGACGAGTCTTGCTGTGCTGCCCTCTTCATATTTTTCCTTCTTCCTTCTTTGCTTATCAAAATAGAAGTATAAGAGCCATAAATAACAATCTCCACCTTGGCGATTATATGCCCCTTAGGAGAATCTCAAAAACATAAACTGCTTCACTTTGAACTTGAAAATGCTTGGTTGGATAAGTCTCCCTTCTAACACTTGGAGACATTGTGTAAGTCCAAGCAATGCTTGAATTTCTCTGAAGTAGCTGATTTGGTCAGAATATCTGCTGCATTATCAGATGTGTGAACTTTCTCCAACATAAGTTCACCCAAAGCAATCAATTCCCGTACTTTATGGAACCTCACATCAATGTGCTTGGTCCTAGCACGGTATACCTGATTCTTCACCAAGTAAATGATACTCTGACTATCACAATGTAGCACCACACCATCTTGCTGAAACCCCATCTCTTTGACTAAACTAGTAAGCCATAAGGCTTCCTTTGCAGTTTCGACAACTACCATATATTTCTCCTCAGTCGTTGACAATACAACTAGAGACTGTACCATGGATCTCCAACATACTGGTCCTCTTACAAGGGTAAACACATATCCCATTGTAGACCTTTTGTCATCCATATCACCAGCATAATCTGCATCAACAAATCCCATAACTGAAGGACAACCCTGTTGCTTGTCAAACATAATGCCATATCCCAATGTACCCCGCAAGTATCTAAGTATCCATTTAATGGATTCCCAATGCTGCCTTCTTGGATTAGAGAGGAACTTGCTCACTACGCTTACCGCATGAGCAAAATTTGGCCTCGTACATACCATGGCATACATTAAACTCCCCATAATACTAGCATAGGGGACTTTTGACATATCCCTGATTTCCTCATCTGAACTTGGGCAATCTGCAGTAGACAACTTAAAATGATTAGCTAGAGGTGTACATACCGATCTTGCATCAATCATGCAAAACCTCTCTAACACTTTCTGAACATAACCACCCTGAGATAACCATAATCTCCCTACAATCCTGTCACGGCGAATCTCCATCCCAAGTATTTCTTTAGCTGAACCAAGATCCTTAATGTCAAATTCCTTATACAACAGGTCCTTTAACTAATTCACCTTAGTTAAATCCTTTGCAGCTATCAACATGTCATCGACGTACAATAACAAGAAAATAAGAGAACCATCCTCAAGTTTATTCACATAAATGCAGTAATCATATTCACACCGTTTGTAGCCAATCTTCATCATGTATGAATCAAACCTTTTATACCATTGCCTTGGAGACTGTTTCATCCCATAAAGAGATTTCTTCAACCTATAAACAAAATTTTCTTTTCCCAATTCAATGAATCCCTTCGGCTGTACCATGTAGATTTGTTCCTCCAAGTCACCATGAAGAAACGCCGTCTTCACATCCATTTGTTCCAATTGAAGATTGTAATAAGCTACCAACCCCAAACAATTCTAATAGAAGTATGTCAGACCACTAGAGAAAAGATCTCATCATAATCTATCCCCTTCTTTTGTGAGTATCATTTTGCCACCAACCGTGCCTTGAATTTCTCTTATCTATTTTCTAAAATTGTCTCCTTCTTCCTATACACTCATTTGCAACCTATCGGTCTCTTCCCATCTGGAAGCTCCACCAATTCCCAAGTTTTGTTCTTATGTAGTGATTCCATTTCCACAATCATTGCTCCCATCCACCTATCTTTCTCCTAGTCGAGCACTGTCTCTTGAAAAGAAGTTGGATCGTTGCAGCAAGTAGGGAAAGCATAAGATACTAACTCATTAAAACCATACCTTGATGGAGGCCTGATAGTGCGTTCAGATCTCCGTATAGGAATATCATAGACTTGCTGGTTTCCCGAGTTAAAGCTCCTTGCAACCACGGGACCATGATCATTTTCGTTGCCCTGAGCTTCCAACTCTACCTGCACAACATGTTCATCACTACTCCAACTTTCTGGCTACTGTTTCCGTTCATCAAACTCTTGAGTATGCTTCACCATAGCCTTCTCATCAAGGACTACATCTCTACTGATCACCACCTTGTTTGCCAATGGGTCCCACGACTTATACCCCTTCACACCCTCTGGATATCCCAAGAAGATGCAATGAGGAGACTTCGGATCAAGCTTAAACCTCTCCTCACTAGACACGTGGACATGGGCTGGACACCCGAATACCTTCAATTCAAAGTAGTCTACAGCATTTCCCATCCAAATCTCTTCCGCCACTTTACCCGCTAGTGATGCTCTTGGTGATCAGTTAGCTAGAAAACAAGTCATACTAACTGCCTTGACCCAAAAATTCTTTGGTAGCCCCACATTCAATCTGAGACACCGAGCCCTATCGGTAAGAGTCTAGTTCATCTGTTATGCCACACCATTTTACTGAGGTGTTTGGCGAACTGTAAAATGTCTCTTGATGCTTTACTCCACACAAAACTCTATAAACCGAGAATCAGCGTACTCGATCCCATTATCCGACCTTAAATATTTGATTCTCCTCCCTGTCAAGTTTTCCACTTCAGCCTTCCAAATCATAAACTTGGCAAACATACTAGATTTGTGACGCATGAAGTAAACCCAAACCTTCCGTGAGTAATCATCAATGAAACTCACATAGTACACATGTCCACCCTTTGATGAAACTTTAATTGGGCCCCAAACATCTGAATGTACATAGTCAAGAATTCCTTTCGTCTTGTGAGTAGCTGAACTGAAATTTTCCTTGTTATGTTTTCCAATAACACAAAATCTGCAGAATTCCAACTGCCATGATTTAAACCTTTCAACAATTTTCTCTTGTGTAATTCTTTCATGGCATGTTCTCCCATATGCCCAAGATGCATATGCCACAAGATGGTCTCATCTGATTTAGCATCCACGACTACAACTTCACTTACAATGGTAGTTCCCTACAATGTGTAAATATTCCCATCCAGCTTCTGCCCTTTCATCACAATCAGATTACCTTTCCATACTGTCGAGACTCCACTTTTAGACTTGTAATTAAAGTCTTTACAATCCAAAGTACCAAGAGATATTAAACTCTTTCTCAACTCATGTATATGTCTTACATTACACAATGTTCTTACAACATCATCAAACATTTTTATCTTTACATTTCCTATGTCAATGATCTTGCAAAAAGCATCATTACTCATAAGAACTGATCCAGAATTTACTAACCTGTAAGTGCCGAACCACTCCTTGTTTGGAGTCATGTGATAAAAACAAGTCGAGTCAAGTATCCAAGAGTCCGTTAGATTATCCGACTCCTCTGAAACTGATAGAACATCACGACCCGTTGAATCCCTTTTTCAAACAACATTCACAGATTTAGAAATCCCTTCATGCTTATTAGCATTTCCCTTATTCCAATCCAGACGCTCCGATTTCACATGCCCCTTTTTACCGCATTTATAACACCAAATCTCCTTCTTCTTCCTGGATTGATTCCAAGATTTCTGACTAGACCCATTTTTAAACTTTCCTTTGCCTCGCTCATTATTACCTTTTACCACAAGTCCTTCTCCTTCATCACATATTTTTAACCTTTGATGAAAATTTAACAAAACACTTGTTACTTCTTCCAAATCAAGTGTTTCTTTTCCCCACGTAAGAGTGGGCACAAGATTTTCATAGGTATGAGTCGAGGACAAATAATTTAACAACATAAAAGCCTTATCATCCTCATCAAACTTCACATCAACTCTTATAAGATCACTTATGATTTGGTTAAACGCATTGATGTGTTGATCTAGATTAGAACCTTCTACCATCTTAAGCCAATATAAACGCCGCTTAAGAAAAAGTTTGTTATTGAGGGATTTAGACATGTACCAACCTTCTAATTTTTGCCAGATAGCTGTTGGAGAATCCTCCTCCATCACCCGATAGAGAACTTCGTCGGCCAAATACAAGTGTATTATTGACGCTGCCTTTGCTTTCAAATCTATCCATGTTGTCTCATCCATTCCTTCCGGTTGAGTATCAAGTAGTGCTTTTGCCATTCCTTGTTGCACTAGAATATCTTTCACTCTTCTCTGCCATAAACTGAAGTTTCCGGTTCCATCGAATTTGACAATGTCAAATCTTACAGAAGATGATCCCGATGCCATAACAACTACGCTCTGATACCAATTTGTTGTGATATGGATCGTATAATGAAGATGCACTGTGGAATAAACAACAAATAAATGTAAATAACACACATAACCAGAATAAGATCAACACAAAGATTTACGTGGTTCGGCAAAGCCTACATCCACGGAAGTAATGACATACAAATTTCAGTAAGGAAATCAAAATGTACACAATACACTTCAATAATGATCACACACTCTCTCTCTCTCTCTCTCTCTCTCTCTCTCAAAATATGCTTAGATGACATATATAGAGTTTCCTCAGAGGTTTCCCCCCGTTTGCCCAACCACCCAACGCTCAAAAATTTAAAATTTTAGAAAACTATCGTAGCCCAGGCGCCTCTCGTTGACGAACACAGAGCCTCATCAACGAGACCATGAAAAACCTTCGTCGATGAATACAAGGCTCTCGTCGACGATACCAGAAGTTTGAAAATTTCCTGCTCTCGGTAATTATTTGTTGACAAGCTTCATAACCTTCATTGAGGAACCTTTGCTGTTCCCTCGTCGATGAGCATAGGTTCCTCGTTGACGAGTCCTACGTGCTGCCCCTTAATGTTTTTCCTCTTTCCTTCTTTGTTTATCAAAATAGAAGTATAAGAACTATAAATAATAAGGAGAGATCGTGAAGGAAGCGGTGGTGCCGTGGAGTGAATGACAGAGAGATGAGAGAATGCCGAGAGATATGGAGGTTAAGAGATGATGAGGGAGATGGAGGTTGAGAGGTGAGGGAGAGAGATGAGGGAGGAGAGAAGGTGGAGCTGGGTTGTGTGGTGGTCGAAGATGGTAACGGTGAATGGGAGACGAGGGTGGAGTTGGGTTGTGAGGGAGAGAAGATGAGGGAGGAGAGATTGAGAGAGATCTATGAGAAATGGAGAATCCCCCCTTGCTTCCTTTCGTGTGCCAGTTGCGAAGGTGATGAGTGAACAATGAACAATGCCTTCCTTGAATAGTGAGCATGTAGCCTATTTATAGGCTTTTTTTTTTCTCTTTTTTTTTTTTTATATTCATATATACATCTTCCTTTTTTGTATTTTCTCGTGTATATATGCTTTTGTATTTTGATGCATTCTTTATTTTTTTGTTAATAATAATAATAATAGTAGTAGTAGTAGTAGTAGTAGTAGAAGTAGTAGTAATGGCGCCTTTGTTATATTTGGTCCGGACATAATGGGGTGTCTATTGTGCAATTGTAAATTGCCTTTACAATTAAAAAGAAAGTTCTATATGAGCCTATAAGACTAGCTATGCTATATGGACTATAATGTTAGGCAACTAAAAAACAACATATCAAAACAGTAAAAGTTGTCGAGATGAGAATGTTAAGATGGATGAGTGGTACAACGTTAAAAGATAAATCAAGAGTTAGGCTAACTCTTGTAGAAAATAAGACGAAGGGGAGATAACTTAGATAGTTTGGGCACCTGCAACATAAACCAAGTAATGTGTTCGTGAGGAAGAGTAAGTTAGTCACCGTGAAAGATAATTGAAGGGGTAGGGGTAGACTAAAAATAATTTAGAGTAAGATAGCGAGTATGAATTTAATAGTCTTGAAACATAAAATGATGGAAAGGGACTTATATAGTTGACACCACCAAACGAGACCTAAAACTTGGTTTGTTGTTGTTGTTGTTGTTGCATTATAAAAATACACAAAAATTTAATAATGATAATAATGTTTAATTGAATTCATATATTTGAGAAACTACAAAATTGAAAAATTATATTTTAAGGGATCTACAAAAAAAAAAAAAAAACTTAATTTTCATTCCATTATAGCTACAGTTGGAAAACATTATAAAAAATTGAAGATGTGATTCCTATAGTCATTCCATGTTGCTAATCAAACACAATAATTATATTTCAAAAGCGATTCCAATCTTGGCTTGATTTTATTTCTTCTTGAATTCATTTTCCTACTTATTTCCATTCAGCAAATCAAACGAGAGATTTTTATTTTATTTTATGAAAATGGCATGCACTTGTGTTCCACAATTGTAGATCCCATCAAAGTTGAGCTAAATTTTTGTGAATGGCCTTCAAGAAATTGTATCTTAAAGAGGATGCAAAATAGGAAAAATACAAGGGTATGTGTCTTCTTCCAATAAATCAATGCCATGTAAGCTTATGTGGGTTTATATACTATTTACATGGCTCTATTTTATTAGATGGTGCATGCTAGGGGTGGCAAAATGGGGTTGGAACCCGACGGGTGACCTTTTACCTACCTGTTTAAACCGAATTTTGGTTTAATACAAGCTCACCTGTTTATAAATGGGTCAACCTATACCCGAACTGTTTATTAAACAGGTTAGGCGGGTTCGGGTTGGGTCACCCGATGACCCATTTAAAAATAAAATGAATGAGTGTTTTTTTTTAATATGTCATTTTATATGAAATGTTTAAAATTTTTCAAAATAATTATATTTTTAAGTGGGTGACCCTTTTATTAAACAGACAAGTTTGGGTTTACATAGTAGTCACTTGTTAATAAATGGATCAACCTGAACCCGAACCCATTTAACCTCGACCCGTTTATGACCTGCCCGAACCCGACTTGTTAACCTATTTTGCCACCCTCAATGCATGCTTTCGGAGCAAGTAAATATCCCTCCATAAAATATACCATTAATGTTTGTAATTTTTATTGTGTTGCATGGTTTGTGCTCAATTCTCTCAAATCGTTAGAAACTTATGATGCATGGGGTCTTGTTTTATGTACATGTTTTCAACATGACATTATTGTCTAATTAGGCTTTGTGACTCATCATATATGATAATTATTTGCCTTCTCAACATCTCAACCTAAAATAGTACTGAGATGATGATATAAATACAAATTTATTTTGTCCTATGTTTGTAAACGTAAGAGAGTTATAGTTGTGGATGTCCAACCCCCTCTCGTTCCCCCAACCAACAACTCCAGGTTTTTAGTCTAAACTTAAGCCATCTAGATTGGCATGGTGTGAGTTTATACTTTCCCACATTTGACATGTTCAATTGCATCACCACTAACATGCGGGATATTGACCCTCATTCAATCTACTTTTTATTGGAAGAAGTAGGGAAACTTTGGATTTTGGCCAACTTGCCGATTAAATGACCATCTTATATAGGCATCCAACATGGATGTCTATGACCATTATATATTTTCCCATTATTGGACCAACTTGACCATCATTCTTTGCGCCCTAAACTAACTAGATACATATACAAATGTTTCTTTTGAAAATATTTACAAGAATCTTGCCAAAGAGTAAGAGTTGTCTCTTCAACACTTAATTAATAGCTTACTATATCCTATTTGTTTACGCTATAAGGAAATGACACGTGGGACTTTGACCCTCATTCGATATACTTTTTATTGGAAGAAGTGGCGAATCATTGGATTTTGGTCAACTTGTCTACGACTTTAATTAAATGACTATCTTATATGGACACCGAACATGGATGTCTATTACCATTATATATTTTCCTACCATTTGACCAATTTGACCATCGTTCTTTGCGCCATAAATAGACTAGATAGATCTACAAATGTTTCCTTTGAAATTATGTATGAGAATCTCACCAACAAGTAAAAGCTGTTGTATCTTTGGCACTTAATGAATAACTCACTATATCTTATTTGTTTACTGTGTAAAGAAATGATGCAAGACACGTGTTTTTTTTTTTTAATTTTAAAAAATCTATCATGGTTTCATAATTTCATTGTTATCTCAAAGCATATAATACATCAATGACATTTTTTGGATCTTTTGCTAATCACTCGTCTGACTAAACCTATACATATTGATGTATATGCTACATTTTATCAACATTATTTTCAAACTAGCCATGGGTTATGAGTTTCTATTTTTTAAAACTTAAGAAAAATTATTAAAAAATAATAGAAACTAAATAATATAAGGGCATTTTGGGATAATTGTAGATAGTTATAAAGGTATTTTGGGATAATTATGCACAGTTATAGACATAAATTTGACATAATTATAAGATTATTTTGGGATAACTGTGGATAGTTTAAGGAATATTTTGGAATAATTGTTGGTAGTCATAGAAATAAATTTGACATTTTTGAAAGATGACGCCAAATAAGAGAATCCCTTTTATAGCAGTAGTATAGAAGAATTATTTCTTGTATCAAATGCCATGATGGTAAATCCTCAATTTAAATTGAAAATTATACAAGGATCATACATGCAATATGACTTCTAATAGTATTTGTACTAAAGATAAAATTAATGCTTACTCAATTATTTATCTAGGCATTGGTGATTTTTCCATAGATGAGAAAAAATAATAAAATAGTTATTTTTTTTTGAAATTAAGAATTGTTTGGCAGCATTTATGTATCTTGTTCTCATTACTACATTGAAAAAACATGTAATGATAACAAGTTTGTATATTTTGTTATTTTTAATTTTTGTTAACAAAAATTATATTTTATGTTTTATTTTTTTTGTAAAGAAAGATTGCTATATTAATTTAGTATTAAAAAATATAATGAATTATATATTCTTTCAATTTAAATATAAATTAAATAACAATGTAATTTTAAAATACAATAAATATTTGTAAAAATTTAAAAGTTTTAAAAAATAAAAATCCATTTAAAAAAAATCATTTTTGCTATTTTTAATTGTGTATAATAAAATTATTCTTAAAACACTATATGAGTTAAAATATAATAATAGAAAATAATTATAATTGATTTTTATTTCTATTATGATTGGTTTTTATTGAAGAAATAAAAAATGAGAACTATTTTCCATTTCGCATAGAGACGCGCTATTTCCTCCGTTTCTTACATTGTTTCGGATCTCCTGTATCAAACGCATCGTTTTGGTTTTCTTCCCAATCTACACGCACTCACGCAGAACGTTTTTGCCCGACTTCCCTTCTTCGTTATTTACATTTCTAACCTCGAGGGCAGGTCCTCTCTCTCTCTCTGTCTCTCGTTCTCCACTTCCTTGCCCGACACACCGTTGCGAGCGAGAAATTCACATCCTCAGTCTTCTAGCTGCTTTTCGGAATTTTCATTTTAATCCTAAACCAGGGTGAGGATTTGTTGTCATTATCATGATTTCTAGGGTCCGCGTTTGCGATTTCCACGGGACTTGAATCTAACGTTAATGGGGGCATCGCGAATCGCCTGATCGGAAAAAGTATGTTTCATTTTTTCTGTTGGATAATTTTTTGCTATTTTCTGGATGTTATTTATGCACTGTTAAAATTTAGGAGCGACAAGTCTTTTGAATTCCCTTTGTGAGCAGAAATTCGTGCCAAATATCTGTCTCTCTCCCGTGATTTGGTGTTATCCTTTGATATTTCCAGTGCGTTGTAGAGTGAAAATGTGAAATGGGATTATGTAGACATGTAAACTAAATACTCTGCTCAAAAGCGCTTTAAATTCAGGTAGTTTGGTCTGTTAAATAAACTAGATTCTTGGTATTATTAATAATCTGGCAGTGAAAGGGAAAGAAAGATAAATAGGAAACTAGGAGGAGCCATCTTTCTGAGCCTTCACTTGAATTAAATAGTACTTCACTCCTTATTAAGCATTTTTGTTTAATGTTAGTAGAAATGCTTCCTTTTGCCTCCTCTTGACATGAATAGTTTGAGACAGTTGTTGAGCCTTTGCACTGAATGCTAACAGCCTTGCATATGTTAGTTGATTGTTTATGGTCGTGCTGTACACTGCCCAGTTTAATTAATAATTTTCTTTTTTCTATTCTCATTTATATTTTGTTTAGGTGTCGTGTAGATTTGTTAGAACTTATAAGTATTTGCCCACATGTAATTTGTTAATTTTACTCAATTGTGTAAATTTCCTGGGAGTGGGTAATTCCTTATAGATTTAGTAGTATTTTCCTCCTATATGTCTTGATTCAGCAGGTCTTATGTTTGACTGTGAAAAATACTTCAGTATCAATAGCTCAATTATTGAGTTGTGCCTCATAGTGACAAGCAGTCATGGTAGGCTTGCCTAGGTACTTGTAGGCCCCAAGTACCCAAACTCCATGCAACACTTGCTCTTCATTGTCGCCTGGTTGCTGAACGAAATGCTCAAGTTGTCACTAATGTCCCCTCCCATGAACACCTGTATGCACTATATATAGATAGATGGTCTGGGTGAGTTTGATTTGATGGTGGATTTGATTAGAAGATTTGTTTTTTGCTGTTACTATAGTTCAAATGAGATGGCATCTTCACATAACATCGAGTTGGAGGCAGCAAAATTTCTTCACAAACTTATCCAAGAATCTAAAGACGAACCCTCCAAGCTGGCCACTAAACTTTATGTGGTGTGTATAATTTTCTTGCTGCACATATACTTTATGGTTACATTTACTTTGAACTGAAAATATGATTTTTTTTGGTATGTGTGTATAAATTTGTCAAAATATTTATTATGCGTGAGCATCTCAGATTTTGCAACACATGAAAGCAAGTGGAAAGGAAAATTCGATGCCATATCAAGTGATCTCAAGGTGAAGCATTTCCACTTTCATTCACATTTCTCAAGTTGTAATACTTTCTCTACTGCAATGTGTTCTTAGATTGATCTAATGTCATTAAGGAGTAAAATAATGGGCTCATCATAACTTGTCAATCTTCATGAACTATGCTTTATGCTTTGAGGCATTCACATGAGAGAATATGACATGACCTTTGTGGGCTGATGAAATTTAGATTAGGTTGGACAAAAAATGGCGATAACATGTAATTATAGAAACATACTCTGTGTATATATGTTTGCATATATAAGGATATTATATGAAAAAGAACTAAAATTTACTTTTTATTAAACAATATATGGCACCAAAAGATACAGTATGTATATTTATGTTTCTTCCTCTTCACCTTCCTCAATATAGGTTCACATGTTGCTCTTCTATTGCAAAAACAGTTAGGAATCTTAGGATTATTATAGTTTCAATTGGTCAATTTTTTTCATATGTATATATTCTTTTTTTCCCCCTATACTTATATTTCATCAATAAAATAAAATGTTGGTATCTATCATGCCATTTGCATCATGAAAGAAAGAGTGTCCAAGTATTGTAAGAAGGTAAAAAGAAAAAAAACTAAAAAAAATGTTTTTTAAAACTGTTGACACTTCCATTGGGTGTTGGAATCTCTATGAAGATTATTTGGGTCCTGTTTAGTTGTGGAAAATAGTTTTCATTTTCTATTTTTAGTTTTCTAAAGTATTACAGAAAACAGCATATTTTTTAGTTTTGCAACATATGTATGAAAAAACTGAAAACCAATATAGAATTTTGGAACTATTTGCTCGTGGAAAATAGTTTTATTTTCAGTTTCCAAATTTTCAAGTAAGTACATAATGCTGCCTTGTTTTCCGATTTTCTAATTTTGTAAAGTTGGAAAGCATCTTTATTATTTTCTAGATTTTTGATTTCTTATATAATTTTTCGAATATTGGAAAACAAGTTGTCTTTTTTGTAATTATTTAAAAATTTAGAAATGAAAAGTGAAAACTGTTTTCGACAAGTAAACAAATCCTGTATTTTCTATCTTCTTAACACAAATCACAAAAAATAAAAATGAAAACTGTGTTCTACATGTAAACTAATCCTGTATTTTCTACCTTCTTTATTCAAACAACTGAAAAATAAGCTGGCATTTTTATAATTGTTTGGAAAACTGAAAATGGAATATGAAAATTGTTCTCTACAACTAAACATGCTTTTGAGAATTCTCCATGTTTGAAATGAAAATATTAGATGTTTCTATGCTACATGGCATTATGTGTTAGTATTAAAGGGCCCATTCGCCTCTCTTCTTTCTTTTAGATTAAGTCATGTGCATTCAAATCATGGAGTTAAGCATTCGCCGAATGCTTGACTTCACAAGGGATGTGCTAGACTCTCCCCCTATGGCCACACTACATATTATCCAAATAGCTGGGATGGAGCTTGAATGATGATTCTTTATGGCTCATAGCCTTCTGCTAATGTGAATCAAGTTTGTGCTGATATTTAACAATGAGAAAGCACATGATATCATGTTGAATCCTCTAAAAACTGAAGCAGAGCTAAACATGAGATTGAGGTTGTCTCCCTTATGCGCATGTTCCGTTTGCTTATTTTTCATAGAAAGAGAGAGGCACGATCAAATACACTCTGCATTGATTATATTAATTTAAACTGTTTGATAGTTTTTGTGCTTGCTTTTGTCCACAGATTGCATGCTCTTTTGGACAAATAGTTACAACTGTAGTGTTTTTTACATGCTCTTTTAGAGTTCTAGTGCTCAACTGATTATACAGCGCATTGGATTCCTGCCACCATTTCCATTGATGTTTTTTTTTTCTCGTTCAAGGGCCATGGAGACTGTTATCAGTCAAAACGGTCTTGATATTGAGGCTTTGAAAGCATCACGTCTTCCTTTGACTAGTGGAACTCAAATGGGGGAATCTAGAACAGCCCAAGTTACAGGTAAAGATGTACCTTGCTACTGCAATTATTGTTGCTTGTTGCACCTGTGATTGCATGGCATGATAGGTCTGCTATTGAGGGAGAAATATTCATGCAGGCCCTTTGCAGGCGGTCGGGGTGACAAAAGATTCTAAATTTGGCATGGCTGAAAATGAGATGACCAAAGTTGATTCATTTCCCTCAGGCAGACCACCTGTTGGCCCAAGCAGTTCTGGCCATGATATCTATCAAGGGTCAGTATCCCATAGAAGTGGGAAGTCTTTCGATCATGAAAGTCCATCCAGTTTGGACACTAGGTCTGCCAACTCTCAGTCACAAGAAAGGCGTGAGGCAACAAACTGGGAAAAACAGGCAAATCAAAGTGACAGTAAAAAAGCCCGTGCTAAGAGGAAGAGGGCAGATTCATCATTAGCATCAGAATCTCAAAGTGACAACCCTCAGCAACTTGATAATCGCAACATCATGGGTAATCCAAATAAGGGGAAGTTGATGAACATGGAGCCACTGGGGAGTTTTTCCATTAAAGGAGGTGAGCATATTCACTTTTTATATGGTTCAAAGCAGTTGTCAAATGAAACATTTTCCATCCTTATCCTGGGATCAATATTTTTATCCAAGCCAAGGCCTAAATCTAACTGAAACTGTTGGACATCATACACATTACCAATTCTATTTCACAAGCTACAAGAACAAAACACCCTGAATAACTGGTAGTTTTTTCTGCTCATAATGCTGTGCTACTGCAGTCAAGGGGCCTTACCTTCCACACTTGATATCAGATGTTTAGGAGTGTGCAACAAAATAAAGTATATTAACATTTGAAAAATTTCTGCTTTTGCATCATGTTGCCTCTAGCAATTTGACAGCAAAAATTGTTGGTGCATTGGTCTCTGGGTTCTACTAATGAACACAGCCAAATATTAAAATAAAATTATGAAGTTCGAAAACTATGACTTTTAGTTTTCTGGGTTGCACAGCTTGGAGATATTGTTTCAGCTTTAGCTAGGGCCAGTTTCGGTATGGAAAACCTTACTTTAGGACCATGAATTACAAAAACAATCTGTGTACTGAAGTTTTTTGATTTCAGTTTCTGCTTCAGAATTTTCCTGATTAATTCATAATGAAGTATTGGTTAGTTCTGGAATGACGCGTTCTTTTTTTTTTTTGGAAAACAAAAGAAGAAGTTTCATTATTATATTAAAATATAGAGAAAGGAGAATATGACATCTCCCTAGAAAGTTCTGGGGGCAAACCAGATTGGAAATACAAATAACTGAACAAGAAAGAAACGGAAAACAGACAAAAACTCCCAGCTGACAAAATTAAGACAATAAATAATGCCAATCATGTTGAATATCTGAGAAGCTCACTCCTTTAAAGTTCCCATAGCCATCATGCCAAAGCGATGCCATGTTGTGAATATTTTCCCAAACCAGCAAAAAATTTAACTTCTTCCTCGAAAAAATATGCGCATTATGTTCCAACCATAGCCCCCACATCACTGCGAAAATAGCACATTTTCATAGTGCTGTCCTGTCCTGTCCTGTCCTTTCCCCTTCCAAAACCAACAAAAATAAACTGCCAAAAAATCCTCTAACGTCTTTGGACATGCCCAACTCTCTCCCAAAAAATTAAATAAATCATTCTATGCAATAGTTGAGATGTTGATTTGAACTATAATAACAAAGCACGCTAACATTTGGAGAGAGTGCGTCCATCATTCTCCAACTTTGCCACTAGATATTTGATTTTGATTCCATTAAGTGCAACCAACCTGATGAAAGCCTTGATTTTTGGGGGGCTCTGGCCTTCCAAATAATATTATAGAGAGGGAAAGAAGAATTTGAGCAGGCCAAGAATTCCCAAAAGGACTTGCAAGAGTACACCGCCATAGGATCCAAGGACCAAGAATGACTATCTGCTTCCAAAGAAATACAACAATTATTCTACAAAACTAGTTAAGAGGAAAGCTCATCATCTCTCTATAATTAAGAGATCTCTAAAATGAAAATCCCAAGAAGGCAACCCTCACCTCGTTACCAACCTTGGCCATTCATGACAAAATCCTCTCTATTAAGATTGCACACTTGTAATACTCCTCTAGCGACACTTCCCTCGTTGGAAATTGATGACCTTCTGATAGTGTAGCTGCCGTCACCACCTCTGAAGCCAGTCTGCATCACCTATGGCTACCACTCCCAACGTTGCCTTACTTTACCCGCGATAATTGCACATCTGAATTGCTGAAATCTTCTCTATGCATTGTCATAACTATTCTCTCTCTTGCCCTTGCTCCCTCAATTCTCTTATTTCCTTCTTTCTCCTAATTTTCTTCTCGCCTGCAAGGCTTCAGTTGAAAGGGTCCCAAATCAGTGATTGCTTCGATCATGCTCTCATTGCCTAGTCTATGGACTCTCTCTCTCTCGCGCGCGATCTCGGTTTTTTTTTTTTTTTAAATTATTATTTCAAATGCCTAGTACTTTGATCTGTCTCTCTCACTCAAAGATGGGGAACAACGTTCCCCAACCAAAGGTCTTCCAAAAACAAATGCTAAGAGCATTTTGATTTCCACAATGTGGGGAATGAAGAGGGATAAATTTGAGAGATAGATTTCCATAGGCTTTCCAAAGAACATCTAGATCCCAAATTGATGTCCCACCCATTTTCATTCAGCCCAAAGTTGCTCATAATAACTCTATGCCAAAGGGAAGAGAAACCCTTTAGGGGAAACTCCAAAGCAATTTAGCCAAGAGAGCAATGTTTTTAGACACCAAATTTCCAAAACCCAATCTATACTCCAATTTTGATCTACACTCGACCTTCCAACTCACCAAATGGTCCCTATAATCCCTGACCCTGGACCACATAAAATCCCTCATAATGTTCCCAATTGTACTAGCATCCCCACAGGAATCTTAAAGATAGGTAGATATACAGCATTGTACTAGAAAGACAAGCCTCAATAAGGCTAAAGACAAGCCTGAATAAGGCTAATTCTACCCCAAGAGAAAAAAAGAGCCCCCTTTCAACCATCTAGACGCTTAGCCACCCTCTCCATGACTTGATCCCAAAAGCTTATATATCTAAGATTTCCCCCTGATGGGACACCTAAATGGGACAAGGGTCAATCCACAAACTGCATACTGCAATAGTTACAACTCCCTAACACGCTCAGCACGCACACTAATTGCAGAAAACCCTCTCTGCCCCATATTAATCTTAAGCCCAGAAAACCTTTCAAAAATGTGGAGAAGACTCAATATTCATAAAAGAAGGGCTGTGGTCATCTAAAAAGAAAAGTGCTGTCAGTAAATTGGAGGTGAGAAACTGTCACCCCGTCCCTCCTCACTTCCAGACCTGTCACCGAATCCTTTTTTGCTGCTGCCCTATCAACGAACCTACTCAAAATATCAGCCACTAAAACAAACAAAAAAGGGTATCGTTGATCACCTTGTCTAATACCCCTTGAGGCACAAAAGCATGATTTAGTTTCACCTTTCACTATAAATGAAAATAACACATTAACATGCATCCCCTCATCCAATGATGTCATCTCTTTCCGAACCCCTTCCTCACAAAAATCTTATCCAAGAAGTTCCAACTCTATCGTATGCTTTCTCAAAATCCTTTTTAAAAATAAACCCCTTCTTCTTTCTTCTCCGAATGTTCTCTACAACCTCATTAGCTATCTGAATGGTATCCACTATCTGTCTACACTTGAACGCACTTTGAGCCTTAGAAATGGTATGGTATTATTAAGCACCACACTCAACCTATTAGCTAGTACTTTAGTGCGGATGCCTTGACTAGGATGGTTGATAGAGCTGTGGTTAGAGTACTCTTTCCTCCTAATGAGAAAGACCCCCATTCCACCCATCTAGACGCTTAGACACTCTTTTGATAACTGGATTCCAAAAACTAGTAGGTATAGAATCCCCCCCCCCCCCCCCCACTAAGTTCGCTTAAAAAAAAAAATCCTCAAATGTGTACTTTGCCTGTGTAACACAAATTATCTTTGTAAACAGCCTGTCCCAAAGTCGGATAAAGGAGCAGGGTTGTGTTAGGTAGCTGACAACCAGTGTAAGATTTTGTGAGATCTTATTATTATAAATTCTTAGCAAATTCACTTAGATCAAGGGAATTGACCGGGTTAGTATAGAAGGGAGACAAGACAAAGGCAACTAAGAAACAATGTGTACAAAAAGTAAAAGTTGTTGAAATGTGGTTAAGGTGGATGAGTGGTATAACATTAAAACATAAAGTAAAAAATGAGCATATATGCAATAATTTAGGCATAACACCAATTGAAGACAAGATAAGAGAGAGGAGGCTTAGATGGTTTGGGCATTTGAAATGCAGACCTAGTAGAGCACCTATGAGGAGGAGTGAGTTAGTTATTGTTTCTGGCATGAAAAGGGGTAGGCCTAAAATAACTTGGAATGAGGTAGTAAGGAAGGATTTAATAGCCTTTTTAATCTAATAGAGGAAAACACTCTCGATTAGGTGATTTAGTGGAAAAGGATTCATGTAACCAACCCCACCTAGTGAGACTAAAGGCTTGTTGCTGTTGTTGTAGGTAGGAGTACTCTCATTCAGGCTTTTCTTTCTAGTAGCCCGCTGTATTTTCTTTCTATCTTCAAAATTCCTGTGTGGGTGGCCAGTAAGATTGTGAGAATTATGAGATAATTCCCTTGGTCAAAGCTATTTCTCTAACTAATTTTCTCTTTGTTCGCCCTACTAAATTTTTGCTGGGTAGGGGTTGCAATATTCGATTTTGGAAAGACGTTTGGTTGGAGAATGTTGTTTTTTCCACCTCTTTCCTCGTCTATTTCATTTGAGCTCAGGACAGGATGGATCTATTTCTTCTTTTATTGTAGAGCTGGATGGTCCTTTACCTTTAGGGATTTCCACTTTCAGAGACCCTCAAATGATAGGGAGATGGAGCCACGGAGGAGTTATCCTCTTTGTTAGTCTTGTTGACTAATTTTTGAGTCTCTTTGGAAGCTGATAGCCGCTCTTGATCTTTGGACCCCTTGGGGTTTTATTCCTGCAATTTTTTTGTGAGCTCTTGACTAGCACTGATTTTTCTCTTCCTATCTAAAAAAATATTAGGAAGGCCAAAGTCCCCCCTAAAATCAAAGCTTTTCTCTGGCTGGTTTTGCGTAATAGGATCAACACCAATACTTTGTTTCAGATTAGGAGACTGTTGAAGGCTCTCTCTCCGGATGTATGGGTGCTTTGTGTTAAATTGCTCTGAAACTGCTTGGCATCTTTTCATGCATTGTGACTTTTCTTGGACGACTTGGATCAAGCTATTTAATTACTTTGAGGAATGTTGTGTTTGTCCAGAGACAGTGGAGGAGTTTTTGGCAATTCATTGTCAGTTTGGAAGGAAAAAAGAAGGTAAAGAGTTATGGAATTGTGCCCTTTTTGCTGTATTTTGAGGCTTGTGGAAGGAACGAAATGCACGTATTTTTTTAGGGAAGAAACTGTCATTTCTGTTGGTCAGGGAGAAGATTCACTATTTGGCTTCTCTTTGGTGTGCTGGTAAATGGATTCTGGGAAATTCAAGGTGGTATTTTTTATGGATATTCTGCGTGATTGGCATTACTTTTTGACTTGCTAGAGCATGCTGATTGTTTTGGGTCATTTTTAGTGATTTTTGGTGTTCCCTTTTTTGCTTTTTTTGAGGGTAACCCGGAGTTTGGAAAGGAGATGTTGTGCTCTCCTATTTGTACATTCTTAATCAATTGATGAATTTATTTTATTATACACAGAAAAATATTATTCAATAGGTTCGTAATCTGTGATCTGGATAAATTTACTCTTATTCAGCACCAAACTTATGAAAATGGAATTGATACTCTTTCCCAGAATCCCATTCCAATAAAATTGATTAAAAACCTCAAGCAAGTCTTCCTTGAACACCTCCCAACAATATTGAGAAAAGGCCAAGTTAAAAGCATACAGCCATGTTCCTCCTCCATCCCAAAAACTGTATCCTTCACTTCTCCTCAAAAGGTCTGTCCAACCAAGACATCGTATCTTCAGAAATGAGGTCTCACTCTAAGCCCTCGATCTTCTGTCTACAAGTATCCTCTGCTTTTTTGTTTTAATTTTTTTTTTTATTATCTGTAAAGAGAAATATATATTGGCAAGGCATCAAGGGGATGCCATCCATGGCTCAAAATATCAACCTCTGTAGAGTGTCGCAAACATCAAGGATTACACTAAGATCATTAACAATTTGCCCATTAAGCCAGTTGGAAACAATAGCAATCCACTGCTCTTTGCAAATCTGAAGTGGAGTAACTGTATCTTTGAAGGCTCTCTTATTTCTTCTTTCCAAGCACACCAAAAGATGGCGAGAGGGATGAGGGTCAAAGCCTTTTGCTTCTCCTTGGTGGATTTGATGGCTGTCCAAGCCCAAATCTCCCATCCTACGGAATTTGCAGTAGCCCGCTGCTGTCAAGTCAAGGATAGAACCATATTCCACAACTTCCTTGGCCAGTGGCAGTGGATAAGAATTTGGTTGACTGATTCTATGTCAGCTATACAGAGAAAACACCTATTTGCGGATGCAAGCCCCCTTTTCTGCAGATTGTCAAGGGTTAAAATATTTCATGTGTGGATTCCCAAACAAAAAAGGCAACCTTTGAAGGGGCTGCTGTCCTCCAAATAAGAGTCTAAGTGGAGTTGTTTTAATTTGTTCCCATCGAGGAGAGCTTCTTGTAGAAATATTTAACAGTGAAAGCACCATTTTTGTTCAAGGCCCATTTTGTTTCATTGGGGATATTTTGGTAAAGGAAATTAGAGATTTTTGTAAAAGTCAGAGAGTTCATGAAGTTCCCAATCTGCCACATTCCTAGTGAAAGGAATATTCCAGAAAATTCCCTGATTAGTGATTTGGAGATGATGACGGATAAGTGCATTTTTGTCACAAGCCAAGCTGTAGATGGAAGGAAAGACAGCTCTAAGATTACTGTTCTCATGCCACACATCATGCTAGAACTAAACATTGGCTGCATTTTGCACTTGAATTCTCACAAATTGGAAATAATCATCTCCTTTCTTGATGAATTTACAAACTCCCACTCCATAGGGTCGCCTACTATTGTGTGTTGTCCAACCATTATGCTCAAGCCCATATTTAGAAATAATAATATCCCACCAAAAGTGGTCTTTCTCTTTTATGAACCTTCATAACCACTTCCTGAGGGGGCTTTATTGAAAGTAAGGAGGGATTTCAGCACCAAACCTCCCGAATAAATAGGTTGTTTGACCACTCCCCATCTAACAAGGTGATATTTAAACTCCTCACCTAAGCTTCCCCAAAGAAATCTTCTTTGAATTCCCTCCTATCTCCTAAACTAAGGCTGATAAGGGAAGGAGGGACATTAGATAGACTGGAATATTTGTCAAAGTGCTTTTGATAAGGGTGAGTCTGCCTCTCTTTTGACCAGAAATTTCTTTTCCATCCTGCTAATCTCTTTTCAAACTTTTCAATAATGGTGACCTAGACTCCTTTGTCTTTGAATTTGGCTCCAAGTGGGAGACCAGGTAATTAATGGGAAAGGATCCCTTCTTGCAACCCAAAATACTAGCAAGGAAGGTCCACACCCCCGGGTGTTCTCTTCAATTGGAATAAGCTCATTTTTTTACTAAGGTTCACTTTCGAGCCTGATATAACCTCAAACCATAACAAAATGCATCAGAGGTTGAGGATTGGAAGGGGATCATCTTTGCAAGAAATGATAATATCATCTGCGAGGAGCAAAAAGAATAAAAAAGGCGGCCATTTACAAGCGCTGAGAAGCCTGGAGTTTTGATGCGTTGAGCAATCCAACTACACTAGAGCTCCCCAAAGCCCATTTTCCTGAGGAGATAAAGAAGGAAGCTCTAGTTGACATGATCAAATGCCTTCTCCAGATCCTTTTTTTTGATAATATTTTCTCCATATACAGTTTTGACAATATTCCACTTTTCCCCTCCAGATAGGATTAGCAATAAAGGGAGCATCCGTGATTTATCTTCCAGCCACAAAAGCTTGTTGATATTGACCGATGCCTTTGGGTATTGCTTTTTTGAACTTCTCGGCTTGGATTTTGGCAATGATTTTATAAATGCTCTCCACTAAGCTAATAGGGTGGAAATCCTTGATGTTAACAATCCCAACTTTCTTCGGAGCAAGAGCGACAAAGGTTGTATTGATACAACTGACGAATGTTCCTGATCTATGAAACTCCTCAAACACATTTAAAATGTCGTGCTTGAGAAGGCACCTGTTAGCTTGAAAGACAGCCAAGGCGATACCTTCCAGTCTGGGTGATTTATACCCCTGTTGCAATTATTAATAGCTTTGGAGGACTTCTGCTTCATCAAAAGGTCTCTCAAGCCACCCCATGGTGTAGGAACTAAGAGATTTGAATTTTGAGGGCATCCACTGTAGGTCTCCAAATATTAAGTTCAGTGTAAAGTTTTTTATAAAAATCACGAATACCTTTTCTAAAATCCTCTTCCCTGGTCAAGGTGATTCCACCCATTTCAATGCTAGATAAGGTGTCACCTCTACGATGAGCATTTGCTGTCTGACGAAAGAATTTAGTATTGTGGTCCCCCTCCTTGGGCCATAAAGCACTGGATGTTTGCCTCCAAGATATTTCTTCAAGATTAATAACTTCGTTCAATTCCTTCTTAAGCAGAACTCTGTTGGCCCTCTATTCATCATCAATACCTTGGATTATCTCCTGCTTATCAAGATCTTTGATGCCATTAAGGATAATAATCATCTTCTCTTGGACATTTTTTTAGGTGTTTCTGTTCCATAGCTTTATCTTTTCTTTTAATCCTTTGAGACAAGCACTGTGACCCTGAATAAAGGATCACCAAGATTTCACGAACTTCTCTAAACCATCATGCTTTAACCACATATTCTTGAAGCGAAAGGGGGTGGTTCCCCTTTTAATTCCGTCGGTGTCAAGGGTGACGGGGAAATGATTTGAGATGAGCCTTGGAAATAGACTCTGAATTGAGGAAAGTGAAGTTCCAAGTCTACCAAGATTAGGAACCTATCGATCCTTGAAAGGAACTGCCCCCACTTCTTCCGTGCGGATAAGCAATCAGGTTGAAATCACCTCCAATGATCCAAGGAGCATATCATCTGCTCCTAATCTCGTAGAGCTCATTTAAGAAAAGAGATCTGGAGGGTCCTTCGCCTGGGCCGTAAACCCCTGTGAAAATCCAACATTCATGCTGTTGAACAAACAGGAGACTGAAGGAATTAATGGATTGGTCCAAGAATTCCACATCACTAGGCTTCCACAAGACAAGAATACCCCCTGAGCTGCCTACTACTCCAAGGGATATCCAATCACAAGCGTCTCGGCTTCAAAGGTATTTCATCAAAAACTGCTCCATTGTCTCCACCTTAGTTTTGCGCAAGCGCACCACATCGTCTCTCCAATCCTTAGGAAAGGACTTAATTACACTTTTTTTAGATTTGTCGTTAATACCCCTCACAGTCCAGGAAATGATTTTCCTTGACATGATTTAACAAAAGGACTTCAACTACTGCATGCCTCTGCCATTTCTGAGCATCCTCCTGTTTTTCCTCTCTGCATTCCAAGTGCTTTAATTCCCTATTGGTATCCAACTTTCTGATACTGCCTGATGGTTTTTTGAGATTATTTCCTGTCTTCTCTCTTCTCTTTCTTTCAATATCCTCAAACAATTGCAAGGCTCTATCTTCAAACCCTTCAAAGGACGCACCTATGGTTTTGCTTACTGATTTCAACTTCCAAAGAACCCAAACAGATGCCTGATTTTTGAATTGAGTGTTGTCTAAGTCCAAGTCATTCAAAATATCAAAATTAGGTTTATCAATCAAATCCTCAAAGTTGGAATTGGCACACAAAGTGTCATAGCCAGTGCTAGGGGCTGGAACTTGGAACAAGGGCTAATATTTCAGCATTAGTTTGGGATTTATGGGGTTCCTGCTCCAGAACAGCCTCCTCTTGAGTTTCAGCTGCCTGTGAGGGGTGATCCTGAAGGGGGACAACCTTCCCAAAGTGGACTGGTGATCCTGAAGGGGGACAACCTTCCCAAAGTGGACTATCTTTTTAGCAGCTGCAGAAGGACCGTCATGCTGCTTAAAGGGAGAAAAAGAGCTGGGTTGGGGCTTCGAGTTGTCCAGTGAGATTGATAGGCAAAAAAAATCTCCATATTTGTAGCTCCAAGGCCCAAGTTAAGGCCCACTCTGAAATCCGCAAACGAGTCAAAAGCTTTGGGCCTGGCTTTATCCTGCTTAGGGATATCAAATAAACAGTCTGCAGCATGATTTTCTCCCCGACAACACTCATGAAGGAGCACGTGAGACCACTTGTCTTCCCCATCACCCTGTGAGTTGGGTGTCAAGCCACCACTTGGCAATAGACTCAAATGCATGCCACAATGAGGGCAAGGGCACAAGGGAGCTGATTGGATGAGGAGTAGGTTTATTTCCATCAGGGAGGCTGTAGGCTTCTTCTTCAACTGCTGAACAATCGAAGATGTTAAACCTTCTTGGTGGGAGGAAAAAGTCGGCGGCCCAGCTTGGCTATCCTTAATATATGGATTAGGATAAAACTTTGTGATCTTGGAGGCAATCTGACTTGGATTGGAATTAATCTCCCCCCTTCCCACATCCAATTCCCTGAACAGATTCTTTCTCATTTTTTTATTCGCTAGCCTATGGAAAAATCTAGAGTTGCAATCACCATCTCTAACCCATTTAAACTTAGTTTTTTGTCCCCAAATTCTCACTTCCTTGAAAATCAAATCTTCCAATTCATTTTTTGACATTACCCTTTTCTCCTCCTCACCCTCCAAGAGATTATCATCTTCTTCCTTTCTATCTTATAAGTGCACCCCGCCTAAAATACTGGCCTTTCTAACATTAGTATCTCCAAACATGTCACTATTCCAGACTTCCTACTTCTCTTTCAACCTCTTCAGCTTCGTCATAAATCCAAACCCTGCCCAACCCCTGTCCACATACTCTCTCCAAGAATTCCAAAACCAATGGTTGAAAGAAATCATGATCCAGCCACATATTTCCATTCCTGAAGGGAGTAAGGCACCAAGAAAGTTTGCTCAGTTCGAACAAGATAGAAAAGTGATCCAACGCGGGTCTAGGAACCATTGCTTGGTAGAGATTGGGAAACTACTCTTACTACAAAACGAAAACCTATCAAGCCTACTGGTAACCGCCCTAGCACCACCCACAGACCAAGAAGAATTAGCATTACTCAAGGGAAAGATCTCTTAAACCACCACACTCACTAATAAGTGTGTCAAATGATGCTTCTTCCCTTTTTATCCCATGGAAACCTAACAGGCATTAAAATCACTGTCCATGATCATCTTATGGCTCAAAAACCAAGAACAAAATAAAGCTTATCCCCAAAGGAACTCCTAAGAGTTGATCTAGAAGGACTGTACACTGAAGGAACCCAGCACTGGCCCTTTCTGAAATTTGTTAATAATAACATTCAACAGTTTTTTTTTTTATAAGTAAAGGAGAATTTATTGAAAAGGCATCAAGGGGGTGCCACCCCGTGGTGCAGCAAGTCAGGCACCCTGAAGGGTATCACAAGATCTCATATTGCTTACTAAAGAAGCTCAACTTGTGAGTCCTGGGAGATTTCTTAGGATGGTGGCCAATAACATCTCTTGGTTTTCTTCATTTTCAGGTGCTGCTGGTATGGTTCATGGAGGGATGCCTGGTGCTTCAAGTTTGTACCCAGCTGTAGAACTGGGGTTTTCAACACCAATGCAGTTCAGTGGGTCTTCATATGAGAATCATGGGTTGCTTGCTAAAATGCATAAGGAAAGAAGCATGGAGGCCTTTTCTGCTGTGAGCTCTCCCTCAGTTGAGCTTTCTACTAGTAAAGGCACAATTGATTCTGAACCATGGAGGCATGGATTCGTGAAAGGTGGACTAACAAGTACCTCTGAGAAGATTGCAGAAGGCCAGTTTTCAGCTAATCGAGGTGATGGAGCATCTGCAAATTTGTTTACAGGAAAGGTTTTGGAGCATGATGTAGGAATTTCAAATACATTGGTAAATGCAAATAGGATGGTTCAGGTACCATTTTCTTGTTTAAGCAAACCGTTTAATTTTTCTTCTAATCTGTGTTTCCATTTTTCTGGCAAAAAGAGGCATTGCTGGTGAATTAGAAATTTCAGCTTACGTCCCGTTGTGGTTTCCATTTGTGTCATGACTCATGAGTCAGACCTCCTGTAATGATAAGAGGTTTATATATGTTTGCGATGCTGGTTGATCTATTTTACTCACTGTATGGTTACAAGTCATTATTTATCCGTTTATATATTTTTTTTGGGGGGGAATTATGTTGGGATTTTTCATTATTTTTCTACACTCAGTTCTAGGCAATTGCATGGTAAAGACAATGCATTATTGTTTTCCTGCTGCTGTTCACTTCTTTGTTATTCCTTGCTTGTTCTCACGCTCCCCTGGCATGTCTGATTATAAAAATTGCAGTTATGAAGAATTTCTTCCATTTTAAGCTGATTGTTTTTAAATTTCAACTATGTGTTGTTCCATGGTTGCAGTTGTCTGTTTAGCCTCTGAAATTCTTCACCATAGTTTTTGTTTTTTGAATGGCACTCCTTCAAAGAATTATATGATTTGGATGGATTTGACCATAATGAGTTACTCTGCATAAGGGTTTAAAATGTTAATACTTTCATTTGACATATGAATGTGTTTTTTTTTGGATAGAAAAAGAAGAAATTTTATTTAAGGGAAGAGAAAATGAAACAAGAAGCATAAGAAATCCTCCTTAGAAGAATGAAAACCAGAAAGTAAAACAGAAAAAACAACAAAACGGTGCTGCCCCCCTATCATGCTGAAAATCAGAGAAAGATAGCTCTTGAAAACAACCAGCTGTGAAAGCCCACAATGAAGTTGAAAACTATGTCCTGTCCTAGGTCATAAAGCAAGACACGCTCTTAAAATATGTGCATTCCTCGTCCAACCAAATGCCTCAAAGACTGCAAAGGATCCACACCTTCACAAAGCAGAACCATATCTACTCCTTCCAAAACCTTTAAACAAGATAGTTAACAAATCCTCCCATTGACTCCAAATAAACACAACTCTTTCCAAGATGCTCCAAATAATTTGTTTTTTTACTTTCCTAGAGAAAGAACAATGGGGTGACAGATTAGAGGCAGATCTGTACTTTCAAAACAAAAAGAACATACATCCGGGGATCAAGCCTTAAAAAAACTCGTACTCTGTGACAGATTGTTATTGCTAACTCTGTTAAGAACGACTTACCAAATAAAATCCTTAATCTTATTGGGCACCTTGGCCTTCCAAATAGTACAATGAAGCAGAAAAGGCCGTATTCAATGTTTTAAAAGGTAAATAAGACAAGATGTTTACATATGGGTTTGGAATGTTAATATCTTGACATCCCACACTGTTTTGAAAAGCAAATAAGAAGAGATGTTTACTCCTTGCAAGGTGGTCTAACTATTAAGGCATAAGTTCTGAACCTTTGATTGAAGCTTATTGACTAAAATGTAAATCTTTGATATTTTTTAATAAGTTTATATATATATATATATATATATATAAATTATAAATGAAAAAAGAGAAAAAATATGAATAAAAAAGAAATCTAGAAATAATACGTCTACTTTTAAACTTCTTAGAATTGTGTTGTTGATTGGAAATGCAGGGTTGCATAATACCAGTATTAGAAAGCTAAGACCCCTATGCTTTCCTTTGCATTTTTGTGTGAGATTTTTTTTTAACTATTAGAAAAAAAAAAGGTCCCTTCTAAAGTCACAGCCTTTATTTGGATTGCTCTCCTAGTTAGGGTCAGTACTAATGGCATTTTGCAGAGGAGAAGAACAAACAGAGCATTATCTCCAGAAATGGGTTTTTAGACAGAACTTATTTTTTCTTACATTGTTCCTCTTTTCTTGAGGTTGCAGATTCGTTTGCAGAATAGAGTGTTTTCCAACCTTCTCTGGAGAGGTTATTTTTTTTTTAATTCATTTTAAGGGTTTCCCAATGCTAATGAGAGGAGGAGGCTTTGAAAGTGCACTATTTTTGAGGTGATTTGATGTATTTGGTCACGGTGCTATGCTAAATTTTTGTAGAGCTGGATGGTTTTTCTAGCTTTGCGCTGGTGTTTAGAACATAGTTTCTTTAGGGGGCATTTGATTTGCAGCATCTTCCAAGATCCTGGGAGTGTGATTCCCATGGCATCTCATTCCCACATTTCCTAGGAATTTGATGTGGCGAGAATGTTTACATTTCTGGGAATGAAAGGATTCCCACAAAAAAAGGTCCCTTCTAAAGTCACAGCCTTTATTTGGATTGCTCTCCTAGTTAGGGTCAGTACTAATGGCATTTTGCAGAGGAGAAGAACAAACAGAGCATTATCTCCAGAAATGGGTTTTTAGACAACTTATTTTTTCTTACATTGTTCCTCTTTTCTTGAGGTTGCAGATTCGTTTGCAGAATAGAGTGTTTTCCAACCTTCTCTGGAGAGGTTATTTTTTTTTTAATTCATTTTAAGGGTTTCCCAATGCTAATGAGTGGAGGAGGCTTTGAAAGTGCACTATTTTTGAGGTGATTTGATGTATTTGGTTACGGTGCTATGCTAAATTTTTGTAGAGCTGGATGGTTTTTCTAGCTTTGCGCTGGTGTTTAGAATATAGTTTCTTTAGGGGGCATTTGATTTGCAGCATCTTCCAAGATCCTGGGAGTGTGATTCCCATGGCATCTCATTCCCACATTTCCTAGGAATTTGATGTGGCGAGAATGTTTACATTTCTGGGAATGAAAGGATTCCCACAAAACGTGGGCGTCCTATTCCCACCCTTTCTTATGGGTAAGTTTCATGGGAATCTCATTCTAATGAGATTTCTACTTTTTGGACCAAATTGCCCTTATTATTTTGGCAGGTTGGACAATGATGCCCCTATAATATATGATTATCACACTTATTATTTTAAATAAAAAACTATTATCAAAATGAAAGTAATATTGTTATTTTGTTGTAATAATTTAATACAATGGTTACAATATATTGCTCTCTATTGTTTTGGTTAATTGATTGTTTTAAGTGTTGAATTTTTCAAAATTATGATTGTGAAAAATTTTAGGACATGAATTTAATTAATTGTGGATTCTTAGTAGGTTTTGTGTTGAAAATATAATTATTCTTCATATATTTGTTACAAAAATGTCAGGGATTGAAATGCATGCCGGGATTCCCAATGTTGAACCAAGCATTGACATGCTTGTCCTATGTACATTCTTGGGAATTCTTACAATGCAACCCAAGCAAATATATTCCCATGAGGCAGGAATCTCATTCCCTGGATTGTGATTCCACGGGAATATTTTTGACACAGAGAACCAAATGCTCCCGTAGAGTAGATTCCTTGACCAGTTTGTTGGGGGAATTGCAAAGAGAAAAATGAGAGAGAAAAAAATTGATGCAGCATCAGTTCTGAGTGACAAAAAATGTTCTGAACCATGTAGAAAAAAAATATTGATGCAGGGAAAAAAAATTGATGCTGCATTTTCTGAGCAAAAAATGTGTTCTGAACCATGGAGAAAAATCAAGTGATATCATTGCTAGAAGGTTCTTCAAAAGACTGCCAACCAAATAAAAATGTTGCATATGTGTGCCCAAAACCAGTCAAACCATCACAAAGAAATGTAGCTTGCATCTGAACAATTTGGGTTAATGATGATATGTGCCTACAACTATGGGAACTTCTGAGAAGTAATGCGAAATGATCAGAATTTTTATGTTGAGAGACGGAGTTACAAGCTTGTTTGCATTTTAAGGAGCCTAAAGGTCAGAAAACATTATAGATGAGAGGAGCTGTACATGTGTAGGTTGTAGGTATGCATGTAAGTATCTGTTGAACTTTGTGTGTTCTGTTTCCTTCCCTTTGTATGTTGTCTATCTTTTTTAATATAAAATTTATGTTTCTTAAAGAAAAAAATAAATAAATCTTGAACTTTTAATTCAACTTAAAATGTTGTATTTAACTTTCAGGTCCCCATCCATGTTATGAATTGGTTAACAATAATATTGCAATTCCCTTGATGGCTATGCTGAGGGCGGGCCTCGGACCAACGGTAAGGCTGTTCCTTTGTGACTGGTTGGTTATGGGTTTGAGTCCTAAGGAAACAGCATTTCTGCATAAAAGCAGGGGTAAGGCTGCGTACACTGTGACAACCCACCCCCTACCTCACAAAGCGAGGAGTCTTGTGGCTTAGTGTCATGGGATGAATACTTCACACCTTGTCAAGGGCCGTGCCCCACTAGCTAAAACACTTGCCAAACTAGTCAGTCAAAGTATACTGTGGTTTACCTCAAGAATACATTTACAGCAATTGAATGAAAGGTAAGTAGAAGGCTAGAAGCAATAAGTAATTCATGTAAGTAAATGACAGGCACGCGGTAGACATTGAAGCAATGTAATTCATTAACACCTCTGTATGCAACTTGTGTTTAGCGAGGGAGGCAAGTAGGCTAAACATGTTTAACAAAAGCTAATGAATTTATGAGACTGATGAACACTGCCCCTCCCCTAAAGAGCTTTATATTCTATTTTAGCTTTGCCACTATGAAACATCATGTTTCAAACTGGCCAAGGACTCATACTCTCACTTTACACGGAGCTGTAAGCATACTCAAAGCATAATACCTGTACTACTATTTACATTATGGTAACCTATCCTATGGACACAAGATGAGCAGTCACAGGCAAGCATAATGCCCTAAACAAGCTTGGCTTGTAAGTGACACACGGGGACACTCTTTTTACTCGATGGCTATGCTGCTGCTGTTCATGGATAAACACTGTGACAGCTGGCGGTATACAATTATTGAATTTTGCTACTGCTTTATTATCTTGCATTTGTTCATTAGTACAATAATAATTCATATGAGTTGTATATAAAATCTTTGTTGGTCAAACATGACTCTGAAAATCATTCTCAGAAAAGGTTATGGTTAATAATGGTTCTTTTTTGTCAACTTTAAAACTTGTAAAGAAGATGTGTTTAAATTGTTGTTTCGTCATCCTCAATTTCATAAAATTCAAATCCAAGAAAAGTATCTGAAGTGAACATTTGAAGGATTAATTTTTGGGTGAATTGTTTGAATAGGAGCAGCTTCTCTAATGTGCTGACTATTCTTCAGGTTTTGAGAAGGTGTTGGTGTTAAAAAAAATAATTTCTTCAAGAGTGGTGTGGTGGGATTAGACTTGGGTCTGAGTCCCCTCTCCTGGTAGCTGTTTGCGCAGTTTTGAGCGGCCCTATTACCTATGTCCCTTTAGGGTGGTAATCCTACTACTGATTCATTTTGGGGCCTGGTTTTTGAGAGAATTGCTAGGAGGCTGGCTGGGTGGAAAGGAGCTTTTTTTTTTTTTGCTTTAGGGGGTCATATTACTCTCATTCATGATTGTCTCTCTTCCTCTACGCTGTATTATTTATCCCTTTTTAGAAATCTGGTTAGAGTTGCCTGTATATTAGAGAAGTTGATGAGGGATTTCCTGTGGTCGGGTGATGGTGAGTGGAAGAGAGATCATTTAGTTGGTTGGAACATTGTGTGTAGGTCTAAAAGGGAGGGAATCTTCTAGGTAATTTGGTGTCTAAAAACATCTCACTAGTGGGAAGTGGTTATGCCATTTTTCCTTATAACCTAACACTCTTTTGCGCTAGGTTAGTTGTAGTAAATTTGGTTGTTCGCAAAATGGATAGGATGCTTTTGCAGGGATTAATATCACCTATTCCAGTCCCTGGAAATTTGCGTCTCAAATCTATCAGTCTTTCTAACATCTGTTATATGGTGGGTAATGGGGAGAGAATCCGTTTCTGGAGGACATTTGGATTGGGAATGTGCCCTTGGCTATTGATTCCCCTCTATTGTTTCGTTTTTCTAATCTCCTCTTGCTGCCTTTCTCATTTCCAAAGGTGGGGGGGGGGGGGGGGGGGTTTTGTTTCCTATGGTTTTCACTTTGGGAGGTATCTAAATGGAAGAGAAACTAATGAGCTTGCTTCCTTGATCTTTTGCTGGACTCTTTTTGTGTCCAGGTGGGGAGTGATAAACGTGTTTGTAATTCCTCTGGGGATTTCTCATGCAAATATTTTTTCCTCTAATTTGATCTGCAGCCCTAATTCCAGATCCTTTGGCCTCTATTCTAGCATGGAAATCTAAAGTTCCTGCAAATATCAAGGCCTTCTCCTGGGCTGTCATTCTTGAGAGAATCTTCAGAAGCGAAGACCCGACAAAGCCCTATGTTCTCATAGTTGTGTTCTCTCCTACAGGAATGAGGAAACCTGCTGTGACTTGTTTCTATGCTGTCACTTAGGAATAATTTAATTGGAATATTTGGAGAAAATTGGGGTTGCCTGGTTTCTTTGAATCGTTTTTGTGCCACTATGTTTGTCAGTTTTGAGTAGAAAGTTCTTTGGAGGTGTACTGTTCTGGGTATTATTTGGAGCATCCTGTGGGAAGAAATGCCAGAATTTTAAAGCGGTTGCCAGTTGCCACTTTAGATAAGATCTTTGAAGCGGAGTGGTTTTCTTTTCTTCTCTTTGGTCTTCGACTAATGGACTCTTCCTGCATGTTTCTTTGGTAGACATGCAGCTGGATTTGCTGGTTCTGTTATTTTGAATTGCTGTGTTGCTACCTCTATATTTACTTTTAGTTAGTTGCTTCCCCATTGCCAAGGGAGGATATCTGGTCCTCACCGTTTTTTCTTTTTTCCTTTTATGTTTTCTTGATTGTATTTTTTCTCTCCTTTATTAATATAATTATTTTGTTTATAAAAAAAAAAGAAAAAAAACACAATAAACCAGCCTCATATTTCCTTCCTGATTTCAAAAGGCCCAATCAAATTTACGAATTTCATCATATCAATATTTTCTCCTTTTAAAAACACATTCAAATTTACAAATAACAATATATCAGTTTCTTTGAGCTTCATGTTCGGAATCAAGTGGAAAAAAGTGGTGGGAGAGAAGGTGGCGAAGAGGAGAAATGATGAAGAAGAGGACAGTAGGTACAAATAAGAATATATCAATCTGTCTGAGCTTCCTGGAATCAAGGAAAAAATGGTAACCATAGAATTGATGATGAAGAGGAGAAAAGATGATGAAGAAGAATAGATGTGATTCTGTGGGAGGACTCAACGGAATGATATCATAGATAATGGCCTTGTGTGGTGGTGATGAGACGTTGCAACAGATGTGTTATGAGAGATAAGGTTTGGGGGATGAGGAGTGATGTGTCGTGAGAAATGCGGAGAACTGTGGGATTTGCGTTCTTTTTGGGGTAGGAATTTCCAAAAATAGTCTCTGAATGAACCTCTTACCAAATCGGCATTGGGGTTCCCTGAATTTTAGATGATTAAGAGTTCAGTCTCTCTTTAGAGGCTGTTAAGGGAAAACCAAGGGGGCCTGATGTTTACTTGAACGATTCTTGAAATTTCTTTGATTACTGAGACCCCTTTATCCTTTTGTTTGTATGTTTAGTGTTATGCTATGATTTGATAAGTGTTATCTTTCTTCTTCTTATTCTGTTCATTTGGACCTTTTTGACTGCTCTTTGGAAAATCTTGCACTGTGTTTGAACTTGCCACCATTTTGGTGTTTCTGTTGACAGGGTGTTGGACACCACAGTATTGAAATGGGCATGTTGATGAATGGAGCTCCTAGAGATACAGGAAAATCTCCACTTCCCCAGGGTTCTGCCTCTTCAGACATGCCTTTCAAGGAGCAGCATTTGAAGCAGCTCAGGGCCCAGTGCTTGGTATTTTTAGCATTCAGGTGTGTAGCACTTCTTAACATCCTCCTTTTGGTTTTTGATTATGCAATTGTGTCCTGCAACTCTTTTGTTTGGTTTACATTTTTTGGCTGGTGGTTTTCTGCATGCAGAAATGGTTTGATGCCAAAGAAACTGCATCTTGAAATTGCCCTTGGAAATATCTTTCCTAAAGAAGGTACTAATATAGATTTTTTATCTTATGGGAGTATTTGTTTATTTAAGAGGAAAATAACAATAGCATTACAGACGTACCTCGAAAAGAGCTGATTGACCATAAAGGAAAAGAGCAGTCTTTGAATGAACCAAATAGCATTCCTGAAGTCATTGCATCAGTTGGAAGATTAAATAATGCAAAGGACTCTGAAAGAATCCCTCCGAGTTTGTCATCTGCTGGAAGTGTTCGAGAGATAGAGTCCTTGTCAAAAGAAACTGGGAACCCAAAAATGGTTGAGGGCAAAACTGCCCCACCTTCTGACCAATCTGCTGTTGCAGAAGAAAGACAAAATGTTTCCGCTACAAGAAGACCGGAGACTGAAATGCAAGCCCAGGAAGCAGTTGAATCACCTGCATTTCCAACTGCAATGGCACCACCTGAATCTTCAAGTCTAAGGGGTTTAGCTGTTAGTAATCATGTGGATAATATGGGGAATGCCCGTCTGCATGGTGGAAGAATTAATCAAGCCCCTCCTTTAATGAATCTAAATAAGCAGATGATTAGCTGGACTGGAATTGGCAGTCATAGTGACTCTTCTAGGCGATCACTGCCAGCCTTATCTGTTCAGCAGGAACCAACACCAGAGAGAAATGTTTCAAGTCAGTTTCAAAGCCCTGGTGATTTTTATGTTCAGGTATATCAACATGCTGATAGTCGCATGTCTACTTTTTCAGTGGGAGAGCATTGGAAGCCTGTATCAGGACTGGACAGTGAACATCACGCAGTAATTCCAGTGAAGGATGCTAATAATTTGATCAAACACGTGTCTCCAGGTGAGAATTATACTTCTGGGGCAAACTATCTGATTGAGTTTCATGATTAATAATGTTTTTGTTTTGTTCTGTTTTGTTTTTTGTTTTTTCTTTTTCTTAAATGCTTACACGGCTTTTCATGGTTGTAATCCAGATGATTTGAAGGTTTCTAATCCTCAAACAAGATGCATTTCAGAGGGATCCAAAATGGTGCCTGTTGACGACACACAAAAAAATGGGCATTCATTTACATTGCAAGACAGATATACTGAGCAGGAAGAGGAAGATAAGTCAGATTCCACTGAGTTGCCGCCCTCACCAAAGTATACAACATCAGAGAAGTGGATTATGGATCAGCAGAAAAGGAAGCTTATTGTTGACCAAAGCTGGATGCTAAAGCAGCGAAAAACAGAGGAAAGAATAGCATCCTGTTTTAACAAGCTGAAGGTTGGTTGTGAAAAGCTTCAAGTTTGTAACTAATATTCAGTTACCAACTTACTGTTACTGTTATTTTCATCAAATTAATTATGTGCACCTGTTAATTATTTCTTTCCTGTTTCTTTTTCTTAAGGGTGGTAGCTTTGGTTGGCCTTGGGGACTGCAATTTGATGCTTTTTTACTTTGGCCTCTGAAATTAGATGGATTGATCTCATCTTTGTTAAAATTGATTATGGGACAGCAAATGCACGTGAAGTCCATGAACTTAAGTGAAACTGACTAATGTCTGTATGAAAATTAGATATAACGAAATGGAGAGGGTTTCTTCCATTTTGCTGCTCCAAAGTCATTTTTAATGGGTCTCTCAAGTCTCAACTGAGATATCAAACACACTGAGGAGTAAGCAATAAAAAAATATTTTTTCTTTTTTGCAGTGTTGGTGTTTTGTTGGAATGGAGGATGCCTTGTTCAGTTGTTCTCTATGTTGCGCTTTTCTTTTCTTTTATAAAATTCTTTGTTTATAAAAAAAATGACACATCTTAGGTTGCTTTTTTTTTTTTCCTTAAAGTAATTTTATTTTCTAGTTAAATCAGAGAAAGATGTCTCTGTTAAGTTGGAAGTTTGAAAATGCATGGTTAATAATTTCTTTTATAATATTACACTTAATTCTTTGTGAGTTTTCAGTCTCATATCTAAAGGGGACAAATTTAAAGAATTTTGGAGGACGATCTTAAGGCTATACTCAGGCAGCGGTTTTCATGGGTTGGGTAGGGTTGGTTTATACAAAACCACCCAACTGACCAGGTTTTTTTTGGGAAACTCAAAACTGGGCCTACTTGCTCAACCTCTAAAGGTGTGCCTGGTGGGGCTAGATTGAATGGATAGGTCATTTAACTGGTGGTTTGGTTGGTTATCTGACTTAAAAAAAAATCATGAATATAATCTTAATAAATACCAACAAACAGATAAAGTATTTAATAGGTCCAAAAAATCATGAATATAATCTTAATAAATACCAACAAACAGATAAAGTATTTAATAGGTCCAAGCAAACAAATATGAAATTTCAAATCTAATGGGGAGAAACACATTGTAGGGCAAGCAACCATAGGTCCAGCCAAACAAACCATTAAATAAAAGTAATATCTGATCGAAGATGATGATGCATGTGCACACAAACACTCAGAGGGAGTGTTCATTGTGGAGATTTCGACCAACCTGGAGGCCTTACGTATCATTCCAGAAAAGATCCAAATTTTGATATGACGATCCATATTTTGATTTAACTTTGTGATTTGATTTTTATTTTATTTCTTATTAATTGTGATTTGATTTTGGCATTAAATGTGGAACATTATGAAAGCTCGTATTTATAATTTAGGAAAGTAATTTCTTATATTTAGTCAGTTGTAGGCATTTGGAGGAGGCTGGTTAACGGAATGAACTTGGGTTTGTATTTAGGGTTTGTACCCAGAGTGTGTGTGTTTCTATAGTGTGCTGTGCTGCATCAACTTGGTGTCAGTCTACTGCCATCATCATCCTACTACCATTCGCCTCCCCTCAACGACAGTGGCCTTGCTGTCTGTTGCGTCTCCACCAGACATAGTGAAGTTCACCACCACCATAGGACCCTCAAACAAGTAGAGTTATCTCCTGTCTGTCTTCATTGTAGAATGCAGATGCACCACCTCATTTTCGATGCAACCAGTGGAACTCGTCAGTCCTCTTCATTGTCCACCCTGCGATGACCTCCATTATCCTGATCTGCTGAGGGATCCTCAAGCAGTGCAGCCTACATTTGTGTGCTTCATGAGCTCTGGCTTCATAATCACTTTTATGCTGTCAGCGAACAGTTTCAAGCCCTGCTGCCAGTGATAGTCCATCCACTTGCAGTAGCTGACTGTGAGAAAGCCTTTCCATGTCCTTTAATCTCAAGATGCTCACACAAAATACTTGGGGTATTTTGACCTGGTCTGACCCCATCTTGGTTACCTGAGTTTCTCTTTCCTTTGTTAGGTCAATCCATCCCATTTAAAGTGCCCATATGTTTATTGATCCCCTTTCTATAGTTTTATGTAACCTAACCCACTGTGAGTGTAAGCTGGACCCAATTCAAGCGTACATGCTAAATGATGGCAACCAAGGACCAGTTCAAGCTTGCGCAATGAGATGGCTGATTTGAAAGATTGGTGAGAGCGCACCCATGACATCCTGCAGGAAGCTCATGCAGGGGCTTAACAAAACATCAGGACTTCGCTGATCTTCATAGAGACATCAAGGGCCTGAACAGTCAATTGGCCAATGGTTGGCTTGCCTAGTGGTTTATGATACTCGTACCAATGGCTCGGTTGCTTTCACATGGGCGAACACCAAAACAACATGTGGGTTACTTTTTAGGAAGACAGAAAAGCTGTGAAACACCAAAGAAAAACAGAAGAAACTACACAAGTAACCATTACAAAAGCACTGCCCTCCAGTCTCTTATGAGGTTGGGCGAACTCCTGAATCACATGTGGGTAATTTTCATCATCATACTCTACACCTGGAGCACAGAATCAAGGTCACACTTACCGGTTTTGGGCTGGACAATTAGAAAATGACTTTTATTGCTGGGGTGTTTGGGTTGAGGATAAAGTCAACCTCGTCCTGGCCTGTTTAAAGGGTTATGCCACCACTTGGTGGGGTAATATTGAGTCATAGTGCTAAAATAGAGTAGAAGATCCCGTAACTGGGTGGATCTGGATGGAGGTGCTGATTCAGAAATTCACACCAATCAACTATGCCTGGCAAACCTGCTCCAGGTCTTGTTCATTGACTCAAACATGGCAAGGAAGTTGACACATACCCCCAGGAATATGCAGGGCCGGCTCTTGATAATATGGGGCCCTAGGCGAATAATTTATTCAAGGACCCTTAATATTTTGTTTAATTTTTATTTTTATTTAAAATTAATTTTTCTAACTTTTTGAGATGCAAAATCACTAATTAAAATTTTATATTCAGGATTTTCAAGTATTAGCTAGTAGTTGGTTATTTAATTTTTGTCCAAATAACTTACAACAAAAACAAAATACTCTATCTAAATCTTTAGAATATATAAGTCATTTTCTATCATGTTTCTCTCCATTTGATAATTTTTGAATATAATATATATTTGAAAAATGTCTTGCATTTTCATCTTTTGGAAAAATTAAATCATTATCCCTAATAGGACCTTTTTCAACTAGTAAATTTCGCAATTTGGTATCTATATTTTCCCAATATTTTGGATCATAAATATTATCATCATTATTTATTTATTTTTTCTTCTATATTGTTAAAATGTCTTTCAAAAGAAATATCATTAGTGAACATTTCCTGTATATCAATGTTATCTTTATCACTATTATTATTATTATTATTATTATTATTATTATTATTATTTTATTAGATTCTAATTCCATCTCTGGAATTGATTGCTCTTTTTTTTTGGAGGATTTTCATCTTACTCATTTATATTTTGCTTAGAATTAAAAATAAATTTATCAAGAGCTCCCTTTTGAGATGACACTAATTTTTTTTTTTTCTTCGTTTTTCATATCCGGAGTCATATTTTCTCGTTGTCATAATTAAATTTCAAAATTAACACTAACTATAAATTGATAAATTATGTAAACAAATAAAAATAAATTTAATAAATCTATAAAAATAGTAGATTGAAATAATATAACCTGATTATTATTATTATTGCAAATCGATCGGCGAGCAAGACTTTAGAGATATCGGATTCTTGCCAGATACAACGCTATAATCTCAAAGCTTCCAAAATCTAAGAAAAAATAGAAAAAAAAAAAAAAAGTTCAGAGTGAAAATAATAGAAAAATAATATACAAACATTAAAATAAAAATTAGAGTTGATGAAAATTACATAGAATCGGAGGCCCGAAGATGATGAACACAATAGTTGGAGCAAAAATCATAGAAAAACCAAGAGATGAGAGTGTGAGAGATGAAAAAAAAATTTTAGAGAGACTAAGAGAGAGAGATGAGAGTAATAGATAATTTGAAATACAATAAAGTTGTTAGTTGAGAAATATAAGACTTGAAAAAAAAGAATTAAATTGTATTTATTTTATATTTTAAAATATAATTTTATTATTTATTAATTAGTTGGGAAGTCAATTATGGAAATAGAGCATAATAAATAATATTAATATTATTTAATTAAAAAAAATTTTGGAACTCAAAAATAATATTATTATATTAAAAAAATTAGGGGGCCCCAAAAATTTGGGGGCCCTAGGCGCCTGCCTCAATTGCCTAAAGGCAGGGCCGCCCCTGGGAATATGTCAGTTTGATGAGAGTGAGCCTGGCTAAGTCACCATATATATACGAGGGTTATGGTATGGCATCTGAAAATAAAGCTCAACGGCCCATGCTTCGAATCTGATAATCATGCTGCGCCATATGCCAAGGAAGTAGTAAAGGAATTCACGTTTATGAAATACTATTAGAAAAAGTGGTCGGATCATGGGGAGTTGAAAGCTGCAGCCATCTCGAGTCTCCCAAAGCTTATGGAAGCCTGCTGAGCTGAAAAGCCCTGGATAGAATGATGCGAATGTGGGGAGAAGGCTCATGTATCTTAGTGGTGCCCTAAAATAAATCCTTACATACAGTGAAAGGGAAGACCAAGCCAAGGGAGACCAATTACATCAATGAACTTTTGGAACATACTAGCAGTGAGGAAGAGGGTTTTGATATCGAACAACACCCTCAAGTGCATGTTTGCATGGTTCTTTGCTGAGGAGTGACAAAGCTGGAACCAAGATCATCTACAAAAGGGAACAAGCTTTTTAGGCATGCAGGAGTTGTCAAGCATGAGGGAGGTCAATAGTTAGTAAGCATGGTTGTCGACATTGGTGCAGATATTAAGTTAACTGTAAGCATTGTTGGGATTGCAAGTTTTCAAGATGTGCATAGTGCAGGTGATGCAGAGGCGGCATCAAGGATCTGTAGCCATGGGAGAGAAGAAGAAATTGAAGGGAGATAAGAAGCGGAAGTGAGGTGAGAGGAGATACAAGGGGGAATTACACGTTCAATTAAATTCAAATTTATCAACAACTGCCTATAGCATTGGCTTCACACACTGTTATAATAAATCCTTTTCACATGAAATTACACATATACCCCTAAACCTACATACGTTACAAACATAACCTTATAATGCACAAATATTACAAACAAGCCCCTAGATAGACATAATCTTAAAAATAAACACACAATTAGCGACAAACTAAACCCAACAACCCCTTGACTTAATTCTTCTTAATTATTCTTCAACAAGGATCTTCCCAAGGTCTTGCTTCTTGTTCTCCATCTTCTAGTTTTCAAGCTGGTTTATATCTCGTGCAGTCATTGTTGGGATTATATGATTAATAATATTTTCAGCATAAAAACCTACTAATGATTAATTCGTGTCCAAAAAATTTCAACCATCATAAACTGAAAAAAGAAAAAATATCACTTAATAATCCAAGTAATCAAAATAATTGGGGGTAATATGGTCCCAAAATTTCAACCATTATATTATGCTATATTATTTTGACTTATAATAACGCTACTTCCATTTTTTTTATTGATTTTATAATAATTTATTATTTTAAATAAAATAATAGGATATGCATGGTTTTAAATCGCGGTAGCGGGTAGTGTAACGTAACGGTAACGGGTGTAAAGGGAAGCGGGAGTAGCGGATGTTACGCAACGGGAAGTGGGTGTAATGACTGTGAATTTTTTTGAAGCACGCACAACCTTGTGCTTATTAGCGTACTTGCATGTTTTAAGCTTTTAGTCCCTCTTAGAAGGAGTTTTAGTATATTTTGGATCCTTTAGTTCGAGCAACTAAGTTATTTGGTAAGGGCAACAAGTTTACATTTGTTTTAAACCACCATTGTAGAAAGATTACGTGTGTGTGCGTATTTATACTTCTCATTGTTCTTAGCTATGATAAATTCTTATGTGTGCTAAATTAATTAATAAAACAAAATACATTATACACTCCATTAATCTATTAGACACATAAGACATACGGATAATACAAATATAAAATAGTTAGAAAATAGAGAAGGTTGAAGTTGAAAAATATAGAACTTAGATATGACATTACTAATATTGTCAAAATAAAATATTTTCCTAACAAGTTACTATTTTCAAATTGTTAATTAATCTGTTATGAGCATTTAAAGAAATAGTAAATTTTGTATCAATGGTATCCTCATTATAATCTTTTCCCCCCTTTGCTATATGGTATATTGAGAATGATTTATGAAAGATAGGGAAAAAGTGAGAAGAAAACATAAAAAACTAAATAATTTTTTTGGTGTAACAGTTTTATAGCGGTTACGTAACGGCCGTAGCAGCCTTTACGTAAAGGTAGCGGTCTGTAACGGCCGCTACAACTGTGTTTTTTCTTCCCACCAATTTCGTGGTGTGTAATGGTATCAGTAACCCAAAAAACCGTTGTGTAACGATGTTACGTAACATTTGTGGCCGTTAGTTAAACCATGAGGATATGATAATACTAAATTATGGGGGCATTAGTGTCTTATTGTACAAAATAAGGAGGGCAATTTGGTCCCAAAAAATATGATTCCCATGGGAATGGATTCCATGGAACTTATCCATGGTGGAGGATTGGTATGGGATATCCCTTGTTTTGTGGGAATCTTTCCTTCCTAGGGAATGTGAGATTACTTCCGCATCAGATTCTAGCACCAAAACAAGTATAGGAATGGTATCCCATGGATATCACATTCCTAGGAATGTTGCAAACCAAACACCCTCTTAGCGTCAAAGTTGGTTTGAACCATGATGAGCTACAATCTCAATTTTTTGTCCTACATCCTTGCTGGGTATTAAGATGTGGGGCCGTCTTGGAGTCACTCCTGTTCAAAGTCCCCCTTCTATTTCCATGATGGAAGAGAATGATGGTGCGAGAGAATGTTCATCATGGAGACTTGTGCCATCATTCAAAGCAAAATTTGGATCTTTTCTTGAATGATACATAAGGCCTTTGGGTTGGTCCAAGTCTCTACAAAGAATGCTCCCTCTTGCCATCGTTCTCCACCAAGGAATTTTCATTTTTTCAAGAATCTCAATGGCTTGTTGAAGGGAAAAGGCCTTAGAAGGCAATCAATCTAGATATTATCAGTTGAGATTCTCATGAAACAAGTGAGCATCTTTCTTACTGGCTAAGTAGCTTTGGGGGAATCTTTTTTCTGTTTTTTGGGCTATGGCTTTGTGACGTATAGTTGAGGACTGGAGGCGTTCCTGGTGGTGAGATTTTGTGGTTTTGGGAGGAGTATGAAAGGAATGGTGTTATGGAATTGTGCTGTGTTTGCCCTTTGTTGGATTTTGTGAACTGAGAGGAGCACTAGAATCTTTCATGAAAAATCAGCTTCTCCCCATTTATCGTGAGATAGAGTTGTTTTTTTCGCTTTTCTTTGGCCACTCTTTGGGTTTCTTTTAAGGAAATTGTTTGTTTTATCTCCATCGGGATTATAAGGGTGCTTTAATGCAACTATTTGTTTGGTTTCGTTAGGAAGATGTTTTATCCTCACTGTATGTAATTCCTTCTCTATTCTAATAATGATATATTTTTTTTTCTATCATTTAAAAAAAAAAAAAAATTCAGTGGCTATTATAGAGCCACCATGCCAGCCATTGGACTAAAATATTTTCTATCCTCTCACTTTCCCTGCTATTGACTATCATACTAAGTTCGTAGCCTTACCAAAATATAATTGTTTTAGTTATTACTCGTAGAGACCCGTACAAGGCATGGGATAATATTAATTTTTATTATAATATTTTAAAATTATTAGTATAACTAGTAATGTAATTATCTTTTAGCATAATAAATTTTTTCTTTGTTGAATTTGGGTAATTGCATAGTTGAATAGTTAGTCAAGTGACTCTCTAGTGTTTAAGGAGCTCCTCTATAAGTCTAGTCTTGACATCTTATTCCTTTAGGAAACTAAGCTGAAGGACGTTGGTCCCTTTCGGATCAGAAGTCTTAAGGACATTTGAAATAATGGGGTATGCCTTCCTGCATCAAGGGTGTTTGGGGGGGGTCAGATTATTGTGTGGGATTCTAGAGTTGCATCCTTTGAGGAAGTCCTCATGGGTTCCTTTACCCTGCCTGTTCTACTTGATATTAGAGGTGTAGGGGAGTCGTGGTTTCCCTTAGTGTATGGGCTGAATGTTGTTTCTTTGAGGAGTTGGGGGACATTTTTGGTTTTTGTAGCCCTCATTGGGTGTTGATTTGGGGGAGGGGGGGTGGGGTTTCAATGTGGTTCGTAGTTCTAGAGCAATCCTATGGAGCACTCGGACCTCTTCCAACATGAGGATATTTTACTGTTTTATTTTCCTGGAGGGGAGGGGGGGGGGGGGGTGGGTGGGTGGGTGTGGGCTTAGAGATGTCCTAGTGATAATGGTTGTTTTACTTGGGGGCTTTTGGGGATAGAAGGGCTAGTTCTTTTATTTACAGATTTTTGTTCACTAATGGATGGGAGGATGCGTTTTTCGCATCTCGTTCAGCAAATCCTCCCTAGAACCACCTCAGATCACTATCCTCTTCTTTTAGAATCCAACCATATTTAGTGGGCCTCACGCCTTTTCATTTTGAGAACATGTGGTTAACCCATCCTTTATTTTGGTAGAACATGAGAAGGTGGAGGGCCACCTCAGATCACTATCCTCTTCTTTTAGAATCCAACCATATTTAGTGGGCCTCACGCCTTTTCGTTTTGAGAACATGTGGTTAACCCATCCTTTATTTTGGTAGAACATGAGAAGGTGGAGGGTTTCAAATTCATGAAGAAGATAAAACCCTTGAAATCCAAGCTGAAAGTTTGGAGTACAAAGACTTTTGGGAATGTCACAACGGCAAAAAATATGATTCTCTTCGAGATTGCTGCTTTATGTATAGGCTAGATGATTGTGGACTTCTTAAAGAAGAAGGTATGTGTAGGAAGGTCAATCTTAGCAATGAGTTAAAAATCCTCTTATTGAGAGAATACATGAGTTGGTTTAAAAAATCTAGGGCAAAATGGGTTAAGGAGGGGGATTGTAACTCTAGTTATTTCCACAGGGTTGTTGAGAGGAGGAAAAGCTGCACTAGGGAGTTGACTTTGACTCTAGTTAGGTAGTGAGGGGTAGAGACCAGATTGGAGTGGAGATCACTAATTTCTACAAGTCTCTTGCTCTCTCTCTCTCTCTCTCTCTCTCCCCCGTGGGAGGAATCCCTAATAGATTGATAGTGGGCCTTGATTGGAGTCCCATTAAGGAGAACTTTGCTTGGTGGTTGGAAAGGCTTTTTGAGGTTGAGGAAATTAGAGAAGCTACTTTTGTCATGAGCAGAGATGAGGCCCTAGGCCTAGATGGTTTTTCAATGGCTTTCTTTCAGGATAATAGGGGTTTGTTGGAAGCTGACATCCTAAAATTTTTTGAAGAGTTTCATCATAAGGGTATGATGAACACTAGTGCAAATTCCACTTGTCTTGGGGGAAACCATCAACTTGGCTGTATCCGCTTTTATCCACGACAGACATCTTAGGTGTGGTGTTGGTGGCTAATGAGGTGGTACATGATGTGAAGAGGAGGGGTAGAAAGGGAATTCTCTTTAAAGTGGATTTTGAGAAATGGGGAATTCTCTTTAAAGTGGATTTTGAGAAATGCTGAAATAGGGTCAGCTGGGGTTTATTAGATAAGGTGTTGAGCGAAAAGACTTTGGGGATATCTGGAGAAAGTGGATCAAGGATTGTCTTACTTCATCCTGTAAGTTTGTCATTGTAAATGGTTAACCGAGAGATTGGTTCAGGGCCTTTAGTGGTCTTAGACAAGGGAACCCACTAACCCCTTTCCTGTTCACCTTAGCAATTGACACTCTTAGAAGGTTGTTCTTTCATGGAGATGTTGCACCTCCAGTTTGCTAATGACACCCTGCTGTCTCTTGAGGACTGCCTGGTGAAATTTAGAAAACCATTTAGCTGCTCCAAATCTTTGAGAATATCTCAGGTCTTAAGATCAACTTGTCCAAGAGAGGCAGAGCTGGCATCAATATGGGAGAGAACACTTTCGAATTTCAAATTGAGTGCGGAATGTGAATCCCTCCAGTGGCCCCTGACCTATCTCAGCCTCCCCTTTGGACCTTTTGGGATCCCGTACTGTAAAAGGTGAAGAAGAGATTGGAGGGTTGGAAGAGGGCTTATTTATCTCTCGGGTGCCTAGCCACTTAATGCTTCTGTCTAATATCTAACCTTTCCTTGTTTAGAATCCCTTCTAGAGTTGCCAAATTTTAGAGAGTCTGATACATGAGTTCCTTTGGTTAGGTCTGAGGGAGGTTAGGAGAGACCATCTAGCTAAGTAGGACATGGTTCGCAAACCTGAGTCTGAGGTGGGCCTATGTATTGGGAATGTGGTATCCAAGAACATCTCCCTTATAGGTAAATAGCTTTGGAGGTTCCCTTTGGAAACTGGTACCCTCTGGCATAAGGTGATTTAGATCAAATGGAATGGGTTGGAGACGAGGAGCAGCAGCATCATGTCTCACACATGTCCCTGGAAATTCATCTCTTGTAGCTAGTCAGTTCTTCCTCTTTATCTGATTCAAAGTGGGCAATGGCAGAAAAGTCTGATTTTGGGAAGATGTGTGGGTGGGGGATACTTTGTTGGAGCTGGGAGGACTCCTTGTCCTCTTCATGTACTTCGATTTTCAGGTTTAATATTATTGTCTTCTTCTTCTATTAAAAAAAAAGTAGTTGGTCAAGTCATTGACTATAAAAGAGGAGTTACTTGAATTTTTGTTTTACTTGTCGCCAAATGTTTTTCTATTTTCTTTATATAAGTATATATATTTTCTGTTAATCTAAAATATAGTGTTTGAGAGAAAAAATAACTCTTAAAATATTGCAAACTGTAAATTAGTTGCATAACAAATTGTTATATTTATACATATAGTTAAAAATAGAACAGCATATTATTTTAGAAATTGTTGACCTGCATGTTACAATGGTTAATTTTTGGTTATTATTTTAGAAAAAAAATAGATTAAATTATATTTATTTTTATTTTATTTTTTCGTATATCCAAGATATACAGCGAGTGTGAAAGCTTTCCTTCTTTCCTTACTTTCGTAAATGCCTTTTCAAGCGCAAAACTCTCCCTCCACTGTTCTGGCAATAACTCACTGCTGCCTGATCAGAGTTATCATAGGGTTCCAAAGATTTATGCTCAAAGAAAGTGCGGGATGATATTTTCAATTGACTCTGTAATTTGCATACATAAGAAGCACCTGTTGACTGGAAGTCCCTTATTCTGCAGGTTTCTACTGTAAGAATCTTCCCAAGAATTGCCTTTTATGCAAAAAAGCAGCATTGTGGGGGTTGTTTTCCAGATGGACTTTCTGGGAAAGCTGCTGGTGATTGCTATAGGAGAAGTGAGATTCCTGTAGTAGGAGCTGACTGTAAATCTGCCGTTTTTGCCCAGTGTCCACTTTAAGTTCATTAGGAATGTTCCTGTATTGAATTTGTACAAGCTGCCTTCAAATTCTGTAAGGTAGTCAAATCTCCCAATCAAAGGCATTCTTTACCAAAATAATGTTCCAGGAAATCCCATAATCTGTAATTTGAAGATGATTACGGATTGAGCTTCTTTGTCACAGGCCAAACTGAATATTGAAGGGGAATTTCATGCTAATAGGGAGAAGGGTCTCACCTGTTGTGCCAAAACAAAAGATTATCCCTGTTTTCCACTTTGCATTTAATAAGGGAGAAAAAGCCATCCCAAAGAATTATAAATCAAAATCTTGTATCCTACATATTAATACAACAATAATCAAAATATTATATATGTATGTGTGTGTGTGTGTGTGTGTGTGTATGTATATTGCAATCCTTGAGTCAAACATAAAATCAACTCAAAATTAGAATCAAGATTCAATGCTAGAGAGTTATCTTGCCACCATGACCACTTTTCCTCTTGCGGAATCTTCATGCATCCGTTGGACATGGTGTTTGGTTCTGGGGGGAAGTGGCAATTGAGAATTGGAAGCAAGGGTTGTGGGATTTTATGGTTGGAATTTCCAGTTTAAAATTATTGCTGTAATTTTACTTATTTTATGCGTATCACATGATGTTACCAGTCTGCCCCAAATAAAAATGAGGAGGGAGGGAGAGAGTAGGAGTGTGGATTTTTAGTTTAAAATTACTACTATATTTTTAAGGAAGCTAGATTTCATTAAATAAGTGAGATTGTATAAAAAGGAAAATTAATTTAACTTTTACAATAATTTCACCTCAGTGGCCACATGTATTCAGGGCTTGTTCGGGGAACTTTGGAGCAAGGTGATTCGATGAGTTTGGGTGGTAGACAGTTGTGGTTTATTTAATCTATGTGTTTTCCTGAATCTTTTTTTTTTTATTATTTTGTTCTAAAGATATACCATATTACACTCAAACTGTGGAGTTTAATTGTCACAAAAAAAGGGTAGGCAACTAATAATGAAATGAAAGGAAGAAAAATATAATATCTTTTTATTTGATGTCAATATTTTGAATTCCAATATGAGTATCACAAAATTGAATACCAATATAATATTTATGTATCAAATTTTCTTTAATAGTCATTCCTTTATTACATGTCTTTTATTTTGTGTTGGTCTGATATTTTTATTTCTTACCATATATACAAATTATTTTTTCCGTGTCACTACTAAAATAATGTTTTATTTACATTTAAATAAATGCTTATTTCAAAAAGTACTTTGCCAACTACATGTTTTTTAAGGAAAAATAGTGTTTTGTAAAAAGGTATTTTTCTGAAAAGTACTTATCTGAAAAAGTACTTATAATAAGTAATCCTAGACTATTTTTTGATAAATACTTTTCAGCAAGTATTTCTATTAGTGGTTGCAAAACAGTCCGTAACAGTTTTAACTTAGTGGTTTCATCTCACATGTTCCCTGATTTACATTAAGCTCATAGAAGAAAAATCTGATCTGTGTGGCTGTTTGTCATATTTCTCGTGTTGCCAGTTCATACTTTTTTGCTGTTAACTTGCAAATTTTGCAGGAAACTGTGAGCTCATCTGCAGATATTTCTGCAAAAACCAGAAGTGTCATTGAATTGAAAAAGCTTCAACTGTTGCAACTTCAGCGCCGTCTCCGGAGGTCTTTGATTTTCCTATTTGTTATGCTCTAGTTCATGTTTCTATTTTGTCAGCTAAATTGTAGAGTTTCATTTCATTTCTACTTTTTATGCTGTTTTATTTCTTCATTTCCGCTATCCTTTGTTGATTCTGATCCAACATTTATTTTATTTTGGGCAGTGATTTTCTGAGTGATTTTTTCAAACCAATAGGTGCTGAAATGGATCGCTTAAAGTCTATCAAGAAAAATAGAATTGGTAGGAGGCTGAAACAAGTTGAGAAATATGAGCAGAGAATGAAGGAAGAGCGACAAAAGAGGATTCGCGAGAGGCAGAAAGAGTTCTTCACAGAGATAGAAATTCACAAGTATCCATTTCTTTTTCTTATTTTCTTTTTGGGGCAAATCAAGCATTAACTTCTGTACCATTGAATTTACAGAACTATACATATATTTTTTTGTTTGTCTAATACATTGTAGTGGTCTAATGGGTATCCACCTATGTTCTTGTGGAAGTGATTTGCTTTTGCAAATGATATTTTGATTTTTTACAACTTGCCTGATGATCTGTACGTTAGGGAAAGACTGGATGACGTGTTTAAAATTAAGAGAGAACGCTGGAAGGGTTTTAATAAATATGTGAAAGAATTTCACAAAAGGAAAGAAAGAATACATCGAGAGAAGATTGACAGAATCCAGCGTGAGAAGATTAATCTATTGAAGATTAATGATGTGGAGGGGTATCTAAGAATGGTTCAGGTGTGGTCTGGTTATTAGATTTTACTGGTTTCAGATTCGTATTCTCCTCTGTGCTCTTTGTTTATGATTTGGATGATTGTATAGGATGCTAAATCAGATCGTGTTAAACAACTGCTCAAAGAGACTGAGAAATATCTTCAGAAGCTTGGATCAAAACTAAAGGATGCAAAGGCTGTGGCGACACGCTTTGAACTTGATATGGAGGAGAGCCGAACTGCAGGTGTTGTTGAGAAGAATGAAACAGCTGCAGAGAATGAAGAGGAGAGTGACCAGGCGAAGGCAAGTTCGTTATTTGTTTTTTTGTTTATGTTTTCCCCTATGCTCTGTCTGGAGTTCCATGTTTTTGTACTCAGTTGCTGTGACTTTGCTTTGCAGCATTACATGGAAAGCAATGAAAAGTACTATTTGATGGCTCACAGGTAACATCATTTCTCTTTCTTAAATTCTATTTTTTTATTACATGCTTCTGAAAAATAATGGATGTCGGTGTATGATGTCTCTGTGGTGTGTTGTCCGAGAATCCAGATGCCTTGAGGCCTTTAGTTTATGGGTTCCTTTTTAGAATTTGTGTCGAATAAATGCCATTTTTATTTATCCTTGTTTAGCCTTGATGTACATTGTTGGTCCACAACCTAACTGCTTAAGCTTTAGGTAAAGTGGTAATTTAACATGGTATCAGAGCTGATTACTAGGAGGTCCTGGGGGTTCTAGTCTTGTTGCTTGCATTTATTGTGTGGTGTTTAGAAAATTATTGTATTCCCTATCATGAGTGTTATTTTATCGTGTGTTATCTCTCCACATGCTGTTGGGCTGCACATGCGGGGGAATGTTAAGGCTTGATATATATTGTTGGCCCACAACCTAACAGCTTAAGCTTTTAGGTAAAGTGGTATTCTAACAATCCTTATAATTAATGTTGTTTTGTGCAGTATAAAAGAGAGCATTGCAGAGCAGCCAACTTGTCTTGAAGGCGGGAAATTAAGAGAGTGAGTGAATATGCATTTTCAAATAACGTGCAAGTATTCTCCCTAGGATAGATTTAGTGTTTCATGTTATGTTTACTTTTTAATTGTTCTTTTCCCTTAAAACTTATGTCCATGGATTAAAGAAAAAATCCATCCATCTTTCTTTTTAGTTTCCTTTTTTCTGTTTTTTTCCAGTATTTTGACGGAAGATGTCTTATTCTCCTCTTTGTAAATTATTCTCTTATTAATGAAATCTCTTCTTTTGCTATCAAAAATATAAAAGAAAAAAAGAACATCCATTGTCGTGCTATGGCTTGCTTTTATTTATAGTTTCTGTTTGTGAGATTCAGGTACCAAATGAATGGCCTGCGTTGGTTGGTTTCACTATACAATAATCATTTGAATGGAATTCTTGCTGATGAAATGGGTCTTGGTAAAACTGTTCAGGTATGGCTTGGCATTGAATCAATATTTTGACACTGCTTTCAAATTTGTACACATGAACAGTCTCATTGCATGTGATATTGTAGGTTATTGCTCTGATTTGTTACCTAATGGAAGCCAAAAATGATAGAGGACCTTTTCTAGTTGTTGTGCCATCTTCAGTTCTACCTGGATGGGAGTCAGAAATTAACTTTTGGGCCCCGGCTGTGAACAAAATTGTCTATGCTGGGCCACCAGAGGAGCGGCGTAGGCTATTCAAGTAATGGCACATTAGTGCAAACTTAACTTTTATTTATACTCATCATGGAAGTATGACTGGATTTTTTGTTTATTGCAGGGAAAGAATTGTTCATCAGAAATTCAATGTCCTTCTAACAACGTACGAGTACTTGATGAATAAGCATGATCGGCCCAAACTAAGCAAAATACATTGGCATTATATCATAATTGATGAAGGCCATCGCATAAAGAATGCTTCTTGCAAGTTGAATGCTGACTTGAAGCATTACCAGAGTTCTCACAGATTGCTGTTAACTGGGACGCCTCTACAGGTCACATACTATCTTCTTCTTGCTGTTGATTTATTTATTATTCCTGCTAATCTTTGGACTTCAGTTTCAGAGATATAGACTATCTTCCCTTTTTTGTTAGTTTGACATCACTCCTGGATCTTCATTGCCCTTCATTTGTTGCTTTCTGATGTGGATGTGTTTCTGATTATTATTCCTTTCTTTTATGTAGAACAATCTCGAGGAATTGTGGGCACTCCTTAACTTCCTGTTGCCCAATATTTTTAACTCATCTGAGGATTTTTCTCAGTGGTTCAACAAACCTTTTGAGAGTAATGGTGATAATTCACCTGATCAAGTAAGCTTTTGACCATTTCTGGTATTTTTCATTAGCCATTTTTCTGTTATATAGACCTGTTCTTCTCTCTCTCTCATTCTCACGCTGTCTCTATCAATTATTGATCTTGCTACTTTTCTTATTCCCATCCACTTCCCATTTCTTATTGCATATTTTGTGCTTATCATAACTAGGCTTTATTATCCGAGGAAGAGAATCTTTTGATCATAAATCGTCTTCACCAGGTTCTTCGGCCATTTGTACTTCGGAGGCTGAAACACAAGGTCCTTAAAATATGATAGTTTATGTTTTCCTTTTTATGATATTCAAGAAATTTATTTATATCATGTTTCTTAATATGTTAGCAGATGTATTCTTTGACTTGGGTTTGGGTATGTATTCCAATTGTCGAATAAATTCTCAGTTTTGTATGTGCTTCCTTAATCTACAATTCAGTGAAATATGAAATCTATGTGAAATTGGTTGGGGCATGCATCACCCAATTGAGTTTTGCTCTATTGGGAATAGGGGTGTACAAAATTTATCAAAAAACCAAAAACTGACCTGAAACCAGACTGAAATAAGTGTCGGTTTGGTTTTCAGTTCTCGGTTTTGGTTTCCAACCCAGAACAGAACTGAAAAATTGAAATATCGTATATAAATTAATATGTATTAATTATGTCATGTAATGTCATAGGTTTAACTAATGTTAATATATTTATTTTGTTTACTAATAATTCTTGAACAAAGTAATTACATCTTCATTCTCTCCGCTTTCCTTTAAATTTTAATCCTAGTAGAAGAACAAGTGAAAGAGAGAAATGGTGAGCTTTTATAAAGCTGGGGAGGCTCGCCTTGCTCATGCATTTTCGATGTGGGACAAAAAGAGTAGGAGATCAATGCTGAAGTCATTGCTCAATGCTCCCTATCCATTCCTGTCCCACATCGGATACAGTGGAGACGTTTTGCCTCTCCCTCCTTTATAAATATAGGTCGCCCCCATCAGCTTGGTCACCAATATGGCTAGGTTTGCATCTAAAGCGCCTGGCCTACATTAGATTCCCAATGTTGCGGTGGAGTCCTTGGAGTTTAAGTATTTAACTTGAGAGGCAAAAAATTTGAGTGGTTTCCATGTGATCAGCTTATTATCAGTACCGAACCGTAAAACCACTAAGCCGATTAGTGAGAAAACTGTCAGTTCCAGTTCAGCATTTTAAGAAACCAAATTTTGCAGTTTGGAGTTCAGTATTGACTAAAACTGAACCGCACCGAACTGAATTCACCCCTCGCTGGGATTCCATAAGGTTCCATTAAGGAACTTCTGCAGTTCTACTGGATGTGTCCACTTGGTGAAATGTGGAAGCAGCCAAAAATAGCTCTGCCCTGCCATCAATCTTTAATTTCTTTGATAATTATTTAGCATCCTCACGACTCTCTAATTTATTATTCTTTGGTTTTCATTTCTTTTGTAGTCATGATGAGTTTTGACCTGCATTGCTAGCTGGTAATTTCAATTATATAGCTTGGTGTTTGAAGTGGGGTGGATTTGGTGTTGCACCCTCTGCTCTGTTTATTTATTTTTGGGGATTTGGCTTGGGTTTTTTTGAATCTGCCTACTTATTTCTTTAGAATTTTTTCAGTCAATTATGTAAATGTTCAATTTCTTTCATGGTTAAAGGATTTCATGAATTCATATAAGTTATAATTATTTCTTCTTATGTTTATTCTCTTGTGGATTGGATTGTTCATGGAATAACCCAACATGACCAAACTGACCCAACTCAGTCCATACTGCCTACAAAGAATGGTTTCAAAAGTATTTGGATTGGGTTGTGGATTGTATTTCCATAGAAACTGAACATGCGGATTGAAAGACAGGTTAAAAGCTGGAAACCACCCAACCTAATCGGACTTAAATATAATGGCAAAAAAATAGAACAAACAACAAAATTGCATAATGTGTGTTGCTTTGAGATTAAGGTTTTTTTGAGGATCTCTTTCCTGTTCAATCTATACGTTTCAAGCCATTGGAGACTTACGTCACTTGCATATGTTATGCTAAATTTTAATTTCACTAATACTTTTCTATGTTATTTTTTTTCTTTTTTTAAAATAAAACTAATTTGCCAATTTGACCCAATCCACTCGAGTATCAAACCAGTCCAAACCGCATCCTATATGGTTTGACTTCAGTTTGAGTTTTTTCTCAAACCGATCTAATTGGTTTGGCTAGAAATTTGAGCTCAATCTGATCCACCAACAGCCCTACTTGTGGAATTTTTGGATGCATTAAGTTGAGAAAATACTTTATTTTCCACTTTAATATTTCAAGTAATTGAAAAACAGTGCCGCAGTTTCTGATTTTCTAACGTTTTTCCAGAAAACCTGAGAAAACACTTTTTTTCATATTTCTAAGTTTTCTGTACAAAAGCTAGAAAGTTGGAAATGTGGTGGCAATTTTGTAATATTAGAAACTGAAAATGGAAAAAACCTGAGCTGTTTACGTCTAGTGTGTGGTTAATTTATTACCCATTTATATAGATGCTTAAGGCATTGTGACACATTCTCATCCATCAACTGGGGAACACCTCACTTTTTTTCATGCCTGGAGCAGTACCAAGTATGTGCATTTAACACTCTTAGGTGCTTCCATAGCATATATTGAGACTGAAGAGGGAGCCACTGAACACAGAGAAGAAGCTGCAAAGGTATTCACAGAATAATGTTTAGTGTCAGCATTGCCAGTATAGTGCAGTGGATTCCTTTGAGGTTTTGGTTTAGTTCTGTAAAGGACAACAATTCTGGAAACAATTTTTATGTTGAAACTTTGGGTGCTTACTTCATGTCCGATTTGTCTGTCTGCATAATGCAGCTGGGTTGTGATTTGGTTTCTCAAATTATAATTACAAACAGCTGTTCTAATGGTTATTATCTGCTGAGACCTTCACAGATTTCTTGCGAAGTTTTTTTCTTTAATGCCCATGTTTCAAAGAACTATTGGATCTTGTGATTTCCTAGATCTTTGAGCTTTGGATTCCTATCATAATGTATCTTCTCACATTTCAACGCTGTTTTTGGTAGGTTGAAAATGAATTGCCTGAAAAGATTGAAAGACTTGTAAGATGTGAGGCTTCTGCATATCAGAAGCTTTTGATGAAGAGGGTGGAAGACAATCTTGGTTCAATTGGAAACTCAAAGGTTTTATCTTTTCTGCATTTTGTTCTTAGCCATGTTTGAATTTGTGCACAGTGGCTTTCTCATGATATTCCATAACTCATATAAGCATGCATAGTGCATAAACACCTTTTGTTTGCACATTCATACTCTGGATGGTTGTTTATTTATTCACTCTTAACTTTAAGCTCACGGTTATATTAGGCTCGGTCAGTGCACAATTCTGTTATGGAGCTACGCAATATATGCAATCATCCATATCTCAGCCAGCTTCATGCAGACGAGGTATGCTCTTTTACTGTTCATTTAGGATACAGTTGGCTGTTAGAGAAGATTAGGGGAAGCAGAGACTAGGGAAATGTTTAAAAGTGGCTTTTTTTTTTCATGGTTACTTATAAGCATTTTGATGGGGCTTGGTGTTTGTTTACATTTATTTGGCTCTACTAATATTTGACCTGTTCCTGTGCAGGTTGATAGCTTAGTCCCTAAACATTATTTGCCAACAATTGTGAGACTTTGTGGGAAGCTTGAGATGTTAGATCGCTTACTACCCAAATTAAAAGCAACAGACCACCGAGTATGAAAATGCTTGTTTATGATTCTAACTATTTCAAAATTTTATGGATCAAAGTTCGTGGTGTTCTATGTGTTCCATGGTTTTAAATAACGGCTGCGACCGTTACATAACACTATTATGTAACGGTTTTGGGGTTACCGATACTGTTACACACCGTGAAATCGGTGGGAATAAAAATCAGAGCTGTAGTGGCCGTTACGGACCGCGGCCGTTATATAAAGGCTGCTACGGCCGTTATGTAACTGCTACAGAACTGTTACACCAAAAAAATATTTTATTTTTTACTTTTTCTTCTCACTTTTTCCGTATCTTTCATGAATCATTCTCAATATACCATGTGGCGAGAGGGGGAAAAGATTATAATGAGGATGACAATGATACAAAATTTACTATTTCTTTAAATGCTCATAAGAGATGTATTAATTAACAATTTGAAAATACTAACTTGTTAGGAAAATATTTTATTTTGATAATATTAGTAATGTGATATTTATGTTATATATTTTTCAACTTCAACCTTCTTTATTTTCTAACTATTTTATATTTGTATTATTTGTATGTCTTATGTGTCTAATAGATTAATGGAGTGTATGATGTATTTCGTTTATTAATTAATTTAGAACACATAAGAATTTATCACGTATAAGAACAATGAGAAGTATAAATACGCACACACACATAATATTTCTGTTAATGGTGGTTTAAAACAAATGTAAACTTGTTGCCCTTACCAAATAACTTAGTTGCTCGAACTAAAGGATCCAAAATACACTAAAACTCCTTCTAAGAGGGGCTAAAAGCTTAAAACATGCAAGTACGCTAATAAGCACAAGGTTGTGCGTGCTTCAAAAAAATTCACGGTCGTTACACCCGCTTCCCGTTATGTAACATCCGCTACTCCTGCTTCTAGTTAAACCCATTACTGTTACGTTACGCTACTCGCTACCGCGATTTAAAGCCATGATGTGTTCACAACAGTTGAATGGTATATTTTCATTTTATTGCATTTCTACGAGCTATTCTGTTTTTATTTTTATTTTTTAAAAATTAAACCACATTTACTGCCTTCTTATGCGGTCTGCTGTGTGTGCATGTGTATTTATTTATCTATTTATTTATTTTCAAAATTTTAAGTGCCATTGCTATATTTTTTTTAATGCTTAATTTTTGAATATCTGTTTAATCTTTTTGGTTTTGGAAGTTACTCTTACGTTTTTAGGGGATTGAAGTTTTTTTAAAAGGAGAAAAAAGATGGCTGTGCCACTCGCCTCTGCTGCCCTGGCAATACTCTGTTTTTGAGTTGTGATGCCTTAGATTATAGCATTTTACGTCGTTCTTTTGTATTTATTTTTCTAAAACAATTTATATATCGCATGGAAAGCATTCTTTAAAAGTTCCTTGAATGCGTACTTTATTTGCTCATATTCAACTTCTTCCTTATTCAACTGATTTTTATTATACTGAATTAGTTCCACTATAGATATAATATTTGAATTGTCAATCAAGTATCGACATTTTGCGAGCTATAACTTGGATCTGGGACCTTTTTTTGATTGGTAATCCTGGGACATGTTATGATGCAGGTTCTGTTCTTTTCAACAATGACTAGACTGCTTGATGTTATGGAAGAATATCTCAGCTGGAAACAGTATCGCTACCTTCGCTTGGATGGACATACATCTGGAAGTGACCGTGGAGCCCTTATTGAGCTGTTCAACAAACCAGATTCCCCATTTTTTATATTTTTGCTCAGGTTAGTTGTTGCTTTTAGTTTTGTAGTTTTTGGTTCCTGACATTCAGTGAGTGCCTGCTATTCCTTTCCCCTTCCTTTTGAGTATTTTTTTATTGAATTTTTACTGAGATGCGCTGTTGGAAAAGATTCTATAATCAGTAACCAGATGATTCTTGAACTGTCTATTCAAAATCGATATATGGATCTCTAAAAAAAAAACAGAAATAAGTCATGTCCAATAAGTTTTTATCCTAAATAATAATTTTTGAAAACCTCGGTCCTGTCCATTCGACAATGAAACGGTTTTTTTTTTTCCAAATTCCTATTTCCTGCAGGAGTATATTTTTAAATTTCCTTATTTTATTTTCCATTTTCTGTTCAGGAGAGGAGAGTTTCATGTTGATTCCTGTATGTGCTTGTCCTCACTAAGTGGTCCTAGCCCCATGTTTTTAGGCTTTTCATTGAGATTTTATTGCAGTGGATCTTGGGGGATGACCCCCTCACTGACCACCCATCTCTGAGGCCATGACAAATACAACTTCTATTTTTGTTTTTTGTGTCATTCTTGAAGTTAAACTGAATCCTAGCCTCACTGTCCCTTCTTAAATGCTTTGTATTGGAATGTAGCGCAGTTGGGGATGTGGAATTGTGAAACATAGAAAGAGAAAATAGTACTTTGGCCTCATTCTCAAGCTCCTCATGCATTGCCTGAGTTAGTGGCAGCATCCTTGGAATCTGCAGACAAGCTGTTGACTACACCAAGCTAATATGGAGTCTGTTGGTCCTGGCTTCCTTAGAGAATAGAACATTTTATTTTGAGAACAGTTCTTGAAACCACTTGTTCCCAAAGTATTGAGCAATCGTAATATGGAGCATGTATTGTTGCATTTTCCCCTTTCTTTTATTAATCGTACATGCATACAACAACATGAAACAAAGAATAACCAAGCCTTAAGTCCTACTAGGTGGTGTCGGCTACATGGTTCCTCTTCTGCCATTCAGCACGATCTAGGGTAATATCCATTTACAATTAGAAGGTTGTCAAATCCTTCCTTCCTATCTTTGTTGAAGTTATCGTTGGTGCTCACCCTGTCACTTGTGAGTGGTGCTATTATGCCTAACTTGCTACAAATAAATTCATTCCTTAATTTATCTTTTAGAATCTTTTCATTCATCCACTTTATCATTCTCATTTCATCCACTTTTACTTTTTGGATATGTTGTTCTTTAGTGGCCTAATATTTTGATTCATATAGCATAGCTGGTCTTATAACCATCCTGAACATTTTTTTAAAAATATATTTAAAGGTATTCTATGGTCACACAGCAAGCCTGAAATACTTCTCCATTTAACCCAATTTGCTTTAATTGCTTAACCTTTTGATTCATATGGGATGGCCGGTCTTATAGCCAATCTATAGAACTGTTCTTTTAATTTTAATGCGTTCTATGACATAACATGCCTGAAACTATATTTACCTAACCTGTTTTAACTCTTCATACTACATTATAAATTCTTTTTTTTTTTTTTCGGCTTGCATAATAGATCCAAGGTATTGAAACCTACTAGTGCTCTTGATCCTCCAGTTTTATTTTCTGTTGATGAAATTCTTTTTTATTAGAATTTTTTTCTTTGGACTTTCTTGACCATGAAATTTAATCTTTTCTCCAATATTCCTCTTAAAATGACTAAAATTACTGTCCATGCTTTTTTCTTATTAGCATAATGTTAAAAACTTTAGATTCTAAAGCTTCTCTCTATAATTCTAACTTAAGATTCAACTTCAACTTTAGTTTCATTAATCAAGACATTATCATCTGCAAACAATATATACTGTGGAACCTCATTTTTGGATATTCCCAGTAATTTCATTCATCAATAATGCAAAATGATAAGGAGTTAAAGCAGACCCTTAATCTGCACTATTGTGATTAGAAACTCCCTGGACTCATGTAGACCTAACACTAGTCATTACTCTTATAAACATCCTTAATCACATCTATTTACTTACTATATACTCTGTTTTCCCTTCTCTTTTCTTTTCTAGAACCCACCATATAACTTCCTTTGGCCTCCTATGCTTTCTCTAAGCCAACAAAAACCATGTTTGAGTCTCACATTTTCCTCCATTACTCATTTTAGTACATATATAATTTTTATAGTTGACCTCTCTCTATAAAACCAAATTAATTTTCTTATACCTTCATTTCTAACCTTGATCATTGTTCAATTACCTTTTTCCTTACGCTGTATGACTCAAAGGTTAACTTGACAATGGTTTTTAGTTTTTACAATTTTAAATGTCTCCTTTATTTTTTATATGGGCATTAAAGTGCTTTTCATCCATTCATTGCTCGTTTTTTCAGTTGTTATAATTGTGTTAAATAAATTAGCTAACCATATTATTCTGTTATCACCTAGGAATTTGCAAGTTTCTATTGGGAAGTCATCCTGTCCTATAGCTTTTCGACTTTTCATCTTCTTTAATGCATATTGCATGCTTAACTTCATTGGCTCTAATTTTGCGGATAATCTCAAAATTTTAGCATTTTTCTCATTTGTCAACCCTAAGTTTAAGCTTTTGACTTGATTTTTAATAAATAACTTATTAAAATAATTTTGCTGCTTGGTGCCAAAAGAGAATGTTCGCATCTTTCCATTATAGCTTCTTTACTAAAATAGTATCATCCTAATTATTTATACATTTGATATTACCTAAGTCTGCCTTTTGTTTCCCTAGCTCGAGCAAGTTCAAATGTTCTTTTTTCTTTCTTTCTTTATCTAGTCTAGTATATAAATTATTATAGCTCTATGTTTAGCTTCACTAACAACCTTTTCTTGCCTCTTTAGTCTTTTCAAAGTTTTCCATGTGCATATGTTTTTAAATTAGTTTCTATGGTACTGACATTTAGAATTTTGGTGTCAGTATTCGGGCTGGAGGCGTTGGAGTGAATCTTCAAGCTGCTGATACTGTGATCATATTTGACACTGATTGGAATCCACAGGCAATATATAGTATCACTGTTGCTTGAAGAACTTTTAGTTCTGGGTTGATGGTATACATGATTGATGTTTTAGCTGGTTAATTTCTTCATTTTTACTCTTGACAGGTTGATTTGCAAGCACAAGCAAGGGCTCATAGGATTGGCCAGAAGAGGGATGTTCTTGTTCTTCGATTAGAAACAGTGAGTGATTTTTTCATTTAGGCAATATTTTGAGACAAGTAGTATGGCTTGTTTTCTTAAGCTGGCAGCTGGAAGTATTTATGCACAAAGTTTTATCGAAGAGTTAAAGTTTCCTCTTTTTTGATATTTTGAACAGTAATTTTCAATTTTAAAAGCCAATACCCATGTAGTATATTTGGATTAGTTGTATTACACTTTTCTTCACCAATTGCAATTGAGTTCAAAGAATTCAGCTTCTCTTGCAATGTTTTAGGCTTTTAGCTGCCTAGGGAACCCTATCTGAATGTAAGGAGTTGTCTTGCTTCTTTCACTCCAGGGGGGAAAAAATTGTGTCATCCATTTGGCTTGTTACCAAACCATTGCTTTGTTTTGCCTCATCAAGCCTCCATGGTTATTCTTTCTTGTTAAAGCTTCTGCTAATTTATGAAATGTGGAATGATGGGGAGCTTAAAGATGAACAAAATGAAAATTTGAATGCTTCAAGGGTAAATCAAGGCACAAGGTGCAAAGGGTACCTGAAGCCTAGGTGCAAGGTGCAAGGTGCAAGGTGCAAGGTGAAGATTGCACAAAGGTGAGGTGCACATTTAATAAAGTTGTGTATAAATTGCCCTATACAATGGGGGTTCACAGCACATGGTGTTCGTACCAAAAATCCTAAGAAAACAAAAAAAAACTTACAGAAAGAGCAGCATAGTTTCTGGAAAAAAGGAACAAAAAAAAAAAAAGCCGAAAAAAGGGTCATTGTAGCTCTGACAGAAAGCAGCGGCACAGGTCAGAAGAAGGACAGTAATAAGAAGAGGCAGAAGAGAGGAGCAAAAAAGGAGAGAAAAAAGCTCGGAGCCTGTTGGCCCTTCGAGGAGAAGATACCAAGCATAAATGAAAAATAAATGAGGCAAGTGCCTTGCTGCACCTCATGCATATCCCATCATCTCAACCTCTATGAAGTGCAAAAGCCATCGCCTTGCTGCACCTCACACCTTTTGACTACCATGCTTAACTCAGATCCGTTTTGTTAAATGCTGCCCCTGATTTTTAACATATGTATATCTTTGGATTTATAAGTTCGTTGGATTTATGAGTTCCATATAGTAAGTGATGTATTTTCGCTGAAATTTTCTCTGCTGAATTCTCTAAAAATGCTTTTGTTGTGCCAGGTCCAAACTGTGGAGGAACAAGTCAGAGCCTCAGCGGAGCATAAACTGGGAGTTGCTAATCAAAGCATTACTGCTGGTTTTTTTGACAACAATACCAGGTATAGTGGGTTACTTTTAACCAATGGAACTTGAGTTTCTTTGTACTTGATACTTCTCAGCAATTTCAAGTGCAACTTTGACTTCTGCTGAAGAAAATTTTGTTTTGTTTTTTTGTGTTTTTTTTTTCTATTGCAGTGCGGAAGATCGTAGAGAGTACTTGGAGTCCCTCCTTCGGGAGTGTAAGAAAGAGGAAGCTGCACCTGTTTTAGATGATGATGCTCTAAATGATCTTTTAGCCCGCAGGTATTTCTTGTTTGTAATTATCCATTTAAATTTGTTTTTCTCATTGCCAAACACAAACCAAAACAAAATGGATTGGCAAAAACTGTTTTTCTTGTCTTGCATTTCAGTGCTGGAAATTTTCCTGATTAGTGTTGCCTAATAGACGAATAGAACCTTTGGGATGTTACCATTACTGTTATGTAGACCCAGAAAAGTCCTACCAAACTGGGGCATCAATATTTATTATTTTTGCTTAATTTTCAAGCTGCCATGCTCTGGGGGTTGGGGGGAGTGTGCAGGGGGAAGTACAGTTTTGATACCCAGTCCTACATCAATCAATTAGGGGCAAGAGTATCCTTGTGTCTGAGGTCTTGAGTGGCGTATTAGAGTACGACTAATAACTTTAGCTTGAATATTTTAGACCACCTTGTTTAAGTCATATTCCTTTTAAACTACTAGCGAGTAGATTGCTTGGGGTATGGCAATAGTATCCTAGGTGTTAAATTTTGATTTCATATAAAATTTTGAGACTTCAGAAGTACATAAATTTGGATGGAAATTTCAATGTTGATGTCAAAGTCAATTTCAATTTTGAAAAATGATAGAAATTAGCATTAAAATGTGAAATTCTTTTATAAACTTTAGAGACAATAGACATAATAATGCTAGATTTTGAACTAAAATATTATAAATATGTATAAGATGCAATAAGTGTAATATATTAACCATATTAGACAAATTCAATCAATATAAATGAAATTCATAAATAAGTTTAAATTATTTGTTTTATCTATTATACAAGAACAAATAATTTGGACATAAATAAGCAAATAAAATGTTGTTGTTGATGTTAAGTTTAATTTTTCTTATGATTTCAAAAATCTTAATAGTATTCTATTCTTGTTGTAATAGTCTTTAGTTTAAAAAAAAGAAAAGAAAAGAAGAGAGAGAGAGCATAAAATAAAAAGAAATTTCAATTTAATTATTGAATCTCGAGTTTGTATTTCAAGGAAATTTCATTCTATAATTAAAATTTTGACAAATTTCTCCAAACTTTCGATATTTAAATAATTATCGGGTGAATTTGTTGAGATTTTGATGGTAATTTTGTAAAACGTGAATTGATTGCCATTTTTTTTTTGAGGGTAGCCAAATGTGTAATTTTGACATTTCATAGAAATTTTACTCCAGTATAACATCCATGTTAATGAATAATTGGATGATATTACGTCATACCTTTTTTTGTTACTCACTGTTGCCCATGTGGGAGTAGGACTCAAAAGGGATGCCAGTTCTATCTTCCTTACTGTTTGTGAAGAGGAAACTAGGATCCAATGGGCCTTGATTTGAAGATGTTAAGGATTTCAGCAGGGAACAAATAAAAAAAAAACTTATATACAACAACGTCAACAACAACCACAACAACAATCAATAGCCTTAAAAATCCCAGTTGGTGGTTAACTACATGAATCATCTGCCACCATTCAGCACACTGGAGTGTTATCAAATCCTCACTCAATATTCAAGTTATTCTAGGTGCACCCTGCTTGCTGCCACTAACTAGCTGACTCCTGTTCATGGTGCACTATTTTGATTTGGTTGCGAGTGCTCAAACCATATTAACTGCCCATCTCATATCTTATCACTTACAGGTGCTATGCATAGCTTGATCTGTTTATTTCTTAATTTATGTTTCTGAGTTATACCACTTTTTCACATTAGCATTCACATTTTGACAACTTTTTGGATATATTGCTTTTTAGTTGCAACATTCTTATCTGTTTACAATAGCTGCTCTTATAGTGTCCTGTAGAAGTCACTAGCTCTACTGGAATGATCCTTCTTAGGAACCAAGGTGATAAATTCGAATTCATACTTTTGGGGATCAGCCCATTTGCATGAAACTCCTAAAACACATTTACAAGCTCCTCTCCAACCACATCCCAACAATTTTTTTTTTTTAAAGCTAAATTTAACCCATCTGGACCTGGAACTTTTTCTTTATCCATACTGAACCCAGCCCACTTAGTCTCCTCCTCAAAAGGTCTCTCCAACCATCCCAAAAAATCACTAGAAATAAGACACCAGTGCAATCCCTCTAGCATCGGCCCACAAGGATTCTCCTGCTAAAAAAGATACCTAAAGAACCCTGTAATTTCTTATGAAAAAACAACTGGTTCCCTTGCCACATCACGCCCATCAGTTTCCAATTCTTTTATCAAATTCCTCCGATGTCTACCTGCAGCTATTCTATGAAAAAAAATCTATCATTGCAATCTGCTCCCTAGCCCACTTGAATCTTACTTTTTGTCTCCAAATCATTTCCTCCTACAATAACCCCTCAAATTCATCCTTTAAAAATCCTCCTGCGAGCTACGCTTCCAACTGATCATTAGTCTCTATCTCCTTCAATAACTAGCCTTAGTCCTCACTTTTCCGAAGAATTTTTTTTTTCTAGGCGAAGAAACTAACAGCAACAAAGCAACCAGCAGAAAACCACTGGCAGCACACAAAAAGGAAAAGAAATAGCAGTAAATACAGACTCAAGGAAATACTCTAACCAAAAACCTGGCAAGGAGCTAGGTAGACACTTCAGCTGGAGTCTCAGAGCTGCGAAGTTGAGAGATCAAAGAGGAAAAATCCGAGGAATGCAGGAGACCTCCCCTGTAACCTTCCAGGAGGCTTCCTTCCCAAGCCGCAATAGAGTGAGCAAGACAGTTTGCCTCCCTGTCAACAAAGGCAAATGAGATCTCCTTCCTTTCCATCTGAGATCGAATCTGGTAGATTATGCTTCTGTACTTCCAGTTTGAGATCTGTTTGTTTAGATTAATGTCGTATATTATTGACAACATCGCTTTATAAAGGAAACTTGGACCCATGGATATGATGAACTTTATACAGATCAAAGAGAGCTGCAGATGCTTTGCCCACTGCAGGATCATCAACACAAAAGCAACCAACCCAGCAATTTACCATAACTCCATGTGCGTCTCTCGCAACAACAGCTGCATAAAATCGAAGTTCTATTCAGCATCAAAATTAATTTTAATCTCATCCTCAAGGTGGTGGTGGTTGCCAGGAAACAATCCAACGATTAGCACCAGAAGGAGGAGGAACTGATCATATATATGTTTATGTTCGTTAAACCTACCAAGCAAGATGAGCAATAATTGAGCTGGATCCACCTGAAGACCCTGGAAAACCACCTTATTGTAAACCTCCCAAAATCTAAATAGAATCCAAGAAAACAGCCAGAAATAGAAGCAGCCATACCTTTAGGATGCTCAACTCCATTACCCAGCTGGCCCTTAATTAGCCATTCCATCTTGCAGGCAAAAGAGCAACCTGGCAGGAGATCAGTTTGAAGCCCCCAAGGAGAGAATCAAATCATCCAAGCTACATGGCACTGGAAGATGAGGTGCTCTGCAGTTTAGAAGCCCTCACTACATAACGGATAGCAAGTGATTGAAAAAGGAAATTGAGAGAGCAAGTTCATTCTAGTAGGTAAGGATTCTGTCAATACTCTCCATAGAATAATTTTAAGTCTCTCATGCATCCCACAAAATCTGCCAAGGAAATGCGTGTAATGCTGGGACCAAAATTCTATCCTTCCGATCAGTCCAATAAGCTGATTCAACTGGAAATTCTCTGTTTTGATTTAAAGACCAATGATTCCCGTATACTGATTAGATGGTGAGATAGGAATATACCTGATTTTTCCCACCAAACTCTGATCAAACAGGTTTCCCAACAACTCAAGATTCCAGATGTTCTCTGAGTTAATAAGCTCTTTCTCAAGGAGTGGAAGCTACTTTTACTCTTTTTGAAAGACTTCCCTATTCCACCGTTTCAAAGCTTACTTTTACCTTTTTGAAACTCTTCGTAGATCTAAACACCTCCTCACCTTCATTCAGACTATTACCCCAAGATTCCTAAACAAAAGATAAAAAAAATGATGAGAAAGCCACATGTTCTCAAAACAGAGTGGTACTCACCTGACAATAGAAGTATTAAAGATAAGGGGGAAATATTCTGAAACTGGCCTAATATAGATCTCATGAAAAATTCTACGGAAGACATCCTCCAACTCTGTGCAGCACAAAAATCTAACTAGACACAGGACTGTCACCTCCTATCGACCAGGTAAAGATAGCATTGGCCAAAATGGAATATCTTTTAAGACCACACTCCCTAATAAAACTGTCAAAAGCACTGCATGGTAGTTCTAAATGGGGAACCTCTTAATTTCTGAACCTGAAATCTAACAACACTAAAATCCCCTCCAGCATCCAACTGGGATAACAAAAGCTAGAAACACAATAAAGCTCATCCGCAAACACAAAGAACTAAGTCAGTACCAAGAAGGGCTGTACACCGAAGAAACCCATGGGCAATCCTTGCCAAGAACTTCTAAACAGACCTAGAGAGGGAAGTACCTAGGGAGGCTGTCTGCCTTAGAAGGCCTCCTAAATCCCCTAGAACAAGGCAGGCATTCCCATTCTTAAAATGCTCTCCCAAGTACTCCCAAAAAGACACCTACTGCTGCTCGAGTTTAGTTTCTTGTAGAAAAACAACGTGCAGGGAAACCTGCAAAATAATTTCCCACACCATTCAGGTTTGAGAATATGTGGTTGTAGCATGACTCCTTTCAAACCTTGGTTAGGGATTTGTGGAGTAAGGATGTGGAAAGGGGCTGGGACGCGTTTAGATTTATGAAGAAGAGGTTGAAAGAAAAATTGAAAGTGTGGAATAGGGAGGTACTTGAAGATATTAGCATTAAAAATTCTATTATTCTTGGAGAGTTGGAAGAGTTAAAAAGGAAGGAGTGATCCTTTATAGGGAGGAAGGGGTTAATAGGGTTTCTTTGAAGAACAAATGAAAGAGCTAATTTTTAACAATATGAGAAGTTAGAGACAGAAGACAAAGTTTAAATGGGTTAGAGATGGTGACTGAAATTCTAAACTTTTTCATAGGATAGCCAATGGAAAAAATGAGGAAGAATTTGATTAGGGAGTTGGAGGTGGATAGGGGGGTTATTATCTCGGATCCTAATGTAATTAACTATGAGATCACCGATTTTTATTATAATTTGTATATTGAGGAGGATGAGAGTAGATTGATGGTGGAAGGATTAGAGTGGGATCCTTTGCTTGTTGATAGGATAGCTTGGTTAGAGAGACCTTTTGAGGAAGAGGAAGTTAGGGATACACTTTTTGGGATGGAGAGGGATAAAGATCCTGGGCGAGATGGTATTAATTTAGCTTTTTTGTCAAGATTGTTAGGCGGTGGTGAAGAATGACCTGTTGAAGGTTTTCTATGAATTCCATTGGAATGGGTTTTAAGTAAGAGTATTAATTCTGTGTTATAATTTTAGTGCCTAAGAAAAGTAGGTTTATCAAGATCTCTAACTATAGATTGATTAGTTTAGTTCCGGGTGTGTATAAAATAATCACCAAAGTGCTGCTAAGAGGTTAAATGTGGTGCTTGATAAGACTATTTTTAAGGCCCAAAGTGCTTTTGTAGAGGGTAGACAAATTGTGGATGCAATCCTGATTGCGAATGAAACCATTGAGGATATTAGGAGGAAGAAGGGGCTTGTTTTTAAGGTGGACTTTGAAAAAGCTTACGATAGAGTGAGTTGGAACTTTATGGATAAGATTTTTGTGAGGAAGGGGTTTGGAGAGAGATGGCGTAGATGGATGAAGGGTTGTATGTCCAATGTGAATTTTGCAGTGGTAGTGAATGGTGAGCCCAAATCTTGGTTCAAGGCCATGAGGGGGATTAGACAAGGAGATCCTCTTTGTCCATTTTTGTTTGTTCTAGTGGCTAATGTTTAGTGTAGGATGATTGATAGGGCTTTGTATAGAGGTTTAGTGAAAGGCCTTAAAGTGGGTAGGTAGGTAGGAGATCACGGTGTCCCACCTTTAGTTTGCGGACGATACTATCTTTTTTCTAGAGAATTATAAGCCTTCTTTCATTAATATTTTGGAGCTCCTTCAAATCATTTAAAGGGCTTTGGGGCTTAAGATTAACTTGGGTAAGAGTAGTATTACAGCTATGAATGTGCCTACAGAGTGTGTTAGGGATTTAGCCATGGTTGGGTGCGCTGATCTAGGTTGGCCATTGTCCTATCAAGGGGTTCCTTTGGGAGGTACTCCTAGATCATCTATTTTTGGGATCTTGTCGTGGAGAGAGGGTCCAAGTGTTTAGATGGGTGGGTGGAAGCGAGCCCTTTTTTCTTTAGGAGGGAGGATTACTCTAATTCAAGCCTGTCTTTCTAGTATTCCATTATATATATTTTTTGTCTATTTTTAAAATTCCAATGGGAGTCGCTAGTAGGATTGAAAAAATTATGAGAGACTTTATTTGGTCAACGGTAGCAGGTTCTAAGGATCATTTGGTGTGTTAGGAGGTGGTTTGTCAGACTAAGGGGGAGGGTGGCTTGGATCTTGAAAATTGGTTTCTAAGAACACACTCTTTTGGCTAAGTGGCTTTGCAGTTCTTGTTAGAGGATTCTTCTTTGTGGCATTAAGTTATCAAAAGTAAATTTAAGCTTGATGGGAATGAATGGGATACTAATTTGGGTTTTAGATGCTCTTCAAAAAGTCTGTGGAAGGCTGTATCTCATATTTACCCTCTTGTAATTTCCCATACTAAATTTGTTTTGGGTAAGGGTTGTAATGTCCATTTTTGGAAAGACCTATGGATGGGGAATGTTGTTATGTTCACCCCTTTTCTTCGGCTTTTTCGATTGAGCTTAGGGCAAAATGATCTCATTTCTTTATTTAGAGTAGACTTGGGTGGTCCTTTACCCTCATGGGATTTTCACTTCAGGAGAGCCTTGAATGATAGGGAAACTATTGAGTTATCTTCTTTATTGATTATGTTGAATAATTGTCGGGTGTCTTCCGATAATGATGGTCGATATTGGTTGTTCGACTCTTCGGGAGTCTATTCTTGTAAATCTTTCTTTGAATTCTTGGTTGGGACAAATTTCTCTTTTCCTCTTTACAAGGTTAATGGAAGGTCAAAATACCCCCTAAAATCAAAGCGTTGCTTTGGTTGGTTGTGCTTAATAGGATAAATACTAATGACTTGTGGCAGATGAGGAAACCTGGCAGATGAGGAAACCTTCAAAGGCTCCCCTTCATGATATATATATATGCTTTGCTTTAATTGTTCAATGTCGGTTTCACACTTTTCCTGCATTGCGATTTTGCTTGGAAGTTTTGAAGTTATTCAGTTACTTGGAAGAAAGCTGGGTTTGTCCTAGAACAGTGGAGGAGTTCTTGGCAATTTTTTTTTTTTTTTTATTGTGGGGTTTGGGAGGAAGGAGGAAGGAATTGCATTATGGAATTGTGCTTTATTTGCAGTGTTGTGGGGCTTGTGGAAGTATCATGATGCATTTATATTTGCAGGGAAGAAGTTACCATATTGGTTGGTGTGGGAAAAGATTCTTTTTATGGCTTCTTTATGGTGTATGGGCTATGGAAATTTCAAGTGAATATGTGTTTCAGATGTTCAGCGCGATTGGAAATCTCTTCTTTGAGCGTCTTGAGTTTTTTTTGTCATTTTTTATTTTTGCAATTTTCTTTTTTGGTTTTCCTGAGGATTTTATCAGACTTAGAGAGGAAATGTATTCTCTCCTGCTTGTAAATTCTCTTTATCTAATGAATTTCTTTTTCTATATAAAAAAAAGAATCTTCTTTAAGAGTATCTCCCTCATACCCTTTCACTTTGATGACCTGCTGGTGCATAACACAGCCTGATGAAAAAAGCCTGTAATGATGCAAAATGGACTTAACTGACACCAAAGCCTGAATTTCCCTCACCTTCAAAATAGAATTTCAGCACCCATCTTCTTCACGTTCTCTTTCTTTTGTCAGTAGTTGCAGGTTAAATCCTAATTTTTCAATCTCTAGTTTTCCCCCTACCTGCTTAGTTTTTTGAAGACTAATTGTGTTAATTCTTCTTCTAATTATTGTGTGAACTACCTCCACCCCCATGTCCAAGCTGCCAATCTAAACCTAGCACCTTACCTATCCACATCTATAATGATGTGAGAACTGTCACATATTTGACATTATATCTGGTGGTTGCCACAGCATGTCGCGTCAGTGTACTGGCCTAACCCATCCTCGCTCGTTTCCACTGCACCAGGGAAGTTAAGTTGCAATTTTTTTGCTTGTAGATACACCCCACCAAGTAGAGATTTGACATGTTTTCCACTAACTGTTAGCTTGCAAAAACTTATGTACCCATCTTTAATAGATCAGAAGATCTTAGATTTAAATTGAGTTCTGACTTTGAAATTGGAAGAGTGGTGGCTCTAGTGGCCTTTTGAGAAGGAAAGCAGACCTTGTAATCATTGTTATTTGCTTGATAAAACACTATATCCAGCCTACACATGCATCGAAACATCTTGATATTGTCGAACTGGCTACAAAAGTAAATGTAGTTGGACAAATTTGCACTCTTGGGTCTGATCTTGCATTGTTCAAATCCGTAGTTTCTTTCACCCTTAACAACCTCCTGTCAAGATTTTTACACCCAAATAGCTAAACATGGGCTTTCATATGGGAGGTCTCACATTCAAATCATACTATGTGGGAAGGGTTAGGACGGGTAGTCCAGGCCCAATGGGCCCCCCAAAAAATAAAGAGATCCTGATTTTGAGAGTATAACAAAAGCCCCTTTATTCAACAGTTGTAACCAGAGCAAACCTTAAGTTGTGCTGAAAATTTCGTTCTTAAACTAACTGTTCATTATTCTGGATTAAGTTAATTATTTCATTTTTAATATTATATGTAAGGGTCTTATTTAAGGCATCTTTGTCTCTGATACCACATGCATGATAATCTTATTTATAATGCTGGGAAATTGGGACACCAGGACTGTGTTAAAGCACATGGAATACATACAGTTCCTCATAATCTCTGTTGATAATCTTTTAATATTTAGACTGCAAATACTGACAAGAAAGAGAAATGAAGAAGATTAGGACAATGCGCTGTGTGTAGGTGTGTCTAGACTAGGAATTCCATCTGCGTCCCTAGGTTCTGAATGGTGTCTCTTGATGGGGCAAACCACCCAATTACAGTATAAGTATGCTACAGTACTCTAGATGGGAGATGGGGGCCTAGCCTAGGGTAATCAAGTGACCCTGGTTAAATCAAGCCTTACACCTCTTCATACTGTGCAAGTGACCCTACTTAACTCAAGCCTTACACCACTTCATAACAAGGCAGGTGTCACAGAGATGGTTATGGCCCTTATATATCACAAATTTAACTGTATTAGGCTTTATCAGTCTCTAATAACCTTGGATCTCCACAACTCCAATCCTCACCCCACCAAAACCACAAAAAAAGGGGGAAGCAGTCCCCATAGGGACTCCATAAAAAAAATTCTCTTATTCAATTCTTGCACCATTCTTATGGCTAAGGCTGTGCTGATTCATGTTGCTGTGCAAATTTATGATTTCTATATGCTTTGTTTGAGTGTTCTTATTTTTATTGATAAGTAGATTTCATTTATTTATTTATTTTATGATTGTAATGGCAGTGAATCGGAGATTGATATATTTGAATCTGTTGACAAGCAGAGGCGCGAACAAGAAGTGGTATGCACATTAAGTTTTGTTTGTACAAAGGCTATCTAATTGTTCCCATGAGCTGCATTAGTATCGAAGGTTATTCTGTGTGTCTAATTTCTGAAACCACCATATTCTACAGGCTACATGGAAGAAGTTAGTGTTAGGACAGACAGATGATTCTGAGTGTGTACCTCCCCTGCCTTCTCGCCTGGTAACAGATGATGACTTGAAAGCATTCTATGAAGTGATGAAAATATTTGAAGTAGAAAATGCTGGGGCAGTATCTACTGTTGGTGTTAAGCGAAAGAATGAATATATTGAGAGCCTCGATACTCGGCAATATGGGAGAGGCAAACGAGCAAGAGAGGTTGGTTCATGATTCTCATAGCCTAAGCGGATGTTGTTTGTTATCTTTTTCAATTTTTTGGGATATGCTTTATTATTCCTAATTATGGATGTTTTTCCTTTTTAAAAAAAAATTATTAGGTGCGTTCCTATGAAGAGCAATGGACAGAAGAAGAATTTGAAAAGATGTGTCAAGTTGAATCCCCTGGATCCCCCCAAAAGAAGGAAGACATGAAAGAAACAAACTTCTCAACAGATGTCAGTGGGTCTGCAGCAGCCATTGGTAACTCAGAACCCCCTGCTCCACCTGCGCTACCAGTTCCACCCATGCCACCCTTGGCTCCTCCACCCCCAATGCAGCTTCCACCACTGCAAAATGAGGTAACGCCACCTTCTAAACGCGGTCGTGGAAGGCCAAAGAGGGTCACACCCGCTGCCCAACCAACAATTCCAACACCATCCAGGGCAGCAAAACCAGATGTTGGTTCACAGAAAGTAACAGTTTCCAGCTCTTCAGTGATTCATGCTCCTGATTCGTTTCCTGTTCCAACCACCATAAAAAGTGTAAGTGGAACTGTGCAGCATTTTGGTGTATATATTGCTCCTACCTCTCAGACAATTCCTCCATTTCCCCCTGTTGCTCCTGGCACTCAATCTACCCTTTCTTGTCCGTCTGCTATGCAATCTGTATCTATGCAAGTTAAGGGACCTGGCCGAAAGACGCAAAATGTAGATGCTCCCCGACGCAGGGGTAAGAAACAAAGTACTGTGGCGTCTAATGCTCCGGTTATTCCAGCACCTTCACTTTCTGGAAGTGGCAAAATGGATTTGGGTTCACAGAGAGCAACAGTTTCTATCCTTGCACCTGTTCCTGACTCTGTTGGAGTCATACCTCATTTTGGCTCGGGGATTGCTCCAAGCTCTCAGTCAACCTCTCATTCCCCTGGTGCTTCAGGTGCTCAGGATATAAAACCAACTGGTGCTTCTGATTATTCTTCTGAAAAGAAGCAGTCAACATGCTCAATAACAAAAGATATTGATGCTACCAAATCAACAGAAAAGAATTCTGCATGTTTTGAACCCAGTGTAGTCAAATCATTTCCGGAATCCAAGGGTGAAATCTCTTCTCAAAAAGTTGAGGCATCTCTAACTTCTGTGCACCCTACCTCTGGAAAAGATGCAAATGATTTTGCTCCCCAGATTAAGGAATCTTGGACAAAATCTTCAATTCCTGTTGCTCCTGGCATGCACCCTACCCCCCCTTGCTCTTCTGCTATGCAATCTGTACCTATGCAAGTTAAGGGACGTGGTCGAAAGACTCAAAGTGTAGAAGCTCCCCGACGCAGGGGTAAGAAACAGAGTGCATTGGCACTTAGTGTTCCAGTTCATCCATCACCTTCACCTTTTGAAAGTGGCAAAATGGGTTTGGGTTCACAGGGAGGAGATAAAATATTTGGTGGAGAATTAAAGGCATCTCAAACTTGTGCAGGCCCTGCTCCAGCTGCCTCAGAACAAATTCAAACAGTGGATCTAAAAGATCCTCTGGTGGCAGAAGTTCTGCCCGTAACCAGAAAAATGGATTTGGATTCACAGAGAGGAGATAAGGTATTTCCTGGAGAAGTTAAAGCATCTCAGACTTGTGCAGGCCCTGCCTTGGAACAAATTCAAACAGTGGATGTAAATGATCCTCTGGTGACAGAAGTTCTGCCTGAAACTGGCAAAATGGATTTAGCCTCGCAGAGAGTGGAAGAAATATTTCATAGAGATGTGAAGGCATCTCAAACTTGTGCAGGCCCTGCCTCAGAACAAATTCAAACAGCGACTGTAAATGGTCCTCTGGTGACTGAAGTTCTACCAGGACCTGGCGAAAAAGATTTGGTTTCACAGGGAGGAGATAAAATATTTCCTGGAGAAGGTGAGGCATGTCAAACTTGTGCAGGCCCTGCCTCAAGTGACATTCAAACGGTGCATATAAATGGTCCTCTGGTGACAGAAGTTCTGCCTGAAACTGGAAAAATGGATTTGGATTCACAGAGAGGAGATGAAGTGCTTCCTGGAGAAGTTGAGGCATCTCAAACTTGTGCAAGCCCTGCCTCAGGACAAAATCAAACAGTGGATGTAAATGATTCTATAGCGAAGGAAGTTGTGCCTGAAGCTAAGTCATCAGAAACAGGGATTCTGCCTGAAGCGAAGTCACCCCCTGTTAGTATAGTTGGTCAAAATACAAAATCATTCAAGGAATCTCATTATAGAGCCAGGGATTCAATCGGAAGTGAAGTGATTCCTGCAAGGAGTGAACTAGAGAAAGATGGTCAGGAAATAAGAAATGAGGTAGCAGAGCAACCAACAGAACTGCCTGATTGTTCTTTTGAAAATAGGGAGTCGGCGTGTTCATTAACATCAGATATCGAGGCTGCCAAGTCAACTGAGAAGGATTCTGCATATTCTGAAACCATTGAAGACAAAGCATCCCCAGAATCAAAGCTCGAAATCTCTCAAAGAGTAGAGGCATCAGAGACTAGGATCAAAGTCTCTTTTGGGAGTGAAGGTGCAGAAGCCCCAACCATACCAGTATCAGAGACCCCTGTTGAGGTGACCAGGAACCCAATATCAGAGAATATGACACATCCAACTGTACCCGAGTTGGATATAGCAGCTCCAGCTTCTGACCTTCCAATTGGCAATCACGAGAATCAAGAAGGTGACAAGAAAATACCAGAGGACAAGGATCATATTTCGGTAGGGGTCCCCGTTTCAGATCCTGAGGCTCCTGATCTTGAAAGGAAGCCTACTGCTGTCGAAAACACGGCAGATTCCCAACAAATCGAAGATAATGCACCAGGAGTGGGGAGTTCAGAGGTTGCTTGTAGTTCCCCTGCTGCTTTGAGGACATTTGAAAATTCCCCCACAGCACCAGGATTGGGGAATTCGGAGGTTACTCCTAGTACCCCCGTCAGTTTGAAGACATCTGAAAATTCCCCAACAGCACCAGCAGTGGAGAATTTGGGAGCTACATCTGAAAACTCCCGAACAGAACCGGAAGTTGCGGGTTCTACTCAGGGTGGAGATGCCCCAGCCATCCCTGTTTCAGGACCAGCGTGCTCTTCTCAGAAAGAATGATTAGTTTAAAATTCCCATTTGAGGAGTTATTTGTAATCTAGTTGGTCTGTGTAGATGTTTGAAAATTTTAATTTTGTTTTTGTTTAATGCCTTCTATTGTTGTTGTTTAGCCACTACTGAAAAACTTATTTTGGTAGCTTAAACTTGTATCAAATTAAATTCATGTTTAACCCCATGCCAAATTGAATTCGAGCTGTACACACACAATAGGACTAGTGTCATCCTAATGCCATTCCGTTGCTCCTCAAATAATTACAAAAATATCACCTTTTGTTTTTTTATTCAGGCTTTTAAATTTGTGTAATGAAGTTGGAAAATATTTTCTTTTATCTTACATAATTTGGATTTGGATAAGATGTAATAAAAAATTATATTAAAATTTGTCTTAATCTACTTATCTTATGTTTGGAGAAGTCTTGGATTTGGATTGGTAATGAATTTAGATAAGATGAAATATAAAATTATATTAAAATTTGTTCAAATACATTCAAATTCAAATCCATGCTCTAAAAAACTGTGTAAATATTTTACATAAGTTTTGAAAAGTTAAAAGATAACATGGTATTAAAATGTAGTTTTGTACATTTGAAAAACTAATATTGTGAATTTTGCAGAGTGAGTGCCATACTAATAATCGGATTAATTGTTGCAAAAAAATTATGCAAAGAGATTAATCTTATTTTATTTCTTTTCAAAATTACTCTTCTATGTAAAAGGAATTTAAGAAAATGAATTTGCTTTTCAGCGTCAGCTTATTAAAAGATTGGTTTAGAGCTTAAAAAAAATGTAGGTAATAAAAAAATGAAAAATTATATGAAATTTATGGGAGTATGAAAATGGGATTCTCCTATTTTTCAACAAATCTTTCATTTTGAGAAAATGCAGTCCCACTGGACTTTAAAATGAAAAAGTAAATATGCAAATGGAACATGGTGGGCATCGTATTTTTTGAAGATGTTAAACGATAGTTTGAAATTTTTGTAATGGATTTAAGAACTTGAATCCAAACCTTACATGGGTTTAGATAAATTACAATATAAAATTTTATTCAAATCTATGCGTGTTTATATTAAGGGCTTAAAAGTTAATGTTTTCAATCACAATTTATCAAATTATTTTTTATTGGATTAAATTTGATGAATTAAATTATAAAAATAAAATATTTCATAAATTTTTATTATTTTAACTCAAAAAATAACTTAATGACTTCAATGTCTCCGTGTTGGACAACATCTCTAATATTATTAGATGCTGGTTGAAAATATTAAATTTATTCTTATAAATTATAATTATTAACAATTAGTTCAAAATACTCCGGCTGACAGCTGTTTCAAAATACCCTTATAATTATATAAAATTTATTTTTATAATTAATCATAATTATCTTAAAATACTGGACCAAAATAGTATTTATTTATTTTTTTTATAATTTTTAAAATTTTTTTAAAAATAGGGAGTCGTGAAGTATGGACATGCGTGCCGATACTTAGTAAATAATAAAGTATAGTAAAATAAAACTCGGAAGCGATAGCTCCCCTTCGTGTGTCTTTTCTTTGGTTGGTAGGATTTTTATGTTGCCACAAAGTGTGATGATAGAGAAGGTGATTGGGTGAGATCTTCAGTCTTCTTCTGTCAAAGCAATTCTTCTGACAAGCTTTCCGATTCAACCGTGCACTGCTCGTCTACCCCGCGGCAATGGAGGTCGATTGCATTTTCCATTTTGGTTGTTCTTCACACTCTGTTTGTCTGAAAATCATACAGAAGGAAAAAGCTTTTTGTCAAACCAAAATTTTAAATTTTCATTTCTTTCCAACTCTTTCTCCACGCATATTTGTTGAGAATGCCTGCCTGAACAGTTTCCTGAATTTTCTCTTATTATTATTATTATTATTAGTATTTTATTTTTTTTTGCTATATGTATTCATATATTTGGTGCTGAATTTGTTACAGCCTGCTTCGTCTTCTTCTTCTCCTGGTATTGGAATGAGGAGTACTGGGGGAGATAGGAAGAATTCAACCCTAATATGTGTTCCGTTGATGGCGGCAACTGTGGATCAGATGGTGATAGACATGGTTAAGGCCAAAGATGTTGGTGCCGACCTTGTCGAGGTCCGATTGGACTGCTTGGAGACCTTCAGTCCTCGTCAAGATCTCCAAACCCTGATTCGAGACTGTCCTTTGCCCACTCTTTTCACTTACAGGTACGCCTGTCTGATTTTCATCGATCTTGCAATTCACTAAGACACACATTTACATTTGAGCTCAAGCTGATGACGTGCTTTCAGTTTTAAATCAATGGCTGTGTTGAGCATGGAGCAAAATTAGTCGTAGTCAATTAAGGAGGATTTAGTGATAATGGAACTGTTCTTATTAAGAATTTGCCATTGAGTAATTCGTTGCTATGTCTAATAAAAAAAAGGTCAAAAACTCTTTTCTTCTCTTCTACGAACTGAAGCTTTCCTAGAAACCAATGGGACAATTATGGGAATGCCTTGTAGCTGTTTTATAATCTCAATTTTTTAGTTGAGCTGCTTGCTATCATTTATGGTTTTATTTTCTGTTTTCGTTGTACTATAGTACAGAAATAGGTGACCGCAACATATTTACCGTGTTGCTAATTTTCAATTTTGTTGTCTAATTTTAACTACTAGCATGTCCCTTGCAATGCACCATTATTTACTCTATAATTTATGAATCATAATTACTTTAAGAAATTTTTTTAATACATTAAATACAAAAATAACTCATTTACTTTAATCTCAGATATTTTTATTTTATTCTGTTTTATTTGTGTACGAACATGGAGTATGTGTGCTCTTCATTGGCAAGTAATTAAAAATTATAACTTGATATAGGATGCAACATGGGAATAAATGAATTGCAATCTTGATTTTTATTTTTTTATTCTATTTTTTGCAGCCACTATTTGTAAAGATTTTATTTTTTATGAATTTTAGGTGTTTAGAGTTATAGTAGGACATTGTATGCATTATTGGGTCTATAAAAGAGCATTTATGGTGTAAAACTGGATATACCATCCTTGATTAAATAAAGTTTTATTCCATTTGGGTTATTTCTCCAATGAATTCAGGATTTTATCTCATCTGCTTGAACAATATCAAGTCTTATGCTTCTGCTGCATCCAGAGCAGTCTTATCTTCTAGATTCTAGAAATAGATGAAAATCAATCTCCAAACTGTTTAAACTCAATAAATAAACATCTGTAGACAATGCCTTCCATGGCCTCCTACTCAGCAGCAGATTGTTGGAGTTAACTCTATTAACAGCCTCCAACCAAACTAATGCTTTAATCTTAGAAGGGATTTTTGCCTCCTAACTTCAACGATGCATATTTAATTTGAAAACTTTAGAGCACTTCCAGTAAACCAGTTGAAGATTGATAGGAAGAATAGCAATTCTTTGTAGGGATTTTATTGTTGATTTTAGGTGTTTTAGGGTTTTGATAATCAAAATAGAGTTATGGTAGGTGTAACGGTCTTGGGCGCAACTCTAGTGAGGTATTTTGTCTACTTTGGTTCATTGGCCTCACGATTTTGTCCTATAAAAGGCACTTCACATTGTTGGTGTCCAAACCATCCTTATAAGCCCAAGATCTCCTTAGTAAACATCCAATGTGGGATCATTATATGATCTCCTGTCCAATCTCTAATGCCCACATCAGAGTGCCCACACGCCCACACCTTTGTGTAGGATCCATCTACATAATTATACCTCCAAGGTGGCTCTGATACCAAATGTAACAGTCTCGGGCCTAGCTCTGGTTAGATATGTCCACTTTGGCCCATCGATCTCTCGGCTTTGTCCTCTAAAAGGTGCCTTACACAGTTGGCATTTGAACCACCATTATAAGCGCAAGATCTCCTAGTACACATTTGATGTGGGAACATGATAGTAGGATACTATATTTGTTAGGAATGTTCTAGAAAGGCATGTTTTATTGGATCTATAAATTGAGTCCAAACAATCTTCTAGAGGATTTTAGGGTATTTTTAATCTTGTCCATCAAAATGATATCAACCCTTATACTTCCATTATGAGTTGTAACTAATCATAAAATTGTTCAAATGAGTTTGGAAGATTGTTTTTATGCTAATAATAAAATCTGAATAAAAAATTTCATAATTTTTATGTGATTACGGTAGTGGGAGGATGTGCATTGCATGTGGATTCACATCTTACACGTTACAAGCTATAATAATACATACAATCTTAATTTTTAAATTTATATTATTTTCTTGTAACAAAAATTAGATTATTGTTGTTATTATTATTATTATTTTATGATATACATATGCTTTATTCAAAATAAAAGTATGAAATCAAATTATGAATTATTAGTGTCACCAAGATCAGGTGCAAACCTCAATCACAGTATGGTAAATCTTGAAGAAATGGGAAAAAATAAAATAATATTTGAAAATTGCACATAACAAAAACATTTCTTAGCTATGGTCAATTAACCTTCTGACATTGAGTCATTGAATGTACTAAATATGTTGATTCATTAATCCCAAAAGACTATGAAAAGGGAAAAGGGAAAATATACAAAATATTTGAAGTGTTAAATTCAAAATAGAGCCATGTGTTGGTCACAGTAAGAATGCAATTGATTCTAATACAGAATATTTCACTATTCCCAATTCTATTGAATAAGTGAAAATTCAAGGTCATCACCATTCTAAAATAGATAAGTAGCATAGGCATATTTGTTATTTGCTTTGTAATGCATGTTGAAAAATATGCCTTAAAGGATCCACACAGAAATAGTTTGATTACTCAAACTATTAATAGTGATTTTCCCCTTAAATAATTTGACTATCAAAATTAGCATTTTTTCCTTCCCAAGGTTTTTAGGGAAAACTTGCACAAGCCTCAATGAAAAGCACCGCCTCCTTTGTTGGAAAAATCCACTTCAAGAGCCTCACCGACTTGATTTTCTGGCAAGCCTAACCTGAAAACCTATGAAGAACAAGAAAATAGAACTAAGAAGTAATACTCGGACAAGAAACAAATCATAAAAAAATTAGATCATACAGTTTAGTCAATTTGGTTTTGAAACCATAATACTAACATCTGCTTAGTTCTTACCTCAAAATGGCAAAGGGGAACAACATATTTGCTCCAAACATGAGTCTTGGTTAGGAAACACCAAGAGACTACATTCCAATTTCCAAGGGATGAAATTTTTTGCTTAAATGAGACATAGGCCACTGGCATACATGATATATCGTCTCAAAATAATGTATAATGTGCTTTATTTTATTTTCTTGCTTTTGATCATAACTGTCATAGACTCATGAAAAAACATTATTTTACATGAACTTTATTCTCTGCATATAATAACTTGCACTTCAACAAATGTTTGAATACACACACGCACACACACACATATATGTATGTATAAATGAAAAATATTAAACAACAAATATATGATGCGAGAGAGAGAGAGAGAGAGAGAGAGAGAGAGAGGCAGTGTGATATTCCCAGAAAATAACATTCATGACATGAATAATATGGATTCTTTCTATGTTGATCCATTCGACAAATGCTCTAAACTAAACTTGAAAATTTTTGTGATACACCTACATGCACAATGTGGCTTCCTACTTAAAGTCATAAAAAAAATTTTAAAAAATAATTCAAACTGCACTCACATAACGTTGCTTCCTAAACTAGAATTACAAAAAGACCATTTAAACTCCCTATACACCAATCACTTAAATTAGATGAATGAAGACTGAACATGCTTTTTGAACTACTATCCTCAAATTGTTGAACTACCATTAGAGTTTCTTAAGACGATGTAGTCGGGTTGTTTGGTTCTCTTTTCTATAAAACGATTCATTATTTAGTAAGTACATTTGCAAAAATAGTGATACTGTTACTGTTTAAAATTATTTGTACCACCTGTCAATATTCCTGTAAAAGAAAGAACGAGCTTGCGAGGTCCGACGGTGGCCTCCAGGGCATCTCTTTAATGCTTAAATTAGAGTTATGATAGGGGATATATTAAGAGTTGGCAAGAGTAATCGCAGTGGTGAAAGTGTCTTATTTCTGCTATACTTCCCCTTTTATATAGGCTTGGTTCCATGTGTTAAATGTTCCCTTGAATAGGGGGCTACTTCCATTATGAGGGAGTTATATCTCTTCATATTCTCCCTTTAATTATAGGGAGCTGGGACACTAAAGGGTCTCTCTTGTTAAGTGGCCTTCAGGTCCTCATGGAGCACAAGGTGATTTTTTGTCCCGCATCAGTTGGCAGGAGAGTTGCCAGATGACGGGATTGGAATCCCAACACTGCAGCCACTGTACCGTTTAAGGGAAGAGGAAACAATGAAGTTGGGTGTGATGGTGGGGGTTTGAGAAAGGAAAACAAATGGAGTTGCAAATGTGGGTGAACATTAATGGTTTGGTGGCCATTCGAATTAGCCGGACGCATCAGGTATCAAATTACAGGGAAAGGGTTTAAAAGGGTTTAATTGTGGGAACTTAAAAGTTTGTTTTTCTGAAAAATGAAGATTTTAAACTGAAGTAGGAAATTATAGTTTTGCTAACTCCATAAAAGTAAGGGAAAAAGATTTGGACGTATGCGTCTTTCCTTGCAAAGAGTTGATGTAGATTTATTAACAAGAATTCGAGCAATGTAAAATTATAATGAATGAGCTAATTAGATTATTTATTTAAATTTATTGCGACTAATTTATTAACTTTATTGCAAATAAAATGCACACATTATTTTTTGACAGAGAATTAGAGTAAATACATGTCTATTTGTTTCTAAAAATAAAAATTAATTAAATTGAGAACATTGAATTGGTGAAAATCTATGGACTAAGGTTTTCTTTTCTTTCCAAAGCTCTTACCAAATAAAAATAAGGATTAATGATTGGCTGGACATGTGGGTCTTTATATTAAATAAAAAATTTTAAAATTAATAGTGAAAATATCTAATTACACCATGTAAATTGAAATACTTCTTAATTTAAAAATACCAAAAACTAACCATGTAAATTGAAATACTTCTTAATTTCAAAATACCAAAAACAAGATTTAACCTTTTGGAGCATTCTCTGGTCTTTCTTGCATGAAATCAATTTACCATAGTATATCATTTACATTAATATAAATAGAGTACATATGGATAGATGCATATATATTCATTTCTTTCTCAAAATAAAAGATTGGTAAATTTATAAGAGAAATAATTAATTACTGAAATTATGTCGAGCCTCCTTTTTTAAAGAACAGTAGCTGTGGGCACACTGTGTGCATGTGCTTCATTATTTAGTCAATTTGCTTTTCCTTTCATCTTCTTTCCCTGCACTTCACTAACTAGGAAAGGGTTTAGTGCAATGACTGAGTGTTGCTGTTGAATAGACAAAGAATATGTTATTGCCCTAAATCCTCAATTCCTTCCTTCACACAAGTGTAATACACAATTTTTTTTGTTTTTTCATATTAAAAAAATTGTAATGCATTCTTGAGGTCATGGAAAAATTTTGGGAATTTTTTTTCCTAGCGTGAAACTGAAATCTTGACTCATGTTGAGATGTGAGATGCCAATCATTTAAAAAATAAAATAAAAAATGAAGGCACACCATAGAAGCTAGCTCAGTACTAGTGGAGACATATGTTTGTCATTAGCCATACAATGGAATGACAAATGCCATTTAGTGCAACAAAGCATTGGTCTGTATTTTGTTTTTAGTATGTGAATTGCAGAAAGGACTAAGGTAGGCTTTGCTTTCCTTGAACATGTATTGATTATAGTAAAGTCATTTGGTTGAATTTTGAGGGTGTGATTATTACTGTGGTTGCTAAATTGTTGAATGGCAAACTAGGTTTTATTTTCTGTCATTTAATGCAAACTGTTACACACTAAAATCTCATTTTGCTACTATGTTGCAAAAGTGATGTTTTAAAAGGCACAGTTGAAGCTGGCTTGAGAAGTAGCACACCTAGAATGCCCTGAGGCATAGTCTAAAATACCAAGCTTTCTGAAATCAAATGCATAATATAGAAAGGCTTATCTATTTGCATAGAAGGCTGCCTTTTGCTCATTTTTGGTAGCGGATTGCATATTGAGCCAAATTTGTTTTTAAATTAGGCAAGAAAAATTTAATCATATATATTTAAGAAAGGACCAAGGAAAGCTCTAGTTTGAGTCAAGCTCTAATTTGAGTTAATCTCTAAAACTCTTGAACAATTGAACCTAAATCTTTCAAAAACAATTTAATGTTGCTTCTTCAATCATGACATATGTTGCTTTTTCAATCATGCCATTACTTGGACTATGTAACGTTATTATTAGTTATACTTGAAAGATTTTAATTTTATGTGCTTAGAAGTTAGAATGACCAAAGAAGTAGTTGAATAATTGGGTTTCATTTTTTTTTTTCAAATTTTAGTTGTAATTCCTAATTTTATTTTATTTTTTTGTATTTTTAATATATTATTTATTTTATTTTTAAAAAGTAAAAGTCCCAAAGGCTTACACCTTAACACTTTCTGGTTTATGCCTTTCCTCATGAGGATTAAAATGCATTACTTTATGCCTTCACTTTTTAAACATTGTGAAAAAGCAACAGGAATTGTTATTTCTTGTTGCTACTGAATATTGGAGTGGCCCCCTCCCTCTCTTCTTCCTCCTTCACAGTCCCACCCACCCAGCATATTGGCATGCATACACAGACCAACGTTCATATACATTTTTGTCATTTTATCTATCTATCTATCAATCTCTCTCTCTCTCTCTCTCTCTCTCTCTCTCTCTCTATATATATATATATATATATATATATATATTTCAAATTAGCATTTGGGTGATTGTTTTTATTGTGCAAGCACATCTCACTTACATGTCCTTCTTTATAACCTAACAAAAACATCTTGTGTTTTGAGAAGCTTTAATTTTTCTTAAGAGTGGAAAGTTCAAAGTTTTTGGCTCCACTTAGTAAAGTGTTTCAGTTGCGTGAACAGTTCATTTCTGACTAATTGCAACATTTTAAGGTTGTGCTGGTGTGGAACTTTCTGATTTCATGTATTTTTCTAGACCAAAATGGGAAGGTGGTCAATATGATGGTGATGAAGACAGGCGATTGGATGCACTTCGATTAGCCATGGAGTTGGGAGCTGATTACATTGATGTTGAACTCCAGGTTGCTTCCTTGTGAATATAACTCAATATCTTTGACTATTGGCATTAAAGTATTAGGAAGATGGTTTAAGATTCCAGTTTCAAATTCATATTCTTGCATGGTCATTACAAAGCAGAGATCCAAAACTTCAACAATTTCATCAAAATACCATAGCCTCTGGTTGCAAAGCGCTAGAGTGGAAAAAGTTTGCAAACTGGTTCAGGATAACCTTGTTCAAAATAGGAAAACATCTGTTGGTTCTTGTAATTTTTTTTCTCAGTCCATTATCCTAATATTAAAGATCACCACGCTTGTTATTCTATGAGTAGTTTGTGCATCATGTTGTATATTGATATACCCTTTTTTCACTTTCAGCTTCAGTCTACTGCATATTGGTTACCTTTTGGAGCCCCTTTGTATATCGTATGTTTAATTGATCAGAATCATGTTTTATCTTTCTTGATGGCATATATAGAGATTTATGTGTGCTTTTTTGTTTGAACAGTCTTAAGGATTCAGTGAATCCTTATGTTAGAGAGATGTGAAGAAATTGTTGTTGCTATGTTGCGATGTGAAGAATTAGTTGTAGGAATGTAGGATTACTTCTTAAAGGAATCCCCAAAAGGCTAATTCAAAATACCACACTTGGCCATGCTAGTGTAACAAGAAAGAAATTTCTGATTCTATGATAATACTTGCAACCCCACTTCTAGACAAATCTATCTTATGCATTGTTTTAAAAAGCAGTAGCAGATAGCATAGTGTAATGGTAATGTTTGTAGCAGGAAGCAGGGGTACTAGATGTTACATAGCTGGAAGCGAGTGCAATGGCTATGAATTCTTCTCAAGCACACAACCTCATCTATATTGTAAATTTGCATTTTAAGCCTGTAACTGTTAAAAAAAAAAATTAATGTATTTTGGATCCTTTAGTTGAACTTCTGACTCTGTTTAGTAAAGGCAATACATTTTACATTGTTTTTAAAGACGGGAAAATTATATTTTTTTCACCTTTCAGTAAACAAAATGTATGATAAATTAATTAATGAAACAAAATACATTAGCTTGTAGTATGGTGTACTCCATTGAATCTATTAGGCATATAAAACATACAATAAATGAAACAATTTCTATTATTTTATTTGTTAAAAGTAATTAAAATCATGTTTGTCTTAAACTTTGAAGCTGCAAATTACGATCGTAAAATTTATTAATAAAAAATTAATGAGGTTTGCCTAGAAGCAGCGACCCTTGAAAGAATGTATAATAGCTCATTGATCGAACGCTCCTATGGTGAAGATGAACGGGGTTAGGTGATCTGCTGAATCTGTGGGATGTAAAAATGCATTGGTAGGGGAACATTCTGCCTTAGATTGAAGCACTTGCGCCAGCAGCAGTGGGGAAGCGGTAACGAGAATGTCAGCTTGAGTAATGCAAGCATTGGTATTATTGACAACTTCAAACAAGACAAAAACTAGAAAAGAAACAAGGTTGAAGTTTGTTAATGGTTATTTTAGTCATTTAGTATTATTATTGTGTTAGTGTTAATAAGAGTTAGTAAGGGTATTATGGTCATTCAAATGTATTTGATATGTATTAGAGAGAGAGAGAGAGAGCCCAACCTAAACCCTACCAACAAACCAAACTCGGTCACCACCGGAAAACATCCTTCCGTCATTGCCCTTCTCAAAACCATACTACCCTTCAATATTTCACAAAATCAACCACAGCCAAAAATAGAACCTACAAAATATAACCCTGTAAAATCCTACTGCTGGAAACCTCCCCATGCGCCGGCCAACTGCCAGCAGTCCCAACTCCATGCGCCGGTGCGTGAGAGAGTTTCACCACCTTTTTCTGTTCCTTTTTTTTTTTTTTTTTCCTTCAGCATGTTCTGATTCCTTCTCTAGATCATAATATCAAGCTGTTGGGCATGTGTTTTGCTCAAAGATCCAATATTTTTTGACCATGCACTCGTGCTAATCCGTTAGTTGTTGTTCAGTATTAGTAAAGGCCATTGGTGAGTCTCTTGGAGCAATGGCAGTGTTCATAAGTTGATTTTGTGAGGCTGTATCACTTTATTGGTGACTTGTCCGTGGTTGTTTCAGTGGTACACCATGCCCGTGGTTGTCCCGGTTACTTTGATTGTTCCTTTTTTTCAATAGTGGTTTGGTTTGTGAGTGTCGGAATGGAGTCTATGAATCCCAAAAACATGTCTCTCCATTTCTGTCAAAGATAACAATCAAAAAATTGGATGAAAAGAATTATGTTCAGTGGTCAGGCTGTTAGGATTTATTTAATAGGATTAATAAAATCTGACCACTTGTTCTAGTTTGGCCCTTCTAATGAGAAGAGAAAAGAAGTGTGGATTCAAGAAGATGCTTTGGTTGTTTCCCTCTTGTGGAACTTGATGGAACCTCAAATTGCATGGATGTGCATGCATCTGGACACATTCAAGGAGATTTGGGATTATGCCAAGTTTTTGCACGTAACATTACACATATGTATGATTTATCCTGAGAGTATTTCAGTTACAATTGGGAGATGGGAGTGTTATAAAGTATTTTGGAGAGATGAAACATGTTCATGAGGAGCTTAACATCATGCAACCTATAACTTCGGATGTTGGTGAGATGCAGAAGTAGAGGGAGCAGATGATAGTTTTCCAAGTTCTAGCAAGTTTGAAACCCGAGTTTGAGGCAATCTAGTCCCAAATCCTTAGTAGTGCAGAGTTGCCATCATTTGCTGATGTTTATTCTCGCATCCTTTGTGCTTTGTCCAGCACACATTCTCTTGTTCTTGCTTTTGGCTCTAAGAGGATGGCCTTTTCCACACACAATGATTCTAGTTTTCAACCAACTAGCCACAGAAGTTGTCGAGGTGGTTCAAGGGTTATGGTGGAGGAGATGTATGAGGTAGAGGCACTCCTTGCAAGTGCGCTCATTGTGGACTAGGTGGTAATACTATTGAGTAGTGTTGGTATCTCCAGGGAAAACCTTCATGTGTTGCCAATGCAGCCACCGCTGACTCCACACCTTGGGACCAAGTGGGGAGAAATGTACTATAGCTATGTCAAAGGAAGAGTATTCCAAGTTCTAGCACTATCAAGCGTCACAGCAAGCTTCTCTTCTCATTGCATCCCTTGCCCAAACAGGTAACCCCACAACTTGCCTACCATCTAGTACTTCTTGTCGTAGTTCTTCAGTTATAGAATTCACTATCACTAATCCTATCACAGGTATACCAGATTTTTTCTCTACACTCTAGTATCCTAAAAACTTACCTCGTGTTGTTCTTGCTGATGGATCCGCCACTGCCATTAAGGGACTTGGGACTGTAAATCCCACTTCCTCTATTTCTCTTCCTTCGGTTTTGTATATTCTCAAGTCTCCTTTCAATCTCATGTCAGTTAGCAAGATTACCAAATCCATAAATTGTTCAGTAACATTCTTCCTTGTTTCTAGGGTCATTCAGGATTTGAAAATGAGGTAGGTGATTTCTGAAGGCATGAAGTTGGTGGACTTTACCACTTTGAGCTGCTATCTCCTTATAGCACCTGCACTGCTGCTGCCACACCCCTTCAAATTCATTGTCGCCTTGGTCATCCTTTATTGGAGAAGTTGAAAAGTATATTTCTTAATTTGAGTTCTATGTCTAGTCTTGATTGTTAGTCTTGTCAGTTGAGAAAGCATTGTGTCCCTTTTGCTTCCCAAGTCAATAAACAAGCTGCAGGCCTTTCATGTTAGTCCATTCTGATGTTTGGGGTCCTAGTCAAGTTGCGTCCAAGTTGGGTTTCCAATACTTTGTAATCTTTGTGGATGTATTCAAGGATGACTTGGCTATATTGAATAAGAGATCGCTCTAAGTTAATTCATATATTTTGTGCCTTTTGTTTTGAAATAAAGACTCAATTTGGTTTGTTAGTTTGAATACTTTGGAGTAATAATGCTAAATAGTATTTCAATACTCAATTCACTGCTTATATGACTTAGTTTGGTATTGTTCATCAATCATCCTGTGCTCACACTCCTTAATCGAATGGGGTTGCAGAGTGGAAAAATAGACATATCCTTGAAATCACTCCCACCTTACTTTATCAAATGCATGTACCTAAAGTGCTTTGGCGTGATGTTTTACTTACTGCTTGTCTTATTAACAAGATGTCATCCTCTGTTTTTAGTGGTAAAATGCCCTACTCCATTCTCTTTCCTTATTCAGTTTTATTCTTTCTACCTCCTTGTATATTTGGGTGTGTCTCCTTTGTTCATTAGCTAACTCCCAAGGTTGATAAGTTGTATCCTCGTGCTACAAAGTGCATCTTTCTAGGCTACTCATGCACTCAAAATTGATTTCGTTGTTATGATCTTTCTCTACACTACCATCGCTTCTTTTATTTTTTTAGTCGAAGTTACCTTCTTTGAGTCTACATCATACTACACTTAGTCCTTAAGTGCTTCTGATCTTAGTGAGTCTCTTCCTCTGCCTAATCTTCCAAATTCTTGTTTGCTGTGCTTGCCCAGTTATCCACCTGTATCCCCATGTAGTTTGAGTCCTTCTTATCGTCTCGATAGTCCTAATGTGCAGGTGTATTAACGACGACAGCTCCAAGGAAGATATCTTCTACTACACCTTTGGTTTTCTCGTCTAATGATCATACTTCCCACAATGTTAATCCTCCCATTGCTGTCTAGAAAGGTAAACGCACATGGAATATAATGGTTGAAGAGATGAATGCTTACAGGACGATAATACTTGGGAATTGGTATCTATTTCTCTTGATAAATTTGTGGTTGTGTGTCGCTGGGTCTGTACTGTGAAGATCAACCTTGATGGTTCTATGCCTTGTTTGAAGGCACATCTTCTTTCTAAGGTGGTATACTTAGGTGTATGGTTTGGATTATTCTTACATCTATTCATCTCCTTGGCCACCGCTTGTCATTAACCTTTGCATCAGTTAGATGTGAAGATTGCCTTCGTGCATGTTGATCTTGAGGAGGAGGTCTATATGGAGCAACCACTTGGGTTTGTTACTTAGGGGGAGTAAGGCTTAGTGTGTCGTCTCAAGAAGGCATTATATGGTTTAAACAATTGCCAAGAGCATGGTTTGTTTCATCAGTGTTGTTGTACTTGAGTTTGACCTTTGACGACATGCAATGGATCACTCTGTGTTTTATCGTCGTACTTCTTTGAGTAGGATCCTTCGTATTGTGTATGTGGCTGATATTGTAATTATAGATGATGATGATCAAGATGTTCAAAGCCTAAAACATTTTCTGCAGACTAAGAATCAAAACAAAGATTTGGGACCATTGAAATAGCTCTTGGGTATAGAAGTATCCAAATCTTGTATGGGAATTGTTTTGTCACAAAGGAAGTATGTTTGTGATCTTTAGGATGAGACTGGGTTGTTGGGATCCAAACTAGTTGATACAGCAATGGGTCTTAATAGCAAGTTACTATCGGATATGGGTGGTTTGTTGCCTAAACAATACTACTGACTTTTTGGAAAGTTGAATTATATCACAGTCACTCGATTGGATATATCTTTCTCAAAAAGTGTTGTAAATCAATTTCTGGATTCTTCAAGGACAGGTCATTGGGACGCAGTAATTCGCATCTTGAGATATCTTAAAGGTGCACTTGAGAGAGGTCTTTAATACTAAGGTCAAAGTCACACTTATATTCAGGGATATATTGATCAAATTGGGTCATCACCTTCAGACAGAAGATCCACAACTGGGTACTGTATCTTTCTTGGTGGTAATTTGGTTTCTTGGAAGAGTGAGAAACAAACTATAGTGGCCAAGGCAAGTGTTGAGTGAGAGTACGGGGTCATAGCTCGTACTACATGTAATCTTGTGTGGCTAAAAAACATGTTGGAAGAATTGGGCTTTTCATATTCTCAGTCTATGTAGTTGATGTGTGATAATCAAGCTGTTTTTCATATTGTCTCCAACCCAATCTTCCATGAGCAAACAAAACACATTGAAGTTGATTGTCTCTTTGTTTGGGGGAATTTTGTGCAGAAGCTCATTGTCACCACTTATGTGAAGTACTTTATGCAGCTTGCTGATTTGTTTACCAAAGCTTTGTGGGTGCTCATGTTAAATTTATTTGTAACAAGCTAGAAGCATATGGTATCTACGCTCCAACTTGAGGGGAGTGTTAATGGTAATTTTAGTAATTTAGTACTATTAGTGCATTAGTGTTATGTTGATAAGTGAGGTAAGGGTATTGTGGTGATTAGAATGTATTTTATATGTATTATGAATAGAGGGAGAGACCTATCATTGTGTTAGGTTATTCATTTAAACAAAAATCTCAGCAAAGTTGAAAAATATAGAAAAAGAAAATATCAAATTACTAAGGGGTCATTCGCATCACTGTAAATGTAAAATTATGAATGAAAAATAAAAATCAAAAAGCATAAACTGTCAGCATGTTTGCTTAATATTCCCAAACTAAAGCAAATTAAAAACCTAATTGAATGTGTGCTCGTTTTTGTCCTTGGATCGAATAACAATTAAAACTATGATTAATATAATGAAAATGAAAAATAATACAAATTAGAAAATTATTATGATTAAAAAAATAATTATAATCATTTTACTTAGTTATTATGTTTTTAAACTCACTTTTTGGTGCCTTAGGAACAATCTTATTGTATATGAAAGTTGAAAAATAGCAAAAAAAATTTTTGGATGACTTTTTTCAAATTTTTAGAAATGTAATGGATATTTTTATTTTAAATTCACATGGTACTTTTTTATTTTAATTTTTTTACCTATTTTTTTGATAGAATAGTTTAATCCACAAAAGTGAATTCTAGTACTAGCAAATCAAAACCATAAAACCTGATTTTTGATTTTTGCCGTGTGTGATGAAGCAATGGAAAACGAAAACTAGCGACACATACAAATTCATTGTTATGACATGTTTCTTAACTGTACTACAATGAAAACAGGAAACATAAAACATAAATGATACCATACAACCCCTAATATTATCGAAATAAAAACAATTTGTTAATAAATTATTGTTTCATATCAAGTTGTTAGTTATTGCATCTGCTGTCAGTATCACAAAGACTAAACAATTATATATCATTTTAATCCTCATTATAATCTTCTAACCCTTCCTGTTCACCCAGCTAATCAGCCTGATCAACATTTATTTATTAAAAGAAAAATGAGAGAAAGTGAGAAGAAAACTAGAAAAATAAAAATATATGTATATTTGCCATAACATCCTTGTAGCAGCTGTAGAAATCTCATAATGGCTGCTATGGTTGTGATTTTTATTCCCACTGCTTACTTGTGGTGTGTAACAATCACGGCCATGGCTGCTATTTAAAACCAGTTATTGTGATTTGACCCTTACAATTTTAAAAATAGTCAAGAAATTAAGAAAATTACACGTCATCAAACAAGACAAGACGGTATCATTTTGCAAATTGCAAATGCAAGACGGATAAATCCTCAACTGCACTCTAATCACCTTCTCTCAGTCTTGATCTGCATCTTTTCCAATCATCATTTTCAAAACTTCAACCATCAGCGTGAAAAGAAATGGAGAAAGGGGATTTTGCCCAACAATCCTAGGACTTTAAGCCAAGACCTGGGTTCACCATTCACAATAACAGTGTAACATAGAAGACTGCAAAATGACAACCTCTAAAGCATTTTCTCCATCTCATTCCAAAACCTATCCTCTGTAGAAATTTTATCTGGAAAAAACCAACAAGCTTCTCAAAATCTGACTTAGAAAAATTCTCTTCCGCCATCTTTTAGCATCCTCCACAACCTCATTAGCCACCAAGGTTACTCCTAAAATCTGAATGAAAAACTGTAATGTATAAGGTTGTCCTTAAACATGGGAAATTAAAACTAAAAATAAGGCATGAGCCATAGATTTATTTTTCATGTAATTTTATTGAATCCTTAGAGCATGCATGATATATCACATGCTTAAGTAGATGACTCTTATTGCAACAATGCATTTTAGATGGCAGAATGTGAAGGGGAGATGAAGAGTTCAATGCAGAAATAGAAAATGTGAAGTTAAGGGGTATTATGTTTCCATGACATTTTGAATTCATGGAAATATATCACAAACCATAGGAGCTTACACAATTTTTAGATCTTAATTATATATCAGATACTGATATTTTGAAGCATCTATCTGATGAACTTTATGTTTTTAATTATTATAAATGAAGTTAATAATAAATAACATTAATTTTCCTAGAGGGACTGCCTTTTGACAACAAAGCTAAATTTAAAATTTATATTTTCAAGGGCTAATTTTCGTCTTTGTAGCATCATTAGGTGAGAATTTTTGTAGGTTAGAAGGCGTTATATTGCTTTTTCTCCAGACGTTTGTTTGATGCATTTTTATAGAGATGAGATGTGTTTTATTATCTCTATACGCATTTCAATGTAGTCTGGAGATTGTAGAACTGTTTATTTGATCTATTTGTAGAATGTTGGCTGCGCCGTTTGGAGATTGTTTTGCTTGTGTTTTCAAGGTGTTGGAAGCGGGTAAGGATTCTAGCATGTTCTGGAATTGTGCTGTTTTTTCTTTTCTTTGGAATATCTGGTTAGAGAGATGCTTAATCTTTGACAGGCATTCTCTGACCTGGCAGCTACTTTGGGATAGATTTGGCTTTATTGCTTCTTTACAGGCCCATTGTTTTGCTTGCCTCAAAGGTGTATGCTTTTCAGATTTCAATGGGATTGGCTGGCATTGTTGGCTTGATATCTTCTTCTTTTTTTTTTTTAGAAAAAAAATTATTTCTTCTTGTATTCTTCTTTGTCCTTTTTATTTTCTATCAAAATAATAGAGGGAATTGATTTTATTGAGTCCTTGTGGATTTTTTTTCTAAAGCTCTTAAGTGTGAGTGTTTCACTAAGTGTGACTGGAAAGCTTTGCCAGGCTCATGTTATAATTTGTTTTTCTTTTTCCTGCTTTTCTTTTCTAAGATGATGATTTGTAAGAGAAAAATTATCAATAAGGAAAGGATATACAAATAGAACAAGTGCACCAAAAACATGAGCAAGCTTAATTTACCACATAATGTTGGAAATATGTGTTCTGTTATTTATCTCAAATGCGATTGCAGTTAGAGCTGAATTATGTTCACTGTCTTCCCTAATTTGAAGGTTGCACATGAGTTCAACAATTCAATACATGGAAAGAAGCCTGAAAATTTCAAAGTCATTGTTTCTTCTCATAACTATCAAAATACTCCCTCTGTTGAAGATCTTGGCAACCTTGTGGCCAGAATACAAGAGGCAGGAGCTGACATAGTGAAAATTGCAACAACTGCCTCGGATATCAGTGACGTGACACGTATTTTCCAAATAACTGTACATTCTCAAGTAAGCAGTGTATGTAATTTGCCAATGTTGTTATTTTCCAGTTCTTTCCATGAAACTGTATCAGTTATGAACTGGAAGAGTGGATGAGTAACCATTGTACTGTGTCATATCCTATGGATATGCTATGAGGAAGCAATTCAAATCATGGTTTAATGGATACTGCTTTTAGATTATTTCTATCTGTGTATGCAGCATTCTTCATGTTAGTCATTTTGACTTTAGAAGTAGACTGTCTAGTTGACATGGGTCATTATTGCTAAGCAGGTTTGAAAAAACAAGTGATAGTAGGTTGAATCACTGTACTATATAAACTACCACAGCAAAGAGACATTGGTTCTCAATTTGATCAGTGGTAGCCTATAGTTGGTTTTGTGGAACACCCAATAATCCAGACTATCCAGTCCTGTTGTCAAGATTTTTCTTCTATTCACATGTTCTTTGAAGAGTGGGTACATAGCTACATATTAACAACTTGCGTAATATGTTAAAATAGAGCTAGTGGATCATTGGAGAAGACGTCAATTTCACATTCTTCAACATAGAGACACACGCATATCCCACTTGCTATAAACCACTGCTGAGCATGTTTTTGCCAGTATTATAAAACCCTATAATGTGTTGTGTAACCGTGAACTTTTCAGCAGGTGTACAATGTATATTGTAATGAAAAAGATCTTTTTCATATTGCTTATTAACATTAGTTTGAAGTTACATAGCAGATTTGTGATTATGGTGACCCCTAAGAGTCTTCTTATTACTTTAAAATCTATATGTGTCATATACATAAATATATATATATATATATATATATATATACACATAAAAATATATATATATATATATATCTATATCTATATACGTGACAGGTATTGTCTGCGCACTGTACTGTAGACTTTCCTGTGTGCTCCGATCAGCTCTGCTTCTTATCTTCGTCGCCACAAAACTCATCTCCTGTCAATTCAGACACTCAACCCCAAAATTTGCATTTCCATAATTTCCAGCGAGACCCCCTAAACTCCATATTTTCTGGCTAATCTACAACCCACACCCAAAATCCACCTTTCCATCATTTCCGGCAAACAGCAAGATCCCCAACCCCTTTTTTCCAGCCATTTATCTGCTACCCACATCCAAAGTCCACTTTTCCATCATTTCCGGAAAACAACAAGACCCCCCAAACTCCACATTTTCTGGCCAATCTAATTGACAACCCGTACATTGTTTCTGGTGTTGATGAGGGCGGAGGCATTGGCGTGGAATCCATTGGTTCCAGCCAATGTTCTGGTTGGTGGATGGTGGTGCAATGAATTCAATTGTGAGTTGGACAGAAAGATGTTCTGTTGAGTTGTATTTTGGGGGTGGATTTGTGGGGAAGATGAGAAGCAACATTAAGCAGAGTATTCAGGCAGCATTGTCCACAGCTGATTGGAGCATGCAGGAAAGTCTACTGTGCGTGGTGAGAAGAAGAAACCCGTTGGTATGTGTATATGTCATTAGGAATTTTTTATCCTTTACTTATTTTTAGCATCTGGTTTCTCTCCATTGAGTTACTGCAGTTTTCCTCAGGCTAGGATCTGGATCTGGATCTGGATTTTATCTACGGGCTCCCATTTAGTGTTCCATTTTGCTGTAAAAATCTGCTGTGTTTGACCATTTTATCTGAAAATTTGTAATTAAAATATTTGAGTGTTCGGAAAACTTATGAATGTTTTAAAGGAGTGTTCAAAATGTGTTGAGAGTGTTTCTGTGCACTTGCTTCTTGGTCCATCCACGTATACCATCAGATGGTTATGGTTATTCTTATAGCTGTCATAGCAAAAGATTCTAGAGCACATTGAGGGATAGCAGTGGGAACTAAGTGGAGCTAGTCCCATACGCTATGTGACTATGCCCATATTTTCATTTTTGTTTTTCCTAATTTCTTTATAAAAAATCCTTTGCAGTTATAGATGATGCAATAATTGGAATTTCAGGTCCCAATAATAGGACTGGTCATGGATGAGAGGGGTCTGATGTCACGGATACTCTGTCCCAAATTTGGTGGCTATCTCACTTTCGGTACGCTTGAATCAGGAATTGTTTCAGCTCCTGGACAACCAACAATCAAAGATTTGATGAATTTGTACAATTTCAGACAGTTAGGGCCTGATACGAAAGTATTTGGCATTATTGGAAAGCCTGTTAGCCACAGCAAATCCCCTATTTTATACAATGAAGCATTTAAGTCAGTTGGTTTTAATGGAGTTTATCTGCACCTGTTGGTGGATGACATTGCAAATTTTCTTCACACTTACTCATCCACAGATTTTTCTGGATTCAGGTTCAATTTCCACTTGATCTGTCTCAGACCAGTAATAAATACTATATTTGAAGTTTTCATCATCTTCTTATGTTAGTAGTATTTCAAATCTAGGGCTTTTTGGTTCCTCTTATGTAAAGAGCATTCTGTGTTGCTAAGTAGTTAGCTGTAGCTAGAGAAAAAAATTCTTTCACTGATTACATGTAATTTGGAGCAACTAATAATTCCTTGAATGATTCTTTTAATAACAATGATATAGTCTGACTAAATTTCAAATGCAGTTGCACAATTCCTCACAAGGAGGCTGCACTTAAGTGCTGTGATGAGGTAGATTCTGTTGCTAAGGTAACTGATTTTTTCTTATTTTATTTTCAAATAAATTTAATGAAGTATTTGGCATCCTTGTTCAGTTTCGAGACTTGTTCCATTGGAATTAATTTATTTTTTGATAAAAATTCGTAGTCAATAGGAGCTGTTAATTGCATTATCAGGCGACAGAGTGATGGGAAGTTATTTGGTTACAACACTGACTATTTTGGTGCTATTTCTGCAATTGAAGATGGACTACGAGGTTTCTCTCTTGTGTTCTGTGTCTAAGAATATTTAGTAGACAATTTTTGTTCATAGGTGTTTATAACTCTGCTGTTTTCTTCGACAGGCTCACATAATAATAGTAGCACAATTAATTCACCACTAGCTGGAAAACTGTTTGTGGTCATTGGTGCTGGTGGTGCTGGAAAGGCACTTGCTTATGGCGCAAAAGAAAAAGGAGCTAGAGTTGTGATTGCAAACCGCACCTATGGTAAATTTCTAGTGCTGTGATTTTTGTCTAATTCAATTCAAAAGCATTTTTCTCTAGTCAACTTGTGATGAGTTGTTCCATGCCTAAAACAAGTGCTGTTGTCTCATAGGTTGTGATAGTAATTTGGAAATCAACTTTTAATTTTATCTTACCATGTTTGTCTTCTAGACTTGTTGTACTTCTTTTAATGGCTACCAACTGTACTTGGACCTGTTATAAATTGAATATTGATACTTTTTTTATCATAAAATTTGTATGAATTTTTTTTTTAAAAAAAACGAAAAGTTGATTTGGTGGAAATTTCTGTTGTCCTATAAGATTAAAATAAATTTAAACATGAAACTGGTGAAAGAAAAGGTTCTAGTATAAATCATTTTTCAAAATATTGTACTCTTTCAAGTGTAACTTTACAAGAGACTGTTTGTTTCTCTTGTGGTTGATGAGCAAGTGAGAAGCAAGATGATGCTGGGCAACGTCAAGGATCTGCAGTGAAGAGAGAGAATAGAAGAAATTGAAGAGAGGAAGGAAGGGGAAGAGAGGAGATACAAGGGGGAAAAACACACGTTGAATCCAATTCAAACTCATCAATAAAATACTCCTACATGGCTTTCACAAACTATTTTTAAGAAAGCCAACAGCACAAGAAATTACACATAGGCCCCTAAAAATGCATGAAATACAAAAGAATCCCCCAAATACACAAATATTGCAAATGTGCCCCCAAATACACATAATCATATACTAATTAAACTAAACACATAATAAACTATTAACTAAACCCGACAATCCTTGACCTAATTCTTTTGTATGTCTCCAACAAGGGTCTACCCATGACCGCTTCTTTTCCTACATCAAATCTTCGCCAGTTAGAAAAAATCTGGCCTTGAATTCTGAAATGTTGGAGGATTGAAATTAAAAGGAAAACTTTGACTCTTTGAAAGTTGGTGCTCGAGGGATGCAAGAAACTGCATTCTGCTGGCAACCCTATACACTTGAATTGAGAATTGGCATCAATGAACACACTGAGAATAACAAACTCAACAATAGGAATGCTTGAAACACTTTGGATGTCTTCGAACACATGCATTTCCTTGCTTGTAGTGTCTTCAAGTTGAGTAACTTTGCCATGATCGATAATATGAGATTCTTTGTCTTGGTTGGTAGGCAGAGCAGGCTTGAAAATGATCTTCTTATCATTATGTTAAAAGACATGTTCTCACATCCTTGAGCCACACCCAAGTCATCCAACCAAGGAGAACCAAGGAGTACATGACCAATATTCACGGGTATGGTATCACACCAAACAATATCAAAATAGTCACCCATCTAGATAGGAACTATACATCTTTCACGAACATGTAGTGTTATCAATCCAAGATATGTCACAAGGCTTTGGCGTGGGGGTTCCAGATGAAGTTGCATACGAGTGGCTCCATTTCTAGAAACCACATTTGTAGGACATCTCCTATCAGTGATGAATTTGCAGACATCTTCTCCACACTATGGAATGGCTTGATTTTATGTCCAAAGTATGACAAAAGCCATTCATTTTTCTAGTAAGCTGTTACCATGTTGCTAGATTTATTTATATATATACTGCGACTATATATCATCAAATGCCCTTAACTTAATTGCCTACAATTCTCAATCCAATCATGCAAAGCCACAATTTTCAAGAACTATCTTCAATTCACCTTTGATCTTGAGTGTTGTGCAGAAATGAAACAAATTCACTTATTCTGCATTCAGGAGCATGGATTTCAGGTCTTGGAGTTGGATTTGGATAAAACTCAATACAATTTTGTATTACATTTTTATCCAATCCACTCAAACCCAAATCCAAAGCCTCTCCCAAACATAGGGTTATAATATTTACAAAATGCAGCAATAAAATGTGATTCTTGGTTTTGGAAGAGACAAAATCTAGAATTTTTATCAAATTATCACAATTGCTTACAATATATCATGTCCGCAATCAAAATATCATGCTGCAAATCAGAACAGCATTGAAAAAACCCAAATTCTTAAGGCTGCAACCAATTTTTCACTCATCTGGAAGTTGCAGGACAGTGAGGAAAATTCCACACATGCATAGCCCATGAGGTGCGTGAGTCACCAGCGTCAAGTCCCAAGTGATGAAACTTCGGGTGAAGGTAGATCGAGGTTGGGGATTGCAATGCTGGTGGCAGTGTGATGAAAAAAGCACAGGAAACTAGAGATTTTGGAAGGCTGACGGCTGGGTAGTCTTGTGATGGCGCATGGGACTTTAGTGATCAGATGGTGATGAAGTTTCAAGGGAAGGGTTTCAGGGGTTCTGTCTCTGATGGTGGTGGAGGTGTAGCGAAAATCTTCAGGGAAAGGGGTGTTTGAAAACGAAGGGGACAACTCGAATTTCTGGAAATTGTACGTTAATTTTTTGGCTGTGAACAGTGCTGCAGTGATCCAATTTCTTATATGCAGCAATGAAGACGGATAAATAGGGGGAGGTATAGAATGAAGAAGAAAGAAGAAGAAGAAGATAGAAGAAGGGAAAAGAGAAGAAAATAGAAAAATATTTTTATACAGAACATAGGAGAAAGAAATAGAAAGAGAGAAAATTATAAATCAGAGAGAGAGAGAGAGAGAGAGAGTTGTGTGAGAGAATCAGAAATAAGAGGGGAAGGGGAGAGAAGAAGAAGAGAAACAGAGAAGAAAGAGGCTACAGAACGGGAAAGCAGAATGGAGAGAGGAGGCGGAAGAAGGTGGAGAAGAACAAGAAGAAAGGAGGAGGAAGAAGAAGAATGATTGGAAGGAAAATTGGAGACTAAAAATGGAAGAATGGAGATCGTGTTTGGGTGCTGATACCAAATGATGCAGGACAGCATCAAGGATCTGCAGCCAAGGGAGAGAGTAGAAGAAATTGAAGAGAGGAAGGAGAAGAGAGGAGAGGAGAGATAGAAGGGAGAAAAGCATGCATTCACTTCAATTCAAATTCATCAATAACCTACTTCTACATAGCTATCACACACTATCTAGACGAAAGCCAGTAACACAAGAAATCAAACATAAGCCCCTTAAGTTACATGAAACTACGAAAGAACCCTGAAATACACAAATATTACAAACAAGCCCCCAAATACACCTAATCCTATACTAATTGAACTAAACACATAATAAACTATTAACTAGACTCAGCCTCCAACAAGGGTCTGCCGACGGCTTCTCGTCCTATATCACAAGAGTTAGCAGATTTGAAAATGTAAACCATGTTTGTGCTTTCTCTTTATCTCAGTTACCTTTCCATATGGCATCATGTATATTTTACTTGGAGATAACGATGAACAATGGTCATGCAAACTTCATTCTGCTAGCCAAATCCTGGTCCTATTGAAGTTTTTCTTTTTCAACCCTCAATGCCACAATTGACTTATTCCAGATTTTCCTCAATGTTCTCAAAAGCCGTATCAGGGTGTTCATTTCCATGAATGTAATTGTCGATCATCACATGTTCATCCAAACTGTCATAAACTCCATGTTTGTTGAGTCAGTTCACCTACTGCTGATGTCATCAAGCTTCTGCAAAGAAAATTGCTCTCATTGAACATATCTGTTGTTTGGACCAACTTAGTCAACTTTGCATTCTACTGTTAGATGTTCTCGCTACGCCATATTTTATTTTTTCATTGTTCCAGTTTCTGCTACTCATTTACTCCCAACATCACCATTCTTATTTGGAAATATTTTTTTTATTTTATGGTTGAATGAATCTCATTTACTTCCAACAAACTGCTCTTCAAAGGTGATTGGTTTTATGGTGTTTCTTTTCATACTGGTATGCACTCCATTTATCAATGCATGAATCTCATTTACTCTCAACAAACTGCTCTTCAAAGCTTACTGTTATGCATGAATCTCATTTCCTCTCAACCTTTTAGCTGCATCCCCCACCCCACCTCCTTTCTATCTCTCCCTTTTTTATCAGTGCAATTTCCTGTTTTCTAGTCTCATAATTCCGAATTTATAAGAATTTATAATGTAGTAAATACAATATAGACCCTTCTTGTCTCAAGAGGTCTCTACATGCATTTTTTCCATCAGTACTTTTCTACATTAACATTTGGACATTTCAATTTATGTATAGAATCTAGAAAAAAAAAAATTAAGTTTCTCTTTCATTAGCATATATGCTTCCACAAATTTCTGATATTTTAGGATTTTGCAATATGAGCATGTGACACCTCAAATACCTGGGCAACAGTGATACATTATCTGTGCTTTTGAATGACATCATGTCAGCATCATCACCTCAAATCCATGTGCAACATTGATATATTTTCTGTTCTGCTTTGGATGGACTTCATGGCAGCATCACCACCATCACAGCTATTTCCAGATTAACAATTAATTTTTATTCTTTTTGCTTTGGATAATCATTGTTCTTTCTCTCTCTCTCTCTTGCTACAAGATCGAGCTAGAGAACTTGCAGATACAATTGGTGGAGATGCTTTGTCTATCTCTGAATTGAATAATTTCCATCCAGAGGATGGTATGGTCCTAGCCAACACAACATCTATCGGGATGCAACCAAAAGTTGAGGAGACACCCATTTCCAAGGTTTGCCTTCCTATATCTCTGTTTTTTGTTTTTACAATTTGGAAGATAGGCAACTCCTTCAACGAAATATCAATTTCTTGTGATTCTTCATCTTTGACTGATGTGCTTTATCATGGGATTAATATGGGATTACTTGTGCAAAATTCTTTTGTCACTTGTAACAAGTAAACTTTCACAATAATAACCATGGTTTTTTCCATTATGCCACCAGGGTTTGGGTATGGGTTAAGTGTTCAGCTGTACAAATTTTTTCCAATGTTTCACATTAATATTCTTAGACTGGGTACATTACCAAAAAACACACAGGCATTAAGGAGCCTCTTTCTTTAGTGAAAAGGTGCTGTTTGATCATAAAATATTTTCTAAACTTAATTCATTTGCACACGGGCCTCTATATTGTCATGTTTCAATATTCATACTATTCTGTTGATTGTGTGTTAATTTTATTTTGATCATTCATGGGTACATCCAAAGTAACCATGTCTAAATTATTGTGGATGGATGAAGTCATTGTTTAGAGACCAGCCCTGCTTGGACATGGCACTCGACCCTCAAGTTAGGGGTGAAAAAAAAGAAATGTATAGTCATGTGGAATATGTGGTACTCTACATACTGAAATATGACAAAGGGACATATGGTAATTTATTCCTCACTTTTTATGTTTAAAACCTACTTTCAAATGTTTCAAAATACAGATAATCTGTCTACAGTTAAAGACTGTGAATGTTATACAACATTTTATGTTAGACAATGTTTCTTTGGATTCCGAACATCTTGAATAAATTTTTTATTTTAGTAAAAAAAACGACTGCAATGTGCACCAGAAGCTGGATGACTGTTCGAGTTCATCTACCTAAATACAAACAGCATAAAGGATCTATTCTAAAACAATGACATGTTTTAGGCAGTTTTATATGAACTAGTACAAAACAACAAACCAACTCATAAGTCCCACTAGGTGGGGTCAGCTACAGGAATTATTTTCCACCATTTTACATGAACATGAGCAATTTCTTCCGATAATTTGAGGGTTATCAATGTGAGAAAGCCGTGAACCTACTGAAGTTAGTTAATTCAGTTATTTAGTTGAAAAGTCAGCAGACAAATCAGCTTACAATCAGCAGAACATTCAGCAATAAAATTATTCAGTCAGCAAGTTGCAGTCAGTGTGATTCTTATTCAAAGTTCTGTTCAGTTTTTCAAAGTGGAATACAGCTGTCATCCATTAATAGCATAGGAGTGAGTTATTTAGTTTAGGAACTTGTCATATTCTTTGCCTTGTTTCTAGGTTTATTTAATGAGTTGTTAAGTTCCTAGAATATTAAAATTTCCCATCTATTCCCCATGTACTTTGCCCTATAAATAGTTGTCTTATCCCAGTCATTTTAAGTAGTGAAAAAATAGAAAAGAATCTCAAAAATCCAGCAAAAAGTGCTGCAGCACTGTAGCTTTTTATATATGTAATTTCTTCATCAAGTTAGTAAATTAAAGAGGCATTTTTCAGTATTTTTCTTCACTTTTTTTTTTTTTTTTTCTGTTTTTCTATTCTTCTGTTCCAACAAAATTTGGTATCAGAGCCATGTCGTCCAGCACCTCTTCCACTGCTGGAACTATGTTCAATTATTCTCAAAACCAAGTACCCATCGTCGAAGGAGAAAATTATGGGCACTAGCTTGATCAAATGAAAATTTTCTTCATTGCACAAGACTTATGGGAGATTACTGAAGAAGGGTATGATGATTCAACTTCGGCAAATGATGATTCATCCTCTACAAACACAAGCACAGCAACCTCATCTCAGAGATCTGCCCAGAACAAAGAAAAAATAAAAAATAATGCTCTTGCTTTGAGTTATCTTCATCAAGGGATTAGCAAGACCATCTATCCCCGCACCTTTGGCATTCAAAAGGCTAAAGACGCATGGGAAACACTACAGAAGGAATTTCAAGGAAACAATAAAGTAGTCTCGATCCGACTACAATCTCTTTGGAAGAACTTTGATTTCTTGGCAATGAAAGATTCTAAAAGCATCAAAGATTTTTTCTCCAAGGTTGCTGAAATAGTCAACCAAATCAGAGCTTATGGTGATCGGATAGAAGAAAAAAAGATCATTGAAAAAATTATCAGAAGTTTACCACCAAAATTTGATCATGCAGCTGCAGCAATTAAAGAATCAAAAGACCTCTCAATTATGACCATGTTTGACCTCTGTGGTTCTTTAGAATCACATGAGGAAAGAATTAAAAGATCTTTAGGTTAGCCCTTGGAGCAGGCTTTTCAATCAAAGCTCAATTTAATCTGGAAAAATCAAGAGAGGAAGGGAAATTTTCAGCAACAAGACCAATCTCAAAGAGGCCAAAATAATCAGTCCCTTGGTCGTGGAAGAGGCCGTGGCAGAGGCAGGAATTTTCAGCCTCAAAGATCCAGTAATCAAGGACAGAATTGCATCATATGCAAGAAGTCCAATCACACCTCAGCTGAATGCTATTTAAGGTGTAAAAGGTGCCGCATTCCAAACCATTTAGACCGGGATTGTTGGCACAAAAAGAATGAAAGTTTAGAAGCAAATTTCAGCGAGGAAAATGATGAAGAACAAGTGTTTCTCACTTGTCTCAATGCTGAAAGCAACGATGACATGGTTTGGTACCTTGACAGTGGCTGTAGCAGTCATATGATAGGTAACCGTGAATTATTTGTTAAAATTGATGAAAATGCTTCAAATTACATTATTCTTGGTGATGGCAAATTTGTAAAAGTTGAAGGAAAAGGAGTAATAGCAATGCAGTCCAGATCAGGTGAGCAAAAATTCATTCATGATGTTCTTTATGTCCTAAGTCTTGCTCACAATATCTTAAGTGTAAACAGTTAATTCAAAAAGGATATCAATTCCATTTCGAAGGAAATGAATGCAGAATCATAGACAAGAAGAAGAACTCACTAATGACTAAAGTTTAGATGACTCGAAATAAGGTTTTTCCACTCTCCATCAACTACACAAGTCCAGTGGCTTTGAAGAGTGAAATTTCAAACGAATCTCAACTATGGCAACTCAGATATGGGTATTTAAATCATAAGGGACTACAACTTCTCAAGCAAAAGGATATGGTTCGTGGTCTTCCCCAAATAAATCAAATTGAAGGAGTTTGTGAAGGTTGTATTTACGGGAAGATGCACCACCTTCCTTTCCCCAAAACTTCTTGGAGGGCCAAAGCTCCTTTGGAGCTTGGTCATGCGGATATATTTGGTCCCACAAGAACACCATCTCTTGGGAACAAAAGGTATTTCATCCTTTTTGTTGTTGATTTTATTAGAATGATATGATTGTATTTTATTTAGCAAAAATCAGATGCCTTCTCAATATTTCTGGAGTTCAAAGCCCTCGTTGAAAGGCAAAGTGGGCTGAAAATGAAGACCTAAAGAATTGATTGTGGAGGTGAATTCATATATCACCCGTTCATGAATTATTGCAAGAAGGAAGGCATTCAAAGGCAACTAACAGTGAGTAGAAACCCTCAGCAGAATGGAGTTGCTGAAAGAAAGAACCGGACCATTGTTGAAATGCCTCGGAGCATGTTAAAAGGTAAAGGACTTCTTAATTCTTTTTTGGCTGAAGCTGTATATACCATTGTTTATATCTTGAAGAGGTCACCAACAAAATCAGTGAAGAATAGAACTCCCTACGAGGCTTGGAGTGGGAGAAGACCAGATGTTAGCCATATGAAAGTATTTGTTTGTCTAGCCTACTCACTCAACAAAACTCCTAATAAGGACAAGTTTGATCAGAAGGGAGAAAAGCTTCTTTTTATTGGATATAGCGATGAATCAAAGGGCTACCGGCTGCTAAATCCCGTTAATCACAAGCTAACAGTGGCAAGAGATGTCATCTTTGACGAAAGGGGAGTATGGCAGTGGATTTCCAACGGCCAGAACTCAACAAATATTCCATATTTTGTACCATCTGAAGCAACAAGACCTAAATCAACTACTGAATCTCATAATCCAGCAATTTCAGAAGCTGAAATTGCACCCGAGAACCTTAGTTCAAAATCTGAAAATTCAGAAAATGAAGGAACTTCATCCTCTTCACTTGTCCTAAGAAGATCTGAAAGAGTTAGAAGACCTCTGGAACGGTATGGTGATTTTAGAAGCTATTTTTCTAATGAAAATTCAGAATTTCCTCTGTTCTCTTGTGAGCCACAGAATTTTGAAGATGCAGTGGAGGATAAAAAATTAAAAAAAAAGCCATGGAAGAAGAGCTGAACATGATTGAAAAGAACAACACATGGAAGCTTGTGGATCCTCTTGAAGGCAAAGACATTATTGGTCTCAAGTGGGTTTACAAAACCAAGTACAACGAGGATGGTTCCGTTCAAAAGTACAAGGCCAGATTGGTTACCAAAGGTTATTCTCAACAACCTGGAATTGATTTCAATGAGACCTTTGCACCGGTTGCAAGAATTGAGACAATTTGGCTCGTACTTGCAATAGCTGCCAAATTGCAGTTAAATGTGTATCAAATGGATGTTAAATTTGCGTTTCTCAACGAAGAACTGAATGAGGAAGTTTATGTTGAGCAGTCACATGGATATGAAGTGAAAGGCAAAGAAGAAAAGGTGTACAAATTGAACAATGCTTTCTATGACCTCAAACAAGCTCCACGAGCTTGGAACACTAAGATTGATTTTTATTATCAAAATTCAGGATTTCAGAAAAGCTCTCATGAACCAGCTCTTTTTTTTTTTTTTTTTAAAGAAATTAATTTTATCATTGTTTGCTTGTACGTTGATGACTTGATTTACTTCGGAAGCAATCTTCATTTACTTGCTGATTTCAAGCACTTAATAATGAAAAATTTTGAGATGATAGACTTAGGGATCATGAAGTACTTCCTTGGGATGCAAGTTAAGTAAGGAAGAAAGGAAATTTTCATTTCCCAAGAAAAGTATGCAGCTGATATCTTGAAGAAATTTCATATGAAGGACTGTAAGGCTGTAAGTACTCCTATGGTTTTAAATGAAAAATTAAATTCTGATGTTGGAGCTAAGAAATTCGACGAAAATCAATATAGGAGTTTAGTTGGATTCCTTATTTACTTGATTCATACAACCATTTATTGTGATAATATGTCAGCAATAGCTCTAACTAAGAACCCAGTTTTTCATGCCAGGACAAAGCATATTGAGGTCACACATCACTTTATTCATGACCTTGTGTAGAAGGAAGTAATTCAGTTAGAATTCATCAGTACTAATGAACAATCAGCAGACATGCTCACAAAACCTATTACTACTGAGAAGTTTTTGAAGTTCAGAGACATGTTAGGACTCACGGCTTTAGAGGGGAATTCGTGAGAAAGCTGTGAACCTATTGAAGTTAGTTAATTCAGTTATTTAGTTGAAAAGTCAGCAGACAACTCAGCTTACAGTCAGCAAAACATTCAGCAATAAAATTATTCAGTCGGCTAGTTGCAGCCAGTGTGATTCTTATTCAAAGTTCTGTTCAGTTTTTCAAAGTGGAATACAACTGTCATCCATTAATAGCACAAGAGTGAGTTATTTAGTCTAGGAACTTGTCATATTCTTTGTCTTGTTTCTAGGTTTATTTAATGAGTTGTTAAGTTCCTAGAATATTAAAATTTCCCATCTATTCCCCAAGTACTCTACCCTATAAATAGTGGCCTTATCCCAGTCATTTTAAGTAGTGAAAAAATAGAAAAGAATCTCAAAAATCCAGCAAAAAGTGCTGCAATACTGTAGCTTTTTATATATGTAATTTCTTCATCAAGTCAGTAAATTAAAGAGGCATTTTTCAGTATTTTTCTTCTCTGTTTTTTTTGTTTTTCTTTTCTTCTGTTCCAACAATCAAATCCTTATTATCTCATTCCAAGTTATTTAATGTTTACTCCTACTCCTACAACCTAAGAGTAACTCACTTCTTGTCACTAGTGCACTATTTGGCCTATGTTACAGATACCTGAACCTGAGCTGCCCCTCCCTTATTTTCATTCCGTAATTTAGAGCAACTTTTACATACTTGCCCACCATTCTAATCTGTATACCATAGGTCCATAGTTGATCTTATAGTCATCCTAAAACTTTTCTTTTAATTTGGAGGGCATTCTCTAATCACAAAACACGCCCGAAGCACTTCTCCATTTTAACCTATGTGCTTTAACTCTATGCATTACATCTTCTTCAATTTCTCTTCCAGCTTGCATAATAGGTTCAAGGTATTAAAATCTACTAGTGCTAATAATTTCTTGACCCATCAAGTTTAATCTTTTCTCCAATATTCCTCCTACAATGCATTTCATATATTCAATGTTAGTTGTATTTATCCTTGGTTTCACCAATCAAGACAATATCATCTGCATACAACTTAAATATTGGATATGCCTAGTAATCATCCATCACTAATGCAAAAAGATATGGGCTCCAAGCAAATCCTTGATTATCATAATTGATAAGAAAAACAACTGATAGAGTAAATGGAAAATTCCCATTGATATCACTTAATAATGTGTAATATTTTGTTACTGTTACAGGTTGATGTGGCCAATTCAACCCCCCTTCCCCCCCCCCCCCCCAAAAAAAAAAAAAACAAAAGAAGAAGAAGAAGAAGATGCGATCATTATCATAAAATATATATAATCATAACGTGTCTATGAAAAACAAATAAATCATTTATACTGATAAATCCCATCAAAATGGTTTAATTTCCAAGTCTTCTGCAAATGCTCCCCTTTGAAATACTAAATGTTTTTCAACATTTATCTGGGAATCTAGTTGCTCCGGTTTTTATTAATCAATTGTCAATGCACAAAGGAAACTTACAGTATATTGACAGGTACTTTAATCTAAGTGATGCTGCCCTTTTTTGTCCCCAGCATGCTCTGAGATCTTATACCTTGGTTTTCGATGCTGTGTACACTCCCAAAATGACCAGACTCTTGCGGGAGGCCAAAGACTCTGGAGCTACAATTGTTTCAGGATTGGAGATGTTCATCAGGCAGGCATACGAACAATTTGAGAGGTTCACTGGCTTGCCAGGTAAGATAAGCAGAGCCTATTAAAAACCAGCAAAGACTATTTCATATATTCTTCTTTAAATTGCCCCTTATGTTTTCTCCTTCTTTGACTTTATTTCATTGTCCAATTGCAGCACCGAAGGAACTATTTAGAGAAATCATGGCAAAGTACACGTAAAGGTGGTTTGGCAATCTTAGCTCTATCATAAAATGGTTTGTTGGGTGGTCATGTAATTGTAATGTCAGTTATTTCATTATTTGTCCTTCATTTTTAGACATGGGGAAAATCAGAATTGTATTAGATGTTAGATATAAGAGATGAGCCCTTTGCTGTTACAGAGTGCTTGGATGGTATGCCAAAAGCTTGACTGCTTAGTTCCTTTCTAGTGTGTTCTGTGGCCCTTCTGATCAAATGGCAGAGCAAGGCAGTTCAAATGTTCATGCAGCGGCTGGATCACTAGCTGGGATAAATGAGAATTCCAGATATGAGTGCTACCTACCCAGTTGTTTCTCTTAATTTGTATGTGGTTAAATTACATTTTGTAAGTTTTTTGAAGTAAGCGAACTGCTTGAGGTTGTATGTGAAGTATGTATTTCAGATTTTAATGAAATTCATTGCCATTTTAAACCATATTTTTTTGCATAAATCCACCATCCGCCCAAATTCAATGCCTAGACTTCCCACTCCCAATAGAGGCAATGTTTTAATTTTATCAAGGACAAATTACGGGAATTCTTAATTCCTTACTAATCCCGTTTATTTCTTGAATTTCAAATTTTGATAGTTTGATTTTTAAACTTCATACTTAGTTTGTAGTTTAAAGTTTGCAACTTCAATGATTAAATTCTTGCAATTTATACTTTAAAAAGTGAAGTGAAGTTCAATGTAAGTTCATGAACTATGATAGAAAAGTAGGAAGAACAGAGAAAACTATAGCAAAGAAGAAGATAAACCAAAAAACAATATTGTATTCTTTTCCATGCGTGAACAGTCATCGCAGGCTTGTATATATACAGGGCAGCAAACCAGAAATATTCCCTAGCAACTAACAGAAAAGGAGAATAAAAAGGAAAATAAAAAAAATATTCTTTTGAAAACAGAAAGCAATATTCTCAAGCGGGAGATTGTTGGGTATTGTTGACATGCCCCGGTGAGCCAAGCAGGCCTGGAAGAACAGTGAGGCTCTATCTAAGAGAAGCAAATATGGAAGATGATAAGGGTTTTGTGAAAATGTCAGTTAGTTGATCTTTGCTTGAGAGAAATGAAACCGGAAGAGTTTTGGCTTGAATCCGATCACAAACAAAGTGATAGTCAACATCTACATGTTTGGTGCGAGAATGCATCACAGGATTCATAGAGAGGTAAGTCGCTCCCAAGTTATCACAATAAAGTGTTGGAGCCGAGGATGAGAAAATACCCAATTCAGATAAGAGAGATTGTAACCACAGTAATTCACAAGTTCCATGAGCAAGTGCCATGTATTCTGCCTCTATACTAGACCTAGTGATAGTAGATTGCTTCTTGGAGCTCCACGATACTAAGTTGCGGCCATAAAAGACACAATAACTACCAGTAGACTTTCTGTTGTCAGGACACCCTGCCTAGTCGACATCAATGTAGGCGGCCAAAGATAAGGGTGTAGAATATTGCAGAAGTAAGCCATGATGGGGAGTATGCTTTAAGTAACGTAAAATGCGCTTAACACTCTGCCAATGAGAAACACATGGAGCATGTCTGTATTGACAAACACGATTGATAGAAAATGCGAGGTCTGGCCTGGTGAAGGGTAAATATTGCAAGCTCCCAACTACACTACAATATAACGTAGAATCAGGTACAGGAGTGGAGTCAAAGGCAGATAACTTTGTGAATGAAGACATAGGAGTGTTGACCGGCTTGCAATTAAGCATGTTGGTCTTTCTGAGCAAATCTAAAATATACTTGTGTTGAGAGAGTATGAGATCAGTAGAATTACGATGACATTCAAGACCCAGAAAATAATGTAAGTCCCCCAGATCATTCAGTGGGAAATCAGTGCGCAGAATAGAGATGAAGTGAGAAATCACACTTTTACTGGAGCCAGTAATCACAATATCATCAACATAGACAAAAAAGTAGATAGTGACTGATTGATGACGATAAATAAATAAAGAGGCATCTGATTTGGAAACAGTAAAGCCCAATTCCAGCAAATGAGAGCTGAGTCATGCATACCAGGCACAGGGGGTTTGTTTGAGGCCATATAGAGCCCGATTGAGTTTACAGACATAGTGAGGGAATTAAGGATGTATGAACCTAGGCGGTTGAGTCATAAAGACGTGCTCATCAAGAGTACCATGTGAAGAGGCATTTTGAACGTCCAACTGATAAATCGGCCAATAAGATGAAACAGCGATCGAGAGAACCAACCTGATAGTAGTAGGCTTGACTACAGGACTAAATGTTTTAGTGTAATCAAAACCTGCAAGATGACTGTAACCTTTAGCAACCAGGCGTGCCTTATGGCGCTCGATGGAACCATTTGACAGATGCTTGGTCTTAAAAATCCATTGACATCCAACAACATTCTGATTGGAGGAAGGGGGAACCAGCGACCAGGTATTGATGGACATGAGTGCGTCAAATTCCAGCTGTGTTGCTTGCCGCCATTCAGGGAACCGGGAGGCTTGAGTAACAGAGGTTGGCTCCTCTAGAATGGCAACCAAAGAGGTATGGGCGCGAGGCGGAGGCCATAAAATAGTGCCATAAGTTCGGAGTTTTGGGCAGGACTTGTTGGCTTTGGCTCTGGTTTGCATAGGATGGATCGAGGAGGAGGGGATTGAAGGGCAGGAAAGAGAAGGAGGCGGCGAAGAGGATGATGAAGAAGGGGGATTGAGGGAGGCCCTAGAAACAGGAGGGGAGAGGCTAGGGTGAGGAGAGGGGTTAGGTACAACAAAGGGAATGTGGGCTTGGGAATCAAAAGGGGGAGAGCGGGGAGGAGGCCAAGTGGCAGTAGGGATATAGGTAGGTTGGGGCGAGAGGATGAGTGGGTAGAGGATGAAGAGTTAATGGGCCGAAGCAAAGAAGCAGGGGGAAAGAAAACAGTAGATGGATTGGGTTGGGCCTTGGATGGCAGAAAGTCACCTGAGTGATAAGCAGAAAATGGGAAAATAGTTTCATCAAATAGAACATCCCGGGAGATGTACATGCGGGCGGTAGGAACATGAAAACACAGATAGCCACGATGAGAAGAGCTATAGCCAATAAAGACACATGGAAGAGATCTGAAACTCATTTTGTGATTATTATATGGCCTCAAATTAGGCCAGCATAGACAACCGAAAATTTTTAAAAACGTGTAGTCGGGTTTGTAATGAAATAATGCCTCAAATGGGGATTTTTTATTTAAGATGAGAGTGGGAAGGCGATTCATTAAAAAAACAGAAGTAACAAATGCATCAGACCAGTAAGAGTGAGGTCAGGATGAATGAGCAAGAAGAGCAAGACCAATTTGCACAATGTGTTTATGTTTCCGTTCAACCGAACCATTTTGTGAGTGAGCATGAGGACACGAAATGCGATGACAAATGCCAAATGATTTTAACATGGTATTAAGAGTTCGAAATTCACCACCCCAAGCAGATTATAATGAATGAATTTTTGAATTAAAGAGGGTCTCTACATGGCTTTTAAAAAATAGAAAGGTTGAAACGACATCAGATTTACATTTTAACGGAAAAATCCAAGTAAATCTACTGTAGTCATCAAAAAATGACACATAATAACGAAAACCACCACGAGAGAGTAACGGTGCAGGGTCCCAAACATCGGAGAAAATAAGAGAAAAAGGACCAGATGAACGATGAGGCGATCTGCCATATGGAAGCTGAAGCAGTTTGGCCTTGCAGCAGGAAGGACATAAACCCAAGGACGATGAGGAAGTGGTAGGTAGAGATAGTTGAGAGATTATTCTATGGACTAGCATGGAAGGGTGGCCTAGTCGAGCATGCCACTAACAGGGAGAGACACGCTCACCAACATGAGCTTGAGGTGAAGATGAGGGAAACACGTACATGCCATCCTTAGTAGGACCGTGGAGAACTTTTTGGGTATGGGAATCCTTCACACAGAAAAAGAAATAGTGAAACTTAAAATAGACAGAATTATCTTCACATAATTTCCGAACAGAAATTAAATTTTTAGAAATTAAAGGAACATGATAGAGTTTGGAGAGATGTATACTGCCATTGGAAGATGAGATGGTGGAGCTACCAACATGATGAATCGGAAGAGAAGAGCCATCACCAACATGAACTTGTTCACCCCGTTTGTATTCAGATGAGTTAAGGGATAGATTGGAGAAGTCATAGGTGAAGTGATGGGTAGCCGCAGATTCGGGGTACCAGTTGGGATTAGCAGGAGGGGGAGTAGGTTGTTGAAGATGTGGGCCCGAAGTAAAATGTACTGAGAGAGAGAGTGGAGGGAGGACTGGTAGTTGAAGTTAAATCGATGGTAGCAGGTGAGAGCAGTGTGGCCAATCTTATGACACACCTGACATGTAGGACGATTGGGTGAGTGAGTAACAGGGGGAAGAGGAGAAGTGACGACCACCACGCCTGCCACGACCACCACGACCTCTGAAGTTGCCCCTGACATGTGAGAAACCATGGCCACGAGAGAAGATGGACTCAGATTTTGTCTGAGTGGAGTTAGCAGAGAACTCAGGGGAAGCTGTAAGGGTGGAGCTTTGATGATTTAATCTGGCCTCATGCGTGAGTAGATAACTATAAACTTGAGCGGGTGTGAGAGGATCCACATGAGTGGAGATGGATGTAACCAGGGAGTCATAATCTGAGCCTAAACTAGCCAGGAGAAAAGTTATGAAGTCAGATGATGAAATAATTTTACCAACCATGGCAAGGGAGTCCTGAAGTAGCTTTGCACGACGATAGTATTCAGTAATGGAATATGAGCCCTTCTTGAGAGTGGTGAACTGTAATTGAACTTGCATGATACTAGCATTTGATTTTGCAGCAAATAGATCTTCAAGAATTTACCATACCTCACGAGAAGAGGTAGCCATGAGAACATGAGTAATGAGTGTTTCAGAAAGAAAGGAAATCAGAAAGCTGAAGATGGCTTGATCTTGTTGTTGCTAGGTGAGGTATTCTGATGACGGTTTGTCGAGTGAAGGAGGAGAAACAATAGAGCCATCTATGTATCCATATAGATTCTGGCCTCTGAGATAAAGAGTAATTTGCACCTTCCACAACAAATAGTTGTCATGGTTTAGCTTAACTGTAGTTAGATTGATGGAAGGTGGAAGCACAGTAACAGGCGATTGTTGATGAGATGGGGATTCAGTGGGAAGATCAGCCATGAAGAGGATGTTGCAAGCTTCAAGCTGAGAGCCCAAGCAAATGGACGTGAGTCCTAAAGTAGCTTTGATACCATGATAGAAAAGTAGGAAGAACAGAGAAAACTATAGCAAAGAAGAAGATAAACAAAAAAATAATATTGTATTCTTTTCTATGCATGAACAGTCATCATAGGCATGTATATATACAGGGCAGCAAGCTAAAAATATTCCCTGGCAACTAACTAACAGAAAAGGAGAATAAAAAGGAAAATAAAAAAATATTCTTTTGAAAACAGAAAGCAATATTCTCAAGTGGGAGATTGTTGGGTATTGCTGATAAACTAGATGGTCAAAGATGATAGTATAGTTCGTCAAAATTTAAAACATTTTTAGAAATTAAAATTTTATTGAATATGATAAAGTGAATTGAAATAACGTTTTGCCAGTTGCAGTTTGTCCCTTTATTTTTGCTTCGTAAGAAATTATGGGTTGTTTATCCAAGTGTTTTTTTATATAAATTTTGGTGTATATATATATAACGTGATATTTTTTGTAATTATTTGATATTTTTAAAATAAAAAAATTATTTTTCATAATTGAATAGGAGTTGAGGCTACATTTAGTTTGTAGAATAGGCAATAAGATGGGAATGAAAATTATATATAACACGGCAAAGGATGTTGTTTCAATGTAAATAAACATGAAAAAAAAAAATTTGGCATTTCGATTAATATTAAATAGGCAACAAATTATTATTTCCAGTTCTTATTACATGAATGTCTACTATTATATATTTCTATTTTTTACATGGGTGTGAGTACTAAAAATGCTATTGCCTTATTTATGTAAAATTCTTTTATAAACAAATTCTACTCCTTGTGATTTAACTTCAAAGTAATAAATTAATTTATGATTTTATTATGATCATTAGACCTTATTGTGATTTTTATATAAAATTATAAGTATATCGACCTCCATTACTTAAAATTAAGATATCATAGGCATGATCAATAAAAATATAATATATGTGATATATTAGAATTATTTAATAATGACAAATTATTAAAAAAAATAATTATATATGGTGATAATTTAAGGACTTAAAAAAAAAACCAATTGATATGATCCTTTAATAGTTTTTAAAAATAAAGTTAAATTATTTAAAGGCATCGATTTTTAATTTTTAATTTTTATTTTTGACATACCTGTGCTTTTGTGAGAGCAGCTATCTCTCTCTCTCTCTCTCTCTCTCTCTCTCTCTCGGAGTGTTGGTGTTTGCGAGAACCTTCAAACAATCCACTAACCTGCATTCAAATATTTTGGTTGAGGGATGGTAAATTGATGAACGATCCAAAATTCCAACATCATGATTCCGAAGAAAGACCTCTGGGTTAATCCAATTTTCCCCCCAAATGCTCTGGGTTGTCACTGGTAGGCAGTGGCATTCCTACATATACTGTTTCTGGAGCGCATGCAGAACCAGATTATAATCTCAAGCAATTGCTCAATCTCTGATTCTCGTTGATGGGTGTGCTCGAATTTAACGTTAGAATGTCATGCAAACGCATCCGCACTTGTTCCATATCACATCTAAAATTACAGCTCTCTCAGGATCGGGACGCATCGCATGTGCGCGGAAGCTGTTCGACGAATTGCCGCACAAAGATTCGGTTGCTTGGAACGCGATGCTCACTGGCTACTCTCACCTGGGTCTCCACCAACAAGCTCTCTCTTTGTTCCACTATATGCGAATCTCCAACGTGAAGCCCGATCACTTCTCATTCACCGCCACTTTGAGTGCTTCTGCGGGTGCGTGCAACCTTTCCTGCGGAAGGAAAATTCATGCACAGGTCATTGTTTATGGATGCCAATCGTCACTGGCAGTGAGCAATTCGCTTATTGACATGTACAGCAAGTGTTTGAGCCCTTCTAGTGCGAGCAGAGTGTTTGAGGAGATGAGCCTGCACAACGAAGTGTCGTGGTGTTCGCTCTTGTTTGCTTACACCAACTCTAGCCAGTTTCACATTGCCCGGGAAGTGTTCAATGCTATGCCAAACAGGGTGGATTTTGCTTGGAACACAATGATTACAAGTTTCGCTCGGTGCGGGGAAATTGATTTGTGTTTGGATTTGTTCAAGGAGATGCAACAAACTCCTTGCCGTCCGGATCAGTGGACATTCAGTGCTCTTATGAACGCTTATTGCGAATCTTTGGACCCTTGTTATGGATGCACGATGCATGGATATATTGTTAAGAGTGGTTGGAGTTCTGCAGCAGAGGTGAGCAACTCTATTTTAAGCTTCTATGCTAAACAAAGCTGTTACAATGATGCTATTAAGCTGTTTGAGTCCACTGAAAGCCTTACCCAGGTCTCTTGGAATGCCATCATTGATGCCCATATGAAAATGGGAGATACCCACAAAGCCTTTGTTGCTTTTAATGATACCTTAGAGAAGAATGTTGTTTCATGGACATCTATGATCACAGGGTATGCAAGGAATGGGCAAGGTGAACAAGCTCTTAGCTTCTTTGTTGGTATGATGAGAAATAATATCCTACCAGATGACTTCACATTTGGAGCCGTTCTTCATGCCTGTTCTAGCTTGGCACTACTGGGTCATGGTAAAATGGCTCATGGTTGCATTATTTGTTATGGTTTTCATAACTATGTCTATGTTGGCAATGGCTTAATAAATATGTATGCCAAGTGTGGCGATATAGTAGGGTCAAGCTATGCTTTTAACGACATTCTCGACAAGGATTTGGTTTCATGGAATGCAATGTTCTTTGCACTAGGGTTAAATGGGCAGGCTGCCCATGCTTTGAGGCTTTATGAAGAAATGATTTCCTCTGGTGTAAAACCGGATAAAATGACATTCATTGGCCTTTTGATGACTTGTAGCCACTCGGGGCTCATTGAGAAAGGTCTAGAACTTTTCGAATCAATGCAATCACTTAATGGGTTCTCCCATGAAATGGATCATGTTTCATGTCTGGTTGATATGCTTGGCCGAGGGGGGCACTTAAAAGAGGCTAGAGATTTAGCCAATATCTTTACAAAAACAGGCGTGAAGACTAGCTCATGTGAAACTCTACTTGGAGCCTGTTTTGCACATGGGAATGTAGAAATAGGAACATACTTGGGAGAAGATTTGAAAATTTTAGAGCCTCGCAAAGACATAGGCTATGTTCTTTTGTCAAACCTCTATTGTGCTAGTGGACAGTGGAGGCACGCACAAATTGTTAGGAAAGCAATGGTGGACCAAAGGGTGAAGAAACAACCTGGTTATAGTTGGATTCAAATGGGAAACAAGGTGATGACTTTTGTAGCAGGGAACCATGCACAGCTTTACATGGTTGAGTTGGGTAAAATGCTATATTGTCTTGAATTTGAAATGAGAAGCCCAAGCTTTATTGGATCTGGAATTGAGGGCATTTAAGTCTTTCTTTGGCGGAACCAATCCTCCAAGCTTGTTCATTTGACATCGAAATAAAAGAGGGGAGAACTGCGACAATGAATTTTGACATCTTGATCTTTAGAAGAGAACAATTGCGCTTTGGGCATCCCTGACTCCTAGAAGATCTACACTTATTCTTTTCATTCACAAGGCCATCCCATATACAAAAGCAACCAAAACGCTAACCGATTCTTGATGTTTGTAGTTGTGGAGAAATGTGCATGCTCACATTAAATTGTAAGTTCAATCCACTTTTTGGTTTGTTGTGCATATAAATTAGCATTATACATTTAACATTCCAAATACCCTCATTTTTGTGCTTAACAAATATATCATCATAAAAAAAAAAAGAGTGCCATCATTTTTTTCCATAATAATATTATTTTAATTTTTTTTTTGTAGATCTATGTAAAAGGGACAAGGAAGGGGGAGTTGCACGAATAGGAGGTGCTAATAAGAGTTATTTAGTTGCGCCGTATGATCATACTCTATAATCATATGATGCAGAACAACGTCATGGAATTACAACCAGCACATAATTTGGGAAAGATAGAGGAGAGGAGGAGAAGAAAAAGGAAGAGAAGGAAGGAGATACAAGGGGTGAAGCCACTGGTTCACATCTTAGTTTAAATTCTACAGTAACCTACTCCTACTAGGGATGTTCAACGACACGCCCTATCAGACCAATATGAACCAAACTGATCAAAAAAATTGATCTCAAATGGGTTATGGGTCAATTGATGGTCTTCCATTGTGCGTAATTCAACTTGAGTTTAGTGTCTAACCCGCCTCTAATTTGACAAAGGAAAAAAAAATAATAATAAGGGCCTTCAACTACTCAAGACATGAAATATGCATAGAATGGATAGTGAGACTGCCAAATTAGTAGGGGCCTTCAACTACTCAAGACATGAAAGAATGCGTAGGATGGATGGTGAGATTGTCACATTTCAAACTGTTTCAGTTTTTATGTTTTCAATTTTATTTCTATTGTAATAATGGACATATTTTGCATTCTATAATTTTATGTGATTGATAGTATGTGTGTTAGAAAATGGGCATGAAATTTCTTTTATTACTTTTGAATCTTCTTTATATTGTATTATATATGCAAATTTAAAATTTGTAAAGTACTTACATCATATTGTTACATTGATACTATTGTTTTTTCCTTTTTTTTTTTTTTATGAGAAGTCTACTAATCTAATAAACTTGAATGACACTAGCTAGTGTAAATAGTATTTTTAATGTAACATACGTTATTTTGTTTGGAATGACTCCCACACATATCCCTTTGTGTGTGTTTTTTTTTTTTTTTGGCTTTTCTACTTTGCATTAAACAAAGTAAACTGCTAACCTGAATCAACCCACCCAATAATCAAACTAACCCAAATCATATTCTTAATGGTTTGGCTCAAGATTGGCTTTTTTGCCAAATCGAAAAGTTCAAATTGGTTGGAGTTTTGGGCCTAACTTGACTTGATCTAAACCATGAACATCCCTAATTCCGACATGGCTTTCAAATACTATTTTTAGAAAAGCAAATGACATAAGAAATTACATACATGCTCTGAAAATTACGTTAGAAAGTTACAAACACGCCCTTGAAATATTCAAATAATGCAAACAAGTCCTAAATACATGTAAGATGAGTTTGGGTCCCCCTTTTGTAGCTCAACTTCTTTTTTTTTTAAGAGTAAAAGTTCACGTTGCTCATATTTAGTAAATAACTTTTCTAGCTTATAAAAATTATTTTTTTTCCTTTTTTAAAAGTTACAAATTTAAAACTTTTAAAAGCCAAAAGTTAGCTTTTTCTCCAACAAAGCACAATTCCATTATTATCCTTTCTCTTTTTATCAAAGATTACAAAATTATCAGTACATTAATTAAATACATATCTATTTTAGACATTTTAAGTATTTTTAGACACTTTAAAATTTTTTTACCAAACATTCCATATCAACTTTTTTTTTCTAATGGCTCCTTTTTCACATTGGGGTGAAAACATTTTTAAAACGATATAAAAAATGTTCCTTTTCATTAGCTCCTTCTAAAAGGCTCTTTTAAGAAGGCATAGGGGGTCATACTAAACCATAATCATATAGTAATTAAACTAAGCATGCAATAAATTATTAGCTAAACCCAACAATCCCATGAGCCAGCCCTTTTAAATGAGTCTCTAGCAAAGGTCTGCCCATGGTCTAGCTACTTATCCTACATCAAATCTCCCCTAATTAGAAAACATTCAGTTTCAAATTTTGAAATGTTTATTAGCAGCCAGCTCACATCAGCAGCAGCAGTTAGTTACATTATCTGTTAACTGCAGCAGCATATTTCAGTTAGCACAGCAAAAGTAGATTTCCAGTTGCAGCATTTCAGTTAGCACAACAACAGCATATTTCACTTGGCACAACAGCCAGCAGCAGAGCATTCCAGTTAGCACCGCAGCAACATTACAGTTGTAGCTCATTTATTGAGTTGTTAGTTTAATTCTTCAGTTGTTAATTCTGTTATTGAGTTGTTGTATTCTTCAGTTATTACTATTGTTATTGCGTTGTTGTATATACACTCTTATAATGTAATGCCTCAGAAAATTATATATAGAATTGTAAAAAAAATATTAATTTTTAATTTTTAATTAATTAATTAGTCCATAAAATTATATATGGAAGTGTAAAAAAATAATATTAATTATTAATTATTAATTAGTTAAATATTATTAAATTGAATTAATTAATTAAACATTATTATATTGAATTTATTAAATAAATAAAATTATATATATATATATATATATAAGATTAACATAATATAATATTATAATTATTATACCCTAATGTGTGTATATATATATATGTACTAAATAAGTAGAGGCGCCAATCTCAAACTCTTTTTGCCATTCTCTCTCTCTCTCCTTGATTTTTTTTGGCCAAACAGGCGCCGATCGAAAATCAGAATATACCGTTAGGTTTCATTCTCCACCACCGACATTTCTACCGGAGCGAATTTGTCATAGGAGCGATATAAGCATATCTCCTGGAGAAAGGTATACTCCCACTCTTTCCTCAATTTCTCCCTGAATTTTCGGTTAAATCGACGATCGGGCACCACCATGGGGTCCTAGTCTCAATCGTCGTCATTTTGGCATGAGTGAATTTTCAATTTGAGAGTCCTGGGCACCACTACAAAGCGAGAATGAGATTTAGGGAATTAAGAAAATTGATTATTTTTGGGGGTTTAATTGTTATTTGAAATTTATGAGCCTAGAAAATATTAAATAATATTTTATTCAGGGTTCATTTGATTAAATTAGGATATATGATATGTAATTTTGTATAGAATGAACGGTGGACAGTTAAATATACATATCAGTGCGTTTAAATGTGAAATTGTGTGACAGATGATCTGAATGGGTTGGAAATTATAAAATACTAAATTGTTTGAGAAATACTGGAAATGCTTGCGGAAATACTGGAATTGTTTATGAAATGCAGGAGTTTAAAATAACGGCCAATGGCTAGGTATTGTTTGATTGGCCAAGGGCCAGGATTATTATTTGACGGTCGAGAGCCGAGTTTTAGTTAACGATTATACGTCAGGTTGTATTTTGTGGTTGGGGGCCAGATTTTTGGAATAACAAGAAATATAAGTGTGATGATTTTCTAGGAAATTTAGTGTTTTACTGGGAATTTGAATATATGCAATTGTAGGATTTTGAGTTTGGTACGCCAAGGGCGTGAGGGTTGAATTGGAGGCAAGCCTCCCAGTCGGATAGGTAAGGGAAATACGTTATACCTGCTGATTTAGAAATACTTACCAGTAAAGATATGATATATGATTATAGGTGTTTTCAGAGTAAGAAAATTATATAGTTATATAGATTTCAGTATATGTATTTTGTTTAATTAATTGTGTGGCATGAGAAATTTATTAGTATAGTACATAATTTATATAGCTTTCATGTTATCTGAATTTATGTAATTACACATAGTTAAAATATTCAATTTTCTCAGTACCATGATAGTTTATACAAAAAGCGCGATATGCAGTATTAACCAGAATTATGATTTATATAGATTACGATTATTACAGCTTATACAGAAATATGAAATTCAGTTTCAGTAAACCATGATATTCAGATTACAAAACCATAACATTCAAATATATCAGTTTATTCAGATCAGTTTACTACAGCATTATGGTTATTTTAGTTAAACAGAATCACAGTTAATCAATAATATAGATATATTAGTTATATATATATATAGTATCAAATCCTGATGGACCATATCAGTTTTCAGAGCACGGTACCATTGCTATTTCAGTTTATAGTGCAACCACATATCTCATATAGTATGTGGATTTTCAGCAGTCAATCGTGCCTTTTTTGTGGACAGACTCCCCATCAGTTAGGGTTGAGGTGGTCGATCTAACTATCGGAGTTTAGTTGACTTATTCTGGTAGGCCAACCAGTGTTAAGTCCCACCTATGGGCCGCATAACCCTGTCATAAGGGGTTAATTCATGACTTTCAGTTATCCATCCAAGAAAGTCTTCTCAGATATTATTATATATATCTAAATTTACAAAAACCGCAGTCATACCTATAGATATTAAAAGTACTTTGAGTGGAATATTTAGGAAACCAGTTTATGTTAAGCAACATAGGTGTGAGTTATACTGTGTTTTATTTATATGTGTTTTCTCAAACGCAGTTGTTTACAGCATACAGTACTTTTAAATCAAATATTACAGTTATGCAAACTCATCTATCACACACTGGTAATAGCATATTTCGTCCTACAGAGAGTTGTCTCATTCCAGTAATTTATTACTTTTCAGGTAAACCAGATAGACGATGAGATCAGGCTCGAAGGTAGGGGACTACAGTACTGCCCTGTTTGTAGGATGAGTATTTTTGGGAAAGATGCATTTTTGAATGGTCTCTGGGAGATCAGATAGAAGATTTTTAGGAATGTTCATGTTGTATGTATATTTTGGGAATATTGAAACTCTGGTATTGTAAATGTGGATGTATGCCTTTTTGTTTACCGCTGCATAGGAAATTTTATGGATGTTTAGGCTTCTCGGTTCCCACTTGGATCGGGATAACGTTATAGATTTTATTCAGGGTATCAGAGTAGTATAATTTTATGATATAAAAAAAAAAATCAGGCCGTTACAGTAAGCTTCTCTTTAAATGTCGAATAAGATTGGAATACTTTCATACATTTGATATGGTATCTGAGCAATTTTAGATTTCTTTCGTATTCCCTCTGCATCTTCCTTCTTAAAGCTTTCTTGAAGCTTTCATGGCTTCCACTAATGATTTCATTAATCCCTATTTTCTACATCATAAGGGTAGTCCTCGTGTTGCTCTCGTTACCACGCCCCTCACTGAAACTAACTACCATACATGGAGTCGCTCCATGATTACCTCTCTTTATGCTAAAAATAAGCTTCCATTTATTGATGGCTCTCTTCCACAACCTACCATCAATTATCCTCTTCGGTTCACATGGGGGTGTTGCAATTCAATGGTCATTGCATGGATCACCAATTCACTGTCTAAGGACATTGTATCTAGTGTCCTGTTCTTTGATAATGCAAGAAATATATAGCTGGATCTGCAACAACGCTTTTCGAGAAGCAGTGCACCACACGTCTATCAATTGAAGAAATCAATCTCAGATCTTTGTCAAAGGCAATTTTCCATCACTTAGTATTATTGTAACAGCCAGGGTAAAATTTTAAATAATTTAAGATAATAAAGAAGATAGAAAGGGAAGGAAGAACAAATTCGAAAAGGTGGCAGCAATCGTTTGTCGACGAACGAACTGGTCTAGTCGACGAATGTTCTTTTGAGCTCGTCGACGAGGGTATGTGTCTCGTCGACGAGGAATTACCGAGAAGAGGTTTTTCATGAACTGAAATTTGTGGACGAGTTCACTATTTTGTCGCCGAATTTTGTACAGGACTCATCAACGAATTGACGTGTCTCGTCGACGAATCCCTATGTATAAATAGTGGATTTCTTTCATTTTTGTAGGAATTATCTGCATGTTTTCTTTCTCTCTCACTAAAATTTGGCACTACCACCTTCTCTCTTCGATTTCAAGCTGGATTTCCGCCGGTTCGACAATCTGAGGCCACCACGACACTCCTGGAAGAGTCCTCTACAAATCTGCTGGAGTGGATCGTCGGTGGGACTCGTTAGGAATTCATCCCAGATTTAAGGTAAGGCTTTTTATGTAAAATTTGGCTTTACCCTAATTGTAGGTTTCTGGAAGATGTAGTTTTCAGGGCGTTGAACAGGGAACCCTGCGGGTTTCAGGATTTAGGTAAAGGGAAATATTTTATAATGGCTTTTTCATAATTTTAAAACAACTAGTTTCGAGTATGAATTCTTATATACATACAGGTATAATTTTCTAAACCTTGCTGGTATGGAAAATAATGTTTTTAGGTAGATAAATTATATTGGAAAAATTCGTGTGATTGAAACCATTTTTGATAATTAAATGATTGAGATTAATGTGGAATGAGGAATTATTGAGACTGCGAATATTGTTTGGCTGTGAAGTCTGCTTGGTTGAATATACTGATTGGTTGCGGATGCTGATGTTGTGTATATTATGGTAGGATTATGGATATGTGGCATGATTGGTTTGTGGTTGACTTGTGTTGTGGTTCATGCAAATTGCAATATAACGCAATGGTATGAGGAGGTCGTTATATCGTACCTGGTATAACCTTCATATGACGTTGGCAGTGGTATGAGGAGGTCGTTATATGGACGTTTATATTGGGAGGTAAACATTGGCAGTGGTATAAGGAGGTTGTTTACCTATTTACTATGAACGGAGTACTGTTTTGTGGCCTGTGTGATTTGATTAGTCCTGTGTGGACCAGTCCTGTGTGGACGTTGATGTTGTGTGATTTGATTAGTTATGTGTGGACTAGTCATCTGTGGACGTTGATGCTGTGTGATTTGACTAGTCATGTGTGGACCAGTCCTGTGTGGACGTTGATCCTGTGTGATTTGATTAGTCCTGTGGGAACCAGTCCTGTATGGACGTTGATGCTATGTGATTTGATCTTGTGTGGATTGATTATGATATGACTGTATGCGTGAAATTCTGTGGGAAAGCGATGATGTTGGTTGTGTACGACTATTAATTAATTAAGTATACAGGGAAAAGTAGATTACTCCACTCGAGAGCTTGCTGAGAAAGGCGAGTACCCTGGTAATTAATTGTGGGTACCAAAGTAGAGGGAAGCCACTTGTATGGACGGGTGATCTTCCCTATTCTTGGTGACTTTACCTGAATACATAACCCAAGGGCTTACTAAGAAAGGTGAGTGCCCTGGTGTTAGCATTAGAGCAAAGGGAACCTACTTGTATGGGCGGGTAGATTTCCTTATTCTCGAAAACTAACATTAAAATACTGATGATTATAGGTATGTGATTGGATGATAAAGACGTTGATTTTGTGTGATTATGGGTATGTTATCTGGACTTTTGGTGAACTGTGGGAACACTTTATATGGATATATTAATTATATTATAAACACTTCAGCCACACACTATTATAAATTATTTCTTCCTTACTGAGAGGTGTCTTACCCCGTCATATGCTAAATCTTTTTTATTCAGGTTACCCAGGTGATCGAGCTTAGACAGCTACAGGGCGGGGTAGTTTTGTGAGTTAAATATAGCAGAACGGATATGTATTTAGTTTATGTTTAATATATATATACATTAATTCTGGATTTACAATATGAAGGATTAGTTTGTAATTATTATGGATCAATGTATGTAAATGTAGCACTCTAGTATATTTTGTTGAAGATACTTATTATTTCCGCTGTGTGAATGGTATCAGAGACGTGTGTTGGTCTCTTAACGCATCGGGCCCCGCAAGGCGGGTTTGGGGCGTTACAATTACAATCAATTGAAGACTCTTTAGGATGAGCTTCAGACTTACTGCCCAACTCCTTGTTGCTCTTATTCATCATATTTTTCCTATGGAGCACTTCAGAAAGTGTTTGATCGTGAGTAGTTCGACTATACTATTCAATTCCTCATGGGATTGAATGATTCATTTTCAGCTATACGAGGACAATTGTTAATGATGGATCCCCTTCCCACCATTAACAAGGCTTTCTACTCCTTCAAGATGAAGGTCAATGCCAGCTTACATTGGCTTCTGCTCCAATTTTTGATTCTTCTACCTTGGTTACAACTGCTTCACCATCATCAACTATCTCAAAGTCTTCTAAGAAAGACAAGCCTATATGTTCTCATTGTGGAATTTCAGGCTACATTATTCATATATGTTACTGAATTCATGGTTTTCCACTAGGATTTAAACTCACTAAATCCAAGAGAGGCAATTCTTCTGCAAATTAAGTTATCTTAGATGTTCCTTCTTTACCTTTTACTTAAGAATAGTGCACTCAATTGTTGGCTCTTCTTCAACCCTCACCTCTGCCATCTTCAGCTTTGGTTGCTTCCACTGCTCCCACTAGTAGTTCTTCTTTAACCTCAATGTATATGATAGGTATGTCATGCCCCGAACTCGAAAATGGACCCCAGGGTGTGATTTATTAACCTAACATATCCCTGTATCATATAACATCCATGATACTACACAATATAAGGGTCTGACCCCGTAGGGTTCACGTATACCTTATCCATCATCACAAGCACGGTATATACACAGCGAAAAATTCAACCTAATACATTCATAAAACCATACCAGAGTCTACACAAAATAGGATCTAATTACCCAAAATACATAACATGCCCTAAGTGTCTACATAACCCAAAATGACAACCTGGCCAAGGATCAGTACTTACACAAGTACTTCTACACAACTAACCAACCACCACGCTCTTGAAACGCTAGGATGCTAGTATCGGCTACTCGAAGGACCTGAAAAACATTTGTATGATAAGGGTGAGACACCTCTCAGTAAGGGAAAAACATGTTATATCAGTGTGTGGCACATGAGTGTTATTTCAACAGTAAAACATAAACATTTTACAATTCTAGTATTTTCACAATACAATTCCAGTATACATCTCACCAAAACACCTAAGTCTAGTGTCGTCACACTCTTCGGTCGAAGCCAGCTACACGACATGGCGCCCCCGGTAACTTGGCGTAGCTTAAGCCTCACAGTGTTCAACCGGTGCAAACATGGTACAAACCCATACCCTTCGGTGACCAACAGGAATCATAGGTGGTATTGCACACCCTCGACCTCAAGCCGAATATCTGAGCCTACGGTAGTTAACCAACTTGGCTGCCTATGGTATTATTCTAATATGCCTCATATCTCAACCTTCGGTTGTTAACTGGCACGCTTCGATTGTCCTGGGCTTTCGATTTTATCCTGACTCGTCATTTTCACAAAACCTGGAACATTTTGGAACTCGCGCTCCTATATCTCATTTCAATTACTCATAGCCTACGGTAGTTAACCAGAACGCTTTTCCACAAAATATATAATTCAATATATATCAGCTCATTCCACACTTATTTGGGTAAACAAACAATCTCATATCAGATATTCTGAAAATACAATTTAAAATAATCAAAGGTATGGTCATCTCTATAGTACAGTTTAACAAAATATATAGTTTTCCAACAGAAATGGAGACGATACCCGAAACCCCCAATTTTTCCAAAAACTGTAAACCCAAAAATTCCATAATTTTATCTGATAGATTTTCCCAAATAAGTAACCAAAACATCCGTAATATCGTAAACCACAGTTTTACCGATTCATATTACAAATATAATAGATATAAACAGAAACCCCTTACCTTTCCCCAAAAACTAAAACACGAACTATATGGCTCCTAAACAATGAACCGAGTTCCCAAAACCTAAAAACCGAAGAACAATACTTCAATATAATTCCAACCACTACAGATCTACTGAACCGAAATCGAAATCATACCCTTACCTTGATTTTGGATCAAAACCCGAAAATCCTCGAAATGAAATTCCGATCTGCTATAACTGTATAGATTCTCCTCCTGATCCACGTGGTAATGTCGGATCGTTGATTCGACTAATAGATAGCCCGAATCTTACATAGAGAGAGAGAGAGAGAGAGAGAGAGTTGGTTCGAATTCTAGAGAGGGAGAGAGAGTTTTGGTTTCTTAGAAATGAAGCAAGTGATTTAGGTATTTATAAACCTTTGACCCGACCAGCCTTGTTGGCGAGACGGCGTCCTCGTCGATGAGCATAAGAAGGGAGTTCATCGACAACGGAGTTGGCCTCGTCAATGAGCCTGAGTTTTTAGAATTCCCAAAATCCCTTGGTATTCACTCGTCGACGAACCTCTGAATCTCGTCGCCGAGCTATAGAAGGGACTTCGTCAACTTGAGAAGAAACCTCGTTAACGTGTCCTGCTATTTTTCTCCTTTTAATTTCCCTTCTCTTTTCTTACTTATTTAATTCAAAATTCTCGGGTCGGGTTCTTACAACCTCCCCTCCTTACAAAAATTCATCCTCGAAATTTGCAATCTCTCACTAGCTAACTTGTCATAAACCCAAACGCACACCCAACTCTAGGAAAAGCCGACGACCACCCACATAGCAGCCCCATCCCAAATTTATTGCATACCCTCACTTATGGCGGAGGAATACCATGGTTACATACACAGGGTCTCAGGAGTTCACATTATCACAAAACCCTCCCAGAGACTAAGCACACATTAACATTATAAACAACAGATACATCACATACTTACCTAAACCATACCTGTAAACATTACTCCTCAAAACAAATGTCGATATTTTCAGCGTATTTTCCGTCTCCAATTCCTAAGAAGCCTTCTCAACCGCGTGATTTCGCCATAGTACTTTCACTAACGGTATCTCCTTGGTACGCAGCTTCTGAACTTTCTGGTCCAGAATCTGAACTGGTATCTCCTCATATGCCAAAGCATCCTCAATCTTTAAGGATTTGTAACTAATCACATGTGATGGATCTGGCACGTACCTTCTCAACATAGATACGTGGAATACATCGTGGATCCGAGAGAGCGCTGGGGGTAATGCAATCCTATAGGCTATCGGCCCCACTCGTTCAAGTACCTCAAATGGTTCGATATACTGTGGGCTCAACTTACCTTTCTTCTCGAACCTCATCACCCCTTTCATCAAAGCGATTCTCATAAATATCTTACCCCCCACCTCGAATTCCAACTCACGACATCACACATCCGCGTAACTCTTCTACCAACTCTAAGCTAATTTAATTCTATTCTTGATCACTCTGACCTTCTCAGAAGCCTATTGTAAGAGTTTGGGACCCAATATCTTCCGTTCACCAACCTCATCCCAGTACAGAGGATACTGACATCTCCGACCATACAATACTTCAAACGGTTCCATCCCAATACTAGCTTGGAAGCTATTGTTATAGGAGAACTTCACTAACGGTAGAAACTGAATCCAACTACCGCCGAAATCTAACACACAAGCTCGTAACATATCCTCCAAGATCTGTATCATCCTATCTGACTGTTCGTCAGTCTGGGGGTGGAACGTTGTACAGAAGGTAAGTTTCGTCCTCAGTGCTTCCTGTAAGCTCTTCCAGAACCAAGAAGTGAATCTTGGGTCTCGATATGAAATAATGGACACTGGTACCACATGCATTTTGACTATCTCCTGCACATATAGATCTGCTAGCCTACTCAAGGAGTAGCTAACCTTCATCGGTACAAAGTGAGCAGATTTAGTCAACCTGTCCACGATTATCCGGATTGCGTTCTGCCCGTGAAGTGCTGGTGGTAACCCGGTGACAAATTCCATGGAGATATGCTCCCATTTCCACTCTAGGATACTCAATGGCTGCAACGGCCCTGCCGACTTATGATGCTCAGCCTTTACCTGACACATCAGACATTGCTCCACAAATCGAGCAATCTCCCTTTTCATACCACTCCACCAGAAAGATTTGCGCAAATCCTGATACATCTTCGTGCTACCCGGATATACCGTATACATAAACGATGCGTCTCTTCTAGAATCATCCTTCTTATCCCCTCATCATTTGGAACACACAGTATGTTTCCAAACCCCAATACACCTCCCTCGGAGATGTTAAAATCTACAGCCAGCCCCTACTCCACCTTCTCTACAACCTCGACTAACTCCTCATCATTAGCCTACGCCGCTTTAACCCTCTCTAATAATGTCAGTTGGATCACCAAGCTAGTAATGAAGGCCTGATGATTACCATTTACCAATTCCACACCAAGGCTTTCAAGATCCTATCTGATATAATGCTGAGCTATCACTATCGGTACTGTTGCATACTCTGACTTCCGACTCAACGTATCAGCTACCACATTAGCTTTTCCCGGATGATAGCTAATGGTGCAATTGTAGTCCTTGATCAGTTCAAGCCACCTTCTCTGCCTCATGTTTAACTCCTTGTGCTTAAAAAAAGTATTTGAGGCTCTTGTGGTTTGTCAAGATCTCACACTGTTCACCGTACAGGTAGTGTCTCCAGATATTCAACGCATATACTACTGCCACCAACTCTAGATCATGCGTGGGGTAATTATTCTCGTACTTTTTGAGTTTCTGAGAAGCATAAGCAATTACTTTCCCCTATTGCATTAGCACACATCCCAAACCTTTCAGTGATGCGTCGCTGTAAATCACAAAACAACCATCCCCAGATGGGATGGTTAAAACCGGAGCAGTGACCGGTCAGTGTTTCAACTCCCTAGAAACTTTGCTTGCACTCGTTAGTCTAATCAAATCTCACATACTTCCTCGTCAACCGTTCAAAGGGCCAGATAACTTAGAGAATCCTTCCACGAACCGCCAGTAATACCCAGCCAGTCCTAGGAAACTCCGAACATCCTGCACACTCTTTGGTTTCACCCAGTCAACCACTGCTTCTATATTACCTAGATCAACTGAGATACCACCTCCCAACACAATATGGCCAAGAAATGCGACCTACTTCAACCAAAACTCACATTTCTTCAACTTGGCTTACAACTTATTTTCTCATAGTACCTGAAGCACCAACCTCAGATGGTTCTTATGCTCTTTCAAACTCTTAGAATATACCAAAATATTGTCGATGAATACCACTACGAACTGATCCAGGTACTCATGGAAAACCCTATTTATTAGGTCCATAAATACTGTCGGAACGTTAGTCAACCCAAATAGCATGACCAGAAACTCGTAGTGACCATATCTAGTTCAGAAAGCAATCTTCGCAACATCCTCAGTCCTAACTTTCACCCGATGATACCCTGACCGTAGATCGATCTTTGAAAATACCCGCATTACCTGTAGCTAGTCAAACAGATCATCTATATGGGGCAACGTGTATCAGTTCTTCACTATTACCTTGTTGATCTCACGGTAATCAATGCACATTCGCATTGACCCGTTCTTCTTCTTCACGAACAATACTAGAGCTACCCATGGCGAAACACTAGGTCTAATAAATCCCTTATCCAGTAGTTCCTATAACTGCTCCTTTAACTCTTTAAGTTCAGCTAGAGTCATCCGGTATAGAGCTTTAGAAATCGGTGCCTTGCCTAGCAGCAATTCAATAGCAAACTCCACCTCACAATTAGAAGGTAAACTGGGTAAGTCTTTTGGGAATACATCAAAAAATTCATTAACCACTCAGATATCTTCAAATTTCATATCATCCCGAGGTGGTTCCTTCACACAAGCTAGGTACCCCTGACAATCATCCAAGAGTAACCTTCTTGCCTGCATAACCAACAGAATTTGTGGCGTCGAACGCACACACGATCCTACGAACTCATATTCCTACCCCAGAGGAGGTCTGAACACCATCACTTTCCTACAACAGTCAATCACCGCAAAGCTGGAGGATAACCAATCCATCCCTAATATAACATTGAAACCGAACATGTCGTATACTACCAAACTCGTCGGTAGTGACATTCCCTAAATCACCACTAGGGAGTTCTCTAACATCTTCCTATAGATCACCACACTCCCATACGGTGTAGTCACAGACAACCCTTCATCTATCACTTGGGTTTCAGTCCCATATAGTTTTACAAAATTTGTAGATATAAAGGAGTGGGTTGCTCCTGAATCAAATAAAACAACAGCTTTATTTAAAAGCAGTAACATTGTACTTGTCATCACGTTGCTAGCGTGTTCTACATCTGTTGGAGTAAGCAAGTACACTCTCACCTGAGCTATGTTTCCCTGAGGCACCTGATTATTCCCCAGTTTTGACTCAGTGTAGACGTATCAGTCATCTTCGTACGACAGTCTTGGGCTTTGTGGCCCGTTTTGCCACAGTTGTAACAATTACCCCCAAATGGCTGGTATTCACCATCATGCCATTTGTGGCACTTGATACAATGCTCGCGAGGTTGATCTCCCTGTGGACCCCGCAGTTTTGCACCCTGGTGATTACCCGTACCATAGTTCCTCTTCTTCCACTGTCCCTGTCAATAACCAATCTGAGAACCAGAAGATACTAGTCTCTTCTTCTGTTCCTGCACCACCTCGTCCTCCTAGAGACTAGCCTCAATCACGGTGGCCTTATCCATCAGAACAGAAAACTCCTGAATTTGTAGCATTCCTACTAGCCTACAAATATCCTTTTTCAGATCCTTCTTGAACCTTTGAGTCTTCTCATACTCATTCGAGATCAAATATGACGCAAAGCAAGATAGCTCAATATATATGGCTGCGTATTTCTGCACGGTCAGTGGCCCCTGGGTCAGACTCGAGAGCTCGTCTACCTTCGCATCACGGTCGGAAGCTGGGAAGTATCTCTCGAAGAATACCTCCTCCCATGTCATCCTAGATGAATCGGCTCTCTACTCCTCAAGCAGACTCACAGCCATCCACCATCTCTCAACTTCTCCCTCCAGCTGAAATGTAGCATAGAAAACTTTATGCTCGTCGATGCAGTGCAGAACCTTCAGTATCTTTTATGTCTTCTACACCCAGTTCTCCACCATAATCGAGTCGGGCCCTCCAGTAAATGTAGGAGGATGCATGCGGGTGAACTTCTCAATGGTGCAACCCCCAGCTGTAGGTGGACGCTCCCGTCCCCTAACACTTCACCTGATCTCCCGCATAATCTTCCTGGTCAAACCCCAAGGCACAAAAGGAGATCCTTCACTTGCAGTCCCCTCTGAACTACTATCCCAACTGCTATCTTTGGGCTCCATACTAAAAATAGTTCAATTAACACAATCATTGCAGGATAATTATGTTAACTTCTAGACTCTCAAGTCCAGGTCCGCCCTACCACACAAATACAAAACCATCAATGATTTGTCGTGATTTTACTAAAATCATCATTCTAAGAAAAACACGGAACACTGTCAATGAATCCCTGTCCAGCTATAAGACAACCCTCGACCTACTCTACCCATTTCCTACATCCCATATTCTAGTATGTTCACAAAAGCATGTCTAACCAAGTCTACAAGACCTAACAACCTGGTTAGTTCTGATAGCAAGCTTTCAAGCCCCAAACTTGGAAATGGACCCCAGGGTGTGATTTAGTAACCTAACATGTCCTTGTATCATACAACATCAATGATACTACACAATATAAGGGTCCGACCCCGTAGGGTTCACGTATACCTTATCCATCATCACAAGCACGGTATATACACAGCGAAAAATTCAACCTAATACATTCATAAAATCATACCAGAGTCTATACAAAATAGGATCTAATTACCCAAAATACATAACATGCCCTGAGTGTCTACATAACCCAAAACTACAACTCGGCCAAGGATCAGTATTTACACAAGTACTTCTACACAGCTAACCAACCATCACGCTCCTAAAACGCTAGGACGCTAGTGTCGGCTACTCGAAGGACCTGAAAAACATTTGTATGTTAGGGGTGAGACACCTCTCAGTAAGGGAAAAACATGTTATATCAGTGTGTGGCACATGAGTGTTATTTCAACAGTAAAAACATAAACATTTCACAATTCCAGTATTTTCACAATACAGTTCCAATATACATCTCACCAAAACACCTAAGTCTAGTGTCGTCACACTCTTCGACCGAAGCCAGCTGCACGACATGGCGCCCCTAGTAACTTGGCGTAGCCTAAGCCCCATAGCGTTCAACCGGTGCAAACATGGTACAAACTCATGCCCTTCGGTGACCAACCAAAATCATAGGTGGTATTGCACACCCTCGGCCTCAAGCCGAATATCTGAGCCTACGGTAGTTAATCGACTCGGCTACCTATGGTATTATTCTGGCATGCCTCATATCTCAATCTTCGATTGTTAACCGGCATGCTTCGATTGTCCTAGGCCTTCAGTTTTATACTGACTCATCATTTTCACAAAACCTAGAATATTTTGGAACTCGCGTTCCTATATCTCATTTCAATTACTCACAGCCTACGATAGTTAACCGGCACGCTTTTTAACAAAACATATCATTCAATATATATCAACTCATTCCACACTTATTTGGGTAAACAAACAATCTCATATCAGATATTCCGAATATACAATTTAAAATAATCAAAGGTACGGTTACTCTATAGTACAATTTTACCAAATATATAGTTTTCCAACAGAAACGGAAATGATACCCGAACCACCCAATTTTCCCATAAATTGTAAACCCGAAAATCTCATAATTTCACCCGTTAGATTTTTCCAAATAATTAACCAAAACATCTGTGATATCCGAACCACAGTTTTACCAATTTAGATTACAAAAATAACTGATATAAATAGAAACCCTTTACCTTTCCCCTGAAATGCAAACTATACGGCTCCTAAACAGCGAACCGAGTTCCCAAAACCTAAAAATTGAAGAACAATACTTCAATATAATTCCAACCACTACAGATCTACCGAACCAAAACCGAAATCAAACCCTTACCTCGATTTTGGATCAAAACCCAAAAATCCTCGAAATGAAATTCTGATATACTATAACCGTAGAGATTCTCCTCCTGATCCACGTGGTAACTTCGGATCGTTGATTCGGGTAATAGATAGCCCGAATCTTAGAGAGAGAGAGAGAGAGAGAGAGAGAGTTTTGGTTTCTTAGCAATGAAGCAAGTGATTTAGATATTTATAAACCTTTGACCCGGCTAGTCTCATCGACGTGATGGCATTCTCGTTGATGAGCATAAGAAGGGAGTTCGTTTACGACGGAGTTAGCCTCATCAACGAGCCTGAGATTTCAAAATTCCCAAAATCCCTCAATATTCACTAGTCGACGAACCTCTGAATCTCATCGCCGAGCTATAAAAAGGACTTCGTCGACGAGAGAAGGAGCCTCGTCGACAAGCCTTGTTATTTTTTTCCTTTTAATTTCCCTTCTCTTTTCTTACTTATTTAATTCAAAATTCTTGGGTCGGGTTCTTACGGGTATATCTTCCAATTGTTCTTCTTCTTTGTCTTCTTCCACTTCTTGGAACATAAACATGGGTGCAACTGGCCATATGGTTAGTGATGTTCAATTTTTTTAACTTCCATTACTTCTTCGGCTCAATGTTTTTTTAATTTGCCAAATGGCACTCATGTTTTTGTGACTCATATTGGAACTGTTTATCTTTCATCTTCTTTAATTTTACATGATGTTCTTTGCATTCCTTCTTTCAAATTCAATCTTACTTCTTCTAGTAAACTATCATCCTCACTAGCATGTTGTCTCGTTTTTTCTTCATCTTTTTATTTCATTTAGGACCTACGACTGTGGAGGACGATTGGACTGGGCCGACTATCTAATAGCCTCTATTATCTGCTTCCTTTCTCAAATGGAAGTCGTTCTACTACATCTATTGTCAATTCTTCTTCTTCAAATAATGTACACCGGTTGTTTGATCTTTGGCATCAATGACTGGGTCATCTCTTTTATGATCGATTACATTTGCTACGAGATTGTATTTCTTTTTCTACTTCAAATAATCATGATTCTTGTAATGTTTGTCCACTTGCAAAACAACATAAACTTCCATTTCAATATAGTCAATCTGTGTCCATTTTTATTTTTCAATTGATTCGTGCGGACATTTGGGGTCCATTTGAAACTCCTTCATTACAAGGTTTTCACTATTTTCTATCTATCATAGATGATTATTCCTGATGCACATGGATTTTTCTTATGAAATCTAAATCTAAAACTCATATGTTACTTTATTCATTTTTTGCTTTAGTTAATAATCAATTTCAGAGCACTGTTAAGATCATTAGAACTGATAATGGTCCTGAATTTAATATATCTAATTTCTATCACTCAAATGGTATTATCCATCAAAAATCATGTGTTGCTACTCCTCAACAGAACTCAGTTATGGAGAGAATACACCAACATTTGCTTAATGGTAGGGGCAATTCGTTTTCAAGCTCATCTGCCATTATATTTTTGGTCTGACTGTATTTTAGCAATTTCCTATGTTATAAATCACACACTTACCCCTCTCTTATCAAATAAAACTCCTTATGAATTTTTATTTGGTAAACCTCCTTCTCATTCTCACATGAGAGTTATAGGTGCACTTTGCTTTGCTTCTACTCTTCCTTTCAATCGTCATAAATTTGATGCTCGTTCTCTTCGTTGTATATTTCTTGGTTATTCTTTCGGCATCAAAGGTTACAAACTATTTGATTTACAAGCCCATCAAATATTTGTTTCTCGCGACATTATTTTCCATGAAGATGAGTTTCCTTTTGCTTCTTTGCCTTCTGATTTTCTTACAAAACCATCGATTATTGATGTTGTTTTGCCCACTCCTCCAACAGATGCTTCTTTTGGTATTCCTATTTTTTCATCAAACACTCCACCTTCTTCAAACAGTTTGCCTTCATCTTCCCCTACCTTGCCTGATCTTTTTTCTAACTTTAATTCTCTTCCTCTTCAACATTCAACATGCCTAAGACAACCACCTTCTTATCTTCGTGACTACCATTGTTCTCTGGCCATCAATTTTAACTCAATCCTTTCTCCTCTACATAGCTCAGACCAACCATCCTCAGGTAACCCGTACTCTTTATCTTCTGTTTTATCATATTGTAATCTTTCTTCAGCATATCGTTCTTTTGTATTGAATGTTTCTATTCACACTAAACCTCAATATTATCATCAAGCTCTTCAATTTGACGAATGACGTGATGCCATGGCTGCAAAGATACGTGCACTTGAGGAAAACCAAACCCTGTCACTCACTTCATTACCTCCTGGTCACAAACCCAGTGGCTGCAAGTGGGTATATCATATTAAATACAATTCAAATGGTTCTATTGAACGATTTAAGGCTCGGTTAGTTGCGAGAGGCTACACTCAACAAGATGGAATCAATTATTTTGACATATTCTGTCCGATTTCTAAACGGGTTTTTGTACATTGTCTTTTAGCTATTGCTGCAGCCAAAAATTGGTTTGTTCATCAGTTAGATGTAAAAAACGCCTTCTTACATGGTGATTTATCAGAGGAAGTCTATATGAAACTTCCTCCTAGTTATGGGACTAAGGGGGCACCTAATTTGGTTTGTAGACTTCATAAAAGTCTTTATGGTTTGAAGCAGGCCTCACAACAATGGTTTTCTAAGCTTGCTTCTACTTTACTTGCTTATGAATTTTATCAGTCTAAGTATAATTCATGTTTTTTTATTAAGACTTCTTCTTTGGTTTTTATTGCCCTTCTGGTATACGTCGATAATATTATAATTTCCAGTTCTAGTATTGATTCTATCACTACCATTAAACAGTTTCTTCACTCAGCGTTTAAGATCAAGGATCTTGGTTGCTTAAGATATTTTTTGGGGCTTGAAGTTGCTTATTCCTCCAAGTTATTTTTTCTATGCCCTCATAAGTATGCTTTGGATATTCTGAGGGTGATCTGCTTTCGGATCCTTTACGATATCGACATCTTGTTGGTAGATTGTTGTATCTTACAATTACTAGACCTGACATTGCTTCCTCTGTTCAAATACTTACTCAATTCATGGATACCCCATAGTTATCTCATCTTCATACTGCTCATTGTGTGCTTAGGTATCTTAAATCCTCTCTTGGACAGTGTCTTTTCTTTCCTACTCATTCATCCCTCAAACTCACTAGTTTTACTTATTCATACTCGGCCAGTTGTCTTGATTCTCACCGATCTGTTACTGGTTTTTGTATCTTCATTGGTAACTAACTTGTCTCCTAGTGATCTAAGAAACAAACTACTATCTCTCGGCCTTTTGCTGAGGCTGAATCCCATGCTATGGCAACTACTACTTTCGAATTAACTTGGCTTGTCACCTTGCTCAATGATCTTGGTATTTCAGTGTCTTTTCCAATTTCATTATTCTGTGATAATCAAGCCACAATGCACATCGTATCTAACCCTATTTTTCATGAGAGGACAAAACATATAGACACTAATTGCCACTGGGTTCGAGACAAAGTTCAAGTTGGGTTTCCGCATCTTCTTCATGTTTCCACTCATCACCAATTAGCAGATATCCTTACAAAGGCATTAGGGTATGATGCACTTTATCATATTTTGCACAAGATGGGTGTATTGAATCTTTATTCACCACCACCATCTTGAGGGGGCATATTAGCAGCCAGCTCACAGCAACAACAGCAATTAGTTACATTATTTGTTAACTGCAGCAGCATATTTCAGTTAGCACAACAGAAGCATCTTTCTAGTTGCAGCATTTCAATTAGCACAGCAGCTGCATATTTCATTTGGCACAGCAGCCAGCATCAAAGCATTCCAGTTAGCACAGCATCAACATTACAGTTGTAGCTCAATTATTGAGTTGTTAATTTAATTCTTCAGTTGTTAATTATGTTATTGAGTTGTTGTATTCTTCAGTTATTAATATTGTTATTGAGTTGTTGTATATATACCCTTGTAAGCTTCTCTTTGAATGTCGAAGAAGATTGGAATACTTTCATACATTTGATAATTTTTAGTCTTAGTGACTACGCCATCATTATTTAAAGTGTTTTGATGATATTAACCTATATATGGTTTCTAGTGTTTTCCTATCTTTACAGATCATATTTAGTACAGGTACTCGTACATGAAGTACTGGATCGAAGGCAAAGATCGAACTGAGTAGATGTCAAGAAGAAAAGATCAAATGGACATGTACTCTGAAGGACCCAAGCATGACCAAAGGAAGCTTAATGTCATCTTATATGTATTTGGGGAGTATTTGAGGTAGTCTATGTTGTAATTCTTGCGGGTGTGTTTCTTGCATGATTTCTGAGCAAGAGTTTAGCATTGCATATGCATACTAGGACACTTGAGTTTATAGGATTACATTAAAGTCACAAACTCACATTCATGGTTTTCAAAGTTAAATTCAAAGAGTTTTTCAAAAACAATCCTAAACTCAAAATATGTTTTCAAAGGGACAAGATTTTAACATCCTAGTTTTAAGAACATTTTTATACTTGGTCCTGGTTTTGTCAAAGCATGGTTAATGTCCTAAAGTTTTAAGAAAGTTAAGTATATTTTTGTAAAAAGGAAATTCTAAGTATATAAAATATCAAATGATCTTTCAGTTATGTTTTCATAAATCAAGATATCTTATATTTGAGGAAAAGCTCACTTGGATAAGTTTTAATTATCATTAGACTTTATATATTTTATATACTTTTGTTCAAGAATGTTTTAAGTGATTAAAAGGCTTTTTGGTTGGGTTTAAAACCTCAATTATGCACTTATCAAATTTCCTGAACACCTTTCGGTATTTTGGGCATAACTTAGACTAGAAAAATCCAAAAAGGGCGATCTTGGTATCTATGGAAAGCTAAAAAAAAATCTCACAACATTCTTCTTGATGACTTTGACGATTCACGTGGGATTTCCGCCCCAACGGCTATAAATGATTAGTTTGCATAGTTTTTTATTGTTTTAAATGCCCAATGGCCATACAAACGGCTACTAGCCCATTTTCTCCTATAAATACAAATCCAATGACTTGTTTTATGATTGATTTTAATAGTTATACATTATTCCTAAGCACACTTCATTTTTGTTCATATTCCAAGTGCTCAACTTCTCTCTTGCTCTATATAATCTTTGTGTTGATTCATTACTTTGAGAGAGTTGTGTGAGGTTTTGTATTGTATTAAATATCTGCTCATTCAATGACCATTTGCTTTGTATTGTTCTCATCCTCTTGTTGTAAATGGATTGGTTCCCGTCATAAGGTTCTTGTTGAATCGGATTGCAAGGGTTCTTGGTGAACCTTGTGGCTCTTGGTGAGCAAAGTGTAAAGGCTTCTCTGCCTGTAAAGGAGGTTCATAGTGGATTGAGGAATCCTTGAGTTGGTCTCAAGACGTGGGCATAGGCTTGGTGTCGAATCATGTTAAAACGACGGTGTTAAGTTTTTCCTCCCTTCTCTTTTATTTATTGTCTTGTGCATGATTTATATTTTGTATATTATGATATAAATGCTTGTCATCTTGCCAAGACTAATGTTTTGTAGAGAGAAATTTTTAATACGCAAAAAGAGTCAATCACCCCCCCTCTAACTCTACATTGTATATCCGCTGCGGGACACACGTATATACTCTCGGGCTACAATGTTTAACAAGTGGCATCAGAGCCAGATGCTTGCATTTAACGGTGTAAAATCTAGAGCGTAAAGATCAAATGGAGTATTTGGTGAGTACCTCCTCCCAAGGACAATACGTGGCAAGACCGCCATTGCTCAACGGTTCAAACTACCCAGCTTAGAAAAACAGAATGACTACCTTCATCAAAGCACACGATTTCAAGATGTGGTGGGTCATCTCAAATGGAGATTATGAATTCGAAAATGCCAAAGGTAAACCAAAACAACCTAAGGAGTTTTTGGAAACCAAACTAAGGTTAGTTGAGCTTAACTTTCAAACCAAAAACTTTCTTTATTATGCTTTAAGTGATGATGAATACAATCATGTTTGTTGTTGTGATACTGGTAAAGAAATATGAGAAAAACTTGAAGTCACATATGAAGGTACTTCACAAGTTAAGAAGTCCAAAATTTACATGTTAGTCAATGAGTATGAAATGTTTAAAATGGATGAGGGAGAATTTGTAACGACCTACCTAATTTAACATATATTTTTTTCCACATAAAGCTAATATTAATAATTTTAACATCCAACTAAACTGTCACAATCATGATCAACTTGGACCCATGGGTACCAGGGATAAACCTGTCTTACAATTCTGATACCTAAGCAGCTGAAAACATAAAATCACATACATGTCATAAAACACCAGAAACCATACCAGAGTTCTACTAAATCTATTATATATATACAGTCATCCACAAAAAGACCAAAAGTATTCCTAGGGTCTCAATCCAAAAATCCATCTAACCCTAGCTCAACCACTTACCCTACAGACAGGGTAGCTCAGTCCACTTCAACTGTTGTAGGGCTCTATCCGCCCTCCTACCTGGATTTCCTGAAATGTTTGTAATATTGAGGTAAGACACCTCTTAGTAAGGGAGACAAATTAATATCAGTGTGTAGCAACATTGGTATTTTTCGTAATATACTTATAAACAATACATAATTCATAACATGTATAAACAGTTGTATCATATTTGAATAAAACATGCTTTAACATAACATAGTTTAACATACTAAATTCTTGTACTGAAAAATCATCTTATATAAACATATCATACTTAAATTATTACCCAGGATAGATAGATAGTTAGCTATCGTCATGTCTTACCCCCCACATGACAGGGTTATGCAGCTCAAAGTCTGGATCTAGCAATGGCTGGCCAACCATGCTAAGTTAATATCGGTTATAGTATAAGTACGATGGGCCTGTTCCACCTGTGCCGGACTACCAGGTTGACTATGACACTCCCACAAAGCCACATCGACTGCCATCTCCAACACTCTATATAAGATGTGTGGTAGCATTAACATAAACATAAACGTAAACATACAACTATGGTACCGTACTTCGTGAAACTAAATTAATTTATCCTGGTTGTGATAACATATAATACATTTCTAGATATTGAACATAACAGTTTCATATTTCAGGGTAAACATAACATAAACATATTTCATAATTTCTTACATATCATACATAATCACGGCGTCAACGTCGGCATAATTCATAACGTAAAATTCATGGCTTTACGCCGATATAATTCATAACGTAATAATCATAAATTCTTACACTATTTATCATAATTCTTAAAACCATAGGTCCGGTATTATTTTTAGGGTTTTCCTGAAACTGTTTTAACATACTTATCTTGGAAAATCTATAATATTTCAATATAACATAAATTTCATGGAAATATTATACTCATGTCACACAAATGTTCATAGCCTTATAAACTCATAATTTATCCTGAAATCATATTTTCATATAAAATGTGTTAAAATCATTTCTCTATTCAATAGCAGTATTCCCAAACATAATCATATATCATACAAATTTTCCTGAAAATAAATGTTGTTTAATTCATAATAATTTTATGAAAAATACTAACTTAATTTATCCACTTACCTAACTTACTGAGAAGCCCACAAAATATTCCAAACTTACACCCGTTTGTTCCCCAGCTCAACACCCTAAAATTACATTTTTCTCAACAAAACTTCAATATTATTCTACCTAAAGCATTTTCCTCAGTTCAGAAATACTAAATACTCTATAAAACTCAAAAATAACCAACTTACCCAGATTTTGGGATGGTGCCCAAGTTGGTTAACCAACAATCTACTCCAGCAGATGACTTGAAGAGAATCTTCCCAGGAGTAACGTGGTGGCTTCTGATGGTCGAACCGGTGAAAATCGAAGCTAGAAATTTAGAGAGAAGGAGAGAGGAACGGGTTTAGAGAGAGAGAGAGAGAGAGAAGGATTTTGCATGCAAATCTCACTGAAAACACAAATTTTGCATATTTATAAAGGCAGCTTCGTCAATGAGACATGTCACCTTGTCGACGAGTCCAAGAAGGAATTTCGTCGACGAACTCCTAACCTTCGTCGACAAATTTCAAGCTCTGTTATAACCTTTCTCGGTATTTTCTCGTCGACGAGACACGTTGCTTCGTCGACAAAATAAAGGAGGTGGTTCGTCAACAAAGAGAACAAATTCGTCGACAAACCTTACTTAATCTCCTTTAAATTTATCCTTCTTCTCAATTATTTAATTATTAAAATTTTCGAGTCTTTACAGAATCCATCACATTCATGTTCACTCGATTCACACACATATCAAATGAACTAAAAGTAGAACTTATTCTATGGAGGATAATGTTCAAAAAGTTTTCTGATCTTTACCTGAGTCATGGCATGCAAAATCCATTGCCATTGAGGAGGCAAAGGATTTAACCAAAGTCACTGTAGTGACCCGAAAAATTTTGCTTAAATTTCTCTGATACCACTTGTAATAATCTGAATATTTCATATTATAATAATCACTGAAATAGACAGCGGAATACCTTAAATGCAAATTACCAGAGTACTAGGAATACTTTAAATGCAAATTACCAGAGTACTAAACTATCCCAATATAATAATAGCAATCTCATTATCACAATAAAGATCTGAACTCATTAAAATATAAATAAAATAATATAATTCTAAACACGACCTTCTATCCTACCTGCGCTTCACTGCGCTACTCTGATCACTCTTATACTCCACATGGCATCTGAAAAATATTGGATAATCATGGGATGAGACACCTCTCAGTAAAACAAAATAAATTATTATCAGTGTATGGCAACATAAGTTTTAGTGTATTAAAAACACATCCATTAAATAATTAACTTTAACTAGAGAAATCATGTAAAATTGTACTCACACATGTTTTTGAGAAAAGTATGTATTATCAAATATATATATATATATATATATATTTGATAATAGATACTTTTCTCAAAAACATGCTTTGACTTTATAAATTTCTCTGTGTTCATAAATCAACATATATAATCATGAAGAACCTCCCAGAATGGACAATCATATAACCATCATGTAATAACCCCACATGATCGGGTTGTGCGGCACGAAGATTGAACTTAGCATTGACTGGCCTACCAAGTTAAGTCAAACTATACGCGTCTGTAAGTACGATTGACCTATCCAGCCTGGTCTGGACTGCTAGGGGGTACTCTACACTCCTCTGGGCTTAATCAACTATCTAATGACCAACACTCTTGCTATAGTGTGGTTGCACTAACATATCATACTAGCAACGGTACCATGCTCTGAACATAATTAGTCCATCAGGGTTCTTATTTTCATAAGTCTGTATAAAATATGGCATGTTCATGATTCTATATAAAACTATCATACCATGATTCTGAATAGTACTGTCATATCATGAATCTGAATAATACTATCATATCATAAATCTGAATAATACTGTCATATTATAAATCTGAATAATACTGTCATATTTCATATCATAACTCTGTATAAATCTGTCATATATACTTTGATGTATATTTTCATAAAATATTCTAACATGTTTACTTATGCAGAAATATATTCATTACTCATGCCACACAATTTGAGTGATAATTCATAATATAATATCTGCCCAGGAAAAATATTTTTTTACTAAAAATAGGGGTATGATTAATTTCACCTATTTAATTTAATTCCATTATATTCCAAGAAAACCCGATATCCTCAAATCCCCGCAGTTTAATTTAATTCCAAATTATTCCTGAGAGTCCAATAAAATCAAATCCCTACAGTTTAACTTAATTCCAAAATATTACCAAAAATATAATATAATCAAATCCCTACAATTTAATTTAACTTAAGCATATTTTTAAAATAAAATCTAAACATAGATATAATGAATTTCACATGCTCAATTAAATTGGGCATATTTTAATTAACATGAGTCTAATTAAATTCACGTACTCAAATTTAATCAAGAATATTTTAAAATGAACCTGACGTAATCTATTCCCTTACCTTAGCTCTGGAGTAGTACCTACGACGTCCCAACGACAAATACACTCTAGTTAAAATGTTCAAGAGCAAAATTGGGACCCGGATATGGTGTTCGTTTTTCGATTTGTCTTACAGACGGAGAGAAAATCTAGAAAGGGATAGTGAGAGTTTGAGGAGAGAGAGAGATAGGGAAATTCAGTTCTAGGGGGTCTTCAAATCAATTATCTCGTAAAGCTTCTTCCTGAAGCTTCAGGTTAAGTAACCTATATATATATATAATAATATTTTATTATATTATTATATTATTTTATATAATTTAATTATTCATAATAATTATATATTTTATTTATTAATTTATTTATTTTAAAGATCACTACATCCTCCCCTCTTTATAAAAATTTCTTCCTCGAAATTTACTAACTTACACTTATCACAACCTCCTCTGGGAATCACTAAAATGTTTACCCGACTTTAGGAAGAGCCGGCGGCCACCCACATAGCGGCCCCATCCCAAATTTATTGCTAACCCTCACTTATGGCGAAAGAATATCGTGGTTACAGCAAAGGTTTCTAGGTGATTACAAATAGAAAAACAAAACTCTCCTCTTAACCATTCATACTTTAAAACCAAAAACAGAAAGGTTACAATTGAACAAATTAACTATACAACCTTCACTAACCAAATATTTACTTGAACCATCACAATTATCTGATTAATACTAGGCCTTGCTAAAAAGGTGTGGGTACCTCTGGCATATTTCCTCCTTTAGTTCCCATGAAGCTTCCTCAACTGCATGATTACGTCATAGTACTTTCACCAATGGGATTTTCTTGGTGCGTAGTTCTTGCTCTTTCTGGTCTAGGATCTGAACCGACACCTCTTCATATGATAAGGTATCTCCAAGTTCTAGCAACTCATACTTTATCACATGCAATGGTTTTGGAATGTACGTTTTCAACATAGATACATGAAACACGTCATAGATCTTAGACAGTACTGGGGGTAATGCTAACCTGTAGGCAACTGGACCAGTTCTTTCTAGTATTTCGAACGACCCAATATACTTAGGGCTTAGGTTACCCTTCTTCTCAAATCTCATAACTGTCTTCATTGGTGCAATTCTCAAGAATACATTATTTCCTACACCATACTCCAATTTCTGTCGGCGGGTATCTGCATAACTTTTCTTTTGACTCCGAGCTGTTTTAATTCTTTCCTAAATAAGTCTGATTTTCTAAGAAGTCTGCTATACAATTTCTAGACCCAAAATTTGCCTTTCACCAACTTCATCCCAATATAGTGGAGTTTGGCACCTCTGACCATATAATGCTTCATATGGTGTCATCCCAATATTGGTATGATAGCTATTATTATAAGCAAATTCTACCAGTGATAGATACTGAATCCGATTCCCCCAAAAATCCAGCACACAAGCCTGCAACATATCCTCCAATGTCTGAATTGTCCTTTCTAACTATCCATCAGTCTGGAGGTGAAATGTCATGCTAAATGCCAGCTGGGATCCCAAGACCCTCTGTAAGCTCTTGCAGAATTGGGATGTGAACCGTGGGTCCCGATTTAATACTATGGACACTGGCATGCCATGAAGTCTAACTATCTCCTAAATATACAATTATGTCAACCTATTCATAGAGTAGTTAATTCTGATTGGAAGGAAGTGGGCAGTTTTTGTCATACGGTCTACTACTACCCAAATAGCATTTTACCCATACCACATGTAATGCTCTGAACCCGCCAAGTGGGGCCCAGGGTGTTATAAGACCATCTATGCGTCTATGATACCATTCACGCATCAGAACTAAATAAACAACCTCAAATAAAATACTAGAGTACTATATTTACATATGCAAACCCATAAAAAGGTACAACCATATTCTCCATATTACATAACCAGGACAAAATAATTAAATACAGAACTATACACATATTCGTTCTTTTAACTACTCACCAAACTAATCCTGCCCTGGAGCTTCCTAAGCTCGATCACCTGGAGGACCTAAAAAGATTGATAATTCGTCAGGGTGAGACACCTCTTAGCAAGGAAGAAAAAGTTATAAACAGTGTATGGTAGAAAGTTTAATACATACCGAAAAATAATTATCTGATAATCGATAACATAGAAGCTGAGAAATCACATCATTAATAGCAACACAGGTATCTGATATCATACACACACATTCATAATTATTTTTACTGATAATTCCTGAGAATAGGGAAGATCACTTGCTCATACAAGTTATAACACCCCAACCAGGGTCTGTTAGGGAGCACTGCGTCTCTCCCCCTCCACCTATACTAGATAATAGTGGGCGGGCCTTATCGGACTAATGACTAGCCCCATAGACCAACACATGTCTTTTCCAGTGTGTTTTTTCCTCACTCACACACTTCTTGAGAAAACTTCCCAGAAGGTCACCCATCCCAAGATTACTCCAAGCCAAGTACACTTAATCGTGGAGTTCTTATGAGAAGGCTCCCGAAAAGAAAGGTGCACCTTGTTGATATAGGTAGTAACATCTAATCCTTTTAAACCTTTCTTCCAATGGGTATCACATTCTCCCCTACTTACATAACGCAACATCCTCGATGCGAACCCACATTTCTAAACCCAGACGATGTGAATCTCATCACACTTTCGGTTAGGTAATTGCTCTGATATCATTTTATAACACCCCAACCTAGGTCTGCCAAGGAGCACTGCGTCTCTCCTCCTCCACCTAGACCAGACAATAGGGGGCGGGCCTTATCAAACTAATGACTGACCCCATAGACCAACACGTATCCTTTTCTGTGTGTTTTGTCCTCACTCACACACTTCCGAAAAAAACTTCTCAGAAGGTCACCCATCCCAAGATTACTCCAAGTCAAGCACACTTAACTGTGGAGTTCTTATAAGAAGTCTAAGAACCTGAACCGTAGTATATGGATTTGATATTTGAAAAAAGGGTAAAAAGGTAATTATGCAGACTTCGTCGACGAGGCCATCATTCGTCGACGAATGTTGAAGGCCCCTTGTCGACGACATTCAGAGGCTCGTCAACGAGGGAATGCCGAGAGGTTCGCAGAAATTGGAAATATCCAGCTCTTCGAAAAAGGTAATGGCAGACTCGTCGACGAGGATGCCAATTCGTTGACGAATCCACCCGAGTGAAAGGCATTTAAAGGATATTTTGGGGTTGCTTCTTGGCTAAGATTTAAAAATCCTCTCCCTCTCTCTCTAGAACTCGAAACTCTTTCTCTCTCTCTCTAGAACTCGAAACTCTGTCTCTCTCTCCTCGATTTCTTTGCGATTCGTTGTCTGATTCGTAAATCCAATGTTACTGCAAGGATCAGGGAAGGATTCTCTACATTTCTAGCGAATCAGAATCTCGTTTTGACCGATTTCGGGTTTTGGGCTAAAATCGAGGTAAGACTCGGTTTTCGTTTGTGATTCAGTATATGTGTAGTAGTATGAATTGTAAGTATGTGTTGTACTGTGGTTTGTAGGTTTTGAAGTCTCGGTTCGTAGTTTTGGGGACCGTAGAGTTCGTAGTTGGAATTCGGGTTAATGTAAGGGGATTCTATTTATATCAGTTTATTTTCGAAATCGGGATCAGTAAGCTTATAGGCTGCAATCGTATGTATGTTTTGGCTACTTATTTGGGGAAAGGGATTTTTGGGTTACAATTTTTGAGAAAATTTGGGGATTTCGGGTATCATCTCTACATTGTTTGGAAAACTGTTGGTTATGTTGTAACTATACTATTGAGGTGACCATAATCCATATTTGCATAAACTGTATACTTGAATTTGTAAACGATATGATTTTCCGTAAACCAAATAGGTGTGGTATGTATGGTTGTATGTAATTGTTCCAGATACTTTGTAAAACAACTATGTGGCGGCTAATTATCGTACGCTACGCCATGTACCGGTTAACTACTATTGGGCCTCGGTCGTCGCAGCGTAGTTGCGTATGTAGCAATGTAATCGTTGTGAGACTTAGGTGACCTTGTGTAGTTGCATGTAAAGCAATGTAATCACTTTGGGCCTCGGTCGTCATAGCGTAGTTGCGTATGTAGCAATGTAATCGCTGTGAGACTTAGGTGATCTTGTGTAGTTACGTATGGAGCAATGTAATCATTGTAGGCCTTGGTCGTCGTAGCGTAGTTGTGTATGTAGCAATGTAATCGCTGTGAGGCTTAGGTTACCTTTGTGTAGTTGCGTACTAGTGTGACGACACTGACCGTATGTTTTGGGTATCGTATGTAGTGGAATGCATTTGTGGAAATACTGGAATTGTATGGAATGGTATGAAAATGTTTTCGAACTGTATTGTATTGTATAGTGTTATGTTTGTGTAAAATAACACTAGTGTGCCACACACTGATACAACCTGCTTTCTTCCTTACTAAGAGGTGTCTCACCCCAAATATGCGTACAATGTTTTTTTTTCAGGTCCTTCTCGTAGCCGCAATTAGCATCCTAGCGTCTGGAAGCAGGGGTGTCGTTAGCTACTGCTAGTACCTGTTAGGTACGAGTTTTGGTATCCAGGTTGTCGGGATGGTTTTGTAGACACTTGGGATATATCTTGTATGGATTTGTATGTGTATGTGTATAGGGCATCTGTGTACCCCACGAGGTCGGACCCTTTTATTGTATCGTATCATGTATGTTTTGAATTGATACAGAGACAAGTTAGGTTACGATATTCACTTCCGGGACCCACGTGTGGGTTCGGGGCGTGACAGTTTGGTATTGAAGCTAACCAGGTTACTAGGTCTTGTAGACTTAGTTAAGAGTATTGATGTGTACATACCAGAGTATAGGATGTAGGAAATGGATAGTGTTGGTTGAGGGTTGTTCTATTGCTGGATCGGGATTTGTCAGCAGTATTCCATGTTTTTTTTGGGATGATGATTCTAATAAAGGCAGGGCAGACCATTGATGGATTCGTGTCAGTGTGACGGGATAGGCTTAGACCTGTGAGAGTAATAATTGACATGACTAGGTTTATGATTGTGTTAACTGTATACGATATAGGAATTCTAACTGATTCCTATTCTGTTTTCAGAATGGAGCCTAAGGATAATAACTTGGAGAGTGGCTCCGAGGAGAAGGCGAGCGATGAGTCTCCTTCTGTGTCTCACGGTTTAGTGAGACAGGTTACTCAAGAAATTGGACGGAGGGTTAGGAGACGCGAGAGCTCTCCTACTGATGCAGGATGTGCCATCGAGAGGTTCACATGCATGCACCCTCCGACATTTACGGGAGGACCTGATCCGATAATGGCGGAGGACTGGGTCGAGAAGATAGAGAGAATTTTGAAAGTCCTCCACTGCATTAAGAAGCAGAAGGTCTTGTACGCTACCTTTCAGCTGACTAGGGAGGCAAGGCGATGGTGGACGGCGGTGAGTCTGCTTGAGAGGCAGAGAGCTGGTCCATTTGGTATGACATGGGGCCGCTTCAAGGAGGTATTTTTTGAGAGATACTTTCTGGTCTCCACTCAGGATGCGAAGGCTGATGAGTTTTTGGGCCTAACGCAAGGAACTTTGACAATGCAAAGGTATGCTGCCTGATTTATCGAGTTATCTCGATTTGCGTCGTACTTGGTTCTGAATAAGCACGAGAAGGTTCGAAAGTTTCGAGAGGGGTTTGAGGAAACATCCACCGTATTGTGGGGATGCTGCAGATCCATGAGTTCTCTGTCGTGGTGGATAAAGCCACCATAGTGGAGACCGACCTTCGAGGAGATGAAGGAGTGCAGGATCAGGGAAAGAGGCCAGTATCTTCTGGTCCTCAGAGCGGTCCTCGGCAGGGATAGTGGAAAAAGAAGAAGAGCTATAGTTCCGGATATCAGTAGAACACCGAGCGACATAGTTATCAAGGGGATCCATTCCCCGCACCGTGTGCCAAGTGCCGAAAAAGGCACGACGGCGAATGTCAACCATTCTAGGGAAACTGCTACAATTGTAGCAAGCTGGGCCACAGGTCACAGAGCTGTCAGGCACCGAGGAGAGATATGCCTGCACAGAGCCAGAACCGCAGGAGTAATCAAATACCTCGGGGGAACTACCAGGCAACCATGGCTCCAATAAGGGTATATTCACTAACTCCAGTAGATGCGGAACACGCTAGGAACGTGGTGACAGGTACCATGTTATTGCTTTCGAATAGAGCTGCTGTTTTATTTGATTCAAGGGCAACCCATTCGTTCATATCTGCTAGTTTTGTGAAGTTGTGTGGAATTCAAACTTGTATGATGAATGAGATGTTTTCTGTGACTACGCCAACTGGGAGTGTAACGATCTGTAGTAAGTTATTGGATGACTGCCCAGTGGAGATCCAGGGGAGGCTGCTGTAGCGCCCCGAACCCTCTAACCCGGGTCCGACGCGTTATACCTGATAAAATCCCTGATAATCCATAATCCATAATATACGCAGCGGAATACATAACCATAGTCTCCACATAATATAATACCAGAATTTACTAATTCTAACTACCAACCATATTAAATTAATCATCCATCAGTAATCAAATATATGCATGTCTCCAAAACATTATCTACTAATACGAGTATGTTTTACAACTATCCGTTCATAACTGAGTTAAAACATAAAGATATAAAACATAAAATATACATATCAGAATTAACATAAAAATATACCCTTTTTCTTATATCTTCCAAAAAAATGTTATAAAATCTCGAGCTCTCAAAGCTCGATCCTGAGAAATCCTAAAAAAAATGAATTCATATTCGGGTGAGACACATCTCAGTAAGGGAAGAAACAATATATTAAACTCAGCGTGTGGCCATCATGAGATTATACATATCATTTTATAATATTTGCAAATCATTAACACAATACTGAAAGTCATTTTCTGATCCTAAACAAACACATGCAAATGTTTAACTCACGAGATTACCCGAGGATAGGGGTGATTACCCGCTCATACAAGTAGCACCCTTTTACTCTGATACATTTAGCAACCCGAAGGTCACAATTTAAGCATACCAAGACACTCACCTTACTCAGTAAGCCCTCAAGTGTTAGATTGATCTTGTACTCACGCATTCAACAATAGTTTACCGGCAAAGACCCTAAGGATTGGGAATTCTACCCGCCCATACAAGTAGGTTCCCTCTGCCCTAATGCGTTATGTAGCTACTGCCACATCTGAAGCTACTAGTGCACTCGCCTTACTCAGCAAGCCCTCAGGCGAAAGGTATGCCTCGCCCAATCGTAACATGTTTTACACACATACATACTTCTATTATCATAATACATCATTCTTTTCTGTTATTATACATTCATGCACATTCATTCCTGTTCATAACTTAACTTTGCACATCATCATTTCATTGCATAACATTTCATTTCATTACTTCGTACTACAGCTGGTCTTTAGCCATCATCAGTTAGTCTACGTAGAAACGTGCTAAATCTGCTAACACAGTTCCTTTTAGCTGTCATCAGTTAGTCTACACAGAAGTGTGCTAGATCTGCTAACATGGCTCTTTTTCAGTTGTCTTACATTTACATGGTTGCATTTAACATACACAGGCAACATTGTCCATATCATATTTTATTCTCATTATTTTACTTACTTAGCCTGCATCTCAAACATTTAACATATAATTTGCACAGATTCTCATGCCACACAATTTAGCAATAAAATTTATACACTGCCTGTAAAATAAGCCAACCAACATTTAGTGTTTATATACTGAAAATACCTTTCATTTCTTACTTAATTATCCTGAAAATATTTTTCCACTTTCATCACTTCATTTTCGCATATATATATATATATATATATATATATATATCTAATAAACAACCCTAAATTCGAAAGAAATATAATTTAAATAGTTGGCATTTTATCCATACCGAAACATATACACGTACATATAACACAATTTATTTTTTCATTAAATTCATAAAAATTCTGATTTAATATATATTTTTCCCCGTACCTGATTTCTTGAACTACGCCAACAAGGACTCTGAAAAATACTTGCAGCGCTCACCCGGACCCTGAAATTAAATTCCTAGTTCCAATAAATTATTCCTAAATAAAATATTATTTACATATTTTTTAGGGTTATAATTCCTAAAAAATAAATATACCCTTAAATTTAGCAAAATTGCCAAATTTCCCAAATCCCACTCTCGCTTTGGAGTAGGGCCTAGAAAACCGCAATTAAAAAATTAACTACGTCAAAATGACGACAACGATGATTAGGACCCCGTGGTGGTGCCTGATCGTCAATTCAACAGCAGATTTAACCAGAAATTGAGAAATTGAGGAAAAATTACCTTTCCCCAGGAGTAGTGCCTAAGCCGCTCCCATGACAAATCCGCTCCGGTAGAAATGTCGGTGGCGGAGTTAGGAACCCAACGACACCTTCTATTTTCTGATCTGCCATAAACTCGTTGAGAAATAAAGGAAGAAAGAGAGGCAGAGACGGAGGAGTGGCGACGGAGAGTGAAGGAGATTGAGAGAGAGCTTTCTGGAGAGATGCGCACTGAATTCAGGTTCAATTTCTCAGCTTCTTTATCTTCTTCTTCTTTTGTTTTTTTTTTTTTTACTTTACTTATTTTAAGATAACTTTTATATATATAAATATATATATTATACTTTAACTTTTATATATACATATATTAAACTTACATATATATATATATATATAGCTTTGTTCTTTTTTTTTACCATTTTATTTATTTATTTATTTAATTTAATAAGGTTTAATTAATTCATTAATTAATTAATAATTACTTTTTTTCATACTATTTCTTTTTGCTTGTTTATTTAATACATTAATTGAATAATGTTTAATTAATTGGTTGATTAATAATTTTAATTAATTAATTTTTTTTAATAATTTTTTTTTTTGGGTTATTACAGCTACTACCAGCGAACCTTGTAGCATATGACATGTATGGTTTTGACGTCATACTGGGGATGGATTGGCTATTCTCTAGTTTTGCCGTGATTGATTGTCGTAAGAAGGTAGTAGTGTTCAGACCTCCTAGAGAGCAAGAGTATGAATTCGAGGGATCATGTGTGCGTCCGACGCCACAGATTCTATCAGCATTGCAGACAAGGAGGCTACTCTTGGACGGATGTCAGGGGTACCTAGCTTGTGTGCAGGAGCTGCTGCGAGGTGAGTTGAGACTTGAGGACATTCGGGTAGTCCGCGAGTTCTCGGATGTGTTTCCAGATGATATACCTAATTTACCTCTGGATCGTGAGATGGAGTTTGCTATAAAGTTGCTACCTGGTAAGGCACCGATCTCTAAAGCTCCATATCGGATGACTCTAGTAGAACTTCGAGAGTTGAAGGAGCAGTTGCAGGAACTACAAGACCATGGTTTTATTCGACCGAGTGTTTCGCCCTGGGGAGCTTCAGTATTATTTGTGAAGAAGAAGTACGGGTTGATGCGTATGTGCATTGACTACCGTGAGATCAACAAAGTGACGGTGAAGAACCGTTACCCTTTGCCTCGTATAGATGATCTCTTTGACCAGTTGGAGGGAAAGCATGTCTTTTCGAAGATCGACCTATGGTCAGGGTATCATCAAGTGAGGGTTAGGTCTGAGGATGTAGCGAAAACTGCTTTTCGAACTAGATACGGCCACTATGAATTCTTGGTTATGCCATTTGGGTTGACCAATGCGCCGACAGTGTTCATAGATCTGATGAACAGGGTTTTCCATGAATGCCTGGATCGATTCGTGGTGGTATTCATTGATGATATTCTGGTATACTCAAGGAGTCCGGAATAGCATGAAAACCATTTGAAGTTGGTGCTATAGATTCTGTGAGAGAAGAAACTGTACGCTAAGCTGAAGAAGTGTGAGTTATGGTTTAATCAGGTCGTGTTCTTAGGCCATGTGGTGTCTAGGGGTGGTATCTTTGTTGATCCTAGCAATATTGAAGTTGAGGTCGATTGGGCTAGACCGAAGAGTGTGCAGGAGATTCGGAGTTTTCTAGGACTGGCGGGTTACTATCGTCGGTTCATGGAGGGTTTCTCTAAATTTTCTGGACCTCTGACACGATTAACTAAGAAGGGGGTGAAGTTTGACTGGGCTAGTGATTGCGAGCAGTGCTTTCTCGAGTTGAAGCACCGGCTGGTTACTACTCCAGTATTGACCATTCCTTCGGGGGATGGGGGTTTTGTGATTTATAACGACGCGTATCTGAAAGGTTTGGGATGTGTGCTCATACAACAGGGTAAGGTGGTAGCTTATGCTTCTCGGCAATTTAAGGGGTATGAGAAGAATTACCCTACGCATGACTTAGAGTTAGACGTGGTTGTTTATGCCTTGAAGATCTGGCAACACTACATATACAGTGTTCAGTGCGAGATTTTCACTGACCACAAAAGCCTCAGGTACTTTTTCACGCAGAAGGAGCTGAATATGAGGCAAAGGCGGTGGCTAGAGTTGATTAAGGACTATGATTGCACGATCAATTCTCACCTGGTAAAGGCTAATGTGGTAGCAGATGCGTTGATTCGGAAGTCAGAGCATGTAGCAGTAACTGTAGTTGTAGCTCAACATCATGTCAGACGAAATCTAGAAAGCCTTGGCGTGGAGTTAGTGTCTGGTGATCATCAAGCTTTCTTTGCTAGTTTGGTAATCTAGCTGACCTTGTTTGAACGTATTAAAGTCGCGCAGGCTAGTGATGCGGAGTTGGCTGAGATTGTGGAGAAAGTGCAGCAGGGTTTGGCTACAGATTTTGACATCTCTGAAAGAGGTGTGTTAAGATTTGGGACCAGACTATGTGTTCCAAGAGATGATGAGATCATAAGGACGATTCTGGAGGAAGCGCATCGTTCTATATATACGGTACATCAGGGTAGTACGAAGATGTATCGGGATTTGCGCAAGTCCTTCTGGTGGAGTGGTATGAAGAGGGATATTGCCCAATTTGTGGAGCAATGTCTGACGTGTCAACAGGTGAAAGCTGAACATCAAAGACCGGTAGGGCCGTTACAACCCTTGCCTATTTCGGTGTGGAAATGAGAGCACATTTCCATTAACTTTGTTACTGGATTGCCGCCAGCGCTTCACAAGTAGAATGTTATTTGGGTAATTGTGGACAGGTTGACGAAATCTGCTCACTTTGTACCGACGAATGTCAGCTACCCTTTGAGTAGGCTAGCGAACCTGTATGTGCATGAGATAGTGAGAATGCATGGAGTGCCGGTGTTTATTGTTTCCGTTCGGGATCCAAGGTTTACTTCTTGATTTTGGAAGAGCTTGCAGGAAGCATGGGGATGAAGCTTACTTTCAGTACAGCATTCCACCCCCAGACTGATGGACAGTCAGAGAGGACGATACAGATCTTGGAGGATATGTTATGTGCTTGTGTATTAGACTTTAGTGGTAGTTGGATTCAATTTCTGCCACTAGTAGAGTTTGCCTATAACAATAGCTTCCAGGCTAGTATAGGTATGGCACCGTTCGAGGCTTTGTATGGTCGGAGGTGTCGATCTCCTTTATATTGGGATGAGGTCAGTGAACATCAAGTTTTAGGACCTGAACTTGTGCAACAGGCATCTGAGAAGGTAGGTTGGATCCGGGAGAGGATTAGATCGGCTCAGAGTCAGCAGAAGAGTTACGCGGATGTTTTCCGCCGTGAGTTGGAGTTTGAGGTAGGGGGTAAAGTATTCCTTAAAATCGCTCCGATGAAGGGAGTGATGAGATTCGGAAGGAATGGCAAGTTGAGCCCGAGGTACATTGGACCATTCGAGGTTATTGAGCGAGTGGGTCCAATAGCCTATAGAATTACACTCCCCCCAGCATTCTCAAGGGTCCACGACGTGTTTCATGTATCCATGCTGAGAAGGTACGTGTTAGATCCATCTCATGTTATCAGTTATAATGAGTTGGAAATTGAGGATACTTTAGCGTATGAGGAAATACCTGTTCCGGTTCTGGACCGTAAAGTTCAGAAGCTTTGTACCAAAGAAATACCATTGGTGAAGGTATTGTGGCGAAACCACAAGATTGAGGAAGCTTCTTGGGAACTAGAAACGGAAATACGCCGGAAGTATCCGTAGTTGTTCTGAGTAGTAGTTGAATAGCAGGGTGGTATGAGTATGTATGTATCTATGTATGTAATCCTCTGTTATCATATTGTATTTGGTGGTTAGTCTCTATGAGAGTCCTATTGTATTGTAAACTCTCGAGGCCACGTATGTATGTAACCATGATATTCCTCCACCATAAGTGAGGGAGAGTATGCATGTATGTATCGTAATGGGGTTACGTATAAATAGCTGTCGTATTCTCTAGAGCATGTATGTATGTATCGTAATGGGGTTTCGTATAAATGGCCGACGTATTCTCTAGAGTATATATGTATGTATCGTAATGGGGCTGCGTATAAATGGTCTTCGTATTCTCCGACGTATATATGTATGTATCGTAGCGGGGCTGTGTATAAATGGCCACCGTTTCCTCTTAGAGTGTGTATGTACGTAGTAGTATGAATGTGTTCATAATGAGAGATTACAAATTTCGAGGAAGAAATTTTTGTAAGGAGGGGAGGTTGTAAGAACCCAAACCATAGTATGTGGATTTGATATTTAAAAGAAGGGTAAAAAGGTAGCAGACTTCGTCGACGAGGCCATCATTCATCGACAAAGGTTGAAAGCTCCTCGTCAACGAAATTCAGAGGCTCATCTACGAGGCCACCATCTCGTCGACGAAGGTAATGGCGGACTCGTCAACGAGGACGACAATTCGTCGACGAATCCACTCGAGTCAAAGGCCTTTAAAGGATATTTTGGGGTTGCTTCTTGGCTAAGTTTTAGAAATCCTCTCCCCCTCTCTCTAGAACTCGAAGCTCTCTCTCTCTCTCTTCTATTTTTCTTCGTCGTTCGTCACCTTATTCATAAATCCAATGTTACTGCAAGGATCAAGGAAGGATTCTCTACGTTTCTAGGGGATTGGAATCTCGTTTTAAGCGATTTCGGGTTTTGGGCTAAAATCGAGGTAAGGCTCAATTTTCATTTCTGATTCAGTATATGTGTAGTAGTATGAATTGTAAGTATGTGTTGTACTGTGGTTTGTAGGTTTTGAAGTCTTGGTTCGTAGTTTTGGAGACCGTAGAGTTTGTAGTTGGAATTCTGGTTAATGTAAGGGGATTCTATTTATATCAGTTTATTTTCGAAATCGGGATCGGTAAGCTTGTAGGCTATGATCGTATGTATGTTTTGGCTACTTATTTGAGGAAATTTATTAGGTAAAAATTTGGGATTTTTGGGTTACAGTTTTCGGAAAAATTTGGGGATTTCGGGTAAAATCTCTACTTTGTTTGGAAAACTGTTGGTTATGTTGTAACTATACTATTGAGGTGACCGTAATCCATATTTGCATAAACTGTATACTTGAATTTGTAAACGATATGATTTGCCGTAAACCAAATAGGTGTGGTATGTATGGTTGTATGTAATTGTTCCAGGTACTTTATAAAATAGCTATGTGGCGACTAATTACCGTACGCTACGCCATGTACCTATTAACTACTATTGGGCCTCGGTCGTCGCAGCGTTGTTGCGTATGTAGCAATGTAATCATTGTGAGACTTAGGTGACCTTGTATAGTTGTGTGTAAAGCAATGTAATCATTGTGGGCCTCGGTCGTCGTAGCGTAGTTGCGTATGTAGCAATGTAATCGCTGTGAGACTTAGGTGATCTTGTGTAGTTGCGTATGGAGCAATGTAATCACTGTGGGCCTCGGTCGTCGTAGCGTAGTTGCGTATGTAGCAATGTAATCACTGTGAGGCTTAGGTTACCTTTGTGTAGTTGCGTACTTGTGTGACGACACTAACCGTATGTTTTGGATATCGTATGTACTGGAATGCATTTGTGGAAATACTAGAACTGTATGGAACGGTATGAAAATGTTTTCGAACTGTATCGTATTGTATAGTGTTATGTTTGTGTAAAATAACACCAGTGTGCCTCACACTGATACAACCTGCTTTCTTCCTTACTGAGAGGTGTCTCACCCCGAATGTGCATACAATGTTTTTTTTCAAGTCCTTCTGGTAGCCGCAATTAGCATCCTAGTGTCTGGAAGCAGGGGTGTCATTAGCTACTACTATTACCTGTTAGGTACAAGTTTTGGTATCCAGGTTGTCGGGATGGTTTTGTAGACACCTGGGGTATATCTTGTATTATGGGAATGTATATCCTAGCTTATGTAGACTCTGGTATGATACTATATAGGTATAAATAGACTGTATTCCGCTGCATATCTGATCAGTATGGATTTGTATGTGTATGTGTATAGGGCATCTATGTACCCCACAGGGTCGGACCCTTTTATTGTATTGTATCATGTATGTTTTGAATTGATACAGAGACAAGTTAGGTTACGATATGCACTTCCAGGACCCACCGGTGGGTTCGGGGCGTGATAGGAAGACTCCCGAAAAGAAAGGTATACCTTGTTGATATGGGTAGTAACATCTAATCCTTTTAAGCCTTTCTTCCACGGGGTGTCACACAAGTAGCTTCCCTCTGCTCTAACACTAATGTTAGGGAACTTACCTGACTCTATAAACCCTTGGGATATGTATCCACGAAAAGTCTCCGAGAATAGGGAAGCTTACCCCCCTATACAAGTAGCTTCCCTCTACTCTGGTACCCAAAGATAATTACTAGGGCACTTGCCTTTCTCAGCAAGCCCTTGGGTGGAGAATTTTACTTTACCCTAAATACTTATATAATTAAAGTTACACGCATCCAAATGCTAATCATTTCATAGAGATCCACATGTATATGCATACCACAACCGATCCATATAGGATATACACATACTCTTCATTCACACCCACACATGATCCATATCCACGCAGGAAAATACAGTACACACAGGACTCTCATCCTTGCAAAACATACAGTCCACACAGGATTAACATCTTCACAGAATACATTGTGGCCCACACAGGCACCACAACCACACAAGTTACAAATCCACACTCACAACCCCGTTCATAGTAAATCGGTAAAACAAACTCCTAATTCCACTACCCCCTTAATATAAATGCTCATATAACAACCTCCTCATACCACTGCCAACGTTATATGGCGATTTATATCAGATACGATATAACGACATCCTCATACCATTGCCAATGCTATATCGCAATTTACATGAACCATAGCACAAAACACATCCATAGCATAACCAATCATCCAAGCACATCAACGCATTCATCACAATATTCGCAATCTAACAATTTTCATAGCTGAACAGTATTCACAACCAGGTAGAGTTTATAACCTAATCAGTAGCCACATATGAACAACAGTCGTAATCAAGCAATACTCACAACCATTTAATTATGAAGGTTATTTTCATACCACACGATTTTTCCCCTAATATGATATTTAATAAAAAATCATTTTTGATCCAAAAGCCTAAACCGTTCAGGAAAATTGTATGCAAATATATGAATTTGTATACTTGACTTTAACCAGTTTAAAAATTAATTAAAAATCTACTATAACGTTTTCCCCTTACCTGCTCCTCAAGTTCCTGCCTAAACCGAACGGAAACAAGACCCTGTATTTCAAAAATCCCAACTTACATCAAATCTCAAAAAAACACTCATTTAATTTTTCCTAGGTTTCATATACTTCAAAATAATAATAAAACCCTAAAATATATCACTTACTTTGATTTTGGGATGGTGCCCCAAAATGCCAAATCAACGATATACTCTGGTAGCTTTGCAGAGAACGATCCCACGAATCTCGTGGTGGTTCCAGATCGTCAAATTGAGTTGAATCCAAGCCGGGTTCGAAGAGAGAAGGTATAGAGGCTATTTTTAGAGAGAGAGAGAGTGAAAAACAAGAGATTTCTTCGCTAAAAAATGAAAGCAACTGCTATATATAGGCAATGACTCATCGACGAGACACGTGGATTTGTCGACGATCCCAAGAAGAACATTCGTCGACAAAGCCAGAATAACATTCGTCGATGAAGCTATGAGTTCATCAATGAATTTCAGAAATGTCTAAAACCCCTCTCGGTAAATCTTTGTCGATGAGACATGTGTCTTCATCGACAGGCCAAGGAAGAATATTCGTCGACGAAATCAGTTGGTTCGTCGACGAATCCTCGCTGACACTCCTTGAAAAATTCATTTTTCTTCCCTTCTCCAATTTCCATTTCTTTTCTTTTATTACTTTTATTACTCAATTTTCCGACTCGTTACACTGCGCTAGCGGCAACCCCGTGACGAAATCCATGGAGATGTGCTCCTACTTCCACTCAGGAATGTGAAGTGGTGGCAACGATCCTGCTGGTCTCTGATGCTCAGCCTTTACTTGCTGACATGTCAAGCACTGCTCTACATATCATGCAATTTCTCTTTTCATATTACTCTACCAAAAGGATTCTTGCAGATCTCTATACATTTAAGTGCTTCCTGGATGTACTGTGTAAAGGGAGCGATGTGCCTCTTCCAAAATGATTCTTTTAATCTCAACATTATCGAGTTCATATAATCTAGTACAAAACCTCAAAACTCCATCATCTGAGATACTAAAATCTGCCCTTAGTCCACTCTGTACCGTACCCATAATTTTTACCAATTATGTGTCTTTCATCTGAGAAGTCTTAATCCTCTCTAGTAAAGTGGGCTGAATTACCAGACTCTCAATGAATACTTGATGACTTCCCTCTACTAGTTCCATACCAAGCCTTTCTAGATCCATTATGATCTAATGTTGGGTTACCATTGCTGATACTGATGCACCCCCTGACTTCCACCTCAAGGCATAGGCTATCGCATTAGCTTTCCCTAAGTGGTAACTGATGGTACAATCATAATCCTTTATCAGTAATCCTTTATCAATTCCAGCCATCTCCTCTGCCTCATATTTAGTTCCTTCTGCGTGAAAAAGTACTTCACACTTTTATGATCTGCGAAAATTTCACACCTTCCACTATATAGGTAATGCCTCCAGATTTTTAACGCATATACCACTGCCGCCAACTCCAAATCATGTGTGGGGTAGTTCTTCTCGTACTCCTTGAGTTTTCGAGAAGCATAAGCCACTATATTTCCCTATTGCATCAAAACACGCCCCAACCCTTTCTAAGACGCATCACTATAAATCACAACCACATCATCTCTTGATGGAATAGTCAAAACCGGAGTAGTGACGAGTCGTTGCTTCAATTCTTGAAAACTCTGCTCACAATCATCTATCCACTCATACTTTACATTTTTCCTTGTCAACCGTGTCAGAGGACCCGATAGTTTAGAAAATCCTTCCATGAACCAGAGATAGTACCCTGCCAAACCCAAGAAACTCCTAAGCTCCTAAACAATCTTTGGTCTTGCCCAATCCACTACCGCCTCCATGTTACTCAGGTCTATAGAAACACCATCCCTGGATATCACGTGTCCAAGGAATGCAATTTTCTCCAACCAGAATTCACATTTCCTGAATATAGCATAAAGCTTTATTTCCCTTAGCAACTGCAATACCAACCTCAAATGATTCCGTGCTCCTCAGGACTTCTCGAATAAATCAGAATATCATCTATGAATACCACCACAAACTGATCCAGACATTCATGGAAGACCCTGTTCATCAAATGCAGTAGGAGCATTAGTCAATCCAAATGGCATAGCCAAGAATTCATAATGGTCATACCTGGTTCGGAAAGCAGTCATTGGAACATCATTTGATTTGACTTTCACTTGATGATACCTAGATCAAAGATCGATTTTAGAATAGACATTTGTTCCCTGGAGTTGGTCAAACAGATCATCAATTCAAGGTAGCGAGTATTTATTCTTAACCATCATTTATTTATTTCTCGATAATCAATACACATCCTTATCAACTCGTCCTTCTTTTTAACAAACAAAACTGTTGCGCCCTAGGGTGATACACTGGGTCTGATGAACCCAAAAGGAAGGCTTCCCTTCTAACTACAATGCTTCAATATAAAATGATACCCATTCAGAACCACTGAATTTTCCACATTGCCCCCCACTGTTCACCAAATCTTGAACAACCGGATATGACCTCCTTCCAACCTTAGGATAACCATTTGCAAATTAAGCCACAACTACACACCTCATCTCCAAACCCATAATCGCCAATAACTCTTGTAAGAACCTTTGCTATTCATTTGTAAACCCAACTCTAAAGGTTTACCATTCTAATTTTCTTTTGTCCCCATCCAAATCTTTATCTTGCTAACTTTTGTAATTAGTACTTGCTTCAATTTTCAAAAGCGAAGGCAAACATTCCCAAATCCATCTAACCACCAAATAAGGGAATCTAACTCCATTAGCTGCAAATCTAGGTTTTCTCCTTCAAGCAAACAAACATCCTATCCAAACTTCTCCACTTACAAATTGAAGGGTTCTCTTCCAATCTGACACTATTTTGTGGAAGTTTCACTTCCATACTATATATATGTGCTTGTTTATTTGAATTCTAATTCCATACACTAAAGAATTTTGATGGTTTCCAACTAATTTTTTCCTTAACTCATCAACTTGAGATGACTGGCCGGATTGATCATGGGACGAGTCCTAAGACACCTTATGCATCACAGTCTCTTTTACATGTTGATATTCCCTTGGGTGTTGCATACGCTTCTATGGGCTAGTAATATGATTTCTTATTATAGGATCTTCTCACACTTTTCTAAATTAATTATTTCCATATCCTTTTGTGTGTGGCCCCATTTAATTTAAATTTATCCCATTCATTGTTGCCTCGTTTTCTTTAACCAATTTAAAAAGATCCTCACTCATTGAAATTCTAAATTCATTGGATGCTTGACTCATGGACTATAGAACTATCTTCTATTCCTTTTTTGCTTGAAAAAAATCTACATTTACTTCTGTGACATTTTTATTGTAGACTAGAATTGAATTTTGACCCTATGTTCTCCTTAGAAAGTGACCCAAAGACCCATGGCTGACTTATGGAAATATGGAAAGATTGAATATTTTCTTTAAGCATAAGAAACACGAGAGAGAATAACATACACCAAAGAACTATAACTTTTCATAAAACCTTAGGATAACTAGTATCCCCAAGAACTTCACCATTAAAGAACCCCTGAGATTTCTAAGCATCTAAATCCGAAGGTAACCACTAACATTCTTTCAGTTACTCTCAGATCCACACACACTAAATCATAAGGAAATCATAAAGAACTAGGAGTACACCCTAATATGTAAAGATGCGCAGATACCAAAAATGCACAAAATTCTATTTCAAATATTCCAATATTGCAAATAGTGGCTCATTCCTTGCAGTGACTATTTACACAAGATAAAGAGCATAGTGCAGCATTCTGGGAGAAAAATGTCAATGGTTTGCGTGACTTTTCCGAAATTGCTTGCTATTCTAGAAAAAAAGTCATAGAAAACCCTTAATGAATTTCTGCTTTTGTCTGCGACTCAAAACTCTAAAATTCCAATTGCTTTCTCTATTTTACTCTGCTACGCATCCTATACCCGATCGCACTTACCACACCTAGCCTACCCTTTCCTATCCTCATCCTACTTCATGCCTATATTATGGTAATAATCATCCCTAAAGTTTACAGAATCTGTATCCTAAGCTCTGATACCAACTGTAGTGACCCAAAAATTTTCGCTTAAATTTCTTTGACACTACTTGTAATAACCTGAATATTTCATATTATAATAATCATTGAAACAGACAGCAAAAGACCTTAAATGCAAATTACCAGAGTACTAAACTATCTCAATTTAATAATATCAATCACATTATCTTAATAAAGATATAAACTCATTAAAATATAAATAAAATAATATAATTCTAAACACGACCTTTTATCCCACCCACGTTTCACTGCGCTACTCTAATAACTGTTATACTCCACATCCCATCTGAAAAATATTGGATAATCATGGGGTGAGACACCTCTTAGTAAGACGGAATAGATTATTATTAGTGTATGGTAACATGAATTTTAGTGTATCAAAAACACATCCATTAAATAATTAACTTTAACTTGAGAAATCATGTAAAACTGTACTAACACCTATATATATATATATATATATATATATTTGATAATACATACTTCTCTAAAAAACATGCTTTAACTTTATAAATTTCTTCGTGTTCGTAAATCAACATATATAATCATGAAGAAACTCTCTGAATGGACAATCATATAACCATCATGTAATAACCCCATATGATCGGCTTGTATTGCCCAAAGGCTGGACTTGGCATTGGCTGACCTACCAAGTTAAGTCAAACTATACGCATCTGTAAGTACGATTGGCCTGCCCAGCTTGGTCTGGACTGCCAGGGGGGTACTCTACACTCCTCTGGGCTCAATCAACTATCTAATGACCAACACTCTTGCTATAGTGTGGTTGCACTAACATATCATACTAGCAACGGTACCGTGCTCTGAACATAATTAGTCCATCAGGGTTCTTATTTTCATAAGTCTGTATAAAATCTAACATGTTCATGATTTTGTATAAAACTGTCATATCATGGTTCTGTGTAATTCTGTCATACCATGATTTTGAATAATATTGTCATATCATGAATCTGAATAATGATGTCATATCATAAATCTGAATAATACTGTCATATTATAAATCTGAATAATACTGTCATATTTCATATCATAACTCTATATAAATCTGCCATATATACTTTGTTGTACATTTTCATAAAATATTCTAACAGGTTTACTTTTGCAGAAATATATTCATTACTCTTGCCACATAATTTGAGTGATAATTCATAATATAATAACTGTCTGGGAAAAATATATTTTTGCCGAAAATAGGGGTATGATTAATTTCACCTATTTAATTTAATTCCATTATATTCCAAGAAAACCCGATATTCTCAAACCCTCACAATTTAATTTAATTCCAAATTATTCCCTAGAGTCCAATAAAATCAATTCCCTATAGTTTAACTTAATTCTGAAATATTCTCAAAAATCTGATAGAATTAAATCGCTACAGTTTAATTTAACTCGAACATATTTTTAAAATAAAATCTGAACATAGATATAATTAATTTCACATGCTCAATCAAAATCAGGCATATTTTAATTAACATGAATCTAATTAAATTCACGCACTCAAATTTAATCAAAAATATTTTAAAATGAACCTAACATAATCTATTCCCTTTACCTTAGCCCCGGAGTGGTGCCTACGACACCCCAAAGATGAATCCATTCCGGTTAAAATGTTCAAGAGCGAAGTTGGGACCCGGATATGGTGTTCGTTTTTCGATTTAGCTTACAGAGGGAGAGAAAATCTAAAGAGAGGAAAAGAGGATTTGAGGAGAGATAGAGAGAGAGAGAGAGAGAGAGAGAGAGAGAGAGAGAGAGAGAGAGAGAGAGAGAGAGAGGGAAATTCGGTTTTGGGGGGGTCTTTAAATAAATTATCTCCTAAGCTTCTTTCTGAAGCTTCACGTTAAGTAACCTATAATAATAATAATAATAATAATAATAATAATAATAATAATAATAATATATAATTTATTTAATTATTATTATATACTTAATTAATTAATTAAATCTAATTTAATTTAATATAATTTTTTTTAGGATTACTACAGTTACCCAGTCAACCACTGCTTCTATCTTACCTAGATCAACTGAGATACCACCTCCCAACATGACATGGCCAAGAAATGCAACCTGTTTCAACCAGAACTCACATTTGTTCAACTTGGCATACAATTTATTTTCCCGTAGTACCTGAAGTACCAACCTCAGATGGTTTTCATGCTCTTCCGAACTCTTAGAATATACCAGAATATCATCGATGAATACCACTACAAACTGATCCAAGTACTCATGGAAAACCCTATTCATTAGATCCATAAATACTGTTGGAGCATTAGTCAACCCAAATGGCACCAGAAACTCGTAGTGACCATATTTGGTTTGGAATGCAGTCTTCACAACATCCTCAGTCCTAACTCTCACCTGATGATACCCTGACCGTAGATCAATCTTCGAAAAGACATGCGTTCCCTGCAGCTGGTGAAATAAATCATCTATACGAGGCAACGGGTATCGGTTCTTCACTATTGCCTTGTTAACCTCGTGGTAATCAATGCGCATTTGCATTGACCCGTCCTTTTTCTTCATGAACAATACCGGAACTCCCTAGGGCGAAACACTAGGTCGAATAAAGCCCTTATCCAGTAATTCATACAACTGCTCCTTCAACTCTCTAAGTTCAGCTAAAGCACTCTAATATGGAGTTTTAGAAATCGGTGCCTTGCCTGGCAGCAATTCAATAGCGAACTCCACCTCACGATCAGGAGGTAAACCGAGTGAGTCTTCTGGGAATACATCTGAAAATTCGTTAACCACTCAGATATCTTCAAGCTTTAACTCATCCCGCAGTGATTCCTTCACACAAGCTAGGGACCCTTGACAACTGTCCAAAAGTAACCTTCTCGCCTATATAGCCAATAGAATCTGTGGCGTTGAATGCACAAACGATCCTATAAACTCATATTCCTTCTCCTAAGGAGGTCTGAACACTACACCTTCCTACAACAATCAATCACTGCATAACTAGAGAATAACCAATTGTTCCCCAGTATGACGTCAAATCCACACATGTCGTACACTACTAAGTTTGCCGGTAGCAGCCTTCCCTAAATAACCACTAGACAGTTTCCTAACATCTTATTACAGATCGTTACAATCTAAATCGGTGTAGCCATAGACAACCACTAATCCATCACTTGGGTTTCAACCCCATATAGTTTCACAAAACTTGCAGATATAAAAGAATGGGTTGCTCCTGAATCAAATAAGACAATAACTCTATTCGAAAGCAATAACATGGTACATGTCACCACGTTTCCCGCATGCTCAGCATCGACTGGAGTAAGCGAGTACACCCTTGCCAGAGCCGTGTTTTCCTGATAGTTTCCCTAAGGCACCTAATTACTTCCCCAATTCTGGCTCAATGCAGGTGCATCGCTCCTCTGTGCCTGACAGTTTCGAGACATGTGGCCTGATTTGCCACAGTTGTAGTAGTTACCCACGAACGATCGGCATTCACCATCATGCCATTTACGGCACTTAGGGCATTGCACAAAAGATGGATCCCCCTGAGGACCCTGTCGTTCAGTATTCTGGTGATAACCAGAACCATAGTTCTTCTTCTTCCACTGTCCTTACTGAGAACTAGTCTAAGAACCAGAAGATACTAGTCTCTTCCTCTGTTCCTGTACCACCTCGTCCCCCTGGAGGGCAGCCTCAACTATGGTGGCTTTATCCACCAGAACAGAGAACTCTCGAATCTGTGGCTTTCCCACAAGCTTATGGATGTCCTTCCTCAGACCCTTCTCAAACCTCCGAGTCTTCTCATACTCATTTGAGATCAAACACGGCTCGAAACGAGATAGCTCAATATATCTGATAGCATATCTCTACACCGTTAGGGTTCCTTGAGTCAGGTTTGATAACACATTAGCCTTCACATCACAAGTGGAAGCCGGGAAGTATCTCTCAAAAAATACCTCCTTGAAGCATCTCCAAGTCATACCAGATGGACCAACTCTCTGCTTCACAAGCAAACTCACAGTCGTCCACCATCTTTCAGCTTCTTCTGCCAGCTGAAAAGTAGAATAAAGAACCTTCTGCTGGTCAGTGTAGTGCAGAACTTCCAATATCTTATCGGTCTTTTGCACTACTATCGGATCAGGTCCTCTAGTGAACATCAGAGGGTATATGAAGGCAAACCTCTCTATGGTACACGTAATGACCTGCTATTTAACTTGGGTTTTATATATATACTATAACATTTATAATACTCTGATACCAAATTGTCAACCTAAGCAGCAAGAAGCTGAATTCATATAACCATATCCAAAATATACAATACCAGAGTGCTAAAATGTTCCCAAAACATACATGCATGACTATTCCCCAAAATACCCTCAACTGGGCTAGGGCTATACAAAAATACTCACTCCATTGACAGGGCAGTATAGAAGCCCCTCTACCGGTGAGCCTGACCCGCTCGCCTGGCTGGACCACCTGAAAAATATGAATTTAATGGGATGAGACGACGCTCAGTAACACGAAATATGTTATTGCTAGTGTGTGGCAAATGAGTTACAATACTACGAAAATCTTTTGCTATATAATCATGTATAACTGAACCTGTAAATATAGTACAAGTAATAGAAACCACCACCATTTCCATGTTGCTTAACATATCTGTATTTTAGGTTTCTACTCAAAATACTTCTAATATAAATAAGTATACTTTCTATCTCTGTAAATCTATATATACATAATAATAACTGAAAACTTCCCTATGGATAACTATGTGTCACGATTTAACCCCTCATGACAAGGTTGGGTGGCTCGTAGGTGGGATCTACCCTGGCTAGCCGACCAGGGTAAACCACTATACTACCTCAGTCGGATCGGCCACTCCCCAACCCATATCTTAGGGAGAGCCTGTCCACGTCTAGGCACGATCGACCTACTACCACGTATTATCTGAATAGGTGGTTGTACTCTGAATTGAATATCTGTAGCTACGGTACTGTGCTCTATAAACTGTAATGGTCCAATAGGGTCTGACACTATATAATATATTTCTATATACAACTATCTGATTTACCATGATTTTGAAATAACTGTATTAACCATGACACTAAAATAAACTGTAACTGTGTCAACAGTATTTCTGAACTGAAGTGTAATCTGTAAGTTATGGTACTGAAAACTGGTAAAAATATACATTTCATACTAGAAATCATTTTAGAATTACCTAGCATAGCATATTTACCTTACCTGATTTCTGCTAAAATCCCTCTACTGAGACGGGTCCTACACCCGCAAGGTTCTCCACTCAATACCCTGAAAATCATATATCCTAGAACGAAATGTCACTATTTCTACGTCTACAGCATTTCCTACAACTTCTAGAAAGTCAAATTCCAAATAAAAGACCTTACCCTGGATTTGGCATGAACTTCAACTTCGTCCCACCGACGATCTGTTTCGGCAGACTTGTAGAGAACTCTGCCAGGAGTGTCGTGGTGGCCGCAGATCGTCGATTCGATGACTAACGGAGCCGAAATCAAAGAAAGAAGAGGAAGGAACAATAGGGGAAAAGAGAAAGAGAGAGACTACGGCCGAATTTCTGCGATCAAAATCAGTTTAGGGCTATTTATACTGCGGGATTCGTTGACAAGCCACGTCACCTTATCGACAAGTCCTATAGAAAGTTCGTCAATGAACCTACACCCCCGTCGACGAATTTCAAACTTTCAAAAATTTCCTCTTGGCATCTTCTCGTTGACAAAACGGGACCTCGTCGACGAGATCCTGAAGAACCCTCGTCGACGAAACCCCTGTGTTCATCAACAAGGCTTGGGGAAATTTCTTAGAATTATCACCTCCAAAATGCAATGTCATCGACGAACGCAAAGCGTTCGTCAACGAAGTCAGCTGCCTCCTTCTATTACTGTTTCCATTGTCCTCCCTCTTTATTATTTAAATATCATTAATCTTCGGGTCGCTACATTCCCCCCTCCTTTTAAAATTTTTGCCTCGAAATTCACTTATTCATATGATCCTTCCTTCTCAAAGGTAAATGGTCTACTTATTTTATTACTTGTCCTCACTTATGGTGGAGAAATACCATGGTTACATGGGTAGTCCTAGGAGATTACAATCATAAAAGAAAATTTCCCTCAAAATCAAAATACTACCTAACATATGCTCTACATTACAATTACACTAGACTAAACAAAATAAAATTACTATCCTAGCATATACATCAATACTATAATTCATCAAATAAGTGAGGATATTTCCGTTTGATTTCATCTTCAAGCTCCCATGAAGCCTCCTCAATCGCGCGGTTTCTCCATAGAACTTTTACTAATGGTATCTTCTTGCAACGCAATTCTTGTTCTTTTCTATCTAAAATTTGTAATGGAACTTCTTCATATGCTAAAGCCTCACTAATTTCCAGTTATGTATGGTTGATGATATGGGAAGGATGTGGGACGTATTTCCTTTGTATGGAAACATGAAATACGTCATGAACTCGAAATAAAGATGGCGGTAAAGCTAACTGATAGGCTATTGACCCAATCTTCTCAAGTATCTCAAATGGGCCAATAAACCTAGGGCTCAACTTATCCTTCTTCCCAAATCTCAAGATCCCTTTCGGTGGAGTTATTCTCAAAAATGCATGATCACTCACTTCAAATTTCAATTTTCGGTGGTGAGTATCCGCGTAGCTTTTCTGCTGATTCTGCGCTGCACTGATCCTGTCTCGAATAAGTCGGACTTTATCACACGCTTGTTGAATTATCTTTAAACCCAAAACTTGCCTTTCACCTACTTCATGCTAGAAAAGAGGGGATTAGCATCTCCTACCATATAATGCCTCGTAGGGTGCCATGCCGATGCTAGTCTAATAACTGTTGTTATAGATAGATTCCACCAATGGCATATACTAAATCCAGCTACCCCCAAAATCCAAAACACACGCTCCAACATATCCTCGAGTACCTGAATAGTTCTCTCTATCTGACCGTCTGTCTTAGGATGGAAAGCGGTGCTGAATGCTAACTAAGTCCCCAATGCCTCCTGTAAGCTCCTCCAGAATCGCGATGTAAAACGTGGATCACGGTCCGAGACTATGGATATCGGCACTCCATGGGGTCGAACAATTTCTTGTATGTATATCTCTGCTAACGTGTTCATAGGGTAGCTAACCTTAATGTGTAGGAAGTGCGCTATCTTCGTCAACCTATCAACTATTACCCAGATGGCATTCTAACCATGCAGTGCCAATGGTAGCCCAGTAACAAAATCCATGGATACGTGGTCCCACTTCCACTTAGGAATGAAAAGTAGCTGCAATTGACCAGCCAGCCTCTGGTGCTCAACCTTGACCTGCTAGCACGTCAAACACTGCTGCACAAATTCTGCTATTTCCCTCTTCATGCCACTCCACCAGAAATAATCTCATAGGTCCTTATACATTTTCGTACTACCAGGATGAATAATGTATAGAGATCTGTGTGCCTTTTCTAGAATCGTCCTCTTGATACTGTCATCTGCAGGCACACACAATCTGGTACGAGAATATCTCATACTGCCCTATCGTCAGAATTGCTGAATTATTCCCCCTGACCGTCCTATATTCTAGCTATCACTTCTGCCAACCACACCGAGTCTTTCCATGTCCATCTGAATTGGGTGTTGAACTATTGCAACTAGCTGTGTTGTATTTCCTAATTTACGACTCAATGCATCAGCTACCACATTTGCTTTATCTAGGTGGTAACTAATGGTGCAGTCATAATACTTGATGAGTTCTAACCATCTCCTCTAGCACATATTCAACTCTTTTTATGTAAAGAAATACTTTAGGCTCTTATGGTCAGAGAATATCTCACATTTCTCACCATATAAGTAATGTCTCCAAATCTTTAGTGCGTGCACCACTGCAGCCAATTCCAGATTGTGAGTAGGGTAGTTCTTTTCATATTCTTTCAACTGCCTGGATGCATACGCCACCACCCTACTGTACTGCATCAGTACACAACCGAGTCCTCTCAAAGACACGTCACTGTAAATCACATAACTCTTACCTCCTTATGGAATCATCACTACTGGTGCAGTGACGAGCCGCTGCTTTAATTCTTGAAACTCTGCTCGTATTCTTCATCCCACACAAATCTGGCATTCGTACCACTACTTCCCGGGTCCTTCCTGAAACAAGAAACACGCTTAAGCACCTTATCTCCTATACATACCTAACTTATACCAATTCAAAATTAATTACCTTCCCTGACCTTACTCAATATCCAGTTCTATCACCTAGACACACGACCTGACAATAGTTTACTACGGTTTTCTTGAAATTGTCACCCCGGGAAAAACACAGAAACTACCACGGAAATCCTGTACCCAGCGAACCAAACAAACCTCAAATTTTTTCCTATATTCTGGTATTGCTTCCGCTGCACTCTAAAGTCTACAGAACCCAGTAACCTAGGCTCTAATACTAAATTGTAATGACCTACTATTTAACTTGGGTTTTTTTTTTTATATACTATAACATTTATAATGCTCTGATACCAAACTGTCAACCTAAGCAGCAAGAAGCTGAATTCATATAACCATATCCAACATATACAATACCAGAGTGTTAAAATGTTCCCAAAATATACATGTACGGTTGTTCTCCAAAATACCCTCAATTGGGCTAGGGCTATACAAATATACTCACTCTATTAACAGGGCAATACAAAAGCTCCTCTACCTACGAGCCTGACCAGCTCGCCTGGCTGGATCACTTGAAAAATATGAATTTAATGGGATGAGATGACGCTCAGTAAGACGAAATATGTTATTGCTAGTATGTGGCAAATGAGTTACAATACTATGAAAATCTATTGCTATATAATCATGTATAACTGAACTTGTAAATACAGTACAAGTAATAAAAACCACCACCATTTCCATGTTGCTTAACATTTTTGTATTTTAGGTTTCTACTCAAAATACTTCTAATATAAATAAGTATACTTTTGTCTCTGTAAATCTGTATATACATAATAATAACTGAAAACTTCCCTGTGGATAACTGTGTGTTATGATTTAACCCCTCACGATAGGGTTGTGCGGTCGTAGGCGGGATCTACCCTGGCTGGCCGACTAGGGTAAACCACTATACTCCCTCAGTCAGATCGGCCACTCCTCAACCCATATCTACGGGGGAGCCTGTCCACGTCTGGGCACGATCGACCTACTACCACGTATTATCTGAATAAGTGGTTGCACTCTGAACTGAATATTTGTAGCTACGGTACCGTGCTCTGTAAACTGTAATGGTCCAACAGAGTCTGACATTATATAATATATTTCTATATACAACTATCTGATTTACCATGATTTTGAAATAACTGTATTAACCATGACACTAAAATAAACTGTAACTGTGTCAACTGTATTTCTGAACTGAAGTGTAATCTGTAAGTCATGGTATTGAAAACTGTATAATCATGGTATTCTGTAATTACTATAAAACATATGCACTGACTGTATATTTTGTAGAACATACCCTAAAAATATTGTAAAACATGCTTATGTACTATATTTATATTCCCAAGCCACACAGTACTTAAATACATAATATTCGTAATTAATAAACTGTATAAAGTCCTGCTGTGAATAATAACTTGGTAAAAATATACATTTCATACTGGAAATCATTTTAGAATTACATAGCATAGCATATTTTCCTTACCTGATTTCTGCTAAAATCCCCCTACTAGGACAGGTCCTACACCCGCAGGGTTATCCACTTAACACCCTGAAAACCATATATCCCAGAACAAAACGCCACTATTTCTACTTCTACAGCATTTCCTACAACTGTTGGAAAGTAAAATTCTGAAAAAAGACCTTATCCTGGATTTGGGATGAATTCCAACTTCGTTCCACCAACGATTTGTTCTAGCAGACTTGCAGAGAACTCCGCCAAGAGCGTCATGGTGGCCTGAAATTGTCGATTTGATAACTGAAGAAGCTGAAATCGAAAAAGAAGAGGAAGGAACCATATGGGAAAGGAGAAAGAGAGAGACTGCGGCCGAATTTCTGTGATTAAAATCAGTTTAGGGCTATTTATACTGCAAGATTCGTCGACGAGTCCTGTAGAAAGTTCGTTGACAAACCTACACCCTCGTCGACGAATTTCAGACTTCCAAAAATCCCCTTTTGGCATATTCTCGTCGACAAAACGGGACCTCGTCGACGAGGCCTGGGGAAGTTTCTTAGAATTATCATCTCCAAAATGCAATGTCGTCGACGAACGCTTCATCGATGAAGTCAGCTGCCTCCTTCTGTTACTGTTCCATTTTCATCCCTCTTTATTATTTAAATATCATTATTCTTTTGGTCGTTATAGTACAACCTGTAGCAGTAGGAGAAAGCTCACGTCTCCTAACCCTTCACCCAATCTCTCACATGATCTGCCTGATCAAACCCCGAGGCGTAGAAGGAGACTCGTCACTCACAGTCCCCTCAAAACCACTATCCAAGTTATTATCCTTGGGCTCCATTATGAAAGTAAGATAGGAATCAGTTAGAATTCCTATATCATACACAGTTAACACAATCATTGAAATCTAATCATGTTAACTACAACTCTCACGGGTCCAAGTCTATCCTACCACACCGACACGAAACCAGCAATGGTTTGCCATGATTTTACTGAAATCGTATTTCCAAGAAAAACACAGAACACCGCCAATGAATCCCTGTCTAGCTACAAGATAACCCTCGACCTACTCTAAACATTTCCTACATCCTATACTCTGGTATGTTCACATAACTACGCCTAACCAAGTCTACAAGACCTAACAACGTGGTTAGCTATGATACCAAGCTGTCACGCCTCAAACCCGCGGATGGGCCCTAGGTGTGAATTTAGTAACCTAACCTATCTTTGTATCAATTAAAACATACATGATACTACACTAAATGAGGGTTCGACCCCATAGGGTACATGTATACCCTATACACATTCACATACGCATACATACACATCACTTACGTAGCGAAAATGTTCTTTCTAATACATACAACGTACCATACCAGAGTCTACACATAACCAGAGTCTACGCTCCCAAATACAATACATACCCCGGGTGTCTACAAAACCCAACAATGACCACCCGGTTACAAAAATCTGTACTTACTCAAGTACTATTCGCAGCTAACCAACAACCACACTCCCGAATGCTAGGAGGCTAGTTTCGGCTACTCGAAGGACCTGAAACACATTTGTATGTTCGGGGTGAGACACCTCTCAGTAAGAAAGAAACAACTTATATTAGTATGTGGCACATAAGTGTTATTTCAACATAAAACATAACACAATACAGTTCTAGTATTTTCACAATCCAGTTCCACTACATATGATACAAAACATACGGTCAGTGTCATCACACTCTTCGGCCAAAATCGGCCGCATTACATGGAGCACCCAATAACCTGGTATTAGCCGAAGTCCCACAGCTATATCGTTGCTAATGCGGTGTCCACTCACACCCATCGGTGACCAACTAGAACAAACAGGTGATATTTCACACCTTCGGATATAGAGTCGAACACTCTTGCCTATGGTATTTAGCCGAGACATGGCGTTTACCCACGGTAATTAGCTGAGACATGGTAATTTCACAAAACCTGGAACATTTTGGAACTCATGTTCCTATACCTTTCAGCTTACGATAATTAGCCGTCACGGCTATTTTCACAAACCTGAAACATTTTACATACAACAATTCATTTCACACTTTTTTGAGTATACAACAAATCATATCATTTTCAATTTGAGAACATAGTTTAATACAAATACAGGTTCGGTTATCTCAATACCACAGTTTATAGAAATATACGATTTTCCAACAGAACCAGAAATGATACCCAAGACCCCCAATTTTCCCCAAAAACGGTAACCCGATTTTCCCAAATAAGTAGCCAAAACATATATACAATCGTAAACTACAGGTTCATCGATTCCGATTTTAAAAATAACTAATATAAATAGAATCCCCTTACCTTTCCCTAAATACCAAAAAATCATACCCTATGGCTCCAAAACAGCGAACCGAGTTGCCAAAATCTAAACAATAAAGAACAATACTTCCTTACAATACTATTCTCTACAGATCTACCAAAATGAAAATGGATTCAAAGCCTTACCTCGGTTTTGGGTCAAAACCCAAAAATCCTAAAAACGAAGATTTGATCTGCTATCCTCGAAGAGATTCTCCTCCTGATCCACGTGGCAACATCGGATTGTTGATTCCAGCAATAGACGACCCAAAATCCTTGAGAGAGAGAGAGAGAGAGAGAGAGAGAGAGAGAGGATTTTGGTTTCTTAACCATGAAGCAATGGAAAATTCAACTTATAGACCTTTGACTTGGCCACACTCGTCAACGAGACGGCATCCTCGTCAACGAGCCGCAGAAGGAAGTTCGTCAATGTCTAGGTGGACTCGTCGACGAGCTTGAAATTTCATGATTTTCCAAAATCTCTCGGATCTCCTCGTCGACAAACCACTGAAACTTGTCGCTGAGTTGTACAAGAGACTTCGTCGATGGGAAAAGATGCCTTGTCGACAAGCCCTGCTGATTTTTACCTTTTTAATTTTCCTTCTCTTTTCTTATTTATTTAATACACCTATCTCGGGTCGGGTTCTTACAATGATGATACATCTTCTTACGATGAAATAACTGAAACTTGTGCTAAATTGTATGATGAATTAGTCTTAGAAAAAAGAAGAAACAAAAATGTTGAGAAAGAACTTGTTATGGTTAAACTAAGGGAGTCCTTGTTGAAAGAAGAAAATGAAACTTTAGAAGTCAAAATCAAAGGCTTGGAAGATAAATTGTTAAAGATGGAAAGGAAAAGAATCTTGCCTTTGTTCCACTTTAAAAGTGGAAAATATTTCTCTTTAAAAGGAAAATGAGGAGTTTTTAGAAAATGCTCAAAAAGACCATGGATCTTTTCAAGATGAGGTGAAAAAATTTAAAAATCAAATTGAAAATGTTTTGAAGGAAAATGCTATCTTGAAAAAGAAAAATGAAAATCATGGTATAACCACAAGAGGGAAAGAAAACTCCAAAAAGTCTTTGGGAACTAAGAAAAATGATTCTTACAAAAAGAATTTTAAAACCTCTAAATCACATCATCACGCCTCAACAAGCAAAAATAATGCAATTAAGTCAAGACCCTCACATGAAAACTAGATTTGTCTATATTGTGAAAGAAAGGGTCATATTAGATATTTTTGTCCATCTAGAGGAGCTAGAGGCAAAGAAAGAAAAATAGAATGGGTTGTAAAGAAAACCAACCCCTTGGGACCCAAGGAGGAATGAGTACCAAAAGGAAATACATGAGCTCTTTGAATTGCATCCTTAGGACCTAGGCTAGGATTAGGAATTAGGTTTAGGTAGATTTAAACCACACCTAGGTGAAATGAACAAGTGTTGACCAAGTAAATCGTCATTTGTGATAACTTAAAAACACTTATTTTATGGATTGAGCTCAAAATGTGAAAATTCCAAATTTTGCATTTTAGGTTGTATTAAATTTTTTTGCTAAAAATCTCTTGAGAATCATGCCAATATTAATGATTTTTTTTTTATTAAAACTAATACAATGCTCTAATCCACATAGTATATGATTAAGAATTTAAAACATCCACACGGTTTATATACGCTAAAAATAAAGAGTAAGGGAAAGAGAGAGTGAGACCACGATTTTTACGAGGGTCGGCTTATACCCAGCCTATGTCCTCGCCTTTGGCAAATCACCAAAGGATTCCACTAAATCAGTTCCTTTACCGGGCGGAACAACACCACTTACTCACTCCTTTAGTAGGCTAGAACCCGCCTCTCCAAGTAATATCCCCTCACTCGATCACTCTTTCAATTAGGCTAGAGCCCGCCTCTCTAAGCAATATCCTCACACTTAGCCAACAATCCAAACAACCCTTGAATCATCAAATCAACAAGAACAAGATCAATAATCTGTGTACAAAGAATTACCCTCAGATAGGGTGGATTAGTACAATTTCAAATACTATATACTTCAATCAAAATATCAATATGAAATACAATTGAAGCTCAAAAGAGATTTCACCAAGTTTACCTTCTAGTGAGAATCAACAATTCAGAAACACAGAGAAGGATTGATCAGTTGCTTCCAAAAAATCTCAGCAATTCAGATGTGTAAAGATGAGAGCATAAGAGCTTTAAGAGTATGAGAGTTTCAACTCTGAGAATTGATTTTCAATTGTTTGGTATAATTTGATTTGCAAAACCATGTATCTATAGAGTGAGTTTCCTTGTCTCCCAAGTTGTTTGGAGTGTCCTCCAAGTTTTTATAACGTTTAGATTTAAAAAACTAATTTTTAAAATTTTCTCATTAAAGTTTAAAATTTAAATTTTCATAGGGTCAATTGGCTAGACTACCGACTGGGTAGGTGTTGATATAGGGTCAGCTGGCTGGACAGGCTACTGAGACCTTTTTTTTTGCCAAAAATTTATTCTATTAGATGGTCAGATGGATGGCTAAACACAAGTCAAAATGGTCAGTTGGATGACCTGTCAGTTGGCTGAAAAAACTAGTTCATTATGGTCAGTTTGCTAAGGTGTTGACAACTTCAACCATCCTTCAGTATTTTGATCATAACCTTTTCTATATAACTTCAAATTGGATGTTCTTAGCATTAACAGAAAGCTAAGAGAAAATCTCATAACTTTCATGTTAAACACTGTTTAAAATAAGGAGTGTTTGAGAGAGAAAAATGCTCATCAATACAGATATATAAAAAATAATAGAATTTGAAAAATCCCGTTTTAGTGGTTTTCAATCCAAAAACAATTTTAACCTTTTTGAAATAATTCCTGACCACATAAAAATATTTTCCAAGTATTTTAAAATGTATCTAGGTTCAAGTAATTAACCTAAGAGATTCATGAATCCATATTAATATCGAATGAAGTACTTACATAAAGACTTCTTAAGACTTTGACATTTTGAGCACTCAAGTCTTCATGCTTGCTTTTACTCCATCTTGTCTTCAAGCTTTGATATACTTTCAAGCTCTTTCTCATATTCTTCAAACTTTAAAATATCATCTTGAAATCCATTCTTTAAACTTCATATAATCATCCTTGTATACATATTCTTGAGCTTCAAAAACTTGAATCTTGAAATATCATTACTCAACCAAATATGTTAAGTTTCACTTGTTTGTTAGCTTCAAAACAGGATGTTAAGCCTTGTAAGGCCAATAGAAAGTTCTAATTGCTTATTTGTTTTATCTTACATGAACTTTCTATTTTATGGTATGCATGCTTAAAGCTCTAATAGATATGAAAAATATAGTTAAATATTTTTACCTTATATGCATATAGTAAGGGGGAGCAATTGTTAGTCTTATCTAAGAATATGCATAAATTGAGGGGGAGCTTTAAAATATATCCTATAGCAGACCACCAATGGTTTGTCATCATCAAAAAGAGGGAGAATGTTAGCCTTAGAGGTTATGTAAGTTTAATTGTCTTGTTTTGATGATAACAACGCATTGGTGGTTTTAGGTTAACTTATCTTTACATATCAAGCCATAGTAAGTATAAATACGAATGCATAGATTAAGTAAATTAATAATAGGTTAGACATCATCAAAAAGGGGGAGAACGTTAGCTTTGGTGGCTACACCATCATTATTTAAAGTGTTTTGATGATATTAACATATATATATAGTTCCTAGTGTCTTCCTATCTTTGAAGATCATGTTTAGTATAGGTACTCGTACATGAAGTACTAGGTCGAAGGCAAAGATCGGACCAAGTAGACCCCAAGAAGGAAAGATCAAATGGACACATACTCGGAAGGACCCAAGCATGATCAAAGGAAGCTTAATGTAGTCTTATATATATTTGGGGAGTGTTTGAGGTAGTATATGTTGTAACTCTTGTGGGTGTGTTTCTTGCATGATTTCTGAGCAAGAGTTTAGCAATGCATATGCATACTAGGACGCTTAATTTTATAGAATTGCATTAAAGTCACAAACTCACATTCATGGTTTTCAAGGTTATATTCAAAGAGTTTGTCAAAAACAATCCTAAACTCAAAATATGTTTTCAAAGGGACAAGTTTTTAACATCCTAGTTTTAAAAACATTTTTATACTTGATCCCGATTTTATCAAAGCATGGTTAATGTCCTAAAGCTTTAAGAAAGTTAAGTATATTTTTGTAAAAGGACATTCTAAGTTTATAAGATATCAAATGATCTTTCAATTGTGTTTTCATAAATCAAGATATCTTATATTTGAGGAAAAGCTCACTTGGACAAGTTTTAATTTTCATTAGACTTTATATATTTTATATGCTTTTGTCCAAGAATGTTTTAAGTGATTAAAAGACTTTTTGGTTGAGTTTAAAATCTCAGTTATGCACCTATCAAATTTCTTAAATACCTTTCAGTATTTGGGGCATAACTTACACTAGAAAAATCCAAAAAGGGCAGTCTTGGTGTCTATGGAAAGTTAAGAAAAAATATCACAACTTTCTTGTTGATGACTTTGATGGTTTGCGTCAGGATTTCCACCCCAACGGCTATAAATGGTTAGTTTGCCTAGTTTTTTTTATTATTTTAACTGCCCAACGGCCATAAAACGGCTAGTAGCCCATTTTCTCCTATAAATTCAAGCCCAAAGACTTGTTTTATGATTGATCTTAATAGTTATAAATCATTCCTAAGCACACTTCATTTTTGTTCATTTTTCAATTGCTCAACTTCTCTTTTGCTCTATAATCTTTGTATTGATTCATTACTTTGAGAGAGTTGTGTGAGGTTTTGTATTGTATTAAATATCTGCTCATTCAAGGAGCATTTGCTTTGTATTATTCTCATCCTCTTGTTGTAAATGGATTGGTTCCGTGTGAAGGTTCTTGGTGAACCGGATTGTAAGGGTTCTTGGTGAACCTTGCGCTCTTGGTGAGCAAAGTGTAAAGGCTTCTCCGTCAGTGAAGGAGGTTCATAGTGGATTGAGCAACCCTTGAGTTGGTCTCAAGGCATGGATGTAACAACCCGAGAAATTTTAAACTATTAGAAATTATAAGGAAGATAAAAAGGGAAGGAAGAATAAGTTGGTAAAAGGGAGGCAACAATCATTCGTCGATGAACAAACTGGTCTCATCGATGAATGTTTATCTTGGCTCATCGATGAGGGTATGTGTCTCATCGACGAGGAATTACCGAGAGGGGGGTTTTCACGACTGAAATTTGATGACGAGTTCATTGTCTCATCGCCGAATTGTGCACTAGGACTCATCGACGAATCCACGTGTCTCGTCGACAAATCCCTGCATATAAATAGTGGTTTCTTCCATTTCTATGCAAAATTTCCTGCATGTTTCCCCCTCTCTCACTAAAATTCAGCCCTACCACCTTCTCTCTTCGATTCCGGGCCGGATTTAACTCGGTTCAACGATCGGAAGCTACCACGAGACTCTTGGGAAGATTCTCTGCAATATAGGTGGAATGAATCTTTGATTTGAGAAGTTTGGGAAACATCCTAAAACCAGGATAAGTAAGTTATTTTGGAGTTTCCTTAACAAATATTGTTATTTAGAGTCTAGGAAGTATTATAAGGGTATTTTATTAAGATTTGTGGAATTTGGAATTTTGGATTACAGGTCTCGTTTTATTGATTTTGGGTCGAATTTCGTGGAGCAGGTAAGGGGAAATATTTTATAATTAAATGATTTTGAATAATGAGGAATAAAGAATTGTTAAGGGTATGAATACCGTTTGATTGTGAATTCTGGCTGATTGAAAATACTGATGTTGTTATATTGTAGTAGAATTGTGGTTATGTTGAATGACTGATTACTGTTGATTTGGGTTGTGGTTTATGTAAATTATGATATAGCGTTGGTAGTGGTATAAGGAGGTCGTTATATCATACCTGGTATAACCGTCATATAACGTTGGCAATGGCATGAGGAGGTCGTTATATGGACATTTATATTGGGAGGTAAACATTGGCAGTGGCATGAGGAGGTTTTTTACCTATTTACCATGTATGGAGTGTTGTTTTGTATCGTGTGTGGATGTTTATGTTGTGATTTAATTACTCATGTGTCCTGTGTGGACATTTGTGTTGTGGTTTGTTTAGTCCTATGTAAACCAGTTTTGTGTGGATATTTACGTTGTGGTTTAATTAGTCTTATATGGACATTTATGTTGTGGTATGATGTGTGTGATAGGGTCCTGTGTGGACGACTACATGGTATGTGAAAGTAGACCCTGTGTGGGTAAAATTGAACATTGTATGAATATCCTATGTGGAATGATTGTGATATGGATGTATGCGTTACTTTAATTAATTAATTAATTAAGTATTTATGGTAGAGTAGATTACTCCACCCGAGGGCTTGCTGAGAAAGGCGAGTACTCTAGTAATTATTGTGGATACCAAAGTAGAGGGAAGGCACTTGTATAGGCGGGTGATCTTCTGTGACAACCTGAATAAAAATGGAATTTGAATAATTAAAAGGGAGAGAAATAGAAACAGAAACAGAAGGAGGCTGTAGACTTCGTCGACAAGAAAATACCGAGTGAGGTTTTTAGCTGCTCTGAATTTCATCGACGAATACAAGGTCTCGTCGACGAATTTAATGAAGGACTCATCGACGAGGTGACGTGTCTCATCGATAAATCTAGCCCTATAAATAGCTAAAAATCCTATTATAATTCACTTTTAACGCTCCTCTCTCTCTCTCTCTTTCTCTTACGTCTCTCTCTCACTTCTCTCTTCTATTTTGGCCCCGCCAGTCGCCGAATCAAAGATTTGAGGCTACCATGATGCTCTTGGCAAAGTTCTCTACGAGTTTGCTGAAACGGATCGTTGGGGAAACGAAGTTGAAAATCATCCCTGAGTTAAGGTAAGACTTTTAAAGCCAAATTTGGTCTTGCGATAGCTATAGGAAATGATGTACGCATGAAAATACTGAAGTTTAATACTGGGAGTTTTAAGTTTCAGGTATTGATCAGGAAATCCTACGGGGGTCAGGTTAGGATATTTTAGGGGCTTTCTCAGTAGTCAGGTAAGGGAATAAACTAAAGCAGTTACTTTCCATGCAAATTATTATTAATTATGAGTAAATTTATTTTCAGAAAAGCATATGTTATAATTGTATGTTATGGATGAAATGTATGTTTGGGAAATACTGCTATTATGTTGAAATGTATACGTATATATGAGCTGCCAGAGAATTACGATTTTAGAATAAGAAGTATGATTTTATACAGCGCATGTGTGGCATGAATATTATTTTATGTGAACGTATTATGATATGAAAGCTTTTATGAGCAAAGTATGTTATCAGGTATTATGAAAAGATATGTTATGTTACGATGATTTTGACGAATGTATGATAATTGACTTATTTTCAGAATGTATATACCTAAAATGATTTCGGCACGAGGCCGTAATTATGATATATTCGACATGAGGCCGTATTTATGATATATTCAACACAAGGTCGTAATTACGATGTATTCGGCACGAGGCCGTAATTATGATATACTCGGCATGAGACCGTAATTATGATATGCTCGGCACGAGGCCGTAATTACGATATATTCGGAACGAGGCCGTAATGATGTTATGTATAATCATGTATTATATGTATCACGACTCGGATGTTAGTTTAGTTCAGTTTTAGGAGCTCGGTATCATAGCTTATAAATCATATGTTTATGATCAGATTAGTGCTAACCACCCCACGAGGGGGTGGGAGATGGATAGTCCATGTGACTTTCAGTAGAGTGTGGACGTCTACCTGGCAGTCTGGACCAAGGTGTGGCAGACCCATCGTACTTACAGACATATTTGATTCGGCAGTGGTCGGCCAGCCATTGTCGAGTCCCGCCTTCAGGTTGTACAATCCGTCATGGGAGGGTAATACATGACATTAGCTAGCTATTCATCCTAGGTATGTTTTCAGTATTATCAGTATAACAAATATTTCATATACGATATGATTTATTAGAAAATATGATAGTATGCTATTATTCAGTATGATATGATGAACGTTTACGAAAATATGAAATGTATTGTAAATGTATTGTTGCATTAAATATTCATGTTGTCATACAACTGTATTTAGTTTATTTTTCCTTACTAAGAAGTGTCTCACCCTCAAATATTAAATGATTTTCAGGAAATCCAGAGGGACCGGCAGGTCAAAACCGCCGTTGAGTTAGGGATATTACCCTAATAAGAGGGTAAGATTTTGTACGAGGGTCAGAATTATTTTGTGTCTGATCCTAGAGTTATTTTGATGTTTATGAGAATGTATATAAACACAGTTATATGATGTTGTAGTAAACTCTGGTATTATGCTTGATGGATGAATAATTTTAATTTTATGATTGCTACTGCTTAGGTTTCTGCTGTGATTGATAGGTGTCCCCGTTACCCATAGGTTCGGGTTGAATTTTCCATTATTATGTTACATTTTATGTTAATAAAATTGAGGTCGCTACATCTTCCCTATTCTTAGTGACTTTACCTGGATACATATCCTGAGGGCTTACAGAGAAAGGTGAGTGCCCTGGTGTTAGCACTAGAGCAGAGAGAAACTAATTGTATAGGCTGGTAGATTTCTCTATTCTCGGGAATTACTAGTAAAATATTGATGATTGTGGGAATATGATTGGTTGGCAAAGATGTTGACTTTGTATGATTATGGGCATGATATTTTGGGCTACTTGTGGATTGTAAACGCATTTTTGGATGGATATTTTAATTATATATCAAACACTTCAACCACACACTATTATAAACTATTTCTTCCTTATTGAGACTTGTCTCACCCTGTCGATGTTCTAAATTTTTCAGGCTATCCAGGTGATCGAGCTTAGATAGCTGAAGGGCAGGGTAGTTTTGTGAGTGGTACTGGATCAGTTATGTATTAATTTTTATGTTTCTTTATTTTTCTTTGAGGTTTTGTAATATAGAGAACGTGAATGTGTAAAATGAGTTGATGTTGCATAAATATAGAACTCTGATATTTTATGTTTAAGGTTGCCTTATTACTTTCCGCTGCGTGAATGGTATCAGAGACGCGTGTCGCTCTTATAACACTCCAGGCCCCATGTGGCGGGTCTAGGACATTACAGTAGACGTAGGCTTGGTGCCGAACCACGTTAAAACTACGGTGTTAAGTTTTTCCTCTCTTCTCTTTTATTTATTGTCTTGTGCATGATTCATGTTTTGTATATTGTGATATAATTGCTTGTCATCTTGCCAAGACTATTATTTTGTAGAGAGAAATTTTTAATACGCAAAAAGAGTCAATCACCCCCCCCCCTCTGACTCTACATTGTATAACTGCTGTAGGGCTCACGTATATACTCTCAGGCTACAACGTTTAACAATAATGCCAGAGGATAAAAAATAAGAAGCAAACTTGGGCTTTCTGAAAGTTAATGCTTGAGTGATGCAAGAAACCATGCTCCTCCGACAACACCATAAACTAAAAATTGGCATTAATAAACAAATCAAGAAAAACAAACTCAACAATAGGAATGTTTGAATGATTTTTTTTGCCTTCAAACACATGCATCCCTTGCTTGTCGTGTCTTTCAAGATGAGTAACATTGACATAATCAATAATATTAGATTCCCTGTCCAAGTTGGTTGGCAGAGTAGGCTTCAAAATGATTTTCTTATCATTATAGTGGAAGAAATATATACTCTCATATCCTTAAGTCACATCCAAATCATCCCATCAAGGAGAACCACGAAAATATTCTTGGTATGGTATCACACCAAATGTTATCAAAGTAGTGACCATTTGATAGGAACCAAACATCTTCACATTCGTAGGAGATCTTCCATCAATAATGATTTTGCAAATATTTTCCCACACATGAGAAAGTTGTGAAAAGCTTGAAATTATGCCCAAAGTTTGACAAATGGTTCCTTTTTCCAATAATTTCTCACAATATTACAAGATTGCAGACACTCACAACAATTATATGTCACCAAAAATCTTAAACACAGTTTGCCACAATTATCAATCTATAACAGATTTGACTCAATTTTCGAGAACAATCTTCAAGTAAAGCAAACCCTTATAAACAATTTATAAATGGCAACAATTTGGTCTGGTTTTGATGTTAGCAACACTTGTAGATCCTTCATAATGTGTATCAAACTCAAGTATTCAACCTTTCTATCACATAACTTCACAAAATTGAAGGTTTTGTGGGAAAATTTTCAAAATATAGTGGGTGGAAGCAATATTTACGGTTTTAGAAGTTGTAAAACATGGGGAGAATCTTCCACACACACGTTGTCAGCTTGTAAGGTGTGTGACTCACCGTTGGCAAGCATTGAATGAAACTTAAGGTGAAGGTAGATCAAGGATTGGTAATTGCAATGTTGGTGTTGGTGTGATAAGAAAAGCACAAAAAGTAGGGGATTTAAGAGGGGCTAACCACTCAAAAATTTTTGGTTGGCACGTGGGATTTCACCAATGATCGAACAGTGATGAAATTTTACAAGAGTGGGTTTTGAAGGGTTATGTTTTCAACGATATAGGTGGTGTTGTAAAATTTTCACTAGAAATTAGGGTTTGAATTGCAGTTTGGCTAAAAGTTGTAAGGTTTTTTTTCTCCCAAAATTTGGGACTAGAAATGAAATATTTATAGGTGTATGAAATGGGAAATTGATAGAGTCAAGAAGTGATGAATAAAAAAAATAGCAAGGTATGTATTTTCTTAAAACACTATTTCAATTCCTTTGTTTAACTAGTGTAATTGTGAAATATATACCTTAAATATAGGCTTTTACTGTTGAAGCTGAATCAAAGTTTAGTTAATATTGATTAAGTTGGTACCATGTTACTAATCCTATCATGATTGCTAAATTAAAGGAGATCACTTACACTCATTTCTTTTCAAGATTGAAATTTTCTTGGTTCACATACTACATGCATTAACAAGGGGCAAAGGACAAGCAAAGAAAAATATGAGAAAAAAAATTTAAAAATAAAAAATAAAATAAAAATAAAAAGATACCCTAACAAATAAGATACCCAAACAAATATACTCTTTCCAATATAAGAGCACCCATATCCTGTTGATTTATGGTATGAACATGATATTAAAATCTAATTGATTTTTAAAAATTTAATTTGACAAATAGAGTTTAAAAGAAAGAAACACAATCTTTTAGTGCAAATAATTTTTAGTTTCCAAATTCTACACTTTGAGTAATTGCAATAAACATGATTCTATGTATTTCATTCTTCAGTATTGAAGTCACAATAAGAGTCATATATATAAGCTCTTTGGTGCTGAAGTGACTATGAGAACCGTCTAGTTATTCAAGCATTCAAAATCAAAACATTAAAATGATCATAAATTTTATTTAAAAGCAATACTATACTTGAACAAAGTATCCAATATCGATTCAAATGTATCTATGCACCGTTTCGAACTTACAATATTTCCTTCTTTGTCAAATTGTAATCAAATATTGTTGAGATGTTTGATTTAAAAATGGGCATAAGAATAATTATTATTTTAGAATTTACCACATATTGACAAGTTGATTTTTTAAAAAAAACAAAGTCCATGTTTAGATAGGTCTTGAATTTGACATTTGTATTGAATTTGTATGCGATATAATATAAAATTGTATTAAAAATTGTTTAAGTTCACTTAAATTCAAAACTAAAATTTTAAATCCATACTCCCAAAAATAGCATAAGTATGTTTAGTTGTACATATACAATCAATGACATAGAAGAAATTACATCTCAATGTAATATCTTCGAGATAAGATCAAATGAGCTAATATCATATAAGACCAAAAACATGTTTAAGATTATATTCGCCAATACCTTTCAATCGTTATTTTGATTTTCTTCATTTATTTTATTACTATTTCTATTTTCTATAACATTCATGGATGCTCATAACATATTTCCATTTTAGTATTTATTTTAACTTTTATCACTCATCTTCATTTAGCACTTTTATCTTGTTTCATCTTCATGTTTGTTCCATTTTCTCAAGATTCATTTCTCCCTTAAGCCATTTTACAACTGGCACCTTTTTCACTATATACAAATGCAACTCTAATCAAGACTCAATATACTGTATTTAAAATGTGCATACCTTCTTTTTCAAATAACAAATGACAGAAAGAATTTTGCAGCACAAAATTCCTTAATTTTAAACTCAAAATAGAAAATATTTTAAGGGCAACCACTTTATGTTATATGTTTTGCACATAATATTGGATTTCTTGAATGCTTTGCGGCTTGTTTCGTTCAACAGAATAGTTATTCCTCAAAATAAAATGAAATATAATTTAAATTTTGAAAATCAAGGGAATAATTATTTCTCGTGTATTTCGAATTATTTCATTCAACATGTAAAAAGAAAATAATAGACATCTCATGATGAAATTTGGGAATAGTTATTCTTTATATATACTTTATTATGGACTCATAAAAATGTTTCACACTATTATTTGTTTTATAGTAACAATATAACTTCTTGTTCAACAAATTGCAACTAACTTATTGAAACTAATATATTCTTGGAAATAAGCATTTCGCAAACCTAACATAACCTTAAGGAGGTATGACCCAACCAACACTCACTTATTGTGCTCATTGTTCACATTATTCATATAACAAAAGGAATATATGTATATATATATATATATATATATATATATATATATGTGTGTGTGTGTGTGTGTGTGTGTGTGTGTGTGTATTGAAATTTTGACCACTCAAATTCAAATTATAGTATGTACAAAAAACATGAACTGCTCAATAGTAGCCAATTGATAATCAGTAGTCTACTTATATCTTAATGTAAGATCTCATTAACCATAAAATTCATATTTATAAAATAGATAATGAAAGAAATTGGCTAAAGCCTCTAAACTCTTAGGAAGAAAAAACAATTCTATAATATATCAATAAATTAGTCAATCCTAATTGTGTTTGATAGCAATAATTACGTATTCAATCTATGTAAAGAATTTGAATAAAAGCCCAAGAACCAAAAAAGAATACAAAAGGGAAGAGTAATTGACTCACTTCTTTTGTTTCTCATTCCAAACATTATATTACTTCAACGTAATAAATAATGCTTTTTTGTCTAACATTCAATGAATGCAAAGGTTTCCATAAAAGAAACCAACCAAGTTTAACTAGCGAACCAAAACATGTAAACAATATTTAGCTTATCAGTCCACCGAATAGGACTCAATCAACCAAAGCTTCTCACTCCCTCAAAATAACACACCAAAATCATTCTGCCTCAATCCGTCGACAGAATGCGATAAACCATCGACGGAATGGAACGAACCATCGACGAAATGAGACTAACCGTTGATGGCCAAACCTCCCGAATCTCTTCTTTCCTGCCAAAATCAAACTCAATTATATATAAATCAATCTATGCATCCCAGCTTTCAATAATTAGCAAAAGTGGGAAATCTCTCAAAGATAATCTTATATGTGTTCGTTTGAATAACTTTTGTAAGAACCTGAACCGTGATATATGGATTTAAATAGATAAGAGAGGGGTAAAGTGGGAATTTAGAAAATTTCGTCAACGAAGCCAGAGTTCGTCGATGAAGTCCATGTAAGTCTCGTCGATGAAGTTCAGAGGCTCATCAACCAAGAGAAGCTGAGAGATTTCGGGAAACCGAAGATATCAGGATTCGTCGATGAATCCATCTTCTCGTCGACGAGTTGTATATATGACCTCATCGACGAGGATACCATTTCGTCAACGAGGACGCTCGGTTCAAAGGGCTATAAATATCAATTTACTTTACTTCTCAGCTAAGAAAACTAAAAATCTTCTCTCTTTCTCTCTAGAACTCTCCCTACACTTTACTTTACTTCTCGTCGTTCATCGCGAGAATCGTTAATCTAAAGCTACCATGAGGATCGTGGAAGGATTCTCTACAAAACCTACAGATCGAAATCCCGTTTTGGAGATTTTCGGGTTTCGGCTTAAAATCGAGGTAAGGCTCGGTTTTCTTTTCTGATCTGGTAGTTTAGTAGAGGATAGAGTTGTGAGTATCTTCTGTACTGTTGATTGTAGGTTTTGGGAACTTGGTTCGCTGTTTAGGAGCCTTAGAGTTCAAGAATTTCTATTTAGGGGAAAGGAAAGAGGAATTGTGTTTATATCGGTTATTTTTGAAATCGGACTTGGTGGAACTGTGGTTCACAATTCTGTGTGTGTTTTGGCTACTCATTTGGGGGGATCTAACGGGAAAAATTATGGGTTTTTCATGATTATAATTTTGGGTAAAAGGGGACAGCAGGCTGTATCCCTAGTTTTTTTTAAAACCAAATGTATATGTTGATTTATACTGTGTTATAGGGATGATCGTGCCTTGACTTGTTTAAACTGTATGTGTTTGGAAAACCATGATTTTAGATTACCAAATGGGTGTGGTTTGTTTGGTTATATGAGCATGCATGTGTGTGTGTGATTGGTTGAAATGCTAGTAGGAATGCGGTTCCAAATTGTTCTAGGTACTGAGAGTGTCCAACTCTATATCCGAGGACATATGAAATTGCTGGCCATAGGTTGACAGAGTATCCGACTCTATATCCGTGGGTGTGAGCCTATTCCGGCAGATCAGGCCGAAGGGTGTGGATCCACCAATTTAGCGCTGGTACGATGCCAAAGGAGTCGAGGACTAGCCATGTGCCGGTGGCGCCATGTTCGTGGGTTGGCTATGGGCCAATGCCGTATGTCGCAGGTCGGCTTCGAGCCGATGGGTGTGATGACACCGAGATTGTTGATCATGTGTGTGTGTGCGTGTATACACTATTGTGAAATTAGTACTGGAACTGCATTTAATTGCATGTATGTTGTATCATGATAACACTCAAATGTCACACACCGATATAACCTGTGTTCTTCCTTACTGAGAGGTGTCTCACCCCTACTATACGTACATTTTTACAGGTCCTTCAAGTAACCAGAACTAGCATCCTTGTGTTAGGACCGTAATGGCCAATGTACTACGGGTAGCACTTGGGTAAGTGCTAGGACTTGTATTTTGTGGGTTGCCATTTTGAGATGTGTTGGGCACCCAGTTGTACGTTGTTTGATGGAACCTTGATTCTGTCCTTGTATAGACTCTGGTATGGTACTGTATATTAATAGAATAACCTTTTTTCCGTTGCCTATGTTCGCTTATGTTTGGATGTGTATAGAGTGCCTGGGAACCCCACGGGGTCAGACCCTCATCTATTGTCCTGTATCTTTGGATGTTTTGTATGATACAGGGACTGGTTGGTTTACATTTTCACCCCCGGGTCCCATTTCAGGGTTCGGAGCGTGACAGCTTGGTATTAGAGCTAACTAGGTTGTTAGGTCTTGTAGACTTAGTTAGGTTTAGCTATGAGTACATACCAGAGTATAGGATGTTGGATGTGGGTAGAGTTGGTTGAGGGTTGTTCTATTTCAAGATTAGGATTTGTTGGTGGTATTCCTTGTTTTTCCAAGAATGACGATTTCAGTAAAAGTAGGGCAGACCATTGACGACTTTCGTGTTGGTGTGATAGGACAAACCTGGACCTGGTAGGGAGTGGTTAACACGATTAGTTGTAGATCATTGTGTTAACTGTATGTGTTGTAGGGATACTGATAGATTCCTATTGTGTTTTAGAATGGAGCCCAAGTATAATGACCTGCGAAGTGGCTCCGAGGAAACTGCGAGTGATGAGTCTCCTTCTGTGCCTTGAGGTCTAACGAGGCAGGTGTTGCGGGAGATCGGGTGGAGTGTGAGGAGACGCGAACGCTTTTCTATTGGAGCGGGGTGCACCATTGAGAGGTTCACACGCATGCATCCTCCGATGTACTTTGGGGGACATGACCCAAAGATAGCACAGGACTGGGTGGAGAAGACTGAGAGGATCTTGGAGGTCCTGCACTGCATGGATAGGCAGTGAGTCCTCTATGCTACCTTCTAGCTATCTAGGTAGGCGGGTCGATGGTGGACTTCGGTAAGTTTGCTAAAGAAGCAGAGAGCTAGTCCTGAGGAGATGACGTGGAGCCGTTTCAAGGAGGTGTTTTTCGACAGATACTTCCCGCCTTCAGTACGTGATGTGAAGGCGAATAAGTTCTCTGCTCTAACTCAGGGGAGTATGACAGTGCAGGGGTATGCGGCTCGGTATATAAAGTTGTCCCGGTTTGCACCGTGTTTGATCTCGAGCGAGTACGAGAAGACTCGAAGGTTTGAGAAGGGCCTGAGGAAAGATATCCGCAGATTGGTGGGTATGCTCCAGATCCGCAAGTTCTCGGTGTTGGTGGATAAAGCCACGGTGATTGAGACCTATATCCGAGAGGACGAGGTGGATCAGGAATCGAGGAAGAGGACGGTACCTTCTGGTTCTCAGATAGAATCTCGTCAGGGATCGTGGAAGAAGAGGAACAAGGGCTCAGGTTACCGTCAAAATACCGAGCGTCAGGATTCTCAGATGAGCCAGACTAGTGGACGTTGTACCAAATGCCACAAATGGCACGAGGGTGAGTGCCGATCATTTGGGGGTAACTGTTATAACTGTGGCCTGCCAGGTCACATGTTTCGTGATTGTTATGCACTGAAGAGAGATGTGCTTGCATTTAGTGTGAACGGAGGGAGCAATCAGATACCTCGGGGAACCGTTCAGACGAATACAACTCCAGCCAGACTATACTCTCTTACTCCAGTGGACACTGAACATGTAGGGAACGTAGTGACAGGTAAATTACTATTGGTTTCAAATAAGGCTTCTGTTTTGTTTGATTTGGGTCCAACCCATTCTTTTATATCTGTGAATTTTGTTGGACAGTGTGGGGTTGAGACCCAAGTCATGAACGAGGTGTTATCTATTACTACAACATCTGGGAGTATACCATTCTATGGGAAGATGTTGGAGGACTGCCCAGTGGTAATTCAGGGGAAGATGCTACCGCAAATCTTGTGGTATACGACATGTCAAGGTTCGATGTCATTCTGGGGATGGATTGGCTGTTCTCTAGTTATGCTGTGAATAACTGTCATAGGAAGGTGGTAGTTTTCAGACCTCCTAGGAAGTGAGAGTATGAATTCATGGGATTGTATGTGCGTTTGACGCCATAGATTCTATCGGCACTACAGGCGAGGAGGTTACTCTTGGATGGGTGTTAGGGGTACCTAGCTTGTGTGAAGGAACCTCCGCGGGATGAGTTGAGGCTCAAGGACATTCGGGTAGTCAGCGAGTTCCCGGACGTGTTTTCAGATGATTTACCTAGTTTACCTCTAATTCGTGAGGTGGAGTTCGCTATAGAGTTGCTGCCTGGTAAGGTACCGATCTCTAAAGTTCCATACCGGATGGCTCCAGCAGAACTTCGAGAATTGAAGGAGCAGTTGCAGGAATTACTGGATAGGGGATTCATTCGACCTAGTGTTTCGCCCTGGGGAGCTCCAATATTGTTTGTGAAGAAGAAGGACGGGTCGATGCGGATGTGCATTGATTACTGTGAGATTAACAAGGTGACTATGAAAAATCGCTATCCTTTACCTCGTATAGATGATCCCTTTGACCAGTTGTAGGGAACGCAAGTCTTTTCGAAGATTGACTTGCGGTCAAGGTATCATTAGGTGAGGGTCAGATTAGAGGATGTAGTGAATACTGCTTTCCGAAGCAAATATGACCACTACGAGTTTTTGGTCATGCCTTTTGGGTTGACAAATGCTCCGGTGGTGTTCATGGATCTGATGAACAAGGTTTTCCATGAGTACCTGGATCAATTCATGGTGGTATTCATTGACGATATTCTAGTATACTCGAGGAGTTCAGAAGAGCATGAGGACCATCTAAGGTTAGTGTTACAGTTTCTACGGGAGAAGAAGCTGTATGCTAAACTAAAAAAGTGTGAATTATGGTTGAGTCAGGTGGCATTCTTAGGCCCTGTGGTGACTGGTGATGGTATATCAGTTGATCCTAGCAAGATCAAAGCTGTGATCGACTAGGTGAGGTCGAAGAATATGCAGGAGGTTTAGAGTTTTCTATGATTGGTGGGTTATTATCGTCGGTTCGTGGAAGGTTTTTCTAAACTTCCTGGGCCTTTGACTCGATTGACCAGGAAGGGAGTGAAATTTGAGTGGACCAGTGATTGCGAGTAGTGTTTTCAGGAATTGAAGCACAGAATGGTTACTGCTCCGGTATTAACCATTCCTTCGGGGGATGGCGGGTTTGTGATTTATAGTGATGCATCTCTTAAGGGTTTGTGATGTGTGCTTATGCAGTAGGGTAAGGTAGTAGCATATGCTTCTCAGCAACTAAAGGAGTATGAGAAGAATTACCCTACCCATGATCTGGAGTTGGCTGCTATTGTATATGCACTGAAGATCTGGCGACACTACTTGTATGGTGAGCAATGTGGGATCTTCACTGACCACAAAAGACTCAGGTATTTCTTCACGTAGAAGGAGTTGAACATGAGGTAGAGGCGGTGGCTAAAGTTGATTAAGGACTACGATTACACGATCAGTTACCACCTGGGGAAGGCTAATGTGGTAGCCGATGCGTTGAGTCGGAAGTCAGAACCTGTGGCTGTATTTGCGATTGTAACTCTGTATCACATCAGATAAGATTTGGAGAGCTCGGGTATAGAGTTGGTGTCTGGTGATCATCAGACTTTCTTTGCTAGTTTGGTGGTCCAACCGACTTGAGCGTATAAAGGCTGCGCTGGCTAGTGATGCAGAGTTGGCAAAGGTTATGGAAAAGGTACAGCAAGGACTGGCTACAGAGTTTAACATCTCTGAGAGAGGAGTATGAAGGTTTGGGACTAGGCTGTGTGTTCCGAACGACGATGAGATTAGAAGGACGATTCTAAAGGAAGCGCATCGTTCGTTATATACGGTACATCCTGGTAGTACAAAGATGTATCGTGACTTGCACGAGACCTTCTGGTGGTCTGGTATGAAGAGGCAGATTGTTCAATTCGTGGAGCAGTGTCTGATGTATCAGTAGGTGAAAGCTGAACATCAGAGGTCGGCAGGGCCATTATAGCCTTTGCCTATTCCGGTGTGGAAATTGGAGCATATTTCCATGGATTTTGTGACTAGATTGCTGCTTGCACTTCACGGGCAGAATTGCTATTTGGGTAATCATGGACAGAATGATGAAATCTGCTCATTTCATACCGATGAAGGTTGGCTATCTTTTGAGTAAGCTAGCTGATATGTACGTGCATGAGATTGTGAGAATGCATAGAGTACCGGTGTCCATTGTGTCAGATCGAGACCCAAGGTTTACTTCTTGATTCTGGATGAGCTTGCAGGAGGCATTGGGGACGAAGCTTACTTTCAGTACAACGTTCCACCCCCATACTCATGTACAGTCGGAGAGGACGATACAAATCTTGGAAGATACGTTGCGAGCCTGTGTGTTAGACTTTGGTGGTAGCTGGATACAATTTATGCCACTAGTAGAGTTCGCTTATAATAACAGCTTCCAGACTAGTATCAGGATGGCACCGTTCGAGGCTTTGTATGGTCGGAGGTGTCGATCTCTTTTATGTTGGGATGAGGTTGGTGAACGTCATGTGTTACAACCTGAACATGTGCAGTAGGCGTTTGAGAAGGTGGGTTTGATCCAGGAGAAGATTAGATCAGCTCAGAGTCGGCAAAAGGGTTACGTAGATGTTCACCGCCGTGAGTTAGAGTTTGAGGTGGGGGGTAATGTAATTCTGTGTATCGCTCCGATAAAAGGGGTGATGAGATTTGGGAGAAAGGGCAAGCTGAGTCCGAGGTATATCGGACCATTCGAGGTTCTTGAGCGAGTGGGTCTAGTAGCCTACAGGATTGCACTACCCCCAGCACTCTCAAGGGTCCACGATGTGTTTCACGTATCCATGTTGAGGAGGTACGTGTTGGATCCTTCACATGTTATCAGTTATGATGAGTTGGAAATTGGGGATACTTTAGCGTATAAGGAGATACCTGTTCAGGTTCTAAACCGTAAAGTTCAGAAGTTTCGTACTAAAGATATACCGTTAGTGAAGGTATTGTGGCGAAACCACAAGGTTAAGGAAGCTTCTTGGGAACTGGAAACAGAAATACGCCAGAAGTATCCACAGTTGTTTTGAGTATTTGTACATTATCCTACTTTGGGTTGGGATGGGTGGTTAGTTGTCGGGAGTATGTATGTTGTGAACTCCTGAGACGATCGTATATGTAACCGCGGTATTCCTCCGCCATAAGTGAGGGTATGTATGTACGTGTACGGTTGTATGTATATGTTATGATGGGGTTACGCTGTAGTAGTCACCAGTTTTCTCTAGAGTTTCATGTATGTGTTCAGTTGTATGTATGAGTTTGTGAATGAGAGATGGCAAATTTCGAGGATGAAATTTTTGTAAGGAGGGGAGACTGTAAGAACCCGAACAGTGATATATGGGTTTAAATAGATAAGAGAGGGGCAAAGTGGGAATTTAGCAGATTTCATCGATGAAGCCAGAGTTCGTCGACGAAGTCCATGTAAGTCTCGTCGATGAAGTTCAGAGGCTCGCCGACAAGGAGAAGCTGAGAGATTTCGGGAAACCAGAGATATCAGGATTCGTCGACGAATCCATCGTCTCATCGATAAGCTGTCTATATGACCTCGTCGACGAGGACACCATTTCGTCGACGAGGACGCTTGAGTCAAAGAGTTATAAATATCAATTCACTTTACTTTTCAGCTAAGAAAACTAAAAATCTTCTCTCTCTCTCTCTCTCTAGAACTCTCTCTCTAGAACTCTCCCTACACTTCCTCTCTCTAGATTTCTTCATCGTTCGTCGAGAATTGTTAATCTGAAGCTACCACGAGGATCGTGGAAGGATTCTCTACAAAACCTACGAATTGGAATCTCGTTTTGGAGATTTTTAGGTTTCGGCTTAAAATAAAGCTCGATTTTCTTTTCTGATTCGGTAGTTTGGTAGAGGACGGAGTTGTGAGTATCTTCTGTACTATTGATTGTAGGTTTTGGGAACTCGGTTCGTTGTTTAGGAGCCTTAGAGTTCGGGAATTTCTATTCGGGGGAAAGGTAAGGAGAATTGTGTTTAAATCGGTTATTTTTTAAATCGGACTCTGTGGAACTGTGGTTCACAGTCCTGTGTGTGTTTTGGCTACTCATTTGGGGGGATCTAACGGGGAAAACTATGGGTTTTTCATGATTACAATTTTAGGTAAAAGGGGGCGACGGGTTGTATCCCTAGTTTTTTTGAAAACCAAATGTATATGTTGATTTATACTGTGTTATAGGGATGACCATGCCTTAACTTGTTTAAATTGAATGTGTTTGGAAAACCATGATTTTAGATTACCAAATGGGTGTGGTTTGTTTGGTTAAATGAGCATGCATGTGTGTGTGTGATTGGTTGAAATGCTAGTAGGAATGCGGTTCCGAATTGTTCCAGGTACTGAGAATGTCCGGTTCTATATCCGAGGGCGTATGAAATCGCTGGCCATAGGTTGGCAGAGTGTCCAACTCTATATCCGAGGGCGTGAGCCTATTCTAGCATATTAGGCCGAAGGGTGTGGATCCACCAATTTAGCGTCGGTATAATGTCATGGGAGTCGAGGACTAGCCATGTGCCGGTGGCGCTGTGTTCGCGGGTTGGCTACAGGCCAATACCGTATGTCGAGGGTCGGCTTCGGGCCGATGGGTGTGACGACATCGGGATTGTTGATCATATGTGTGTGTGAGTGTATGCACTGTTGTGAAATTAGTACTGGAACTACGTTTAATTGCGTGTATGTTGCATCATGATAACACTCAAATGCCATACACCGATATAACCTATGTTATTCCTTACTGAGAGGTGTCTCACCCCTACTGTACGTACATTTTTACAGGTCCTTCGAGTAACCGGAACTAGCGTCCTTGTGTCAGGAGCGTAGTGGCCGGTGTACTACGGGTAGTGCTTGGGTAAGTGTTAGGACTTGTATTTTGTGGATTGCCATTTTAAGATGTGTTGGGCACCCGATTGTACGTTGTTTGATGGAACCTTGATTCTGTCCTTGTATAGACTCTGGTATGGTACTGTATGTTAATAGAATGACCTTTTTTCACTGCGTATGTTCTGTTATGTTTGGATGTGTATAGGGTGCCTGTGAACCCCACGGGGTCGAACCCTCATCTATTGTCCTGTATCTTTGGATGGTTTGTATGATATAGGGACTGGTTGGTTTACATTTTCACCCCTGGGTCCCATTTCTGGGTTCGGGGCGTGACAACTTTGATCATATTTTCCGTTGTAGTGATAGTACCCTCAAATTTCATTTTGTTTCTAAAGTGTCATATGTGGTATACCAAAGTAGTGAGACACACATTTTTAACCACAGCCTAAATCCCTGTGCCCCTAGCCTCCTTATGCAGCCATTTGAGAGCCGCTTTAATGGTTGACATGAATCTTCTTAAACCTAGCCAACCCCTCAAATAATCCGACACAACTTTTGGTATTCTGTATTCGAAAAATATGTGGTTTAAAGTCTTTATTTCAGCATTATAAAATACACAAGAATCGTTCCTCCCTTCCACACTAAACTTATCTTTGGTAAGCAATTTACCTTTCGTGCACAACCATAACACAAATGAGTACTTAGGGGTGATACCACCTTTCTAAATAATTGAATGTTGATGGACTTTCTGGCCTTTAGTTCTCTAAAAGTGATAAATTTTAGAACAGTCCTACTGGTCTCCCTTTCGTCATTTTCTAATTTGTAATTTAACATTTATCTGATCCCTATATTTATGGAGAATTCTATTTTTGATCTCAACTATCCTTTTGTACAGTGGAGAGTCTTCATGCATAGAGGATACATCCCACAAGCTTCTTCCCTTCGAATAATTTTGATTAATCCATTTAGACCATAGTGAATTAACCTAGTGAGTTGAGAAGGTTGAAATTGAAAAATGATACAAATTTATATATTAGACACCAAACAATTAAAATAATTTTGTATTTGGATTCAATCACCAATTCAAGTTCTATTTATAACTAGTTCACAAAATCATATTTTAATTCATTGTTAAGCACTCAACATTTAAATTTCCCAAATGTCCCCTTGAAAATAATTAATAATTAATAAGATATCTAGAGGAAAATATATTTAAAAAAATTAAATCTAAATATGTGATTAACTTAATATTAAATTAGTTCATAAGGTAGTAATAAGAAGGCTGGTGAACTAGATCAACAAATTGGTAAACAACCAACCACAAGTATAATTCAACATAAGATCAGTTCATTTAGTTGATGAACTTAAAATTTAAATTTAAATTTGATTCATTTAGCTAAATAAATGGAGTTCGAGTTAATCATTATTGAGTTGAGCATCAAATGAATCACTAGCAGCTTGACTCATTTGTGACCTATTTTTAAACAAAGTTAAACAAAAGATAAAATAGGAAAAATTAGTCAATTGATTAAAAACATAATATCAATAAGCAACAATTGAAACAAAAAACTGTGAGATTGGTTCATAATATCATTTATGACCTTTTTACTGGGTCATGCTTTTTTGGTGATTTTCTAAATTGAAAAATAAAAATTGAATCTTAAGTGTAAAAAAATATATTATGAGAATTTGTACCATTCGTAGGAAAAAGATTTTGTTTATAAAATTAGACTAAAATATGACAATACCTAGAAATCGTTTGTTGATTTAACAAATCAAATGTCTCATTTTAATTTGAGTCGAGATATCTATTAGTTTGTTAAATACTTTTAATTTAAAAATATTAAAATGAATATTAATCTTTTAAAGTAATTTAAAGTTTCTGCACTTATAGTCATACATTTTTATCATGTAAATATACATATAAATAAGAAAAATTTGGAGGACGAACCAGGTGGAGGGCCACCGTCCTGTGAGTTTGGTCGAAGGGCTTGTTGATTAGGTATACCCAAAGAAAGAATCCTATAATAAACCTAATAACATTTATAGGACAAATTTAAGATTAAAAATTTATTACTTGCTCACTTCTTCAATTTAATGCGTCTATGTAACTTTGTCTCCAAATTGAAATGTCAAATCTACCCCTTTGGAGTGGGATCTTTCTTAATACAAACAATAGAACCCTTGGAAATTTGAAAAAAGACAAGGGCAATTTTGGGAAAAAAGAAAGAAAAGAACTAAAACAAAACCCTGAACTTTCAACATAATTACAAAGAGATACAAGGCTTTCACTCGTAAAAAATAGAAGATGAGGGGCATTTAAAGAAAATTTGTCAAAGGTGGAGCCCCTCTTCTACCCCAAGTGCCTCCTCTTCCCTCTTCCCTCTTCCCGCTGGGCTCATTCCCAAACGTTCTGCTCCGGCGTTCACTTCTCCAGGGCCGCCACCTCCGAGCCCCGGCGCTCCCGCATCTCCTCGGAAAGTGAGCTCCCCCCTCTCGTCCTCAAGTAATCAAGTAAGCTCTCTCTCTTTTTGATTGTTCTATATCAGTGATATGCCTTTTTGATCTGCCATTTTAGGGTTCCTTTGTTCATCTTTTGTTCGGATTGTTCAAAGTTTATGCATGGCGCAATGAAATAGCAGACTGCATGTGTTCTATCATTTTTCTTTCGCCGACAATGTTCTTTGTGTTGGCTACTTCCTCTTAGCTTTCGTGGCATCGTTGTGTGTTTGCGTCACTGAACTTTTCCTACCGTTTTCTGTTTGTTGTTGAACTATTGAAACTAGCATTTGGGTGAAATTAGGGTTGTTCGTTCTCCGTTTTATTTTTTGCGGATTTGGTCGGAAAAAAATCATCGAGAAGTAACTCAGTGGATCGCTCACAACAAAGGAATGACAAACGTCGTCAATAAGCTGGATTAACAAGGAGATTGAAACTATCTTATTAAAGTTCTGTGGGAGAGCATTGTGTCCATGTAAAGCTGCTCTGTAGGGCGTCCATTGACAATCATTCCGTTCTGATGGATCACAAACTTTGGCAGCGCAAACTAGCAAAGGAACCGGCAACATTGTGTGTGTTTGCGCGTGTTATTGTTATTATTTTTTTTAACCTCCCACCTCCTTTCAAGCTAGATGGCTGCCTTGAGAAGCCGGCAGAACAAGGTCTTTGTGAATGCAACTTTTTAATTCATGGTCTACAAAGACACAGTTTTTACAACAAACTCCACTTAAACTTCCATAGGCTTAGTCCCATGGGCTGACACCAGTAGAAGTTTAACCCTACACGAGATTGGGTCCTTCCACCACACATGAGGGGAAGCCCAACACTCATGATCATCATTCTCATAATTGGGAGGATGTTTTTACCCCCTTATAACATGCATTTTTAATGTTTTTTATTTATCCCTGCAAATAATTTGGAGGTAACATTTTGCCTCTAGCTGCGAAATATAAGGTTTTGTTTATCTATGCCCCACAATTTTGGATTTACTTTGGCAGAAGATGTCAAAAATATTGTGTCACGTTTGGTTTGTTGAATTGAATGGAGTGGGAATGTAGTAGCACCTCTGTAGAAATATAATAGTTTTAAAATATAAGATTGATGCTATTCCTAAGCAAATGACTAACAAAAGTTGGTGTTATTGAAATTACAATACTAAACAGTTTAGATTGTGTGGTAATTCCTTTAAAACTTCCAAACATGTTAAATCATTTGTGAATATTGAGTTCATTTAATTATTTGAGAACTTAAAAATATGGGAAAAAATTAAAATAAGAAAAATTATCGTGTATCCATAAGCAAAGAAAAGCATCTTACATATTTAAGAATTTTTTAAAAAAAATCCAAAACATAGGAAAATAATTTCATTTTTCAAATTATACAAAGAATTTGCATAATTCATATTAAGGAAATTGAAAAGGTAATTGGAGGGATTTGCATCTTAGATAAAAATATTGTGGAAAATTGGAAAAAAAAAAAAAATGCATCATCTCAATGTTTGGGTCATGTTCTTTGTGATTTAGAGAAGAAATCATCACAAAAAACCCCCTAACAAATTCCCAAAATACTTTTTTGGCCAATCCTAAAGAAAATAGAAGTAGAAAAGTGAAGAAAATAAAAGTAAAAAGGGTAGCCATTGTTGTTGTTGTTGGTATATAACTGTGAAGAGGGAGGGAAGGAGGGAGGGGGAGTGAGAATCTGCATCTCTATTTGATATGGTCACCCTCAATTGACTCAATTTTAGACATTGTTAGAGAAGAGGTGGTTAAGAGAGGGAAAGGGAGAGAGGGAGATTCACAACCAGCAACCAAGGAAGTGAGGCTTGCTGAATGTTGTTAAGCATTGTTTCTCATCTTGACCACATAAGTGGTAAGCTAGGGAGCACTGATACTGTGGGGTGCAGATACGACACCATACTGACACGACAATACAACAATTTTTTTAGAAAAATGAGCATATGACGTGGTCAGGATATGTTAGTAGTTAATTTAGAAAATATATTTAGGCATGTTTTTCCTTTTAGGGTGACAAATGTTTTAGGCATGTTTTTCCTTGTAGATGACAAAAGTTGAGGTAATTTAGTTTAAAATGAATTGAGAGAGAGAGAGAGAGAGAGAGAGAGAGGCTCTTCTCTATTTGATATTGGGGCTCTCAATTGACTCGATTTTATATGTGTTGTTTAGACTTGGCAAAATGGATAAAACTCCATTAGTCCAAATCAAATCCAATTTGCTTAAGTGGACTCATTTTTTATCCATCTTTAAAAGAGTCGGATTTGGATTGCAATTTGGCTAGATTATTTGCCTGACTCACCACAAATTATCTAGATCTGATAAGCTTTGGTAGGATTATGATGGATGCTATAATGTGACGGTTTAAAACACTACAATTGGTTAGGGGTAGCAAAATGGGTTAACGGGCCAAATTCGGGCGGATCATAAATGGGTCAGGGTTGAATAGGTTTGGGTTCAGGTTCGGATTGATTTTCGCCTGTTTAATAAATAGGTCATAAACGAGTTACCTGTTTAAAAAATATAATTTATTTATTTTAAAAATTTTTAAACATTTTATATGACATTTTTTTTAAAAAAAAAAACACTCCCCTTTCATTTTGTGAAGATCAACAGTGCACAATGAAAACTCAGCAAGAAAGAACACAACGCGAGGCTCAAAATCTCCAATCAAACCATATATCTAACAAAATGTAAATGTGGAGCGTGCAAGGTGAAGAATAGAGCAAAAATTACCTCGAATCGAACCAGATTAGAGCTCGCAATCGAGCTTCCTCAATCGAATTTGGGATCGTAGGCGATAGAATCCAACACCCTAACGGATCGCCAGTCGCCAAGGCGCGGGAGGTGAGGGGAGGAAAGGAGAGGCAAGGTGTAAGGAGATTGTTGGTGGAGGACTCGCCCAACACCTCAAAGACACCTCCTTGTTCCAACTCTCCGATGCAAATTCTTCATCCTCTTGTCTCTCCATCTTTCGATTCCAGGTCGCTGCGCTCTCCATCGATCCCTCTTTAGTCCCTCTTTGCTTTAGCAACACCGCCTAGTTCGTCACCAACTCATCAACACTTCGAGTTGTGTGGGAATTGGAAAAAAAATAATAAAAAAAAACAAGATTGGATTGAAAAGGTTGGTGAAACAACTCAGCTCGATCAGTCCTGTAGATCTAGAGACATGGTGCAGCAGGGACTAACTTGGTGCAGAGCCTGCGTTGACGTCAGGTTAAAGGTGACTTCCCAGTTGGTGGCTAGATCCCAAGCACTCCGCCAAATGCTTCTACTTCACCAATCACCATTTTGTATGCTGCGGGTTGGGGTGGCAAAACGGGTCACCCGATAGGTGACCCGACCTAAACCCGCCTAAATCGTTTAAAAAACAGATCAGGTCTGGGTTGACTCGTTTATAAACGGGCAAGCTTGTTTGAAACCCAAACCCGATTTAAACGGGCGGGTTATGGATCACCCGTCAGGTTTCGACCCGTTTTGCCACCCTTACAATTGGTTATAGAGACTTTCAAGGTTTAAAGTTATTAAGGAACTTCTATTGGTTAATTCGTTTAAGAATTAGTTCTTAAAAGAGTTATGCTTTTTATATTTACATTTATATGGAAAGTTATATTTAGAATTATGAGTTTTCGTTAATTTTGAGAATTATGTTTTAAAAGTAGTTATATTTTTTATTTAAATTCAAATAGATTTTAAATTTATGATTGTAGTTTTAATAATAGTTATGTTTTCTATTTAGTGAATGATTTACAATTTATTAAATAATAAATTCAAACACAATTTAAACAACAATAATAACAAGCCTTAAGTCTCATTAAGTGAGATCAGTTACATGAATCTTTTTTTGTCAATTCACACAATCGAGGGCATTTTCCTCGATTTGCATTTCAAATGCCCAAAGCTTCTTAGCTGCCCTTCCCTTATCTTATCTTTTATGGTGCTATGCCTAACTTGTTCTTTGCTGAATTTATCCTTTAATGTAGTACGACATCCACCATAGCACTTGAATTTTGGCAACTTTTACTTTTTGGATATGTTGTCCTTAGTTGCCAAACATTCTGATGAATAGAGCATGGCTAGTTTTATACCCATCCTATAGAAATTTCTTTTTAATTTTAAGAGTATCCTATGATCATGTAACACACCTAAAGTAATCCTTCATTTTACCCAACCTGTTTTAACTCTAGGTATTACATCCTCTTCAATTTCTCCTTTCGCTTGCATAATAGATCCAAGCTATCAAAATCTATTGTGCCATTAATTTGTTGATTCTCAAGTTTAATCTTATCTCCAATATTCCTCCGTACGTGGATGAAATTCTATTTCATATATTCTGTCTTATTTATACTTATCCTAAAACCTTTGGACTCTAAATTTGTTCTCAAAATTTTAACTTAGATTCTAGTCCATTCCTACATTCATCAATCAAAACAATATAATGTGCAAATAGCATACACAATGTGATCTCGTTTTAGTTGTTTGTAGGGAGTTCATCAACCACTAAACCGAAAAAACATGGGCTCAAAGTTGAACCTTGATATACACCAATTGTGATTGGAAATTTTCTAGACTTTCCTTGTGTAGTCCTAATGCTGCTCATTACTATATTACATATCTGTAATGGCATCAATATATATATTGCGTACTCCCTTCCCTAGGTCAGTAAAAACCATATGTTGGGGCATAGGGCTGCAAATGAGCTGAGTTGTGCCAAGCTTCAGCATGTTCAAGCTTAGATCAACATAGGAAGAGGCAAGCTCAGGCTGAAGCTCGAGCTCGACTCTGCTCAATGCAAGCTTTAAAAGTTGGGCTCGAGCTCAAGCTTGAAGCATAAATTATTGGCTCGAGCTCAACTCGGGCTCACCTTGGTTTAGCCTATAAACTCAAGGTTTTCATGCACAAATCAAGGGACTCCTTGGTGTGGGTTTGGAGCATGTACAAATGATAGCTTAGCCATGGGGATGGGGATTTGAATGGGAGAAGCCTGCATTTATAAGCAAATGAGAGACTGGAACTTTCAAGGGGTTTGCAATGTGGGACAAGGAATGCGATGGAGAGCAATTGCAACTTGCCTTGAGCCAACTTGTTCCACATTGAGAATTCTAAAGGGGGAGAGCCTCCCCATTTCTATAAAATCTCACCCCCTTCTCTTTCTTTTCTCCTGCACTCACTTGTAATTTTAATTCTAATAAAAGCTGAAAAATTAATAGTACAAAAATTCAATATAAAAGGGAAATTATAGGTAAAAAAGTATTAGAAAACTTATTAATATAATGTAAACAGATTATTGTTGATTTGTGGATGAATAAATAGCTAAAGTAATAAGTTAAATAAATAATAAGCAATAGCTAAAAGATAATGATCTTGGAACTAAAATCAAGCCTATTATTGAGCCTATTCAAGCTATTCATGAGCCGAATGAGCCGAGCCCACCTGTGCTCAGGTTTGGTTTGTTTAGTAAATGAGCTTGAAAATTTGACTCAAGAATCGCTCATTGAGATAATAAATAAGCTCAAATAATTAAAACTTTAATTGGAATGTAAGTAGTCCTATAGATTTCCCACTTCTCATCTTTTTTGAAGTTCATCTTAACTTCAGTGGCTCAAATTTTTACGAATAAATCTCATATTTTTATTCTTTTCCTCATTTTTCACTTCTAAGTCATTATTCTTCTTGAAAGATTAATACACTTTTGTTGTCAATATCCTAGGCATAAAACTAAATTGATTCTCTAAGACCCTCATTTTAATCTTATTCTTTGTTCAACTATGCTTTCCCACAATTTCATCGGATTGATTATAAGTTTAATTTCGCGATAGCTGTTACAATTTTCTTGGCTTTTACAATAGTATTGAATATACTTCCATTTTCGATTAAGCAATTCCAAACTTCAATTGGGTAGTTATTTAGTCCTATAGATTTCCCACCTCACATCTTTTTTAATGTCATCTTAACTTCAGTAACTCTAATTTTGCAAATAAATCTCATATTTTTGGTCCTTTCCTCATTTGTCAGCTCTAGGTCAATCTTTTAGTTTGGTTTTCATTAAACAACTTATTAAAGTATCTTCACCACCTCTCTTTTATGTCGTCATCTTTAACCAAGACATTGTCATTCTTATCCTTTATATATTTTATATTACCTAAATCTGTGCACTTTCTTTTTCTAACTTTAGCAAGTTTATATATGTCTCTTTCCCCTTCTTTTGTATCTAGTCAAGCAAGGGTTTTTAAAAATTCAATCTAGACACTTTAGTTCAGCAAAGAGCAGTGGTTTACTTTGGTTACTAGTTGGCATAGTGGGCTTGGAGCAAATGAGTTTAATGTAATTTTTTTTTTATTTTTTTTTTTGTGACACCTTGGAGGGTGCTTGATTTCTTGTACTACAGTTTGACATCCCCTTGATGCTTTTTTAATATATGCTTTTTTACTAATTAAAATAAAAATTGTCATAAGCTCTATGTTTTGCTTCATTAATGACCTTTTTTGCATCTTTTCTTGCCTCATTATACTTTTCAAGGTTTTCCATGTTTCTACAATTTTGCCATGTTCTATACCAAATTCTTTTTGTCTTTACAACTATTTGGGCATCTTGATCACACCACCAACTTTCTTTACTTCCTGACAATCTGCTTCTGGATTAGCCTAAAATCTGCTATATGTTAATAGAGCTAGCCATTCTATTCCACAAAGTGTTCGCATCTACCTTGTTTGCTATTGTTTAGACACGCTCTTCGGTCATTTTCTCTTTAAATTTTATTATATTTTCTCCCTTTAGATTCCACCACCTAATCCCCTTGCATTGATTTAAATTCTCTTTCTCCTCCATTTATTAGTACATATATTTGATATTAGAACTGAGAACTCTTATATTGTATAGTCAAACTTTCACCTAGCATAACTTTACAATTCTTAAATGATCCCTCCTAGTTAAGAGAAGATCTATTTGGCTCTTATTTTGTCCACTCTTGAAGGTTTTTAAGTGTTATTATTTTTTATTAAAGCATGTATTCATTATAACCAAATTGTAATATGAAATCGTGTCATCTGGCTTATTTTTATCTCCATATCCATGGCCTTTATGTATCCTCTCACGACCTTTATTGTCCTTTGCAATGTGTCCATTTGTGAATGTTTTTTTAGACTCTAGTATCTTTTGTCTATATCTTTCCAAAATTATCTTTTGAGGTTCTCTATATTCACTAATGACATTTATTTTCTCTACGCCTAGAGCTATCTTGATTTTATGATTCTAGCCCCTATTTTTTTAACAGCCATCGCATTATCTTTTAGGTCTTTGGCTACAATGATTCTCTCCCATTTTTATGTTTCTTTTTTTCAGTGTACCAAAGTTTAAATCTTGATTTTTCAATTTCTCTAACTTTCTCCCCTATCGCTAAGTCTCTTGAAGCAAGATAATGTTATGAAATAAGTTATCGACCAAATAAAAAAATATATATTATGAGGAATGAAAGATTATTTGCAAACTGCCGCAGATTATTCAATTTGAATCGCCACTTAAGATAAGTTACCTTGAGAAAGGGAGTGTCACAACATGCAACCGAGGAGGAGAGGATTGCTAAATGAAGTTGAGTATGTGAGAGAGAGAGAGAGAGGGAGAGAGAGAGAGAGGGAGGGGTGATCAATCGTTGAGAAAGGGAGAGTTGCAACATGCAATCAAGGAGGAGAGGATTGCTGAATGGGGAGAGTCGCAACATGCAATCATTGCTGAATGATACCACGTAACTGGTAATCTAGGAAGCACCTACGCTGACATGGCACACAAATACAACGCCATGTCGGCATGGCGATACAACAATTTTGGAAAAATGAAGTGGCCATTCTTGTTTGTCGCAATTATTGAGACGTTGTTAGTGAAGGGGTGGTTGATCATTGAGAAAGGGATAGACATTCGCAACATGCAACCAAGTAGGAGAGAATCATGGTTTTAAATAAAGGCCGCGACTGTTACGTAACGCCGTTACGTAAAGGTTTTTTGGGTTACCGATACAGTTACACACCGCGAAATCAGTGGGAAGAAAAATCACGGCCGTAGCGGCCGTTACGGACCGCGACCGTTACGTAAAGGCCGCTACGGCCGTTACGTAACCGCTACAGGACTGTTACACCAAAAAAATATTTTATTTTTTACTTTTTCTTCTCACTTTTTCTCTCTCTTTCATATATCATTCTCAATATACCAAGTGGCAAGAGGTGGAAAAGATTATAATGAGGATGACAATGATACAAAATTTACTTTTTCTTTAAATACTCACAATAGATGCATTAATTAACAATTTCAAAATACTAACTTGTTAAGAATTTTTTTTTTAATAATATTAGTAATGTGATATTTATGTTCTTTATTTTTCAACTTCAACGTTCTTTCTTTTCTAGCTATTTTATATTTATATTATTCGTATGTCTTATGTGTCTAATAGATTAATGGAGTGTATAATGTATTTTATTTTATTAATTCATTTAGCACACATAAGAATTTATCACAGATAAGAACAATGAGAAGTATAAATACGCGCACACACGTAATTTTCTATCAATGATGGTTTAAAACAAATGTAAACTTGTTGCCCTTACCAAATAACTTAGTTACTCGAACTAAAGGGTCCAAAATACACTAAAACCCTTTCTAAGAATGGCCAAAAGCTTAAAACATGCAAGTACGCTAATATGCACAAGGTTGTACGTGCTTAAAAAAAATTCACAGCCGTTACACCCACTTTCCGTTATGTAACATCCGCTACTCCTGCTTCCCGTTACACCTGTTACCGTTACGTTATGCTACCCGCTACCGCGATTTAAAACCATGGAGAGAATACAACTATTATGGAAAAATGAGGATATGACACGGTCAGTGTATGCTGAGTAATTAATACAAAAAAAAAAAAAAAATTTAGATATGTTTTTCTTTTAGATGGCAAACATTGAGGTAGTTTTTAATTTAAAATGAAATATAGGCATCACTTTTGCATAATTATATTAGAATCATCAACTACATTCATTTTAGAGAATATTGGTCTGACAAAAAAAATGAAAGCAAGAGAGCCCTAGCAGTAGGGTAGTGATTGATGAAGCCCATCATTGTTACTCACAAGTCATCCAGTTCACCCTTCATTTTTTTTTTTTTTTTCAAATAAGAATAAATAAACAAAAACAAAACGGAAGGACTTCATGCATCAACTATTGTAGAAATAAAGTGGTGCTATGGAGGGCGATTGGCGAACTGCCTATACCACAAAGGGGGGTATTAAGGAAGGAGAAAAGAGGAGTGGTAGGAGAATAGGGAATGGGGTGATTGACTACACACAATGAACAGTCCAAGTGAACACTCGAAACCCCTAATATCTCAAACTGAAGCAGCAAGGTAGAGGAACCCTTGCACGCATGGTTCCCTTTGGGGTCTTATCATGGCGCTCGCACGAGGGTCCAAATTTGTGAAGTCCAAACGCTCAACCTCAACCCTCAACCTTGACTCTCCACTTCTAAAACAAGGGATTTTATATAAAGGAGCCAAGAAAGCTTGTAAAATGCAAGCGTTTTGCTGCAAAGATGTCTTAAAAATGTCAGCATAGTGTCATGTTGGTCTGAGTGTGCTCCACCCGTGTTCTGAAATTTAAAAAATATTTGTGTCCGGTATGTATTAGGACATGTCAAACTATTGTCCTTGTTTGACACATGTCAGATATTGACGCTACAACCTTGGAAGTCTTCATGTTTCCTAGGTGGTAATCAAAGGATATTTTAAAAAGTGTATCTTGGAACCTGCCTGACTGCCTCTTAATTTAAAATCCATTATTTAGCTAGTCCTATTTAGAGTGTATTCAGTGTAAACAAGCAACTCCTTAGGCAGCATTTGGTTTGCAACTTGTTTCAACATTCCTGGGAATGTGACATCCATGGTATTTCATTTCCACATTTGTTTCGTGGCTGAAATTTGACATATATCACATCTTCTTGAATGAAGGATTCCCACAAAACACAAAATCGTATTCCTATTCTCCACTGTGGGTAAGTTCATGAAAATCTTGGGACTAAATTACCCTCACTATGTTGGCTGAGCAGACAATAATGCTCCCATAATATAATATTATTACATGCTATTAATATATTTAAAATAATAAATTGTTGTGATAACAAAAGTATAAATCAAGAAAAAATTAAATGAATATTATTATTGTGTTACGATTATATAATATAATTGTTGAAATTTTGAGACAATGTTTGCCTCTAGTTATTCTATTAATATATTTAAAACAATAATGCTCCCATAATATAATATTATTACATGCTATTAATATATTTAAAATAATAAATTGTTGTGATAACAAAAGTATAGATCAAGAAAAAATTAAATGAATATTATTATTGTGTTATGATTATATAATATAATTGTTGAAATTTTGAGACAATGTTTGCCTCTAGTTATTCTAGTTAGTCAAATTGAATTTTTTTATTGATGATGGTTGAAATCTTAGAACATTGATTCAATTGGGTACATGTTCTTAGTAGGTTTTTGTCCTGAAAATAAGGTTATTTTCTATATTTTGTTGAGACACGAGTCAAGCAACAACAACAACAACAAAAAAACCAAGTCTTAGTCCCACTAGGTGAGGTCGGCTATATGAATCCTTTTCCGCTAATTTATGCGATCATGGACCATTTCTTTTGATAGATTCAAGGATATTAAATCCTTACTCACTATCTCCTCCCAAGTTATTTTAGATCTACCCCTTCCCCTTCTACTTCCCCTCACAGTAACTAAGTCACTCTTCCTCACAGGTGCACTATGTGGCCTACGTTGCAAGTGTCCATACCATATGAGTCGTCCCTCCCTTATCTTATCTTCTATAAGAGCTACACCTAACTTTCCACGAATATATTCATTCCTTAATTTATCTTTCAATGTTATACTACTCATCCATTTAAGTATTCTCATTTCAGTAACTTTTACTTTTTGGATATTATGTTTCTTCGTCGCCTTACATTTTGATTCATATAGCATAGCTGGTCTTATAGCTGTCCTATAAAACTTCCCTTTCAATTTTAAGAGTATTCTATAATCACAGAGCACACTTGAAGCACTTCTCCATTTTACCCAACTTGCTTTAACTCTATGCATTACATCATCTTCAATTTCTCCTTCAGCTTGCATAATAGATCCAAGGTATCGAAATCTACAAGTGCTATTTATTTCATCATCATCAAATTTAACTTTGTCTCCAATATTCCTCCTATCATTACTAAAATTACATTTCATATATTCTGTCTTATTTCTACTTATCCTAAAACCTTTAGATTCCAAAGCTTCTCTCCATAATTCTAACTCAGCCTCTACTCTGGCCCTAGTTTTGTTAATTAATACAATATCATCGGCAAACAACATACACCATGGAACCTCCTTTTGAATACTCTTAGTCAATTGGTCCATCACTAAAGTAAAATGATAAGGACTCAAAGCAGATCCTTGATGTACACCTATGGTAATTGGAAATTCTCTAGTTTCTCCATCTATAGTCCTTACACTAGTTATTACTCCATCGTACATACCCTTAATGACATCGGTATACCTACTACACACACCTTTTTTTTTCTTTCTAAAACCCACCATAGAACTTCCCTAGGTATCCTATCATATGCTTTCTCAAGGTCAATAAATATCATATGCAAGTCCCTCTTCTTTTCCCTACACTTTTTCATTAATCTTTTTAAAAGATAAATAACTTCTGTGGTAGATTTCCTAGGCATAAAATCAAATTGATTTTCTGAGACCTTTGTTTCTAACCTTAATCTTTGTTCAACTACCCTTTCCCATAGTTTTATCATATGACTCATAAGTTTAATTCCACAATAGTTAGTACAATTTTGAATATCTCATTTATTTTGTATATAGGTATTAAAGTGCTTTTCCTCCATTCATCTGACATTTTCTTAGTTTTTAAAATTATATTAAATAAATTAGTTAACCATATAATTCCGTTATCACCTACGCATTTCCAAACTTCAATTGGGATGTTATCTGGTCCCATAGCTTTCCCATTGTTCTTCTTTTTTAGTATAAACTTAACTTTGTTAACTCTAATTTTGTGAATAAATCTTATATTTTTAGTCTTTTCCTCATTTGACAATTCTAAGTTTAGGCCTTCTATTTGGTTTTCATTAAACAACTTGTTAAAGTAACTTCGCCATCTTTCTTTAATGTCTTCGTCCTTAACCAAGACAATATCATCCTCACTTTTTATACAATTTACATTTCCTAAGTTCTTACGCTTCCTTTCTCTAGCTTTAGCAAGTTTAAATATATCTCTTTCCCCTTCTTTTGTATGTAATCTATCATACAAACTATTAAATGATCTATATTTAGCTTCACTAACGACCTTTTTTGCATCTTTTCTTGCCTCCTTATATTTTTCAAAATTATCTCCGTTTCTACATTTTTGCCATGTTTTATACCAAATTCTTTTTGTTTTTATGATTTTTTATACATCTTTATCCCACCACCAACTCTCCTTGCTATTCGAGAATCTTCCCCCTGATTCACCTAAAATCTCTTTTGCTATCTTTTTAATAGATCTAGCTAATCTATTCCAAAGAGTATTTGTATCTATCTCATCCTCTATGGTCCAATCCCCATTTTTGATCATTTTATCTTTAAATTTTATTATATTTTCTCCTTTTATGTTCCACCATCTAGTTCTCTTACACTGGTTTATTTTATCATTTTTCTTCCATTTTTTAATACATATATCTAACACTGAGACTCTATGTTGTGTGGTTAGGCTTTCACCTGGAATAACTTTACAATCCTTGCATGATAAATGATCTACCCTCCTAGTTAAAAAAAAATCTATTTGACTTCTATTTTGTCCACTTTTAAAGGTTATTAAGTGTTCTTCTCTCTTTTTAAAGCAAGTATTCATTATACTAAAATTATAAGACATAGCGAAATCTAAGATCATCTCCTCAGACTCATTTTTGTCTCCATATCCATATCCTCTATGTGTCTTCTCATAATTTTTATTATCTTTTCTAACGTGTCTATTCAAATCTCCTCCTATAAATATTTTCTCAGTCCCTGGCATGCCTTGTATAATACTATCCATATCTTCCCAAAATTGTCTCTTAAGATTTTCTGCTAAGCTGACTTGAGGAGCATAAACACTAATGATATTTATTATCTCTTGTCCTAATACCATCTTGATTTTTATAATTCTATCCCTTACTCTAGTTACGTCCACAATCCTAATACCATCTTGATTTTTCTTTTCCAGTGTACCAAAGTTTAAAACCTGATTTATCAATTTCTTTAGCTTTCTACCCCACCCACTTAGTTTCTTGAAGGCAAATTATATTAATTCTTCTTCTGATCATTGTATCCACAATTTCCATGTTTTTACCCGTAAGCGTCCCTATATTCCAAGTGGTTAATCTAATCCTAGTTTCCTGAACTAATGTCTTTACCTGCCCACATCCAGAATAATGCAGAAACCCTCGCATATTTGACACCGTACCCGGGCGCCGACACGGCGCTTTGCTTTGGGGCAACGACCTAGCCAACCCTCACCTACTTTTCTCTACACCCGGGTGGTTCAAGTGCAGCGCGTCGCTCGTAGGGGACGCCCCAGTAAATATTCGGTAAGGATTCATATCATAGTGATCTGACAAATTTTACGCTAGTTGTCAGCTACCTAACGCAACCTTTCTCCTTTACCCGGGCTTGGGACCGGCTGTGTGTGAAAAAATTAGGACATTAAGTGCATCACAGGCGGAGTTTGATACACGAGTCAAGCGTACAATAATAATATTTTCTCCATGTTCAATTAAGCATTGACGTGGGCCTTGTGTGTAACATTCTTGGGAATCTCATGACATGAACTAAGCAAGAATATCCCTTTCCAATGAGAAGCATCCCATTCCAAGGGAAGTCATTCCATGGGATTTTTTTCATCCTGCAAACCAAACACTACCGTAATCATTTCATGTGTAAACAATTTAAAATCTTACTGTGAAAGTGGATGTATTATCATTTAAAAATTGTGAAGATTAAAACTCTTAACTACCAAACATAGGATATTTGTGTTAGATATTTGTATTAGAAAATGAAATAGAGAGAATAAAATGGATCAATGTAAGGGAATTGGGTGGTGGAACTTGAAGGGAGAAAATGTAATAATATTGAATGATAAAATGATAAAAAAGTAAATTGGGCAATTGGAGATAATGTAAATGCGAACATTTTACAGCATTATATGGTTAATTAATTAATTTTATTAGAAATATGGCAAAGAAGGCATTAGATAAATGGAAGTGGTTAAATGATAAACAAAGTTGGTGGGGGATGAGGACGTCCAAAAATTAGTTAAAAGATTGAAAAGTAGTATAAGACATGGCAGTGGTGTAAAAGTACGGATAGTTTGAGAAGTATGAAATGAGAAAGATGCAAAGAAAGTTGGTAGCAAAGCCAAATTTTGAGCTTATGATGACTTGTTTACTCAACTAAACACTAAAGATGGAGAGAAAGACATGCAAACTTGCTGAGGCTAGAGAAAGAAAGAACTAGAGCTGGGCAATTTCATTTGTATAAGAAGCACATTTTTTTGGAAGAAGGAAAAGGAGAATGTTATTAGCTTGGCAGATGGAGAACAAAACTGGGCAAAGCTCTTTAGAATACAAAAGATCTGTACGATCTGAATTTATCTAGCTATTTTGGTTCCATAGCATCTACCCAGAACATCTGATGTAGGATGGTTCTAAGTAGCCCTAGTCCTACGGTTGATCCTCTTTGTAGCACATACACAATATCATAATCTATATGAAGAATTGAATAGCATGAACATCACAAACATATTCTAATGATCACAAATTGTTGATATTTTGAAAACATATATGATTTGGTTTAAAAGCCCTTAGTTGATCATTTCATTCAAGTAATCAAATTCACTTGAAAAGATGTTGTATTAGAAGTCTTAGATCACAAGTCCTAGCATACAAATCAAATATCCCTAAGCATGGTACTAGCAAGCATGTTCATGTAGAAAATCTACGAAGATTCAAAGACAATGAACAAGGTTTTTCAATCAAGGATTTGGGTGGAGTTTCAAGGCTTACAAGGTACCTTTAGGGGCTGTTTTATATGGTCACAAACAAGGAATTGAAACGAGCTTACCAAAAGGTTCGGAAGGACAAACACCAAGATACACGAGTACTCAATCGCACCACGAACAAGCTTGTTGATCCTTAGGAATCTTGAGACAAGAATGAAGTTTGAGGAAGGTTGTGGCTGTGAGCTATGAAAGAGGAGTGGGTGTGTAGTGTTGATGATGACGTTGATTTTGTCATGGTCTCTCACCACCCGATCTTCCTGGGAGATGGAACGTAGTAGCCTCACACTGCTCACTCACAAGGAGAGGAACGAGGTTCACAAGTTCAAGCAAAAGCTTCTTTTTTTAATTGATAATGCAAGATACCTTTTACAATACAAGTGATGACATATATATAGCCTTACATGAGCTTGCACATGACTTGTACATGGCTTCTTAAGATATTAAAGAAAATACAAAAGTAAAATAAAACATTTAAAACATAGGTAATGAGGTTCCTAGGAAATAGGTGCCTAGGAACTAGAATAATTATGATAGTGAAGTCTAGGAACTTAAAATGAAATAAATGTTACTTGAAAAAAACAAGACTCTTTGACTTGCAAGTTGTCATGCTTCTTGAAAAACCAAGACTCTTTGACTTGCAAGTTGTCATCCTCTTTTCAAGCTAGCTTCTAAGAGAAGCTTCAATTGCTGCAAATAACATCCAATGGTGGACTTCAGGTGGTCGTCCATGTGTCACAATATCTGCGAAAGATACTCGAGGTGCATGTTGATCCCCATCAACATCACTTTGAATCTTCAGACTGGTAGCTTTGGGTGCAATTGTTTCATTCTTGAAAAGAGAAGCATTCCTGGTCTTCCATATATGGTAGATAAGTGCAGATTGGGTAAGCTTAACTTTTTCATCATTCTTTCCTTTTCCCGGATTGGAAAACCATTGCAGATCCCTTTCCCAACTTGTAAAGAGTTTGTTGTGGTGGAAAGAGAGGAAGCCTTCTGAATAGACTTTTTTTGAAAAGTGAGAATCAAAGAAAAGGTGCTCTCTATGTTCTTCACTTTGATTGCAGAGCACACTGTCTTTTCTGTTTTCCCCCCTACTGGAGACTGCTAAAGTTGCAAGTTATCGCTAACCAGCTGATGAGGCCCTGGGGATGCTGGTCTGAAACCAGATTCCTGACCACCATGGTATACTAGGATTGTGCATCCTGGTTTGATTCCAAGCTGAGGAGAAGGTTTAAGTTCCCAAGGAGTCTGCTATCCACTGGATTCTGTCCTCACTACTGGTGTCTGGGAAGTCTTCTGTTAGCTCAATCATATCAGCTAATCTTGCAGATCTTCTCCTTGGCCACTCCAAAGACTGGTTTTTAAGATTTCTGAAGCCTTGGTTGAAGAGGGGAGAGCAAAACTCAGTGGGAAAGTCGGAAACAGGATTACCTGCCTGAGGGCTCAAGGATGCCAGTTATCATAGAAGAGAAATTTTCTCCCCATTTCCAATTTTGTGCTTGATGCAGTTGTAGGCTTCTCCCCTTATTTTTATGATTTTTCTGAGTCCATGAGGCATTGGAAGGAGGCTTAACAAGTTTCTATCCTTGAGCTTGTGAGTTTGAGGAAGTGCATATATTTCAAATTAGTTTGAAAGCAGCAGCTTTGTTCCAATCTGAGATAAGTTTGATGCCTAAGCTTCCCTTGTCTAGTGGTTTACAAACCTTGTTCTAGCCAAATTTGCAACCAAATTTATTCCACTCATTCCCTTTGCAGAGGGAAGATTTGAGCCTTCTTTCAATTTCAACAATCACGGACGTTTGGAAGAAAAAGGGAGGAACACCGGTCAGCTGGGATACTAAGCAGCACTAACTTGATCAGTTGAAGACTTCCTGTGTAGGAAAGATGCTTCATGCTTGTGAGTGCAGTTATAGATTCTTGCAGTGATCTTGCCAATAGGCAGATGCAATCTGCCTTGCCTTTTTAGTGACAAGAGGCAGACCTAGATATTTAATGGGCAGGAAGCCTATTGTAGTATTCAGAATCTGAGATATGGTGGACTGATATGATGCAGGCATATTAGAGCAGAGCAATTCGGGCTTAGTAGGAATACATTTCAGACCTGAAAGGGAGTAAAAGAGGTCCAAAGCATAGTTTATAGCTTTAGCAGAATCAACATCACCATGGGCAATGATAAGGAGATCATCAGCAAAGCAGAAATTTGTGATTTTTAAAGGACTGCACTGCTGTGATGTTTTAATTTGCCTTCCACAGCAGCTCTTTGGAGAATTCTTGTGAAAACCTCCATTACCATAACAAAGAGATAGTCAGAGGTGGTCACCTTGCCTTACACCTTCCTTGGGAAAAGCCTTTTAAAGAACCATTAATGCCAATTGAGAAGGAAGGACCACATATACATTTTTAATCCAGTTGATGAAAATTGGAGGAGTTCCAATGCAGTGGAGAAGCTTAACAAGGAAGTGCTAGTCAATAGAATCAAAAGCCTTTCTAGCTACTTTTATTGCTGTCCTTGGAGCTCCAGAATTGAGATGATTAAAAAAAGTGCATGCATTAGTTAAAGAAGAATATGTGAAAGGAAGATAGTGAAATTATTTTAACAAGCTGTTTAATTAAAATCAAGTGAAAGGCCTTAATATAGAGTTACAAATTAGGAAAACTATTGAAATTCAAGATATATATATATATATATATGTAAATAGAGTACTTGAAGTTAAGTATGCATTTAAAAAGTTGAAAAATGGGAATACTGTATGAGGCATGACAATGTGGCTTCCCATTGAATTTTGGAAAAGCTTAAAAGATAAGGGTGTAATGTGGCTGACTCTTTTATTTAAGGAGATTAAAAAAATGCTGCACCTTTGTACCTGTACAAGCACTTTAGTTCTTTGTATATGATATTTAAAATTGTAATTACTACCTTGAAATTAAACTTATAAGTCTGCATTTTTGGAACTAGAAAAGAGTAATTGAGAAAAGATTAAGACTAAAAATGAGGGTTTAGGAAAACTGTTTAGTTTATGTGCCTACATGGAGTTCACCAGTCATTGGATTGTTTGTGATATTCCTTTGGATAGAAATGCTTTTGGTTGGGAATTTGATACTCTTATGGATATTTTCAGCAATCTCTGTTAGTCTCATTGTAAGACCAATTCTAATGAGCCCAAATGGGTTTTTGAGCAAAGATGGGAAGTTCAGTGTCAGCTCTTTCTACAAACACCTTAATTTCCTGGCTGAGAGCAGCACCTGCTTCCCTTGGAAGCTGATTTGGAAAAGGATAGTCCCCAAAAGTTTGCCTAGGAATCTACTCTAGGAAAAATCCTTACTATAGACAGTCTTCAGAAAAAATGTTTCCCTCTCGTCAATAGATGCAGCAGTAGGAATTAGTTGATCACGTCCTTCTGCATTGTTCATGGACCAATTGTGGAACTTAGACATCTCCATTGGAAATCAGAAGTGGGTCACTGCAGTTACAGTGGGAAGTGAACTGTGGGCTTGGAAAGGGACCAAGATCAAATAAGAAGGAAAAAGATCTCTCTCCCTCATTCCCCTTGCTATTTTCTGGGCAGAGAGAAAGGAATAGAAGAGCCCTTTGAAGGAATCATTTCTCCTATTCAGGCTGTCATGGACCATTGGATTGCTATGATCTCTAGCTGGCATCCTGGGCTGGTTGAAAGGGACCTTTTTGTAATCCTTAATTTTTTCTTGATACTTTCTTGATACTTTTCCATAAGGGATGTCTCTCTCTAGTTTTTTCCTTTGTTCTTGGGTGGCATCCCCATGATGCCTCTTTTATTTTATTTCTCTTTGCTGAAAAAAAATAACAAAGAAAAAAAAAACAATAGAGCCTATTTATCTATTGAGGATACTTATGGTGTTATGAACAAGTTTTGGAAAAGAAAGAGCCGGGGGGGGGGGGGGGGGGGGGGTTTGCATGTGGTTCTTATTGATGTTTTTTAAAAGGTGAAAGAGTAAGGTGAGGCATTTTGACCCTTATGAGGTGAGTCCTAGCCTTGCGGCATTAAGGTATAAAGCTTTTGGGAATTTTTATATTTTAAATAAAAATATGTAAATAAATTAAACATTATTTATAATAAATAAAAACTAAAAAAATTATAAATAAAAATTTATAAATTATATATAATTGTAATCTACTTGTGATCATTCAAAAAAAAAAAGAAACACTTGAATTCATTAAGCAATCCTGCAAAGATATATTTATATCATTACAATTTCAAATTATTTTTATGATTGAAGATGCAATTCTCAATTATTTTGGAAAGGTTGAGGTTCGATATTTTTTGAGATCAAGTCTTGATTTGTTTTTATCCCTTTGCTATATTTTATATTGTGCAAATTTATTGGTTTGTGGGTAACCAGAATTAACTAGTAGTACTTTTAGGCATGCAATGCTTGCAATTGAGCCTGAATGGCTGGATTGCCTGCCCAATTTGGGTTTTTTTTTTTTTTTATCTTGTATAGATGTTTTTCCAGTTAATTTAATCAGATGATTGTGTTTTTTTTAGCAATTTTTTATTTTCATCCAGCTTTATGATGTATTTTAGGTTAATTATGTGCAAAAATAATTACTATACCTTTTATTTGTTTTTATTTTGTCTAATTGAATAATTTGATGCAATGTATCATATATAATCTTCTTATACAATTACACAATTATGGATGTGTTCATGCATTATCACACAAAATGTAATCATCATTGTGTGATCTGCTCCTATGACCTGAGCAAATATTTCTCTCTGATTTTTCCCCCTTTTTGGAGGAGGGCTTATGTCACATGTGCTCATGACTTTGTTCTTTAGTGATTGGAAGCTTAATTTTATTGTTTCATAACCCCCATTTTATTTTTCCTTCTGTCTTTCCCTGATTCATCTGAATTGATTTTCATTGATATAAATTTGCAGGGTCTGTTGCTCGTGGAATATAAATTCTGGGTTGATGTTTCAAGAAATCTTGGTCAGTCCATACAGGCTATGCATTTTGTGCACTTGGCTATGCGGATATGTCAAATTAGAATGAGGTATAGAAGTTGCTGGTTTTGCCTTGTGCACTTCAAGTGAGGGAATTTAAGCTAGGTTTTTTGGATTCCGGATCAGTGATGGAGTGCAACAAAGAAGAGGCCTTTAGGGCTAAGGAAATTGCTGAGAAGAAGATGGAAAACAAGGATTTTGCAGGGGCTCGAAGGATTGCACTTAAGGCACAACAGCTCTATCCTGATCTTGATAACATTTCTCAGATGCTTTCTGTTTGTGAAGTACACTGCTCAGCTGAGCACAGGATGTTTGGGAATGAGATGGATTGGTATACCATCCTTCAAATCGAGCAAACAGCGGATGAGGCATCAATCAAGAAGCAATATCGGAAGTTTGCTCTTCTGCTTCATCCTGACAAGAATAAGTTTCCCGGTGCAGAAGCAGCTTTTAAGCTCATTGGGGAAGCTCAGAGAGTGCTTTTGGACCAGGGAAGACGATCCTTATATGACATGAAACGTAAATCTTCTTTAAGACAAGCAGCATCTAGTCAGCCAACTCAACGTGCATGTAAAAACACAACTGTTGGGAATTACACTACTAAGCAGTTCACAGGCCTGAAGCCCCAGAACCAGCATCTGCAACAGCAGGCTCAGCCAGCGTTTGCCAATGGCCGACAGACTTTTTGGACTGTCTGTCCTTCCTGTGCTGTGAAGTACCAATATTACCGGGAAGTCATAAACAGACCACTGACTTGTCAGAGCTGCCTCAAATCCTTCACTGCCTATGACATTAATGCCCAAGGTGCACCACCAGGAACGAACTTCAGGCAGCCTGCCGTTCCTGCTTCCAATGGAGCATTTCAGGGAAAATTTAGCCGGGAAAACCAAAAAATGGAGTCCTTCCCAAAAACCAGACGCACTTCTGAGGTTGAGGTGGGGTCTAAAACTGATACAAATTGTGGTAATGTAGGTGCAAAAGTTGGTAAGGGAGGATTTGATGAAGTTAAACCATCCAGGATGGCAAATGGCAAGAGAAAAAGGAAGCATGTATCAGAATCGAGCGAAAGTTGTGAGACTGGAAGCAGTGCAGACGTTGAGGGAGATGGTATCAAAGAGGGTGGTAATACTCCTGCTGGAGGAACATTTGGTTGTTTTGATGAGAGGTCTCCTAGGAGATCTAGCAGGAATAAACAGAATGTCTCTTATAGTGAGAAGTTAAGTGATGATGATTGCTCCTTGGGCTCTTCAAAAAGAGCGAAGGTGAGTGGATTGTCTTGTACCACCAAAGAAGGGAGTGAAAGTGGAGCATTGAAGGATGAGGTGTCCAAAAGGAAGAAAGGAGATGGGTCTGCTGCTGATGTGGGAAAAAATGAAAATGCAGCAAAGAAAAAAAAATCTTCCTTTGAAGAGGGCTTACCAAATGGACACAAGGATACTGGGGAGAAAGGGAAACAGAAAGCAATGAAAGAATGCACCAACGGTTCTGAGGCTGTTGATGATTCTGCGTCAAATGTAAACCCCAGGAGTGCACAAGATCAAGAGGCTTATTCATATCCTGATCCAGATTTTAGTAACTTTGAGAAGAAGGAAGGCTGTTTTAAAAGTGGGCAAATCTGGGCTTGCTATGATACCCTGGATGCCATGCCTAGATTTTATGCTCGGATCAGGAAAATTTTGTCACCTGCTTTCAGGCTGGTTATAACCTGGCTGGAGCCAAACCCAGATGGCAATGATGAGATTGCATGGGCCTCTGAGGGTCTGCCCGTCTCTTGTGGTAAATTTATGCTTGGGAATGATGATTACATTGACGATCCTTCAATTCTTTCTCACATGGTTTATTGGGAAAAAGGGAGTGGTAAAGATCCTTACAGTATATATCCAAGGAGTGGAGAAACTTGGGCCCTCTTCAAGAATTGGGATATTAAATGGAAATCTGATGAGAATTTTAACAGGGAGTTCAAATATGAATTTGTTGAAGTTTTGTCAGATTATGGGGAGGGCATTGGTATACGGGTGGCACACTTGGGTAAAGTGAGAGGCTTTGCCTGCCTATTTTGCCGAGTAGTGAAGGAAGGAGTGGACTCATTCCAAATTCCATCAAACGAATTATTTAGGTTCTCCCACAGGGTTCCTTCTTTTAAAATGACAGGTGAGGAAAGAGAAGATGTTCCAAAAGGATCATTCGAATTGGATCCAGCTTCTCTGCCTACTGACCTTGAAGAGATTGCTGTTCCTGAAAATTTTGAGGCAGAGGCTAAGAAAAAACAGCCCAAAGGTTTGTGGTCTAGTTCTTTGGCAGAAGAGACAAAGCCCACAAGGGGATTGCAGGGAAGTGCATTTGTGCACCAGGTTGAGAAGGATGCTAATTTAAACTCTGGGAGCAGTTCTGACAACATCGTAGAAAATTGTTGTAATGCTGAAGATTCAGATCCTGAAACTTATGAAATACCTGACCCAGAATTTTATGACTTTGATGCTGGTAAATCCCCAGAAAGGTTTCAGGTTGGTCAGATCTGGGCATTGTATAGCGATGAGGATGGTTTGCCAAAGTACTATGGTCAAATTATGAAGATAGATGCGCCTCCAAATTTCCAGTTGCATGTAAGGTGGCTCGAATCCTGCTCACTGCCTAAAGGCATGATTCGGTGGCATAAGAAAGACATGCTCATTTGTTGTGGTACATTCAAACTAAGGAAAGGCAAACCTTGTATTTATGATGCCATTGGTCCCTTCTCCCATCAAGTAAGATTGGAATCCACTGATAAGAAGGGTGAATATACCATCCTTCCCAGGAAAGGTGAAGTTTGGGCATTATACAAGCATTGGAAGGCTGAAATGACACGTCTTGACTTGAAAAAATGTGAATATGACATAGTGGAAGTCGTCGAAGAAAAAGATCTTTGGAGGAAAGTTTCTGTACTAGAGCATGTCTCTGGTTTTAACTCAGTTTTCAAGGCTCAAGTAAGAGATGAATCACCAGTGGTAATGGAGATCCCTGGGGCTGAGCTGCTTAGATTTTCACATCAAATTCCTGCATTTCAGCTGACCAAAGAGAAAGATGGCAGCTTGAGAGGCTTCTGGGAACTTGATCCAGCATCATTGCCGGTTGTTTTCTTTGGTTTAAATTGAAAATTGCAGGATGTCAGAGCTTTTCCTCCCCTAGTACTGACCGAGCGCGTATTTGCTTGCCTCGCTAGCCAGCAGCTTTGGTGGAAAGTAGAATGATTTTGGGGGATGACACCCAGATTTTGGGAAGGCCTAACCTTTAGGTTTGGATTATCTGTAAGCTAATCTACTTTTCTTAATTTTGGGATGCTTAAAAGTTAGATTTTTCTATTTTAATTTTTAAAATGTAGTAAGCTCGGTTCCTGTGGAAAGGGGAAGTAGGAATTCTGTGGTAGCTTGTTTGCAAATGCAGAGTATTGTGATTATGTGATTTCCCCCTCCCCCTCCCCCTCCCCAGTCCCCCCCCTTCCCTCAGTTGCTGGTCGGCTTTGTTTTCATCTGGAATATTCAATGCACTATTCTAGAGTTTGTTTTTGTTTGTTTTGTTCTGTTTTGTAGTTTAATGTTCCCTTTTCCCCCTTATCTCAGTTTTTGAATGGTGAAGAACTGTTGTCTAATAGGGGCACATGGAGCCCATATAAACAACCAAAAAAAGAAAAAGACATAATTCAAGTTTAATAATTTTGCCATTTTTTTTTATTTTTTTATTTTTTATCCAGGATAATTTGAGTTTTGGTGGGTTTATAGATTTTTCATTGAATAGAGTCATGTTACTAATATTATTATCAGTATTGGGCATTGAGCATTTTATGAAAATTTAACATTGATTTTGGTTTGTGATGGAAGTTGTGTAGGAGATGGCACAGAATGGGAGAAAATTGGTATTTGAGAGACCCACCCAGATTATATTATAGTGCGGATGTTGTTTATAACATAATTAGTTAGAAGAAAGAGCTTTGATGTCAAATGCAACAATTTCATCGTTTCAATCAATCATTTCACAATCCAACGGTGCATGATTTTTTGAGAAATCATTTTGTCTTTTCGCTGTTATAAATTATAATAGAAATACCACATGCTGCAAATGCCTAGATGATATGAAAATGTCACGCCATAGGAAATATGCAAGAAATAGGTTTTTTCGTTGTGAAAAACAATTTCTAGTTTTCTATTTCTAGATTTCGAGTAATCTCAAAAATGATTTCTTTTAAAAAGTATATAAAAAAATAAGAAATCTAAAATAATTCAATTTTCTCATAAAAATTTTAAAAATTATAAAAATAAACCTATTTTTCACAAGTGAATAGTGTCTCGATTTTTTATCCTTTTCAATCTTTTATACAGATATTGTAGAAATTGAAAATTATGATAATTTTTCATAACTGAAAAATACTTAGTTTTCCAATAAAAAATTTGTCTCTAGTTTTATAACCTTTTATAAATGCATGGTTAGTTGGCACCAAAGAATCAACTAGAAAATGAAAAGAAGGTAACCGAAAATAAATGAAAAAAAATTAGAAAATAAAAAATCAATTGAAATCAATCGAGGGTTCTAAATATTTAAATATGTCTCTTATGATTATAGATCAAATCTTTATGTAGACATTCTTCTAAAACTAAATAAAAATAATTTCCAAAAATTAGTATCAAACCTCGATCACTTCCATTTTAAAAATTTTAAATTTTGACGGATCGTTTGGTTGTGACAAGAAAAATATTTTTTTATAAGGATATTTTTGAAAATCTCATTCCTGAAAATAGGATGTCAAACTAAAGGAAATATTTTTGTTTGGTTCACATTGTAAGATTCCCAAGAATGTGCAAATCATTCACATATCATTGCTTAGTTCACAATGAGAATCTTGATAGGTACTTATAAAAATGACCCTAAATATGTGTACCGAATATATAAAGAATATTTATATTTTCTAACACAAAAGTCTACTACGAATGTGTACTTATCCTAAAATTTTCAACAACTATAAATTTAAAACATTTAACAGTTATAATTGAGAACATTATAGTGTCCATATATTGACTATTATATTGAAGTTTTATAAAACAATAACAATATTAATTATATTTAATAAATTAAAATATTAGTTAACATAAATATTAACACTCTTAATAGAGATTTTAAATATTTTCTTACTATTCACAATTAACATTTTTAATACTTATAATTAAAAATAAGCTAAATTCTATGTAACTTAATATTTCTAATTGCCATCTTAATATTTTCTAATTAAAATTTTAATTATTTCCTAGTTAATTATTAACTAAATTTTAATTAAAACTTTATAATTGGTATCTTTAATTAACATTTTATGTATATTTTTAAATAAAAATAACTAAATTTTATGCTAATTTAGAATTTTTGCTTTTAATTTGTTAATGATTTATATTATATTATAAGGGCATTATTATCTAAAAGTCAAAATACTAAGGGCAATTTGGTCCAAAAAGTAAGATTCTCGTGAGTAGAATTCTCATGAAACTTACCCAAAGGGGAGTTCGGAACAGGATGTCCATGTCTCTCGAGAATCGCTTCATTCTCTAGAATGTGAATATGTCCACCACGTCAGATTGTAATGTTCAAACGAACATGAGAATAAGATATCATGAACATCGAATGTCTCCTTCAAATTTTAAGAAAGCAACGTTAAAAGATAATGCAAAATAAAATGTCTCCTTAAAGTTTTAAAATATCCTCAAAAAGCTATCTTTTTTATTTCTAAATTTTATCATAAAAATATCTAATTTTATTATATTTCATGTCAATTGAAATAACATAAATATTCTTCAGGTTTCGTATGTTAGAAATTGGAATGGAATAGAAACAAATTTCTTATTTGATTTCATCAGTACCTCCAAATCAAATTTTCATTATATTTCTCTCCTATCTCATTTTATGTCAACCCAATATGCTACTACATGAGTAATATTTCTCTCCTATCTCATTTTATGTCAACCCAATATGCTACTACATGAGTAATCTTTTTTCTAAATTATTTTATTTTACAACATTCTTATCTTGAGTTTAAGAGAGGGCTTGAATTTTGATAAAATATAATACAAAATTATATTAAATGTTATACAAATCAATTTAAATTGAAATTCTTAACTTGAATTCCACATTCATAATGCAACTTTAGTACTTTCCTAATTTATTCTAAATTTCCAACATATTCTTACTGATAGACTTATGCAGGGTAAACATTACATAAATTTTACAATTGTCGGGAAATTTATTATATTTGAAATTAAAAACTCAGTATGGAAAAAATTCCACCCCAAACCCCACCCCCCCCAAACTGGACAGGTTTTAGATTTAAACATACACACTGGATACCGTCCCTGGGCATTTGGTCCAGTGGTATGATTCTCGCTTTGGGTGCGAGAGGTCCCGAGTTCGATTCTCGGAATGCCCCTTTTTAACACCCTTAGTCCCCGACCAATGACTTACTGATTAGTTTCATATATTTTGGAGTTCTGTGTCTATTGCTAGACTTCTGAAAAAACAAAAAATATATATTTTGTGGTCTGCCAACTTGTCGGATACAATACTTTCATTTGAATAATTTTTTTTTTTGTAAATTAAATTATTTTTATATAAACAAAAATTTAAATAAAATAATCAGGTGAACCGACAAATATAATTAGAGTAAAATATTGTAAAGTAATTTTTTATTTAATCAAGTTTTAAATTTGTTTCTGCTTCTAAAAATATTAAACAAATAAATTGCTAGTTTTTTTTTTTTTTAAGTTCTTATTTTTAATCAATAAGTTTGAATTTTAATTACATTGCATTGAGAGTGTAAATTTTGAGTTTTGAATTTGGGCAAAACTCAATACAATTTTTTATTATATTTCATGTAAAGCTAAATAAGCCCAAATAAAAACTTATCCCCAGACATGGTCTTAATATTTGAAATTATATACTTAATTTTAGTATATTTGTTTGATATAGTTTTACCCTTATACTAAATTTCAAGTCTAAAAACACATATTATTTAATTTATAAATGTCCCATTTAAAATTAGAATGGAAAATTAATTAGGCGATTAAAATGGAAGGAGAGAGAACGAAAGTCAGACAAGAGAGAATGATTTACAACAGATCGTTGCTCCATGTATCATTTAGAATGCATTGATTGTAAGATGTTATATTAGTTAGTAAAATTTTACTGAAGTTAGTTTTTGTAAACATTAATATAGCATTTTATAATTGACAGTTATAAGATATTATATCACTTTAATGAGTAAATATTAATATAACATTTTATGTTTGACAATTTCAAATTCTAATTGTTGGAATCGTGCGTATCTTTTAAATAGTTCTTAAATTGTAGACAATATTAAATTTAAGAGAATATAGGATTTACAATTATAAAGCTATTAAATCTATATTAAAAACAAAAGGACAACCCGGTGCATAAAGTTCTGACATATGCAAGGTCTAGGAACGGATCACAATGGGTCTATAATACACAACTTTACTTTATATTTTAGTAAGAGACTTGTAACGACCTGCTTAATTTACTACATAATCAATCACATTAAATGCTCTGATACCAATAACTAATGATATAGCAAAGTCGACCCGAACCCGTAGGTAACGGGGACATACCTGTCATACATAGCGGACACCTAAGCGATAGTAAATATAAATTTCATCCACTCATCCATATAATACAATACCAGAGATCCTTACATGTCACTATATTATTGTATATATACAATCCTCAAAAACATCAAAAGATAAAACTAGAATCTTACATCAAAAACCTACTCACCCTAATTCAAAACTCACCCTTCTAGCAGGGTAGAACAATTGCCTCAAAGGTGCAGAGCAAGTCCGCCTGTCTTTCTGAGTTCCCTGAAATAGTTTAAGTTGGAGTGAGACACCTCTCAGTAAGGGAAATAAATTAAATACAGTTATGTGACAACATGAATATTTGCGTGCTATAATAAATGTACAGTACATATTACATGTTTGAAAACACTAATAATATCATAACTGAATAAACATACAATTTCATAGTTATACTAAATCATACTGTATCTCACTGTTCATAAAATCACCTGATATAACTAGTAATACTGAAATATACCCAAGATGAATAACTAGATGATGTCATGTATTACCCCCCATGATAGGTTGTGTAGCCCAAAAGCTAATGATTGGCTGACCATTGCCGAATAAAAAATGTTTATAAGTATGATAGGCTTGCCACACCTTGGTCCGAACCGTCAGGTGGACGTCTACAACTCTACAGTGAAAGCCACATTGACTATCCATCTCCTACCCCCTCAAACCAACTCATCGGATGAAGACGAGTCGCCCCGTCTTTAATCCAAAGCAGAAACCCTAACCCAGATCAGGAACCCCAAACACCAACCATGCTCAAATTGTCACAAAATTTAGGCCACAACAATCACAAGTTTTCAAATCATCACCAAGGCCACAACATCATAAACAAATACCAGATTCGTATTTCAAGCAAAGATCCAGAAAAAAAAAATCAAAATACCAAAAAAAAAAAACTTATCTTATTTTCATGAGGAGACATCCTTAGAAGCTAAAAGGCCTTCCTTCCTCTTGAGTTCTGGACCAACCTCACCCCCCCCCCCCAAAAAAACCCCCCACAAAGCACCTTTTGAGCATCGATTGATCTACCATCATGACTGAAACTGGTGAAGCCTTTAAGGGAGGGGTTATGAGGGGTTCAATAAGGAAAGGTTAGGAAAAGAGAGAGTATTGGAGGAAAAAGGGAAGACACAGAGAGAGAGAGAGAGAGAGAGAGAGAGAGAGAGAGAGAGAGAGAGAGAGAGAGAGAGAGAGAGAGAGAGAGAGAGAGAGAAGCTTAGGAGTTTTGAAAGATCCATATTTCCTGAAGTTACGTTTTCACCAAAGACTCCCAAAGTGGAAGGAAACCTTAAGGCTCCGATCATGGAGTTGCAGACTGAAGAGCTTTAGAATTTTGGTTTGCATAAGGTGCTGAAAGCAACAAAGAAGGAAGAGAGTAGAAGAACAGAAGAAAGTGAGAATAAGGGGTTAGGGTTTTCGATTTGCAAGGGATTGAGAGAGGAGAAAGGGGTGCCGTAAGAAAGAAGGAACAGAGAAAGAGTGGGGAGTTTTCGGGAAGAAACATATTTGAGACGAAGAGGAAGAAAAAGGAGAGTGGATCGTGGCGACCTGCAGAGGGAGGCTAGGGTTTCACAGAAGAGAGGGAGAAAAGGGTGAGCCATCTAAGATAGAGATTTGGGTTTGCAGGGAATAATTTGAGAGATAGAGAGAGAGAGAGAGAGAGAGGAGAGAGAGAGAGAGAGAGAGAGAGAGAGAGAGAGAGAGAGAGAGCGTGCGGAGGATGAGAGAAGTGACAAAATGAGAGTAAGGAAAATTTTCAGTTTAAATATGTTAGGCCTTGGAACCGCATGATCTCTCCATGTGGCAAGTTCATGCCCGTTCGATTGGAAAGCTGCATGTCACCCTTGAATTCACACAATTAGCGTTTCTCATAAACACTCCGAGGGAAGCCACGTTGACGAAAAATCCATCACCGTTCGATTTGGACTGGCTTAGTCAATGTCAGCATCCTTGACATGTTCAAACGTCGTCGTCCGATCCCCACAGCGCGTCAACAACCCGGATTGTTTCGCGTCATAAGCCAATCATTACGCCTGATCCCCCCGTTCGATTGCTGACACTTGGCTTTCCATCTCCCACATGATCAACGTCTCGCACGATCGTCTGTCAGTCGTCCGATTGCTCCCGCTCAGCGATAGCCGAAATTCCACCACGTGGGCAATTCCCTCTGCACTCACGTAGTAGCTCATAGGGGCGACACATGGTGAGTCTGGTCCTGACCCGGACCTTAAACCGATTCCCCCAAAATCGGTCAATGTTTGACTGGTTCACCCCCTAGATCGGTTCATACCAATTTTTAGGTTAGGGTTTTCAATTTGTAGGGGATTGAGAGAGGAGAGAGGGGTGTTGTGAGAAAGAAGGAACAGAGAGAGAGAGAGAGAGTGGGGATTTTTCAGGAAGAAACATATTTGAGACGAGGAGGAAAAAGGAGGAGTGGATTGTGGCGAGCTGTAGAGGGAGGCTAGGGTTTCGCAGAAGAGAAGGAGAAGAGGGTGAGCCATCTAAGATAGAGATTTGGGTTTGCAGGGAAGAGTTTGGGAGAGAGAGAGAGAGAGAGCATGTAGAGGATGAGAGAAGTAACAAAATGAGAAAGCCGCATGTCACCCTCGAAGCCCATCCGATCAGAAAGCCGCAGGATCTCTCCACGTGGCAAGTTCATGCCCATCCGATCAGAAAGCCGCATGTCACCCTCGAAGCCGCACGATCAACGTTTCCCGTAAATGCCCCGGATGAAGCCAAGTTGATGAAAAATCTATCACGGTTCGATCTAGACTAACTTGGATGACCATGATTTCGTCAATGTCAACATCCTTGACACGTTCAAAAGTCGTCTTCTGATCCCCGCAGCGCGTCAATGGCCTGGATTGTTTGCGTCAGAAGCCAATCATTATGCCTGATCCCCCCGTTCGATTATTAACACTTGGCGCTCCATCTCTCACACGGCCATCTATCAGCCATCTGATTGCTTCTTGTAACACCCCGACCCCGAGGGGCCTGGGATATTAACTTTTTACTACTGATTTACAGCGGAAGCAAATAAACTCAAATTTTATTCAAACCAGAGCGCTAATTATTCATGTTACAATCACTTATTTCAAAAGAAGAAAATTACACAAACGTAAATATCTGAAATCATACTATATTTCTAATTAATCTTTATTTTTCTAATCCCCACCCGCATGCTTGCTAAGCCTGATTTCCGACATGTCCTTCAGAGTTATCTGAAATAAAATATGATTGGGGTGAGACGACGCTCAGTAAGTAAATAAGATTATTATTAGTGTGTGGCTAAAATGAGCTTTTAAAGAATTTCGTAAAACAATATTTAATAATATAACTTCAAGACTGCTTTTAGAATAAATATAAATTTAAAAATTTCTGCATAAAACTTTTGTCATCAATTTCAACAGTAAATTTTTATAATCATATATTATAACTGCTAAATTAAACTTTTAACTTTAAAACTGTAAAAAACATTTAATGATAAACATACATATACTTTTCCTTATACGTTTTCCTTAGATCGTCATTTAAGCACCAGAATGATCCTTTTCACGTAAACTTATACTTTTCCTTCAAATCATCAGTAACTTGTATACGTAATTAAATATGTATAAACATATATTATAAAAACCACCCTTAGGCCTGTTTGCCGTAAGTCATGTTTACCCCCATGACTGGGTTGTGCGGTCCGAAGACTGGACTTAGTTGGCTGGCCGACCAAACTAAATCAACGTACGTAAACTTTAAGTGAGATTTTCCTTATTAAGTCCTGGACTTAAACCAGGTGTGCACTCAGGAGAAATCCACTAACATAAATAACCACTCTGTAAACAGTGTGGGTGCACTCTGATCCGTATAAACTTTAAGCTGCGGTACCGAGCATCTGTAACTTTGAACTTTCGTTGCCATAAGGGGTTTGAAAATCATCTTATTATCATTTATGAAATTTAAAATAATATCGGTGAAAATCTTATCTTTACTCATATTTACATAAAAATGTAACGTAGAAATAAACTCATGCCACACAATTTTTGTGTTAAAAATATATATATAATTTTATTTTGAATAGAAAGAAATGCTGAAAATTTACCCAAGGGGATTGGAACATTTCTTAACCCAAAAATAGATGCAAGTATATTAAAGATAGAACTGGTATAATTAAATATGCGTAAAAATAAACTCATGGAATTTTGTGGAACTAATTAACATAATTAAAATTTACGTACAAAATAAACTCGGGTATGAATTTAAAATAAAAAGAAACTAACATAATCAAAATTTACTTACCTTCTTCTTTTACCGTGTGCTACGAACGCAATAACTATCTTAAGACATGAGATCGGAAAGAGTGGGTGAGTGAGTACTTACTCAAAATTCTCACTCACCATAAATTCTTTCACTCACTATCCTTCTCTTCCTTAGAAAATTGTTGTGAAAAATGAAGGTTGAGAGCTCCCTATTTATAGGAAAATTTTGGGGAAGAAATAGAATTTATAAAAGTGTGGGGAGATGGGTGAAATTATAATTTTAAAAATTAAAGAATGGACAAGGGATGGGCAAGGTATGGGTTGAGTGGAGGCTATTTGGGAGTGCTTGCCACCATTCCCACTAAATAAATTTTAATTAATTACTTACCTAATTAATTAATCCATTACCTAACTAATTATTTTATTATTTTATTATTTTTCTTAATCATTATTATCATTATTATTATCATTGTTATTAATTTTAAACTTGAGTGGAGGCCATTTGGGAGTGCTTGCCACCATTCTCACTAAATAAATTTTTAATTAATTACTTACCTTATTAATTAATCCATTACCTAGCTAATTATTTTATTATTTTATTATTTTATTATTTTTCTTAATCATTATTATTATCATTGTTATTAATTTTAAACTATATTTAGTATTTATTTTATTTTATTTTATTTTTGAACAAGAATTAAATTTAAATTTTAAAAACTCATGTGGGCCCCACATGGTCTTGTGGGCCCCATGTAGTCTTGTGGACCCCACACAATTTCGAGACCCAAATGGATCGTACGTAATTCCAATAACTCTTATACGATTTTATGCATCCTGCATAGTTTTGAGACTTGTGAAAACCTTCATACGGTTTCGGGACTCATGTGGGCCCCACACAGTCTTGTGGGCCCCGCATAGGATACCTATATTATTATTATTTTATCATATATTTCTTCAAATTATATCAGTTAAAACATTGTTTTATGTACTCATTTACGTATATAAACAGTGTCTTGTGGCTCCGGGACTCATGTGGACCCCACATAGTCTTGTGGGCCCCACATATGATACCTATATTATTATCATCTTATTATATATTTCTACAAATTATGTCTGTCAAAACACTATTTTATGTATATATACTTATTTACGTATACAAACAGTATCTATCCTGTTTATCCTATGAAATTCCATTTTGACCAGGCCGACCTCCAGGGAGCGACTGAGCCGCAATGGTCTCTGAGCACTCGCTAAGACAAGGTCTTTCTTAGGCATCAAACATGGAATCAAGGATCCTACAGAAAAACACTTCTGTATTGATATTAACTTAATGACTATTTTTATTATTTTATTATTATTGTACTTTAATCATATATATATATTTTTGGGTCATCACAATCTCCCCTCCTTATAAAAATTTCGTCCTCGAAATTTGCTAATTTAAAATGAGTACTGTATAATTGGTTTGCGCTATTAGAAAGAGTAAATTGATTAATGATTTAATTAAGTCTTAGAATAGATTGAGGATCAATTTGACGAAGTATTTTATTTTGGGAATTGAAGTGTGGAATCGTCGGTCTAATAGTGGTTGAAATGGAAAAGAAATTCAGAAGATGTGGAAAAGGATAATTATATATATATATATATATATATTATACATGTCCTATAAAAATAAAATGAAATCTGGCCTTTAGAGCCTAAGATCAACGTCAACATATGTTGAAGTACTAGCGGTGTCACTGCTAACTTCCAGAGTCCTTTCTTGGCAGAGACCTCTTCGAATGTCACCGGCTTGGGTCGGAAAAAGGGAGAGAACGCCCATTTGTTCGGCGAAGGAGGAAGAGTTGCTCTCTTCCCGAGTTATTGGTGGCCCGTATATGAGTCTCATTGCGAATCGGATTTCCTTGAAATGGTGAAGTAGGCCAGCATTATCCGAAACCCTTAGTGTGGTGACTGCGATATTACCATTGTAAGGGATATGACTCATTGGTGAGATATTAGTTGTAAGTTTCACAGTCGGGATATTCTCGATAGGGAAGAGGGTTGGAAGAATGGCAGGGGCACTGCTCGGATCAGTAGTGGCGGAGGAGGTAATATGGAGAATTGATGGGGCAGTAGTTGAAGTAGTGGCTTCTCCAACTGATTCCTGCCTACGCCTACGGTTCTCAAACCAAAAGCGCACATTCCTCGGCTCGATTGGACCATACCTTCGAAGTTGTGCTGCAAGTAAGATAGTTCGCTCCACAGAAGGGAGTTCCCCTTGACTGCTGCGGAAGGCCTCCTCTAAAATCTCCAGCTGTGCCTTGCTAGGTTTCCATCGTTGGACTGGCGATTTAGTGCTGCTCTCAGTAGCTTGAGGAGTTGGGTGATTTGGCAACATTTTTGAGTAATGAGACAACTAAGAGACAAATTGGGAAGAGCTAATCACTACAAACCGAAATGTGATTGTTCAAGATGATAGAAAGTTGTGATGTTTAGAGTTTGAGAAGGGCAGACCCCTTTTTATAAGGGGATGGCCGCGTGTTGTGGAAATCGAGAGAGAGCGACGTGTACTACGAGATTTGAGGGAGAGCGACGAGTGTCACGGATATCGAGCAACGTGTTTTGCATAAATCGAGGGAAAACGATGTGTGTCGTGAGAACCGAGAGAGGGTGACACATGTCACAGATATCAATTAACGCTTTTTGCACAAATTGAGGGAGAACGACCCGTGTCGCGAGAACCGAGAGAGGGTGCGACGCGTGCCTCGAGTGATGCATTTTTCAAAAATCGAGGGAGAGCGATATGTGTCGCGGAAATCGAGCAAGCGACATGTATTGCAAAATTTGCGGACTCAAGGTTCTTTTTATATTTCTACATCTTTATTAATGTGTTAACTATAATTAATTTCATCCTTATGTCACTACTTGGGTGGGTGGCCTAGTGGTAAGGAACCGGCCGTGCATCCATGTGATCACGGGTTCGAATCCCCACTACGCCCAAGTGGTCTCATGCCCTGACCTTGCTTCGGGGGTAAGTGAGCTATAGCCGATGATTTCCACCCATGAGGCCCATTTTTTTTTTTTATAACCACAAGAGTACCCCTTTTAAATATATATATTCCATTAACATTTAGTATTATTATTATTATTATTAGATCAAATATATGTTGGGCATGTTTAGCCAATTGATGATTTGACATTGGTTAGTTATTTGAAAGAAATTAGTAAATTTTTATCTTGCTTTCATAAAAAAAAATATATATATATTTTTTATATATAGAAAATTTTAAGTTGTATTAACTTTTATAAATTTATACAAAATTAAAGATTTCATCAAAATTTGTACTCCTAAATTAAACTTGGATACTTGATGAAAATTGAATATGTAATGGGAAAAACTAGATATATTTAACTTGCACATGCTAAGAGATTATATATATATTGAATTTAAATATATATAATATTTAAATTATATTTAATTCCTTATAAATTAATACAAAATTAAAATTAAAGATTTTGCCAAAATATATATTTTCCTAAATTAAGCTTGAATGTTCTGTTGATAACTGAATATGTGATGAAAGAAAAAAAAAATACATATTCATATCCAACTTATACATGCAAAGAAATTTTGGGTAAATTCAGATTTCATAATAGACCGTTTGTTCATATCTATTTGTATGTGTAGCACTTCTAAATTCAGTAGGGTCTAATGGGTTATTTCTTATATATTTAGTGAAAATAACAATAGTGAAAATAATTAAATCTCAGATATTATTATTATATTTATATATAAAAAAATTTAAATTATTAATGCATTTGACAATTAATTATAAATCATTAATATGGGTACGTATTTCTACAAACATAAATAACATATTTAAATTAATTAACGTGTCTTCAATAATACTACTATTTTTCTTAGAGAATTTATAATTATTACTTGTCCTTGGGAGCCTTCTCGTAAATCTCATTTCCTCCAATGCTACTATCTTTAGGATCTATTCTTAAATAATGATAAAATGTTATTTTAAAATCATAAATCTATTATTAACGTATAATAATATAACAAACTAAAATAAATATTCTAAACTACCCAATCCTACCCAAATCATATTTTATACCTATGCTCTGATAAAATTTATATATTAGATTATGCAAAACCTATATCCTATGCTCTGGTAAATTATTTCTTTAAAGTCTACAGAACCTATAACCTATTGCTCTGATACCAAATGTAACACCCCGACCCCGAGGGGCCTGGGATATTAACTTTTTACTACTGATTTACAGCGGAAGCAAATAAACTCAAATTTTATTCAAACCAGAGCGCTAATTATTCATGTTACAATCACTTATTTCAAAAGAAGAAAATTACACAAACGTAAATATCTGAAATCATACTATATTTCTAATTAATCTTTATTTTTCTAATCCCCACCCGCATGCTTGCTAAGCCTGATTTCCGACATGTCCTTCAGAGTTATCTGAAATAAAATATGATTGGGGTGAGACGACGCTCAGTAAGTAAATAAGATTATTATTAGTGTGTGGCTAAAATGAGCTTTTAAAGAATTTCGTAAAACAATATTTAATAATATAACTTCAAGACTGCTTTTAGAATAAATATAAATTTAAAAATTTCTGCATAAAACTTTTGTCATCAATTTCAACAGTAAATTTTTATAATCATATATTATAACTGCTAAATTAAACTTTTAACTTTAAAACTGTAAAAACATTTAATGATAAACATACATATACTTTTCCTTATACGTTTTCCTTAGATCGTCATTTAAGCACCAGAATGATCCTTTTCACGTAAACTTATACTTTTCCTTCAAATCATCAGTAACTTGTATACGTAATTAAATATGTATAAACATATATTATAAAAACCACCCTTAGGCCTGTTTGCCGTAAGTCATGTTTACCCCCATGACTGGGTTGTGCGGTCCGAAGACTGGACTTAGTTGGCTGGCCGACCAAACTAAATCAACGTACGTAAACTTTAAGTGAGATTTTCCTTATTAAGTCCTGGACTTAAACCAGGTGTGCACTCAGGAGAAATCCACTAACATAAATAACCACTCTGTAAACAGTGTGGGTGCACTCTGATCCGTATAAACTTTAAGCTGCGGTACCGAGCATCTGTAACTTTGAACTTTCGTTGCCATAAGGGGTTTGAAAATCATCTTATTATCATTTATGAAATTTAAAATAATATCGTGAAAATCTTATCTTTACTCATATTTACATAAAAAATGTAACGTAGAAATAAACTCATGCCACACAATTTTTGTGTTAAAAATATATATATAATTTTATTTTTGAATAGAAAGAAATGCTGAAAATTTACCCAAGGGGATTGGAACATTTCTTAACCCAAAAATAGATGCAAGTATATTAAAGATAGAACTGGTATAATTAAATATGCGTAAAAATAAACTCATGGAAATTTTGTGGAACTAAGTAACATAATTAAAATTTACGTACAAAATAAACTCGGGTATGAATTTAAAATAAAAAGAAACTAACATAATCAAAATTTACTTACCTTCTTCTTTTACCGTGTGCTACGAACGCAATAACTATCTTTAAGACATGAGATCGGAAAGAGTGGGTGAGTGAGAACTTACTCAAAATTCTCACTCCACCATAAATTCTTTCACTCACTAATCCTTCTCTTCCTTAGAAAATTGTTGTGAAAAATGAAGGTTGAGAGCTCCCTATTTATAGGAAAATTTTGGGGAAGAAATAGAATTTATAAAAGTGTGGGGAGATGGGTGAAATTATAATTTTAAAAATTAAAGAATGGACAAGGGATGGGCAAGGTATGGGTTGAGTGGAGGCTATTTGGGAGTGCTTGCCACCATTCCCACTAAATAAATTTTTAATTAATTACTTACCTAATTAATTAATCCATTACCTAACTAATTATTTTATTATTTTATTATTTTTCTTAATCATTATTATCATTATTATTATCATTGTTATTAATTTTAAACTTGAGTGGAGGCCATTTGGGAGTGCTTGCCACCATTCTCACTAAATAAATTTTTAATTAATTACTTACCTTATTAATTAATCCATTACCTAGCTAATTATTTTATTATTTTATTATTTTATTATTTTTCTTAATCATTATTATTATCATTGTTATTAATTTTAAACTATATTTAGTATTTATTTTATTTTATTTTATTTTGAACAAGAATTAAATTTAAATTTAAAAACTCATGTGGGCCCCACATGGTCTTGTGGGCCCCATGTAGTCTTGTGGGCCCCACACAATTTCGAGACCCAAATGGATCGTACGTAATTCCAATAACTCTTATACGATTTTATGCATCCTGCATAGTTTTGAGACTTGTGAAAACCTTCATACGGTTTCGGGACTCATGTGGGCCCCACACAGTCTTGTGGGCCCCGCATAGGATACCTATATTATTATTATTTTATCATATATTTCTTCAAGTTATATCAGTTAAAACATTGTTTTATGTACTCATTTACGTATATAAACAGTGTCTTGTGGCTCCGGGACTCATGTGGACCCCACATAGTCTTGTGGGCCCCACATATGATACCTATATTATTATCATCTTATTATGTATTTCTACAAATTATGTCTGTCAAAACACTATTTTATGTATATATACTTATTTACGTATACAAACAGTATCTATCCTGTTTATCCTATGAAATTCCATTTTAACCAGGCCGACCTCCAGGGAGCGACTGAGCCGCAATGGTCTCTGAGCACTCGCTAAGACAAGGTCTTTCTTAGGCATCAAACATGAAATCAAGGATCCTACAGAAAAACACTTCTGTATTGATATTAACTTAATGACTATTTTTATTATTTTATTATTATTGTACTTTAATCATATATATATATTTTTGGGTCATCACACTTCTGCTCAGCGACAACCAAAATTCCACCACGTGGGCAATTCCCTCTGCACTCGCGTAGCAGCTCATAGGACGACATGTGGCAAATTTGGTCCTGATCCGAACCTTAAACCGATTCCCCCAAGACCAGTCAATGTTTGAGCATTTCATACCGGTTTTCTCCTTTTACTTTAAATACTTAAATAATTCATTTAAAATTCATCAGAAATCCACAAAAAATTCATTAAAAAAAAAAAATCAGAAAATCACAAACAAATTTAGAAAAAATCAAGGAAAATTTCAAAAAAAAAAAAAATTCACACTCAATTTTCATGATTTTGCCTTAATTGCCTTTTCGTTATTTAATTAACATTCGGGAAAAATGTGAAAAATCACAAAAAAATGAAAAATCAGAGAAAAATTAGAAAAAACATTTTTGAGATCTAGAAAAATTCTTTTACAATCTTTTCATCCCGAATGAGATCAAAAACCTACCGAAGTATTATTTTTCATACTTATAGAAAGCCCTTAGATTTCAAAACCTGGGAGTTTATTTGGTACCCTATTTTTTCGATTTTCCATCCCGATGATTTTAAAAGGGAGGCATTGTGATGACCCAAAAATATATATATATGATTAAAGTACAATAATAATAAAATAATAAAAATAGTCATTAAGTTAATATCAATACAGAAGTGTTTTTCTGTAGGATCCTTGATTCCATGTTTGATGCCTAAGAAAGACCTTGTCTTAGCGAGTGCTCAGAGACCATTGCGGCTCAGTCGCTCCCTGGAGGTCGGCCTGGTCAAAATGGAATTTCATAGGATAAACAGGATAGATACTGTTTGTATACGTAAATAAGTATATATACATAAAATAGTGTTTTGACAGACATAATTTGTAGAAATACATAATAAGATGATAATAATATAGGTATCATATGTGGGGCCCACAAGACTATGTAGGGTCCATATGAGTCCCGGAGCCACAAGACACTGTTTATATACGTAAATGAGTACATAAAACAATGTTTTAACTGATATAACTTGAAGAAATATATGATAAAATAATAATAATATAGGTATCCTATGCGGGGCCCACAAGACTGTGTGGGGCCCACATGAGTCCCGAAACCGTATGAAGGTTTTCACAAGTCTCAAAACTATGCAGGATGCATAAAATCGTATAAGAGTTATTGGAATTACGTACGATCCATTGTGTGGGGCCCACAAGACTACATGGGGCCCACAAGACCATGTGGGGCCCACATGAGTTTTTAAAATTTAAATTTAATTCTTGTTCAAAAATAAAATAAAATAAAATAAATACTAAATATAGTTTAAAATTAATAACAATGATAATAATAATGATTAAGAAAAATAATAAAATAATAAAATAATAAAATAATTAGTTAGGTAATGGATTAATTAATAAGGTAAGTAATTAATTAAAAATTTATTTAGTGAGAATGGTGGCAAGCACTCCCAAATGGCCTCCACTCAAGTTTAAAATTAATAACAATGATAATAATAATGATAATAATGATTAAGAAAAATAATAAAATAATAAAATAATTAGTTAGGTAATGGATTAATTAATTAGGTAAGTAATTAATTAAAAATTTATTTAGTGGGAATGGTGGCAAACACTCCCAAATAGCCTCCACTCAACCCATACCTTGCCCATTCTTTAATTTTTTTTTTAAAAAAAGTTATAATTTCACCCATCTCCCCATACTTTCATAAATTTAATTTCTTCCCCAAAATTTTCCTATAAATAGGGAGCTCTCAACCTTCATTTTTCACAACAATTTTCCAAGGAAGAGAAGGATTAGTGAGTGAAAGGATTTGTGGTGGAGAGAGAATTTTTGAATAAGTTCTCAATCACCCACTTTTTCCGATCTCATTTCTTAAAGATAATTATTGTGTTCGTAGCACACGGTAAAAGAAGAAGGTAAGTAAATTTGATTATGTTAGTATTTTTATTCAAAATTTATACCCGAGTTTATTTGTAAGTAAATTTGATTATGTTAGTATTTTTATTCAAAATTTATACCCGAGTTTATTTGTAAGTAAATTTTGATTATGTTAGTTTCTTTTTATTTTAAATTCATACCCGAGCTTATTTTGTACGTAAATTTTAATTATGTTACTTAGTTCCACAAAATTTCCATGAGTTTATTTTTACGCATATTTAATTATACCAGTTCTATCTTTAATATACTTGCATCTATTTTTGAGTTAAGAAATGTTCCAATCCCCTCGGGTAAATTTTCAGCATTTCTTTCTATTCAAAAATAAAATTATATATATTTTTAACACAAAAATTGTGTGGCATGAGTTTATTTCTACGTTACATTTTTTTTTATGTAAATATGAGTAAAGATGAGATTTTCACGATATTATTTTAAATTGCATAAATTATAATAAGATGATTTTCAAACCCCTTATGGCAACGAAAGTTCAAAGTTACAGATGCTCGGTACCGCAGCTTAAAGTTTATACGGATCAGAGTGCACCCACACTGTTTACAGAGTGGTTATTTATGTTAGTGGATTTCTCCTGAGTGCACACCTGGTTTAAGTCCAGGACTTAATAAGGAAAATCTCACTTAAAGTTTACGTACGTTGATTTAGTTTGGTCGGCCAGCCAGCTAAGTCCAGTCTTCGGACCGCACAACCCAGTCATGGGGGTAAACATGACTTATGGCAAAAAAGGCCTAAGGGTGGTTTTTACAATATATGTTTATACGTATTTAATTACGTGTACAAAGTTACTGATAATTTGAAGGAAAAGTGTAAGTTTACGTGAAAAGGATCATTTTGGTGCTTATATGACGATCTAAGGAAAACGTATAAGGAAAAGTATATGTATGTTTATCATTAAATATTTTTACAGTTTTAAAGTTAAAAGTTTAATTTAGCAGTTATAGTATATGATTTAAAAATTTACTGTTGAAATTGATGACAAAAGTTTTATGCAGAAATTGTTAAATTTATGTTTATTCTAAAAGAAATCTTGAAGTTATAGTATTCATTATTGTTTTACGAAATTCTTTAAAAACTCATTTTGGCCACACACTAATAATAATCTTATTTACTTACTGAGCGTCGTCTCATCCCAATCATATTTTATTTCAGATAACTCCGAAGGACATGTCGGAAATCAGGCTTAGCAAGCATGCGGGTGGGGATTAGAAAAATAAAGATTGATTAAAAATATTAAGTATGGTTTCATATATTTATGTTTGTGTAATTTTCCTTCTTTTGAAATAAATGATTGTAATATGAATAATTAGCGCTCTGGTTTAATAAGAATCGAGTTTATTTGCTTCCGCTGTAAATCAGTAGTAAAGAGTTAATATCCCAGGCCCCTCGGGGTCGGGGTGTTACAGGCATGAACTTTTCGGAGTACGGTATGCCCCGGTTCTGAGAGAATATTTATATAGTATTTATTTTGTACATTTATTCACAAGTTTTTAAAAGGAGTAATTTTAAAGGCTTATTAAATTTGATTTGTGGTATAATTTTTGATTAATTAAGTACTGTTCGTAAGAACGGGTGTGTAGGAGGTGCTAATACCTTCCCTTCGCGTAACTAAAGTCCCGAGCCTGACTCTGGTAATGCAGACCGATATTACCCTTAATTGAGTAGTAATCAAGTGTTCTAATCACACTTCAAAAGGTTAGTAGCGACTTTATCACACCATGCTTTTTCATGAAAATCATCATTTTTAAAATCCACAACATTTTTCGTCCCAAGTTCGCATCCGAGAACGTCACGACAGTTGTATTTGTGTATAACTCTTATACTTGATGGGAATCACAAACAAAGGAAGGGAAATGTGAGATAGAAGTCTTCTTGTGCTGACAGCAGAAGACTCGTCGACGAGTGCCTTATGCTCATCGATGAGTAGATACTAAGAACCAGAAAATCTTGGAGTTAAAGACTCGTCGACGAGAGGATAGACTCGTTGACGAGTGGACTTCTTTGACTCGTTGACGAGTGTGCATGGGCTGCAAGAAAAAAAATCAAAATTTTAATTTGAACGTTGGGATGGTTGGGTAATTGGAGAGAAACCTCTAAAGGAAAGTCTATTTATCCCTATCTGAGGGTATTGTGAGATTCGAGAGAGATCTTTGTGAATTGTATTGTGTATTCTCAAATTTCTTTGTGAATTTTTTGTGTCGATTGCTTTCGTGGATATAGGCTTTGCCAAACCACGTACATCTTGTTGTTGTGCTTGTTATTTCATGTTTTCTAATTGAGTTTGATTTGCTTATTGCGTTTTTATTCTGATGTGTATCCTATATCTGATCCATTATTACAACATACTCTGATATAATGAATTTGAGGTCTTTCACTATATAAAATTCGGGTCACTACAATTGTTATCGAAGCAAATTTTTGGGTTACTACACCACGTGCAATACATGTGTCCAAAACTGGTTTCAGAAAAGCAGTAATGCACTTTGAACTTTGAGAAAAATTTGAATAATGTAAGTCAAGTGAACAATATATTCAATCAATAATCATATTATAATTGGTCTTGGTCGATTGGTTCAACTAGTCAAATTAGAAACTACCTACTTTCTAGTTGGGGTGAATCATATTTTGTAACATAACAACCTGATAAAATTGGAAAAATCAATGAGCTAGCTTACACTGAGAAATTGACTTAAACCAAGGTTAATAAATTAACATAATTTAAGTTTTCTTTTTTATCATTTAATTTTAAACACAAAAATACTAACATTCAATTTTATAAGTTTTATTTATGAAATATGAACTTATTTTAAATTTTTATTTTTTCTAACACCATGTTTGGTAAGTCATTACAATATAAAAATATTAAACTATTTCTTATTTTCTTTTTTAGATTTATTTAGTCATTTAATTTGCATGAAAATTGTATATAATAAAAATTTTGAAATATTAGAACTGTCTATAATTTTTCTAATATTAATACTATTATTTTATTTATTTTCATATATTTAAAATTTTTAAATAATATAATTTTGCTATTATGCTTATGTCATTGGTTGATTGAATCAACCAAACTAATTGATGCAATAACCAGCTAAGTGTCTAATTTGCCTACCAATTTGATTTTCAAATATTATACTTAACTAACTAATTTCCCTAATTAATGAAAATTAAAGTTGTTTTCCTAAATTATTTTATCTTAATTGAATGAACTAGTTAAAATGTCAAATTATTAAGGATAAAATTAGTTTCTCACATTTACTTTATGTTTCACTAATTGTTGATTAATAGAAGGATTTTTTTGTCCATTAAAATTAAATCTTAGGGCTTTGTTTTTTCAGTTTCTAAAAACTAAGGGGGTGGAGTCTCATATTTCGAAAATTCAAGGGGCGTTGCTAGATTTACTCTTTTATAAATCCATAATCATGCATAGGCAAAAATGACTATTTCTAAATTTATCTACATGTTAAATGAAATAATATTTTTTTTTTTGCATAAATAACTTTTTTTTAAATGATATTTCTATACAAATGTAACCTCATTTTCTTGGACAATAATTAAACTCATACTCTTCGGAGGCATTTGATTTATAACATCTTCAAAAGTTCAATAGATGTAATGGTCAAGATATCTCATTTTAAATAGTATGAGCATTCAATTCTAATTTTGCTTATTAGGTAAGCTTCATAGAAATCTCATTTTTATGAGAGATTCTTGCCAAATCCGAGTTTGCTGCTCGAACCATTACCAAATTAATACTCGACTAGTGATGAGTAATCCAGCAAACGGAGGCTTGAAAGCCTACATCCCTCAGGAGCGCCTATCTGAAGCCCTCTGACCCTCCACTTGAAGACAGTTTCTAGCGCCTGTAATATCTTTATGATCAATTAATAGGACTTGGCTGGAAATTCTATTTTTAAATCAAATCATTATTTTAACTAATTTGACACGAATCTTTCATAAAGTACTATTATTGTCGGTTATTGTTGTATTTAAAATAATAAATTGTTGATAAAAATTAAAGGAACATTATGATTATTATTATTTTAAAATTTGGAGAAAATATTGTCTCATTTATTTTTCTCAAACAATGATTAGACTCATATTTTTTTTTTTTTATTACATAGGAACTCCAGCCACCAGCAAGCACTTCAGACTCTTTGGTGCGACACCAAACCTGTGGATCAGCGTCCTCCCCCTAGGTCTCGCTGATCAAGGTAAAGTCTGGAATGTGGACACGGCTTCCGTGCATCAATTGAACGTTCAGCCAACCCGACCCTCAGGACACATCTTCATTACCATCCACGGTTCCCACTGGCTCATAGAAAACTCTCACCATCCACGGTTCTCGCTAGCTCATAGAGTAAATTATTACCATCCACAGGTACCACTGGTTTCGTGAGTGTATCTACTTGAAATTGAACTCCCGATACTCCTTCTTACGTGCTGATACCTTTCCACCGCGTCATGTTCATGGGGATGCAAATAATTATAATTCATTCTCACATTTGTATAAGTAACAAAATTAGATATGATTAGAATATAACATTCATAAAAATGAAATGTTCTCACAAAATATGATCAATAAATTTCCTTCGTAAATTTCAAAAAAATCTTACATGTATACACATGGAAATTTTTGGGGCTGTTTGGTTCTACTATCAAAACTTATGAAAATAAAAAAGTAAAAACAAAAACAAAAAACTAGAAATGAAAACTACAAATTAGAAATCAATAACTTGTTTGATTAATATTTGTAAAATTAAAAGTTAAAAAAATTAAAACTTAATTAGAAATTTTCTTTTTCATTTTTAAATCAAAAAATATTTAGAAAAATATTGTTAAAATAATAGAAGTTCAAAAATACAAATTGAAATTACTATATAAAATAAAAATTATTGCCATTATTTTAATTAATTGTTATATTTTCAAAATTCTCTTCATGAGAATAATAATCATATTGTACAAGACATTTAAAAAATATTTAAAATATTTTGTAATTGAATTTTATTATTATTTTTTATTTTTTTTTAAAATCATGTTTACTTTTAATTTAATTATATTCGAGTTCATATTATCATTTTATTTTTAATTTTAATTAAAGGTGTATATATATAATTAATGATTTAATAAAGGTTATTTTTGAATATTAAAATTCATGACAACAAGTTGTCAAAATAACTAAAAATCATAAAATTTGATTTTCAATTTTTTTCACAAATAACTAAAAATTTACAACAAAAAGAAGACACTTGAAACATTATCAAAAATGTTTTTAAAATTTATTTATTCACTATAATACGGGTAACAATTAAAATTTGAGACTAAATTACCCCAATAAATTTGATTTATTAGAATATTAAATAGATTTTTCTAAAATTTACTATTGTTCAAAGTAATATGAATTGGACTTAATTATGTACGAATTTTTAGTCGTTTTTGCGTTGAAATATAATAGTCAAGACAAATGTCAAAAGTATAATATTTATTTTTCAAATAACTTATGATATTCCTATATTGAATCAATGACATAATATGTTCTTAGAAATATTAATTATTAAGATTATATTTGACAATAAGAATTTTAGATTTGTTTAAATTTAAACAAAACTCAATACAATTTAAGAAGACAAATATAAATCGAAAAATTATTCTATAATTAATATATATTATTCTGAGAGAGTTTAAAGTTTAGTTTTCCTATCAACTGAAATAAAAATATTTTAAAAGTGTCAATCTAAAATGTGTTTTTCAAACCTTTATTTTCATTAAAATCTCAAGATTTTAAAAGTTCTGAAGGGGCATTCCGAGAATTGAACTCGGGACCTCTCGCACCCTAAGCGAGAATCATACCACTAGACCAAATGCCCGGTGGTCCGCTTGCTACCTTAATATATATTACAATCTAATGCAAGACAGCAAAAAATTTTCTAGCGGGGGAAAAAGGAAAAATAATCAAATAGAAAGAAACGAAAACGACGAAGGAAAACAAAAGGAAAAGCGGTGATGTGGGGACGAGTTGACGATTCAACTCATTCTGAGTTCAACAGCGACAGTGTCACAGTAGGAATGGCATGAAAATAGGGAATGGAAAATCATTTTTCCCTCCAAATTCCCAGTAAAGATCTCCCCACCCATTTCCTCCGCTCTTTCTCTGAAGTCCCCACGTATCCAAAGGTTTCGCCCACGCAGTGAACTCCTTCTCACGCACTCCTCTCGTTAATCTCCACTTCTACAGCTCTGTTGTTTGCGTAAGATTCATTCTATTTGTGTGTGTGTGTGTGTGTGTTTTTTTTTTTTTTTTATTATTAATGATTATTACTGTGTAGGGGATGGTGAGGTTTCAATTCTGTTCAATTGCGGGGTGGGATTCTTTCGGTTTTTTTCCCCCACTTTAGTTTGAGCATGATTTTGTGTTCTATACTTTATTATTTCGAAAATTGAGGCTTTTTAAGGGGTTTCGGTTGGATTCGGTGTATCTTGCAGATGAATCGAAATGGGTTCTCTTGGGAATGGCGATGATGATGAAATCAAACAAAATAGAAATGCTTCTAATGTCTGTAGTGGCGAGACGGAGGCCCAGGACTTTGACAGTCAGTTTTCGCCGCCGGCATTTTCTGGTATGATTGTTAGATTACCGTTTTATGGTTTTTGGTGTTGGCCATTGTGGTCCTTTAGGTTGTTTTGTGGTTGAAGATAACAAAAGAAGAAATTTCGATTGAAGAAAACAAAGGGGAATTTTTTTTTGAATTTTGAATGATTTCACATGGGATGATTTTTAATGTATACATTCTTATGTGGGTAAAAGATTCAGTTTGATTGGCTTGATATGGGGTCTATGGAAAAAGATTTTTGTCCAAAACATTGACCCTCTGTTTGGAGATGTCTTGAATTTGGAGTTGAAATTTGTCCAAATCTACTCAAATCCAAATCCAAGGTCCAAAAACATGCTTCCAAACGCAGTCTAAGAGTATGTTTTTCTTTTTTAATGCTGTGAAACTTTTATACGTATTTATTGCAAATACAGTTGAAGTAGGCACGGTTGCTTATTACTTTGATTCTGGTTTTCTGTCCTTGGTCAAATTAGTGTCTCACCAAGTCCAAGAATTCTCTATTTAAAGCTTCTGTAACAATGGGAAGGCAACATTTTTTTTTTTTTTGGAGGAGGAGAGGTGTGAGGAATGGGGAATTTATGTTAAAGATATTGATATTAGAAAATTGGGGTTGACAAATTTCTAAGTTGGGGTTTTTCCTATTGTCCTTCCTGCTGTATGTCACTGCCTGGTGACAGTGATACTTGATATTGATAATTAAAAAAATTGGCTATGTAGGCTTTACAAATTTTGTAGACGCTGGCTTGTATGGACTTTTATGTATGCTGTTGGTTTCCATACCACCTAGCAGACTTTAGTATTTAGTTTTCAACATATGCAAATCTGAAATTATTTTATTTAAACAATCTTTAATTTAAATATTAGGTGAGAAGCGGGAAGAAGGTGATTATGCTGATGAGTTACAATTTATGCAAAATACTGTGCCTTTTGATGATACTCTTCCGCTCGAAGATGTGTTTGAAACCCAGATGGTGGATCTTGGTGGTGAGACTCAAGTACTGGACAATCCAGATCTTGATAATATCAGCACCCAGTTAATAGATGGGTTTGATAATGATGTAGTAATTGATAGCGATGGTGAAGGGACAGATAGAACTGAAGTTTTGGATGATAGTGATGTGTTATCTGAAGATGATATTCAAATAATGGCCGACAGTCATGAAATGGATGGGGAGAAGTTGCAGTTTGATTCTCCTTGTCAGAAAAATGAAAAGGAATATACAGATGCGCAAGATGCTTCGATTTATAAACAACAGATTTCAGGTTAGTGTCCTCTAAATTCTATGGGAGATATTTGGTTATCGCTTCTATGTATTCCTCTTGGTCTGATTTTGCTTATGTTGTATGTTATGATGTAATTTTCATCTAGGTCTGTTATTACTTCAATTGTATGTTTTGATGTAATATTCCTCTTTGTTCTCAACAATATGAATGATGCACTGACTTAAGAAAAATGAAAGAAAGAAAGTAGTTTATGTTTTTAAAAAAAGATTAAGCGGAAAGTAAATTATATTTAAGCATCGTCTGTGTTTGTGTTTTATTCTAAAGATATTTTTTAGGAGCAAGCAAAATTAAATATTTTGTGCCTGTGTGTGCTGTTTCTAGTTTGGATGTCCCATTGTAAATAAAATGGGTCTCAATACTTCCATCAAACTTCTTCACAAATTGGCAGCTTGTTATATTTTTCTAGTTATAGTTGTATTTTTGGCTTGCTTTGCATTCAATGCCCAAAATTTTGCAAAATTATTACCAGTAAATGTTAAAAATATCAAATACGTGCTGGACCATGCCAGTCTTGAAATTTTTTTTCTTTATTATTTCGATTTAGACATTCAAATTATGCAGGCTTGTGTGTGTTTCTCCAATGTAAAACAACCAATTTCATGCATCAAGCAACTGTTGTAGGGTTGATTGCACAAACTAATTTAAATTCTTGTTAATAATGCCTTTAATTATCATGTGTAGTAGTTCATGAAGTGTTGTATATAATGATTTTTGTATATTGCATTTCATCTATTTTCTATAAATTTTATAATTTTTTTCAATCATTATTAAATTCAATGAAATTACTGCTGGCATTTGCTTGTACTTCTCTCTGGAAAATTCTTTCAAGTAAATCAAGGATGCAGACGAGATCCTGGTTTTGGTTGCTAAGCTCTTACTTCTTGTCATCTTTGTCATATTAGAACGGTTGGTGCGCCTGTGGCTCATCTCCCACTACCTTAGGAAAGATTTTACTCTGATTTTAATTTAATAGATGTTGAAGTTCACAAGTCATCAAGAGCCTATTGTCTTAAATTTGGTGTTTTTTCTTACTTCTGACTAGAGTCTGTGAGAAGGGAATTTACTTCAATTCGTGTATCGTCTTTACGGGCATCTGGTTTGGCAGCTCGTGCAACAGCTTTGAAGGGTGCTGATGGTGGGTCTTTTCCAATCTCGAGTGGCGGTCAGTGGTTGAAACAACCTGCTACCGAGAATGATGGGATCTGCGTTAGAAAAGATTTAGCTGAAGGTGGGGGAGATGCTAATGGAGAGCATGATCAGAGAAATTATAATGAGAGAGTGGAAGGGTTTAGAAATGAAAGCAAGGCCAGGATTGGTAGTTCAACAGTGAGAAAACTCTTTAATGAGGATACATTTTCTGAGAATGTAGGATCTGGAAATGTGAATGATACTGAGCATGGAGTGAACTTGACTCTGCCGCTGGAGGGTGACAACGAATTGGCAGGGTTAAGTTATGTTGATTCTCAAGAACCTGGAGATTTATCCCAAGCTAATGCACTTGATTTTGTAGACAGATTTATTCAGGTTAATGTTTCAGAGTTGGATCAAGAAGTTCACCATGGAAAATCTTCTGGGGGAAAATCAAACCCTGTCTCATGTGCAAAAGGGCCGCAGAGTTTGGCCAAGAGAGCCAGTCTTATAAGCACAGTTGGAGAAACAGGTATTTTTGACTGGGATGATAGTCGTGAGGACGAAGGTGGGGGAGATCTTTTTTGTAGAAGGAAGGAGGACTTCTTTGATAGTAGAGGTAAAGGGAGGAAATGTGTTACTGAACCTCGGAAACTCAGGCGTGTTGGTAGAGTTGATGAGTCTGGAAATAAGGAAGAGCAAACAAATATCCATAATAAAATAATGGGTTTACTTCACTCTGATTCAAGAATTGCATTGCATCGTTCCAAGGTGAATGCCAAGACAGTGCCAGCATCTGAAAGGGAAATTAAGAAGAATCTAATTAATGAGTTGGATGAAGAGTTAAATCCAAGTTCCTCTGGTGGACAATTGGGTACTAATGCAGATAAGTTGGATGTGCTAAATGTAGGGTTTGACACTCAATTGGCTGCAGAAGCTATGGAAGCCCTGTCCCATGGAGCAGGTCTTGCTAACCACGATGCTAATAACAAACAAGGTATGCAGAATATTTCTAACAGGTCTCCCAAGAGTTCTAAAGGAGGAGCAAAGAAAAGAGTTTGTTCACAGCGAGTGTCTTTAAAGAGAGGGGTACTGCCTTCTGATTCAGGAGTTCTTACAAGACAGGCAAAGAGATTAAAATTGACTGATTCCAATTTAAGTAAAGATTTTGCCATTTCACCAGAGAAAGCTTCCAAGAAGGTCAAGGGACAATTAGATGTGGAGCGAGGGAAATCAAAGCATAAAAGGGGCAAGTTAAACTCTAAAAAGCACTGTGCTACCAATGGGAGTGGAATCCCAGACCAAATGCCTTCTAAGATCATCCAAGAAAGAAAGGCCAATAGATCTTTGGGAAGTGGCTACCTTGATGAGGCTGATAGAGATGAAGTCACTTCAACATCAGTTGGACTTGTCCCCATTAAGAAACGACATTTACAAGAGGAGTTTGTCGCTTCTACACCTATTGCTCATCGAACAAGGCACTGCAGAATGGATAATCATTTGAGAAGTGCTGAGAATGTAGCAAATGATTCTAGGGAACAAAAGGATGAGGCAATGGAGGTGGGATCCTTCAACAAACAAGCAAAATGTAATAGACATGGCGATGCTGTTAAAGTGTTAAATGCTAAAAAGAAATCTTCTATTGCGTGTTCCGATCAATTTGGACAGGATGAAAATGCCAGAAAGAGCTTGTCTTCCGGTCAAATTAGAGATGTTCAAAATGTTCAAAGGGGTAGATTAAACAGATCAGCTCCCAAGTCAACTGGTATGACAAATGGTGTTGAACTAGATGCACTGACCTATCCCAGAGGGAGAAGAACTCGCCGAAGTTTGTCTGTTCATGTTAGTGGAACTGATGACCTGGCTGGTCTCTCCAGGCTACCTGTTGGGCAACAAGCAAATGGACGATGTACTGCAAGGAAGAGAGGATTAGACAACAATGTTGAAAGAGAATATTTTCAAACATACACGAGGAAAACACGATCATCTGCTTATGCTTGTCCAGTTTTGTCTTCCTTTGGTAACAGCTCTGAGGTAGGATTGTTACACAAAAATTCTGGTAAACCTCATTCAGAAGATGCAGCTAAGCACACTGAGGGGAATGGTGATGCAAAACCCGTGTCGTCTGCTGAAGGAGTAGAAAAAGATGCCGGCTTGGAGGTATCTCCAAGGAACAGATGTGAACTGTCTGATCGAGCATGTGCTACCCCAGTTAGTTGTGTGACGCCTGTTAATGTGGCATCACCTGTTTGTATGGGTAATGAATATTTCAAACAATCATGCAAGAAGAACCTAGCAAGATCATCCCTAATGAAAGAAATTAACAGCTTGACTGCAATTTCACCAGTACCTACTTCTGCATCAAAAAATTTGAGGAGAAGGAGGGATATGTCTAACGTTCGAGTCCTGTTCAGCCATCACTTGGATGATGATAAAATTAAGCAACAGAAAAAGGTACTTTTAAAATTTTCAACATTACGTTTGGTTTGCGGAATGTCAATTCCTAAGAAAATATTAGTTATAGTAAGTGATAATTAATTTACAAAAAATTATGCTACCATGAAGCAAATAACAAAGTGAAACTTTTTATGAATCCATATTAAGGAATAGATAAGGAATAACTATTTCCAAATTTCACGATGCAAATGTTTATTCCTTTTTTATTACATGTTTGAAGTAATAAGGAATATACAAGGAATAACTATACTTTCTATTCCCTAACTTTTCATTGTATTCCATCTTATTTCAAGGAATTGCTATTCCACGAACCAAACATAACCTTAGTGATACAAGAAGGTTTAAGTTGTGTTCTTTTGTTCATATCTTTTCACAGATTTTGGCTCGTCTAGGAGTTCCCACAGCATCCTCAATTTCGGATGCCACACACTTCGTAACAAATCAATTTGTGCGGACGAGGAATATGTTAGAAGCTATTGCTTTAGGTAAACCAGTGGTGACTTATTTATGGCTTGAGAGCTGTGGACAAGCTAACTGTTTTATTGATGACAAAAATTATATACTGAGGGATGCAAAAAAAGAGAAGGAATTTGGTTTTAGCATGCCGGTTTCATTGACACGTGCTTGCCAGCACCCCCTTTTAGAGGTAATAGCTTGATTTTCTGTTAGATTACCCAGATTCATTGGCTAGTTGGACCTTGTTCATTTTGTTGTATAAATGACATTTCTGCAGGGTCGAAGAGTTTTAATCACCCCAAATACAAAACCTGGTAAAGAAATACTGACAAGCTTGGTTAAGGCGGTTCATGGCCAGGTATGTAGTTTGGCCAAATATGTAGGTCCATCCCATGGCATCAAAGTGGCCAGATATCCCAAAATTTGGATATTTGATTACATGATTTGCAAATTGTGGGAGCTTTTGATTAGATGTTATGCACTGTTCCCCTATTTATGGATGTTAATGCAATCTGTTGCATCTGTTGTTGGCTTGTTGCTTCCAAAGGCTGTTATCCTTTTTTTTTTGGATTTTCTTGGTGTGTTGTATCCGAGTGTTGATTATTGGTCTTTTCCTTTTTACTGTTCCCCTATTTATGGATTTTGATGCAATCTGTTGTTGGCTTGTTGCCACTAAAGGCTGTTATCCTATTTTTTTGGATTTTCTTGGTGTGTTATATCTGAGTGTTGATTATTGGTTTTTATTTTTTTTTTTAATTTGTCAAATGCACTTTTTGAATTCTTGTTTTAGTAATGAATTCCCGTTTAAATGATCCACAGGCAGTGGAGAGAATCGGCAGATCTTCATTGAAGAATGAAAAAATTCCAGATGATTTGTTGATCCTATCTTGTGAAGAAGATTATGCATTATGTGTGCCCTTCCTTGAGAAAGGTTAAAAAGCAATATAATATGGTGTTCTTAAAACTCAATGTATTATACATGTCTTACAAGATTTTAGTGATATTACCTTTTACTTGCAGGGGCAGCAGTTTACAGTTCAGAGCTGTTACTGAATGGGATCGTTACTCAGAAGCTGGAGTATGAGAGGTTGGTTTTGCATTCCTTAGAGATTTTCTATGATGTGCAAGAATGAAATATTCCACATATTAGAAGAACGGTTTTGCTTCTAGCTTGTGTTTCAATTTATGTCACTTACATTGTGACAATCTTAAACTCTGATTGTGTTGCACTTAGTGTGTCTTAAATCTTTTTACACATAGTTGGCCCCAAACATGAGTAAAAGAGGTGGGTTGCTAGAGAATGAACAGATCTCTTGCCCATTTCGTGAAATGAAACACAAAATCAATCAAAGTATCTATGTTCTGTATCAATCATTAGAGAAGCCAACTCTGCCCGACCAAAACACAGCCTTCCACGGCCTTCAAACAGGTCAAGGGCACCTTAGGTCTTAATCTCTAATGACTTCAAAAGAAAAGGGTTGCTTGGAATGAAACCTTCATTTTGGCTTTGTTCATCACTGTTTTGATGTGTAGGATCCACATAGGATGTGGCAACCACAGAGCATACTGGATTTAGAACAACAACCTCTGCTGTGGGCAAAGAGATGCACCACTCAAGGAGAGATGGAGGCTCCGAAGGAGTCTCTAAGCTGTCATGGCTTTGATACCAATTAGGCACTCAGTGTAGTATCGTAAGCAAGAAAGTGGAAGAAAGGAACAAGATGTAATAAGAACACACTGAGAGGAATTTCATTAATCTTAAACAAAAGGGATACAAGAACAAGAGGTATACATGTGACTCTTAAAAGAGAACTCTTACAAGAGACTTATATGCTCTCACTTGCTCCGCCTAGCTAGAAGTTGAAACCCCCCTTATATAGATGAGGAGTGAGGGAATATGTCATGGCATGTTGGAATATGCTCCGACATATTCTTTTTCCTTATCTCTTTTACATAAAGCTTACAAAGATAGAGTCAAGACTTTCTTTGCCTAAAGTAACTTTAGATAAAGCTTACACTACAATGGCATTGACAACTTACGAGACATGACAACACAATAAAAATTAAAGTTGGTACCCATGTGACTGCTTCAAAGATCAAATTTTGTTCTGTATTCATCTTCCTCTTCAGTTGGATAGGCCGCCATTATTTCCAAGTCCTCAACTGTCCCATTACTTCCTGTCTGCTCTACATAGTAGAGTGTCAGCCTGTTTGTTAGGTAGGTCCTGTAAAAATGAGGAAACAGGAAAGGGTAATGAGAGCTCTTGGCTCTTCATTTTTCATAGTTTTATAGACTGGATCATGGAGGATGACTACCGTAGGGATCTAGTGAAGTTGCTCATACTTGCTTACCCAAGAATCTGGGAGGAGTTTTAGGAGCTCTTCTGTGGGTAGCTGCCTTGGGATGTGGACATGGCTTAGAACAAGAGTAGTATTATAATTAACAAGGAAAGCATCTTGATTTTCCTAAGGGGGTTCCAAATCAAAAGAATGGTTCTGAAGTCTATAAATCATTTGATGATGGAGAGTGGTTGCTATGGAATTAGATCTGGGGTGCTCCAACAATCTAGATTTGGACTTTAAGAGCAGTTCTCATATTGGGATTGGATAAATGCAAACAGAAGTTTGGGAAGATTGTGAAGCTAATCGTCCTGCATTCAACGACTTGTAGCTAGTGTAGAATTTTTCAGATTTCTATGATATCCATTTGGTTGTCTCTTACGAGCGATGCCTTATACTTTAGTGCTTGGGGGTGGACAAAAATTGACAAAACGTGTGTTAGATTAGCAATATGGAACTTAGGGATCTTATGCATAAGAATGGACATAGTTGACATAATGATTATAAGAAAAATTAACATAATTTAATTTTCAAGAAATTAAGTGGCAGGGAAAATTTTTGGTTAAAAGTGAAAAGTCTTGATTTTAAAATTTTGTTACACCAAGAAATAAAAGCATGAGAGTTTTTAGGGATCATAGATAAAGACCTAAAGATAGTATTATAGATATTAAAAATTCTAGCAGATTGAATCATAAAAATTAACATGGTCCTACGACAAGAGAGAAATCTTATTAGTGCTTATGCTCCTCAAGTAAGCTTAAAAGCCTTAAAAGACAAATTTTGAAGATTAGATATAATGGAGAGAGAAAAAATATTCGTAAGAGCAGATTTGAACTGCCAGAGATGAGAGGACAATGAAGTTTATTAGAAGAGATGGAGGAAATGAATATGGAGACAAAAATGAGTTTGTTGTATGATCTTAGGGTCATGTTTTATGATCCTTTTAACAATGAAATATGTGCTTTTAAGAAGATAGAAGACTTAATAACCTTCTTCGGCTCTCAATAGGATTGATGCTAATGATTTTTCACATGTAAGGAGGCCTTATAAGGCAATTGGTCAGATATTTGTATTTTGTGTTAAAAAAATATGGTAAAACGAGTGTGTAGCTTTTTCTCCATTGTTGGGTGACTAAGCAGCCTTAGGGAAATCTTTTTCTGTTTTTGAAGAGATGATGGTTTTTGCCATGTTTTGAAGACTGAAGTAACGAATTCTTGAGGGTGATGTTTTGAGGTTTTAGGAGTAAGAAAGGAATATTGGTATTGAAGTGCATTGTATTTGTTCTTTTTTGGACACTATGGATTGAGGAGTACTAGGATCTTTCATGGGAAATCAACGCTTCCCCATTTATTTTGGGATAGAATTGTTTTTCTTGCTTCTCTTTGGGTGCATTCATTAGGGTTCTCTTGAGGAATTTTGTTGTCCAATCTCCAAAGGGATTGGTGGTAGAGGTGGGGGGGGGGGGGGGTGAGCTTTATGGTAATTGTACGTTTGGTTAATTTAAGGAGGATGTCTTCTTCGCTGATCTTTTTCTCTTTTATTTTACAGATAGTCAAATATATATTTTTTTTCAATATAAAAGAATAACCTTCAATAGTGGACAAAATAAAAGCGAAATACTTTTTTTTTTTTTAAATCTAGGAGGGTACATTGTTTATCATGTAAGATTGTAAAGTTATTTCATAGGAAAAAATTAACTTCACGACATCGAGTTAGTGTTAGATAACATCATATATGCATTAAGAAATGGAAGAGATAGGGTAGTACTGATCAATGCAAGAGAACTATATGGTGGAACTTAAAGGGAGAAATATAGCAAAATTTAAAGATAAAATGATAACAGAATATTAATGGACAATAGGATAATATAGGTACAAACATTCCTTGGAATAGGATGATTAGTTCTATTAAAGAGTTTGCAAAAGAGGCTTTAGGTGAATATATGAAGATGTATAATCATTAATGAGAGTGGGTGGTAAGGTCAAGACATCCAAAAAGTTATCAAGACAAAAAAAATGTGGTTTCAGACTAGGCAGTGATGTAGAAATGTGGAAAGTTTTGAAATGTAGAAGAGGGAAGAAAATATGCCAAAAAAACTGATAGTGATGGAAAGAAAAATTAGAAGGAAACTCTCCATTGTATTTTCTCTCCTGGGTTTTTATTATTAAAAAAAAAAAAAATTCTAATATGGTAAAAAATTAAGAAAAAGCAAATCTTAATGATGTAAAATCAAATTTTTGTACATTGATTTGGTATATATATATATATATGTATATATATTGTGTTCTTTCTTACTTGATAACCAAACATAAAAAATTCCTTCTTATATTCCTTTCCTTTTCCTAAAATTTTCAAGCTCCAAACAGGCCCTTAAAGCTGCTAAATGTAGAGAAAAAAATAGATACCGGATCTGAAGGGCTTGCCTAAGTTGGAGTTTCAGGTCTTCAAATAAAATAAAAAAAGGCTAATCTTAGAATTGACAAATGAGAAAATGAATACTAGAAAAGTTGTGGGATCAATTGATATCATAATTGAAGTTTGGAAGTGCTTAGGAGATAGTGGGATTATATGCTTAATTAATTTATTTAGAAAAATTATAAAGACTAAGAAAATGTCAAAAGAATGGAGGAAAGCACTGTAATATGTAAATGCAAAAATGAAGGAGATTTTCTAAACTGCAATCCCTACTGTGGAATAGAATGCATGAGTCGCACCATGGAATTTTGTGAAAGGATAGTTGAACAAAGACAAGGTTTAAAATGTGAGTTTTAGAAAATCAATTTGGTTTTGTGCTCGGAAGATCATATTAATTTCTATAAAAAATTCATTGAGAAGATTAATGGAAAAGTTAAGTACGTGCACCATGGTATTAAATAACGGCCGTTACGTAGCGTAATGGCCATTACGTAACGGAAAAACAGGTCTCCGATACCGTTTCGGGCCACATTAGCGGCAAGCCAAAAATTCACATGGGTAACGACCGTTATACTAACGTTACGGAACGTTACGTCCGTTACGCAGCTTTGAGCCTTCGAACCCTTACATCTGTCGTCCGCAAGCTGAGTTCAGTTCCCTCTTTACCTGAATCACTCTTCGATTCTTCGTCTCCTTCATACATACAGCTTCAATCTACTGATCTGAAGCTTCAAAATCCCTAAAACCCCCAAAATCTACTTCGTACAGCTTCGTCTCCCTCAGTCCATCATTCGTCTCCTTCATCCAAGAACCCAAAAATTAGCAAGCCTTCGATTCCTCCAAAATTTGGAGGCTTGCAGGTTGCAGCTGTAGCAGGCCAGTAGCTCTCTCGCAGTCGCAGGCTCGCAACTTCCGTGGGAGTAGGAGTCAGGAGTGGGTATTGGGTAAGTGGGTAGTGGGTGGTGGCCAGTGGGTATGTAATATGTATGTTGTTTTATTATTTCAATTTATGCTTTATTGCTTAATAATTTATTCTGTTTTATTATTTCAATTTATGCTTTATTGCTTTATATAAATTGTAAATTTCAGTTTTAAATTTAGTTTGTTTTATAATTTCAATTTATAGTTTATATAAATTATAAATTTCAGTTTATTTAATTACTAATTAGTATATAAGTTGTAAATTTTGTTTTATAATTTCAGTTTATAAATATAATTAGTATATAAATTTAGTTTATTTATTATTTAATTAGAATACAAATTATAAATTATAAATTATTAATGATTGTATAAGTAGAATTTATTAATTAAAATAAAAAAATTAGTATAAAGTTTTTAAAATATAAAATTTATAGAGTTACTTAGACTCTTAGAGAGTTAGAACCTAAAACTTAGAACTTAGAAACTTAGAGTACAGATTTAGTAAAAAATTATTAACTAATATTCTACATATTTATTTTTTAAATACCTTGAGGTCCTTGACAATTAATAATTTAATATTAGATCTACAATTTGTAATAAATTCTAATTTGTACACAATTAGTCAAGTCTCAACTCTTAAGTGACTCAAGTTCAAGTCTATTACCATTTAAATAAATTGTAAGATTTACAATTTCATATTTATTTTGTTAAATTGTAAATTTTAAAGTAATGTAAATTATTAAAAAATATGTTTTTGTTTGTAAACAGCGCACTAAAATTAATATAAAAATCATAATGCCTATAAAAAAGCATTTGTAGGTTGAATGAAGACCTTTAAAATTCATTAAAAATCATGTATTAATAGATTTCATGCTTATTTTTCGATTTTGGCATGGTTATGCATGCGTGAAAAAAATTCTCGACCGTTACGCCCGCTTCCTGTTACGTAACACCCACGTCTCCTGCGTCCCATGACACCCGCGACCGTTTCGCGACGTTACCCACGACCGCGATTTCGAACCATGATGTGCGCATGATTTTAATTGACTGAGAGAAGTTATGTGGTGGTTTCTAGAAAAAAAAAATACGAAAAGGAGTAATTTAATATGGTTAGTATACAAATGTCATTAAGAATTTACATGATGGTTTAATGATTAGTGTTTGGAATAGAGTCATACAGTATAGGAAATTTTCAATTGTGTTATGTCTTCATTTTGTGTCCATGTCTTTCTGCTTTATTTATGAACAGACTTACTAAGCAGATCCAAAGATGAGATTTTATGGTAGGTATGCTGATTTCATTAAAAGATATGTGTGATGGGGTAATAACTAGTGTTAGGACTGTCTGGAAATTCCAATAGCACATAGGAATGCAAAACTCTTGATTTATTTTTTTTCAATTTGATTTTTTGATTTATTTATGGATGTAAATGATGTCCTATGGTGTGTGCTATTTGCAAATGGTGTTATCTTCATTGATTATCAAAGTTGAAACTACGAAGAGAAGCATTATAATTTAGAGGTTTTCAGATAAATAGATTCAACTTAGAATGCATGAAATTTTTTTTTAGATATTTAAGGAAGTAAAGGATGAAATATTAAACTTGATGGTCAAGAAATTCTTAGCAATAATTGATTTTGTTACCGCGGATCTATTATGTGGGATGAAAGAGAAATTGAAGATATACTACATAGAGTTCAAGAAAGTTGAATAAATAGAGTAGACTGCTCAGCCGTGTTGTGTGATTAAGATGACAAATTTCTTCCAGGGTTCTCTTCATTGTGAGCTTAACACTGGGTGGTGATTTTCAAATTGAAACATGTGATTTTTATTTTTGGGGATAGTGCTGATTGAAATATATGTTCTACATTGATGGAAAATATGCAAGCCCCCCACCCTGAATTCCCTGTTCTTCCCCCTTTTGCGGATGTTAACTATTTTCTGACACTCGCACCTCCTGATGGCAGACATCGCCTCTTTGTGGAACATGTTAAGAGAACTCGTTCTACGATATGGGTGAAGAAAGACGGCAACAAGTTTCTTCCTGTAACTAAGCATAAGTAATTTTGATCAACTCTCTTTTTCCCCTCTGCCTATGGGCGTTTTTGTGGTAGGCTTGCGTAGATCTGTGCAAATTATGATGTTTTTATTTAACTTAAATATCTATGCTGTGTATGAAAAAAAACATTAATGTATAATTATGTTCTATTTTCTCATTTGATCTCTGTTACTTGGAAGTGTGATGTAGCTTTAAAACACCATTTGTATATTTTACGAGTATTCTACATTCATTTCATTTTATTGGAAGTTTGATCGACCATAGCCAGTTGTATTAGGTGCCCTCAAGGACCAATGATAAATGTTATATCTTCAAACATCAAACAAGGTTGAGATGAACAATCTAAACAAGCCCAATGTCCACTATTTTGTGATTGAAAGCAATTGAGATTTTCATCACCAGTTTGTAATTTTTGTTTGATTATGAGAAAAAAAATTATTATTGGTTTGTACTTTGTCAAACTAGATAACATTGACAAAGAGGAGAGGAAGTAGGCATCCAGAATGTTCATTACGATAAACTTCTATGTTGCAGTGTTTTTTGTCGATAAGTTGATAGAGAATGCAATGTCAGGATATGTAAAGTTTATAACATACATAAGAACTCTGATGAAATGGAATCAAGTGAATATAATTTGATGCATCACTTGATTTTTTATTTTTTTTTCATTTTCTCCATTTTATTTGGCAAACCCAATGTTAAGTAACTGTGTTCATATTCATGTGGTCTCTCAAGGCCAAGATCCTTCTTCAATCCTCAATATTCCTCATGATGTAGAGAGGTACCCAAAAATGCAAACAGTATCATCAATAACAATTCTAACAATTCTATCTCAATCTTATGTTTCTATACAATTAATTAAGATTTCTATATTTGTAGGTACTGAAGTTATTTGGTCAAATATTTTTTATGCTTATTTTTGTGTTTCTTCTTTGAGACCAGACCACTAACTTCACACAATTTTCTATTGGTTTCTTTGTCTTTGGAGAATTGTACCCATGGCTCCACTTGGTAATCGCACTCGAGGCATGTCTTTTCTTAGGCTCATGCCATGGTTGTTTTGGAATCATTTTGTGCTTACGCATTTTAAAATGATACATGTGATTTGATTCTATAACTTTCTTAGTATCTGGAAATGCATCAGCCTAATTATTATGTAATACTTTATATTTGAATGATCATTTAGAATTGTAATTTGTGCATACCAGTAAAAGGATCGGTATAAGAGACTAATTGTAAATTTAGGTAAAATATGATACAAAATTATATTTTGTTTTAATTTTAATTTATATATGCGTTAGACAAATATATACTTTTAAACACTACTTAAATACTTTAGATATGACTTCGCCATTATCAATTTAAGTGAATCTCCTAAAAATTGAGCAAGGTTATGAGGGGAGAATGAACAAACATATAGCGATCAAGTTGAGGCATCCGATCATCAAAGAAATTCAAAACCTCCTAGTGGATGATTAGCTATTTATGTTTTTTTTCTTCTGCTTTTCTTGAAACTGGACCCGAAAAAAAAAAAAAAGACTTGACTACTTAAATGTATGTATACAGATGCGTACATGATCAATATTTTTCGAAGCCACGCCTATAGCCAAAAAAAACACTGTATAGTTCTTAGCAGGCTTAGATTACATTAATTTAGTTAGAACCAAAAAATTGATAATTTGCAAAGAAAAAAGAGTTGCTATTATAAAGTAAATGACAATGCAAAAGTTTTGCATTGAGTGGACTTGCTTTTAAATTATTGAATCTTTATATAATTGTATTATATTATCAATGTATTCCATTTTAATTTTAAGAATAGGTATAGGAATGAACCAAACATAACTTTTAAGTTGTAACCCCTTTCTTTGGTCATCTCAAAATTATGACACGTCAAACCATGTGATTTCCTTGTTGCAAATAGTATTTTCTTGTAATCATGTATTTCCTTAAATCATTTCATTGTTCAAAGGACGATCTAAATTTTGACGCTGAAGTGAAATAGATTGATACTAGAATGTAATGTAAAATTATATGGTAAATTTGTAAAATTATAAGGATGATTTTGTTTTATTATATCTTTTTATTATGTACCAAACAAATCATTAGATGAATAAGTCTTGCCCTGGATATTATTTTAAGTTATATTAAATCAAGTGTCGAAGTCCCATGCAATAATAAAACTATAATCGATTAGATAAAACTAAATGATACCAAACTTGTCTGATTGTTAGAATAAAATGTGTGGAATATTATTGTTTTTATTACAAAATAAAATTACAAGTAATGGAAGGCAGTCATAATGAAATGAAGTTGGAAAATTGGAGATGGGAGGAAATTAAAGGTCCTAATTCCTATAGCTCGGGTCCCCGGGCAACAAGGCTCCGACTACTTCACGAGGATAGGGAGACAGTCATCACAATATACAGAGTCTTACCCCGCTTTTATGTGAAGAGACTATTTCTTTATACCCGAACCCGTGCCTAACCAATCACAAAGGAACAACCTTATTGTTAATTCAACGTCAATGAGGCAGAACCAGAAAAAATCAATACTTTAGACAAGAAAGACTGTTCTGTTCTGTTTTGTTTTTGTTTTTTTAATGTGTTCTTGGGTTGGGGTTTGGAGGTGGGGTGTGGGGAAGGGAGGATTATTGATTGCACAAGAAATTTTACACATATTTCTTAACTTGATTTGAAAAAGCAAAACTATTTTGACTTAAAACTTGCGTGGGCAAAGTTCAGTTTTGCATATGACATTCTTTACAGGATACAACTAGCATGGCGCACTTGATCTCATTTCTAAGTTCTACACAGGGCTAGAGTTCTGGGTGACCTGGACTCGCCAAGAAAAAAGATGAATATACAAGGAGTTGAGGCACATAGCCATCCCAAAACCCAGAACTGCTGAAATCATTACTGCATAAACTGCCTTCAGATGAATCTGCAACAAAAGCACAATAATTTACTCTCAGTGCCAACCATGCAATACCTAAAAATAAACAGCAGCGCACAGTTGCTTTTCTTAACGAGAAAAATTTTTAAGTCATTCTAAAAGCCCTTGAATGGGAAAAAGGAAAGTAAAATCATATACATGGTACGTTCCTTTTAAATGGGAAAAAGACTGGAGCAAGTATGCAGTTTTTAAGTCATTATCTGAAAGCACTACTTACCAGAGTGTAAAATAGGTGGAGGATTATGGCCACAAGTGCAAACTCAAGAGCAGCATATGTCCATATATATTCTTTGATTGCTGCATGCAGAACAAGCCAACACTGAGAAAATCAAAAATCATAGAGACTAGTTGAATGCTTCAGGCACAGGCATACCTAGGATGACTGCAAAAATGGATGCCAAAAGACCTAAGGTAAAAGAAAATGGTGCTGCAATTACAACTGCTTGAGTCTTCATGTCATGAATCTACAAAACGGGAAGGCAAAAAAATAACATTTTTATATGATACACCACTAATAGAAAATTGGAATTCAGTCCACAACCCACATGACAACTAAAATGTTCAAACTACTGAACCCCAACATCGACTAGGTTAGTCTTTGCAAAATATTTTGGGGGTGTTTTAATGAAATAAACATACACATACACGTACACACACAACCACTATTTCTACAAGTTCAAGCTTTTAGAATAACTGGTTGTTCCACACCATCAAAACAACTCAATTGAGCTTGAATGATACATCACATTAAAAAAAATATAGGATGCCTTACAGAAGTAGCTCCAAATAGACAGAATGAATGCATTGAGTTCTTGTCATGCCACCCTATTACTAACAGCAGAGAGGGAAGTGCACACATATGAAATGATGTGAAAAAAGAAAACAGAAAAAATAAAATGGTCTCCAAATACAAGGGTAGGAAAAAAAGAATGAAAGATACACCATGATATGAGTATAACAATAAGCGCTTTGCATGAAAAAATAAGGATGCATAAGGTAATTGAAAAGTTTCTGCAATATAGCATACAGAGACTTAAAAAAGAATTTTGTATACATTCAGGTGTACTCCTTGGAATTTGGCCCAACAACATGAGGCAATATTTAGTGCCCAAAACATTTCTATCAGTTAATTGATGTGCTTAGCTCAGATTGTGAAGTCAGAAACGTCATGTGCCCTAGCATTTGTTAAGAAAGATTCTTTAACATCTTTTATAGACAGAATCCTAGTCATTGATAAGTCGTACTTTTACAAACTTTATAGTATACAAATCACAGCTGGTCTTGTATCGTTTTTTCCCAAATTTTAAGTCCTTGTAGAAAAAACTTTTAAGCACCAAAAGCCAAGCCATTTTAGTTCATAAAATGCATTTCTAGAATGCAGTTTAAATCATGGTAAGCTGCAGGTGTTAGGTCACAGAAAATAGGATGAGATTGTATTGTGAATAAAGTATCTCACAGCTAGGAGGCTTACCAGAAGCTGCTCAAGGAAGAAGAAGTAGCATATTGTGCTAATCAAGACAAGCACCACAAAATCCTGCCAAGCACTGCATAAACAATGTATTAAAACACGCATCAAAATAAGCATAGTCGCCATGGACACAAATGTAACAATTCACATGCAATTATTGGTTCACATCAATCCTATTGATCCACGATCCTGGATGTAAATATTTTGTCTGAATGCTTATGTAAATAAGTTCTATTAACTTCTAGAGAAACTAAGTTGAAGCATGAGACCAGCTATGAGAAATTGACGATAGAGGCTAAGGCTGGCTCAACTGACATAAGGATCAACTCTTTTCTTTTGGTGAAAAAAATACTCATATTTGCATGCTTCACAGAGCAACTGGGGGTGGAATTGACAAGGAAGACTCACTAGAGTAAGTAATTTAATTTGAATTGACCCTCACACAGGCTGTTGCAAGATGTCAAAACAGAGGAAATCAATTATTTTCACAACATCCAAGTCTAAACTACTGGAATCTTTAAATCTTAAGATATAACCTTATTGCTTGTGAGTTCGAATTCTGTTGAATGCGCTCTAGTCTGTAATTTCTTTGAGCAGAACTTGGAATCCTAAGCAAAGTTACTGGTAAGTTCTGAACCTCTTGCCCACAAACATCACAATTCTTGTTTCCTTTTGTACTGAACCACTTGATTGCACATTCTTCATGTAGAAGTCTGAGGGCACCTTTGCAACTGCATTCCATCTTAAGTGTATTTCCTTCCTCACATGCATCTAAGCAAATTCGGCACACTGCTTCCTCTTCAGGAATCTCTTTATCATCATCTTCCATCGGGATGGGATTGACTTGATCTGAATTTCCAATAAGCCAAATAGTATAAAAAATTAATTTACATGGGCCATAATCAAAGATGTTACGAAATAAGCAGTTTAACCTTCAGTTATTTCTCTACCATATTTGTAAACTGAACAAAAGACAGAACCCACTCAGGCCAACCATAAATTTGCAATGCTCAAAACCATTTGAATTGTTTGCATGGATGAAATATCAAATACATGGCCAGAAATGCTTGGGCTGGTGGCTTAAATTTTTCAAAGAAAAAAAATCTGTTCTCAGTAGTTATGAATCAAAGCTTGAAAATTGGTAAAATGGTGGAATTATACGGGGAACACATATGAGTAAATATAGAAAAAATGTATTAATTTAAATGATGTGAAATGTGAAAAAGGTTACCAATAGGGTAAAGGTTGGAGAAGTCAGCCCTTTTGAAGCTATTCAAAGTATAGTAGGACTCCCATTGTTTTAAAAATATAGGCTGAAAATATGGCACAGCTCAACAATCTTAGCTGCTCGAGAGTTTCAACCATGAGTCAATGACTCTAAGTAGTAGCAGAAAAGCGAAATAAATTGGGAACCAATTAAACAAAGATGCCATTCAGGTTGACTTCTTCAAGTACTGTTCTTGCTCTTGAAAGTCAATGGCAATACAGTTTTTGTTTGCTAAAGCAAGAAAACTACTAATGAAAGTCAAACCAAACAAGGTTTAACTATACATACATAGAACATACCATCACTTAGATCTGCTTGACTGTGCTCTTTATGGATGGCAAAAGATGCAGATCTTACAATAACAACATTTCGCCCAGGCACAGACAGGGACCTTGAAACTGAGGCCTGCACAGGGCCTTTCTGCATGAAATCAAGCCATGATTAAGTGCCTAAATATTCAATTTTATGACAACATTTTAGACTGCAGATCTTGAAACTGCTGCTTTTTGAATGAGACACCTGCCCTGAATACAGGAGATTAAATCCAGAATGGCACTGCTAATTTTTGGATTTTCAAATAAAAAGTAAGCAACAACTTAAGCATCCTACTTAAAATATAATCTATAGAATACAAAGAAAAAATTTCTTTCTAGAAACAACTTTAAAAATTAATAAGCAGTTGACTCATTTCTTCCATTTTGGGTACATAAGCTGTTTCTGTCAAACTAAATAGAAAAAAGTTGTTTCTGTCAAACTAAATACAAATCAAACAGCGTTTCCTGTAAGTTTATGAACCAGGTAATACACAAGATAACTTACATGTGATTTCTTCTCTTCAATATGTGTTCTTGCAGAGGTGGGCGTGGAAACTGAAGGGGACAGGATTGATGCAGGTGTAACAGGAAGAGAGGCACATCTCTTCCCAGAAAGCGTGGACATGATATTAGAGAAAACTGGACTTTCAGGAGGTGCTTTGGAGTTCGGATTGAGCAGGGAGCTTTTTTCACCGTCAATGGAGACACCCTTTTTCTTGAAGCTCAACGCTCGCAAGAAGCCCTTAGATGATGAAATGCCTTTCAAGGAACCTTGAGACTGCAGTATACCTTTTCCACTGCGATTACTGCCAAAAGCCAGTGGTCTGGGGGGTATTTGAAGTGAGAGATCCGAACGCCTGCTGGTTGGTCCTGAATTTACGATTTCTTCATTTGAAGGTTCAGTGGTTTGGATATCAGTCTGTATGTTACAGTTAGCAGCACCTTTAGTCATGGATTGTCTTTAAACTTCTAGAAGCATGTTGCGTAAAGATTAAACATCGATTGCTAATCCAGTTCAATAAAATAGATAAGAATGAAAATGCATAAAATTTCCTTGTATCATGGACACAGTTGTTTGGCTATTCCATTACTACTTGGGCCTCAAGTTTCTCTGTGAATAATACAAATGTTTCATGATGTTCTGTAGCAAAGTTCAATTAAAAAAATATAAAAATGATGCCAAGAAAAGCATGTAATTTATTTACAGTTGAGGTGCACAGGTCTTGAATTTACATTTCAAACTGTAGCACCACATCCCAAAATGAAGTCTAGTGACCATGAATTATTCTTTTTGGGGAAAAAAATAGTTCTTTACGTAAAACCTGGGGGGGGAGTATCTTCATAGAAAATTGCTTCAAATGGACTGGGCAGGTAAAATGAAGACAATTAGGTGCACAGAAGGGTGATCGAAACTTGAGGTAGAGAGGATAAGAGGAAGAGCAAGAAGAATGTAGATCTAGGTAGTAAATGGAACAGATTGAATAAAACTTAATCTAATTAAAGACGTAGTCTTGAATTGAGCTTAATTAGCTGAACCTAAATAGTTGGGACATAAGTTTTGTTGTTGCTGCTTCTTTTCAGCAGACAATTAATAATTAATATTATTCTCAAACAAAACGAGCAAAATTGCAATTGCAAATCAATCACAAGAAGCTAGAAACAAAAGCCCTCAACAAAAACTAAACAAATGCCTGTGCAAAAGAACATATAAATTCTGTACAACATTAGTCGCAAAGGGCGGGGATCTTCAATCGTCAGATCCTGCTCCTAAATGTTTCATTTCTATCCGACCTAAGGCCGCGTAAAGTTTCTTAGATTTTCAGCTCAGTAGCCCAAAAAACACACACCAAAAGAGACATAATTCCATAGCTTGCATTCTAAAAGCCAAGAATATTAAAGTTCTATAAATTCATCATGACCCACACAATATACGTAGAAATTGGTTCGTGGGTTTCCCAAAAATTGAGTTCAGTTGAGCAATACACTCCAGAAAATTGACTATTCTCAGCCAAACAAGTTAAATAATCGACAGTTACTTCACAAATAGCACCAACTGAACAATTCATCACGCCCCGCAGCATCAAAACGCCCATCCGCCCCGATTAATCAGCATAAAACAAAACGCATAAAATAATAATCACCCAAAAATAAAAAAATAAAAACAAAAACAAAAAGAACAAAACACCAGCACAGAGAGGCCAATTTCAAGAAAATAGAACAAAATATCCCATGAGTTGCAGAAAACCAACCGATGCAGAACCCTCCGCAACTCCATTGCTGACTGCTTCCGCGACTTGCATTCTTCCTCCTTACCCTCAAAAATCCAGAGAGATCAAAGCAGAGCCCAGAAAGGATTGAGAGGAAACTAAACTAAGAAAGCGCGAGTGTAGATCAGAGACAGTGCTCGCCGCTTGGAAGACGCGGACAGTGCTTCGGCGGCCGCTCTCCTGACGCTACACATACCGTCTTCTTTCCGCAATGGAGTTCACTTTCAGGGCCGTACTCTCAGCGGTTACCGCGGAACTCGTACTCGCCAAATCCATATGACACGTGTCCTTACCGTACAGTATGTAATAAATTACTTAATTAGTGAAAGAGACTTCCCAACATTTAGTGACAAATTTGTATTATGTTATGCTTAATCTGTTAATTGAGCACTATTAAAAAAATAAAAAAATACGAATGAGTTTGTCTACCTTACTTTGACTAGAGGTCTTGATTCCTCTATTTTTTTAATTATTATTTTAAAAAAAGCGGCAGTGTGGTGGCATTAAGAATCAATTCCCTCACAAAATATTCATATTCTAAAAATAAAAAATTTAATAAAAATTTAAAGGACAATTCAGTACATAAAGCTCTCGAGTACAAGGGATCCGATAAATATTAGTTTTATTATGAAATTCTTAAAATTTATAAAAGTGCAGTCCAGTACACAAAACTTTCAAGCATGCGGGATCCGAAAAAATGGTGGATCACAATATGCCTATAGTAGCATTTTTATAAAAATTAACTTTGTCATGGACTTTTTAAAATTTATAAATTTAAACTTATAGGTGAAAATTAATATTTTTAATAAATTATTTATTTTATTGGAGATTAACTCACACGATCATGCAATCGAGCAATTTTTTTAAAAAAAAATCATGAAAAGATAAATAATATTTATAGTTTATTTTGTTCTTTTCTTCGATGAGCTTTGTTTTTAAAAAAAATAAATAAAAATTTATTATAACACATCTAGTGAATTTATGTTTCAAAGAATTATTATTATGTTTTGTAAGTGCTTCTAATTTTTCAAATAGTATAAATTTATTGACTCGTTATTTTTTACATAAACATATTTTGTTTGCAAAATGGATGGGAATAAAAAGGAATGGTATAAAAATTTGAATGGGGTCATGATGAAATCAAGTGAAAAAAAATCTAATTAAATCTCTCTTAATTCCATTCCATTACATTCCTACATACAAATCGTCGACCTAATCATTTTGTATATTTTTTTGTGTCAAATGCCTAAATATAAAAAAAATAGTACAAGTTCTCTCTTAACAAAGGTCAGATAATTTTCATTTTAAATATAAACAAATTTCCTTTCACAAATTACTTTTTTTTTTTTGGATTACATAGGAATTTCAGCCACCAACAAGCCCTTCAGACCCCCTGGTACGGCACCAAATTTACGGATGAGCCTCTTTAGCCCCTAAGTCTCGCTGATCAGGACAAAGTCCAGAATGCGAACACGATTTTTGTGCATCAGTTGAACGTTCGGTCAACCCGACCCTCGGAACACATATTCATTACCATTCACAGTTTCCGCTGACTCACAAAGCGAACTCTCACCATCCACAGTTTCTACTGACTCACAAAGTAAACTCTTACCATCCACATGTACCGCTGGTTCCGTGAGTATATCTATCTGAAATTGAACACTTGATACCCCTTCTTACTTGCTGATGCATTTTCACCGAACCATACCATGCTCGTGGGAGCAAATTTTTACAAATTACTTTACACTAAGATCTAATTGTCATTACTTAATATCCAAAAGTCCAAAACTTACACCCATATATACTTACTTATTATATTATATAATTAAACTATGAATGTAGGTATGATGTTGGGAGTGAAGAATAATAATAATTTTAAAATTAATTTAATAAAAACATATAGATTTGCGTGTAAATCATTATAATTATTTTTCGACTAAAAACAATATTGCAAAAGTGATATAATGGAAACGCGTGGATTTATATGACTAATTTTAAACCTTAAAAAAATTAAAAGGCAACCTAAAAATTGTAAAGAGAGGTGGCTTTGTAACGCATGCGCCACAGCTAGCTGAGTGTGCTTTGGTCGGTCTTACTAATTAATCAATTAATTAGATGTTTCTAACTAAAGTCAGATTTCCTTTTTTTTTTTCTCCAAAAAAGGGCATGCCCCTTGTGGGTGGGCCCACCCAATCAGCTGTGGTGTATTATCTACTCCTAACAAGGTGGGGTCCATCTCCCTAGTTGTTCTCACCTGCGCGTGTTAATAGAGAAAATACATGAAATAAGTGTATAGTTTAATCAAATGAAAAATGAGTTCGGTTCATAATTTGGTTAATGATACAAATAGTAATGTTTTTGTAAACAACAATGAAGTATGAAAGAGATTGTACATAAAGTAAGGCTTCTTATGCAAAACCAAAAATAAACAATTAAAATTCTGTACAATTTTATAATTTTCTTTACGTCCTATTTGAAACTTAGAAAATCTTACGGTCCATTTGAACCAAATGATTTTACTTGAGAAAAGAAAATGAAAGAAAAATAAAGAGGAAATTTATTTTTTTATTAAATTTTTTTAAAATAAAATTTTATTTTTTGTATGACTAAAAATTAAGAAAAACAAAATATTAATAATGTATAAAATAAAAATTTGTTTATGAATTTAGTATGTTTTCATTTTCTCTCTTACTTTCCTCAATAATCAAATATAAAAATGTGGACTCTGATATTTTTCTTTCATTTCCCTAATATTTTCAAAATTTCCAAACGGAGCATTAGGAAAAGGGGAAAAAAAATGAAAGAATTAACTTTTTCATAAAAATATAGTCCAAAACAATGAACGGAAACATAATTTTAGACACTATTTTCATTTGATTTTTATTAATTTTTAACCACATTAAATATTTTTTTTATTTTTAATAGTATTTGGTATAGAGAGAAAATGTAGTAGAAAATGAGTTTCTTTCTTATTTTTCTTTTTTTTTTCAGCCAAAATTATTGATCCCAATGGACCCAAAAAAGAGAGAAACCATTAAAAAAAAAAGGAAAGCATGACAAACTCAAATGTATTAGACTCATTTTTAAATATAGATATATATATATATATATATATCAACTTAAATATAAATCCAAAAATATAAATTCATACTATAAAATATAATTTTGAAAATATAAATTTAATTTGAGAGCATAAATTTCAATTTTAGATTTACATTTAAGTAAATTTTAATAAAATTCAATATAATTTTATATTATATTTTTAAAAAAATTCATATAAATTTAAATTTAAAATCTCTACTTACAAAGATTTTCCAAGTAGCCGAATAGTCCAAAAGGGTTGGCGATTGGTGTGGCAACTGCGTTTAGGTGATTCCCACATGCAGATGCACTGTACCACAGGCTACCAACCACTTAGCCTCTTCAAAGCAATACATACATACATACATACATACATACATATATAGAGTATATTGGTTTAAAGATAAAGATACTTGAGCAACATGTTGTGGCTCTTATTCCTAACCTGTGAAAACATGTTTCTTATATATATATTTTTGGATCAAAACCCGTATTCCTAAGAATATTTTACATGCTAAAATTTTTTGAAAGGTAGAATAGAAAATAAAAAAAATATGAACAAACATCCAATTGTTCATGCTTGAAAAAAAATTTAGCATAAATGTTGTTGTTATGGCATCAGGCACTTCATCTGCAAAATTTATTGTTTTCAAATTTGATGGAATCGGAAGCTTTGATTTGTACCAAAGGAGAGTGAAATATTTGCTTGTATAATAAGGGATGGGGAATGACTTGTATGGTGTTCAACCGGAAGGTATGGATAAAGCTAATTGGAAAGAATTAGAAGCAAAGGATGTTGCTACAATATGATTGTGTTTGGCTGATGAAGTGCTCTACCATGTCATGGAGGAAGATTCTTCTATGACTGTTTGACAAAAGCTTGAAAGTCAGTACATATCTAAATTCCTTACAAATAATTTCTTAAACAACGTCTTTATTGGCTTAAGATGGTGGATGGTTCAAACTCGAATCAACACATCAACGCATTTAATCAAATCATAAGTGATTTAATGCGAGTTGATGTAAAATTTGAAGAGGATGATAAGGCGTTGATACTACTAAATTCCTTGCCAACGACTCAGACATATAAGAACCTAGTTGGCACTCTTACATGGGGGAAAGAGACCCTAAACTTAGAAGAGGTGACAAGTGCTTTGTTAGGGTTTCATCAAAGGATGAAAGTCTGTGATGAAAATTCACATGGAGAAGGATTTGTGGTGAAAGGTAATCATGATCGTGGCAGAGTTAGAATGAGTGAATGTCATGGTGATGCATCAATATAAGGAAGACAATAGTGCGACTGATTTTCTTGCTAAAGAAGGAGAAATGGGAAACAATGTAATTTACGAAAAACAACACCTTCTACCACGTTATCTGAAAAGTATCTTTCGGATGGATAGGTGGGGTCTCGTTTCCGTTCGTCGTTAGTTCAACTCTAGAGTTTCGTTTTGGTGTATTTCGTTTTGATCTTGGTTGTTTTTATGTTTTTATTTCCTTTGTTAGTTATGTTTAATTTTGTTATTCTAATTTGGTTGGTTTGTTTTAACTTGTAACCACGGTATTCTTTCACCAAAAGTGAGGGTATATTAATAAATAAATGGAGGTGCCACCCTCTTTTAGTAGAATAAAAAAAAAAAACACAAAAAAAACACAACCAAACCTGTGGGCACGGGGGTTGCTCGGGGTGAAAAAACAAACCAAAAAAAACCAACACCCAATCACAAAAAACAAACCCTCAAAAACCCACAAACCCACCCACAAAAACCAAACAAAAAAAAACAAATAGCACAAATCAACCAACAACACAAAAAAAAAAAAAACCCCAACAAACACAAGAGAGAACTCCCCAAATAAACAAAAAACAAAAAAAAAAACAAAAAACAAAAAAAAAAAAACCAAAAAAAAAAAAAAAAAAACAAAAAAAAAAAAACAAAAAAACAAAAACAAAAAAAACAAAAAACAAAAAAAAAAAAACAAAAAAAAAAAAAACCAAACAAAAACAAAACAAAAAAACAAAAAACAAAAAAAAAAAACAAAAAAACAAAAAAAAAAAAAAAAAAAAAAAAACCAAAAACAAAAAAAAAAAACCAAAAACCAAAAACAAAAAAAAAAAAAAAAACAAAAAAAAAAAAAAAAAAAAAAAAACAAAAACCCAAAACAAAAAAAACAAAGGGCGGGGGGTGGGGGGGGGGCAGGGGAGGGGAGGGGGGGGGAGGGGGGGGGGGGGGGGGGGGGGGGGGGGGAAGGGAGGGGGGGCTGGGGGAGGGGGGGGGGGGGGGGACCAGAAGGGAGGGGAGGGGAGTGACACAGGGGGGGGGGGGGGGGGGAGGGGCGGGGGGCGGGGGGGGGGGAGGGGAGGGGGGGTAGGGGGCGGGGCTGGGGGGGGGGGGTGGGGGGGGGGGGGGAGGGGGCGGGGGGAGGGGGGTGAGGTTGCGGGGCGGGCGGGGTGGGGGAGGGGGGGGGGGGGCGGGGGGCGGGCCCGGGGGGGAGGGGGGGGGGGGGCGAGCGGGGCGGGGTGTTGGGGGGGGGGGGGGGGGGGGCGGGGGGCCCGGGTGGGGGGGGGGGGGGGGGGCGTGGGGGGAGGGGGGTGGGGGCGTGGGGGGGTGGGGGGGTGTGGGGGGTGTGGGGGGGGTGGGGTGGGGGGTGGGGTGGGGGGGGTGGTGGTGGTGGGAATTTTCCCACCCACCCCACATAAAACTGAGGTAGGGGGGGAGGGGGGGGGGGGGGGGGGGGGGGGGGGAGGGGAGGGGGGCGGGGGGGGGGGGGGGGAGGCAGGGGGGGGGAGGGGGGCGAAGGGGGGGCCACGTTCATCACCATAAAAAACCAAAAAAAAAAACAATAAAACACACACAAAAACAAACCCCAAAACACAAAAAACCACAACAACACAAAAAACAATCACACACACCCAACACCCACACCAACTACAAAAAACCACACAACCACAAAAACAAAAAAAAAAAAACACACAAACACCACCCCCGCAACGCAAAATACCCCAAACAACCTAACGACAACCCCAACAAAAACCACACACCCAACGAAAAACCCAAAACAATTACAAAAACCACACCAAAAAACACAAAACAAAAAAACCAAACACCAAAAACAACAAACCCAACACAACCAAAGCAAAAAAACACACACCACACACTCAAACACCACACACAAAATCTCAACACAACAAACAACAACCCGCAAAACAACTCACGAAAACAAAAAAACAAAACAAAAAAAAAAAAACAAAAACCACAACCAAAACAAAAACACAAAAAAACAAAAACAACCAAACTAAAAAAACACCCCACCACAAAACTAACCACCCACCAAAACCAAAACAAAAAAACTAAAAAAAAAACCCACCACACACCAACAAACCAAAAAAAAAACAAAAACACACACACACCCCAAACCACACCAACACAAACACAAAACAAAAACACTAAACACAAACAAACCACCCACCACACCACCCCCCCCAAACACCCCACCAAAAAACAACAACAAACAAAAAAAACACAAACAACACACAAACAAAAAACCAAAAACCCTACAGACCAACCAAAAAAAAAACTACAAAAACACACCAAGACAAACCAAACACAAACCCAACCCAAAAACCATAAAAAAACAAAACACATACCAAACAACCAAAACTCCTTCTCGTAAACTGCTACAAACACAAAAACAAAAAATAATAAAAAAACACCACACAAAACCAAAACCAAAAATAGAATGCAAAAACAAAAAAAAACAAAAACCAAACCAAAAACACAAACAAACCAAAAACAACAAAAACAAACAAAACACCAACACCAGCAAAAAAAAACACAACCAAAAACCACAACCCCCAAAACCCAAACACAAAAAAAAAACAAAACAAAAAACAAACAAACAACAAAAAAAAACACAACAAACCAACAAACACCATCACAAAAACAATCAAACAAAAAAAAAAACAAACCATAACACGAAAAAAAAACCCCAAAAGAAAAAACCAACCAAAATCAAAAAATCTAAAAAAAAAAAAAAAAACAAAAACCAAAAAAAACACAAACAACACACACACAAAACAAAAACACCCCACCTAAAACAAAACCCCATCAAACTAACCAACTACCAAACAAACAAATAAACCAACAAAAAAAAACCATGATTGTGAGAGAGGAAAATTCAGAAATGGATCGAGTCAAAAATCCCAAACTCAATCCAAGAAGAAAAAGGATATTCAATGTTATAAGTGTGGTAAAAGGAGGCATATAGAAACCCGAACCCAGAAAATAAAGTAAATAAATAAGAAAGAAGGAAGGAAATTTAAAAAGGACAAACAATAGGGTTCGTCGATGAGTCCTTTGTTTTCGTCAACGAATGTCATTTTGTTCCTCATCGACGAAGTTTAGACGTCGTCGATAAAGAAATACTGAACAACAAGAAATTGCAGGCTTTAGGCTCGTCGACGAACATCCTTCTGCAACTCTTCGACAAAGACTTCGTTTCTTCAACGAGGTTGGCCGAGTCAACGGCCTATAAATAAGATTTTTCATTTCTTCTTCATTAAGAAACTTAAGATCTCTCTCTCTCTCTCTCTCTCTCTCTCTCTCTCTCTCTCTCTCTCTCTCTCTCTAACCCACGCCCCTCACCTTCTCTCTACGATATTCCGTCGTTTGTCGCCCAAATAGATGATCGAAAGTTACCTCGAGGATCTAGGAGAAATTCTCTACAAGTCTAGCAGAGTAGATTTTTGAATGGGGACTTTCTAGGCATCACCCCAAAGTTGAGGTAAGGGTAGAAATAAGTTATTTGGCTAGCATTTAACTGTTTAAATGGGGGTGTATAGGCCTAGGGGTGTTTAATGATTATTATTTTGGGGTGTAGTAGTTTGAACTGGAGAAATGTGTTTTCAAGGTTTTGGGTTCCGTATCACCGTAAGGTGGGCTTTAGGAGCATCGTAGGAACCCTCTTGGTAAACAGGTAAGGGGATTAAGTTAACTCAAGATTTTTATTAAATATGAACTGATTAAACTATTATATATACATTAATGAGTTCAAAAATTATTTTGAAAACCAATCGTTCAACTGAGATTTTACAAATCTAGATCATATGATACAGTATTTTGAATAACATGAATGGTGGAAAATCTGATTTATTTTATGAACTAAAAATATTGTGTATCTTTAGTTATCTCCTAGACTGTATTCAGATACTGAAAATGTGTGGCAGGTGAATGATTTTATGATTTATCGTGAAACTGAATTTGGGAATGATTGTGAAATATACTGGAACTGTTTGTGAAACATACTGGAATTACTTTTGAATAATACAGGGATTTGATATGACGACTCTGAGCCGAGTTTTATATGATGGCCGAGGGCTAGGTTTTATTTGACGGTTGTGAGCCTTGTTTTATATGATTGCTGGGGATCAGGTTTTATTTAACGGCCGTGAGCCGGGTTTTATTTGACGGCTGGGTTTTTATTTAATGGTAGTTTGAAAAGAAATGATTTAAACTATAGTTTTTAATTACTTAAATTGCATGATATACTTTAAGAACCTTAAGGACCAATTGTTTTGTGAGTACGATACCGTTGCTAGTGATTGATTATTAGACCATGAGCGCCCACACTGTTCTGGATAGAAGTGTAGGATGGTCTTAGCCAATAGCCTGCGTGAGGATGAGGTAAGGGCATAAGACCTGCAGCTTGGCTATGGATACCTGCAAACGGACTTGCAGAGGAATGTTTTGACTTTATTTTGGGCTGATCACCTAGGCTTAGTCTAACCTTCGGGCTGCACAACCCGTTCCATGGGGGAAGTAAATGGTGTTAGTCATAGGAAGTGTCTTTTATGCATATTTGTAAATTTATGTAAATAATGTTGCTATTTAATGACCTATTTATACTATGAAAACAAGACGAGTATTTTTAACTGTATAAAGTGAGTACAATGTAAAATAGCTATTTTCGGTTAAATAAAGGATAAATGTTTTCTTTAAATACTAAATTCATGTTGATCACACACTGATTTTAACTTAGTCATCCTTACTGAGAAGTGTCTCATCCTAATATACAAATTATCTTTTCAGGAAACACCAGTGATTATGTTTAATAGGGCTAGAGGGGTCGAGCTAGTCGTAAATTCTATGTATGTAGTGTGAATGGATTGAGTTTTCTTTTTGTACAGTATTATGGGTTGTAAAATGGATATTAGGGACATTTATGTATAATAGTACGTAGATATCTAGTAATGTGTTTGGAGAATGTATCACTTATTTCTGTTGCATTTATATTAAATATGGTATCAGGAACACAGACGCCACTTAAGTAGCACCCCAGGCCTCACATGGCGGGTTGGGGCGTTACAGGGCACATCAAATTGGAGTGTCCGGATTGGAAGAAAGGAAATGCTGAAAAGCATGAAGGGACTTCAAAATTAGAAAATGTAGTTTAAGAAGAAAATTCAGTTTGTAGTGATGGTGATGCACTTTCAGTTTCGTCGGGATTGGATCATCACCTCACGGACTCATGGATCCTAGACTCGGCATGTTTACACCATATGACTCTAAATAAGGAGTAGTTCAACACTTATAGGTTGGTAAATTCAAGTTTAGTTCTTATGGGCAATGATGTGTTTTGTAAAATCATTGACATTGGAAGTGTTAGAATTAAAATGTTTGATGGGGCTGTAAGAACCTTGAGCAATGTAAGACACATACCGGACCTACGGAAGAGTCTCATTTCACTTGACACTTTGGATTGTAATGGATTTAATTACAAATCTGAAAGTGGAATTATGAAAGTATGCAAATGTAATCTGATGGTGATGAAAGGGCAAAAGTTAGATAGAAATATTTATACACTGTAGGGAACTACTATTGTAGGTGGAGCTGCAGTCGTAGATTCTAAATTTTATGAAACCGTTTTGTGGCATATGCGGCTTAGGCATATGGATGAACATGGTATGAAAGAACTTTACAAGAGGAGACTCTTGAAAGGTATAAAAATGTGTAAGCTGAATTTTTGCAAGTTTTGTGTTCTTATGAAACAAAATAGGGGACAATTCAAATCAGTTATTTATAAGACAGAAGGTATTCTTGATTATATACATTATGATCTTTAGGGGCCAGTTAGAGTAGCATCAAGAAGTGGACATGTTTACTTTGTGAGTTTTGTTGACGACTACTTACAAAAAGTCTGAGTATACTTCATGCGGCACAAGTCTGATACATTTTCCAAGTTTAAGTTGTGGAAAGTTGAAGTGGAATACCAGATGGGGAGGAGAATCAAATGCCTTAGATCAAACAATGGGACTGAGTACGCTGATTCTAAGTTCATGGAATTTTATAAGCAGTAGGGCATTAAGATACATTTCACTATTCGTCGGACACCTCAGCAAAATGGTGTGGCTAAAAGGATTAACCGAACTCTAGCTGAAAGAGCTCAGTGTCTCAAGCTTAATGCAGGGCTACCGAAGAAATTCTGGACAAAAACAATTAGTATGACTTGTTTATTGATAAACAGATCACCAATGACATCACTAAAAGGGGAAGTGGCATAAAAGGCATTGTCATGCCCCGAACCCGCAGATGGGTCCCAAGTGTGAATATAATAACCTAACATGTCTCTGTATCAATTAAAACATACATGATACTAAACTAAATGAGGGTCCAACCCCGTGGGGTACACATACACCCTATACACATTCACATACATATCCATACTCATCAAATACGCAGCAGACTTGTTCTTTCTATACATACATCATACCATACCAAAGTCTATACATAACTGGAATATACGTTTCCAAAATACAATACATACTCCGGGTGTTTACAAAACCCAAAACTGACAACCCGATTACAAAACCCGTACTTACATAGGTACTAAATGTAGCTAACCGACACACACGCTTTCGGGTGCTAGGATGCTAGTTTCGGCTACCCGAAGGACCTGAAAAATATTTGTATATTCAGGGTGAGACACCTCTCAGTAAGAAAGAAAGCAGGTTATATTAGTGTGTGACATACAGGTGTTATTTCAACATAAAACATAACACGATACAGTTATAGTATTTTCACAGTTCAATTTAAGTACATATGATACGAAACATATGGTCATTGTCATCACACTCAAGCAAACGATATCCTACAATAACTGAAGCCTCATAGTGATATCATGCCAGTACGGTGTCCATTCACACCCATCGGTAACCAGTTGAAACAAACAGGTGATAATTCACACCCTCAGATATAGAGCCAGACACTCTCGCCCACGGTAATTAGCCGAGACATGGCGTCAGGGTACAGTAATTAGCCACCCCTAACTGATTTACAAAACCTGAAACAATTTTGGAACTCATATCCCTATACTCATTAGCGTACGATAATAGGAACCCCTAACTGTTTTACAAAACCCTAGAACATTTTACATACAACATTTCATTGTACACTTATTTAAGTATACAACAAATTATATTGTTTTCAATTTGAGAAATGCAGTTTAATACAAATACAGGTACGGTCATCTCAATACTACATTTTTATACATCATATGATTTCCCAACAGAAATAGAGATGATACCCGAAACCCCAAATTTTCCCAAAAATTGTAACCCAAAAATCCCGCATTTTCACCTGATAGATTTTCCCAAAAAAGTAACCAAAACATACATACGATCGTAAACTATAGGTTTACCGATCCCGATTTCAAAAATAATTGATATAAACAAAATCCTCTTACCTTTTCTCAAATACCAAAATACGAACTCTATGACTCCAAAACTACGAACCGAGACACCAAAACCAAAACATCCAAGAACTATACTTTACTATAATTTTTATTACTACACATATTCAAAAATGAAACTGAAATTGAACCCTTACCTCATTTTTGGGTCAAAACTCAAAAATCCTCGAAACAAACTTTCGATCAGCTAAAAACGTAGAGCTTCTCCTCCTTATCCACGTGGTAATGTCAGATCATTGATTCCAACAACTGACGGCCTGAAATCCTAGAGAAAGAGAGAAAGAGAGAAGTTTCGAGTTCTAAAGAGAGAGAGAGAGAGAGAGAGAGAGAGGGTGTTTTAGCTTTCTTAGCAATGAAGCAAGTGAAATAGATATTTATAACCCCTTTGACCCGGCCAACCTCATTGACGAAATGGCGCCTTCGTCGACGAATTATCCACACGTTTTATCGACGAATCGGCTCCCTCGGCGACGAATCCTATTCCGATATTTTACAACACGTTCGATATATCTTCATCGATGAGACTCTGAATTTTGGCGACGAAGAGTACGAGGGCCTTCATCGACAAGAACAATGGCTTTGTTGACAAAACCTGCAAAATTTACTTTTTTACCCTTTTGTTATTTAGTCAATCTACATATCTCGGGTTGGGTTCTTACAAGCATGGACAAGAAATGTAGTAGAATATTCCGTATTGAAGGTATTTAGTTGTTCAACCTATGATCACGTGTCTAATGAGGAGAGATTGAAACTTGACACAAAGTCTAGACGTTGCATATTTTTGGGATATCAAAAGGGTGTGAAGGGGTTCAAGCTATGGGATCCAAGGGAAAACAAAGTGGCGATCAGTAGGGATGTAGTTTTCGATGAGAAAGCTATGGTGAAGTGTACTTAAGAATTTGATGAAGAGTAGCAGGAGCTAGAAAACTGGAGCAGATACGAACATGTTGTGCAGGTGAAGTTAGAAACTCAGGGCTATGATAATGATTTTGGTCCTCCAGTTACAAGGAGTTCTAGGTCGAGAAACTAGCAAGTTGACAATATTCCTATACGGAGATCTAGACGCACTATCAAACCACCGCCAAGGTATGAATTTGAAGAGTTAGTATCTAATGCTTTTCATTACTAGTTGCAATGATCCAACTACTTTTCAAGACGTAGTGCACAATCTAGAGAAAAGTAGGTGGATGAGTGTTATGATTGAGGAAATGGAACTGCTACATAAGAAGCAAACTTGGGTGTTGGTGAAACTTCTAAATGGGAAAAGGGCGATAGGTTGCAAATGGGTATATAGGAAGAAGAATACAATTTCAGAAAAGGAAATAGAGAAATTCAAAGCATGGTTAGTGGCAAAGGAATACTCAAAGAAAAAGGGAATAAATTATAATAAAATCTTTTCACTTGTGATCTGACACACTTCCATCAGGGTAGTGTTGGAGTTAGTAGCTCATTATCTGCATTTAGAACAAATAGATGTGAAGATAACATTTCTCCATAGTGACTTGGAGGAACATATTTATATGGTACAACTAGAGGGATTTAGTGAACTAGGGGCAAGAACACTTGATTTGCAAGTTGAAGAAGTCTCTTTACGGGCTGAAATAGTCTCCAAGGCGGTGTTACAAAAGATGTGAGTATAAGTGTTGCATGTATATGAAAAAACTTGATGATGATTCTCTTATTTTCTTATTGTTGTATGTATAGCATGTTAATAGTTGTGAAGGATTTAATTGAGGTAAATTAGTTAAAAGATCTGTTGCATAATGGGTTTTGGTCCAACCAAGAAGATAATTTGAATGGAGATTCATCGGGATAGAACTACAGGGAGGTTGTGGTTATCTCAGGACGGTTATATGGAGAAAGTATTGGAAAGGTTTAACATGACTGATGCTAAACCGGTATGTACACCTCTAGCGAATTACTTTAAATTGTCTATTGCTAAATGCCCAAGTACGAATGATGATATCCGAGACATGTCAAAAGCCCCCTATGCTAGCGCCGCGAGGAGTTTAATGTATGTCATAGTGTGTATAATATCAGACTTGACACATGCAATGAGTGTGGTCAGTAAGTTTCTCTCTAATCTAGGTAGATAGCATTGGAAAGCCATCAAATGGATTTTTAGATACTTACGGGGTACTTCTAGTTATGACATCATATTCGGCAAATAACAAGATAGTCCATCAGTTGTGGGGTTTGTTGATGCCGATTATACAAGGGATATGAATGATAGAAGGTCTACAACGGGTTATGTCTTTACCCTTATGGGAGGACCTATATATTGGAGCTCCATGGTACAATCCTTGGTGGCATTGTCTACAACTGAATCTGAATATATGACAGTTGCTGAAGCTGCAATGGAAACCTTATGGCTTACCAATTTGGTCAAAGAGTTGGGTATACAACAAAGTGGGGTTGTGCTACATAGTGGCAGTTAGAGCACTATCTACTTGGCGAAGAATCAAGTGTACAATATTAGAATTAAGCATATTGATGTAAGGTTCCACAAGGTCTGAAAATTGATTACTTCAGGTGAACTTGTACTGAATAAAGTTCACACATCTAAAAACACAACAGACATTTTGACAAAACCGGTTACTACTGAAAAGTTCAAGCATTGCTTGAACTTGCTTCATGTCTCCAAGTGTTAGAAGGGAAACAGACCCAACCTAACGTTTCAAGTTCAAGGTGGAGTAGCGGGTTCATATTTTTCGGTTTCTCCTAAGTGGTGCATGTTTGCCAAAGTGGAGTTCATTGTGAATTATGTCTCACATTCTAAGGGAAAGCAAGAATGGAAATCATTTATTGCTGCGTTTAACTTTTCGCTATGCAAATACGAGTTCATTCACAACAAGATCCATCCTTAGTTACTAATTAATGTTAAACAAGAGGTAAATTACGATTAGGATACTTAATAAGTTTTCATTATTTGAAAAATTGTTATAGAATGTGGTGAAAATTTGAGCCAATCCAAATAAATGTTAGAAAAACAAGAGCAAAATTAACTGTATTATTATTATTATTATTATTATTATAAACAATTGTTGTTGTCAACGCTACTCACAGAACTATTGTCTTCCTTTGTTCTTAAAAAAAAAATAAAAATCTTATTTTGTTTTGAATAATTAAAGACAATAAAGAATTGTCAACATCATTGCCATTTATTTTTGTCGCTAATTAACTTAATTGTTTCTGTCAAAAAATAATTAGAATAAAAAATAATAATACCTTTGATCCTCACACATGTTAGATACTCCCAATTGATCATTATCATTTAGTAGCCACATTAAAGAAATCCCTAGCATCCCTTTTGTTTAAATCATAGAAATTAATATATCATGCCTCCCTTTGCTTAGTCATACTTCACCTATTGCAATCAATAAACTAGACAAGTGCTCCAATTAAAAAACAACTTATCTTAAATTGCTTCCTTCTAGTTTAAAGAGGTATAGGGATTCACATCATAATGACAAATTGCTTTGACCTTAAATCTATTGACCAAACCTAGATTCTTAATGATCCGCATAATTGACTTCATTATTTATACCTAATAGATTAGCTGCACAAGTATATGTTTTATTGGTTGTTTTCAATCTTCGTAATAAAAGAAAAGTCTCCTTATTTTGTTGGTTGTATAATTAATTAGAGTGATTATCAAGTTTATGAGTATCTTAACATTTCACATTTGATATTACGAACATTATGCTTCTCATAAAGACTCCTTTGAATTTTTTTTTTATAAAAATAAAAATTTCATTTGAGCATTTCATTGACCTTTCTTACATTTGATAGTTGGCTTACATGATCATAATTTTTCAACTTATATCGTCATCAAACAATCAACGTTTGTTCAAACAAAGTTTCCTTTGATTCTAATAAATGGTGTTATCATATTATTGAGTGAAAATTTAAAAGATTTACTGTGAAATATAGAAATGAGATATATATACTCGTAGAGTCTATAACAATATTTGGTAACAATTATTTTTGAAACTCTTATAAGAAGTTCTTAAAATTTGAATACATATAATGATTTAAGCATGGCCTAAAAATAAAATGTTCTTGGCTTTGATTTATGCCAAATTGGCTCATTTGGATTTGGATTTCTAATTTGTTAACAATTGGCTCTATACCAATTGCTCATTTCGTGTCCATTTAACTAGTGGCATAGAGTCAATAACGAAAGGTATAGACAAAGATATTGATTAAAGTGCTAGATATTGACTTGATACAATGAGATTTTTCAAATTGCTTTTTAAAATTTAATTGACAATAATGGAATGGAATGGAATGGAATGATATTACCCCATTTGATTTGGAGAATCAAGTATGGAATAGAATCAAATTTCAAGAATTGGGAATGCATTCTAGCATTTGATTTGTGTAATTAAGGGCGGGATTATATTCCGATCAAAATACAATTCCTGCGAATGGAGGAATCGTGATTCCAATTCAAATAGACTGAAATTGATTTTTATTCCATGAAATCAGATTTATTTTATTTTATAATTAAAAATAATCTAAAAACAACAACAAATACTAATTATTATTACTATTATAATAAAAATAATGACAACTAATAATAATTGCAATAAAAATAATATTTATTATTATAAAATAATAATAAAAATAAAATTATTAACAATAAAAAGCCGACATAATTATTATTATTGTTATTATTTTAAGGACAATATATCATAAACATATTTAAAAAATAAAAAAAACTAACAATTTATTATTGTAAAAAATAATAATAACAACAAGAAAAATAGTAATAAAAAGGAAAAAATTGTAATAATAATTATTTTCAAGATAATATTTATTATAAAAATAGTAAAAAGTAGTACAATAAAACATAATACTCACTATTATGAAAATATTGAAAAAAATAACAATAAGACAAAAACAACAACAAACAATAATATTGTTATTATTATTATTATTATGAAAACAATAATAACTAATTGTAATTACAATAACAATAATTGTAGAAACCCCAAAAAAAAAATTAATGACAAAGAAAAATGGAAATTGGTTTGGTGCAAGATCAAACCGTCGACGGTTTGGCAAGCTCAGAGAAAACCATCGATGGTTTTCTCTAGGGTAGTAACTTATAAATAGGTTTTCAGCTCTTTTTTTGGGGTAAATTATAACGCTCTCACTCTCTCTCTCTCTAGGCTGCGAAGACACTCTCTCTCTCTTCATTTTCTCTCCAAATTTGGGTCAAATCAATGATCAAACGCCATTTCGGGATCTTAGTTTCGATCCTTAACTATTTAATCGGAGCAGATTCGTGGTTTGGGCTTCCTAGGCACCACTCCAGGGATAAGGTAAGGGGAATCGATTGTGTTAGTTATTTTCAGAAAATTTAACTGATTAAATTGTAGTATTTGATTACAAGAATAATATATATGATTTCTGAGTATTCAGACATATGGAAATAGAAATTTTGAAATTATTATTATATGTATGTTTTGGGAAAGACCAGGTATTTGAGTTTCAGAAAAACCCTAGAGATGATTATACCATTATTTTCAGCAGATGAATATAGTTATCTTAGGCAGATTATTATGTTATGAATTATCACTCAAATTGTGTGGCATGAGTAATGAATATGTTATAGCATAAATAAACTTGTTAGAATATTTAATGAAAATTTACAGCAAAATATAATTTTACACAAAATTATGATATAATAGATTTTTACAGCTTAGACGGCTTATGCCGAGATATGAAATAACAGTTTTATACAGAGATATGATATATCAGAATTATATAGATTATGAAAATGAGATCAAATTACAATTTTACTATATATGAACAATATTATATGGTATAAGAACCCTGATTGACCAATTATGTTTAAAGCACGGTACCATAGTTAGCCAGATCAGTTAGTGTCACCATACTACTCAGATAAAGTATTGGTGTATGGATAGTCGATTGAGCCAGTGAAGAGTAGTGTTGTAATAACCCGGATAATTATTGGAATTAAATAATAAATAAATAGTAGGGAAAAGAATTTTAAAGGGGGATATAACAGGGCCTCGTTGACGAACACGGAGTGTTAGTCAACGAATCGTCTGCTTGGGCTCGTCGACGTGGACGCGTGTCTCGTTGACGATAATTTACGGAGAGACTATTTTTCAAGGTCTGAAATTTGTCGACGAGGGCACCGTCTTCGTCCACGAACCACCTTCATGAACTCGTCGACGAGGCGACGTGGCTCGTCGACAAGGCCACGTGGACACCATTTTTATATATAGCCCTAAATCAGATTTCCTGAGGAAAAATTCATTTTACCAGTTTCTTTCTCTCTCTAAAACGTATTCTCTCACTTCTTTCTAAATCTTTAACTTTGATTCTCCCCGGTTTGACGATTAGAAGCTACCACGATGATCCTGGGGAGATTCTCTACAACCTAACTAGAGCGAAAATTCAATTTGAGCAGTTTGGGAATCATTCCAAAATTAGGGTAAGTAGATTTTTAGGTATTTTCAGTATTACCAGTATTATTTGAGGTCAGATTTTGTATACTATGAGAATATACAAGTGTTTTGTGGAATAAATTTGGGGTATCATATTTTCAGGAATAGGGTGTTTTGGGCTCTATAGTCATGGGTTGAGGACCCCAGCAAGTATCTTGTAGTGACCCGAATAATAGCATGTTAATAATAATAAAAGGGAGAGAAAATAGATATTGAAACAGAAGGAGGTCGTCGACGACATTGCATTTTGGAGATAATATTAAATAATAAAAAATACAGGAAATTGCCAAGCTTCGTTGACGAACACAGGGTTTCGTCGATGAAGGCCTTCAGAATTTCGTCGACGAACACAGGGCTTCGTCGACGAGAAAGTACCAAGAGGGATTTTGGGATAGCCTAAATTTCGTCGACAAACACAGGGCTTCATCGACGAATTTAATGAAGAACTCGTCGACATGGTGACGTGTCTCGTCGACGAGCTGAGCTGTATAAATAGTAGAAAGACGGGATTTTTATTCATTCTCTCGCCGCTCTCTCTCTCCTACGACTCTCTCTCCCTTCTCTCTTCATTTCCAACCCCACCAGTCGCCGGATCGACGATCCGAAGCTACCACAATGCTCCTGGTGGAGTTCTCTACGCATCTACCAGAGCGGATCGTCGGGGAATCGGAGTTGGAAATCATCCCAAATTCAGGGTAAGGTCTTTTAGTCTTCTTTTGGCCTTGTGGTAGTTATAGGAAATGATACAAGCGGAAAAATACTGATTTTTAGTTCTGACAAATATTGGTTTCAGGGTGTTTTGTAGGAGGCCCTACGGGTATCGGGCTAGAGTACAGTAGGGGCTTTTCAGAGATAAGGTAAGGGATATATGCTATGCTAGGAAATTTCTAAAAATTATGCAGTGTATTTATTTACCAAAATTATGTATTACAATATGTTGTGGCTTGAGTATATGTATGCAATAAGGGAGTATGTTTTATGAACTGTAGTTTCATGATTTTATGTATTTCAGTGCTATGATTATGTGAATTACAGTACCATGATTTTACGGATTTCATTATCATGATTATACGAATTACGGATACAGTATTATGATTATATAATTCCAGTACTATGATTTACATAATTTAAAGCATGCCATGTTTTCTATTACTATAACATACAGAGTATATAGACAGAGCATTTACAGTGTTGATATATTAAAAAAAAATATATTCAGATAATTAGGCAGGTCGTTACATTTCTGTTTGGGAACCTAGGTAAATTATGGTTTAAGAGATTTATGAATAGGCAATTTTCAGGAATTATGGGTGTAGTGATTTACTGGAGAATATGTGTATATAAATGCAGGTTTTTGAGGTTGGTACACCGAGGGTGCGAGAGTGGAGTGTTGAGTGGAGGTCAGCCTCACAGTCAGATAGGTAAGGGAAATATGCTATGTTAGAGATTTTAGAAAGTATATCAGAAGATTATGTATATATATATCAGCTTATTATTCAGTTTTTCCATAATGTTATTATTATTATCACAACAGGAGTTACAGATTTTAGAGCATGAGAATCTAATTGCTTAATTGTGTGGCATGAGTTCATAACAATTTAGTAAAATATTAATACAATTTTACAAATATCATGTTTTACAATATACTAGCAGAAGATATCCATATACAATTTTTAGAAAACGTAGTTTATAATATTTTTCAGAATGCCATGACTACAGAACCATAACACTCAGTTATTCAGTTATTCAGTTGTTCAGTCAGATATACAGATTATGCAGATCAGTTTTGAAATGTTATGGTTGTTTCAATATCATGGTAAAAATAGTAAGATAATTATATATATATATATATATATATATATATATATATATATATATATATCAGTACTAAATAGTATCAGACCCTGTGGAAATATTAAGTCAGATTTAGATAGCAGAGCACGGTACTGTTGCTATTTCAGATTAGAGTGCAACCATATATCTCAGATAGTGTGTGGATTCTGTCTACCGTACCAGGAGAGATTGCAGTATCCCCAGAGAGCTGGGTTGAGGTGGCTGATTTGACGAGGTATAGTAGTATTGTGCCCGGAGAGACTATAGTGGGCCAGATTATTGATTGGTAGAGATTCATATTGACTTACCTGGTAGGCCAACCAGAGTTAGGTCCTGCCTATGGTCGCACAACCCTATCATGAGGGGTTAAATCATGACATTCAGTTCCTAGGGTATTACCACAGTTATATATATATATATATATATATATATATATATATATACAGATTTACAGTGTAGCAGCAGTTTTGTTATATTATTAGAATTATATGTAACTAGAAAACTCAGATATACAGTTGTATTTTAAACTATAATAAATGTAATCTGTACAGCATGCTAGACTATCAGTTTTACAGTTTCAGTATTATATCCGTATATTAAATGTATAACTCAATTGCCACACACTAGTGGTAGCATATCTTCTTTTACTAAGCGTTATCTCATCCTAATGACTTAATATTTTTCAGGTGATCCAACTAGGCAAGTAGATCAGGCTCGCAGGTAGAGAGGTTCTTGCGCTGCCCTTTTTGAAGGGTGAGTGTTTCCTGAGCGTTGGTTGTTTGGGTAGATCTCAGGATTTTTGATGATATCACTGGGTACTTTGTGATGTATATTTTGAGACTTTTTAGATTTCTGGTATTGTATGTATTGTTTACAATTTTATGTTTACCGCTGCTTAGGAATGAAATGTGGACATAGTTTCCTCAGTGCTTCCTTGGGGTCTGAAATGTTTTCAGTAGTTAATACAGAAAGTTTTGCTATATATTTTATATATATTAAGGGGAAAAAATATAGCATGAAAAAGTAGGTTGTTACAAGTGTACCCCCTGGCAGCCCGGACCAGGCTGGGTTTTGATGCCCCGATTTTTATACCATTTTTAAAAAAAAAGTAATTAACAATCAAACATACTCAAACAACAGCCACGTTAAATATTCTGATACCACTTCAACATAACCCGACCCGAAGTGGGTACCGGGTAAATGGTAAATCTCATATACACAAACCTAATAGCGGAAGTCAATATATATACATCTAAAATACAAATGACCAGAGTACTAAACATCCATATTCATATATATATACATATCTAACACATCCCCAAAAATCAACCAAAACTCTAGGGGAAAACATACATCCCTAGGTCAAGACACCAGGTACTAGCTCCCCTCTATTTCGGAGCTCTAGCACCTGGTCTTTCTCGGTTTCCTGAAATATTTAAATATTTGGGTGAGACACATCTCAGTAAGACGGAATAAATTATTTACAGTGTGTGACAGTATGAGTTGTTAACCCTATGGGTCATTCCTAGTTTTGATAATGACAAATACTCTTGGTATTTGATGACTTTCAAGTTTGTGTGCAGGATCATATTAAGTTGGATCATATTGATTGCATATAGTAACTTGATGAAATATGAAGACCTAACATACTCATTATTTATCTTAATATATTTTGGGTGTGTAATAATTTCATTTCAAAGGTCTGTAATAATCTGCATATCATACATGTAGGATCTATAAGCTCAAGACCTTAGAGAGACCTTAGGGATCACCCTTCGATTGACCAACGTCAAGTTTTTGGCATACTTAAAAAGGTTTTAGAAAGACCCTAGGTCCCAGCACGTGCACGTAAGAAAGTCCCCAACATCACTTAAAATATTAAGGGAATTAATTGAAGAAAAAATTGGACTTAATTGAAATTCTTGAGAGAGGTCGGGCGACCAAACCCTAGGAGTTCAAAACTCCTCGAGCGCCTGAACTGTTGGAAAGTCAGAAATTTGACCAGGCTTCAGGCGACCGAACCCAAAATGACCACATCGCCCTCGGGCGCTCAAACCCTTAGAAGGTTACTTTTCACCAACTCGGGCTACTGAACCTTCGCATTCAAAAAGACCTTGGGCGACCGAACTATCTGGTTCGGTTAACCGAACTTAGCTTTGGGCTCCCAAACTGCGGACAGAAACATTCTGTCTTTTGTTCAGCCAACGGACCCTAACTTCAGGCACCCGAACTGCTAAAAACTGATTTTCTAACTGAGTCTATTTGGGCGCCCGAGCCTCAGACTGAGCACCGGAATCTCATAGGGTAAATTAATTTTTACTAAAAATTAAAATGAGTAAACTGAGTTAATTTTTCTAAGCCCGTTTTAAACTTTTCTAATTATCCCTATTGAGTCCCCAATGGTCAAAAATTCCTCCTTGCCTATATATACATGTTCATTTGCAATAATTAACAATGATTGACAAATTGATTAAGGCCAAAATTCTCTCAAAATCAAAAATCCTTTTTTAGCCTATACTACTTCCAAACACTCCAGAACTTCATTTTCCTTGATCTTTCAAGTGTTGTGAGTATATTTAGAGTGCTTGTGCTTAATCCTTATTTTCTCATACTCTCGTTTGTTATACTTATTGTTTGATTTTATTATTGAGAGTAAAATTTAAAGTTCTTCCACCGATTTTATTTGATAAATCTTGTGTGGGAAGACTTCGAAGGTTATGGTTCTTGCAATTTCATTGCAAGACACTTAAGCCTATATTTTGTGTGCAAAATTATTTTCAAAGCTTGCATCCACACACTCCTTTGCTTAGTATATTGAGAACATCTTGTTGAGTTTGATTGAATCATCTTGATTAAGCATATTTGAAACCTTGATATGATTTTGTGATATTCATATACTGTGTTTCAAATCTTGCTTTGATATACACTTTTGATCTAGATTGATTATCTATACTTATTTGAGTGTTTAGCACACATTAGAGCACCGAGCTTATAGTTCATATATACTTGAGGTGCATTGATTATATTGTACATATTGTAGTACATATCTGCTTGTGACGAAGTGTATTTCCGTGTACAAAATTTCATACATATCCGTTGTATTCCAGGCGTGGGCCTGAAGAGGGAGACTAACCTTGTTGAATAGTCCCGAATTGGCTTAGACCCGGTTAGAAAAGTTAGGTGCACCATCCTAGTAAGGCGTACGTTGAGATTAGCCCCGCTGATTGACCTAGTTGTAATTGGTGCCGCTCCACTCGTTAAGTGAGCATTAGTGGAATCCTTAGGCTTGCGAGCTAGAGGTGGGGGCGTAGGCATAGTTAGTAGAACCCTGATAACATATCGTGCGTGTTCTTTATATTTTCGCAAATTTATTTTCCACACTTTTATTTTTAGCACATGTATGTTGTATGCCTGATTCATTATATGTAGTACATGTGTTGATTAGGTTTATAATTGCATAGACAGACCCTAGGTTGCGTAATAATGCTGATTTGGATAAACCTAAGTAGGACAAAATTTTAAATATCCAATTCACCCCCTCTCTTGGGAATACACCAAAGCTAACATGAGTTTCATTATATCATAACATATATTTATTTCAGTGATATTACTGTAGCAACCCTAATTTCCTTTAACATAAAATATAACATAATAATGGAAAAGTCAACCCGAACCCGTGGGTAACGAGGACACTTGTCAATCACAGTGGAAACCTAAGCAACAGTAAAATAAAATCTCAATCATTCAACCATGAAACATAATACCAGAGTTATTTACATTCCCAAAATACTGTATTTATTTACAATCTTTCAAAAGTTAAAATAACACTAGGATCGTACAACAAAATCTCTTGATCCTAGTTCAACGCTTACCCTTCTAGTAGGGAAGCTAAACCCACTCAACGGCGGCCCTGACCCGCCGGTCCCTCTGGGTTTCCTAAAAATAATTTAATATTTGGGGGTGAGACACTTCTCAGTAAGGGATATTAAACTAAATACAGCTGTGTGGCAACATGAATGTTTAAGGCACTTATACGTATATAGTACATTTCATAACTTTGTAAACATTCATCATATCATACTAGATAATCATATAATTTCATATTTGTTAATAATTCATAACATACATAAAATAGCTATTATAACTGTAATACTAAAAATATACCCAGGATGAATAACTAGCTGGTGTCATTTATTACCCCTCATGACGGGTTGTGCAGCCCGAAGGCGGGACCCGACAATGGCTGACCGACCACTGCTTAGTCAAATATGTCTGTAAGTACGATGAGCCTGCCACACCCTGGTCCGAACTGCCAGGTGGACGTCCACACTCTACTGAAAGCCACATCGACTATCCATCTCCTATCCCCTCATGGAATAGTTAACACTAATCTGAACATAGATATCTGATCTACATATAGCTACGGTATCGAGCCCCTGAACTGAACTAAACTAACATCTTGGTTGTGATAACATATAATACATGATCATATATAACATCATTACGGCCTCGTGCCGAAAGTATAGTAATTACGGCCTTATGCTGAATATAACATAATTACAGCCTCGTGCCGAATATATCGTAATTACGGCCTTGTGCCAAATATATCATAAATATGGCCTCGTACCAATAACATAAATACATGGCCTCGTGCCAAAATCGTTTCAGGTACATACATTCTAAAAATAAATCATTTATCATATATTCATCAAAATCATCACAACATAATTCATCTTTTCATAACACTTGAAAACATGCTTTGCTTGTAAAATCTTTCATATCATAATACATTTTACGTAAAATAATATTCATGCCACACATGTGCTGTTAAAAGTCATACTTCATATTCTAAAATCGTGCTTTTCTAACATCTTATACATACATATACATTTTAATCATCATAGCAGTATTTTCCCAATCGTACATTTCATTCGTAATGAACAGTTATAACATAAGTTTTTCTGAAAATAAATTTACTCATAATTAATCATAATTTACATGGAAATTAACTGCTTTAGTTTATTCCCTTACTTGACTAATGAGAAAGCCCCTAAAATATCCTAGCCTGACCCCAGTAGGATTTCCTGATCAATACCCTGAAACTGAAAATCCCTAATATTAAACGTCAGTATTTTCATACGTACATCATTTCCTATAACTATCACAAGACCAAATTTGGCTTAAAAAGTCTTACCTCAACTCAGGGATGATTCCCAACTTTGTTTCCCCAACGATCCGCTCTGACAAACTCGTAAAGAACTTCGTCAGGAGTGTCGTGGTAGTCTCAAATCTTCGATCCGGTGACTGGCGGGGCCAAAATCGAAGAGAGAGAGAGAGAGAGAGCCAAAGAGGGGAGAGAGAGAGAAGAGTTGGCTTCTTTTGTAAGTTAAAAATCGGATTTTACATATTTATAGAGCAGAGGATTCATCGACGAGCCACGTCATTTGTCGACGAGTCCTTCACAAATTTCGTCGACGAAATCCAATCTTCGTCAACCAAATTCAATCGGCTCAAAACCCCCCTCTCGGTATTTTCTCGTCGATGAATCCCTGTATTTGTCAACGAATTTTCTACTAAACTTGTCGACGAACCCCTGTATTCATCGACGAATCCAGGCAATCTCTTTAAAATTATTTTATCCCCTAAATGTAATGTCGTGTTCGTCGATGAAATCTACGACCTCCTTCTGTTTCTGTTTCTATTTATCTCCCTCTTAATTATTCAAATTCCATTTTTATTCGGGTTGTCACAATTACCATCTGAGAAAAATATACCAGTTATTCTCATAATCATATAGATATAAAACATAAGCCTTTATAAGCTTTATTTCCATTTCAACTCATTCACATGCAACTCATATTTAACAATGAAAGTTCTCGATGATAGGGGAGATTACACGCCCATACATGTAACTTTCCTCTGCTCTGATATCGTTTGTAACTTTACCCGATTAACTCGGGTACGGTTACAACTGATATTTATCAGGACACTCAGCTTACTTAGTAAGCCCTTAGGCAGAGAGTTTTACTTCGCCTTATTTATTTATGTTATTAAACTCACACTCTTTCTTTTCACTTTTAATTTCATTCCATCATCTAACACATGAGTGTCCTCAGTAACCAATATATTCGCGTCTGTAACTCATGGTTGCCTTAAGGATATTCTCTCCACTAAATGCTTCACCCCATGGTTAAGGTTGTGCTGCCCTAAAGATATTCTCCAGGCCATGCTTCCCCCCATGGTCGAGGTTGTGCGGTCCGAAGGCTGGATCTAATTGTAGTTGGTCTACCCGGTTAGATCAAAATAGGAAATCCATTAGTGTGTCTGTAGTACGATTGACCTGCCATATAACCTTGGCCCAGACCCAGAGGGAAAAACTACCTTTCTCACTGGCTCATCGACTGTCAACACCACACTCACCATGAGACCGTATGGTTGCACCAACACCTTACTAGCAATGGTATCGTGCTTTATATCAATAATCGTCCATTAGGGTTCTCATTTCCACATTACATCATTCACATTTCACAATCACATTTTAGTATTCATATTGCAGCATTCACATTGAAATATTCACATTTTCATATTCTCATTTCAATATTCACATTGCAGTATTCTCATTGCAACCTTTACATTTCTAGCATTCACATTATAGTATCCACATTTCAGTATTCACATTGCAATATTCACATTCACTTTTCATATTTCAGTATTCATATCTCATCATTCACATTCCTATATTCACATTTTTCATATTCATGTTCTAGAATTCACATTTCATCATTCACATTCCCATATTTACATTTTCATATTCATACCTCATCTCATAACGGTATATATCACATTTCAATATTCTCCTCATTTCCTGTTTCTTCTCATCTTTTCAATACACATTTCATTCTCAATAATATATATAAAATAATATATATATATATATATATATATATATATATATCTCATTTTGCGAATTTCCACATTTCATCATAAAACATATCATATTCTCATATTTCCTCATTTATCATATAAAACATTTTTATAATCATGTTTCACATTTCAAAACATCACAATTTAATATTACTCATATGCCACACAATTTTTATCTGATATTCATATCATAATAATTTCAGGCAAAATAGCATATTCTCATCTTCACGTATTAACTCAACCAATAGTACTCAAAATACCTGTTGTAATTTATTCCCCTTACCTGACTTACTGAGAGGCTCGTAAACACTCAAACTTACTGAGAGGCTCGTAAACACTCAAATCCTACGCCTGTGGCGTTCGAAACTCAAAACCCTAAAAATAACATTTTTCCCAAGTTAAACAACTCATTTCCTGGAACAATTTTCGTTTAACACTTCCTAAGTTTTGAATACTCTAAATAGCCTATTAAGCATTAAAATACTTCACTTACCCTGATTTTGGGATAGTGTCCTGGAACTCTAAATTGAAAATCTGCTTTGACAAAGTTGTAGAGAATCTCCCCACGAACCTTGTGGCGGTTCCCGATCGTCAATCCGGGTTATAATGAAGCCGGAATCAAAGAGAGAGAGAGAGGGAAAATCGTAGGTTTAGAAAAGAGAGAGAGAGAGAGAGAGAGAGAGAGAGAGAGAGAGAGAGAGAGAGAGAGAGAGAGAGAGAGGAGAGAAATAACGCGCTGAAAATAAGGGTTTCACTATTTATAGGTCGGTGTTCGTCGACAAGTTCAAGTGATTCGTCAACGAACCCATGAAGGCACTTCGTTGACGAGGAGGCTGGTACGTTGACAATCCTGAAATTTCCTAAAATTCCCAAACTCTCGGTATCTTCTCGTCGATGAGACACATGTACTTCATCGACGAGTTCTATAGGGACATTCGTCGACGAAGACCCTAAGCTCGTCAACGAATCCCTGCTGTTTCCCCCTTTTCATTTTTCCTTTCTCTTTCATTTCTTTCCTTTCTCTCTCCTTTATTATTATTATTATTATTATTATTATTATTATTATTATTCATGAATAAATTTTTCGAGTCTCTACATAGGTAGCCAATCATACTTATAGAAGCGTTATGTTTAACTTAATGTGGTAGACCAACCATTGCTAAGTCCCGCATACGGGCCGCACAACCCAATCAGGTGGAGTTATTACATGATATTAGATAATTGTCCATTCAGGGGAAAATTCTTTTATGTATAGATATAACAGATGATTTACATATACAAAGTAACTTATTACGATATAGTATACTTATGTTGAAAAATATGCATTTTCTATATATATATATATATGTACGACTATAGATTTACATGATTTATTAGTTAAATTTAATTACTTACAGGATATATTTATATTACACTAAAACTCATGTTGCCACACCCTGACGATAATCTATTCTGTCTTACCGAGAAGTGTCTCACTCCAATAATTTAAACATTTCATGAAATCCAAGGAACCAAGCCTAAAGAGCTCTAGGGCAGGGCTTAGATATTATAGTTTAGAGAAAGTATTGGTGAGACATGGACATGTTTTGTGTATTATGGGATGTATTATGGATTTTTGGGGATTTAAGTATGCAATTATGGTGACATTAAAACTCTGGTATGTGTTTTGGGGTTTTATATATATATGCATGCTTCCGCCATGTTGTTAATAAGAGTTATGGACAGGTGTCCCGGTACCCTACTTTGGGTACGGGTCGGTACAATTGTGGTATCAGAGATATACATAAGTAGAATAGCACTTTGGGCCTCACCGGGTTCAGGGCGCTACAATAATAATATTTATTACTATTAAAATAATAATGACAACAATAACAATATGATAAATGAAAAAAATTAATTATTATTATTTTAAGGACAATCATTATCTAAAAATAGTAAAAAAGAAATATTAAATTAACAACTAATACAATAAAAAAGAAGAATAATAACAAGGAATAATAATAATAATAATTGTTATTTTAAGGACCTCGAATACCATCATTTAAAAAAAAATATATATATAATCAACAATAATAAAAATTTATATTATAAAATAAAAATAATAATACAAAATTAAATAATTATGTATATAGAGATCTTATAAAAATGACTTATTTTTATTCCATTATAGAAGGCATAAAGAATACCAAATGTTGGAAAGAAATTGAAACTAAATTCCTACAGTCATTCCATGTTATTAACCAAATGCGATAATTGCATTCTAAAAGAAATTTCATTCCTATCTTAATTTCATTCATTTTTTGAATCTTTTCCTACTTCAATTTCATTCCACAAACTAAATAGAGGATTAATCTTTACAATATTACAAATTCCCTTCATAAATTTTCATTTCATTTTGTTGTTGCATATACTAAATGGGTATATGATAGGGCAAAAGTAAAAAGGCTTTTGATAATTACACCCATTTACCTTGCACACACATGGGTCTAAGTTAAATATTTTTTAAGAAAATGAAAAAAAAAAATATATAGTCATTTTCAAAATAAAAAAAAGGACAATAAAAAGATGAATTGTGTCGCGGGCTTGGAGTTCTCAATAATCAGAAGGAATCACCCTTACCAAAATTCTCCCAAAGTGTAAAGGAGTCACGCTCGTGTGGCAGCAAGACTACACCAAGTCCAATACAAACATACTCATTCTTAGGGTTGTTAAAAAATATTTGAAAATCGAATCGATATAAAAATATGATTTGAATCAAACCAAAAATTCGGCTAATCGATTTTTCAGTTTATTTTCGATTCATATTTTTTTTATGATTTACGATTTTCAGTTCAATTTTGGTTTTTATTTTCATGAATCGACGGTTACCCGAACCAAACTGATATATGTATTTATTTACAATATATATTATTTATATTATACATTACTATATAATAATTTATATATTATATCTTAAAGTTAAAAAATAGAATGTATTGAATATTTTTTAGGTGATTAAATAATATAAATAAAATGTAAATTCACATACTAAATCAAAATTTAAGTAAAATATTTTTTTTTTTTTATATAAAAAAATTGTAATAATTTAAAAATTGGTTTGGATCAGATAACCAAACCGAACCGTCGGTTAACCGAACCATTGGTTACCCAAAGGGTTTGAATCGATTTCAGTTTGTAAAAACACTGAACCAAAAGTTTTGATTTAGCTCGGTTTTTGAAGGTTCAGTTTGAGCAACCGATCCATACTAATTCTTATTAAAGGAAATACTTAGATTCGATAATCATAGATCAAAGGTATGTGTTAGGGTTGCAGAACAAACTTTAACGCACTGTTTCGGGGCTCTCCCGACTGGACGACTCTCATATCTCTGCTCTCCCAAACTCCCCTCACTGACGGTGGCTGTGCGTCCATTCGCCCCACCTCGGCACCTCCAGTCCGGCGTCTGGCGACTTCGGCGACTCCGGCCTTCCCGTCTAGGGTCTACCTACGAGGCTCCGTCAGTACGTTCCCGTCCCGGCGTCCCGTCAGCACAGGAGCCTAAATCAATCCAGGTATTCTTTGCAAGTGAAAAGCTCTCAAATTTTCATCCTACTGGTCTATAATTCTGTTGCAGATGCATAGTTCATCTGTTCGTAAGCTGGCTTGAAACTAATCCGGTAAATTTTTGCTAGTAAATAGCAGCCAGCGATTTGCAAACCAAAACAGGAGGTTTTATCAATAGGGCTTAAAAAAATTTTAAAAAATTAATTCACCAGCTGAAGAGGGATACACGTCAGTTCAGGCGTTCTTATTGCATTGTTGTGTAAGGTCTCTTTATCTTTCGGACTTGATGGAATTCATCTATAATGATATGGGCTTGCCCTAATATTTCTCTACGAAAATTTTCTCAGTTGTGTTGTGAATTGTTCAATGAAGATGAAGTTTCTAGATTGGTACTTGAAGATTTCACTTGTGTCGGCCATGGTTGGAGCATCCATGGAGATGTTCATGATCAAAACAGGCTTCTGTGTGAGAATCCTCCTTTTTGTGCCTTTCCAATTTCTATCCTTTTTGTTTTTTTTGTTCTCTCTCCTTTGTTTGCCTTGTTCTTAAGATTTTTTTCCATTTTTTTTGCAGTTCAAATTAGTATATTTGACGCTGAACATGTTAAATACTAGTTTTATTGCATGTTAACCTGAATTTGCCAATTATGAATAATGAAAAATTCTGCAATTTCATTTTTATTTACAACATTAATTTAGTTGTAGGACTTGGTTCACATTTTATTCTTTAAATAGTTTCGTCTTGTCCACTCTGATTAGTTGCATACTTGCGTAAATCTTGCAAAGAGACCTGACCAGGTGTTTGGAGCAAGGCTGTAAACAAATTTAGTTGCATAGTGTGGCATTTGAGCTTGATTTCATTACTTCGAAATTATGTTTGAGGTTGGCTTGACAAATAGTAAAGAAGCTTCTTCTTGGATTCATAGGGGCTTGAATTGCTAATCAAGCCAAATGAAGTTCAATCTTGAGCTTAAACCCAAGTTCCCAATCTTGAGCTTTCCATTAAAGTTAGGTTCAACAACCTTTATGCGCAAGCTGATGCTTTGTGCTTCAAGTCTACAAGCCATATCCATTTCAAGCCTAAGCTTCCACTGTTAAGTACGAAGTCATAAGCTTTTGAGCTGTATCAGGTTGAATATATTTTTCATTGAGCTTGGGCATTTAGAAAGCATGCCTCATTTGATGCTTGGCTTGTTTGTATATTCAGTGGCAGACCTAGAAATTTTCTTTAGGGAAGGCAAAGAAATATATAATTATGAAATGTAAATATATTTTTATATTTTCCAAAGTGATTAAAATGCATATGCATTCATGTTTAACACTGTAATAATTATTTAAAACAACATACATTTAACAAAAAAAGAGAGTCAAGAAACACTTCCTATCATGTCATTACATTGATTACAATTAATTTGCCCTATTTTGTTTATTTTAGTCAAATTTCCTAGGACTTTCAAGTTTGTTGTCTTTAGGAGTATGTGCAAAGTAGTATTTTTGAGTAGGGAAACTCTTTAATTTGTCCAAAAATTCTTTTCATTTTCAAATTTTAGGTGCTCCCCCCAGGGCACACCCACTTTCTATTGGGTCTGCCACTGTGTATCAGACACAGATCAGGCAATGCCTGTACCAAATTGAGCCTAGCTGTTCATAAGCAGCTTGGCTTGTTTACAGCCTAGGTGAGAAGGGTGCATATTCCAAAATGCGGAACGATTGAAGAGGACCATGACATGATGATTTAGCAGATATTTATTTATTTTTTTGTTACACTGTATAATACCATGGCAATTGAAGGGTATCACAAAATTGTAATTTTTAAAACTATCATATTTGAAGTATTGATGAATTGCTAGTGTTCTCGACTTATTTTGAAATGGATTTATAGCATTTAGTTATTGAGTCAAGAGTTGTTAATTAAAAGCTAAAAGCAAATGCTTAGTAGCAGCTAGCTTGTGCTTTCAAGAGATCATTAAAATCTATAAAGTTTCTTAAGATGTTTTTTAGATGCGTTAAAGTTGAATATAAGGCACTAGGCACAACATGGCCCTTAAATAGTAGAAAAACACAATGTCTCTGTAGATATAGTAATACAGTAATAGTATCATGAGAGATCATGTAAAAGACTAAAATTTATTCCTCTGCATTATGGGGATAATTATCTAATAATATAAGTTGTTGCTTGTTACCATTATTTTTTCCAGCTCAGGTAATTAGTAGACTACGTTATTGCCATCTTAAGAAATCACGTTTTATCCTGGAGAAACCCCTATTTTATTTACATGGGCTAGATTTTGGACACAATGCGAAATTGAGTATTCTTATGTGGATACTCCGCTTAGAAGGGCTAAATAGTTGGAAGGCAGATATTGGGTGCATCCAGGAGACAAAGATGAGTGTTATTGATGCAAAAAATGCAGAGAGTTTGTGTGTGTGTGTGTTAAAGATTGCATATTCATTTTTCTACAGACGAGGGGCACAGCGAGGGGGATTTGTATCACATGAAAACCTTGTTCATGAATGACTGCATCTTGGGTGAATTTTCTATTTATTGTTTATTACTTTATTCAAGGGCTGGCAAATGGGCTTGAATGGGGCTTTCATAGGGATTTATGGCCCTGGCATCGAGGGAAGGATGAGGCAGCTTTTGGATGAACCGCTGCAGGCTATGGGAGCTTGGGTGTACCTTGGGTTCTTGGGGGCGACTTTAATGCAATTTTTTTCTGAAAGGAATGGGGAGAGGAGGGAGGCTCAAGATGCAACCATGGAGGAATGCAGGCATTTCACGATTGTCGATGGCCCTATGGACCTTCCTGTATCTATATCAAGAGGGTGCTTTGATAAGTCCCCGGGCATATGGCGCAGTGGCAAAGGGCGGTCTTGGTGTTGGCATCTCACAATGTGTGGGCACGGATCGATTCCTGGCTGCTGCGCTGCACATCCGCGTTTACCTCCAGGAATGTGATGGGCTAGCTGCTCCTGGTGTGGGATTAGTCGGGCTAAGCCCGGACACCCGGCGTTATCCAAAAAAAAAAAAGAAAAAAAAAAAGAGGGTGCTTTGATTGGTGCAACTTCAAGAACGAGCCTCTTTTGTTCACTTTGACAAGATTGGGTTGGTTTTTGGTTCCTAAGGAGTGGGATGAGCTCTTCACTAATATGGTGCAAAATCTTCAGTCCAGATCTTCATCTGACTGCCACCCATCTTACTGAACTTGGGGGATCTGAGGTGCAGGGCAACCCATTTCCATTAAAAAATATGTGTCTGAAATTTGACGCATTCGAAGACTTTGTAACACTGTGGGTGGGAGATGAGGGTGGAGAGATTTGCTAGTTTGGTGGTTACATCTAAACTCAAGGGGCTGGAGGCCAACTGGAAATAGAATGAGGAAGTCTTTGGCGACATCAAGGTGAGAGAGGAGAGCCTTCTTTAGTTTACTGATGAATTGGATGAAAAATAAGCATTTTTGGGAATCTCCTTCCAAGATAGGGAGAGGAGGTACATGGTCAAGGATGAATTTGCTGAAGTTACACGAATGGAGGAAACCTTTTAAAGACAAATGTTGAGGCCACTTTGGCTAAAGGAGGGGGATAAAAAAACATCAAATTTTTCAGTAGAGCCAATTATTACTGCAAAATCAATTTCGTGATTAAGTGACCCCCATTTGAGTTGCAACATAGAATTTAGGCAGGAAAGAAGTCAAGGCAGGAATGGAATCAAGGCAAGAATAGAATTAGTGTTGGAATGCGATTACTGTGTTTGGTTTTTCACACAGAATGACTGCTGGAATTGCAATTTGAATTCCATTGTCATGTTTGGTATTCTTGGATGGTGATTGAAATTGAGTAAAAATTAAGTCAGTTTTAAAAATGCCCGTATTATAGACTTACGGCATTAACTTTCGTTCATATCAATCATTTTTATGTGCTTTACATCAAGACTCCCCAAGCACATTAACAGACCAAATGAAAGCAAAATTAATCAGACAAACCAAAAATATTAAATGCTCCATCTATCTCAACATCCATGTATACAACAACAGCAGCAGCAACAGCAATAAGCCTTGAGCCCCATAAGGTGGGGCCGGTTGTATGAATCCTTTTCCAACAGTTCTCACTATCAAACATCCACACACACACACACACACACACATATTGTCTCTCATTCCTCTTGCAGTTTTGCGGCGTGTTTGGAAAGAGAGGAATAGGAGATTTTTCAAAAATTCAATCTCAATTCTTCATTTCAGCGAAGAGCAGTGTTTACTGTGGCTATTAATTTGCACAGTGGACTTGTAGCAAATGAATTCAATGTAATTTTTGATTGTTGTGACACCCTTCAGGGTGGTTGATTTCTCGTACATTGAGTTGGAATCCCCTTGATGCTCTCGTAATATGTACTGTCTTTACTGATAAAAAAATTTAGATAATTATATTCTTATATACTTATTTAGAAATTTAAATAAAATATTAAATAATAAATATATATTGACAATGCTTTAGAAAATTTCATATTTAGAAAAAATTGTGTCTTCCACAGTGGAATCTGATAAGTGAGATTTCGAGTAAGTGTTTACATAATCTAAAATATTTTTCCTCAGGATTCTCTCAACAAATAGAAATAGACAAGAAAATCAATTCGGCCATAGTGGTCAGACTCTCTTATGGATTTCTAAGGAACTCAGCAAAATAGCCCTGTAACTTCGGGAGAAGCGGTGCCTCCGGATTGTAATTTTGATTCAATAGAAGAGTAAAGCAGTAATCCAATCCAAAAAGGTCTTTTTTGGATTGGATGGGTTGATTTCTTGATGAGTTGTGGGATAAAAAAACCAACCTTATCAATTAATATTCATATTTGTTGGTCCTCCCCCTACCCCCGCAAAGTCGGGAGCCCTGTGAGTTGTGACCCAGGGATGCTTTTTTTTTTTATTCCCCTTATATTTGTCGGTCCTTTAAGAAATTTCAAAATTCTGGAATTCCACATCATGATTCAACACATCAAAGGAAGCATGAGCAGCTCAGTTGGTACAAGTAGGACCCATTTATCTTGCAATCATCTTCACTGAATTCAAATTGCATTTTGAAGGAAGACCTGCTTTTACAATTGTGTCCTTTTCTTTCCACTTGCTAGACGGGGGTGATGGATCCAAAAGCCATGACTACAGCACAGTTCACTTCAAGACGGTATCAGCCAGAGAGCCAAGTCCTCAATTTCCACCAAATTCGCTCATTCACCTTCAAGATGAGGACCATTTTTCCAGTGGTCTAATTGCCATCCAATGCGTGGATGATGGGGAAAGATCTGAAATCAGATCTAGCATTGCTGTCACGAGGGAGAGAGAGCTCACTGGAGAGAGTTTATGATAGAAACTGTCAAGAGAGAGAGGTGGGGAAGAGTGGGGAGCAAGAGAGATCCCCAGTGAAGGTGTGGTGTTGCAGCAACGGTCAAGAGGTCTTCTCCAAGCAAAGAGACGTGCCAGATGCATTTGATGCCAGGGCTCTTTTGATTTGGGTAGTTTAATTGATTTTGCATTCTTCGTATTAACATGTTTGTCTAGGGTTATAATGGTCCTCTAAAAAATAAAGGCAAGAATGGAATGGACCCATGGGTAAGAGGCGGAATCACCATTCTCCCAAATGGCAGAATTAGTATTTCAGTTGGAATCACCGCCTCAAATTTGTTTCTCTTCCTGCCCTAATTCCACAAACAAAACCCGGGGGGGGGGGGGGTAAGAGTTGGACGGCAGGAAAGTGGAAGAGGAAAAGGAGGGGAAGGAAGTTATTTGTAATATCTACAAAAATATTGATACAGATTTATAGATTTGGAATTTGATAGAATTGGTGAGGAGAGAGTGACTTGCCTGGAGACATGAAAAAAGAGGTTGAAGAGGCACTTAAGGAATGTAATTGGGAGAAGGTTCTGGACCTGATTGGTTTATTACTTTATTATGTCATTACTTCAAGAAAAGTAGGGGTGCTAGAGATGGAATCATGAGGGTGTTTGAAGAGCTCCATGATATAAGTAATGCGTTAGCAACACTTTAATTGTCTCATTTACTAAGAAAGATGGTATGGTCAACATTAGGGACTTTCCACTCACTAGTCTTGTGGGTTGCATCTACAAAGTAATAGCCAAGGTCCTTGCCATTAGATTAAGGGTGGTGATGGGACACTTGCCAACAGATCAAGGGTGGTGATGGGACAGGTGGTGGGGCCATTCCCAAACGCTTTCACAGATGGTTTCCAAACCCTTCTTTTGATCCTCACTGCAAATGAAGTGGTGGGCAGCAAACAAAAGGAAGGTCGTAAAGGGGTTATTTGCAAGTTGGACATGGAGAAGGCATTCAATCATGATAATGTCTCTTGGGACTTCCTCCTGTGTCTTGGAGAGGATGAACTTTTGGTCTACTTGGAGGAATTGTATTGAAGATTTTTTTTTTCTTCTGTTTTCTCTCATTAATCATGTTCCTTCAAGTTTCTTCAAAAATCCTCAAGAGGACTAAGGGGAGGGGATCCCCCCATCCTTTTCCTCTTCATCTTAGTAATGGAGGTGCTTAGAAAAGTGTTGTTTAGAGCGAAGGATACTGATCTAATTTCCAGGTTCACTGTGGGTGTAATATTTGTTAGAAGCTTGATATACATTGTTGGTCCACAACCAAACAACATAAGCTTTTAGGTTAAGTGGTAATCTTATGCAAGGCAGGATGGAAAATCACCTCTCTTTTTTGAAGATGCTAACATTTTTTGTGGGTTAATCTAGGTGAAACTGTGAATTCAACAACAATTTTGTTATGCTTTGAAGTGGCTTGAGTTTTGAAGGTTAATCTGTGGAAAACTGATCTTATTCCCATTGGTGAGGAGGTGGAGGGGAAACTTATAGTTGATGCATTGGGATGCAAGGTTGGAGGACAGTGATTATTTTACTTTGTCAGAAAACTTAAAAGATAAATGCTTATATGGGATCCAATGGTTGAGAGGTTTGTGAAAAAAGCTAGCAGGATGGAAGAGTTATTTGTCCAAGGGGCAGTATGCTCACCCTTATCAAGAGTATGCTTTCCAACCTCTCGGTGTACTTTGTCTCTTTTCCGTAAACTAAGTTTGTGGTGAAAAGGTTAGAGAACATCCAAAAAAAGATATCTTAGGATAGCACAGAGGATACTTTCAAATTCCATCTAGCGTAGCAAGATGTTCTGAAACAACCCCTATGTCAAGGAGGGTTAGGGATCAAGACCCTTGTTTGGGCAAATGGGCTGTGGAGGTTCATCGTAGAGAAGGACCAAATTTGGAGTTTGTTGGAGGTCAAGTGTGGGTTATGATATAGTTGGATAACAAAGGCCTAGAGGTGCTTGCAGGGTGGGGTTGTGGACTGGAGAGACATTTGGGATGGATCAAATCTGTTTTGGAGCCTGTAGTGGTGTTTCTTTTCTTTTCTGGCAGGGATATCTGGTGCGGAAAGGCCCCTCTAACTAGACAGTTTCTTGATCTATTCAGATTGGTCAGATATGAAAAAGTATTGGTCAGGTCAGATTCTTTGGAATGTGTCTTTCGTTAGAAGTGCACAGAATTGGGAATTGGAGAATTTCACTAGCTTCTATGACCTTATTATATGGGATACTCACTATCCAAGGCAGGTAGGATGGAGTTAAATGAAAGAGTTTTAAAAGCGGGCATTTTGAACTGAAATCCTTCAATGAGATCAGCAACACTGAAAACTGTGGCTCCACCTAAAGTGGTTTTTTGAAGTGAAGTCTTTCTATTGGATCATCAACAGTGAAAACTGTGGGTGTGTTGTGAATGATTTCCTCTGGAAAGCTATATGGAAGACTATGGCTGATGCAGAACAGCATCTGATCCGCAGCCAATAGAGAATGTGGGAGAGAGAGAGAGGAGAGTAGAGGAGAGGAGAGGGAGGGAATTAGGAAAGAAGGAGATACAGGGGGGAAAACCACATGTTAGCAATTCAAATTCAACAATAACCACCTCTTCATGGCTTTACACACTATTTAAGAGAAAGCCTCTTAAAACATGAAATTACACATATACCCCTAAACTACCTGAAATTACAAACACATCCCTATATTACACAAATGTTAGCCCAAAAACACATAATCCTACTACAAGGAAACTAAACACACATAATAAACACCAGTTAACTAAGCACATTTGGGTTTAGGACCCAATAATTTATTGACCCTCTTCTTTGACAAGGCCTCCAAATTGGGTTGACTCCATCAAGTTGGAAAAAGTACCAAGGAGTCCATCAACATGAATAAAATCATCTCACTTCATAAGAAAGGAACCAGTGGTACACATCAAGTCGGTGAGTGGAAGAGCTCGAGATGATATCAACTTATACTTCTTGTCAATGGAGAGGGAATAAGAATTTTCATATTCATCATGCTTAATCTTCCTATCAAATAACCATGGACGGCCCAAAAGGATGTGGCAAATTTTGAGAGGAAGGATATCACATTGAATTGTCTCCACAATTCAATCAATCTTGAAGGTAAGCAAGCCATGATCATGGACCTTCAAGTTGGTATTGTTCACCCATGCAATTTTGTATGGATCAAGATGAGGTTCAAGTCAACTTCTTGTTAGCTTCTTCACAAACTATGTTTTTAGTTGTACAACTACTAGGATCAATAACCAAAGTATCAAGATGCTTTGAAAAGTCACCTGAGTTTGAAAGATGTTGGTCCACATCCAGTGGTCTTTTTCTTCAACCTTGTGGGAAAGAGAGCATATGTTGAAGCACTAACTTCACACTCTATTTCTTAAGAACAATCTTCAAGTAAAACAAACCTGCATAAAAAAATCCTCAAATCTATTCATGCAAACCACAAACTTCACACTCTATTTCTTAAGAACAATCTTCAAGTAAAACAAACCTGCATAAAAAAATCCTCAAATCTATTCATGCAAACCACAAACTTCACACTCTATTTCTTAAGAACAATCTTCAAGTAAAACAAACCTGCATTAAAAACTTACACATGGCAGCAATTTGGTGTGATTCTTGATGTTAGCAATAAAATTTCTAGCAATCCTCAAATCAATTCATGCAAACCACAAACTTCACACACTATTTCTTAAGAACAATCTTCATGTAAAACAAACCTGCATAAAAAACTTACACATGGCAGCAATTTGGTCTGATTCTTGATGTTGACAATAAAATTTCTAGCCTTTTGCATCAAATTAGCATGCTTGCTAGCAAAATATCAGGTCCAAAATCAAAATATCATGCTGCAGATCTAAAGATCATGGAAGAAACCCAATACTTTATGGCTGGAGCATTTTCTCTCAAAATTGGAAAATACAAGACAGACTAGCATGTTTCCTCATGTGCGTCACCACATGTGGGGTGCATGAGCCTCCGGCGAAGGTCCTCCGGCGATGAAATTTCAGGTGAAGGTAGGCTGGGATTACAATGGTAGTGGTAGTGTGCAGAATCAATCCCAGGAAACTAGGGATTTAAGAGGGGCTGATGGCTGGTCACTGGCCAGCGCGTGGTACTTCACTGGTGATCGATCAGTGAAAAATTTCAGGGGAGAGGGTTTGGGGGGTGGGATTCTGTTTTCAATGGTACGGGTGGTGTTGCGCATGGGGCATGTGAGCCTTTGGCAAAGGTCCTTCGGCTATGAAAAGGTGAAGGTAAGCGGGGATTACAATTGTAATGGTGGTGTGCAGATATAATCCCAGGAAATTAGGGATTCAAGAAGGGCTGATGGCTGACTGGACACTTTTGGCCAGCACATGGTACTTCACTGGTGATCGAGCGGTGATGAAATTTCAGGGGAGAGTGTATTTGGATTGATTGGGGGGGGGGGGGGGTTCTGTTTTCAATGGTATGGGTGGTGTTGCAAGATGATGCCTGGAAATTAGGGTTTCAAATAAAGGGCACAACTGTAATTCCCGGAAAAATTTCAGGATGATGAACAGGGTTTCGAAGCTCCAAATTTCTTTGATTTCTTTGAGCAAATTGTTGAAATTCTCTAGTTTGAAGCAATATGGACAGAAATTCTAAGTGAAGGTCTAAACTGCTGATGTAACCACAGTATGTCAGAAGGAGAGAAGAAGGGAGAGTGGCAGAATTACTGAAGGAGAGAAATAGAAACCGAAATGCAGAATTACAGAGTAGAAATTAGAAGGCAGCAAACAGAACAGAGAAGAACAGTAAGAGAAGAAAGAAGAAGCAAGGAGGAAGAAGAGAAGGGGAGAAGAGTGAGAGGGGGGGGGGGGGTGAAATGGGGGATTGAAGTGGAAGAACAGTGATTGGTTTGGGGCTCTGATACCAAATGATGCAGGACAGCATCAAAGATCTGCAGCCATGAGAGAATGTGGGGGAGAGAGAGAGGGAAAGGAGGAAGGTGACACAGGGGGGGGGGGGAATAACACGAAATTCAACGATTACCACCTCTACATGGCTTTCACGCTTTATGAGAATGCCTAACACATGAAATTACACATATACCCCTAAAATTTTATGAAATTACACACCCCTAAATTACCCAAATATTACAAACAAGCCCCCAATCCTACTACAAGCAAATTAGACATACATAATAAACAACTAATTAACTAAGCACATTCGGGTTTAGGACCCAATAATCCATTGGCCCTCTTTTTTGAAATAGGTCTCCAAATCAGGTCAAAATGATCCCTCCAAATATCTGCTGCTTGTCTTATGTCAATGGCTCCCACGTAAAAGAGTTCTAGGAGTGGTCTTTTTCAATTGGAACCTTTCTATTAAATCATCAACCAAAAACTGTGGGTCTCTGTTAAATGATTTCCCTTGGAAATGAATGACTATGGCTCTACCTAAAGTGGCTTTTTTCACCTAAAGTGGCTTTTATCGGGTGGACAAGGCACTTGTTGGAATGTGCAAAATCCATGCTAGGAATTAATGGGCAGCAGTGGGCTCTATTAGGAGTGAGTTGTATATAAAGGAAAAAATTGTACAACTGATCCCTAAATCCATTTTTTGGCTGGTGCATGGGAAAGAGATATGAGGACTTTTGAAAATACCAAATTGTCAACTAACAGGATAAGAGATAGTTGATCAGAACTTTGATTTCTGGTTCATGGTCAGCATTTTGTTAACACTCAGAATGCGTTTGTTTTGTAAGCTAAGGGTGGGTCTAGACTTGGCTAGGCGCTTTATAGCCTGTGTTTGGTGTAACATGTGATGGTCCTTAGCCTATGCAAATGGACTATAGTTGGCCAGTCTCCCTAACCAGCAAGCTTAGGCCAATGCATCTTGCAAGTATAAAACCAAAAAAGAGCATGAAAATTCCACCTATGTTCTTATCCTCTCCTTCATAGATTGTAGAGTAAAGATAGGGTAATTACAATTTCCAGTCCAGTCCAATCTGTACTATCCAATCCACTCCGACAAATCCTTAGCCTCCAAAACAAAAGCACCCTAATAATTCTTTTCTTTACTTATATCTGTACCTGATGCATCTCCCACTCTTTCTTTCCGTTAGCTAGCACCAAGTAAGGTTCCTTTACCTACTACTGAGTTTCCTTGGAGATTTCATAATAATTCTAGTTCAATTTCCTTGGAAAAGTATTTGGAAACAGAAAATTCCATCTAGAGTAGCTTTTTTCGTTTGGACTGCTGCTTTAGGGAAATGCTTAACGATTGACAATTTACGAAAAAGAAAGGTTTGGATATTGGATTGGTGCTACTTCTGCGAGTGTAATAATGAGACAGTTGATCATCTTTTTATTCATTGTCCAGTTGCAATGGACTTGTGGGTTATGGTGTTGGGTTTGTTTGGAGTGAGCTGGGTTATGCCGCAATCTGTAGTGGGACTTCTAGCATGTTAGCAAGGCAGATTTGGTCGTTATCGAAATGGGTTTATTTGGTTGATAGTTCCTCATTGTTTATTGTGGTGTCTTTGGAGGGAGAGAAATAGTAGGTGTTTTGAAGATAAGGAAAGATCCATTTCGGACCTGAAGCTATTTTTCTTTACAACTTTGATGGATTGGTTGGCTGCTTTGCGAAACCAATCATTTTCTTCTGTTTTTGATTTACTAGATTCTTGTAATTTCTGTTTCCCAGACCCCACTCAAAGTGGGAGCCTTGTGCACTGGGTACAACTTTTTACCTTTATGTACACACCTTGTGTATTTGGTGTTCATTTTTTATATCAATGAACTTATTACTTATAAAAAATTCTAGTTCAAGCATGGTTTTAAATCGCGGTAGCAGGTAGCGTAACGTAACGGTAATGGGTGTAACGGGAAGCGGGAGTAGCAGATGTTACATAACGGGAAGCGGGTGTAATGGCCGTGAATTTTTTTGAAGCACACACAACCTTGTGCATATTAGTGTACTTGCATGTTTTAAACTTTTAGCCCTTCTTAGAAAGATTTTTAGTGTATTTTGGATCCTCTAGTTCTAGTAGCTAAGTTATTTGGTAAGGGCAACGAGTTTACATTTGTTTTAAACCACCATCAGGAGAAAAATTATGTGTGCGCGCATATTTATACTTCTCATTGTTCTTATTTGTGATAAATTCTTATGAGTGCTAAATTAATTAATAAAACAAAATACATTATACACTTAATTAATCTATTAGACACATAAGACATACGAATAATACAAATATAAAATAGGTAGAAAAGAAAGAAGGTTGAAGTTGAAAAATATAGAACATAAATATCACCTTACTAATATTATCAAAATAAAATATTTTCCTAACAAGTTAGTATTTTCAAATTGTTAATTAATGCATCATTGTGAGTATTTAAAGAAATAGTAAAATTTGCATCATTGTCATCCTCTTTATGATCTTTTCGCCCTCTTGCCACTTGGTATATTGAGAATGATATATGAAAGAGAAGGAAAAAGTGTGAAGAAAAAGAAAAAAATAAAATAATTTTTTGGTGTAACAGTCCTGTAGCGGTTACGTAACGGCCGTAGCAGCCTTTACGTAACAGTCGCGGTCCGTAACGACCGCTCTGGCCGTGATTTTTCTTCCCACCGATTTCTTGGTGTGTAACGGTATCAGCAACCCAAAAAACTGTTACGTAACTGCTGCGGCCTTTATTTAAAACCATGAGTTCAAGTGAAGGGATTTTACCAATTCCAAAGCAAGCTGATGAAACTATTGATTCAATGACATGCCACAGAGAGTTAGTGGGTAGAGAGGAATTTGTGTTCATTTACCCACTAGGGGGTGAGAGGGAAAATCGAAATCCTCAAGAGCTCCTTGACAGTTTGGGTTTGAAATTAATTAATTTCTTTGGTCAGGAGGTTAGGGTGATAGGAAAAAAGAAAAAGAAAAGAGTTTGAAACAAAGTTGCAAAAATTGAATTCATTAATTGGTTATGGGGTAAGGAAGGCTAGGGGTAAAGAGTGTACATTTTAGCCTTTAATGAGGATCCTTAGTTGAAATTGAGGGGTCTAGGGATGAGAATAAGTTTAAAATCTAAGAGATTATCTGTGTGCTTCTCGTGATGTTGTTTTGTTGAAGAAAACAAGCTTTAGTTGATTGATAGGTGTCCTATTGGGGGTTTTTGGGAGGTGCAGTCTAAGGAATTGGACTGTCTTTTTTCCTCTAGAGCTTCTGGGTGCTAAATGGTGGTGTGGCATACTAGATGTGCCTCTGGGGTGGATATTCTCGTCTTTCACTCTCCCCATTTGTTTCAAGTTCCACAGTAAGGGTCAGTGGTGGTTTTCTTCGAGGTATGATAGTTTTAGGCTTCTGTTTTGAGAAGAGCTTTTTTATGTTACAGTTTTTGTGCTCCTAGTTGGCTTTTAGGTTGGGGCTTTAATATTGTTGGTTTTTTTTTTGGTTGAGAAATTAGGAGGTTCCAGGATTAGTCCTTAGTATATAGTGTTTTTACTGATTTATTAGGGAGTGTGGTATTCGTGATTTCATTTGTCTACTGCTTATATACTTGGTCGATTGGGACTAACTGTTTTGTGGCTAGTTGTTTAGATAGGTTTTTGTGTTGTAATGATAGTAGGATGCCTTTCATTGGATATTTTTTAGGCCTGTATCAGATAATTTTCCAATCATTGATTCTTCTAGTAAAGTGGGTTCCCACTCCATTCCAATTTGAAAATACGTGGATTTCTCATCTTTCTTTTTGTACTTGTAGAGAAGATCTTGGGGTAATTTCTTAGGTGAGAGGTGGGAAGGGTTTTAGATTTATGAAGATTGAAGAGATTGAATGTTCTGAAGGTTGCTTTGGAAAGTTGGAACAAGGCAGTTTTTGTGATGTGCAAATCAGGGATTCCTGTTCTAAAAGAGATAAGAGGAAATTGATCATTTGGAAGATTTGAGTATTATGTCAGAGGATCTGGCATTTAGGAGTGTCTCTTAAGAATCACCTTGAGGCTTTGTTGTTGAAGGAGGAGATGAATTCGAGATGAAGAGCTGGATTTAAATGGACTAAGGAGGGGGGACTGTACTACTGGATTTTTCATAGAATAGCCATGGCAGATGTAGGAATGTGATTGAAAAACTGGAATTTGGTAGGGGTGTCACTGTTAGGAATCTTGGGGTCTGTGTTGGAAAGGTGTCAGGGTTTTTTAGAATTATTCATGAGGACAAGACTTGTTGACCTATGATTGAGGGGTTAGATTGGTGTCCTATTTTCAGTGATATGTCCCCTTGATTAGAGAGGCTAATTGAGGAGGACGCGGCCAAGCGGGCAGTATTTGCCATGGATAGGGAGCAAATCTCTTGGTTTAGATGATTTTAATTTAGTTTTCTTTCAGATTTGTTAGGATGCGGTTAAGGTTGATTGGTAATAGGAGTTCAATGCTTCAGAAGAGTATGAATTCGACTTTTATCACCTTAATACCTAAGAAAGACTGCTCTCTCACAGATAGAGATTTCCATCCTATTAGTTTGACTACATGTGTCCATAAGATTATCACTAAAGTTTTAGCTGATAGGATGCAGGGGGTAATAGGAAGTACTTTTTCTAGTTCCTGGGTGGCTTTTGTGGGGAATGGACATACCCTAGATGCTTGTCCTTTTGTCTAATGTGGTCGTGGAGGATGTTAAGAAGAGGAAGAAGAAGATTAAATCTTTAATATAGATTTTGAGAAGGCAAATGATAGGGTTATCCTTTTTTGTATAGGGTTTTAGATAATATGTATTTGGGTCTAAGTGGCGAGGTTGGATTAGGGGTTGCCTTTCTTTTGTCTCCTTTTCTATGATCATTAATATGGATACCTAAGACTTGGTTTTGTCCCCTTTTTTTAAAAAATAAATAAATAAATTATTTTGGTTGCTGGTGTGTTGAGCATGATGGTACAGGGTAGGCACTGCTGTGGCTGCAGATGGATGGTTCTCTCATATGCAGTTTGCCAATGATATGAACTTGTTCAATGAAAGGTCATTTTTTGTAATATTCTTCTTTGTTGGTGTTGTTGGAGGGTTTTCATTTCTCAAGATAGTCAGGTTTGGGATGTGGATTCTTCAGGAGTCTATTCTTCTAAATCTTTCTATGAGCATTTGACATGAACCTTAAAGTCTTTCCCCATACATGATTTGTTTGGAAAGCTAAAATTCCCTCTAGTTCAGGTTTTATTTGGTTGGGGTTGTTCTTAATAGAGTTCAGCCAACAAATTGTAGTAGAGTAGGAGCCCTTTTAAGGTGTTGTATTTGGATGTTTGTTTCTTGTGTTTGGAAAGCTCGGGATCTGAATCTCATATTTTTGCAATTGCTCTTTCTCTTGGGGGATTTGAAATAAGTGTATGGTATTTTTGGGGAGAATTGGGTTTGTTCGGGTTTGGTGGAGGATTTATTAAATGTATTTTATAGGATTTGGGAAGAATGGAGATGATATAGTTTTGTGGACTTGTGGGATCTTTGCAGTTTATGGGAAATTTGGATGGGAAGTAATCCTTGTATGTCAAGGATTCAATACTTGGCTTCTAATGGTCTTTTGCAGCAGGCTGTTTCAAAGGGGTAGCCTCTTGCAAAAATGCAAGGTAAGACTATGTACTATAGATCTATTGTGGTCTGCCCCTTTCCCGACCCTGCATATGTAGGAGCTTTGTGCACTGGGCTGCCCTCTGTTTTTCCCTTGTCTTTTTTGGTTTTTTTGTTTTTCCTTAGGAGGATGTTTTGTTCTCACTTTTTGCATTATTTTCTCTGTAATGAAGTATCTCTTCTTTTTTCTATCAGAAAAGCAAGTGGGGTTTAGCTGCTATTAATTGACGTGACAGCTAGGTATGATGCTCTTGTGGGTTGATCTTCCGTTGGCCTTTGACTTATCTAGAAGTTCCATCAGGTGGGAATTTTCATTCTGAGAGGTTTTGGGATCCAATGATGGCTAAGGTGCCTAAATGTGTTGATGGGTGGGAAAATGTGCTTTTCTCTTGCGGAGGTCTCATTACTTAAATCCAGGCATGCCTTTCTTCAAATTTTTTGTATTTTTTTAATCATGTTTAAGATTTTGGTGGGTGTCGTGAATAGACTCATAGGATTATGAGAAATTTTCTTTGGTTAGGGATTGATGAGAGGAGAGGTGTGATCTTTTCAGTTGGGAGATTGTCTGCAGGTCTAAGGATGAGGGGGGCTTGGGTCTAGATAATTTGATGTCTAAAATAATTTCAGCAGTGCGCAAGTTGTATGGCATTTTCCTTTGAAAACGGATTCTTTTTGGCAGAGTTATCAAAAGTGAATTTGGTTTGCAAATGAACTAGAGATTCTCGTGAAAGGCCATGGAAGTTCATTTCTTAGGTAAATCATTTCAAGTGTGAAGGAGATGGTTGTAGGGTTTGCAACTTTGCATTTGTGAGAACCTTTGGCTCGGGTTAGTATGTTTTTCAGTTGCCTTTCTGATGCAGGACGGCATCGTGGAATTACAGCCAAGAGACTTTGGAGGAGATGAGGAGAGAAGTGGAGGAGGAGGAAGAAAAGGGAGGAGATACAATTGGGGAGTCGCTCTTCATTTTTAATTCAAATTCATCATAAACTATTACATGGCTTTCGCACCCTATTTAGAAAGCATAAGTTACAAGGATTGCACCTAGACCCCCTAAAAATACATACAAACAAAACCCTAAAATACACAAATATGACAAAGAAAGCCCCAAATACACATAATTACCCAAATACACATAATTATTCTACTGTTTTGCTTTATATATATATATATATATATATATATATATTATTTTGAGGATTTTTCGTCCTCCCTATACATTCTTTCCTCTTAACAAATTTGTCTTATTAGTACACACACACACACACACATATATTGCCATTTTAGACATTAAGTTAACTCGTCACGTGAACTGTACTTTTAACTTGCAGATGACAAAGTGACTGTTTTGGAGTCCGAGAAGCAGGCTTGGGAGGGTTCTCCTGAAGCTCAAGCTATTCGAGATGCTCTTAATCCTTGGAGAAATCATGATGTAGAAGCGAGAAAAAATTCCTAGACTTCTGGTATTGCAGGTTTGCTTTGCATATGATTCCTTTATAGAATGGATTGATGGTAGATTGGAGCCTGAAAATTTGCCGGTTTGTGATTTGACTTGCTTAGTGGTGGTTTTGGCTAAGAGAAATTCTGATAGGAATATGAACTGTGAACCATCAAAAGGAATAATGGTAGTAGAATACTTTCTATTTTGCTTTTTTGCAGAGAGAAGTAGGGAGGCAAATTTCTTAAATTTTCATTTTGATGTTCCTGTTATCACAACTCAGTCATGCACAAGTCATAGAAAACCTTAAGCCTTTCAAATGATACAATTATCTTAACCTGGTCTATATTGAGGCCATTTTGAGCTCAGGTGTCATATTGTCATCTTTCCAACCCTGCAGCATGTTTGAAGAATGTAGATTTAGTGTCTTGTCATGGACTCGTAAGTATCAACACTAGGAAGGGTCATGAGGCCTTCGTCGAGAGCTCTCCCCCAACCCAGTCATCTAACGTTCACTTGTTCAAGCCTGCAGGCATGTCACATATCACCTTGACCAAAGTGGTAATAATGAGAAATTGAAGACAACCACAATTTCTTCTAGGCAAGTGTATAGGCATAATAGACATTCGCAGAGCAACAGTACACATCATAATCCAGCATCATGATATGCATTGAGGGTAGGGTTTACTTGCATTGTTCAATCAACAAGACAATAGTACAAACATGAACTCAGTGAGTTTAATTTACAATAGAAATCCTTGAAGAATACATATAGGTTAACAAATCCTTGGAGAGTAACATATAGGGTTTCGTTATCTCCTCCGTTATTCGCTTACATTGTCACCCTGTAACACCTTGCTTGATTGGTTATATCACCCTAGGCCAAGTTGCAGAGTTTTTAAATTGCCCTGCACATCATACAACATTATGTATGAACAAATCTGCTTGAGTTGTACTAATTTGAATTGGTTGAACATCCAGGGAGTGGCTTTGTGGCCAATAAATGGGCAGCATGGGTAGGGCTTTCACAGTTGGCTTTCATACGAGCATCATATACACTAAAATCTTTGAATACAAAATTTAAAAGTTTCTTTCTTTAATTATTTCTCATGAGGATATTGTCCAAAAACACGAAATTATCACATATTTCATTAGTCCTATATATGGGAGATGTCTTGTATTTGGATTTATGTAGATTTGAATAAAATATAATACAAAATTGTATTGAATTTTATTCAAATTAACCCTAATCCAAATTAATTATTCAGCTAGTAAAGCTAGATTCCATCTTTTTGGTCATACGGATCCATTGGTTGACGTTAGGTCCAATCTTAACCCAGATTGTGCTAGTGCGCACATGCATATTTGTATTCTTTTGTTCGACTACATGTTCAAAATGTCTTTTCACCAAGTTTCTGATGGCAAAATACTGATACTGCATCTTTTTCTTCTGCAGGAAGTTCTCTTTTCCTGAAGATCACCGAGAACAAAGGTGGATAGCGCGGTTTACATAATGCATTGGAGCGTATCATAGTTGGGCGTTTCTGATGTTGTTTGCTGTTTTTTTTGAATCTGTGTTACTATGGATCTTCGAGTAATTTTGTATGCATTTACTTTTTTGGGGTGTATTAAATTTATAGCAGTCGCAAAGAGTTTCTGGATTCTGATTATTTGTGCTTTTTGAAACCCCATAAATTCCTGTCCCTCAAAGTTTTGACTGAAGAAAGGAGTGAGAACAAAAAAATAAGAAAAAGAAAGGGAATGAACACTTGGGAGTGGAGGGAATTTTGTAATTGGAGCAGCAAGAGGAATCAAATTTCTTTTTGGCAGGGAGAACAGTATTACCAAGAACAAGGAAAACATGCTGCAGTCCTCAAATTACCTAACCAATGGAAGCCAGTGCAGAGAAATTCATCGGGGGTAATTGCTCACTCCCCGTCTTACCTATCTACTCCTTTGCTACTACGCAACATAAATTTGTCCAACTTTTCACTCCATTGGGTTACAGCTCCCCTTCCTGGCCTCAAAGAATGTCAAGTACCCTTTTTAACTATTTCCCTAGGCTGAACCCCAACTCCTCCCATACTCGAGACGTGGCCATGCTTAAAGACAATGCGTATCTGGGTGGGATTAAAGAGATAATGGAGTTGCCTGATATTGTAGTCATAGTTGATCAGCAAGTATTGGGGAATTCCAATGATTTATTTAATTGATACAAATTGTGACATGGGTCGAGCTAGTGAATCACATATTTTCTAGACCACGTGAGGTAGTCTCCATTAAAACCTAGATCTTAATGGTAGTATTTCACACCATTTTGAGCTATAGCCTTTGGGGCCACGCATTTCTGTCCTTTGATTCGGGTTTTGATTTAGAAAAATTTAATATAATTGTATATTATATCTTAAAAAGGCTTATTTATTTATTTATTTTTAACCCTCTCCTGGGTTATTCGCACGATGGGACAGCCAGACACCTCGAAGCTTTATTGCTGGAAGAAAGGTTGGAAGCTGCAAATTGTCGCTTTGGCAATCCAACTGCCAACTAGCTTAGGAACTGGCAGGGAGATTCCAAGTAATTATTTAATGAAAATTTATATTCAACGCGAAAAATTATCACAGGAGTTTTTATAAATAATGTGAAATGCTGTTAAGAGTCTAAAAAGGTCTATATATAATACCGAGATGGTGGAATTAAAATAGAATGGGGTGGAATTTTAAATGAGAAAATAAAAAAGTAATTAAGTGACAACTTTAATTCTATTTTACATTTCTAATTAGCAAGATAGCTGCTGCTGCTACTACCGTTCATCAGTGCCCCACACGCCCCATTTCAATGCCACACTCAAGGCTGCCGCTTCTCAATAGGAGTTTTGGAACAGCAGCGGATGTTAGACCTTGTGTCAACCATTAATACCAGAAAACTAAGTTCCCAACAAATGGAAAACAGAGGTTTTAAACATGGGGAACTTGTAACTGATCTAATTGCTAAAGCCAAATGAATATTGTTCATTAATATGCAAACCCTCATACTTGATCTCCAGATGCATTAGGTTTTCATAACTCCAGATTACTAAGATTCCATAATTAATTCCCTTTTGACAAGCAATGTTTCCACAACAACCCCCTTGCAACTTGCCTGTTACAAAACCGTAATCAGCAATATTGCAAACACGTTCTTTCTGCTCATTCAAAATTTGGAATAAAAAACATATTTCACAATTTTGCTGCTTTAAATGTATTTCTATCTCAAATTGTCTTGAAAACCAATGAAACCTTAATATTAGGTTCAAGAATATAATGCTCAAATGGAATTTGAATTTATGTCTAACTGAACAAACACAATAAATATTTACTAATTTAATCTAAATCTATAAAAATCTATATCTACCCAAACTGATGCAGTTTCTTCTTTTTATTTTTTGGATGGTTGAGACTTTATTTGTTCAAAAGCAAGAACGAAAACTGCAACATGAAGATACAGAGTGCTACCACAATCCAAAGCAGCAGCAAATGCAAAGCTGGGCAGAGACAAATCCTAGCTACATGCTCTGCAAAAATCAAAGAAGATTAGGGCAAGGGTTTTCAATAAAAGGCGTCAATGGTTTTCCAAATCTCTCAACATTTCACTCAACACAGTAGGTAAGCTTGTCAAGAACGGCTGACCAAGCAACAAAAAGCCCGTCCAAAGGGTTGGCCTGGTGATGGCAGCCCCCATCCCAGGATGTGGCCCCTTGTAATCCATGGTAAAGAAAAAGGAATGCTTGGATATGAAAATTGGAACATCACTTGGTGCCAAAAAAGGGCTGCTAACCCCTTATTACATCCCAAAGGTCAGCAGCCTTTCACATCTCCAACTTTGGACAGAATCCAAATAACAGCATCCAAATTCTAGTCTAGTTAAGTTTTTTTTTTAATTATTATTTTTATTATTATTATTATTTTTAAATAATTATAATAAGGAGAGTAACTTGAACAAAAACAAAAGCTTCAGATCTTGCAAGAGGTCAAGGCCAATACCCATCCTCAATGGCATGAGCAACAGTAGCTTGTTCACTGAAACCAGATTAATATACAACTCTTTCACTGTAAATAAGGAGAAATGCACCCTTCAGAAGCCAATTATAATGCAGTTCATACTGTCCTTCCACCTAACACAACACACACAAAAAACCCTGAACCCATAATTGCGTACCAGCTCAGCTGGTCTAATGACTGGCCTCAGGTGCTTGTGCATAAGCAAAGCCATCAGCAGAAGTCGCAGCTGAAGGAGCATTACTACTTCCAGGTGCAGTTGGAATTGCCTGATACATTGGCTGCGTAATTGTAGAGGGGTTACCATTAGAAGTAGGAGTTGCCACTCCACTAGGAGCTGCTGTTGGTACATTAACTGTGGGAGGCCTTGGCAGACCATTTAATTGCATAGGTAAGGAAGGCGCACCGGGTGGCCCTACATTTGGTGGCATCATCATTGGAGCTGAACCATAACCTGCAAAAGACCAAATTTTTTGAAAAAAAAAAAAAAGGGAGAAAAGAAGAAGGCCAGAAGAAAGGAAGCAGTCTAATGTTACAGAAATTGAAAAGGTAGAAATATTGCAGGGAAATATGACATGTTTGAGAATGCATTCAACTTGTAAAGAAGCAACTGATAATTCTCTAGAGAAATAAGGCGCGCGGGCATATGCATTAGTAACCATAGGATGTGCGTATTAGTTGATTACATGTGAATAATACTGTTAAAAAAAATACTATATTGTTATAATTTAGTTCCCAAAATTATTTATAAAAATTTATCTGTTTAAAATTATAACAAACAAGGCACATGATATTCTTATGACACTGTAGATACAAAGACATGAAAAAATTTAAATATATAGGATATGATCATAAATGATCTAGTTAAAATTGTACAAAATATTAAAATTTACTATTATACAACATTATAGATGAAAATTTTGGGGTCATTTGATATCATTATCAAAAATTAAAGAAACGAAAACCAAAAACCAAAAGGAAAAACTAAAAACTAAAAACCAGCAACCTATTTGGTTAACGTTTATAAAACTAATGCAAATTAAAAAATTAATTAAAAAAATGTTCATTTTCATATTTAAATCAAAATTTTATAAAAATATGATTAAAATAATAAAATAACAAATAATACACATTAGAAAAAGTACTATTATAAAAATAAAATTTATTATAATTATTTTACTTAATCGTTCTACTTTCAAATTTTACTTTACAATAAAAATTTTATTGGACATGATAATTGAAAAATAGTAAAAATATTTTGTAATTGACTTTATTATTATTATTTTTCAAAATTTATGTATATATATTTTAATTATATTTAAAGTCATATGATTATTTAAATTTTATTTTAATTTAAAAGTGTATAAAATAAATAATTTAATCCAAAAAAAATATTGCTTAATATTAAATTTTTTGGCAATAGGGTTGTCAAAACAACTGAAAATCATAAAATCTGATTTTCAGTTTTTTGGTAAATAGCTAAAAATCGACAATAGAAAAAAAAATTGACAACAGAAACAAATATATTTTTATAATCTATTTTTTCACTGTGGAGAAATAGACACAGAAAACAAAAAACAACCATACCAAACAAACCCTTAGCAAATGCAAATGATTTTTTCCTTATTTTTTAAAAAATTTTGATACATGACTTCTTCCAATGGAAGCATTAATTAAGTTCATTATAAATCTTCCAATGAAAACATTAATAAGTTCATTGTGAATTTTAAATTGTCATTTGCTACCAAAAAATATTTTTATTTGTCATTTACTTAACAATCAATTAATGAGTTCTTAAAATTCTAGATAAATTCTAGGTCTATAATTTTTTATTTTTTATTTTTAAATTTATCTTTTAGAGTTCATATTATTATTTATCTAAATGACATTAGATGCTTCAAAATAATTTTAAAAGATGTCAAAAGAATTTATCTATTTTATTTTGGGATATAACCTCTATTTAGCCATAAATATATATTCGGTTGAAATCTTAACTTATTTGAAGTACAATTTTTAAATGTAAATTTATCTAATTTTATTGAATACAAATATTTTAGGAATGCTTTGTCTTACTTTGAAAAGATAATAATACTTTTTTCCCAAAACATGATTTTACACTATTCATAATTTTATAAATGATTATCTGACCCCACCTAGTAAGATTTAAGGCTTGGTTTGTTGTTATTGTTGTTGTTGTAATGTTTTTATAAATTAGTATTTGTTTATTTATTTATTTTTGCCAAATGGAGTTTCTTCTTTTGGTTCAAATATTTAACTCATCTAAATATATTTGATAAATATAATTTTTACATAATTTTGGTTGAATTTACTATGTTTTTGATTGTTTTGTATTACTTTTAAAATATAAGGATATTCTTCCCACAAAGTTATATACCTTACTCATAGTTTTATTAATTCATACTTTTTAGTATAAATAAAAAAAAGAGTAGCTCGGGGCACGAAGCTCCAGTGTATGCAGCTCTGGGGAAGGGGCGGAACATGACGGGTCTATGGTAGATATAAATATGCATATATACTGTTAGTTTAATTTTATTTTTTAACCATGAAATTTTTTTCTTTTAGGTTCAAACACTAAATTTTTAGACGTTCTAAATATAATTTTATCTAGTTTATCTACATTAATTTTTTTCTATATAGTATTTAAATTTACTTCTTTTATGAATATTTAGTCTTACTTTTAAAATATAAATATATTTTTCTGAACAAAATAAATTACACTATCCATATTTCTATATATAGTATAATAATCTAATTCTTTTAGGAATGTTTGATTTTACTTCTAAAAGAAAGGGATAATTTGTCCACATCTGATTTACACTCTCCATATTTCTATATATAGTATAATAATCTATTTCTTTTAGGAATGTTTGATTTTACTTCTAAAAGTGAGGGACAATTTGTCCACATCTGATTTACACTATTCATACTTCTATATAAAATATAAAAAAATTATTTATTTTAAAGGAAATTTCGGACTTCCTTTCAAAAAATAAGGATATTTTTTTTTTCCATAAAACGATTTATCCCATTTATAATTATATATACTTATAAAATTGAAAATGAAAATAGAATATTAGGAAGCAGTTGTTGGATTAACTAAGAATCAAGATTATATGAAACTGGAAAGTATCATGTCATTGAGGAACCAAGTTATCAACATTAATAGAGATCAAGTTACCTGGTGCTGGCATTGGCCTTGGCAAAACTGGAGGCCTGATTCCCGGTACCAGAGGGCCTGGTGCAGCACCTGGAATGTGCATTCCAGGTGCTGGTAGTATGGGAAGTCGAGGCCGCTGAGGATTTCCTGGCATGGAAGCCAAGTGTTGATTGTAAGCTGCACCAACTTGCTGGAAAGCTGCTGCCTGCCCGAGATGCTCTTTGATCCTCTGATCAATCAAACTTTGTGTTTGTTGCTCCTCAAACTGTTGATAATAGGTCCGAACATTTGCCTAAAGTAGGAAACAGTATCAGCATATAAACCATTAACAAAAAATTTAAGTTTTATACACCAAAGAAAGATCCTTCTCTCTCTATTATTCATTTATTAACTTTTCTTTTTTTTGGGGGAGGGGGGGGGGGTGGTGGTTGAGCCCTTGGGTTGGGATGGGAATACCTTGTGCTTGTAGCCCGCATTGTGTTGCTTTCTGACAGAAGGCTGCAAAGAATTTTGATGAAAAGTTGTTAAAATAAACACACTCAACCGTTGCAGTTTCTACAATCAAGTTCAAAATTAGGTTGCCTAAAATGGAACATTCAAGCAACCTCAACATGAAAGATAGCTATAGCGGTTAAATAATTAGGTTTCTAAAGGCAAGATGCAGCATAGACCAAATTAGACAGAAAATTGTTCTCTCGTAAAAAGAATACTGAAATATCATCATGCATAGACTTAGCTTGCTTTTGGAAGCACACATGTTACACTTTTTATATGAATACAGACTCAAAAATTATTAGGCCAGGTGGGATCAAAACTAGATCCACAGTGCTTGAGGCGAAGTTGGAACAAAAGAATAGCAGATTCTAAACAGAAGGTTACAACAGTAGTTGGATGCTACAAAAGTAACTGCTTTCATGTGTCCTGTATCTTTTTCTAAAGATAAGTTGAGTCTCCATGCTTCCAACTGCAAAACAAAATTATGAGTAGCCCCCGTATCCACCATAGCGCAGGTACTCTTCCCATTAATCCTCAAGTCCACAAACATTAACCCTTTTGCTCGTGTAACTTTCGGAGCTTTTGCCTATTTTTCCAATGCGCTCACCAGAAGCACTGAACCCACCCTCGGGGCATCATCCTCTTCCTCCTTGCTTTCCACCACTTGTCCCGAAGAGGAAGCTTGTAAGGCATTGAGTAATCCCTTGTGTTGACATCCACTCACTCTATGAGGTCCTCCACACAAGTAGCATGAAATTTTCTATACTTATGCCAACCATAATAACTTGTACACACAATGCAATGCAGCATCGCGACAAGTTCCTCACAGTTAAGCAAAGAAATGTTGCATCATTTATCAAATTGGATTATTAGGATAAACCTCATTAAATAGCAACAGGAATTTCTGCTGTACCCTTAATTTTTAAAAATATTACTAAAATCTTAAATATACGATTGGCTCTGATGCTGCTGACAGACTTCATTCTTTATTGATCAAGCTTTATCATGCAAGTGCTCGTAAAGTGGAAACATACAAGTGCTCATCAAGTAGGAGTTAAAGAGTATATAGTTGAACAAGAAGCGGTTGATATATACATTTTCCCTTTTTGGTAGCTCTCATGGACCCTGTCCAAGAAGGCATATCAAAATTAGCATAAGAGTTAAAAGTTTAAGGAGACAAACAGTAAAAGGAAACATCGGTTCAGTATGAGAAGCTGCAAAATGAATTTTTTTTTGGGGATAAAAAAGTATATATTAACAGGGAACCAAATAAGTACCATAACAGGAGAACAAGATGTCCTCCAAACAGCAAAAGGAAACAACCAGAAATCCCTAACAAGATTACGCAGCAACAAACCCGCAAAAAACCTGAAGAAATGGGCTCCAAAAGTGGTCATGAACACTGCTATATCCCACCATAGACAAGGAGAACTAGTACAATCTTTGAAAGTTATTGCATTCCTCTTAATCCAAAAGGTCCACAAAATAGAAAACACCTGCACCATGAAATCCTCCCTTCCTACTCTTGCCAAATCCCCAATACATCTGACAAGCAAAAAAAATACCCACTGCCTGAGGTGTCACCCAAGCATCAACAAAACAAGGCAAAAGTGCACTCTAGAGATGGGTTGCCACCATGCGAAGGATGGTGCACATTCTTTTCATTGGACCGCAGCACATCAAGCACATATCAAGGTTGAGGGCCTTGTAGGGCCTTCTAATCTGTAACAAATCATTCATGTTAATCCTGTGTAGAGTCGTACTCTAGATGGAATTCTGAATCTTGAAAGGAACCTTTGCCTTCCAAATAATGAGGCTCCAAGGAAAGAAACTGGGGGAAGGAGATTCAGGGAGGTGAAGGAAGAAAGATTTAGTGGAAATGAGACCTGATGGATCGCCCTCCCAAACCATCTCAGCTAGCCCTATTAAACGGAACAAAGTGATCCAGAACATTAAGTAAATCGGTAAGCTCATAGACCTCTCTTCTTAGTTGTACAACTAATTTTGAAAAGCACTTGAATAATACCATTGAAGTGAGCAGAACTTGGTTTTGCATGACCTCTTCAACGGTTCAAGAAAATCTTAGTATGTATGTAGAAGTAGCTTCAAGTAAGAATGTTTCTATTAAAACTTTCAAGATGAACTTCTCAAATAAGTTTTTGAGGGCGTCTTTTGATGTTCATGGAAATCAAATGGCTTCATTAAGTTAAGGTCTAGAGGAAGATTTTCATTATCACTAGAGACACCATGGAAATCATGCTAGGTTCTCTTGGGATGAGTGTCCTGAATTATGTCCCATCATAAATTTCACAAATACTCCCAGACTGGGTAATGTCCATGCATAACAATGGCGTTACCTTCAAATACCATATAGAGCACATTAGAGTGATTACAAGTGTGAGGTCCAAAGGCAAGGTGAATGTGTCTTGAAATCATGATCCATATATATTTTGATACCAAAAGAAAGCTATATTAATGGGAATACAATTTACAATAGAGAGAATGAGATGTCTCCAAAAGAAAATCTGGAACAAACCAGAAAAAAACAACGAAGACCTACAAGGGGAATTTTTTATTTTATTTATTTATTTATTTAAAAAACCCTCAACTAACCAGCAGATTCCTCTAATCTCTTAGAATCTCTTGAAACTATCTCCTCTAAAAAATCAAATCCAAAACACCACAATGATGCTAAAAAATGGATCTTATCCCAGACCAGCTCCCGAGTTAACTTTTTCCTAGAGAATATCCATGCATTATGTTCCATCCATATCCCCCATAAAATTGCAAATAAACCACACCCCCATGAGGCTGTCTTATCCTTCCTTTTACCAAAACCTGTAAAAGAAATGGCTAGTAAGTCTTCCACCGATACAGGGCAACCCCAACTACCCCCCCATAATACCAAACAACTAATTCCAAATCCTCCATGCAAAGTTGCAGTGTAAAAGAAGATAAGAAGCTGCCTCAGAGTCCTTGAAGCAGAGCACACAAACATCGGGAGAAAGAGCCTTCAAAGGTCTTCTAATTTGCAACAAATTGTTAGAATTTATTTTATTAAACACAACCAACCAAATGAAAGTCCTAATTTTTGTGGGAGCCTTGGCCTTCCATATTGTAGGAAAGAACGGAAGTGAAGAATTATAACAGATCAAGAACTCAAAAAAAGTTTCAAGAATACACTCCCGATTAATCTAGGACCAAGTGCAAACATCCCTTCTAGATGAAAGATTACTAATGTTCAATAAAGATAGCAAAGAAGACAATTCCTCCATCTCCCTACCATTAAGAGGTCTCCTAAAATGAAGATTCCGAGAAACCGAATGACTGCTCAAATTCCCAACAACCAAAGATATGGATTTATTTTGCTTGGGGTTTAAACGACAGAGACGGTCTCCCCATCACAAAATTTGTGTGAGGGGTAAAGGAATGATAAAATGAGAAATGGACCTCCACAGACTCCTCGAAGAACATCTTAAATTTACTATTGGTATCCTGCCCATTCTCATACCCAAACTTACTTCTTATAACTCTATGCTAAAGGGAAGATTCTTCTAAAGGGAAGCACCATAACCATTTAGCTAAAAAGGCAGTGTTTTTAGACACAACTTACCAAGACCCAACTCTCCCTCCTTTTTAGGCTTACAAACCGCATCCCATCCTATTAAGTGGTCCCTATAACCCCCCACAGCAGACCACAAAAAGTCTCATGATTTTTTCAAGTTTACTAGTAATCCCTACCACTTGTTGGAACCTTAAAAACAGACAAAAAGGAAAGGGGGATAATTGAAAGACAAGTCTGAATCAGAGTAATTCTTCCCCCTAAAGAGAAGAGAGCCCTCTTCCACCCATCTAACCTCTTTGTTACCCTCTCCATCATGAGATTCCAAAACTTCACTACTCTAGGATCTCCCCCCCAAAAAAAAGAACCCTTAAATAAGTCAAATGCCAATCCAGAATGCCACACCCCACTTCAGTGGCTCACTCCTTGACTCACTCGTCGGTTATACTCAAAGCTTCTAACCCACTCTTCCCCATATTACTTTTGAGGCTAGATTCCCTCTCAAAGATTTGGAGAATACCCAAAAATTCTTTTGAAAGGGGGACTATGATCATCAGGGAAGAAAATGGTATCATCAACAAATTGCTCAACACATCTGCTACAAGAACAAATAAAAGAGGAAATAAAGTATCACCTTGTCTTATGGGCTTAGAAGCGCTAAACCAAGATTTGGGTTCACTAATTACGATCACTGAGAACCACACATTAGAAATACAACCCCTAATCCAATGATGCCAATGCTCACCAAAACCCTTCCTTGCAAAGACTTTATCTAAGAAGCTCCAACTTACTCTATCATAAGCTTTCTCAAATTTAATTTAAAAACAAACCCTCTCTTCTTATTCCTACAACAATCCTCTACCACCTCATTAGCCACAAGAATGGCATCCACTATTTGCCTCCCCCCCCACCCCTCCCAACGCAAACGCACTCTAGGCACTAGATATAGTGTTAACAAGCACCACACTCACCCTATTAGCTAAAACCTTAGTAACGATCTTGTACACACTAGAAACAAGACTAATCAGTCCAAGCCATCAACCTTAATAGATCTAGATTTTTTAGGCACCAAGGCTATAAATCAAGAGTTGATACTTTTGGTTAAAATCCCATTCCCAATGAATTTAGTAAAATTTTCAACAAATCACTCTTAACAATGTCACAACAATCATGGAAAAAAGCAATGTTGAAGCCATCCAAACTTGGTGCCTTATCCCTTTCCATCCAAAAACAACCCCTCTCACCTCTTCCTCCTCAAACAATCTCTCTAACCAACTCTTTTGGTTGCCGGTGATAGGGTTCCAATCCAATCCCCCCTCTATCATTGGTCTATGTTTATCATCCTCTAAGTACAATTTTCTACAAGAAATTAGTAATAACGAAAAAGATCTGACGAAGGCCATTAGATACTCTCCTATCCCCCATGTCTAATTCCTTAATCAAATTCTTACTCCTCTAACCATTAGCTAGCCAGTGGATTAAAAAGGAATTCCAATCACCATCTTTTGCCCATTTAAGTTTGGTCTTTTGTCTCCAACTTCTCAATTCTTGGAAAATAACCTCTTCCAACTCATTCTTCAAGGAAGCTCTCCTGCTCTCCTCGCTAACTGAAAGACTAACCTCCTCTTCCTTCCTATCCAAGGATTCCAGCTCGCCCATAATTCTTGAATTTCTAATTCTAACATCACCAAACTCCTCCTTGTTCCACACTTTCAGCATTTCCTTCAAACATTTCAGTTTTCTCATGAATCTAAAACCTTCTCACCCTTCATTTGTTTCCTCTCCCCACAACTCCCTAACCAGAGATTTCAAAGTCACATGATTCAGCCACATATTTTTGAACCTAAAAGGAGTAGGTCCCCGCACCACCATATTGGATTCTAATAAAATAGGAAAGTGATCGAATGTGATCCTAGGAAGAATACTACGGGAAAGGTTCTAAAACTCATCCTCCCACTTCCTGAAAAATAGAAAGCTATCCAATCTACTAGCCACTTTGCTCCTCACCCCCTCCCCCCACGGACCAAGTCAAAGAGGCATTCCCCAAGGGATATCTCTCAAACCACAACCCCTAATCAATGAGTCAAAGTTCTGCATACTAGCAGTCACTCTAACCCCCTTTCTTCTCTCTAGGAAATCTCACCATTGTTAGCCTTGTTGGCTACACTATCATGGTCTCATGTGTTTTGATAATATTAACCTATATATGATTTCTAGTGTTTTTCATCTTTGCAGATCATGTTTAGTATAGGTTCAGTGGCAATTACATGAAGTACTAAGATCAGAGGCAAAGATCGGACCGAGTTGACGTTCAAATAGGAAAATCAAATGGACACGTACTCGGAAAGGACTCAAGCACATCCAAGGAAGCTTAATGTTGTATTATATAAAATGAGGTGTGTGTTTGAGGTAGTTTATGTTGTAACTCTTGTGTTTTGTTTCTTACATGATTTCTGAGTAAGAGTCGAGTAAACACATGCATACTACGACACATTAGTTTATAAGATTTCACCTTAAATCTCAAACTCAACTTTCAAAGTTTTCAATAATTTAAAGAGATTTTGTCAAATGAATCCTAAACTCAAATATGTTTTCTAAAGGGACAAGTTTTCAAACATCTTGGTATTTTGAACATCTTCATACTTAGTCCCGGTTTTATCAAAATGAGTCTTATGTCCTAAAACTTCAAAGAAGCAAGTATATTTTCTATAAAGGACATACAAATATATAAGATATCAAAATGGTTTTTTAAATGTATTTTTATTAACAAGATATCTTATATTCAAAGGGAAACTCATTTGGACAAGTATTAAACTTTATTAGACTTAATATTTTTCATATACTTTTGTCCAAGAACTTTTCAAGTGATTAAAAAGCTTTTTGGTTGGGTTTAAAACCTTAATTATGCACCGATCTCCTTTCCTGAACACCTTTCGGTATGTGGGACATAACTTTTGCTAGAAAAGTCCAAAAAGAACGATCTTGATGTCCTTGGAAAGTTAAGACAAAATGCCACAACTTTCATGTTAATGACTTTTTCTAATTCAGGGCACTTGTCGACGAGAACAGGGGATTCGTCGACAAGTGACTAGTTAACACTAGTCGACAAGTGCAGGGGACTAGTCGACGAGTCCAACGGGCAGAATGACGCTAACGGGCAAAAATGGCTAGTTTTGTTTGGGAATTGCTCCCAACAATCCAATAACGACTAGTTGGGTATTTTGACTATAAATACAAGCTATTAGGCTTGTTTAGACATGGTTTTGATCATTAGTACAAGCATTTTAGTGAAAAAAATCTTTGAATCCAAAACCTAGCACTTTGCACTTGCATTTTAGTTACTCATTCACAAAGTGCTCAATCTCTCTTGCTCATTTATCTTGTTTGAATCATTTCTTGAGAGAGTAGTGTGAGATTGTGTTGTAATTATTATCAGCTCATTGTGAGGGGCATTTCTTTGTAATCATCTAGTTGTTGTAAGGTTCTTTGTGAACCATTTGGTGAAAGTTCTTTGTGAACTGAACTAGCAAGGCATCTTGGTAATCCTTGTGGCTCTTGGTGAGCGTGGTAGGGATTTATTCCCGAATTGTAAGGCTTCTTCGCCGGTGAAGGAGTTTTCTAGTGGATTGTGAGATCCTTGGTTTGGTGCTAAGGCGTGGACGTAGGCTTGATGTCGAACCACGTTAAAACTCCGGTGTTAAGTTTTCTCTCCCTATACTCTTTAATTTATGTCTTGTGCTTGATTTATATTTTATATATTGTGATATAATTGCTTGCCATCTTGCCAAGACTTTTGTTTTGCAGAGAGAAAATCTTAAATACGCGAAAAGAGCCATTCACCTCCCTCTGACTCTATATTGTATATCCGCTACAGGACACACGTATATACTTCCGGGCTACGATGATTAACAACCACATTAAAATCGCCCCAAACGATCCACCTAGGACAGCAGAAACCATAAATGGAGTACAATTCTTCCCTGAAGGAGCTTTGGGGAGTTGGTCGCAAAGTTCCATGTAGTGAGGAAACCCACCACTGTCCTCTCTCTCTCAGTTCAAAAAGCATGGAAAGGGGAAAAAAAATTGTCACTGTGTCCACTTTGGATACTTTCTAAGAGTTTCAATTTTCTCATGAATCTAAAACCTTCTTACCCCCCCCCCCCCCCGCCCAATTTGTTTCCTCACCCCATAACTCCCTGACCAGATATTTCAAAGTCACATGATTCGGTCACATATTTTTGAACCTAAAAGGAGTAGGTCCCAACACCACCATATTGGATTCTAATAAAATAGGAAAGTGATCGAATGTGATCCTAGGAAGAGTAGCAAGGGAAAGGTTCTAAAACTCGTCCTCCCACTTCCTGAAAAATAGAAAGCTATCCAATCTACTAGCCACTGTGCTGCCCCCCCCCCCCCCACGGACCAAGTCAAAGAGGCATTCCCCAAGGGATATCTCTCAAACCACAACCCCTAATCAATGAGTCAAAGTTCTGCATACTAGCAGTCACTCTAACCCTCCTTTCTTCTCTCTAGGAAATCTCACCACATTAAAATTGCCTCAAACGATCCACCTAGGAGAGCAGAAACCATAAATGGAGTACAATTCTTCCTTGAAGGAGCTTTGGGGTGTTGGTCGCAAAGGTCCATGTAGCGAGGAAACCCACTACTGTCCTCTCTCTCTCTCACCTAAAAAAGCACCGAAAGGGAAAAAAAAAAATGTCAGTGTATCCACTTTGGATACTTTCTAAGAGTCCCACATGGCGAATATACCACCAGAGGCGCCATGTAAATCATGATCCATGTTCATATCTCGAACAAACAAAATTTCTAAAGTGATTTTCAAGAGCAAAACATCCTAGTAAATTATGTGTTAGCCTTCACATTTATACTCTCTTACAAAGGCATTTGAGATAGGGTTTTAATTCTCATTGGTGAAGCACCCAATACTAATTTGTAACCTATTATAAGCATATCACATCATTCTATGCAGCAATACTGGAAAATGTTTGATCTTATTCATACAACTTCATCAACAATAAGAAGCTCTCTCTCTCACTCTCTCTCTTTCCACACACACACACACACACACACAAACATGAGTATAGGTTCAGAAGAGGTGGCGTTCAATGAAATAGAACCAGATGGACTATTAAGGCATAATTAATCTCCAAATCTATCATCAGATAATTGCCGACATCATTTACAAAACTCCAATTTTTTTCAGTTTAGCAACAGCAGTCACAAAAATGTACAACAACAAAATATCTTTAACATGAAATCCGCCAAGAAAAAGGTGAAGGAAAATCCAAAACTAATGACTCACAGAATCATGTGTCAAGTAAGTATCACAGTAATCACAATAGTACCTGCAAATTAAGGAGATAGAATCAGAAACATCGACACAAAGAACCATATCTGAGCATACATAAGCTCCCAAACAGTCAATAACACAATAAATAAATAAATAAATAAATAAAATAAAGCACTCAAAAATGGCATACCGAGGCATTCTGTAGATCCAATTTCAGCTTCCTGCAACATATGAAATTCGGATACATTAGACTAACATGATTTGACACATTTTCTCAAGCAAGTGAAGAATATTACTCAAATGAAAGACTCATCCACTATAGGCAGGCCCACTCAAGTCCTTTGCAATCAAGCATCTACGCAAGATTTCACAAATTCGAATCATGGGTATTAAATGAAAATCAGCGTCAAATGAATCCAGCTTTAGTTATCAAATCAAAGTTAGAGTAGAATGATCTAACAACTCAATCGAATATACGCTCATTTCTTTCACGCAGATTGTCAACAAAACCCTAGTTAGAATTCAATTGCAAACTAAACAGCACAAAATCCTAGACAGTCATGAAAGCCCTAACTGTACAAAACTACAATAGGGAGAGTGAGGGAGAGGAAACCTTCAAGTTCAACGACAAGGTAGGGAGCTCCGAGGGTACTGAGCCGGTGAAAAACCTAGTTCGGAGGCGGTCTGGGAGATCTGTGCGCACGGTTTGCCGCCTCCTGCCTCTAGCACTGGTAAGTTCAAGAAGGCGGCAGCTGCCAAAATCTCGTCATGGAGTCATTTTCATTTCCATTTATTTTATTTTCTTATTATTATTTTCTTGTTTGTGTAAATTGTACCTATAATTCTGAAACTGACCATTATATATTAATACTTCTTCACGAGGTTCAAAAATTTTAAAATAATTTCAATTCCATCCTTTTATTACTTTTAATTGAATATTTTTATTTATTTATAGAATTCCAAACTATTGCACCAATAATCTGCAAAATATTGATTAAATTTTATGCTTGTCTCTAATTTTAGATTGTGCATAAAGCTTCGTTAATGATTTGGACAATTGCGAAACTTTTTCTTTTATTGATTTATTTTATTTTTTGAATTTCAAAAATAATTTGCAAAATATTGATAAAAAAAAATTATACTTGTCTCTAATTCTTGGTAGTGTATCAAACTTAGTTAATGATTTGAGTAAATTATGAAATCTACTCGATAGTTTGAAAACTAATGTTGCAATTTAGTTAAAAGTAGTGAACATTTGTGTGAAATTCAGTTTATAATCCCTACTTAAGACTAATGTAATGGTAAATTTAAATTATTATAAAAAGTTTGGATTTGATGATAAGACAAATTAAAGTTGGTGGGAGGGAGTCCGTAAGTTCTTGCATGATATGTTGTTACGGTCCTATATTGAATGTATATTAGGGAGATCATAGTCTTATAAGGAGGGTTTGAACTCAAACTAAGGGAGACATCTTATATAAGACAAGCTCGTGAGGCTGAGCCAAAACGAATAATACCTCACCGGAGTTGGGTACAAAATTATTACACATGTGTATGTGATGTGGTGGAATATGAGATTGTGGGTAATGTAAGGGAATCTTTGTAAAATGTGAGTTGATAAGGGGGAACCCGTGTGATTGAATTGAGTTTGTGTGCTTTAGATTGAGCAACGCACCAAATTATGTGTACAGTGAGGTATGAAATTGATGAAGTGTGTAAAATCGAGTGAAATGTTTGTGTTGAATTTTAAATGTTTTTTATTGCATTTTTTGTGAGTATTCCATCTCTTTAAAATTTTATGCATGGAATGTGGATTTGTGCTCAAATAGTTGTTAGAGTTGTGTTGGCGGATACGAGGTGGTAATTAGGATCAATTTTGAAGGGAATTGAGGTTTGGATTGAATTTAATTCTTTTTTTAAAAAGCTCAATTAAGTCTCAATTTTAAAATTGAAATCCAATTAAACCATAATTCCAAAATTATAGGTCATTTGAGCTCAAATTTTGAAGATTAAGGTTCAATTGGGCTTCAATTAGAGAATAAAGGCTTAACTAAGCCTTAATAGGGAAACTGGGTTGTTTCTTGTAAGATGGAGATGAGCTAGGTTTTGGAAATTGGGTCAATTTGAGTTTGGGCCTTGGATTAGGTTTGGGGGTTTAGGGGATTATACTTGATTTTGATAGTTTTGAGTTTTTATGCTTGAGTCTTGTGTAGCTCCATCTATGATGCACTTATTGTCCAAATCTTTCACCCATAGTCAACCCTAAAAGCCCAAGTAAAGGAGGAGATACCTAACAACTGGCATAAAACTTGTCAAATCACTATGATATGAATTCTTACTAATTATTCGTTGGGGGTGTCCTCTATAAGAGATGCATTACACTTATACCATCCAAATGTAGCAAAAAGTAGGCAAGGGTGGGCTAGGTCGTCGCCTTGAAGGGCCATGCCATGTTAGTGCTCGAATATGATGTCAAATATTCGAGAGTTCCCACATCATTTTGGACATGAGCGGGTAAAGAAGTTAGTTAAGGAGATTAGGATTGGATTAATAACTTAGAATATAGGGATACTTACTGGTAAAAACATAATTGTGAATACAATGACTAGAAAAAAAATATATAATCTGCCTTCAAGGAACGAAGTGGGCGGGAGAGAAAGTTAGAGAAATTGAAAAATTAGGATTCAAACTTTGATACACTGGAAAAGAAAAATATAAGAATGAGGTAGAATTATTGTAGACAAAAATTTAAATGATAGCATTGTAAATATCAAAAGAGTAGGGGGATAAAATTATAAAAATTAATATGGTCTTAGGCCAAGAGATAATAAATGTCATTAGTGTTTATGCTCCTCAAGTAGGTTTAGTAGAAAACTTTAAGAGACAATTTTGGAAATATATGAATAGTATTATGTTGTAAATAAGAATTGGATATAGGATGCACAACGGAATAAAAACGCAACAAGCAAATTAAACTCAACTAGAAAATAAGAAACAATAAGTACAACAACAAGATTTACGTGGTTCGGCAAAACATACATCCACGGAAGCAATGACACAAGAATTTCACTAAGGAAATAACAAAGTACACAATACACTTCACAAATGATCAATCTCACTATCAATACACGCTCATAATGACATATATAACAGTCCCTCAGAGATTTCCCTCCAATTACCCAACCACCCCAACGTTTAAATTCAAAATTCAAAAAAACTACTCGCAGCCTAGAAACACTCGTTGACGAGAACATGGGATTCGTCGACAAGTCAAAGAAGGACACTCGTTGACTAGTCTAGCCACTCGTCGATGATCCTTTAAATCTGCTCTCGGTATCTAAAAAACTTTGAGTTTTTCTTACTCTCGGGATCTACTCGTCGATGAGGACAGGACACTCGTTGACAAGTCCTTGCTGTTGCTTTGCACCAAGAACACATCCATATGTTTTTCCTCTCTTTGTTTATAAACCCATAAAGTATAAGAGCCACACCATAAACAACAATCTCCACCTTGGTGATTATACGCCCCTTAGGAGAACCTAAGAAACATATCTCACTGCTTCACCTTGAACTCAGAACGCTCGATTGGGTATGTCTCCTTTCTATCATTTGGAGACATGTAGTAAGTCCAAACAATGCTTGAATTTCTCAGAAGTAACCAATTTTTTCAACATATCCGCTGCATTTTTAGAGTGAACCTTCTCCAATATAATTTCACCTGAAGTAATCAACTCTTGAACCCTGTGGAACCTCACATCAATATGTTTAGTTATAGCATGACATACTTGATTTTTCATCAAGTAAATGACACACTGACTATCACAATGCAACACCCCTCCATCTTACTGTAATCCCAGTTCTTTGACCAAACCGGTAAGCCATAAGGCTTCTTTTGCAGTTTCGGCAACTGCCATATATTCCTCCTCAGTCATGGACAATGCTACCAGAGATTGAACCATGGATCTCCAACATCTATCTCCTCCTACAAGGGTAAAGATATAACCCGTTGTAGACCTTCTGTCATCCATATCTCTTGCATAGTCAGCATCAACAAACCCTATAACTAAAGGACAACCCTATTGCTTGCCGAACATAATGCCATATCTTGATGTACCCCGTAAGTATCTAAATATGCATTTGACGGCTTCCCAATGTTGTCATCCTGGATTAGAGAGAAACTTACTCACCACGCTCATAGCATGTGCCAAATTTGGCCTCATACACACCATGACATTCATTAAACTCCCCACTGCACTAGCATAGGAGACCTTTGGCATGTCCTGGATTTCCTCATTTGAACTTGGGCAATTTGCAGTAGACAACTTAAAATGACTCGTTAGAGGTGTACACACCGGTTTTGCATCAGTCATGCTAAACCTCCCCAACACCTTCTATACATAACCGCCCTTAGATAACCATAACCTCCTTGCAGTTCTGTCCCCAGCGAATCTCAATCCCAAGTATTTTCTTGACTGAATCAAGATCCTTCATGTCAAACTCCTTATGCAATAGTTCCTTTAATTGATTCACCTCAGTTAAATCTTTTGCAGTAATCAACATGTCATCGACGTACAAAAACAAGAAAATAAGAGAACCATCATCAAGTTTATTCATATATACGCAGCAGTCATACTCACACCTTTTGTAGCCAATCATAATCATATAAGAATCAAATCTTTTATACCATTGCCTTGGACACTGTTTCAACCCGTAGAGAGATTTCTTCAACTTACAAACTAAGTTTTCTTTCCTTGGTTCATTGAATCCCTCCGGCTGTACCATGTAAATTCGTTCCTCCAAGTCATCGTGAGAAACACCGTCTTCATATCCATTTGTTCCATGAAGATCATAATGGGCTACCAACCCCAACACAATCCTGATAGAAGTATATCGGACCACAGGTGAAAAAATCTCATCATAATCTATTCCCTTCTTTTGTGAGTATCCTTCTGCCACCAATCTTGCCTTGAATTTTTTTCCTTCCTTTTCTGAAATTGCCTCTTTCATCCTGTATACCCATTTGCAACCTATCGGTCTCTTCCCATCTGGAAGCTCCATTGTAATGACCTAAAAAATAGTTATACAAGATTAGTGGAATGATACTAAAAAATAAAATAAAAAATTAATTAAATTAAATTAAATAAATAAATAATTGAATTTATTAAATAATAATAAATGTTAATTAAATAATATAATATAATATAATATAATAATATAATATAATATATTATAATATTATAATATATATATGTATGTATATATATAAGACTCAGGAGCCCTGAGTCTTCAAATTGAAATTTGATTCAATTTACCCCCCAATGTCTCTCTCTCTCTCTCTCTCTGCCGTCCAACTCTCTCTCTCTCTCTCTAAGATTTCTCAACGAATCGTGCGCCGATTGAAGAACGGGAAGTATCCTTGGGTTCCTAATTCGACCACCAACATTTTAATCGGAGTGAATTTGTTATAGGAGCGTCGTAGGTACCACTTCTAGGATAAGGTAAGAGAAATAAATTATGTTAGGAATTTTTATAATTTAACCGATTAAATTGTAATATGAGATTACAGGAATTATATACACGTTTTTCTAAATATTCTGGCATATGGAAATTTGATTTTGGATTATTATTATTATTATTATTATTATTATTATTATTATTATTATTATGAATTAATTAAATTGGTATTTGTGAGCCTAGGGATTTTATAATAATTGTTATTTTAAAATTGAACCGATTGAATTAAAGCATTTGATTTTTGGATTATTATAGTAGATTTTTTGAATGATTTGACTAGTTAAAATTATTGGTTTGATTTATTATACATATTTTGTAAGGAATTAAAGTGAGTAGGGTTGGTTATCTCTGTTTTTCCTTTAAATATATATTTTGAGTTAAATAAATGGTGGAGATAATTAAACTGGTGTTTTTGGTAAAACAGATATTGAAAATAGAACAACCGGTTTTTCAGTAATTTATATAATTATGAGAAACACCTAAATCATGTGGCATGAGAAAGAATATTAATGTTTAATTAAAGTTATGAGTTTATAGTATGATATATTGATATACTGAAATGTGTGGGTATTATACTTTTTTTGGAAATGAGGAAAAGAAAGTAAAGTATAGAGTATTATTATTGTTAAACTGCAATGTATGGTTTAAGAACTCTGATGGACCATAGAACGCTCGGTATCGCAGCTCCAGTAATGAAGAGCTTAGTGCAACCACACATCTCAGGGAGAGTGTTGGTATTGAATAGTCGAGTAGGCCAATGAAGTGTAAAGTTCCCACCTGGAGTCTAGACTAGCTATGGGATGGCTATTCGTACTAGCAGACATACAATATAGTTGACTTAGCCTGATGGCAAGTCGGCCAGGGCTAAGTCTAGTCTACAAGCCGCATAACTCGTCATGGGGGGAAGCATGTCGTTTATCCATTCGGGGGTGAGTTTTTATATTCATATTTGTAGATTTAACCAAAGTATAATAGAGTAGAGTATATGAAAATAAAGCATATGAAAACAGAGTATAACAGAGCAGTGTATTCTAGAGATTACAGTTCACAGAGTATAGCTGCAAAGTATTTATAGTACACAACTTATAGTTACAAAAGTATTAATAGCTTACAGTTTATAATATATATATAGATGTGAGTTATAATTTGCATGTGAAAGTTATTTATAGCAAAGTATTAAATGTAATTTATAACGTGGTATTACGTGTGGTTGGGGCGAAGTAAACTCTCCGCCTGAGGGCTTGTTGAGTAAGGCAAGTGCCCAGATAAGTATCAGTTGTAACTATACCCAAACTAAATGGGCAATGTTACATAAGGTATCAGAGCAAAGGGGCGTTACATGTATGAGTATGTAATCTCCCCAATCCTCGGGAACTCTCGCTTTTAAAAGATGTTGCATGTGTGAATACAGTTTATAAGTGTCTTAACAGATGTTGTTGTCATTTAACAAATGATTATATTTTGTGTTGGCCCAACATGACTTACTAATCTTGTTTTGATGATACAAATAAAAGGTCACTTAACTTGTTTTGTTGCAAGTGATGAAACTTTAGGAATCAAGTCATTAAGCTCAAATACAAAAGTTTATTGCAAGACTCCATGGAAAAGGAATATGAAAGCTTGAAGATCATGAGAGCATGAATATAAAAAAGGACTTACTTAAAGCTTAGAGAATTTGAAGCTCAAAGTCAAAATGGACAAAACAAAAGACAAGCATGAAGACTCCAAGCTTAAAATGTTTTAATGTCTTAAGAGAGTCTCTACGTAAGTTGTAACGTCCCGACCAGCCATGTGGGTCCGAAGTGCAACTTTAGTGACGTCTGTGTACCTGATACCATATTCACTATATAAATGTAGCGAAAATAAATAAAACATTCTTCAAAATCCATTACCATAGTTCTAAACTGTAAATATACATAAAAGTCTCCTGATATCCATATTACATTCCAACCAAAAAGAAGAAACTAACTCCGTTCGTACGACCATATTACATATCCAGAAAACTTCCCACATAACTTAAATATAGTAAAGTTCTTACAGACACTCACAAAAACTAACTGGCTATCACCTCGCCTGGGGTTCGCTATACTCAGCCTCAAGATGGTCTTGAAAATATAATTTGTATATTGGGGTGAGACACTTCGTAGTAAGACAGATTAAATTAATATCAGTGTATGGCCAACATGAATTTCAGTGTGTACAGAAAACATTCCATTCTCCATTTAACCGAAAATTACAGTTATACATTATACTTACTCTGCACAGTTGAAAATACCCTTTTCATTTCCATCGTATAAACCAGTTCAATAATCAAAGATACCATTTACATAAATTAGCATATATGTGTAAAAGATACTCCCTGAAACTAAACACCATTTACTTCTTCCATGGTATGGGTTGTGTGACCCGAAGGTTGGACTTAACTATGGGGGATCAACCCAGACTAATTTAAAGTATCCATCTGCTAATATACACTTGTAGGTATCCATAACCCAGTTGCAGGTCCGATTGCCTTACCACTTTCTGGTCCGGACCCTAGGGAAGGTACCACCTTTACGTAATCTAATCGGTTGAAACCACCCTACACCTCTTTATCCGGTGTGGGCGCATATGGCCAAATAATAATTCTCTAGCAACGGTACCGTGCTCACAATACAATTGGTCCTCACGGTTCCTAAAGCATATCATGCAATTTAAGTAATGAAAACAGTAGTTTAAATTCATTATGTATAAAATCAGTCATTCCACAAAACCCGACCCCTGGCTGTCAAATAAAGTCGGCCCTTGGTCATCAAGTAAAACTCGGCTCACAGCCGTTAAATAAAACTCCGCCCCTCGACCATCAATTAAATCTTAGCCCCTAACCGTCAAGTAAAAATCGCCCCTCGGCCATCACATAAAATTTGGCCCTCGGCCATCACATAAAACCCGGCCTGCAACCGTCATATCAATATCCAACATTTTTCATAAACAATTCCAACATTTTTCACAAACAGTTCCAGTATTTTCACAACCATACACAAATTCGGTTGTACAATAACCCCCAAATATTTTTCACCTGCCACACGATTTTAGTATTTAAACGTAGTCCATAAATAATCAACAAGTACCTCATAATATGTTTAATTGATAAACAACCGTTCACCATCCATATTATTCAAAATACCATTTCATATATCCTAGGTTTGAAAAGTCCATTTTGAATGGCTGGTTTTTCGAAATAACAACTGAAAACATAAATATACATACATACATACGAAGCAGTTTGATTGGTTCAACTTTCATAAAATCCTGACTTAACTTAATCCCCTTACCTGTTTACTGAGAGAGTTCCTACGACGCTCCTAAAGCCCAACCCATGGCAACACAAGCTCCAAAACCCTGAAAACACATTTTCCCAGTTTAATCAACTCAAATCCCAGATTAGCAACCATTAAACATCCCCAAGTCCATACACCCCATTTAATTAATTGCATGCTAGATAGTAACCCATTTCTACCCTTACCTCAACTTTGGAGCGATGCTTGGAAAGATCCAGTTCAAAAATCCACTCCATTAGACTTGTAGAGAAACACCCCTAGATTCTCATGATAACTTTCGATCGTCGATTTGGGCCATGAATGGCGAGAAATCGTAGAGAGAAGGGGTGGGCGCACGGGTTTAGTGTAGCGACCCAAAAATTACACCATTTTTTTTATAAAATATAATTTACTTTAATACCCTTGTAATACCTGCTATAACATCTTAGGACCCAAATGGCACTGAGGTATCCTCTGTACTTAAATTGACAAACCTATGCAGCGAAAAACATAAAGTCATACATCCATATTTACAATATTAGAATTTAGTGTTTATAAACCATGTATACATATTACACATCACCCCAGTATCATCTGCTCAAAAATATAATCCTTTGAATACACTTACCCTATAAAATAGGGCAGTAAAAAAGATCTCTCTATCTGCGAGCCTAATCAGCTCACCTAGTTGGATCACATTGAAATAAGGAATAGCTTTCCAAGAGAAGGGGGGGGGGGGGAGGTGAATTGGATTCTTTTGAATTTTAATGATTTTTAACTTTCTGATTTTAATACCCAGTAAAACAAAATATATAAATAATAGTCACATTCAAGAATACAGAAATTTAAAATCACAAGTCAATTAATGAAATCAAAGTAATTCAATCACTCAACCAAGAATATAAGAGCTTTAGTTAATTTCCCTGAAAGCCTTTTAGAATGCACCTCTCTTGATCAAGATTTCCGCAGATTAATCAACGTACTCCCTTTTGGGTTTTCGAAAACGTTTAATCAAAACGTACTTTCCAAATTTCAAGTATCTTTGTTTCTTTCTTACTTAGAATCCTGCAACCTACACTTTTAAACCATACAATGATAACAAGTAAAGAATATAAAGTAAAGCAGAGAGAAAGAGACAAGAATTTTTACGAGCTGATTGAAACCTTGCACACATACATATACTAAACATAATATCCGACCTACTTGCTGTTAAATAAAGTAAGCTTCCTATCATTACTCGATAGTGCTTAGTATCCACTTGTTTTCCTTTTTCATCTTTGTCCAGACTAGATGAAGTACTCATAGGAGTTCCTATAGGTTTACTTTCTTCCATATCAAACTTTTTTAACATGTCTTTAATATATTTAGTTTGATTTATGAAAATTGCATTTTTTGCTTGTTTGATTTGTAATCCAAGAAAGTAATTTAATTCTCCCATCATACTCATCTCAAACTCTTTTTGCATACACGTGGCAAATTCTTTACATAGATCTTTATTTGTAGCTCCAAATATAATATCATTCACATATATTTGAACTATTAGCATATCTTTGTTTTTAGTTTTAATGAATAAGGTACTATCAACCTTTCCTTTTGTAAATTCATTTTTAAGTAAAAATTTACTTAACCTCTCATACCAAGCTCTTGGAGCTTGTTTCAAACCATAAATGACTTTTGTCAATTTGAATACATGGTTTGAATTTTTAGAATTTTCAAACCCTGGAGATTGTTTGACATATACTTCTTCATTTATATATCCATTTAAAAATGCACTCTTCACATCCATTTGATATAACTTAAAATCCTCATAGGCTGCATAGGCTAAAAGCATTCTAATAGCTTCCATCCTTGCCACAAGTGCAAAAGTTTCATCATAATCAATTCCTTCTTCTTGATTATACCCTTGTGCCACTAGCCTAGCTTTGTTTCTTACAACAATTTCATTTTCATCTTTCTTATTTCTAAACACCCATTTAGTTCCTATAATTGATTTATCTTTGGGTTTTGGTATTAGTTCCCATACTTGACTTCTTCGAATTGATTTAATTCTTCTTGCCTAGCTATAATCCAAGAATCATCATTTAAAGCATCTTCAATATTTTTTGGTTCATCTTGGGATAAGAAAGTATAATGATTGCAAATATTTTTTAGTGAGGCTCTAGTGTTTATTCCTTTTGATGTTTCACCAAGAATTTGTTCTTTTAGGTGATTTTTGTCATATTTCCACTCTTTAGGGAGTTTCAGATTCTCTGAAAAGTTTTTATTTAGAGCATCATTATTCTTTTCTTCTTTTATTTCAAGAACTTCTTCCTTTTGTGTAGTGACTTCTTTTTCATCATTCATATCTTTAATGTTATAATGATTTGATTCATCAAAAGTTATATGAATTGATTCCAAAATTGTAGAGGTTCTTTTATTATAAATCCTATAAGCTTTACTATTTGTAGAATAACCTAAGAAGATACCTTCATCCGACTTTGCATCAAATTTTCCTAGATCATCTTTAGTATTTAATATAAAACATTTACAACCAAATACATGAAGGCATGATATATTTGGTTTTCTATCTTTGCAAAGTTCATTTGGTGTTTTATCTATTTTTGATCTTATTGATACCCTATTTATAATATAACATGCTCTATTTACAGCTTCTGCCCAAAAATATATTTTTATTTAGCATTGTTCTTGCCATTTCTTGGAAAGTTCTATTTTTCCTTTCAATAACTCCATTTTGTTGTGAAGTTCTAAGTGCTGAAAAATTGTGAGTTATTCCATATTCATTATAATATTTATCAACTTCTTTATTTTTAAACTCTTCCTTGGTCACTTCTAAAGCTTGTTACATTATAGCCTTTCTCCTTTTGTAATTTCTTGCATAAGGTTATTAATTGGTTACAAGCTTCATCTTTGTTTGCTAAAAAGATTACCCAAGTAAATCTTGAAAAATCATCTACTATTACAAAAGCATATTGTTTTCCACCTAAGCTTAAGGTTCTTGTTGGACCAAACAAGTCCAAGTGTAGGAGTTCTAGGGGTCTTTTGGTGGATATGAATTTTTTCTTTTTAAAACTTGTTTTTACTTGTTTTCCCTTTTGACATGCATCACACATTTTGTCTTTTATGTACTTAATATTTCGTAATCCTTTTACAAGATTTTTTAGATAGTTTAGATAGTAGGTCCATGCTATTATGTCATAGTTTCCTATGCCATAATCAACTTACTTCATTTATAGCTGTTAAACAAGTTATGTTTTGATTTGCTATTTTTTCAAGATTTATACAATAAACATTATTTATTCTATGAGACATAAACAAGGTTTCTCTATTTTTGGGATTTTGGATAACACATTTTTCTTTCATGAAAATTACTTCGAACCCTTTATCACTTAATTGACTAATACTTAAAAGATTATGTTTTAGTCCTTCCACTAATAGCACATTATCTATAGTGAGTGAAGATTCTTTACCAATTTTTCCGATACCAACAATTTTACGTTTGGCATTGTCGCTGAAGGTGACGTATCCCCTATCCTTTTGTTTTAAGGTAGTGAACTTGGTCTTGTCACCAGTCATATGCCTTGAGCATCCGCCGTCCAAGTACCATTTGTCCGTTGTCGTTGTTGTCCTAAGGCAAACCTATAATGAGGGACACTATGTGTTAGTTTTTGGAACCCAAATTCTTTTGACTTTCATCGTTTTATTGTTGGTTCCACTATTTGTTTTCCATTCTCCTTGAACTTTAACATATTTTTTCTTTAATGGGCAATTGAACATCACATGGCCTTTAGTCTTGCACATATAGCAAGTGGTGTGTTCATGTTTGTTATTTGATGAAGTGCTAGCATAAAACTTAGCTTCCTTAACAAAATATCCCATGTATAGCTTTTTATTCCTTTTATTTGTTTTACCATTGTAGCCTATTCCTTCTTTGTTTCCATGAAGCCTTTGCTGTCCAATCATCTTTTCAAAGTTTTCTTTACCTTTAGTAAAATTCTAGACAATCTTTTCTTTATCCTCAACTATCTTTTTGAGTTCATTTATTTCTAAGTCTTTCTTATTCAAATCATTTTTATGAATTTTATCTAATTCTTGTTTTATTTCTTCTTCCAGCTTCTTAATATAAGCATTTCTTTCTTCTTCAATAACTTTGAATGATTCTAGTTGCTTTACTAGTTCTTGATTCTGATCTTTCAAAATTAGATTTCTTTTAGATACTTTTATAAATCTTTTATGTAGTGAAAATAATTCAGTTTGTAATTCCATATAAGAAGGCAAACTATCACATGACTCATCATAAGACACATTTTGAGATTCTATTGAAGAGTAATAAGAATTTAGCTCTTCATCGTTTGCCATGAAGCATATATTTGTCATTTCTTGTTCACTTGATTCAGTTTCAGTTTTGCTGGAGCTTGAGTCGTCCCAAGTAGCTTTCATTGCTTCCTTCTTTTTCTTCTTGTCTTTCTTGAATAATGGACACTCTGGTTTAATATGCCCTGACTTTTTGCAATGATAACATATTGGTAGTTCATTCTTACCTTTATTTTCTTCCCTACTTGTATCTCCTTTTTCAGTTTTCTTTTTATAGAATTTTCTAGGAAACCTTTTATTTCTTCTATAGAATTTTCCTAGTCTCTTAGTAATGAATGCCAATTCATCTTGATCTAAATCACTTGTTTCGCTTTCTTCTTCACTAGTGCTATGACTAGATGCTTTTAAAGCTATGGATCTTTTATGCTTTGGTTCAGAATTCCTTTCTTTCAATGCCATTTCATATGTAAGAAGTGAACTTATAAGTTCATCCAAAGAAGTAGTCTTAAGGTTTCTACCTTCTATGATAGCTGTGGCCTTTGGTTCCCAAATAGATGGTAGACCTCTTAGAATTTTTCTAATCATTTCATATGTAATATAGGTTTTTCCTAAGGCACTTAAAGAATTTATTATGTGGGTAAATCTGGTGTACATGCTTGATATTGTTTCATCAGAATTCATTTTGAATGCTTCATATTCACTTGTTAGCATGTCTTACTATTATCTCTAACATTAACGGTTCCTTCAAAAGTTACTTCTAGTTTATCCCAAATCTCCTTAGCTGTTTTGCAGGCCATGACTTGATTAAACTCATTAGCATCTAATGCACAATATAACGTATTTATAGCACTTGCATTTATTTGAGGCATTTTATAATCTAAGTCGGTCATGTCTTTCTTTTCTTTTGGAATATGTTTTCCATCAACTAACTTAGTGGAATAAGATTTCCATCCATAACAACTTCCTAAGCTTTCCAATCCATGTGTTGGAGATATATTTCCATTCTCTTTTTCCAAAAAGTATAATTGTGTCCACAAAAGATTGGTGGACGGGTTGAGGATTGTCCTTCACCAAAGGGTGCTACTCCAATGTTTGCCATTAGATCTTTTTATAGTTTCTTGTTAGGAATTTCTATAACTAGGCTCTGATACCAATTGAAATAAGGAATAGCTTCCCAAGGAGAAGGGGGGGGGGGGGGGTTGAATTGGATTCTTTTGAATTTTAACGATTTTTAAGTTTCTGATTTTAATACCCAGTAAAACAAAATATATGAATGATAGTCACATTCAAGAATACAAAAATTTAAAATCACAAGTCAATTAATGAAATTAAAGTAATTCAATCACAAGTCAATTAATGATAGTCTCTTGAAGATTGCTTAATTTCAAAAACTTTTGAATATTGCTTTGATTATTACTAAAAAAACCTTTGAATATTTGAGCTATTTATAGATGTTTAGAAGCCATTCATTACTCCCAAAGATTCCTAAAAATCGTATCCAAGTATTTTGAAATAAATATGTCCAAAAACGTGGTTTAAAAAATATTCCCATTGAGAGATTTAATACCAACGTTCGAGTGGCAGTCGCCTGTCGCAGAACAACCTCTCAACATAGAATGCTGGCAGTCGCCTACCAGAACCAAGGCAGTCGCCTGTCTAGCTATTGACTTTTTGAAAAACCTTCTATTTAATTTGGCAGTCGCCTGCCTCATCATGGCAGTCGCCTGGCCCTTCAAACTTAAAAAAAATTTCTTTTTCAAAAACTTTTCTTTTCACTGATTATAAAAATATTCTTTAGAGTATATATATAAAAATATATTTTTGAATTTCTAAGAGCTTCAAACCAATTTATACTTGAAATTAACTTTGAAGTACTTACATTTAGAACATCCTTAAAATTATAATTCTTTGATCTTCAATCTTGTTCTTCCATCATCCTTGTGGTTTCAATCTTTTCTTGAGCTTTTTCACCAGTACAACTTTATTCCTCATGCTCTTTGTAATCCATAAGCTTCCTTATGCACTTGAGCTTTTTTACTTTCCTGAAAAACTTTTACTTGAAATATATTAAACACATCATTGATTTGTTATCATCAAAATAAGAATTGTAAGCCTTATTAGGCCAACACACATGAAAAATATTAAACCACTGGGATGAGACAATGCTCAGCAAGAGGAAATATGCTATTACTAGTGTAGGGCGACTGAGTTTCATAAATATTACAATGAAAATATTTGAAATTGTATAAGCTGGTAAATCAATATACGGTATAACTCACATTTATCATAGTTTAAAGTATAACTGTAATATCTGAGTTTTCTACTTTTCATACTTCTAGTATCATACTATATTGCTGAAATTCTGTAAATCTATATACATATATACATAATTAAGATTTTACCCTAAAAAATTGTACGTCATGATTTAACCCCTCATAACAGGGTTGTGTGGCCCGTAGGCGGGACTTAATCCTGGTTGGCCTACTAGGTAAGTCAATTGTACTCTACCAATCCTTAGTTTGGCCAAATTGTAACCCCTTCTAAGCTCGAAACTGGTAACTACCTCGTCAAACCAGCCTCCTCAACCCAGAATACTGGGGAGACTACAATCTCTCCATAGGCACGGTTGACGGAATCCACATACTATCTAAAATATGTGGTTGTACTCTGGTATGAAAATAGCAACGGTAGCGTGCTTTGCTAACTGAACATAACTTGATTCATTAGGGTTTGATACTGTATAAACTATTTTTATAATTATCCTACTATTTTTATCATGTTTCCAAAATAACCATAATACTATAAATCTGAATATGAAAATACTATAATATCTGGCTAAAATAACTATAGTATCTAACTGTTATAGCTGTAATGTCTGACTATAATATCTGACTGAATAATCTGCAATGTCTGAGTGTTATGGTTTTGGAAAGCATGACATTATGTAATTACTGTAAAATATTAGTTTGTATAATATCTGTAAAATATCTGTCTGGAAAACATATCTGTCTATATATGCACTGTAAATCATGATATTCTGAAAAGCTACATAAATTCTGTATCAGGAAAATATCTACTTAGGCCACATAATTAATACAACTCATATTCTAAAATCTGTAAAACTGTATAATTTTATACTTTGTACCTTAATAAACAAATACTATAATTTTTCTAATAATATTTTTGAATTTCCTAGCATAGCATATTTCCCTTACCTAACTTGCTGGGAGGCTCGCCTCCAACTTAATCCTCACGCTCACGGCGTACTATCGCCAAAATCCTAAAATAGTACATATAAGCATATTTCCAATAAATCAACTATATTTCCCCGAACCTACATACACATAAATTTTCTAAATTATAATTTACCTGGGCTTCTGAAAATATTCGCTGGGTCCTCAACCCATGCCTGTAGGGTCCCAAAAACACCCTAATCCTGAAATAATAACATTCTAATTTATTTCACAAAACTCCAGTATGTTCCCATATTACTCAAAATTTAGACTCAAATAAGCCTAATAAAACTGAAAATACCCAAATAATCTACTTACTTTGATTTTGGGATGGTACCCAAATTGGCCAAACCAACAATCTGTTCCAGAAGACTTGTAGAGAATCTCCCTAGGATCAACGTGGCGGCTTATGATCATCAAAACGGGGAGAAATGGGGTGAGAATTGTAGAGAGAAGGAGAGAGAACCGAGTTAGAGAGAGAAAGAAAAGAGAGAAATGAAATTCTCGCGCTGAAACCCAATTTTCTACTATTTATAGACCTTTTGCCACGTGGCCTCATCGACGAGCCACATCACCTCGTCGACGAGCCATGTCATCTCGTCGATTAGCCACATCACCTCGTCGACGAGCCATGTCATCTCGTCGATGAGCCACATCACCTCATCGACGAGCCATGTCACCTTGTCGATGAGCCACGTCACCCCATCGACGAGTTCAAGAAGGAAGTTCATCGACGAGCACCTAATCCTCGTCGACAAATTTTAGGCCTCGAAAATAGCTCCTCGGTAAACTCTTGTCGACGAGACACGCATCCACATCAACGAGCCCAAAAATACTTTTCGTTGACGAATGCTCTGCATTCGTCGACAAGGCCCTACTGCGTCCCCCTTTAAAATTATTTTTCCCTCCCTTTTCTTTATTATTTAATTCCAATAATTATCCGGGTTATTACATTTAGAGAGAGAGAGAGAGAGAGAGAGAGAGAGAGAGAGAGAGAGAAAGAAAGAGAGAGAGATTTAGGTTTCTTAATGAAGAAAAAACTTTAAAACCTTTTTATAGGTCATTGACTCGGCCCACTTCGTCGACGAAATAGAGCCTTCGTCGACGAAATAGAGCCTTCGTCGACGAAATGGAGCCTTCGTCGACGAGTTGCAGAAGGATGTTCGTCGAAAAAAGAAGGGGTTCGTAGATGAACCTTAAGTCTAAAATTTCCTGTCATTCAGGATTTCTTCATTGACGATGCCTGAACTTCCAGAAGGCCACTCGTCGACGAAAATAGGGGAATCGTTGACGAGTCCTACTGCTTTGCCCTTTTTAAAATTTTCCTTCCTTATTTTCTTATTTATTTACTTTATTTTCGGGGTTTGGGTTTTTACAATCTTGCCACCCTTATAAAAATTTTGTCCTCAAAATTTGCTAATTGTTACCTTTCACATTCTTAACTCACAGTCCATCTCTACACAAGAGTCGATAGCTACCCACATAGCGGTCCCATCCCAAGTTTATTAAATACCCTCACTTATGACAGGAGAATATCGTGGTTACACACAATGTATTGGAAGATTACAATATCATACCAAACTCCCCCAAAGACCATTCATATACGGAAGCCAAAACAAACTAGTATTACGAAACACACCTGCCTTACATAACCCGCAAACAGAACTAACACTTACCTGCTAGTGTTGAAACTCTCTGAAAAGCTGTGAGTATTTTTGACGTATTTTTGTTTCTAATTCCCAAGTAGCTTCCTCAACTGCATGATTATGCCACAACATCTTCACTAATGGTATGTCCTTAGTATGCAATTCCTGTATTTTCCGATCTAAAATCTGAATTGGTACCTCCTAGTATGCCAGAGCATCCCCGATCTCCAAAGTTTCATAACTTATCACGTGCGAAGGATCTGGCATGTACTTCCTCAACACTGATACGTGGAAAACATTATGAACTCTAGACAACGCTATGGGAAACGCCACTCAATAGGCAACTGGACCAATCCTTTCCAAGATCTCAAATGGCCCAATGTACCTAGGTCTCAACTTACCCTTCTTCCCAAACCTCATCACCCCTATCATCGAAGCAATCCTCAAGAATATCATATCACCAATCTCGAACTCTAGCTCCCGTCAGAGAGTATCCGCATAACTTTTCTACTGACTCAGTGCTACTTTAATCCTCTCCTTGATAAGCTCGACCTTTGCAAAGGTATGCTGAACTAATTCCAGCCCCAAAATTTGCCGCTCGCCTACCTCATCTCAGTACAACAGAGATTGGCATCGGCGACCATACGAAGCCTCATATGGTGCCATCTCGATACTGGCCTGATAACCGTTATTATATGCAAACTTGACGAGCGGTAGATAGCGAATCCAACTATCCCCAAAATCCAGCACACACGCCCGCAGCATATCCTCTAGAATATGAATGCTCCTCTAAGATTGCCCATCCCTCTGCGGGTGAAACACGATACTGAAAGTGAGTTGAGTTCCCAAGGCATCCTACAAACTCTTCCAAAATTGAGAGGTGAACCATGGATCTCAATCTGAAACAATGGAAATCGGGAAGCCATGAAGTCGCACAATCTTCTGCACATAAAGCTCTACCAGCCTTTATAACTAACTTTCACAGGAATGAAGTGCGCAGTCTTCGTTAGCCGATCCACTATTACCGAGATAGCATTCTGTCCATGCACCGCTAAAGGCAACCTTGATACGAAGTCCATCAAGATATGCTCCCACTTCCACTTAGGGATATCAAGTGGCTGAAGTGGTCCCGCTGGCCTTTGGTGCTCTGCTTTTACCTGCTGACATATCAGACACTGTTCCACGAATATGGAAATCTCTCTGTTGGAATTGGTGTATTCCTAAGAGGGGGGTGAATGGGGTATTAAAAAATTTTCTCATAGGTTTAACGTCCAGCAATAGTATAACATAACCTAGGGTCTATCTATGCAATCCCAAATGTGCAGAAAAATATAATATACAGAAAATAAATCATGCCCAACATTTATAGTCTAATGAAAATAACATACATGTGTAGTAAATAAATTGCGGAATTATAAAGTAGACACACAATATGTTATCAAAGTTCGACCAATACTGCTTACGTCCCCGCCCCAGCTCGCAAGTCTAAGGATTACCACTATTGCTCACTTTACGGGTGGAGCGGCACCAGTTACAATCAGGTCAAATTACCAGGGCTAACCTTAACCTTTACACACTCTACTTATAGGTTGGAGAAGGCCCTAACAACCGATCTTTGTAGGCTTGATCAAACCCCCTCAGGCCACGCCTGGAATACAATAGACAATTTAAATTTGCGTACGATTTTAATGCTTCTAAACACAAGCAAATTTGTACTGATACAACACAGTATAATCAATGCACATCAACAAGATAGAAACTATAAGCTCAATGCAATATGTGTGCAACAACACTCAATCTAATGTCAATGATCAATCAATAGCAAAAGTGTATTTCCAAGCAATCTTTGAAACAATATGTCAATATCTAACAACCACAATAAGAGTTTCAAAGATTTTCAACAAGAATAGTCAAACTATCTCTAGAAAGATTTTCACAAAATTCTAGCATAAGAGATATTTGAAAAATAAGCTTGTGAAAATAATTTTTGCACAATCACCATACAACCTTTACGAGTCTTGCAACCTAAGTGCCAAAACTCACAAAGTAAAAGTTTCCCCAACCAATGGATTCATTAATTAAATTGGGGGGAAAACTTTTGGCTAAAACTCTCAATCAAAAAAATCAAACAATCAAACACAATGAGAGTTATAACTTTAGAAAGCAATGTAGGATGATTTAAAATACTCTCACTCAAATGGATTTTGCAAAAGAATGATCAAAGGAAGAGTATTTTGGCTTTTAGTAAGAAGAGGGGCTCTAAAAAATTCAGAGAAAATTTTAGCTAACTAAATCCCTAATCTTGTCTTAATTTTGCAAATGAGGACCTATATATAGAGATGCCCAAAATTTTTACTGTTGGGGACATAAGAGTAATTCTTAAAATTGTTTTAAACATGTTTAAGTAAAATAACTTTGATTTACCCTTAATTATCTGCGGTAAAAATTGGCCATCCCAAGAGTTTCGGTTGACCGACCCATAGGTTCGGTCACCCGAACAGACACATGAAGAAAAGTAGTTTTTAAAGTTCGGTTGCTTGAAAATGGTTCGGGTGGCTGAACTAGGCGATTTTCAAAATGTCCGAAATTCAGTTGCTCGATAAGTTCGGTCTGCCGAACTTGCATGTTCAGTCGCTTGAGGTCAAAATGACCGAGGAGTTCAGGCGCCCGAGGACGTTGGAAAAAGTCAGGATTTGAGTTCTGCTGATCGTGAACACTCAGTTCATCTGGGTTCGGTCACCCGAAGTCAGGTCAATATTTTGACTTTCTAACGATTCAGTCAATTGAGGCGTTTTCAATGCCAAGGTTTGGTCGCCCGAATCCTTTACCATTTCAGGACCTATGTTTAATTTTTATCCCTGATTGCATAGATGATAGTGGGGACTTATTCTAAGTGTCTGTGTAAGGTCCTAGGGTCTTTCTAAGGTATTTTTACCTAGACCCAAAAATTCGGTGTCCCTCAACCGAAGGGTGATCCCTAAGGTCATTCAACGGTCTTGAGCTTATAGGTTTCTACATGCATGATATACATAAATTATTACAGATCGTTGAATTTTAAATAATATTATAGACCCAAATTAAAAATACAAAGAAATTAAACACTTTGGGTCTTCTTTTTCTTCAAGTTAATATGTGCCGTTATATGATTTTGCCCATCCTACACACAAACTCAACAAACATTAAATACCTTGTATTTGTCATTATAAAAAAACGAGATAGGACTCAAAAAGTCAACAATCTTCCTCTTTTTGATGATGACAAATACAAATGCAAAAATGGGTAAAGCCAAATATAGCTCCCCCTAAGAATATGCATACTAATTTTTGCAAGTGTATTTCTCCCCTTTTGGTATCAGCAAAAAAGGTTAAGTAAAAAAATTTGAGCATTTTGAAAAAATATTAGCTTAAGAGAACATCCCCTATTTAAAAGAGTTTTGGGCATATAAAAAAATATAACTGTTTTTGAAAAGAATGACAATTGAGCACACAAACAGTATAACTGGTCATTAAGAATTGAAATGACGCGGTAAACAAGGTTAGACCATAAATATACACAAGCCATTGCAAATGAAATATATCATAAGACCCGTGAAAGATTAATTTTAAAGCACACGACATATGATAGCAAATAGTTGGTTTGAACACAGACACAGTCTAACTAGTTCACATGCATTTCCATGTGAAGTCATTGAACTAGTTATGCATTTCAAAAGTGTATATATATATATATATATATATATATATGAATATTAATAAGGCAAGATGCTGATTTAGGTGTAATCCCAAGAGGGGGGGGGGGAGTGAATTGGGTATTTTAAATTTTTTTTGAAACTTATTCACCACTTAGTCCCTATGTCTAAATTTAACCAATTACTTATCAAGTTCGTGGGAGATTATTCAACAAACATACATGCAATGTAAGTAACGAAATGTAGTGCGGAAAGCAAAGAGATAAGGGAAGAGAGAATGCAAACACTGTTTTTACGAGGTTCAGCCAACTTAGCCTACGTCCTCGCCTTGAGCAACCCACTCAAGGATTCCACTATAATCCTTGCTCCTTAATTTGGGACAGAACTTCCCTTACAATCCGCTGCTTACAAGAGGTGCAACTTCCTCCTACTCTACTGCTTACAAGAGATACAACTCTCTCCTCAAACCCGGTTCACAACCTGAACCGTGAATACAATGAAATCTGTAAAACACTCAAAGTTGCGTCCAACAAAGTTAGTGAGTAAAATTCAAATTCCTAATACATAATCAAATAATGAAACTTGAAGCTCAGAATGTATGTAATGATACAATCGTTAATGAATGATTATGCTTCAACACACAATTTCCCTTTTTATCAAAACTCCCAAGTAACGATATATTTAAACGCTTTAGAGAATATTAGGGTTCTAGTTCACTTTACGAAAATGCACGAATATCTAATGTGAACTTATAAAAAAGGTTTATCTTGAATATTATATCAATAAAAAAAACTTTCTTTCAAATATTCAATCACTACACGATCTTTGTAATATGCAAATATATATATATATATATATATATACACACACACGATATGTATTCCAAAGATCAAAAACCCAATGTAATATCTTTCAGAAAATATCCCTCAATAATATATCGTTATGAACACTATGGATATTCAATCAAGTGTTTTAATATAGCTAAAATATAGATCCGTTAACTGAACACACACTTGTATCAAAACTGATTAACCTATGGCAAAATCTTTCTTGAGTAGTGATCTTATTTTAGTAATCTATAAATAAATACGCTCAAGATCAATCACTCAGTTTATGTTCAATAACTGATTTAGAGATGAAAAGTTCTTTGAAAGATATATATATATATATATATATATATATATATATCAACAAGCAAATCAGTATATATGAAAAACTCTTATGAGAATAAACGTGAACATGCAGATTGATATACCAAACCTCAATACCAAAATGAAATCGAGATGTGTATATGAGATCCCTTTGTTTTTCTGAGTTTATTTTCCCAAACTTGATGAGTATAAGTTGAAGTGCAGGCAATCATATAACAATAAGATCGAAGTTCTCAAGTCTCTTTTAAAAGGATGTTCTCTTCTCTTCTCTTTTTTCTCCTCCAACCGAAGGGTGATCCCTAAGGTCATTCAACAGTCTTGAGCTTATAGGTTTCTACATGCATGATATGCATAAATTATTATAGATCGTTGAATTTTAAATAATATTACAAACCCAAATTAAAAATACAAAGAAATTAAACACTTTGGGTCTTCTTTTTCTTCAAGTTAATATGTGCCGTCATATGATTTTGCCCATCCTACACACAAACTCAACAAACATTAAATACCTTGTATTTGTCATTATAAAAAAACGAGATAGGACTCAAAAAGTCAACAATCTTCCCCTTTTTGATGATGACAAATACAAATGCAAAAATGGGTAAAGCCAAATATAGCTCTCCCTAAGAATATGCATACTAATTTTTGCAAGTGTATTTCTCCCCTTTTGGTATCAGCCAAAAAGGTTAAGTAAAAAAATTTGAGCATTTTGAAAAAATATTAGCTTAAGAGAACATCCCCTATTTAAAAGAGTTTTGGGCATATAAAAAAATATAACTGTTTTTGAAAAGAATGACAATTGAGCACACAAACAGTATAACTGGTCATTAAGAATTGAAATGACGCGATAAACAAGGTTAGACCATAAATATACACAAGCCATTGCAAATGAAATATATCATAAGACCCGTGAAAGATTAAGTTTAAAGCACACGACATATGATAGCAAATAGTTGGTTTGAACACAGACACAGTCTAACTAGTTCACATGCATTTTCATGTGAAGTCATTGAACTAGTTATGCATTTCAAAAGTGTATATATATATATATATATATATATGAATATTAATAAGGCAAGATGCTGATTTAGGTGTAATCCCAAGAGGGGGGGGGGTGAATTGGGTATTTTAAATTTTTTTTGAAACTTATTCACCACTTAGTCCCTATGTCTAAATTTAACCAATTACTTATCAAGTTCGTGGGAGATTATTCAACAAACATACATGCAATGTAAGTAACAAAATGTAGTGCGGAAAGCAAAGAGATAAGGGAAGAGAGAATGCAAACACTGTTTTTACGAGGTTCAGCCAACTTAGTCTACGTCCTCGCCTTAAGCAACTCACTCAAGGATTCCACTATAATCCTTGCTCCTTAATTTGGGACGGAACTTCCCTTACAATCCGCTGCTTACAAGAGGTGCAACTTCCTCCTACTCTGCTGCTTACAAGAGATACAACTCTCTCCTCAAACCCGGTTCACAACCTGAACCGTGAATACAATGAAATCTGTAAAACACTCAAAGTTGTGTCTAACAAAGTTAGTGAGTAAAATTCAAATTCCTAATACATAATCAAATAATGAAACTTGAAGCTCAGAATGTATGTAATGATACAATCGTTAATGAATGATTATGCTTCAACACACAATTTCCCTTTTTATCAAAACTCCCAAGTAACGATATATTTAAACGCTTTGGAGAATATTAGGGTTCTAGTTCACTTTACGAAAATGCACGAATATCTAATGTGAACTTATAAAAAAGGTTTATCTTGAATATTATATCAATAAAAAAAACTTTCTTTCAAATATTCAATCACTACACGATCTTTGTAATATGCAAATATATATATATATATATATATATATATATATATATATATACATACGATATGTATTCCAAAGATCAAAAACCCAATGTAATATCTTTCAGAAAATATCCCTCAATAATATATCGTTATGAACACTATGGATATTCAATCAAGTGTTTTAATATAGCTAAAATATAGATCCGTTAACTGAACACACACTTGTATCAAAACTGATTAACCTATGGCAAAATCTTTCTTGAGTAGTGATCTTATTTAAGTAATCTATAAATAAATACGCTCAAGATCAATCACTCAGTTTATGTTCAATAACTGATTTAGAGATGAAAAGTTCTTTGAAAGATATATATATATATATATATATATATATATATATATATATATATCAACAAGCAAATCAGTATATATGAAAAACTCTTATGAGAATAAACGTGAACATGCAGATTGATATACCAAACCTCAATACCAAAATGAAATCGAGATGTGTATATGAGATCCCTTTGTTTTTCTGAGTTGATTTTTCCAAACTTGATGAGTATAAGTTGAAGTGCAGGCAATCATATAACAATATGATCAAAGTTCTCAAGTCTCTTTTAAAAGGATGTTCTCTTCTCTTCTCTTTTTTCTCCTCCAACCGAAGGGTGATCCCTAAGGTCATTCAACAGTCTTGAGCTTATAGGTTTCTACATGCATGATATGCATAAATTATTATAAAATTAAAAATACAAAGAAATTAAACACTTTGGGTCTTCTTTTTCTTCAAGTTAATATGTGCCGTCATATGATTTTACCCATCCTACACACAAACTCAACAAACATTAAATACCTTGTATTTGTCATTATAAAAAAACGAGATAGGACTCAAAAAGTCAACAATTTTCCCCTTTTTGATGATGACAAATCCAAATGCAAAAATGGGTAAAGCCATATATAGCTCCCCCTAAGAATATGCATACTAATTTTTGCAAGTGTATTTCTCCCCTTTTGGTATTAGCAAAAAAGTTTAAGTAAAAAAATTTGAGCATTTTGAAAAAATATTAGCTTAAGAGAACATCCCCTATTTAAAAGAGTTTTGGGCATATAAAAAAATATAACTGTTTTTGAAAAGAATGACAATTGAGCACACAAACAGTATAACTAGTCATTAAGAATTGAAATGACGCGGTAAACAAGGTTAGACCATAAATATACACAAGCCATTGCAAATGAAATATATCATAAGACCCGTGAAAGATTAAGTTTAAAGCACACGACATATGATAGCAAATAGTTGGTTTGAACACAGACACAGTCTAACTAGTTCACATGCATTTCCATGTGAAGTCATTGAACTAGTTATGCATTTCAAAAGTGTATATATATATATATATATGAATATTAATAAGGCAAGATGCTGATTTAGGTGTAATCCCAAGAAGGGTGGGGGGGTAAATTGGGTATTTTAAATTTTTTTTGAAACTTATTCACCACTTAGTCCCTATGTCTAAATTTAACCAATTACTTATCAAGTTCGTGGGAGATTATTCAACAAACATACATGCAATGTAAGTAACGAAATGTAGTGCGGAAAGCAAAGAGATAAGGGAAGAGAGAATGCAAACACTGTTTTTACGAGGTTCAGCCAACTTAGCCTACGTCCTCGCCTTAAGCAACTCACTCAAGGATTCCACTATAATCCTTGCTCCTTAATTTGGGACGGAACTTCCCTTACAATCCGCTACTTACAAGAGGTGCAACTTCCTCCTACTCTGCTGCTTACAAGAGATACAACTCTCTCCTCAAACCCGGTTCACAACCTGAACCGTGAATACAATGAAATCTGTAAAACACTCAAAGTTGCGTCCAACAAAGTTAGTGAGTACAATTCAAATTCCTAATACATAATCAAATAATGAAACTTGAAGCTCAGAATGTATGTAATGATACAATCGTTAATGAATGATTATGCTTCAACACACAATTTTCCTTTTTATCAAAACTCCCAAGTAACGATATATTTAAACGCTTTGGAGAATATTAGGGTTCTAGTTCACTTTACGAAAATGCACGAATATCTAATGTGAACTTATAAAAAAGGTTTATCTTGAATATTATATCAATAAAAAAAACTTTCTTTCAAATATTCAATCACTACACGATCTTTGTAATATGCAAATATATATATATATATATATATATATATATATATATATATACATACGATATGTATTCCAAAGATCAAAAACCCAATGTAATATCTTTCAGAAAATATCCCTTAATAATATATCGTTATGAACACTATGGATATTCAATCAAGTGTTTTAATATAGCTAAAATATAGATCCGTTAACTGAACACACACTTGTATCAAAACTGATTAACCTATGGCAAAATCTTTCTTGAGTAGTGATCTTATTTAAGTAATCTATAAATAAATACGCTCAAGATCAATCACTCAGTTTATGTTCAATAACTGATTTAGAGATGAAAAGTTCTTTGAAAGATATATATATATATATATATATATATAACTGATTTGCTTGTTGATATATATATATATATATATCAACAAGCAAATCAGTATATATGAAAATCTCTTATGAGAATAAATGTGAACATGCAGATTAATATACCAAACCTCAATGCCAAAATGAAATCGAGATGTGTATATGAGATCCCTTTGTTTTTCTGAGTTGATTTTCCCAAACTTGATGAGTATAAGTTGAAGTGCAGGCAATCATATAACAATATGTTCAAAGTTCTCAATTCTCTTTTAAAAGGATGTTCTCTTCTCTTCTCTTTTTTCTCCTCTAACGTACTAGGGTTTAGATGTTCAATATATAGGTGTCTTACCCTTAGAATCAATCTCAACCGTTGGATTAAAAAATGTCTTGCGAGTTCTCTTAATAAAAGTTAAATTTTTAAGTTTTCCTGCAAGTTCAGGCGACCGAGGTTGAGTGCCCCAGGCGACTGAAGTTCCTTAGTGCTTCGAAAAAACAACCTGGATATAAGGTTAGGCGACTGAAGTAGGGTTCAGGCTCTTGAAGTGACAAGTTTAGGTGCCTGAAGTGCCATGTTCAGGCGACCGAAGTGCCTCGGCCAGATTCTGTGTTTCACCATTAATTCTTTAGGCGAATGAACTTAATCTTTAATCTTTTGAAGAAATTCTTCAGGTGACCGAGGTTAACTTCAGGCTACTAAAGTTCCCATTTTATGAATTTTTTATTTCTTGTTTAAAAAACTACTTTGCTCTCTTTCTTGAGTCTTTTATAAAAGTATTTTTTGGGGTTTTAAAAAATATTTCTAAGTCCATGAATGTCCCCTAATGATGTTCATGAAATGCATGAGTCCTAAAGTTATTCTAGGGTATATGTTGAGCCTCAAATTAAATCATATGAAAATGTAAATACATGAGTTCTAAGTACCCATTCCCATGACGTTCTTGAACTTGGTGCTTGCATCTTCATTCTTGTACTCTTTGAGTTCTATGGATCTGCCAAGTCGTGTATGCTTTATTCTTTATGGTTTCCATGACTTGTTATCCTTTCATGCATGCTTAATATAGTTCCTGTTCACAATTTCAATGCACAGATCAAATACCAAGTGATTTGTCATCATCAAAACAGGATTGGACTCATAGAGTCAACACAAGACATAAAGGATTTTTGTTTTGAAATAATTTTTTGCCAAAAAATAAAAATAAAAATTCCCCCTTAGAGATTTATCAAAAGGTACTAGGGGGTGCTTGCCAAAAAAAATTTAAAGATCATATAAGCAAACAACATTATTCTAGTTAAATAGTTAAGCACACACTAAAATATAACTAGAATCATAACCATATAGATCCAAAGAAAATATTAACAGACAAATGCAAGATCATATGGCAAAAACGAATGACTGTGGCAAAACTATAAATTTCAACTTAAGATTTTCAATATAATCTTTTTATTTAAGCACGAGCCACACTTGATTCAAAACAGATCTAAGCTAAAAGTATTTGAGAGCATAACAAGATGAATATTTAATTTTAGATGCTCCCCCTATCGTTTGGAATCCTAACTTAGATGCAATGAACTGCTTATACTAGATAGAGAAATATTTCATTATGCCTAGTAGTATAACCCATCATTTTGAAACTTTTAAACCAACCATACTGATTATTAATCAACTATATTTATCCTTATTAGTATAGTTGTCCCTATAGGCAACAAGTGCACCGAAAATAGATATTAAGACATTCTATAATGCTCATTACCAAGAGCAATCCATATCTCAATCATAAAACCATGAAAGCTGGATATTATGCTCAGGGTTTCTAGAAGAGCCTCAATATTTCAAAAAGTGAAGTGATGCATTTAAGTCTTTTATATTCTTTCTATAGGGATGGAGCTGAGCCCATCTAAATATTCTTAATGATTATGCAAGGATGAAATTTAATTATTCAAATGATTTTCACTCATCATTTCAAAAATATTTTAACTTTAATTTTATTATAATCATCTTTGGACAAGGTTTTATTTGGGAAAATTCTAACGATTGTACCTAATAGGTTCAAATAAGCAATTTTTAATTCAATTCAAGGCATACGAAAACCTAAAACTACTACCGGCATGCAATACACATCAATTGCATCCGTCATGTAGGAGACATTCAACATAAGCATGCAATTAGGTAGCTAAAAAACAAATCATGTAAAATAAAGCTATCCAACAGTTTTTATCAATCAGTGCACTATGGATAGCTATGTACAATTTAGTTCCCATAAAGACATACATGCATATAATATGATATAAGATCAGGAGAACCTTTGAATTTGTAACCATAGAAGATGAATGCTCCCCCTGAGTTATGCACTTATTCAGTTTATGCCTTTTCTTAATTATCTACTTTCTTTAGCCAAGGTTATTAATATTTTCAATGGATTTAGACTTGGCATGAATGCTTTAGGCTTATTGGACCAAAAAGTCACAATGAGTATTCATTAAGATGATAAGCCTATGCCTGCCTCTTTTCTCAAGAATCTGAATACGTGTAAGAGGCACAAGATCGAATGATGTTGAATTTTAACTACATATACATATGTCTCTTTCAAATTTCATTTCATCATCTAGATTTGAAACCTAGTGCAATCACTTTAGCCATTTAACACATTTCAAATGATTTGAAGCTCTAAAGGATTTGATTTAATGTTTGAGAGCTTATGAAAGGAATTTGACCAAATACTTTTAGGGATTAAATTTCTATTTGGTTCAGAAGAGTATTTAGGTAGCAATAGGACATTTTTCAAAATATTTTCATGATGGTAATCATGTCCAGGCTTGTGTAAAGAGCATATAGGAGATGTGAATGTTGTGAACAATGCTCTTTAGAGAATGAAAAGTATCCTATAAATATAATCACAAATTAAAGCAAGGATACAAACCACGAGATAAGTGACTCTTTACCGAAAATGATCGTGGTTTGGTAAAGAGTCTTATGGATGGGATGATGAACCAAAATAGAGGATTTTACATTTTAAGCATAAAGGGAAATTTTGATTAATCTGTGAAACTAGAATCCCTTAGTGGTTGCCTTTGATTAGGTTGAGAAGGGATGTCTTGTAATAAGCACATAATAGAATAGGAATTTATGATCATTAGTGCTTAAGCCAAAAGTGGTGAGTGTTAATCCAGGCTTTTAGGTTTGAAAATGAGTTTAGGGATGAATGATATATAATAGAATGGATACCCTAAAGCTCAATTCTGTGCAATGTACAAAAGTATGCTTAAACTTGTAATTTTCATGTTAGCATGGGTTAAGCATTTAGAATTAAATACCAAAGAGTGCTTTGTCCATTTTGAAGTGGATTTTCGTTCAAGTATTCTACAGCCAATGTTTTCATATTTTGTCCAATCATCATGATATTTCTTCATTAAGTAATTAGATAGGATATTTTACTTGACTTTTCATATTGGCTTAATTATCTAGGATTCTTAGTATTCAATATAGTGTATAGTGAATACATCTACTAAAAATTTTCATTTTAAGCACCAACCACTTCCGAAACCTACAGTCATCACTACCCTTAAACCTAGGAACTAAGGAAGAATTAAAAAATTATGCAATATTAATTTAGATCCATTTTTCTTTAGATCCTACAAGGTTTGCTTTGTTGATTATCCATTTCATTTCTTTTTCTAAGCCTCTGACACTTTTGAGTAAACAATTAAACCATACGTGCCATATAGTTTTGCAAAATAAGCAGGTATTGAATATACATAAAAGATTGTGCTTATTTATTTTGGTTTTGCTCAATGACGCATGACAATAAGTTTTGTAAGATAAAACCTTTTTGAAACATTCACTTCTTTTAACTCCTACGAGTTTACCATGATTATTCCTTTCATTCTTAGCTTTGGGTGTTATGCTAGAATAATCATTCATTACTTCTTCCAAGCAAATAATTTTCAATATTTTCTTAATCTTTTTCTTTTCAAGAGTGGCATAATATTATTTCAATTCTTTCAACTGATTTGCCACTTTCTTATTTTCATTCTTCAAAATTGTTTTCTATTTAGACATCTGAACTAAAAGCTTATGCATTTTAGATAAAGTACATTCTAGTTCTTTGTTTGAAGGCATGCTTTCGATAGCAAATTCAATACATGATTCATCACAAGAATTCTTATAATCAATATCACATGAATCATTGCATGCAATAATATCATCAGAAACAACAGATGATTCATCATAAGTTATATCACAACATTTTCCATATGAATCATCACATGCATTATCAACAGACTTGTCATTATATTCAATAGATGATTCAACCTATGATATGTCACAAAATTCAGCAACATAATCATCTATAGAGGCTGAGATAGGATCATATACCTCTCTGTTTGTTAATGCAAATGTCCTATCATTTATCACTTCCCGAGTGGTGATCTCATTCTCCCGGGATTCTCCATATTTCCTTTCGAGTTCATCCCAGATTTCCTTTGCACTTGTACATGCCAAAATTTCAATAAAAATGTTAAAATCTAAAGCGCAATATAGAATCTCGATGGCATATGAATTTTTATGCACTAAAATAGTGTCATTTTCATTTGTTTGCAGACAAGTTCCCTTATCAATCACCTTCCAGGCCCTCCAATTCCTAGATTTTATAAAAATGCTCATTCTAAATTTCCAAGCCATAAAATCTATACCATAAAATCGTGGAGGATCTGAAAGGGATCGTCCCACACCGAATGGGGATACACCAACGAGAGCCCTCTCGATCTTTAGTAAAAATGTTTAAGTCAATGCCACGAGACTTTGATACCAATTGTTAGAATTGGTGAATTCCCAAGAGGGGGGTGAATTGGGTATTAAAAAATTTTCTCCTAGGTTTAACGTCCAACAGTAGTATAACACAACCTAGGGTCTCTTTATGCAATCCCAAATGCATAGATAAATATAATATACGGAAAATAAATCATGTGCAACATTCACATTCTAATGAAAACAACATACATATGCAGTAAATAAATTGCACAATTATAAAGTAGACACACGATATATTATTAAAGTTCGGGCAATACTGCTTACGTCCTTGCCTCAGCTCGCAAGTCCGAGGATCACCACTATTTCTCACTTAACGGGTGGAGTGGCACCGGTTACAACTAGGTCAAATTACCAGGGCTAACCTTAACCTTTATATACTCTCCTTACGGGGCAGAGAAGGCCCTAACAACCGATCCTTACGAGCTAGATCAAACCCCCTTAAGCCATGCCCGGAATACAACAGACCATTTAAATTTGCATACAATTTTAATGCTTCTAAACACAAGAAAATTTGTACTGATGTAGCATAGTATAATCAATGCACATCAACAAGATAGAAACAATAAGCTCAGTGCAATATGTGTGCAACAACACTTAATCTAATGTCAACGATCAATCAATAGCAAGAGTGTATTTCGAAGCAATCTTTGAAACAATATATCAATATTTAACAACCACAATAAGAGTTTCAAAGATTTTCAATAAGAGTAGTCAAACTATCTCTAGAAATATTTTCACAAAATTCTAGCACAAGAGATATTTGAAAAATAAGCTTTTGAAAATAATTTTTGCATAATCACAATACAACCTTTACGAGTCTTGCAACCTAAGTGCCAAGACTCACAAGCTAAAAGTTTCCCCAACCAATGGATTTATTAATTAAATCGGGGGAAAACTTTTGGCTAAAACTCTCAATTAAAAACAATCAAACAATCAAACACAATGAGAGTTATAACTTTAGAAAGCAATGTAAGATGATTTAAAATACTCTCACTCAAATGGATTTTACAAAAGAATGATCAAAAAAGGAGTATTTTGGCTTTTAGTAAAAAGAGGGGCTCTAAAAAATTTAAAGAAAATTTTAGCTAACTAAATTCCTAATCTTGTCTTAATTTTGCAAATGAGTACCTATATATAGAGATGCCCAAAATTTTTACCTTTAGGGACATAAAGATAATTCTTAAAATTGTTTAAAACATGTTTAAGTAAAATAATCTTGATTTACCCTTAATTATCTGCGGTAAAAATTGGCCAACCCAAGAGTTTCAATCGATCGACCCAAAGGTTTGGTCACCCAAATAGACACATGAAGAAAAGTAATTTTTGAAGTTTGGGTGAGGTCCGGGTGGCTGAACTAAGCGATTTTCAAAATGTCTGAGATTCGATTGCCCAGAGGTAAGTTCGGTTTGCCGAACTTGCATGTTTGGTCGCCTGAGGTCAAAATGACCGTGGAGTTCGGGCGCCCGAGGACGTTGGAAAAAGTTAGGATTTGAGTTTGGTCGACTGTGAACACTCAATTCATTGGGGTTCGATCGCCCGAAGTCAGGTCAATATTTTTACTTTCCAACATTTTAGTCGACCGAGGTATTTTCAACGCCAAGATTTGGTCGCTTGAATCCTTTACCATTTTAGGACCTAGGTCAAATTTGTACCCCTGATTGCGTAGATGATAGTGGGGACTTATTCCAAGTGTCTGTGTAAGGTCCTAGGGTCTTTCTAAGGTCTTTTTACCTAGACCAAAAAATTCGGTGTTGATCGACCGAAGGGTGATCCCTAAGGTCATTCAACAGTCTTGAGCTTATAGGTTCCTATATGCATGATATGCATAAATTATTACAGACCATTGGAATTTAAATAATATTACGTACTTAAATTAAAAATACAAATAAATTAAACACTTTGGGTCTTCTTTTTCTTCAAGTCAATTGATTACGCATCAAAACTGCGTAATTGGGCATCTTAACCTGGGCTTTACGATTTATATTTTTAATTAAATGTCCAAAATTGTCCAATATTCTAATAAAGTGCCAAAATCATCATTCTTGAACCTTATTGCACTATTTATGAAGTTTTGGTAATTTTTTGTCGCGGGAAAAATCTCAGAAACCAAAACCGACACCTGTTCGTATTTCATGCATAACTTTTTTTTCCAAGCTCCGATCGAGACGATTCAAATTTCTAGAGAAAGAGAAAAGGATTATATACAACTTTTATGTTTTGAGTTTTGTGAGATACAGGCTCCAAAAGAGTCATATTTGTGATGAATAGAGAATGAAAAAAATGAAAAAAATCAAGTTGCCGGGTCAACCCTTTCCAAACGGGTCGGGTCGAGGCTTCACGGATCCTAAGGCACCCAATTTCCCTTTTTATTCCCCTGCTTCTTCCCCCTGCGCAGGCGGCCCTCGGGGCTCTCCATTCTCTTCTTCACCCTTTTCTTCTTCTTCCTCTTCTCTTTTGTTTCTTCTGCCCTCTCTCTTCCTAGCCTTTCTTTCTTTCTTTCTGCTCTTCTCTTTTCTCTTCTCTAACTCTTCTCTTCCCTTTTCTCTCTTCTGCCCTCTCTTTACTCCCCCTCTCTATTCTTTATCTCTCCGGCCAGTCACTGCTGCTACCAGCAGCGAGCTCCACACAGCAACTCCGGCGAGCCTCCTTGCTACCCGAGTTCGAGCAACCACTCCAATACAGCTGGGAGTCTGCTGTTCCGAGGCCCACACCAGCAGCAGTCTGCTGCCAAGAACACAGCACCGGAGCTCCTCTGTTCCTCCAATCCTCCAGCCATCTGAGCACAGTAGAGGACAGCAGCCACTATAGCAAATCTAGCAAGCCAAGCACCCGAGAACACCATACCCGAGGCACTCCAGCAGCTTCCACGGCAGCAGCTGTTCCAGCATCCCCTGTTTTACTCTCTCTCTCTCTCTTCTTTTCTCTAGAAAATCTTTTTATTTAATCTCTTTTCTTCTCTCTTATCTTCTTTTAGTTTTTTTTCTTTTGTTTTATTATTATTATTATTATTGTTATTTGCTTGGATAGTATTCTTTAAATTGTTAAAGTTTCTTTTAGACTTGATTACTTTTGGGATCTTTATTAAAGTAAGAATTTTTATGGGAATGTTTAGTTAGGTCTTCATTTTTACTACAATGTTTATTTCTTTATTGAATTGTCTTTATCTTAGAAATTAAATTAGTAACCCTTTTAAAGTTTAATTTTTGATTGAAGCTTGATTAGTTTAGGTTTTTATTAAAGTTTGTTTTGTTTTTCTCGTGTTTGTCTTCGTTTAAATCATTAATAGTTTAATTTTACTTCAAGGTCTTGGTTCGCGTTAAAGTCCCGATTTTTAGTGCATGTTTGTGTTTGATTAAGTTTCCATTCCCGCGTGTTTTAATTCCTTATTTGTAGTTGCCATCTTTAATAATGCGTGTTTAGGTATTTCCTTGAGTAGCCTAGGGTTTCCTTTATTGTTATTTAATTCCGTGCGTGCTAGTTTTAGGACTTTAATTTGTGTTTTCATTTAAGTCTCCACAATCTTGAAAACCCCTAAATCTGAACTGAGTTCAGTAACTTTTATTTTTGATTAGGCAAACGTAAATTTTGAGGTTAAATGCATTCCTTGAGGAGACGATCTAGCCCTTGGGTTTAATATTACACGATAGAACTCCTATACTTGGGATAGCTTCCGAGCTACTTATTTTTTCGAGTGAGTCAAGTTTTTGGCGCCGTTGTCGGGGAATGTCATTCTTAGTCTCGAATTTACGTTTTTCCTGTCATTTTTATTAGTTTTAAGAAAAAGAAAAAAAAAAAAGCAGAAAACAAAAACAGAAAAAAAATCGAGTTTTGAAAAATGGCTGCACCTGCACCGCGCACGATAATGGACTTTTTGTAGCTTGAATTTGCCACTGCATCCTCTTCCACTATTTTACCTTATGATGAACTTAATTTCATGATGCAGCGCAGGAGGACGTCACTGCTACCCGAGTTCTTCAGGACGAAATCTGAGTGCCCTTATCAGCACCTAGCAGAGTTTGAGTTAACCTGCAACATGTTTTTCTCTCATGCTAGAGCTGACGAATCTACTAGACTGAATTTATTTCTTGCTACTTTGTAGGATAGGGCACTGATTTGGTTTCATTCTATGAGACCTCATTCTATCACTAATTGGTCTGATATGGAGCGTGAATTCCTGCATGCGTTTTGTCCCTCACAGAAAACTCAATTTTTGCAGGAACAGATTCTTAATTTTGTGCAACATGATGATGAGACATTTGGGGCTTGTTGGGAGCGATTCAAGGATCTACTACGCGCTTGTCCACATCACGGGTTTGACTCATGGAGGTTAGCTGATTGTTTTTATACTGCTCTTACCCCTGATTGCAAGTGTTTTGTCCAGACTATGTCTAATGGAGAGCCCGTCAGCGAGGATCCAGATCAAGTATTATCATTATTTGATTATTTAGCTGACAATGTCCCACAGTGCAACACACGATACACTCAGGCAACCATGGCTGCACACCCTATTAGCACAATTAGTGGTGGTGATGCATATGAACCACCAAACTACCCAGATATTCCTTCGCCTCAAAACCAGCCACAACAGATCCCTTCGAGCTGTACGTCGTCAGAATTTTTCGAGGATAGCATAGCATAGATGGCGAACATGCTCCAACAATTCATGCAAACTCAAGTCGATCATAATAATGAATTGCGGGATACCATTAATGCGATAAGCACGCAGTTGGACATCTTAGAAAACGAAGAATTGCCCATGGAACCTCAGCCTAGTCCTCAAGAGTACCAGCAGCTATACCAACAAATACACGATGTTTCTCTTAAGATAGCAGAGACCACCACTACTTCGAGAAGCGAGAAAGAATTTCCCCAACCTGAGATGCTCATCGTCGGATAACCAGTTGTCCCAGCACTAGAAGTCACGGCTGAACCAGAAGAGGTAAAAGAAAAATCAGAGGAAACGGGGCCAGAAGTGGAGCAGTTAGTTGATGAGGAGACTGATACTCATACGAAGTACCAACCTGTGGTACCTCATACTCCGAGGTCAGAAATCGTGAAATCATCACTCCTGCTTGAATTAGATGTTAAGGTGCCTAATGTGGAGGCAAACTCTTGTAGTGGTATGATGATATGTACACCCGATAAAGAGGGTGACCAGTCTGGTGAGCATATAATTTTCAAAGAACCAGGTAAAATTTTTAATGTTAATGCTTTTGAAGAACTACAAGTAATTGCTCCAATAACTTCTCATCACACGTTAGTTCGTAAAGAAGCACATTTCCTAGACACAATGTTGAATAAAGACCCTTTCTTATCCACACACGAGGGTCAACCTGCACACAAATTGTTTGGTATTTTGACACGCATTAATTCATTTGAGGTTGATTTTTGTGCAGGTATGACGACTAATCGATTGTGGAGGCTCAAATTTGGAGAACCGCCGGTGCAATTTATAGACCTACGGCCACTAGACGAAATTCCTCCTGAGCCTCCGCTAGACAATTGTGATGTTTTTATTTTCATTGTTTTCCTTTTATTTTATTTTATTTTATTTTTAGTTAGTTTTCAGGTCTATTTTCTCGTAGTTTGATCTTTGTTTTCCATTAATTCACCACTCAGGTACGCCTTACTTTTCTCGTGCACAGTATTTTCTATTTCCCCTATGCTTTCACATTGAGGACAATGTTCCACTTTAGTTTGGGGGGATGAGCATTCGCATGTGACATTGTGCACGTACACGTACCGGGTTTTTACTTTCAAAAAAAAAAAAAAAAAAAATCAAAAAAATCAAAAAGAAAGAGAGAAAGAAAGGAGGAGCACTGAGAAATTACACTGCACTATGCCATGCTTAACATTGTGTATACCTTTCACATACTTGTGCATAACTTACGAATTACACACTTGAGTCAATCATGCCTAGTTTCTCTTTATATGATCTTATGACTCCATGAAGAACTGATTGGTAGTACACTCGTGTTAATTTGGCTATATAATTTCCTGTATCTACATGTATCTCACGAGGCTGAATAAACACATTCACGTGATTCATTACACTTAGGGTTTCCTGTGAGCACTGAGAGAACACCCGTGGCGACTATGACACCTTGTGAGATATCCTTGAGCTATTTATCGTCCTTTTGTGCGTTAATATCAAATTAGAGTTCATAGAACTCAATTCTCTTTTTTTGGATGATTCCTTTGTATACTAGTCTATATTTTGATTTGCTAGCCTAAAGGTGACATCCAGTGGGGAGATAGAAACCTAGGTCTTGTAGCCTACTCAAAATGTGAAGGCTGAGCCACCCCTAGATATAGAGTTAATTCATGAACTCCTATTCGAGCTCAATTCCCATTGATTGTTTGAAGATTACAAAAGAAGTGTTATGATTGTCCTAATTGATCAAGAAAAGACAGAAAATGAAGAATGAGCAAAAGAAGGAATAATAAGCAATACACATGCGCATGAAATGAAATGTCAGTGCCGGTCCACGTACATATCACAAAGAATCAAGGACATGACACATATTTTCCACGTATGAAGATGCTTCAACTGGTTAATGCCTCAGATGTATTCACGACAAGTTTGTGAATGAGTTGATCTAGGGTGGTCTCGGTTGGATATGGCGAGTAGGTGAGAAGATGCTAGGGTGAAGGACCCGATACCTCATAGATAGGCTAGATCCTTCCCAGACTAGTCCACTCCATAGACTTAGCGTTGTTCCTTTTAATATGTGGGATGTTTGATCGCGACACTCCTCCTCACATATGATGAGTGAACCCATTTTCTTTGAGTGTTCTTGAGGCTATACCAGTTAGGCCGAGTCAAAGCGACCGTTCTGTAGGTGTCCACTGGCGTCTTAGGTGTACTGAGTCACACACATCACACACACCTCGAGAGTTTACCTGTTTATACTCGAACTTATATGATTGCAATAACCCTGAATGTGCCACTAATTAACTTCATGTGAGTATACTGCTCTCAAATCACATATAAACGATGAAACTTGCATGAGTGGCATGCTTTGGAGTCGTGTGCATTGAATATGAACAAATTTGTGTGAAATTCAGTTATGTTCCAGTATGTGAAGTGGTATAATTATGTCGCATGTGCATTGATTTCATGATTACTGGAGTATGTAGTTGTAGATACCACCATGAGATTCATTCACGTCATTTGCTAGAGACTAGCAAAACGTTAGTTGGGGGGTGTGATTACGCATCAAAACTGCGTAATTGGGCATCTTAACCCGGGCTTTACGGTTTATATTTTTAATTAAATGTCCAAAATTGTCCAATATTCTAATAAAGTGACAAAATCATCATTCTTGAACCTTATTACACTATTTATGAAGTTTTGGTAATTTTTTATCGCAGGAAAAATCTCGGAAACCAAAATCGACGTCTGTTTTTATTTCATACATAACTTTTCCGTCCAAGCTCTGATCGAGAAGATTCAAATTTCTAAAGAAATACAAAAGGATTATCTACAACTTTTGTGTTTTGAGTTTTGTGAGATATGGGCTCTAGAAGGGTCATATTTGTGATGAACAGAGAATGAAAAAAATGAAAAAAATCAAGTTGCCGGGTCAACCCTTTCCAAACGGGTCGGGTCGTGGCTTCACGGATCCTAGGGCACCCAATTTCCCTTTTTATTCCCCTGCTTCTTCCCCCTGCGCAGGCAGCCCCCGGGGCTCCCTATTCTCTTCTTCACCCTCTTCTTCTTCTTCCTCTTCTCTTTTGTTTCTTCTGCCCTCTCTCTTCCTAGCCTTTCTTTCTTTCTTTCTTTCTTTCTTTCTTTCTGTTCTTCTCTTTTCTCTTTTCTAACTCTTCTCTTCCCTTTTCTCTCTTCTGCCCTCTCTTTACTCCCTCTCTCTATTCTTTATCTCTCCATCCAGTCACTGCTGCTACCAGTAGCCGAAGCCACAGCAGCGAGCTCCACAGAGCAACTCCGGCGAGCCTCCTTGCAACCCGAGTTCCAGCAACTACTCCAATACAGCTGGGAGTCTGCTGTTCCGAGGCCCACACCAGTAGCAGTTTGCTGCCAAGAGCACAGCACCGGAGCTCCTCTGTTCCTCCAATCCGCCAGCCATCTAAGCACAGCAGAGGACAGCAGCCACCATAGCAAATCTAGCAAGCCAAGCACCCGAGAACACCATACCCGAGGCACTCCAGCAGCTTCCATGGCAGTAGCTGTTCCAGCATCCCCTGTTTTACTCTCTCTCTCTTTTCTTTTCTCTAGAAAATCTTTTTATTTAATCTCTTTTCTTCTCTCTTATCATCTTTTAGTTTTTTTTCTTTTGTTTTATTATTATTATTATTGTTATTTGCTTGGATAGTATTCTTTAAATTGTTAAAGTTTCTTTTAGACTTGATTACTTTTGGGATCTTTATTAAAGTAAGAATTTTTATGGGAATGTTTAGTTAGGTCTTCATTTTTACTACAATGTTTATTTCTTTATCTAATTGTCTTTATCTTAGAAATTAAATTAGTAACCCTTTTAAAGTTTAATTTTTGATTGAAGCTTGATTAGTTTAGGTTTTTATTAAAGTTTGTTTTTTTTTTCTCGTGTTTTGTCTTCATTTAACTCGTTAATAGTTTAATTTTACTTCAAGGTCTTGGTTCGCGTTAAAGTCCCGATTTTTAGTGCATGTTTGTGTTTGATTAAGTTTCCATTCCCGCGTGTTTTAATTCCTTATTTGTAGTTGCCATCTTTAATAATGCGTATTTAGGTATTTCCTTGAGTAGCCTAGGGTTTCATTTATTGTTATTTAATTCCGTGCGTGCTAGTTTTAGGACTTTAATTTGTGTTTTCATTTAAGTCTCCACAATCTTGAAAACCCCCGAATCTGAACTGAGTTCAATAACTTTTATTTTCGATTGGACAAACGTAAATTTTGAGATTAAATGCATTCCCTAAGGAGAAGATTTAGCCCTCAGGCTTAATAGTACACGACAGAACTCCTATACTTGGGATAGCTTTCGAGCTGCTCATTTTTTCGAGTGAGTCATCAACGTGTGCCGCCATATGATTTTGCCAATTTGATCTTGCACACAAACTCAGCAAACATTAAATACCTTGTATTTGTCATTATAAAAAATGAGATAGGACTCAAAAAGTCAACAATCTCCCTTTTCATATTACTCCACCAGAAGGATTCTCGCAGATCTTTATACCTCTTTGTGCTTCCCGGATGAACAGTATAGAGAGAGCGATGAGCCTTCTCTAGAATCGTCTTTTTAATCTTCGCGTCGTTAGGTACACATAACCTGGTGTGAAATTTGAGAAATCCCTCCTCAGAGACATTGAAGTCTATCTGTTGCTCACTCCATACTTTCTCCATAATTTCTATTAACGCTGCATCTTTCGCCTAAGCGACTTTAATTTTCTTTTGTATGGTTGGTTGAATGATCAAACGAGCCATGATTGCCTGTGGATCCCTATCCACTAACTCTACAACCAACCTCTTCAGATCCATCCTGATCTAATGCTATACAACAACCGCTAAAACTGACGCACCCATTGACTTCCGACTCAAAGCATCGGCTACCACATTAGCCTTTTCTGGGTGGTAACTAATGGTATAGTTGTAGTCTTTTATCAACTCAAGCCATATTTTATGCCTTATGTTCAATTCCTTTTTGGTGATAAAGTATTTAAGACTCTTATGATCTGCAAAGATCTCGCATTTTTCACCGTATAGGTAGTACCTCCAAATATTTAATGCATAAACTACTGCTGCCAATTCCATGTCATGCATCGGATAATTCTTCACGTACTCCTTGAGTTGGTGAGAAGTGTACACAATAACCTTTCCCCGCTGCATCAAAACACACCCAAGTTTTTCTGAGATGCATCACTATAGATTACAAATCCACCATCCCCTGATGGAATGGTCAACACTGGGGTAATGACTAGTCGTTGCTTCAATTCCTGAAAACTCTGCTTGCACTCCCCAGTCCACTCAAATTTACTATTCTTCCTCATAAGTTGCATCAGAGGACCCGACAATCTGGAAAAACCTCCAACGAATCGGTGATAGTACCCTACTAGACCCAAGAAACTTCTAACTTCATGCACATTCTTCAGTCTTGCCCAGCCAACTACCGCCTCCACTTTGCCTGGGTCCACTGAAATTCCCTCCCCAGACACTACATATCCCATAAATGCAACATGTTCTAGTCTCTCAACCTAGAAACGAAACCATTGATGGATTTACCATGATGTTTCTAAAATTGCCATTTCAAGAAAAACACAGAAGATCATCAAAGGATCATCGTCTCTAGGCTTCCAAACCAAGACTCGCCTAACCTACCCACTCTTATCTTATCTCAACCTATACTTTGGTAATCATTAATCATCCAAGTCTGTAAAACCTAGCAAACCTAGGCTTTGATACCACCTGTAACCCCCCAACTTGCCATGTGGGCCTGGGGTGCTACTTTAGTGACGTTTGTGTACCTAATACCATATTCACTATATAAATGCAGTGAAAATAAATAAAACATTCTCCAAAATCCATTACCAGAGTTCTAAACTATAAATATACATAAAAGTCTCCCGATATCCATATTACATTCCAACCAAAAGGAAGAAACTAAGTCTGTTTGTACGACCATATTACATATCCAGAAAACTTCCCACATAACTTAAATACAGTAGAGCTCTTACAGACTCTTATAAAAACTAACTAGCTAGCTATCACCCTACTTAGGGTTTGCTATACTCGACCTCGAGATGGTCTTGAAAAGTTAATTTGTATATTAGGGTGAAACACTTCTCAGTAAGGCAGATTAAATTAATATAAGTGTGTGGCTAACATGAATTTCGGTGTATACAAAAAACATTCCATTCTCCATTTATCCGAAAATTACTGTTATACATTATACTCACTTTGCACAGTTGAAAATACCCTTTTCATTTCCATCGTATAGACCACTTCAATAATCAAAGATACCATTTACATAAATTAGCTTATATGCGTAAAAGACACTCCCTGAGACTAAACACCATTTACTTCCCCCATGGTATGGGTTGTGCTGCCTGAAGGCTGGACTTAGCCCTTGGGGATCAACCCAGACTAAGTCAAAGTATTCGTCTACTAATATACAGGCGTAGGCATCCACAATCCAGTTGCAAGTCTGATTGCCTTACCACTTCCTGGTCCAGACCCCAGGGAAGGTACCACCTCTACGTAGGCTAATCGGCTGAAACCACCCTACACCTCTTTATCCAGTGTGGGTGCACATGGCCAAATAATAATTCTCTAGCAGTGGTACCGTGCTCACAATACAACTAGTCCTCAGGGTTCCTAAGGCATATCATGCAATTTAAGTAATGAAAATAGTAGTTTAAATTCATTTTGTATAAAATTAGTCATTTCATAAAACTTGGCCCCTAGCCATCAAATAAATCGGCCCCCAGCTGGTAAGCAAAACTCGGCTCACAGTCGTTAAATAAAACCTTGGTCCTCAGCCATCAATTAAATCTCGGCCCCCGGTCGTCAAGTAAAACTCGATCCCCAACCATCACATAAAAATCAACCCCCAACTATCACATAAAACCCGACCTGCAGCCGTTATATCAATATCCAATATTTTTCACAAATAGTTCTAGTATGTTTCACAAACAGTTCTAGTATTTTCACAACCATACACAAATTCGGTTATACAATAACCCCCAAATATTATTCACCTGCCACACAATTTTAGTATTTCAACGTAGTCCATAAATAATCAACAAGTACCTCATAATATATTTAGTTGATAAACAACCGTTACTCCATCCATATTATTCAAAATACCATGTCATATATCCTAGGTTTGAAAAGTCCATTTTGAATGGTTGGTTTTTGAAATAACAACTGAAAACATAAATATACATACATACGAAGCAATTTGATCGGTTCAACTTTCATAAAATCCTAACTTAACTTAATCCCCTTACCTGTTTATTAAGAGAGTTCCTATGATGCTTCTAAAGCCCAATCCACGGCAACAGGGGCTCCAAAACTCCGAAAACACGTTTCCCCAGTTTAATCAACTCAAATCCCATATTAGCAACCATTAAACATCCCCAGGTCCATACACCTCATTTAACTAATTACATGCTAGACAAATAACCTATTTTTACCCTTGCCCCAACTTTGGAGTGATGCTTAGAAAGATCTAGCTCAAAAATTCACTCCACTAGACTTGTAGAGAAATGTCCCTCAATCCTTGTGGTAACTTTCGATCGTCGATTTGGGCGACGAACAATGAGAAATCGTAGAGAGATGGGGTGGGGGCACGAGTTTAGAGAGAGAGAGAGAGAGAGAGAGAGAGAGATATTTAGGTTTCTTAATGAAGAAGAAACTTTAAAACCTTTGACTCAGCCCACTTCGACGACGAAATAAAGCCTTCGTTGACAAGTTATAGAAGGACATTCGTCGATGAAAGAAGGGGTTTGTCAACGAATCTTAATCCTGAAATTTCTTGTCATTTGGGATTTTTTTGTTGACAACGCTTGAACTTCGTCGATGAGACACATAAGGCCACTCGTTGACGAGAACATGGGATTCATCGATAAGTCCTACTGCTTTGCCCTTTTTAAAATTTTCCTTCTTTTTTTTCTTATTTATTTTCGTTTTTTTTTTTCTGGGATCGAGTTTCTACATAAGTACTTCATTCAAATGATAATTTGATTGGAATTGAAGCTCATTAGGAATCTCAATGACTTAGAGACCATGTTTTGAAAAACCCCGAAAAATACTTTTGAAAAGTCTTAAATTATTTTGGGGAAAGCAAAAGGGCAAAAAGAATTTGGAAACAAAATTGAAAAAATCAGTTTTTGGTCTTTCCAGGCAATTGACAAGGTTTTCCCAGTCGACTGACAAATATTTGAATTGATTTTGAAACAACCCGAGAGGACCCAGTCGACTAACTTGTGTGTTCCCAGTCGAATGACTCATTCTGTGTTTGAAAATCTTAGTGTTTTAAATGGATCCAGGCGATTGATTCCTATTTTCCAGTCGACTGACTTTTCGAGATTTTTAAAATTTTAAACATAACGAGTACTTTCCAAATTTGATTTTTTAAATTCTAATCGTTATGAAAACTTGGGAAACACTCCAAGTCACTTGGGGAACATGAAATACTCTTGATTAATCATTTATAAATACCTCCCCAAGGCTAAGGATTCAAACACACCAAGCAATTACAACAATCAAGCTTTCTTGCTCTCAAAACTCTCAATACTCTTAAAAGCTCTCTTGTGCAATTACTTTCCGTAATTCTCTACTAAAGTTTGCTGGGAATATTTTACACAATTCTGAGCCTATACTGAATTCTTTCAATCTAGAAAGAAAGCTCACAGTGATATACATCTAAAGGCTTCAAACTTTTTCAATTATTGTTTTGAATTGAAGTATATTTCAGTGCTTAATTATTGTACTAATATGCTTTTGTTGAGAGTGTCTTTGTACACCAAATTTGTTTCTTGTTTTTGTAGACGGTTTTGGATTGTTGAATTGTTGTACCAAGCGTGGGGTACTGTTTGGAGAGGCGAACTCTAGCCTATTGAAGGAGAGATTGTAAAAGCTGCTCCTGCTCGTCAAAGGAGTGTGTAACATTGCTCTTACCCGTAAAGGAGTGGTATAGTGGAATCCTTGGGTGGTTTAGCCGAAGGCGAGGATGTAGGTGGGTATAGCCGAACCTCGTAAAAACTCTCATCTCACTCTCTTCCCTACTCTCATTTATTTTCCTGTTTATATTAATTGCATCGTTGGATTTTAATTTTTTGATATGTTTATATTAATTGCGTCGTTGGATTTTAATTTTTTGATCATATACACTGCATGGATTGGAAATTAAATAAACCAAGATTTAATTTTATTTTGGGATTGTAGAAACCGAAAGAGAGTACGTTGGTTGATCAATATAAATTACAGAAATCTTAAAGGGAGTACATTGATTGGTTAACACCCAAGACTAATTAACTAAAAGTTTATTTAAAGTCTGAGTTTTTGGAAGATTGTTGGAAGTTTGAATTGTGGTTTATATTGAGAAAACAGGCTCATAAACACAAGTTTTTTATTTTTTTATTTTTTATTTATCAACAAACATACATTCTCAAACTCTATTTTAAGTTACAGAATCTTGACAAGCATTGCTGAACTCTTTCTCTAGTGTGGATTGTGTTAAGTTTGTGTTGATTGGATTGCATTGATGTAACGACTTGCCTAATTTACCATATATTTTTTTAATATAAAAATCCTGATATCCTATTCAACTGAATAACATAATCAACCTGGACCTATGGGTACTAGGGATATACCCAAAATACAACTTTGATACCTAAGCAGCAGGAAACGTAATTTACAACATACCATACAACCAATCACAATACCAGAGTCCTACTAAAACTGTTGTATATATATATATACAATCATCCACAAAAGATCAAAAGTAGCCTAGGGTCACTTCCTAAAAATAAATCCAACCCTAACTCTACAACTCACCGTTCTGACAGGGAAGCTCAGTCGGACTCTATTGTTGCGGAGCTCTTTCTGCTTCTCTACCTGGATTTCCTGAAATGTTTATATAGCTGGGGTGAGACATCTCTTAGTAAGAGAAATAAACTAATATCGGTGTGTGGCAACATGAGTGTTTTCGTGTCATACATAATATCAGTACATACATCAAATCTGGTAAAAACTATTGATATCATATCTGAATAAAGCATGATTCCTCATAACATAATATAACGTACTAAATTACTAACATGAAAATCATCTTATATAACGGTAACTTCATGAGTCCATTCATACCTTATACCCTTCTTGGTCAACTTCGTCAGAGGGCCTGATAACTTAGAAAATCCTTCCACGAATCGACAATAATATTCTACAAGTCTTAAGAAACTCCTTACTTCATGGACATTCTTCGATTTCGCCCAATCTACCACATCCTCTATCTTACTCAGATCCACAGAGATGTTAGCCCTGGATATTATGTGCCTAAGGAATGCAACCCATTCCAGCCAGAACTCACACTTCTTGAATTTGGCATACAACCTCTTTTCCCTCAACACCCGAAGCACGATCTTCAAATGATCCTTGTGCTCTTCAGTACTCTTTGAATACACCAATATGTCATCAATAAAAACCATTACGAACTGATCTAGGTACTAATAGAAAACCCTATTCATCAGATCCATGAATGTAGTAGGCACATTAGTCAGACCAAATGGCATAACCAAAAATTCATAATGGCCATATTGGGTTTGGAAAGCAGTCTTCAGTACATCCTCTGGTGACCACCCCGGCAAGCCAGATTATGTCCTCGAAACTAGTTAGGTGTGGGCGCATCACCCAGCGATGCACGACAATTTTGTGCCATGTGGCTAGGTCTGCCACAACGGAAACAGCCAGCAATTCTACCCCACCACTCACCTATATGCCTTAGGTGACACCTGGGGACAGGGAGAGCATGATGGATTCCCTTGATGGGTTCGATATCCCATCTCCTGTTACTGGCTCGTGAAATTACCAGGCCTCCTTCATGTACCTTGACTAGTGTCTGTCTGAAACTCATGAGGCAGGGGTCTCTTCCTCTTGTTCACTACCCCATCACACTCCTGTATACTGGCCTCCACTACCATGACCTTGTCCACTAGCTCAGAGAAACTCTGGGCCCAAAATGCCACCAACTGTGCACGTATTCCCTGCCTTAGACCTCTTTCAAACCTCCGAACCTTCTTCGGCTCATTCGGGACCATGTATGGAGCGAAGCGAGATAGCTCCACAAACTTGGCCGCGCTAACTGCTGTACGGTCAAGGGCCTCTGAGTTAGATTTAGGAATTCCTCCACCATAGTTTCCCGAGTGGAAGCGGGGAAATACTTGTCGAAGAATATCTCCCTAAAACGGCTTCGGGTAATAACTACAAGTTCTGGCCTTTGTTCCTCCACTAGCTTTACCGCTCTCCACCACTGCTTAGCCTCCCCAACAAATTTAAAAGTAGCGTACTACAACCTCTGCTCATCAGTGCAATGTAGAACAGTCAGAAGCTCTTCTATCTCTTGAACCTAATCCTCTGCCGCAATCGAGTCCACTCCTCCTGCAAATATTGGCGGACTCATTCGGGTGAACTACTCGATGGTGCAGCCCCGATCTACCGATGGCTGATTCTGTCCTCTAGAGTCCCGTCGGATCTCCTTCCTAACCTGTCGTGCTAAACCTTGCACCACCGCTGAGGTATCAACATCCTCCTCGTTGGAAGTCTCCATATAATTATCCTCTCCGGCATCAATGTTCTTTCCCCTAGAATCCATTTTGAAGATAGGATAGAAACGACTTAGAATTCCCACATTTATCATGTTTGGTGCAAGTATTGAACAAAGAAACTAATATAACATCTGAGTTCTTAGTTTAAAATTCATTCCCTCAGTTTTGCCCAAAAATCGTCGACGGTTTTATAGAGGGTCCCAAAACTGTCGACTAAAAACCTAAGATACTGGGAGCCTATTTTGGAGAAAATCGTTGATGGTTTGACCTTTGCACACCTTACTACCCCTTTGCTTGTATACACTTAGTCATTTCAAGGTGCTGATCTCTAATCACAACACCTGAAACCACACATACACCCAATCAACCTAATGTTCTAGCTCACGTTTTTAGGTTTCAGTCTCTTAACACAGAAACGAAAGCCATCGATGGATTTATAGTGGCTTTTTTGAAACCATCGTTCTAGGAAAAACACAGAATACCGTCAAGGGATCTCCACCTCCATGCTTTGTGATTGGAATTTGACGTATTTATGTTGGTCTTATGTAACGCCCCAAACCAGAAAGTGGGGCCTGGGGTGATACTTTAGTAATATCTACATTCTTTGATACCACACTCATCATATAAAAGGAGTGGAAATAATTTAAATGTCCTTAAATGTATTACCAGAGTTCTAATTACCACCATACATAAGTGTCTCCAGCTGTTAATATTATAGTCCAATAGAAATGAAAGAAGACTAATATCAATCCATACAACCCACTCACTATAATTGTAGAAACCCGAACTCGAAAAATAAAGAAATAAATAAGAAAAGAAGAAAGAGAATTTAAAAAGGGAATTTCAGTAGGCTTCGTCGATGAATCCCCTATTTTCGTTGACGAATGCCCATCTGTGGTTCGTCAACAAAGTTCAGGGCGTCGTCGACAAAGAGATCCCAAACAAATGAAAGTTTAGGCTTAGGGTTCATCGACGAAGCTCCTTCTTTCGTCGATGAACATCCTTCTATAATTTGTCGATGAAGACGTCATTTCATCGATGAATGTGACTGGGTCAATGGCCTATAAATTGATTTTTTGGTTGCTTAGTCATTAAGAAACTCAAATTCTCTCTTTCTCTCTCTCTCCTCTCTCTCTCTCTCTCTCTCTCTCTCTCTCTCTCTCTCTCTCTCTCTCTCTCTCCTCTCTCTCTCTCTCTCTTTCTCTCTCTATGATTTCTCGCCATTTGTTTCCAGATTCGACAATCGAAAGTTACCACGATGATCTAGGAGAGATTCTCTACAAGTCTAGCGGAGTGGATTTTTTGATTTGAGCTTTTTAGGAATTACTCCAAAGTTAGGGTAAGTAGGATATTTTAAGGCTTTATAGTTGTTTTGGAGTAGAGAGGGGGGGGGGGGGGGCTAGGAAATGCTAAATGAGGAGTATTCTGGGGTTTGTATTGATTTATTTGGGGGAAATGTGGTTTCAGGATTTTGAGCTGCAAATGCCAAATGGCATGGATTTTGGGGTTTGTAGTGGGCTTTCTTGTAAGCCATGTAAGGAGATTATATTATATCAGCTTTTTGTGAAATATAGACTGATTAAAATACAGTATATGTTTTTGGGAAAATTATTGTGGTTGGTTTGGTCATCTCCTATTTTCTATTAAATATATAGTATGAGTTAAATAAAACCCTGGGGATGTTCAAACCCGGTTTTCAGCAATTTATGTTTTTCCCAGTTAGGTTATTTTATTTATGGTTAACAAATGAAAATTGTATGGCATGGGAACGGTTTTAAATGGCATATGTGAACAGAAGGTTTTAACTGGTTTTTATATTGTATATGATATAACAGCTGGGGGCCGAGTTTTGATATAATGGCTGGGGGTCGAGTTTAATATAACGGCCGGGGTCAAATTTTGATATAATTGCTGGGGGCTGAGTTTAATATGAGGGTTGGGGGCCGAGTTTTGATATAACAGCCGGGGGCCGAGTTTGATATGACGGTCGGGGGGCCGGGTTTTTTTTGAATTACAGTTTTATATGAAATGAGTTATAATACAATTTTTATTATGTAAATTGCCATATATGATTCTAGAACCCTTTGAATTTACGATATGTGATATTGTGAACATGATACCATAGCTATATGTGGTAGTGAGTGAAATCACACGAGCATGGAAGTGTGATAAGTCGATTGGAGACTTTGGCCGCAATACTACTCCGAGGTTTCTACCGGGGGGCCCCATCCGTGGTATACCGAGTTACTATATGTAGGCACAATCATATTTATAATGATAGTTTGACTAGGCTACGGAACCACCGACTGCGAGTTGAGTCCAACCTTCGAGCTGAAAAACCCGTCATGGGGAAGCATGTCGTATGAGTATGTGATAGCGTGACGACGCTACTTCGGAAGTACAAGTTGTGTCTTTAATGTGTATATGGGTAGGTTTACTATAAATGAGCTATATTGAGCCGACAATTATTGCTAGTAAATTATGTATCTTCTGATATATAGTATAGTATAGTTTTCTTTAAAAATGCCATTTTTATGTACAGTTAAATGATGAAATTTTATTTCACACGAGAACCTATGCTAGTCACATACTGATGTTAATATAATCTGTCTTACTGAGAAGTGTCTCACCTTATTATACAAATGATTTTTCCGGTCCTTGAGGGAACCGTTCCTAGCTTGCCTCGGGGCGGGAATTAGATTTTTGGGAGTAGTTATCAGTGCTGGTGAGATACTTATCATCCTATTTTATTGTTTTGAGGATTGTAATATGTAGACAGATAGTGGTATGTATATATTTGGGGAACAATTAGAACTCTGGTAAAGAATGTTGATGTTTTAGTAATCTTCTGCTCTATGGTTTTATTTCCAGTATTGGTAGGTGCACCCAGGATTCCCTGATTAGGGTGGGTTGCATTCCTATATATATGTATGTATGTGTGGTATAAGAGAATGTTTATTGTTTTACTAGCACTTTGGGCCCATGTGGCGGGTTGGGGCACTACAATAACAAAACAATCTAAACCTAGCTTCCTAGCTGGCTAAGCACGATCCCTAGTATCTCCTGAAAAGTCAAATGATCATTGGGGGGGGGGGGTGAGACATCTCTTAGTAAGAAGGAAAAGGTTAATATTAGGGTATGGCCAACATGAGTTTTAGCATATGCAGAAAACATCCATCACTTTCTTTAAATATAATAACATTTGGGAACTGTACTCACACCTATACAGTTGAAAATATACATTTATTTCCATAATATAAATTATTCCAGTACTTATTTAACATGGGTTACATAAATTCACACATATGCGTAGAAGAAACCCCCCTCTTGACAAACACATCATCATGTAGATACCCCCATGATTGGGTTGTGTGGCTCGAAGGTGGGACTTAGCCGTGGTCGGCCTGCCACCAGGCTAAGTCGGTGGAATCTCGTCTGTCAGTCCGATTTGGCTACTCAAGTTGGTCTGGACTCTAGAGGGGTACAACAACACTTTGCGGCCAAATCGACTATTTGAAGGCCTACACGTCTCAATACTGTGTGGTTGCACTACTCATTCACTAGCAACGGTACCGTACTCTTAATACAACCGGTCTTCAGGGTTCTTAAACCATATCATGCAATTTAAGTATAATATAAACTATAATATTTTCTCACATTTGTAATTTCTTATAAAACCTGCCATCTCACAGCCTGGCATATGGCTGTCATGTCAAACTCGGCTCTCAGCCGTCATTTCAAATACCCATTATCATCCATAAATCAGTATATTTCACAATTTCACTGTATATTTCATAACCATTACCTGGGTTCAGCTATGCAATGAAAGCATATAGATTATTCTCATGCCACACGATTTTAAGTATTAAACCATAATTAAATAAGCCACTAGGAAAAACATCTTATAGTATATTCAGTTCGTATGATGAAAAACTAGGGCATGATAATCCAACCCTTCTAAGTTACTCAAAACATACCTATACACACACACACACACGCACACACACACACACACAGATATATATATATTTTAAAAACATACAGATGAGCACCCTTCACCCCTTTTGTTTCACAAATTACATGTATAATAACAACACTCACAAATTAAACAGTTCAAATCATTCCCAAATTACCGTAAGAGATTCCCATAATTAAAAACAAAGTTTTCAAATGGTTGGATTTCGAAACAACCCCTGATATCATGAAAATATGTACATACGAATAGTTTAATCTGTTCAATTACGATAAAAACCTGACATAACCTAGTCTCCTTACCTATTCTTGAAAATAAGCCGATTACGTTCCGGGAAACGAAAACCCTAGCTTTCGAACTCGCTGCCAAAAGTGATCCGGCAAGCTAAAAGAGGAGGGAGCGATGACGGACTCTAGGTGAGCCTACGGGAGAGAGAGGGTCACGAGAGAGTGAGAGTAGAGAGAGAGAGACCAAAAACTAATTTAGAGAGAGAGAGAGAGAGAGAGAGAGAGAGAGAGAGAGAGAGAGAGAGAGAGAGAGAGAGAGAGAGAGAGAGGAATTTTGAGTTATGAAATAAAAAGCTAGCTTAGCCCTTAACTAAGGCTAGCCCAGAGGAAAACCGTCGACGATTTTCCTGAGCTCCAAAAAACCATCGACGGTTTGGTCCTGCCAAACCGTCTTTCCTTCTTTTTCTTTTCCTTTCCTTTATTTCTCTTTCTTTTATTTATTTTATTTTATTTTCTATGTTGGGGTCCCTACATGTTGTGTAGGTGGAGCATAGTGAGATGGTTTCAATGAAACTTGAAGACTCGTATTTTGATTTATTTTTGTTTGTTTTGTGATTTGTGTTTCGTGGAGTTATGGAGTTTGCATATATGTGAAGAGGAGATGGACTTAGTGTAAACACTCAAATTTTAAGAACAGAAAAAATATAATAAAAATAAAAGTTCAAATACATATGTATAGACTTTGTAAGAGTACAAGTGACAAAAAAATACATGTGTATAAAAATATGTCCTCTAGACGACAAAAATACACACATATGGACAGATAAAAAAAATAAAATATTCGGCACTGGATCTGCCAGATTCGCTAAAAGCACTGCCGCCGAAGTTGAGAAAGCCGTCACCAAAATTGAAAAACTTGCCAGATCTGTGACTTTCACCAAAAGTGCCACCGAAAAAGTTAAAAAGCTCGCCAGATCTGCGACTTTTGTTGAAAGTGCCACTGCCAAAGTTGAAAAGCTCGCTGGATCTGTGACTTTTGTCAAAGGCGCCGTTGCTAAAGTTGAGAAACTCGCCGGATCTGTGACTTTCGCCGATGGTGCCGCTGCCGAAGTTGAGAAAATCACCCGATCCGAACCCCTTTTGTCAGAACATGTCGTCGTCCAAACAGAGGACGTTCGCTAGAGACATCAAATTTGAAGTATTTGGTCAAGAGCATTACCATCGGGGAAGAAGGTGGTGAGATCGGATCTCACCTATAAATTCCCGAGCCTCTTGCCAAGTCAGGGCATTGTTAGGATCAAGCGCTACTAGTTCTTCTAAAACCAATTGGTGGTAGAAGGGGCGCAACCTTTTCCTTTAAATGGCAGCGCAGAGCCCCGCACTAAGCGTCGGGTGGACATGAGGGGCTGCACCAATTCTAAGTAGGGGTGCCGACGGGCTGGTACGCCAAGCACTGTCAAGCTGGGGCCAACTGCTACAATCCCTTGCAATAGGGTTGACTGCTAACTTCCCATAAAGCCAACAATCACCCCCCAAGCAGCTACCCTGGGAGCGCTCGAACCCGTGACCTCGCTCTGATACCAATTGAAATTAGGAATAACTTCCCAAGAGAGGGGGGGGGGTGAATTGGCTTTTAAAAATTTCTTTTAACTTCTTTTAAGAATCCTTAACTTCTTTAAACACTTAATCAATTCTTTAACTTGTTTGTTTAATTTCACCAATCACACAATAACTTAGTTCTTTTGTCCAATCAATTGGTATCAGAGCGGGATTATAGAAAATCTTAAATAGTAGCTATAAAAAGATCTAAATGGCTAACTTAGGTGTAACTCCCTTTGGAGAAATACAATTTTCAATTAGGCCACCTATCTTTTGTGGTTTGAACTACACTTTTTGGAAAAAGAGAATGCAAATATATCTTCAAACTATGAATTGGAAAGCATGAGAAGTTGTCATGGAAGGTGACCAAATTCCCACTAAGATAGTTGATGGAAAACAAGTTCCCAAAGAGAAAAATGATATGATGGACTTAGACTATAAGATACTACAAGTTAATGCTAGTGCTATGAATGCGTTATATTGTGCTTTAGATGCTAATGAATTTAATCGAGTAATGGCTTGTAAATCAGCTAAGGAAATATGGGATAAGCTAGAAGTTACTTATGAAGGAACAATGGATGTTAGGGATAATAGGGTTGATATGCTCACAAGCGAGTATGAAGCCTTTAAGATGAACCCGGATGAATCAATTACAAATATGTCTACTAGGTTCACTCATATAATAAATTCCCTAAATGTCTTAGGAAAAACTTACACTACTTATGAGATGATAAGAAAAATTCTACGAGGCCTTCCTTAGATAAGCTTATAGGTTCTCTCCTCACATACGAAATGGTAATGAATGAAAAGAGTGGGAAAACCAAAGCCCAAGAAAAAATATCCTTTAAAACTTCACAAGAAAACTCTAGTAGTGAAGAGATGGATGAAGATGAAGCAGCCTTTATATCTAAAAAACTAGCAAGGATACTAAGAAAGAAAAACAAATTCAAGAGAAGAATTCAAAAATATGAATCAGATGTAGAAGAAGAAGAAGAAGTTAGTAAGAAATCAAAGAATAAAACTCCTACGTGTTACAATTACAACAAAGTTGGACATATCAAACCGGAATGTCCACTACTAAAGAAAGAATCTAAGAAGAAAAAGAAGAAGGCCATGAAAGCCACTACTTGGGATAGTACAAGTAGTTTGGAGAATGAAATAAGTGACCAAGAGGTTGCTTACACGTGCTTTATGGCATGGGATAACAAAGAAAGCTCCTCAACTAAATCTTCAAATAATTCTTGTAGTGATGAATCAAGTGATGAGAGTATGTCATCTTATGATGAACTTCAAAATGATCTATTCAAAGTACATAAGATGCTGATGAAAGCAAATAAACAGAACACCTCATTGAAGAATAAGAATGAAAGTTTAATGAAAGAGTTAGAATTCTTGAAGAATGCTGAAAGAGATAAAGACTCAAAACTCAAGCAATTAGAATATAAGTATGAATCAGCAAAGAAAGAAATAGAATCCAAAAATTTTGCTGAAAAATAAAACAACTTGAAAATTGAGAAACTAGAAATCAAGAATGAACAAATGATAGTAGACCTTCGATCTCTATCCTCTACCGTATATGAGAAAGATATGTATATTTCTGAATTAGAGGATAGAATAAGAAAATTATTTCTAGAGTTAGAGAAATCACAAAAGAAAGTTGATAACAAGAAAGAGATAGAAAATCTCAAGAGTCAGATTGAAAAAAAGAGATAAGATCATTCATAACTTCACTAAAGGAAAAGAAAATCTTGATAAAATGATTGGCTTACAAAGAATGTCTTTAAATAAAGAAGGCATTAGTTTCAATGGAATTGAAAATAAAAAGAAAAAGGATTCTTACATGGGATATTTCTTGAAAGAATCCAAAGACTATACTTGCACATTTTCTAATGCTTACACAAACATCATATGCTATCAATGCAAGAAAAAAGGGGCATATAAAGTTTGAATGTTCATTTGAGAGGAAAAGTGTTAAAACCAAACAAGTATGGAAAATAAAAGAAACCTCCCTTGAAAAATCCTCCGGACCCAAGAAAATATGGGTACTAAAAATGAAATAATGACTTCACATATATATAAAAGAGAAAATGGCATTGTTGGCCAAAATCATAGGATGACTTTTTACAAGGCTTAACTTAAGAAAATATAAAGAAAATATCAAATTTAAGCTTATTATATAAGCGCCTTGATGTTACATGCTACATGCTTACTTGCCTACAAGTGATGTATTAATATGCTACATGTGTATTAATTAACTTGACTTGATTTATATTGAAAAGTATGGCTTATTATGTTGAAAATTGAGAATGAGATTATTGAGCTTAAATATAAATTTTTGATATAAGGATAATTCTTGAACATGCATGATTTTAAATGAATCACATGAATAAACATACTACTCTTTATCTATGAGCTATGAAAGATAATAGTAGTTATATTGGTATCCATGAACTATACATTATGTGATATTAAGCTTTGGTATCTATAAAGTATTTTTGGTTTCACATGTTAAAAATTTCAATAGATATCAAGTCTAAAAGCTTACTTGGTATCACAAAGTCAAATTATTCATGAGCATGATTATGTCTATGAGCATGATGTGACATTGATGATCTTAGCATGATATTGATATTTGATATGTGATATGATTCAATATTTTACATGAGATGATAAAAGCAAAATTAATAACAAAATTGAATGTATTGAATTCAGGGGGAGTGTCATGAGTCATTAATCAATTGATATCATGAATTATTATTATTATGTTTTTAAATTTTAAATTGGTATCATAAAACCATCAAATTAATATTAGTTGGTATCTTGAATAAATGCGGTGAACATATGTTTGGAATACATGGTTATTGATATGCTCAAAATGATTTGTATTTGAATTTAAATCATTTCTTTTCTTTTTGATTGATGTCAAAAGGGGGAGAAGTTGTGAAGCAAAAATTTGGCATAATTGAGCATGAACATTATATCTATTCAAAAGAAGTATTTAAGTATTTAATATTGATTGAAAAAGCTTGTAAAACCAAAAGAAAGTGATGAGCATGATCGATGAAATTAATATTGATTTTATTAAGATAAAGCTTATTGAAAGAGGGAGCCTTTTTTTTAAGACTTACTCAAATTTTTGCTCCTTGTTTGTCATCATCAAAAAGGGGGAGATTGTTGGCCTTACAAGACTTAAAATCTTGTTATCTTGTTTTGATACTAACAAACAAGTGAAATTTAATGTATTTGTGTGAGTAATGATATTTCAGGGTTCATATATGTGAAAGTAAGGTTAAAGTGCCCACAAGGGTCAAATATGATGGAAGCAAGGTCAAAGTGCTCACAAGGATCAAATGAAGCTTAAATGAGCCAAGACATGAATTACTTGTTGAAGAACATGAGGACATGAATAAGTTGTTGAAAGCCAAGACACATGAAAGTCAAAAGATCCAAAGAAAGGCAAAGTAAGAAAGCTTAAAGAATATGGAAGCTTGAAGAAAATATGGATTCAATCCAAGGACAAAGCATGAAGACTCAAGAACTTAGAATATTAATATTTTAGAAGTCTCATGTAAGTGCTTTAATGTTTAAAATATCGTTTGAAATATTTTGAAGCTCTTAGGTTAATTTCTTAGAACTAAATACTTTTTAAAATACCTGAATAATATTTTTATAAGGTCAAAATTTATTTTAAAAAGGTTAGAATCATTTTTGGAATAAAGAGCACCAAAAAGAGTTTTTCCCAAATGCTGTCAGTTTTTATATAGCCGAATTTAGGTGAATTTTTCTCTATCAAAAACTCATTATTTTAAAGAGTGGTAAACATGAAAGTTGTAGGATTTTCTCTTAGCTTTCTTTTGACATAAAGAAAATCTAATTTGGAGTTATACAAAAAAAGTTATGGCCAAAACACTGAAATGGGGTCACTGCTATCAGACATTTAAACATTGTTCAACAGGCAAATTTTCAAAATTCTAATGTTTTAAATTATAGCCGTTTGAACCTTAAATATTATAATAAATAGGGAAATTCTTTAAGGAAACTTTTGCAAGTTTGAAAGCCTATAAATACATGGTTTTGAAAAACAAAATAAAAACCCAAGAATTGAAAAATCTGTTTTGAGGAGCTGAAAGTACTCTTGTTCTTCCTAAGTTCTCTTGCTCACTCATTGAAAAATTCTTTTGCTGAGAATTTTGAAGTGCTGATCCTTCTTCCTTTGAATTCTTACTGCTAATCCTCTTCTAAGAAGGATATTGGTGAATTCTACACTTGAACTTCATTCTATTTCCTATTGATATTTTACATTTAAGTATATAGTGCTGAAATTGTACTAACTTGCTCTTTGAGAGAGTATACTTGTACACAGATTTTATCTTATGTTTCTTGTAGTTCATTGACGTTCCAAGGTGTTTGGATCGTTGGCTGAGCAAGGGGATATTGTTTAGAGAGGTAGACTCTAGCCTATGTAAGGAGTGACCGAACGAGGGAATATCGTTTGGAGAAGGTAGGCTTTAGCCTTAACCAAGGAATGTTGTAATCGGTTTTGTTCCACCTGTCAACGGAACAGGTTTAGTGAATCCTTTGGTGGTTTTCCAAAGGCGAGGACGTAGGCTGGGTATAAGCCAAACCTCGTAAAAATCTCCATCTCACTCTCTCTTTCCCTATTTTTTATTTTTAGTACATATTTAAAATTGCGTGGATGATTTAAATTGAAAATCAAATATACTACGCATATTTGAAAATCAAGTAAACTTAAAGATTAATTTTGATTTGGGTTGCGGAAACCGAAAGGGAGTACGTTGGTGAAACCATATCTTGCGGAAACCATACGGGAGTACGTTTCTTAGTTAAACACTCAAAGATAAATTAACTGAAAGTTTATTTGAGTTTTGAATATTTGGAAAGAGTGATTGAATGTTGTATTGAACATCATATTAAGCAAATCCATATATACATGGCTTGATTAAAATTTATATCTAGGGCTTACTGCAAAAGCTTTATTATGTTTGTGAAAGGATTGTTGAATATTAAATTACATTCTTCACAAGGTTTTCAAATTCATAATCACGGGGCTTATATAAACAAACAAACAATCTCAAGATTTTATATTAGCAAAGTGCTAAAAACTTTATATCTTGGTTTGGTTGTTTGATGTTTAACTTGTATTTGACAATTAAATTGATTGTTTGGTTTGAAGATTGTATTTAATTGATTAGTTGTTTAATTGTGTTATTGATTGGACAAAAGAACTAAGTTCTTGTGTGATTGGTGAAATTGAACAAACAAGTTAAAGAATTGGTTAAGTGTTTAAAGAAGTTAAGGATTCTTAAAAGAAGTTAAAAGAAATTTTTAAAAGCCAATTCACTCCCCTCTCTTGGGAAGCTATTCCTAATTTCAGGCATCACAACACACAATGAGCAAAAAAAAAAAAAAAAAAAAAAAAAAAAAAAAAAAAAATAAAGAAAAAGAGTTAAAGCATCAAAGGGAGAGAGAGAAAATTGAGAAAAACTTGCGAGCTAACCATTAGGTGAAATAAGTTGCTTCGCCTTCTTGAGATGTCCATAAATCTTCAGAGCGTTTGATTTTGTCCTTGCAAAACTACCTTGAACCAATATGCCAAACCAATTTGCCGCTGAGGTCTCTTCCAGCAACTCTGCCAAAGTCTCTCCCAGCTCCAGCAAAAAAGCACAGACTTCCATCTTCTTTAACATCAAAGAAAGAAGAAAAGCAAGAGAAAGAAAAAAAAAGGGCCCTCCCTCCATGTATCTACTTCAATTTGGTCGCTATCTCTCTCTCTCTCTCTCTCTCTCTCTATCATTTCTCTTTTGTTTTTTATCATCACACTCTCTTTTCTCTTTCTCTTTCTCTTTCTCTTTTCACTATTTACATCTTACACTTAGCCACTCCTCCGATACCATTACTTTGCTAACAAAAAAAAAAAAAAAGTGAAGTTAATTTCTTCCTTTTTTTTTTTATTTTTTACCCAAGAGTCAAAAAATTATCCACAAAAAAAAAAAAGAAAAAAAAAAAGAACTTCCATCTTCGCAATCGGTCAAAGTTTCACCTACAAGATTGTTTTGGTCGCAGAGGTGAAGACTTGGACAAGATTTGCTCCGCCAAAGATCAAGCTACTACGGCCCTCGACGGAATCTCAAAGGGATTAATTAGAGGAAAAACCAAAGGTCGTACCCACGAAATTTTGATTGTGCATTTTATTGTATAATTTTGTAATTTGTATTTTTTTTTTCTACTTTTTTCCTCTCCTTACAAAGTCCAAAGGGTGCGAGATTTGTAGCGAACAAATTCTTGGCACTCCCAGAGGGACGAGTTTGCCTTTCATCTCTTCCTCGTTGAAAAAAAAAAAAAAAGCCTTGGAAAAAAAAGGCTAAAAAAAAAGAGAGCCTCGAAAAAAAAAAAAAGGATAAAAAAAGGGAGAGCCTCGAAAAAAAAAGGCCAAAAAAAAAAGCCTTGAAAAAAAAAAGAGGCTCCGCCCTGAGAAAAAAAAAATAAAAAAAATTGTAACTGGTGAACACATGGCACCAAGGAAGATTGTCATCATTGGCGCCAACAAAAGAAAGGTCACCGCTCCATTGTTAGCTACCACAGCCTTACCTGGTTACATTGGCCTAGAGACTCGTAAGTGAGCTCAAGTTCTTGCCTCCATGGCACTTATGAATCCAGAAGATCGGCAGTTCCCTCAAGATCTAGAGCTGTCACCCGACTTTCTTGAAGCATGGAGAAGCCGATCGTCTGCACCAACTAACACCGAGCTTGGGGGTAGCTACTTACCTCCAATCTCCCTTTAACAGCAAAGCCTAAATCACTCCACTAGGCCAAGCAAAGATTTTTAGCTTTGGTGTATTCCCAAGAGAGGGGGGGGGGGGATGAATTGGAATTTTAAAATTTATTCCTAAGTTTAACTTAATCTAACAGCAGTATATTCGCAACCTATGATTTGTCTATACAACTCCAAATGCGCAGTTAAATAAAACGTGCATAAATTAAATCATGCGCGGCATTCACAATATAACATACGGGTGCAATAAATAAATTATGAAAAAATAAACAGCACACACGATATGTTATCGGGGTTCAACCAATACTGCCTATGTCCTTGCCTTTAGCTTGCAAGCCCGACGATTCCACTAATGCTCACTTAATGAGTGGAGCGACATAGGTTACAACCAGGTCAATTAGCGAGGCTGACCTAAACCTACACCTTACTAGGACGGTGCACCTAACTTTCCTAACCGGGTCTAAGCCAATTTGGGACTATTTACCAAGGCTAGTCTCCCTCTTCAGGCTCGTGTCTGGAATACAACAAATATTCAAATTTGCATACAAAAAAATGCTTCTTACACAAGCAGATAAATACCACTATACACCAGCACTAATCAATGCACCTCAATAATTTAGGAACATATAAGCTCAGTGATGTAAATGTGTGCAATCAACACTCAGTCTAACAATTATTCTCAAGCAAGCATTAGAGTGTGTAACCTAGTTTTTCTTTGAAACACAATATAGAATATTTCAATATCAATCTAGGGTTTCAAAGATGCTAGCAAGGCTATTCAAATAGCCTAAAAAATATTTTCTTAATTTACTAGGCACAAGAGATGTTTGAATCCTAGCTTGTAAAAATGATTTTGCACACAAAAGAATGGGCTAAGGTAATTTGCAATATGAATGCAAAAAACCTACGAGCCACTGAGTTTTCCCATACTAGATTTGTTAGATTAAATCCGTGGGTAAACTTTTGCTTAACTCTCAATATCAAACATAATCAACAATCAACACAAGTGAGAGTGTATGTGTTAGCATCTATCTTTGAAACAATATACATATTATAATTTTAACCACAAATATAGTTTCAAAGATTTCAATAGCTCAATCAAATATCTCAAACAAGATTTTCAAAAGCTCAAACACAAGAGATATTTTTGAAAAATAAGCTTGTCAAAAATATTTTTCTTCACAACACAAGACAAGCTTTTAAGTCTTGCAATGAGAATGCAAAGACTCACAAGCTTAAGAAGGTTTCCCCAAAAATGATTTTATGAACTAAATCACTAGGGAAATCCTTTGGGCTTTACTCTCAAGAAAATCAACAAAGCAATCACAAGTGTGGGAGTATAAGCTAGTGTAGGATCTCTCAAGATACTCTTACTCAAAAGGATTTGGGAAAAGAATGATCATATGGATGAGTATATAGATTGTGTATGAAGAAAGGGCACTCAAAAATTCAGAGAGAATTTTCTTAATCTAACTCCCTAATCTTGTCTTAATTTTAGTAAATGATCTCATATATATAGACATAGGAAGAATTATGACCGTTAGGGACATGAAGGGTATTATTAGGATTGTTTTAAAACGTTTTAGCAAAGTTAACCCTATTTAAAAAATTTAACCGCATTAAAAAAATTTGTCCAACTCGAGAGTACCGGTTGACCAAACTTGAGGTTCGGTTGACCAAGTGACAAAGTTCGGTCAACCTCGTGCAAAAAATGAGCTGATAGTTTGGTCGAATGGACTAAGGGTCTTAAAGACAAATTTCCCAAATCCGCGCGGTTCGGTCGACCAGGTGATTTTGAACTAGGTAGTTCGGTCGACCAGGCAATTGGAATTTCCCACGTGGGGGTTCGTTTGACCAGGGCGTTGCCCATATAAACTTGGTCGGTTGACTGAGCGGTCAATGTGTTGACCCAGGGAGGTTCAGTCGACCAAGCTGAATAAGCTTGGTTGGGTCGGTTGACCGAACTTGCTTACTTTGTCCAATTTATTTCAATTCTTTCCCCTGATATTATAAGTAATAATGGGGACTATTTTGTGTGAGTGTGTAGGGAACTAGGGTCAGTCTACGGTCTAGGCTTTTCAATAAAGCCTAAAAACCTGGCATCGGTCGACTGAAGGTTGACCAAAGTCAGCCCTAAAGTCATTTGATTAACCTATGGTCTATCTACGACATTTTTGAGCTTACAGATCCTACATGCATGATATGTAGTAATTATTACAGACCTTTGAAATGAAATTATTACAGACCCAAAATATATTAAAACAAATAATGACTATGCTGGGTCTTCACTTCTTTTCAGGTTGCCGCATGCCATTATATGAACTTTCCAATAAGAACCTGCACACAAACTTGGCAACCATTAAATATCAGAGTATTTGTCATTATCAAAACTGGGAATGACCCATAGGGTCAACAAAGATGGTGCAACAGAACCATCTACCTCAATCTTCCACGGAGGATCATCTATTGACGCCAACGTCACAATAATGACTACAAATGTAGAAAACACAAATGAAAGGATTACTGAGCTAGAAAACAAGCTAGTAATACTAGCTAAAGCCTTCGAAGACAAGGATCGACAAATTGCTTTCTTAAAAGGGAAGCCCCAATCGATCCTGAATCTGGTGAAGTGTAACCATATCCTCCCGATTTCGCTCCACACACCACACCAGCCTGTATATATTGCGCCATGAACCTCCATCGCCACGCTATTAGTCCAACAACTGCAAAATATGATAGCTAAAACCATCAGACTATAGTAGGGTGGGCTCAACCAAGGCTCTCAAACCTACACGAAGCCTTATTTGCAAAGGATTGAGTGGATGAGGATGCCATTGGGCTATCAACTGACCAAATTCCATCAATTTGACGGAAAAGATAATCCAAAGCAACACATAGCCCATTTCATCAAAACCTGCAACAACACAAAGACATATGACGATCTGTTGGTGAAACAATTCATCTGGTCTTTAAAGGACAATGCATTTGAATGGTTCGTCAACCTCGAACCAGAATCCATTGACAGTTAGGAACAACTTAAGAGAGAGTTCCTTAATAGGTTCTTCAGCACCCGACATACTGTGAGCATGATGGAGCGCACCAACACCAAGCAAAGAAAAGGCGAACCAGTTCTCGAGTACATCAATAGATGGCAAGCACTGAGCTTGGACTGCAAAGATTGCCTAACCGAGACTTCCACTGTGGAGATGTGCATTTAAGGGATGCACTGGGAGTTGCTTTACATTCTCCAAGGTATCAAGTGTCGCACCTTTGAGGAGCTCGCAACTCAAGCTCATGACATAGAGATAAGCATCACCAACTCTAGGGGCAAAGTCCCAGTGCTCCACATGGATCAACGCCGAGAAAGGAAGGAGGTCAAAAGGACTGAAAAGCCTAACATGGGCAAGGAAACAATGACCATCGACGCCGCACCCATCAAGATCGGGGCAAAGACGAAAGCAAATACTCTAATCTTACCCGATCCACCAAAGCACCAAGAGAAGCCAAGGACGACGTTGCAAGAATTGGAGCAGAAGAAATATCCATTCCCAGACTCCAATGTACCAGATATTTTGGACCAGCTCTTGAAAGCCAAACTTGTAGAGCTACCGAAGCCCAAGCGTCTTGATGAAAAACATAAGGTCGAAGACCCAAAATTTTGAAAATATCATCGCATAGTCAATCATCCAACAGAGAAATGCTTCGTGTTGAAGGAGCTGATCATGAGGTTGAAAGATCAAACAAGATAGTCCTTGACAAAAGTGACGTTGCCAAGGCAAATCTCGCTACCATCCCCACCGAGACATGTAGGCCTGCACAGCAAAGTATGACATTGAAGGAGGATCCATGGTTCATCCAATTTGGAACCTTGAAACCTATAAACGTCTCACACCTGTGGAACGCCACCGAAGTACGCTGCCATGAAGCAAACAAAAGGCAACGAACCTTGACAACGAAAGGGGAGCCACGTGAAACACCACCTTCTCAAGAAAAGTAGCCCTTCAAGACAAAAAAGGAAGGGCCTAAGTTACCTAAAGAGGCAAAATGTGTCCAGTTCATACTAGAATAAGATGTTAAAGAGGTCTATGCTTATGTGGATATGCCTCGAGATGGTAACCCAAATATTTTGACACTGTATAAACTCATGATTGATGACCTCGAGATCTGGGCATCTTCATTAGAATCGGAGGATGAAATCAGCGATGCATGGTCCATATTAGTCACCGAATCAAGGAAAAGTAATAAGGGTAGGAGAATTGAAGCCTTGCCGCAACTCGTTGAAGTCCACCCTTCGAGGCGCAACACCAATGCCAGGCTCGAAAAACAAGACTCACCAAAAAACTCACTCATCCACAAGGAACCCAAGGAGGGATGGACTGTGGTGAAGGCTAGAAGACCACGTCAAGAAAAAGAGGATATCAGAAATTCCATCACCATGAAAAAGGAAGCAACACAAAAGAAGGTATCACCTACCTTAACCAAAAAAGAAGTCTCGCAAGACGACAATTGTGCGAAACATCGACACCAGAGATGAGGATGAAATTGTGCAATGAGGGCCCTCTCCCATCACCTTGATGGATTTCTTCCCTTAAAAATTCTTTGCATAGGCCAAAAGTGTCGCGGTCCATATGATGTCCATAAACGTCACTAAGGAGGAGCTTAAGTGTCAACAACATGACAAAGGCAACCCAGTAGAAGATAAGGTATCAAAAACTCTCCAAGATCTCCTCATCAACTCCCAATTGCATTCCTTAATGCAATCCTCTGAGATGGTATGAAATCAAGCCATCTTGACTCTGCATGAGTTGGCAAGGCTTTTGACCCAGAACGATGCAACGATACACAACAAAGAGGCACAACAAGTCTATGTGTCATGTTATTCAACGATCGCATTTTCAGACGAAGATCTTTTTTGGGGTCAAAGCCCCATAATCGGCCCTTGTATGTCTCAGGGTATGCTGAAGAACAAAGGATCAACCATATCCTCATTGATGATGAATCTGTAGTCAAAATTATCCCAAAAAACCGCCGTGAAAGGGCTCGACATCAATATCGATGAACTGTCGAAAAGTCGATTGATGATTCAAGGCTTTAATCAAAGGGGCCAACGAGCGATCAGCATGGTCCGCCTAGACCTTACCATTGGAGACCTCACATCCAGCACCCTATTCCATGTGATCTATGCTTGAACAACATACAAGATGCTGTTAGATCGCCCCTGGATCCACGGAAATGAGATCATTTTGTCAAGTCTACATCAGTGTTTCAAGTACTATAATAATGTTGTCCAAAAAGTCAACGCTGACTTGAAACCATTCGCTGAAGCTGAGGCCCACCTAGCCGACGCAGTATTCTATAAAGACATGGGCAACTGCGAAGTCATTGCATCAGAGGTTCCGACAAATCGGAAGCAACTCAAAGAAAGATGAGTGATGCAACAAGGAGGAATCCCTTTGTTGCCATATTGATCCTCAACCAAAGGAAAGATGTGGCAGTCTAAACCCCGAAGACATTCGCATTCTGAGGGATTCACTATCCCCACTAGTGCCACAAATAGATCCATTGGTGACCACCAACCATTAAAGGGATTCATCCGGGTGACAAAGGGGGCAATCGAACATGGTGCACTCCCGAATAGGAGAACCGATGAAGGGTTTGACCCTAATGCCTACAAACTTTTAGCCAAGGCTGGACACGATTTCAAGAAATCAAAACCAATAGGCCCACTGGTGGCAAAATGCATCGAAGATGTTGTCCCCCAACTTCCCAAGACTCGGCCGAGAGTGAGTTATCAATGAAAGCCCCCCATTTGCATCACATTGAGGAGTAATAAGCAATCAGTGGACACATGCATCATCGGGATTCAGGTGACTAACGAAGAAGAGAACTCCCTATAGCAGCACCTCACGGTTCGATGTATGATCGCATTAGAGATCCCGATCTCACACAAAATCAAGCGATCAATGGGATGAAAGGGCCCCAATCGCCAAAGCATCGAGACACAATGTTTGGATGCACCGGAGGACCAAATCTCAGACCTCATAAATCTATGTTCAAAATACTTTTAGGCACAAGGTGAACGTCGATCTTCCAAAGGATAGGCAAACCATCGCTGTCAAACCAACATGCCTATGAAGTTGGTGATAAAGTTCCATCTTGGAGAAGGAATAAGATGACCATAGAAGTCAACATCGAAGAAACGCTAACAAATGAAGGTCGAATCGACACCCAAGCTCGGAGAAGTGGTCATGAAAAAAGAAAGGAAGGGTCCTTGTACATATCATACCACATCATGATCAATGAGAATATTGAGCCTGATTTGTTAGGCAGCGAAATTGAGGACACTCCTCCAGAGTTAGAGGATGGTGGCCAAGCCACTGTTGACGAACTTAAAGAAGTCAACCTCAGCACTCTAGAGGATCCTTGACCTACCTTCGTAAGCGCCTTACTCACACAAGAAGAAGAAGAAGAGTACATCCAATTACTGAGTCAATATAAGGATGTATTTGTATAATATTATAAGGAGATGCCTAGCCTTGACCCTAGAATTATAGTGCATCGTTTGGCTACAAGGAAAGGCTCATGACCAGTGAAGCAGCCCCAACGTTAATTTCTTCTAGAGCTTATCCCGCAAATCGAAGAAGAAGTAAACAAGTTAATCAATGTGGGTTTCATCTGGGAAGTCACATATCCGACATGGATTACAAACATAGTTCCCATTCAGAAGAAGAATGGACAACTTCGAGTCTGCATTGACTTCAGGGATCTCAACCAAGCATGTCCAAAAGATGATTTCCCTCTAACCATAATAGAAATCATGGTGGATGCAACTACTGGTCACGAAGCATTATCTTTCATGGACCGGTCTTCTGGCTATAATCAAATAGGGATGGCCCCAGAGGACGAAGAACTCACAACCTTCCATAATCGAAAAGGGATTTACTATTATAAAGTGATGCCCTTTGGGTTAAAGAATGCTAATGCTACTTACCAACGTGCCATGCAAAAGATCTTTGATGACCTACTCCATAAGAAGGTGGAATGCTACGTTGATGACCTCGTCGTAAAGACAAAGAAGCGTAATAAGCACCTGCAAGATCTCAAATTGGTGTTCGATAGGCTTTGAAAATACCAGCTAAAGATGAATCTGCCTAAGTATGCATTCAACGTCACATATGGCAAGTTTCTCAGCTTAATTGTACACCATCGTGGCATCAAAGTTGACCAGTCAAAGATCGATGCCATCCAAAAAATGCGAGAGCCCAAGAATTTGAGAGAGCTGCTAAGTCTTCAAGGAAGGTTAGCATACATCCGACACTTCATCTCCAATCTGGTAGGGTGATGTCAACCCTTCAACCAATTGATGAAAAAAGGAGTTGACTTTGAGTGGAATGAGGCATGCACCAAAGCTTTCCAAAGCATAAAAGACTACCTCTTAAATCCACTAGTCTTAGGTGCACCCATCCAAGGAAAGCCATTGATCCTTTACATCGTCGCTTAAGAAAGATCCTTAGGAGCTTTACTTGCCCAATAAAAATGAGCAAGGAAAAGAGGTAGCACTCTACTACCTAAGCAAGATGATGGCTAGCCCGAAACTAAATTACTCACCCATTGAAAAGGCGTATCTGGCACTTTTCTTTGCTGTTGATAAGCTAAACACACAATCCCCCTCATTGTAAGAGCTGACCCGGTAAAATATGTACTATCAAAACCAGTCCTATCTGGACGACTCGCTAAGTGGGTAGTCATACTGCAAAGTTACGACATCTTCTACGTGTCTGAAAAGGTGGTTGAGGGACAAGCTCTTGTCGATTTTATGGTGGATCATCCAGCTCCATTTGATTGGGAATTCACAGACGACCTCCCAGATGAGGAAGTATTACAAATAGACATCTTGCTGCCGTGGGCAATGTACTTCGATGGAGCCGCACGATGTGATGGTGTTGGTGTCGATGTAGTATTTGTTACTCCTCAACACCAAGTGTTGCCAAATGCATTCATCCTTGGCGAACTATGCTCAAGCAACATCGCAGAATATCAAGCATTGACCATTGGCCTTCAAATGGCCACTAACATGAAAATTCCTGTGCTTGAAGTATACGGGGACTCACAACTCGTCATCAACCAAGTCTCTGGACGATACGACGTCAAAAAGGAAGATCTTGTGCCATATCACAAGTACGCCCAATGTCTACTGGGAGAGTTTGAAATCATTGTCTTGGAGCATTTTCCAAGGCAGCAGAATTTTCAAGCAGATGCGCTAGCTAACCTGGCCATGTCACTAGTCAAATTAGATAGCCAGACAACAATCATTACTATATGCCAGAAATGGGTCATACCACCTATCAAAGATGAATAAGAAGAGGAAACAAATGCTATATCTGTCTACGTCATTGAAATTGAGGACTGACAACAACCCATTATTGACTATCTATAGCATGGAAGGCTTCCTGAAGATCATCGTCACATGACAAAGTTGCGTCGACGTGCTGCTCGATATATATACTACAAAGATACACTGTATCAAAGATCCTTCGATGGAATCTTTTTACAATGCTTAAGTGGTGACGAGGTGAAGTAGGCCTTAGAAGAAGTTCACTCTAGCGTGTGCGGTGCACATCAATCCGGACCAAAGCTTCACCATAAAATTAAAAGGATGGAGTACTATTGGCCCATGATGGTGCATGATTCCTTGGAATACACTAAGACATGTCAAGCATTCCAATTCCTTGCAAAATACATATATCAGCCACTAGAGCCTCTACACCCCACTATAGCATCTTGGCCCTTTGAAGCATAGGGCTTCGACTTGGTCGGACGCATGCCAAAGTCCTCCCTTGGTCACCTGTACATACTGGCAGTTATAGATTACTTTTCTAATTGGGCCAAAGCAATCCTGCTTAGAAAAGTGAAGAAGGGGCATGTTGTGAACTTTATCAGGACCCACTTGATCTACCTTTACGATATTCCTTGGTTCATTGTTACCGACAATGGGAAATAGTTTTAAAATAGCTTGATGTATAGATTCTGGGAGAAGTTCAACTTCAAACAGTACAAGTCTTCCATGTACAATGCTCCTGCTAACAAATTGGCCGAAGCATTCAACAAGACTCTTTGTAACTTACTATGCAAAGTGGTCTCCAAGACAAAGTAGGATTGGCATGACAAGGTTCCCAAAGCGTTGTGGGCATACCATAGAACTTATCAAATGCCTACCCAGTCAATGCCCTATGCCCTTGTTTACAGCGTTGAAGTTGTGCTCCCACTTGAGAAACAAATACAATCCCTATGCATGGTGATCCAAGAAGGTCTTACTAAAGAAGAAAATGCACACCTACGATTGGAGGAGCTGGAGGCTCTAGATGAAAAAAAGAATCCAAGCACAATAGCAACAAGAGTGCTACCAGGCTCGACTCACCAAGGCCTTCGACCGTAAGGTCCACCCACAATCATTCCAAGTTGGAGACTTAGTTCTCGCAGTATGACGACCTATCAATCTGAAATACTGACCTGGCGATAAGCTCACTTTGAAATGGGATAGCCCATACTTAGTGCAAGAAGCCTATACAAACAATGCTTACATGCTACTAGACCACGAAGGCGTTGGCATTGGCCCAATAAATGGCAAGTTCTTGAAGCAGTACTACACGTGAGGCTCCGCTTTAGGTCTGCTACACTCCTGGCCCACAAGAGTATAAACTATGAATGGCCTCGAAAAAAAAAGAAAAATCCATAGCAGCTGTCTGCTGCTTCGACATTCTTAGTGCCGACTGCTGCTCTATCAATCTTTGCGAGACCGTCAACTGCTGCTTCAATATTCTTGGCGTCGGCTACCCACAATGTCAAAATTAGGAATCCTACAAACTTTGATTTTTGATTAGTTTTTATATAAAAGAGGTAGGTATGGTAAAAGAAGTAAGCCACTTAGACTTATTTTTCCTAACCACCCTACCTGATAATCTCCTTCTTTCTTCTATTTAGCCAAGGTGAATTTCACCACAAAGATGATGCCAAACCACCAACAAGAAAAACTACAGGGGGCAATGCAAATTCATCAACCCCTAGATTGGCACTCGAAAGGGAACAAATGGAGATCCTAGAGGCTGTATTTCACTACAAAGGGGAACTTCCATCCCCGGAGCTAGTCTACTTGCTCACAACAGAGCTTCAACAATATGGCCCGGTTGAACCAAAGGATGTACGCTTCTGGTTCGAAGATCAACGATATCACAAGAAGGGGTAGGTCAAGGGGACCGCTAGCCAAACCCCGCTAAAAATTGATCTCATTGATGCTACCACTACCCCGCTGACTATTGATCTCACTGCTGCTACCACTGCTCCACTGACCCTTGATCTCACCACCTCCACTGTTGCCACACCGAGTAGTGCTCGCACCACTACCTTGACCACTGTTACTCCTGCCACCACTCTTATCACCAATGCTCTGGCTGGGGAACTTACCACCTTCATCGCTCTGACAGGTCTTAATGTATATGTTGCTCGTGCTGCAGTCACCACTACGGGGTTTCTGGCGATCCTGGTCTACACTACCATTTCCAACAGGTTTGTTATGCATTAGATCAAAACGTATTGGCATCCAAAGGGCAACTCGTTACTAAGAGGGATGACTTCTAGTCATTTTGAACATCCCAACCCCAGGCCATCGAAAAGAGAACATGTGACGCCCCGATTTTCATACAATTTTTTTTCATAAATAATAATAAATAAATACACGTCATCGACAACATCTATAAATCGGCCACGTCAACAACCCTACTAACATTCGTACGACCCGACCCACATTGGGTACCGGGTAAAAAGTCATTTTATTTATAAAACCTTACAGAAGAAGACTGTGTATTTATATCATTCAGAATACAATACCTAGAGTATCTACATACACACATATATATCATTATCACAAACTCAAAAACTACTCAACACTAGGAGAATTACACCTCCCCTAGTCCAGAAACTCACCCTGTGTGTTAGGGTCTCAGCTCCCAATGGTCACGGAGCTCTGTAGCTTGGTCTATCTCTGTCCCCTGAAAAATTTAGATAATTTGGGTGAGACACATCTTAGTAAGAATGAATAAATTATTCACAGTGTGTGGCCATATGAGTTCAATTATAATACAATTTACTTTTCAAATCATCATTTCACCTGAGAAAATACACTGGCAAATATATTCTTATAGTTATATAGATATATAACACAAGCTTTTATAAGCTTTAAAACCTTTTCTTAAATTCAATAATTTCAACACATAAATATCCGCGAAGTTCCTGAGAATAGGGAAGATTACCCGCCCATATAGGTAGCTTCCCTCTGCCCTAACACGTTATGCAGTTAGGTATGACCACATCTGATACCTATTAGGGTACTCACATTTCTCAGTAAGCCCTCAGGCAGAGAGTTTCACTTTAGCCAATTTTATCATTCTTTCACTTTTTATTTTCATTTTACTTTTAGGCTCATGAGTGTCCTTGGTATCAAATACCAACATCGTGTCTGTAACTCATGGCCACCCTGAGGATCTTTCTATCCACGCCATGTTTCCCCTCATGGTCAAGATTATGCGGCCCGAAGGCTAGATCTAACCGTAGTTGGCTGACCCGGTTAGATCAAATATCATATCACATATCACGTCTGTAGTACGATTGGCCGGCCTATAACCCTGATCCGAACTCAGGGGGCCCAACAACCCTACAAAATGGCTCAGTCGAATGTCACGCTATACGCTTCAAGGGTCCGTATGGTTGCACTAACACCACTGGCAACGGTACCGTGATCAATATCATAACCATCCAACAGGGTTTACTACCACATACCCGCAATCATTATGCGGTATTGGTATTTCATCAATCATATTCTAGTATATCACAATTCAGTTCAATATAAATATTCTCATCATTTTATGTGCACATTTCATCATCTCGTAATAACATATATCATATTTAACGTATTTTTCACATTTTTCCAAAATACTCATATCAATAATTTGTACAAACTCATTTCTCATGCAAATAATTTCCATTCACAAATAAATGCCACATTTCATTATTTTCCATTAATCATGTCAATCATTCTCATTTCAATATTTTCTCAGAAAATATCCAACGTTATATTTCACATTTTTCAACACATGTCATGTACCACACAATTTTCATCTAATATTCATAACATATTATTTTCACACTCCAAAATATCACAATTTAAAATCACTCAAATGCCACACAATTTATCTGATATTTATATCGTAATTATTTTCAGACAAAATACCATAAGCACATTTTCACATATTAATTTAAACAGTAATTCTAAAAATACTGCTATAATTTATTCCCCTTACCTGACTTACTAGGAGACTCGTTAGAACCCCAAATCCTACGCCCTTGGTGCCCGAAATTCAACTCCTGAAATTTGCATTTCCCCCAGATTAATTAATATATTTCTCCAAAATAATACCCATCTAACCTTCCTTAGGCTCCATATACCTCAAATTAATATTTAAACTAACATTTAACAGCCCCACTTAATTTTCTAAATTTTACCTGCGGATCTCAACATTACACCCGTGGTGCTCACCCGGGCTCTAAATTTCAGAAATCCTACTTCAACTCTAGATGCTCAACATTTTAGCATTTCTAAATTAATCATAATTAATTAAAAATAAACCCCTTAATAACCCCCGTACCCTAAATTTGGGGTTTTGCCCACGACAACCCCATGAGAATTCCGTCCCACTAGACTTGTAGAGAATCATCCCTAAATTCTCGTGGTGGTGTCCGTTCATCAATTGGGCTTATAATTTGCAAGAAATTAAAGAAAAAAAGGGAAATTGGCTTACCCCAGGAGATACATCTACGCCGCTCCTACCACCGATCCGCTTCGGTAGAAATGACGGCAGCGGAGAATGGAGTCCAGTGGTATCTTCTGATTTTTGATCGGGTGAAAATCCACCACGTAATTGAGGAGAGAGGGCGGGATAATGAGAGGAGAGAGAAAGAAAGTCTATCGCGCAGGTAGAAGAAAAGAAAAGAAGAAGAAGAAGAAGAAGAAGAAGAAGAAGAAGATCTTGAAGCTTCTAAGCTTCAGGATAATAATAATAATAATAATAATAATAATAATAATAATAATAATAATAATAATAACAATAATAATATATTTAATTAATATTAATAATAATATAATTTATTAATAAAAATAAAAATAAATTTTAATTATTTTTTTATCTTATTTATTTTTTATTTTTTTCTTTTTTTAAATTTGATTAATTAATTAACTTTAATTTTAATTTTTTTAATTTATTTTTATTTTTTGAGAATCACCCCACTAATCTTGTATAGTTATTTTTGGGGTTATTATAGAACGATATTTTTCTTCTCACGCAGTAGAAGGAGGTACTCTTCAGCTTTTCCTAGCTTATGTCGGTGATATCACCAGAGTCTATCGCCGTCGAACGAGATCTAGAGCAAGTAGCAGTGACGCTACAAGCACTCCGACCGATGCTGGCGTTGACCTAAGCCTCAGACTCTGCCCCCCACACATCCGTTAGATAGAGACATGAAGGATTTGATTTGTCTCGTAGGTGGATACTCATCGGCTGTACCTCACTTACCCCCGAAGTAAATCTAAGGCATGAGACCACTTGGGAAAAGTGGCGGGGGGGGGGGGGAGCCGAAAACTCAAACCCGTTACCTCTTAGAAGTACGACGGGCTTCCTACCGCTAGGCCACCAACCCAAGTGATGGCCAAAGAGGGAGATTTATCACATTTAAAGCACAAGTGATGGAGAGACGGACAAGGGCATTGAGTCCTTCTTAGCAGTGCACCCGACATCCTGAGCATCAACCTCTCTCAAAGACTCCATGGGCAGAGAAATCCACCACGCATTTTGCCTTCGAGCAGTCAAGATTGCCCATAGGAGTCAGCAAATCTGTAGAACTTCAAGACTCGGTTCGGATTGCCTCACAAGTTACGCGCCATACTGAGACTTGAAGTGGGGGCATTTGTAAACACTTAGAATTTAAGAACATAAAAAATATAATAAAAATAAAAGTTCAAATACATATGTATACACTTTGTGAGAGTACAAGTGACAAACAAATACATGTGTATAAAAATACACCCTCTAGGCATACAAAAATATAAACATATGGACAAATAAAATAAAATAAAATAAAATATTTGGCACCGTATCTATGAGATTCACCAAAAGAACTACCGCCGAAGTTGAGAGAGCCACAGCCAAAATTGAAAAGCTCACCGGAGCTGTGACTTTCACTGAAAGTGCCACAGCCAAAGTTAAAAAGCTTGCTAGATCTGTGACTTTCACCGAAAGTGCTACCACCAAAGTTGAAAAGCTTGCTAAATCTGTGACTTTTTCCGAAGGCGCCGTAGCCAAAGTTGAGAAACTTGTTGGATCTACAACTTTCATTGAAGGTGCCATCGCCAAAATTGAGAAAATACCCGATCGAACCCCTTTTGTCAAAACATATCGCCATCCAAACAGAAGACGTTTGCCGAAAACATCAAATTTGAAGTATCTAGTCAAGAGCGTCACCATCAGGGAAGAAGGTGGCGAGATCGGATCTTGCCTATAAATGCTCGAGCCTCTTGCCAAGCCAGGGCATCACAACACGCAATGAGCAAAAAAAAAGAAAAGAGATCAAGCATAAAAAGAGAGAGAGAGAGAGAGAAAGAGAAAATTGAGAAAAGCTTTTCTCCTTCCTAAGATCTCTATAAATCTTTTGAGCCTTCGATTTTATCCTCAAAAAACTGCCCTTAACCAATCTACCAAACCAGTCTGCCGCTGAAGTCTTTTCCAGCAACTCTGCCAAAGTCTCTCCCAGCTCCAACAAAAGCACAAGACTTGCATCTTCTTTAACATCAAAGAAATAAGAAAATCAAGAGAAAGAAAGAAAAAGGGGCCTCCCTCCACGTATCTACTTCAATTTGGTGGCTCTCTCTCTCTCTCTCTCTCTCTCTCTCTCTCTCCATCATTTCTCTTTTATTTTTTTATCATCACACTCTCTTTTCTCTTTCTCTCTCCACTATCTACATCTTACACTCCCTCAATCCTCCGACACCATTACTTTGCCAACAAAAAAAAAAAGAGTGAAGTTCATTTCTTCCTTTTTTTTTTTTATATCCAATAGTTAAAAAATTATCTAAAAAAAAACAATAAAAAAAAAAAACTTCCATCTTCGCGATTGATCAAAGCTTCGTCTACAAGATTGTTTTGGTCATAGAGGTGAAGACTTGGATAAGATTCGCTTCGCTAGAGATCAAGCTACTACGACCCTTGACGGAATCTCAAAGGAGGATTAATTAGAGGAAAAACCAAAGGTCGTACCACGAAATTTTAATTATGCATTTTCTTGTATAATTTTTTAATTTGTATTTTCTTTTGTTTTCTTTTACATTTTTCGCATCCCTATAAAGTCCTAAGGGTGCGAGATTTGTAGCGAACACTTAGCTTTGACATAAAAAATCTGCTTACAAGAGAATCATCTTAAGTCTGTGGGGTTGGTTAGATGGGAAGAAGAGGGATTAAGAGTCAATACACATAAATGAGAGGGATCAAACCCAAAAGGTCTTAAATTGATCTACTAAAGTAAAGAAAAAGAAAATCAAAATGAAAAATGATTTTTTTTTTTGGTATTTATGACACTGAAAAGAAAAAAAAAGGCTAATTGGAGTAAAATTGAAATTTTCCTTCTGTAGAGACACAGAATAATAATAATAATAATAATAATAATAATAATAATAATAATAATAATAATAGCAGTAAAAAGAGAAAATTTGGTTTGGTGTAGACCAAACCGTCGACGGTTATGTGGAGCTCAGGAAAACCGTTGACGGTTTGAGTTACCATGGCTCAGTAAAGGTAAAATAGTATAAAGAAGTTTGGTTAAATACCAAACTGTTGATAGTTTTCCCTGGGCCAACAACCTATAAAAGGCTTTCAAGGGTTTTTTTTTTTAATTTATAAATTTCATCTCTCCTCTCTCTCTCTCTCTCTCTCTCTCTCTCTCTCTCTCTCTCTCTCTCGCTCTCTCTCTCTTCGATTTCTCGTCCGTTTTAAGCCCGAATTGAAGGATAAACACTATTTCGGGATCTTAGCAACGATTTTCTGCAGTTTAACTGGAGCAGATTTGCTGTTTAGGCATCCTAGTCACCAGTCCAAGAAAAAGTTAAGGGGAATAGACTATGTCAGGTATTTTTAGAAATTTAACTAATTAAATTGTGGTATTTGATTACAGAAATAATATATATGATTTATTAGAATATTCAGGTATATGGAAATTGGGATTATGAAGTATTATATGTATATTTTTGGGAAACCAGGTATTTTGACCTAGAAGATGATTTAATGTTAATCCTCAGCAAAATATATTTTTCCTTGGTAGTTGTTATATTATAGTTTATCACTCAAACTGTGTGACATGAGTATGAATATTTTTATTGTATAGATCAGCATGTTAGATTTATTTTATGAATAAATAGAATAGGTACAGTTTGACAATGATTTTCAGAAAATATTATAAATATTACAGAAATTATGATATGAAAGTTTAGCTGGCTTTATGCCGTGACAGTTCAGCCGGCTTAATGCCGTGACAGTTTAGCTGGCCTAGTGCCATGACAGTTCATCCGACTTTATGTGGTGTTCAGTTATGTAATGACAGATTATATAAAAATTATGATATGACAGATTTTATGCAAAAATATGAAAAATGAGATTATGTTACAGTTATATTATATGAAATGTATTATATGGTAGCAGAACCCTGATGGATTAGTTTAGTTCTAGAGCACGGTACCGTAGCTATTATGTTAGATCAGTACCACCACACTTCTTAGATAGAGTGTTGGTGAATAGTAGTCGATTAGGCCATTGAAGAGTAGGATATTCCTTTTGGTAGTCTGGACCAGGTTGGGGTGGCCAATCGTACTTACAGACATGTTATGTTTGGCTTAACGTGGTAGGCCAACCATAGCTAAGTCCCGCCTACGGGCCGCGCAACCCAATCATGTGGGGGTAATACATGATATCAGCTAGCTATCCATTTAGGGGAAATTTCAGTATGATACAGATATATCAAATGATTTACATATATAGAAAAACTTATTATGATAAAGTATGCTTATGTTGAAAAGTATGTATTTACCAGACTTATATATGTATAAGTACATATTTACATGATTTACCAGTTAAGTTAATTATTTTCAGGATATGTTTATGATACACTAGAACTCATGTTACCACACATTGATAATAATCTATTCCTTCTTACTGAGAGGTGTCTCACCCCAATAATTTTAACATTTTAGGAATTACAAGAAATCAAGTCTAGAGTGCTCCGGGGTGGGATCTTGATAGTTCTGTTTATAGTAAGTACTTGTGAGTACTGATACGTATATAGCGATGTTTTTGTGCACCATGGGTTGTAATTATGTTTATGAGAGATATTTATGTGATGATTGACGGTATTAGAATTTTGGTATTGTATTTGAGATTTTATGTAAATGTTTCCACTGTTAGGTCCATAGACTGAATTTTGGACGGGTATACCCATTATCCCACTTTGGGTTCGGGTCAGCATGGTTATGGTATCAGAGCATATTCATTTATAGCAATATAATTTTTGGGTCGTTACACCTTCAATCAAAGTTTTTCAAGCCAAAGAGATCAAATTACAAGTTCAAAGAAATCCAATTGAATCATCTATATATATATTTTTGAATTTTTACGAAAATTGACTTAGATGGGAAAAATTAAAGGGATTTTGATGAATTTTAATTGAAATATAATTACCAAAATAACAAAGAAATAGGGGCCACATGCCATTAAAAAGAAAAGGAGACCCCAATTGAGGTCCTTGAAGACTAAAAATGAAGCTTGATAAATTGAGTGCATACAACTAGAAATATTAATTTTTTGTAGATGGATTAATATTTTGAATTTCTATTATTAATAACTTATTATTTTTTCTGAAAAAAATTCTCTCACAATTCATTAAGTGTAAGACCAAAAGCTCAAGAAGCCCAAAAGGCTTTTAAAGGGCGGGGAAGGGGGAAGGGGCAAGTCGTAGCACATGTAGCAACACAATGAGCTAGCCCATTTTCTTTCTATTGACATAAAAGAATTTGCATGAAAAGAATGAGTTTGTTAAATTTTGAATGTCAAAGAAGAAGATCTAGTATATCCCAATTTGCATACACGACATAAAGAACGTTCTCAAGGATTCGTTTAGTGTTGAAATCAATTGTAATTTCCCTCCACTAAAGTTCAATGCCTATTTTTGGAGCTTCAAGGATTACCCAAGCTTTAACAAACGCCGAAGAGCTTCTATGACTCTTGAATATCATGATACTGAAAGGCTTGAGATCAGTGCCTCTATAAATCAATCTCGTTGAAGCAAACATGGCATGATTTTTTTTTCAAGAGGCATTACACCATATACTATAAGAGGTGCAAATTATGAGTTTCCAAGAATGTACTGAAACGATGGGAGTGGTCAGTGGAAGGAGGACTATTGGGTAGGGTTTTGAAAGATCCTAAAACAGAGTTGAAATCTTTGACTATATAATGTAAATCTCAAGTTTTATTTTAAAAGATGTATTTATATCTGACTTTCCAAATGCTCCAATTGAAGGGGGCAAATTAGGTAACAATTTCAAGTTTATCTAAGAAGGACTAGTCAATAGAATTGAGGAAAATTTCTAATCATGTAGAAGGAGAGAATTTAGCTTGAAGTGGGGGAAAAAACACATATTTTTGGAATAGTGGGAAGTGAAAGAAGACATGATCTATTGTTTCTGTTGAAGAATTACACAATTGGCAAAGATTGTTATTATTTCTTTTATAGCGGTTGAGATTATCCATGGTTGGAAGAGTATCCATGCTTCAATTACAATGATACTTTGTATTGATTTTTAGTTATATTTTTAATTATTTTTAAATTAAATTATCTTGTTAAATTATTATTTGAGCTTTATTAGTCAATGCATGTATTTTTTTGCGATGTCTTACTAAAGTTGAATAACTCATGTTTAGACTTCAAATACACAACCAACTCTAATTTGACTCTCCAAGAATATCGCTTGCAAAATTGAATTCGATATATCGTAAATTTGAACTATATTTCCTCTTAAATCGAGATTGAATATCAAATGAAAAGTATTTAAGTATTTTGAAGTATAAATTTCAGGTTTTAGATTTGAGTTCGTGTAGATTTGGAAGAAATTCATTACAATTTATACTGAGTTTTATCCAAATCTATACAATCTCAAATCCAAATCTTGAAATCTAAACTTCCAAACACAGGGTTAAAGTAGTCTATTATATTGAATATTTGCAGCTTTGTGAGGAAAGGACCCAAGTATGCGAATAGGGTTCATTTGATGAAAGGTTAGGTCTGTAATAGCGACTCTCTTACGAAGTTACATTGTTTGTTAATGGATCATTAGATTGTGGGTTGAAAACTTGGCATTGCTGTAGTTAATATGGCTCACTTCTACTAGGTAGTGTAGATTTTTTGGCACACTTTCTTTGTTAAAGAGAATTTCTTAGATGACTGCCTCAATTTTTTTTGTGTGCTAGCTCATTCTAAATACCTAAACTTATTTGAGAGAGAATGATTAAGGTATCTTTTGAGAAAAAAAAGATAATTTTTAAACAAAATAGTTTTTTTGTTTGTTTGGAAATAAAACAGTTTCTCTACTCTTAAATTGAATACAGTTTGTCATTTTATACACATACCGAACAACTTAAAGAAAACAAGAAAATTATTTCCAAAAACTATTTTTCCTAATTATCAACCAACTGATGCTAACATCCAATCAACATAAATGTGTTCTTGTTTTTCATATCTAAAGACCATATCAAGTATTACCTTAATTTTATATGAAAAACACTAATAGATCTTTAAAAGGAACATTTCAATCGGTAAAAATTACAATTTTTATATTAGAAGTTTTAAATTCTAATTATTGAACAGTTCTATTTGATAGACACCCTGTTGGCTTGAAAAATAAGAGGTTAATTTGATTAAAAAATAAATGTAATAGGCTAGTGAAAGAAACACACACATTCAAATAATTAATTAGAAGAAGCCCAATTATCAACTCACACGAGGTTAGTAGTAGGTGTTAAAATGATCATGACTCACATAATCATTAATTTGTTTGAAAAGTGTGACAATGAGGGGATTTGACTCATAATTCAAACTTAAATATATCATCATTTGATTTTATGTTCTTCCAATTAAATTGTGCCTTCATAATTCGAGGAAACTTCTAGGAACATAAAAAGTGTGGCAATGAAGAGGTTTGACCTTCACTTTCCTTTCTTATTTATTCCACATAATTGACAATTGGAATTAATTTAGCTCCAAATAAATATTTTATCAACAGTGGAATAACCCTTTTAGCCCTGTTTCAAATTTGGAATACTAGAAAAAAAAAGAAATTATTAAAAAAAATTCTTTCTTGTGTTTAGTTATCAAAGAAAGTTAGAAAATAAAATAAAATATATAGCACATATTTATTTAATTCTAAAATTTAATTATATCAATCAAATTTAATTTTAAATAGTATATTATATTATATATAGAGGAAAAACAACGAAAAATGAATTTTTTTATTTTTATTTTTAGCATCTTTAATCCATTTTTTGGTCATTGAATATATATTGTTTGGGCCATAAAAAATAATAGGTCTCATCCAATATCCCTTTTTCATTAGTTTCACCTTCATTCAAGATTGAACTTTTGGTAAATCAAGGTAACAGTATCTTCGATTTGCAGAATGAAATGGATAAAAAAGAAACAGAATGAGAATATGAATGGCAAAATTAAGTGAGAAATTCAATTCCCATTCCTTTCGATTATATTTCATTATTATGTACCAAAAGTGTGATTAATATATTCTATTTCTAATATTAAGTATATTGATGCTGTTTGGAAATATGAATTTCAAACCTTTAATTTGGATTATTTGAGTGAATTTGAATAAATTTTAATATAATTATATATTAAGTCTTATCTAAATTCAATACAAATCAAAATTTAAAATTTTCGAAACATAGATTGAATGTATGTATCGAAACCAATATCATTTCATAGTAAAAACATGTTAATTCTGATATATACATAAAATCTTGAATATATATATAATATATATATATATATATATATATATATATATATATTCAGACAACACAAGCAATTATGAAAAGTGTAGAATGGAAAAGGGGGCCTCAAAGTTTCAATTCACTACGTCATGGTGCGTCGGCAAAACCCAAGCCCACCCACTACACACACTTGTTATGAAATATTCTTGAATGATTTTTTTTTTTAAATTTTTAGGAATTGTGGTATCATCATTTCGCCATTTTTGAGTCATTAAGTACCTGTTGGAATGAATTTTGTTTGGGACAAAAGAAAAGAAAAGAAAAAAAGAACATATTTTAACTTTTATATATTAAGTCGAATGAAATTAAATTGAATTTATCACTTGATTTTGTTAAGTATTGGATTAAGTCTTGCAACGAGCGCAACCCTCATGTTTAGTTGCCGCCTATCGACGGTTCAAATTTTCATTTCATTTTATTTTTATTAGGCAAACCTTATAATAATAGTAATAATAATAATAATAATAATCATCATCATCATCATCATCTTACCATTTAAACTAAAAAATTTTACTATAAAATGATAAAATATCATTAGGAGACAGTCCCAACCTTTTTTAGTTGAGGACCAATATTTAAAGGAAGACTTCATAGGAAGTAAATGGATGACAAAGATCCCACTCTTAATCAATAATGGAATACTGAATTACTAAGCAATTGAGAAGAACCTTCTATATATAAACTATGACAATTATAGTATTAATTAGTAGCAACACATGCCTTTTAGATCATATTATTTGGCTTCTAATTAAAGTTCAAAACAAGAGCAGTGCATTTATGGAATGGAGGTGCATAATTGATTTTTCTTCTTTCTTCCTCTTTGAGGCCACCGGAGACTCTGAGGCAGCCTCTGATCCTCTGGGAGACTCCAAGGCAAGCTCCGGCGACGTCGACGTCATGGAAAATGATGATGCCGAGTCATGCAGTTGCGACGTTCATGAGGTGAGCTATTTTGAGGATAAAGATTTTGATGACTTGCGCATTGGCGGCGATGATATCGGTTATTATGGCAGTGGCGGCGAGGGTGGCCTGGACTTTGCTCTGGCGGAGGAGGTGGAGATGGAGGTGGAATCCGGCGGAGGAGGTGTTGATGGAAGTAGGAGGATGATGATGGATGAGATGGAGAATAAGCTCTTTTGGGAGGCCTGCTTGGAAGTTGGCTACCCATGAATTTGTAGTACTATGATGGATAGTTGATCCATCTCTCTTTAAATGGTGTGACAATGAGTTAATTATATAATTAATAATATATTTTTTTTTTGAAAAAGAATTAATTAAAAAAACATCTATCTATATTTTTATGTTAATTGATGAAGGAATGTCACATAATTAGCGGTACAATTTTTATTGTTGGAATTAAATGAAAATTAAGGCGGTGGCTCCTCACTTGTGCACTACCACATATAGAAATAGTGATTTGCAAGGTAAGATTTTTTCATGCAATAATTCAAAAGGTTTGATTTACACACACACATCTATTTATTGCAAAACATCTGACGATAAGTGAAAATTATAATCAACAATGGTGGGCTGATTGGTGAGGTTGTTGTCGACTCCCGTATAAATTCAACAACTGTGGGCTGAGATTAGCAGAGCTACCACCGTCAAATTTTGCTGCCACCGTCCCATCGTCAAGTTTAATCTTCAACAACTTAGCGGTGTTTGAGGGTGATAATAAGAAATTTCTTTTGCGATTTCTTCTTAATTTTTCACCCTATTCTAAGAGAGAGAGAGAGAGATTTGCACTTCATAAAAAATTTTCCAAACTGTTAATTGTTAGACGTGTCATTGCCGGAAAATGCCGGCATAAAAAAATTGCCTGAAAATCTCTCTCTCTCTCTCTCTCTCTCTGCAAATGATCTCAAGCTACATAATGGAACAAGCAGTAGGGTTTTCGTCACTGAACATAGTGAGTAGAACATTTTCTCTCCAATAATCATCAAACACCAGCGTTGAATCCATACCCGTCCTATTCGGATCTCCACCACCCATCCATCCCAAATCTCCTCCTGCGTTCATCATAATCTCCTCGTCTCTCTGATCATCCCCTTTCTCATCGGTCACCACCATCACCACCCTCTTCCCCGTCTTCTTCCTCAGCTTCTTCAGCACCTTCTCTGGATTGATCCTCCCCGTCACCACCACCCTGTGTCTTCTCATGTCCGTCATGAACGTCTCCACCCCTACATCCATCCACACAATTAAAATTCATTAATTGTCGGGTTAATCCGTTTTCCGAAAAGAAAATATTTTAAAAATCATGTTCAGGAGGATGAGTTTCGAGTTTGGATTCAGATTTATCATTTATGTCTGTTTATTTATCTTTGGAAGAAACTCAAATAGTTTTAAATTGTGTTTTGTTAAGATCCGAATTTCAAGTTCTCGAATCCAAGAATGGAAATCTTGTTCTTTTTGAGGGCACGTAGTTCGAGATTTGTGTGAAATTCAATAAAACTCAATACAATACAATTTGGTATTTAAACTCAAGGCTTGGAATTTAGATTCATTTACCTTTGAATTTGGAAATGGCTTTAGCGACAGTTCTTTCGCATGCATTGCAATGCATTGAGACTTGGAATTCTGCAACTATTTCCTGTAAATTTAACTAGATGTAACGATCTTCTCCATGGATATTGTCTCAAGAAAAGAAAGGAAAAAGATATCAAAATTTATTATTAACCTATGAATTAGAAAAGAAATCTTACTTTTTCTTCATTATTTTTCTTCTCTTTTCCCATCGAAATCGTGTAGGGGAGACAGAAAGCAACGCGAGGAAAGTAAGGAAAGAGGGGGCATTTTACTAATTGTGGAAAACTGGTTAATGCAGTTATTCGGGAGCCAATTGAGAACAAAGCCACAAATGTTGGATCAGAAATTAACTAAATTTTTATTGGTGGCAAACGTGTAATCAACATTGAAAACCCTAATACAATTCAAAATCTCCTATCATCCCTCTCCCATAAGAATTGTTACATGACAAAATATTTGCATCGTTCTCTGTTCAAAAGTAATTGAAGGAATGATTTATATACGTAAATTAGATTTTAAATTTATGAGAGTGCATGTAACTTAATCAACATTTGAATCGAAGTTATGAATTATTTTATTTATATTATTTTGATAAATAACCTTAAAAGATGTCTGTGAGACATCATTTGGGAGATGAGGAGAGTATGCCATGAAAAATATCAATTATTTTGAAATGTTCATATTTTTAGGGCCAAAATGGCCAATAAACTTCTAAATTAATGGACTTAGGGAATCAATAGTTACCAATTAAGGGATTTACAAAAGAGAGTTGGTTCACTACATCATAAATTGTTTAAAGTCACATTTGAAATATCTTATCAACAAACGTTAAACTAGAAAATTACTGAATTTGATAAATATCATAAGTGTAAATCGAATAACTTCAACACTTAATGTGTCGAACAATGTATCTTACACTATTGTCCAATAGACATGAGGAAAAAATTATATACAATGTGTCATGCTTATGGTTATACCATGTTTTTAGATAAAATTACTTTGGAAGTCACAAGATTAGCCATATGGCACTCAACTAATCAAAATAGCGAGTCGAGAGTTCAAAAAATATATATATTTTTTTAAGAGGGAAAAGAGATTTTATTAAAAAACAACCTCGAGCAAACAACTTGAGGTAGGTTGAAACATAGACAACAACACACAAAGACAAAGACTGAGCTAGAGCTTATTCTTAAGAAATGCAAATCAACTTGAAACAAAAGAAAATATTTTGCTTAAGAAAATATTGCATGACATCAAGGGATTGCTAACCTACAATAAAGAGAATATCGTTCTAAAACTAATTTTTAACAAGTTCCATGTCCTTAAAGGCTGAAGGAACTTAAGGAAGATATATTCAACAAGAGTTCGAGAGTAATGTTCAAACGTAGAGGCTAAATTATCAATTAGATGTGGCAGTAAGAAATTTTTTGAGTGGTTGCAAAAGGGAAACATCTAAAATTGACTATGAGCCAAGTTATAAGGATAATTATAGTTTTAATTTGAAATATTAAAATGAATTTAATTAAAGGTATAAATTTGAGTTGAAATAGATTAAGAATTAGATTGTGGATGTTTGAGATAAGCTCAAATTCCCTAAAGATAAGATAGAGAGTTATTAGAACAATTACTTATAGCTATATAACATTAATAAGCAAGGATTAATCTCTTCAAATCAAACACACCATTGTGCTATATACATAGTTTCTTTCAATATATATTGATTTTGTGCCATGTATCCTCCTTATCTCTATTCTCCTTCACTAATTCTTTGTATATCTTTTTTGCTTTCTTTCTCTCCCTTCTTACATATACTTTCTAATTTGAATCTTGTCACCTCCCTTCTTTCCTTCTCTTTTTATGAGTTTTTTACAATTCCCTAAACTATTTCTCTCTCTCTCTCTCTCTCTCTCTCTCTCTCTCTCTCTCTCTCTCTCTCTCTCTCTCTCTCTCTCTCTCTTAATATGCTAAGCCCTAAACTATTTATCCTTATTATGCAAAGTTAATACTACTTATTAATAGGATATCTTGAATCTCTGTAAAAGCATAGGCATGATAATCCTATGCATTCAACACTAACCACCTTCCATAATTCACTATTACCCTCCTTTCGTATAAAAAAAGTTGTTTATTGATTTCAAGTTTTGATAATAAATAGTCTAGGCCATTGCATAGGATGTGGTGACTAAGCACATTCATGTATATAAATGGGTCCTAAACATCATGCTACCGTAGCTGCCTTTAAGAAAAGTATGGATGGCATTTTATGCTAGTAAGCTAGATTATGTTAGCTTTTACTATAAGCTTCAGTGTAATGCATACATGCATACAAACTCATACATATATATATGTATTATCGCGACATCTTGGCGCACGTGTGCCCTGGGATGGCGAAATAAAAAGTGCAGTTTAAATTTTCGGGAAAAAATAATAGGAATGTAGTCACCGCTAACCTTTTAATGTGGTTAAAACACCTGATTACTATTCAATTAAGGGTAGAATCGGTCTGTGTTACCAAAACCGGGATCGGGAGTTTGGTTATGTGAGGGGAAGGTATGAGCTCTCCCTACGCGTGCGTTCTTACAAACGAGTACCTAATTAATTATGAAATTATCCCGCCAATTAAATTTAAGAATTCTTTAAAATTACTCCCTTATACATCATAAAAAAATATATATAATATATATTCCCTCAAAATTGGGGTACATGAAGCCCAAAGGATCATATCCTTTTTTTGAAATCATAGGGCAAAAGTCAAAAATATTTAGTAACAAAAATATAGTAATACTAAAGTAATAACAAGTTAATACAAATACTAAAAATAACACCATTGAATATACGTATACTTCAAAATAGAATAATAATAATAATAATAATAATAATAATGACAAAAAATACAATAATAATATTAAGCATAATAATAATAATAATAATAATAATAATAATAATAATAATAATAATAATAATGGAAATAATAATAGAGATCATAGTAATAATGATAATAGTAATAATAATAATAATAAAAATAATAATGATAATAAATAATAATAATAATAATAATAATATTAATAATAATAAACACAATAATGATGATAATAATAATAATAATATTATTATTATTAATAGTAATAAAGATCATATACATATTTTAATAATATGACACTTACCTTAATATTAACACACAGTTAAGGATATACACAATACTCACATATGTAAACAATTAATTAAAGAAACAAATCAAACTTAGTATTAAAATATGGAAACCAATGAAAAGGGCAAGAAAATGATGAACATATGAAAACAAGTTGCTTTTAAAATTAACATGTATCTATTCAGTATGGCTACCAGAATTAATACACAACCCTAAGTATATAAATATTAAACATTAAATCAATGCAATAATAACAAAAACACTAAATATGTATAATAATGACAATCCTTAAAATATGAATATTAAAGGATAATAACATTGACATTAAAAATGCAACAATAATGAAAACCCTATGGCAATAATATGAATCCTTTAATATATAAACTAACTACAACAAAATCTAACTTACATATTAAAACAAGTTCCAGCCATAAAAATTCTATGATAATAATAAAAATCATTTAATATCTTGCAATAAATATGACAAAAAAGTCACCACGGGCATGGAGCGGTGGAAAGACATCAGCACATAATAAGGAGTTTTGGGGGTTCAATTTCAGGTAAATACACTCACGGAACCAACGGTATCTGTGGATGGTGAGAATTTACTCTGTGAGCCAGCGGGGACCATGAATTGTGAGAGTTTGTTCTATAAGCTAGCGGGAACCGTGAATGGTAATGGAGATGTGTCCCGAGGGTTGAGTTGGCCGAACGTCCTACTGATGCATGAAAGCCATGTCCGCATTCTGGACTTTATTGGATCAGTGAGACCTAGGGGGAGGACGCTGATCCGTAGGTTTGGTGCCGCACCGGGGGGTCCGAAGGGCTTGTTGGTGGCTGGAGTTCCTATATAATCAAAAAAATAAATAAATATGACAAAAAAAAAAAAACATGAATCTCAACTATTAAAACAAATATTATAACATTGAATATAATAACATTTATTATTACTTTTACATGACGTAAAACAACAACTTTTGCATAAAACAACGACATGACCTGAAGAATTTTTAATAAAGAGACCTGACATAAAGATTTACATGATATAAAGCAACGACATAACTTAAGGCTACTTTAATAAGGTGACAAAAAAATAATAAAAATTTAAACATGAACGAATATTATGACAACAAAAATCTTACAACAATAAGAATAAATCAATTAGTATTTACACCAAACATAAAACTTAAACAACAATAGTTTTTTTAAAAAAACATGAATATTAACTTTTAATATATACATAAACTTAAACCTAAATATTACATGAAATATAACAAGAAGAAAACCCCTAAACAAAATAAAAATAAAAATAAGTACGTGTATGCATGCATGTGTGTGCCGTGCGTGAGGATGGTGTGCGTGCGTGTGCGTGTGGTCATGAATACAGGGAACTCACCAGTGGGCTACCGGAGCTGGGTCGCCGGAGCTTGGTGACGAACGGAGAGGCGAAGCGATGGCGTCTGAGCGGCGATGACGGAGAGAACTCTTTCGGCGTCGGTGGTGGTCGATGGTTGTTGCCGTCGGAGAAGCGAGGGCTGCTGCTGTTTGGTGTGTTCGGCTGGGGTTGGCAATGGCGAGTGGGCAGTGGCGACTGCCGGAGGAGCTGCGTGAAGGCAGCAGTGGCTGTGGGTCGTTGTGGCCGTGGCAGCAAGGGGGTCGGCAATGAGGTTGGGGCAGCACAAGGTGGCTGGGTTGTGGCGTTGCGGGTGAGGGAGGCTGGGCGAGTGGGTGTTGCTGGGATTGGAGAGGAGTTGCTGTGTGTGTTTGAGTGTGTGTGGGTGTGGTTGTGGAGATGGAGTTGCAGGGAGTGTGGGTGTGTTGTGAAGAATGTGCGGCTGGTAGTAGACGGTGTTGTGTGTGCGTGAGTGTGTAAGGGAGAGTAGACTATGTTTTTTTTTTTTTGTATGAGCCCCCAATGGTCGTGCTGTGTGTATATTGTAGCAAGCTTTTAGAGGCTTCCAACCCTAAATCTAATAATAATAATAATAATAATCCCTTTGTTATATTTGACTTGAACAAAATGAGGTGTCTACATGTATGCATATATTAAGTTAGTACTAGCTTCATATATATAAAATATGATAGTGAATGGGATCACTGGGCCTTTTGTATCTTTACTCATTAAATTTGAGATAAACGGAAAATTTCAATATATAAACTAGCACCTCTTTAGAATACAAATTAGTTTTTGAATATTATCCCAATTTCTTTTTTTCTTTTCATGATTAACTTAGGGTTAGTTTAGATTAAGGGTTCTATCTAGGAAAGGAAAGGAATGGAAAGAAAAACAAAAAGGAAATTCATTTTTTACTATATTTTCTCTCCATATCCAATATTATTAGAAACAAAATTTTATTCTAATATAATTATTTTTTTCTAAAAAAATAAATGTTAATGATGTGTAAAAGTATACTTTTTTTTTTTTTTAAAAAAAATTGACTTAAAATTTGATTTTATTCTTTTTTCATTTTCCTTGATAACCAAACATAAAAAAGCGAATTTTTATTTATTTATTTTTCTTAATTTTTTTTAAAGTTTCAAACATGTCTATTGGCCTAACATGACTTATTAATCTTATTTTGATGATAACAGATTAACATGTTTTGTTGAAAGTGATAATACTTCAGGAATTAGGTATTTAAAGTTAAAGTTCAAAGTTATCATAAAACTCATTGCAAGAATACATGAAAAAGAAATGAAAGCTCAAAGCAAATATTCCAAAGACACCTTGATGAAAGCTTAGAGAATTGATGGAAGTTTAGAGAATTTAAGTTCGAAGGCAAAATGGACTACACAAATAACAAGCATGAAGACTCCAAGCTTAGAATAGAATTCAATCTTAAGAGAATCTTTATGTAAGTACTTCATTCAAATGATAATTTGATTGAATTTGAAGCTCATTAGGAAACTCATTAACTTAGAAACCATGTTTTGAAAAACCCTGGAAAATATTTTTCAAAAGTCTTAAATTATTTTGGGGAAAGTAAAAGAGCAAAAAGAGATTGGAAACAAAATGAAAAAAATCAAAATTTTGGACTTTCCAGGTGACTGACAAAGTTAATCCAGGCGACTGAAAAATAAATAAACTGATTTTAAGACAACCAGAGAGGACCCAAACGACTGACTGGTGATGACCTAGTCGACTGACTGCTTGCTGAGTTTGAAACTTTCAGTGTTCTAATGAATCCAGGTGACTGACTCTTTATTCCAAGTCAACTAACTTTTCGAGATTTCAAATTTTAAATATAACGGGAAGTTTCCAAATTTGATTTTTTAAATTCTAAATGTTATGAAAACTTGGAAAACACCCCAAGTCACTTGGGAAACACAAAATACTCTTGTTTAAATATCTATAAATACCCCCCAAGGCTAAGGATTCAATACACCAAGCAAATACATAGCATTCAAAGCTCTCTTGCTCTCAAACTCTCTGAAGTTCCTTACTGAGCTGTGTTGTGAATCTCTCACAAAATTTATGAGCCTACTCTAAATTCTTTCAATTTAGAAAGAAAGCTCACAGTGATATACTTCTAAGGCTTCAAATTCCTTCAATTGTTATTTTGATTTGAAGTATATTGTAGTGCTTAATTGTTCTATTAATCATCTCCTGTTGAGAGTGTCTTTGTACACCAAATTTGTTTCTTGTTTTGTAGACGATTTAGCTCTTTGAATTGTTGTTGACCCAAGCGTGGAGTATCATTTGGAGGGTCGAACTCTAGCCTATTGATGAAGTAATTGTAAAAGGTTGCCCCCGCCCGCAAAGGAGTGTGTAAGGTTGCTCCTACCCATAAAGGAGTGTTATAGTTGAATCCTTAGGTGGTGTGACTAAGGCGAGGACGTAGGCGGGTATAGTTGAATCTCGTAAAACTCATGTTTCACTCTCTTCCCTACTCTTATTTAATTTTTTGTTCATATAAACTGCGTGGTTAGTGTTAGCCTTTGAGGTTATGTGAGCTTAATTGCATTATTTTGATGATAACAACCCATTAGTGGTTCTAGGTTTACTTATGTTTGCATAATAAGTTATGGTAAGTCAAACTCAAATGTAAAGATTAAGTAAATTAGTAATAGGTTAGACATCATCCAAAAAGGGGAGAATATTAGCCTTATTGGCTACAATATCATATTTAATGTGTTTTGATGATATTAACCTATTTGTGTGTTCCTAACATTTTTCTATCTTTGCAGTTATGGTTAGTAGAGGTACAAGTAGAAAATGCTCGAAGCACCAACTGAGAGGCAAATATTGGACCAAGTAAGCATCAAGAAGGAAAAATCAAATGGACACATACTCGGAAGGACCCAAGCACAACCGAATGTTTTATAATTATTGAATTATTTGTAAAAAGGGTTGTGTGAGTGGTAGGTTCAGTTTGTAATTCATGCGTTTTGTTTCTGAATGATTTCTGAGTAAGAGTTGAGCAAATCACATGCATATTAGGACACATGAGTTCATAATATTTTACTAAAGACATAAACACAAACTCACCTTTCATGACTTTCAAAGTTAAACTTAAAGAGTTTGTTAAATGAATCCTAAACTCAAATATGTTTTCTAAAGAGACAAGTTTTCAAATATCTTGATATTTTTAATATCTTCGTACTTAGTTTCGATTTATCAAAACGAGTCTTACGTCCTAAAGGTTCAACGAAAGTCAAGTATATTTATAAAAGGATATATTAAGCATATAAGATATCAAAATGGGTTTTCAAACGTGTTTTATTAATCAAGATACCTTATATTCAAAAGGAAAATCATTTGGACAAGTTTTAATCTTCATTAGACTTAATATATTTCATATACTTCTGTCCAAGAATGTTTTTAGTCAACAAAACGCTTTTTGATAAGGAAAAAAAAAAGCAATCGGCACTATCATAGTGCAGCTTTGAGTCTTGAACACCTTTCGGTATTTTGAGTATAACTTTTGCTAAAAAAGTCCAAATGGGACGACCTTAGTGTCCCTAGAAAGCTAAGACAAAATTCAACAACTTTGATGTTGATGAATTTTTCTAATTCAAGGCACTCATTGACGAATATAGGGGATTCGTTGACAAGTTGTAGTGTGTGATTAGTCGACGAGAACAGGGGCTCGTCGATGAGTCCAACGAGCAGAATGATGCTAATGGGTGGAAAACGGCTAGTTTACCAAAAATATCTTATCTTCCCCTCAACGGCTAGTTAACGTCTCCTTTGGCTCTTGGGCAATAAATACAAGCTATTAGAGTTGTATTAACATGATTTTGAAGGCTTTTAATCATTTTTAGTGAAAAACATCTTTTTATACCAAAACCTAAGAACCTAGCACTTTGCATTGCTATTCTTCATTCATAAGTGCACATCTCTCTTTTTTTTCCGATCTTGTTTAATACAATTCTTGAGAGAGAAGTGTGAGGTTTTCTTTGTATTTAATATTTGCTCATTCAAGGAGCATTATCATTGCAATCATCTTCTTCTTGTAAGGTTCTTTGTGAACCATTGTGAGGGTTCTTGGTGAATCGAAGTGAAGGCTCTTTGTGAGCATGTAAGGATTTGTTCCCGATTGTAGGGTTGTGTACCCAAGTTGTAAGGCTTGCTCCACCGGGAAAGGAGCGTTGATAGTGGATTGTGGAATCCTTAGCTTGGTGCTAAGGCGTGGACGTAGGCTTGGTGCGAACCACGTTAAAACCCGGTGTAAAGCTTTTCTCTCCCTACTCTTTATCTTACATTGTCTTGTGCATGATTTAATTCGTATATTGTGATATAATTGCTTGCCATCTTGCCAAGACTTTTATTTTTTGGAGAAATATGCATTCCGTGAAAAGAGCCATTCACCCCCCTCCTCTGACTCTACATTGTATATCCGCTGCGGGGCACATGTATATACTCCACGGGCTATGATGTCTAACAAGTGGTATATACTTATTGATTGGTTTATTTCTTTTTAAAATATTGGCTATTGTTTTATGCGATGAAATAACATGTGCTCCAAGCTTGTTAAATGGAAAAACCTTATTTTTCTCTTGTGAATTACTAAGGTTTTGAATTGTTATTCAAAAACATGCTATGATTTGTTTTGATGATATATGCTAATCATTGTATATCATATCCCATTCGTGAATTTAAGCTTTAGTGAAAGCTAATCATAACAACATTTTTGAAAATTTGCATTGAATGTTTGATCCAACATCATATGGTCTTTTTCTTAACGATCATCATTTATGAGTTTTGAAGGAAGCCATTCTTGGCATTTCCAATGTTATATATAGTTTAGCACGGATTTTTTTTTGGCATGTGTTTAGCATACACTCGCCTCACCACCATGGAATCATATCTTAAGGGAGAGAAATTTTAGTTAAATATATTGTACCTCTCTTTTTGATGATGATCAAAGGGGGAGAAGATTTTTGGTTTCCTCTTTGTTAAAAGAATGATGTGTGGTGTTATATGAGGGTAAGGGGGAGAAGTGAAATGCATTTGGTGTAGAATGCATAGGTTGCATGAAAAGTTTAACTTGCTTATTACTTGTCTTATCTTATATGAATTTTCTATCTTATGAATTGCATGTTAAACCTCCATGAGCATGAAATGCTTTTATTGTGTCTTATATGCATATAGTAAGGGGAAACAAATGTTAATCATTTAACAATATGCATATTTTGAGGGGAAGTTTTAATATATACCCTTTAGGAGAACACCAATGGTTTGCCATCATCAAAAAAGGGGAGAATCTTAGCCTTAGAGGCTATGTGAGTTTAATTGTTTTGATGATAACAACCCATTAGTGGTTCTAGGTTAACTTATGTTTGCATAATAAGCTATGGTAAGTCAAACTCAAATGCAAAGATGAAGTAAATTAGTTATAAGGTTAGACATCATAAAAAAAGGAGAGAATGTTAGCCTTATTGGCTACAATATCATATTTAATGTGTTTTGATTATATTAACCTATTTCTGTGTTCCTAACATTTTCCTATCTTTGCAGTTATGGTTAGTAGAGGTACAAGTAGAAAATGCTTGAAGTACCAAGTGAGAGGCAAAGATCGGACCAAGTAGGCGTCAAGAAGGAAAGATCAAATGGACACATACTCGGAAGGACCCAAGCACAACCGGATGTTTTATAATTGTTGAATTATTTGTAATAAGGGTTGTGTGAGTGGTAGGTTCAGTATATAACTCTTGTGTTTTGTTTCTGAATGATTTCTGAGTAAGAGTTGAACAAAGCACATGCATACTAGGATACATGAGTTTATAGGATTGTACTAAAGACATAAACACAAACTCACCTTTCATGACTTTCAAAGTTAAACTTAAAGAGTTTGTTAAATGAATCCTAAACTCAAATATGTTTTCTAGAGAGACTAGTTTTCAAATATCTTGGTATTTTGAACATCTTTATACTTAGTTTTAGTTTTATCAAAATGAGTCTTATGTCCTAAAGGTTCAAAGAAAGTCAAGTATATTTATAAAAGGATATACTAAGCATATAAGATATCAAAATGAGTTTTCAAATGTATTTTATTAATCAAGATACCTTATATTCAAAAGGAAACTCATTTGGGCAAGTTTTAATCTTTATTAGACTTAATATATTTCATATACTTTTGTCTAAGAATGTTTTAAGTCATTAAAACGCTTTTTGACAAGGAAAAACAAAGCGATCGTCATTACCGTAGTACAACCTTGAGTCCTGAAAACCTTTTGGTATTTTGGGTATAACTTTTGCTAAAAAAGTACAAATGACATGATCTTGGTGTTCTTGGAAAGCTAAGATAAAATGCAACAATTTTGGTGTTGATGACTTTTTCTAATTCAGGGCACTCATTGATGAACACAGGGGATTCGTCGACGAGTTGCAGTGGTGATTAGTCGACGAGAGCAGGGGCTTGTCAACGAGTTCAATGGGTAGAATGACGCTAACGGGCGTAAAACGGCTAGTTTACCAAATAAAATATCCTATTTTCCCCTCAACGACTAATTAACAGCTCATTTGGCTCTTGGGAAATAAATGCAAGCTATTAGACTTGTATTAACATGGTTTTGAAGGCATCATTCTTAGTGAAAAACATCTTTTTATACCAAACTTAAGCACCTAGCACTTTGCATTGTTGTTCTTCATTCACAAGTGCTTATCTCTTTTGTTCTCCAATGTTGTTTGATACAATTCTTGAGAGAGAAATGTGAGGTTTGCATTGTATTTAATATTTGCTCATTCAAGGAGCATTATCATTGCAATCATCTTCTTTTTGTAAGTTTCTTTGTGAACCATTGTGAGGATTCTTGGTAAACCAAAGTGACGGCTCTTTGTGAGCGTGTAGGGATTTGTTTCTGAGTGTCGGGTTGTGTACCCGAGTTGTAAGACTTGCTCCACTGAGGAAGGAGCATTGATAGTGGATTGTGGAATCCTTAGCTTGGTGCTAAGGCGTGGACGTAGGCTTGGTGCCGAACCACGTTAAAATCTTGTGTTAAGCTTTTCTTTCCCTACTCTTTAGTTTACATTGTCTTGTGCATGATTTAATTCATATATTGTAATATAATTGCTTGCCATCTTGTCAAGACTTTTATTTTGTAGAGAAATACGCATTCCGCGAAAAGGGCCATTTACCCCCCCTCTGACCTACATTGTATATCCGCTGCGAGGCACACATATATACTCCACAGGTTACGACGTCTAATAGTTGGATTTTAATTTTCTGTTCATAATAACTACGTGAACTGGATATTAAATAAACCGAAGAATAAATTTGACTTTGGGATTGTGGAAACCAAAAAGGGAGTACGTTGGTTGATCAATACAAATTTCAGAAACCATAAGGACATATTAGGGATTTTAGAAAATGGTTAATTAAGTTTTAACCCTAATTACCGAGGTTAATTTTTGGAAATCCGAGAGTTTCGGTCACCCAAACCATATATAGGGTTGGTCGCTTGAACACTCACAGAAAGAAAAGTGCATTTTACTCATTCGGGTGCTCGGTGAAGAGTTCGGGTGGCTGATCCAAGGCAATTTTTAAAGTGTTCGAGGTTCGGTCGCCCGGTTCTAAGTTTGGTCTGCCAAACTTGCCATTTCGGTCGACCTAGGTAAAAATGAACGTGAAGTTCGAGTGCCCGGGGAAGATGAAAAAGTCAGCATTAAACGTTCGGACGACCGAGAACATTTAGTTCATTTTGGTTCAGTCGCCTGAGCCCGGTTAACAATTTTGACTTTTCATGCATTCTGTCGACCGAGGTGTTTTGAACGCACAAGTTTGGTTGCCCGAATCCCTTTAAAATTTAAAGCCTAAGTCATATTTTTACCCCTGATTGCATCATTATAACCTGGCATCGGTAGACTGAAGTTTTTTCTATGGTCTTTTGATTTCCCTATGATCCATCAACGGCCATCACTGAGCTTTCATTCATATCATGCATGCGATACATTATTACACCAAATAGAAAAACTAAATGGAATACAACTGAAATATAAATATCTTCAATCTTTTTTGCCATTGTGACTTTCTTGGAATGCGCTAGATGATGTACTTGTTTTCTTTTGACTTCTATTTTCAATCTCCTTATGTGTGTGTTTTGAAATGTTACCTATACAAGCACTAAATACACACATAAGACATTTGTGGTTTGTCGGCATCAAAACAGATATCAGACTCAAAAAGTCAACAAATATTTTAAAATTTTATTTTTATTGTAATACTTTAAATTTTAAATTTTTGTATTTAATATTTAATTTATATGTTTTTAATTTCTATTTGAGTCAACGACAAAAATGAATGTTGGTTCAATCAAGTTTTAAATTTGTTTTAGTTTCACAAATATTGAACAAATAGGTTTCTCCTTTTTTGTTTTTATTTTTTTATCTTTAATTTCCTTTTTTAGTTTTTATTTTCATAAATTTTAACAATGATGCAAATAACTCTAGTAAATGAAGATATAATAGTAAAATACAAAAGACACTCAGAAGAAATAAAATAATTAACAATTAATTTTCAATAAAATCACTCCACTATCTATTTAAAACAATATCTTCAATAAATCAAAAGCTTAATCAATGAAAAGTATATGCATTATGAAGCTAAAGTTAAAATAAAAAAAAAATATTCATTTGCAAAATCAACAAGAATTAGCAATGCACAGAGAGATCCTAAAAACTTAGAACTCGAATTCAAGACATCGTACTAAAAAAGTAAGTGAAGAGTAATTATATATATAATGAAACACACGATTATGTAATTCCATTAAAAAGTAAGTGAAGAGTAATTATATATATAATGAAACACACGATTATGTAATTCCTTTTAATGGACCTTCACCCTATGCCATTTTATCCCCCCCCCCCTCTCTCTCTCTCTCTCTCTCTCTTTCTCTCCCTTTTAATATGAATTTAGCCACCTCCTTCTTTTCTCACTCAACTTAATAAAAAAGTTATAGTCTAGTTGAGGAACATAATTACTTGTAGTCTAGTTAAGGGACGCAACTACTTTAACTAATATGTAGATGCATGTCTAGGTAATATTGGATTCATTGCAGCTAGTTAAGTAGCATTAGCATTATAATGAAATTGTATTGAGCACATGCATGATGCCCTAGGTTTAACTTTAGATTAACAATCTTCTAACCAATGTATAAATTTTTATTATAGTATTAGAAGATGCAATAATTAAATAGCAATTAGCTAAAATAATTGCAATAGTTTTTATTGTTATTATAATACCTTAAAATTTTAAATTTTTAGATCGTTTAATCATGCTTTTTAAAAATTTTTATTTGATTCTCAAAAAAATTAGAAAAAAAAACGAACATTAAACAAATAGATGGATAGTTTTTGGATTTTTAATTTTTTTTTCTAATCATTAATTTCAATGTATGCTGTTTATTTTCATAATTCTTGATACTGATAACAAATAATCCATAATAAACCTCTTGGAATAAAGTCAATGTCTTTTGCCCTATATAATACTAGCACTCTTTTATAATACAAATCAATTTTTGAATGTTATGCCAATATTTTTTTTTTCTTTTTCCTGTTAACTTAGGGTCCATTTAGATCAAAGATTTTATTCAGGAAAGGAAAATAAGAAGGATTCATTTTCCACGATATTTTTTTTATTTCTAAGATGATTATTTTTTTTAAAAAAAATATTATGATGTATTAAAATAAAATTTTTTATTGATTTTGTACAATTTTTATTTTAGTTTTTCATTTTCATTGATAACCAAACACAAAAAAGCGATTAGGCCTGTTAGTTGTGTGCACCAAGGATATTTCGAACAAGAAGCTGTGTATTAAGGATTGCTGACTGGATAATAACTAGAATTCTGATTTATTAATGGAATTGGTTGGGGCCGACTGAACAATGGAAATCTTACATAATGTGCCAGCTGGTAAAAATGGTCGGGATATATTCATTTGGAAGCTTGCCCGTGATGCCAATTTCTCTACAAAAATGGCATGGGAGGCAGTGAGGAGAAGAAGTGGTAATTTTGAGTGGAATGACTGGTTTTGGCATTCTTTATTGCCTAGAAGAATCTTAATATGTTTATGAAAAGTCTGGTTTAGATGCTTGGTGATAGATGATAGAATTTAGGCCAAAGGAATATCAATGACTTCAACTTGTGATTGTTGCGTGAAGAGAAGCCAGGAAAACACTGATCATATTCTTTCTTTAGGCGAGGTGGCTTCAGAGGTTTGACGTCGGGCTAGTGTGGTGTTGGGGATTCCTTTCCAACGGTTCCTTATATTGAAAAATAGAATTGCAAATTGGTTCCATTATGCTCGAAAATCTTCTATTAAAGGTATTTTAATCAGTCTAATTCCATGTTTGATTATGTGGTGCCTCTGGAATCAAAGATGTAAAGAGAGAATGGAAGTAGTTTATCAAAGTGTGGATCAAACGCGGAGAAGTGTTTGATACTAGGTTATTTCTTTAGCTAAGAGCTCTATTTCTTTTCGAAAATTGAAGATATCAGACATTACGATTTTGAAAGAGTTTCAAATTTAGTATCAGAGAATTTGCGTCAGGCTTGGAAATATTATTTCGTGGTTAAACCCCTAGTAGGGTGGATAAAACTTAATTGTGATGGGAGCTGTAAGGGCAATCTGGGTACTAGAGGAGGTAGAGGAATTATTCAGGACTACCATGGCATGGTGAAAGCGATTTTTTCAAACTATTTTGCCAATGATACGAACAATAGTGCAGAATTAAAAGCAATTCTAAAAGGAATTTGTTTATGAAAACAACTTCATTATTTTAATGTGATTATTAAAAGCGTCTCCCGAATTGTTGTTGATTGACTTCGGAAAGGTAGATATATTTTGTGGTATCTTTAGGATTTTTGGGAAGACCTTGTGGCGGAGTTAGAAGGAGTGAATTTTATGGTAATCCATCAATATAGGAAACGCAATAGTGCGGCTGATTTTCTCACTAAAGAAGGAGAAATGTGAAATAATGTCATCTACGAAAAATAACATCTTTTACCACGTTCTCTAAAAGGTAACCTTTGGATGGATAGGTTGAGTCTCACTTCCTTTGTCATTAGTTCATCCTCTCAATTGTTATTTGGTTGATTTTAGATTTTTAGATTTTAGTTTATTTTATTATTTTTGTTTTTGATAGGTTTGTTTAGATTTGTTTCTTATTTAGTTTTGTTTGGATTTGTAGTCCTATTCTGGTTGGTTGTTAGTGTTATTTTTGGGAGACCTTTAATTTTTTTTATCTATAATCTCCCAATGCTTGTCTTGTAACCATGATATTTCTCTACCAAAAGTGAGGATATATCAATAAATAATTGGAGGTGCTGCCCCCCTTTTAGTTAAAAAAAAAAAGAAAAAAGAAAAAAAAAGTGAATTCATTGGAGTATTTTTTTTCCCCCTAAGTTTCAAACTTGCCTTTAATAAGAATATAGTCATGGCAAAGCGTGCACAAATAAATTATGGTCTTAATGAGAAATAAAAAAACTAGCCTCAAGTGTCAACCTGTGAAGTGAAAAAAAATTGTAGTCTAGTTAAAGAATATAATTGCTTAGAATGACTTATAGATGCATGTCTAATGGTAATATTGAACTCATTACTACTAATTAGCACTATAATGAAATTGTCTTGTGCACATGCATGGCGCCCATGGTCTAACCTTGAGATTAGCAACTGTCTAGGTAGATTTTTGTATGTAGATGTTATTGAATTTGATTATTGCGTCATAATATCAATTCATAATAGATGGTATTATAGCTACAAGCTCTTTACCTTGCTCCCTAGATTTAGGCTTGGATCTACCAAAGGTAAAAACCCCCCATCCTTTTCATTTTAATCTTTTTCGTTCTGGTTTTTTGTTGCTTTTTTTTTTTTGCCCTTTTTTTTTTCTAGGGGCTTTCTTGCATTTTCTTGCAATCCAAATAGGGGGGGGGGGGTGTGGGGCTAGCTAACTTGGGTGTTGACCTAGGTTAGTTTAGGGCTTCAGGTAGGTTAAGTTGGGGTAAGGTTAGGTTAGGGGTTATGTTAGGGTCAGGTCAGGGGTTTGGTTAGGTTTGGGGCTTAGGTTAGGTTAGGTTATGTTAGGGTTTGGGTTGATGAGTTAGGCCCAATTGGGTTATGTGGTTTTTTGGGCTTAGGTTTGGTCAGGCCCAATTAGCCCTTATGTTTTAGTCTGGTGTGGGCTTATGTCTAGTCAAGCCTAATTGGGCCTTAGTTTTTGGGCTTAGGGTTAGGTTAGAGAATTAGGTTCAATTGGGGCAATGTAGTTAGGCTGGGTTGGTCCAACTGAGGAATGGGCTCAGGTCTAGGTTGGGCCAGACCTAGTTGGGCTTGGGTGTGCTGAGCTTGGGTTAGGTCAAGCCCACTTGGGCCTTTTGGGGGGGGGGGGGGGATTAAGTTTGGGGTTTGGGCTGGGTTAATGAGCGAGGCCCTATTTTGGGCTATGGGGGTTTGGTCTAGGGTTGGTTTGGGCTTGGTTTAGGTTGAGCCAGACCTAGTTAGGCCTACTTCTTGGTTTATGTTTTAGGTGGTCTGGGTTAGTTAACCTAAGTCAAGGTTGACCTAAGTCAGGTAGTCGGGTCAGGTCTAGGTTATTGGACTCGAGTTGGGTTAACTCAGATTCATGTTAAGTTGACATGGATCTAGGTATTTAGGTCTAGGATTTTGGGTCACATTGACCTAAGTTTGGGTAGGATATATGAGTTAGGTTGAGCCAAATTTTTGGGTGGCTTTCTTGGGTATGCTTGGGGATATGGAGGGGTTTTTGGAGAGTTTAAAGGTTCGGATTAGGGACTCAGGTCCCTTTTTTTTTTTTTTTTTGAATTTTTCTCGAGGCTTTTTTTATAGGGTTTTGAGGGGAAAAATTTAGGGTACTTTAGGCTGCCCTTTTGGGTTCTTGTGATGAACATATCAAAATTTTAGAATCATAAAATCCTTTCCATAAAAAAATTGCCAACTAGAACAAATTAGGCACTTATTAAGATAAAGCAAAATCAGAAAAGGGGGGGGGGGGGCTTACCTTTTGTCTCTAACTCCTCCTTTCTCTACTATTTCTATTTCCCCTTTCTTCTTCTTTCTCCACTAGCAGCTCCCTAGGACCTCTCCTTAAGAAGCCTCTTCTCGTTCTATTCGTCTTTCTCTTTTCTCTTTGTTTCTTCTTGAGTGTCTTTACAACCTCTCAATTCTCCCCCAAAGTCTTTTACTTCTCTCTGCTCAAACCCCAGCCCTTCTATTTATAGGATAAAGGGATGGGGTAGAGTCTTAATCAGCTTTGAGTTTTCTTAGGAGCTAGTATGAGGAGGTATTGGGGAAGTAGGCTCTAAGGAGCCTGCTATGTTTTTTGCTGTTGTAGAGGGAGCAGGTTAGGGAAAAGGGTTGCCTGTAGTGGAAAATCTTAGGAGGCTAGGCTAGGATGACTATACACTTTTTTTTAGAGATATTATGGGCTTGAAATTCAAACGAATGCATGTGGGGTCTTAAAATCAACACAAGTCCATAGTGGGCCTTAATTTCAAAACAAAGCTTAGGTTGGGCTCTAAATCCAACACGTGCTCCACAATGGACCTTAACTTTTAAATTCAGACCCAATATTTGGGCCTCCTTGCTAGGTTGCTATTAAATTGGGCATGATCTTCATGTATGCAGGTGTATGATCTTAGGAGGATGACCTAATGAAGCTCAAAGATTGCTAAGGTTGCCCTTTCTTTTTATTTATTTTATTTTATTTGCATTTTTATTGTATTAATAAATAATATATTATTGTAAAATAACCTAATGCCTACATACTTGAACCCAGGCTCTAACTTTGAGGATAAACAGTTCCCAGTCTACTTTTAACCGGTTAGAAGGAGAGTCAGAACTCCTGCCCTTACCCATTATAGGCAATTTTGGACAGGATAGATCTTGGGTGAAATGTTTCGTACGCCTATTAGGAGACTCTTGCCTATCAAGGGTCAACACTACGTTTCATTTCATCCTAAACCTAAAGGCACAACCCAGGTGTAAAGCTCGTGTAATGTGCGTGGAAGAATCCACTAAAAACCCTAAAACCCACAAGTAGACAAAGAATCACATAACACACAAGTTTATTTATTACATGCATATTTAAAAACAGTAACCAAAGCACACAAATCACCATAGAAGATACATAAGCCTTGATGGGTTAAATACAAGATAATTAAGAGCTAATCCTTGACTTGACTCTTTAAAGGTCCCCAGGGAATTGCCAAGCTGTCACGATATTAGGGGTCAACTCTCGAAATAAGAGGGTCAAATCTCCAAACTACCTTAATTAGATGGCAAACTCAATATTATGTAAAAGGGGGAATGTATGTAGTGAGTAATGGGTCACCATATAGTCCAATGGAGTCGCCATTGACCTATTATTATTCTAAGTGAGGTCAAAACACCTATTTAATATACTACCAGTTCATTGGTCTTTATGCTATTCCTAGGTCTAAGGAAACTGATAGTTAATGGTCTGCATTACCAAGTCAGATCTAGTAGTACTACAATTATGTAAATGGTAGGTATTAGTACCCCTTTCCACCCTATGATGAATAGTACATGATTAGCTTAGGATTACCCTTGAAATTAATCGACGAATACTCATATTCTTTCCTTTATTTTAATTTCTAGCCCATAATATGTTGGGCAACCTTGTGAAAAATATAAGCTATGCTCACCTCGAGATCTTTAAAGGCGTGCGAAGACACAATCCCCAATGATCCCAATAAGGATTAATTGCTTACTAGTTTTTTTTTTTTCATGTTATGGGTTTCCCTTACTAAACCTTTAAATATTAAGAGGTTTTGCAAATGACAAAAGCCCCATGCCTCCAATTTCTTGAGGGCATGTGAAAACATAACCCCAAATTTCATAGGAAGATTTATTATTGAATTTTATTTCAATAACACACGTAATCAATATAGTAGATATTTATTCAAAGTACGAAAACCACAAGGCATGCAAAAAAAAAAAAAGCACATAAATCAAGGGTCTAATTAAATCACTATCGTGCAAGATCGAAGTAGTTCTGTGTTGGAATTGGTGTGATCCCAAAAGGAGGGGGGCGGGGGGATGAATTGGGTTTTAAGAAATTTTGGCTAATTTAAACTCTTGCCGATTCACCACATGTCATATCCCATTTGATGTACATGCACGTATGTAAAATAACTTAAGTAAAGAAGAACAAACATACACGTTTGCAGTATATGTTATTTATATTAAATGTATGTATACAAATAATTATGATAATAAATATAAATAGGCATATATGTGCGTAATTAAAATGCAGGAATTTAAATAAGATAGAGAGAGAGACACACGATATTTTTTATCGAGGTTCGGCCAAACCAGCCTACGTCCCCGCCTTGGGCATACCCTCCAAGGATTACACTATCCTTGCTCACTTAAACGGGCGAAGTAGAAGTCGTTTACATCCTCTCCTTACGGGAGGAGAAAAAATTTAGCTTAATTACTAGGCTGAGCCCAACCGGTCTCCCTTATGAGATGGAGATTCCCAGTTCAATTTTCGGACTGAACTGAATCGGTCTCTTTTATGAGGTAGAGACTCCCCAGTTCAATTTATGGGCTAAACCCAACCAATACATTAAAATATTTTTCAGAGAAAATAATACTTCTAAAAATACAAGCAGAGATGTACACATTTAAACTCAATACATACATTCTAGTATGATATGAAATAATGCTCAAAGAGTAAGGGTGCTTATCAAATAATATTTGCATAAATAAAATATATGGATATAAAATGATTATTATGTTCTCCAACAAAGATTTTTCCAAGTAAAAGTATTTGGAGAATCTGGAGTTAAGTTTAAGAAAATATTTAAGTTATAAATAATTTCTCCCAATAATATTTATCATGAAAATAATCAGGAGAACCCCTAGGAATACTCTCAAAAATGAATTTTAAAATATAAATAACAAGTGAGAGTATATGCATGTGAATACAAATAAAATGCCCAAAATAAAATACTCTCTTCAAAAATAATTTTGAAATAAATAAGTGAGAGAGTTGAGAGAGATTTGTTTCAAAGATTTTGCCCCAAAAAAATAATTTTAGTAATAAAAATTGATTTTGGGGAACTTTGATTAATAAAAGGTTTAGAGAGAAATTTAGAGTTAATTAAAGTTACTAATCTACGCTTATGAAGGGGTATACATAGAATTTGGGAAAATTATGACCGTTAGGGTCACGGTTGGTATTTTTAGATTTGTTTAATTTAAAAACTTAAACCTGTTTGGCGCTTAAAATTACAGCAACCAAGAGGTTCAATCGACCTAGGTACGACTCAGTTGACTGAACGAAAGGTGACACGAAACCCTTTGTAGGTTTGGTCGACCAAGGCAAAAGGCCGGTCGGCTACACTATGCAGGTCGGTCTACTAAGGGCATTTTGAATTGGGAAGCTGATCGACGATGGAAGCTATGTTCAAGATTGGGTTAGCTGATCGAGCCTTGGTCAAATTTTTGACTTCGACAAATAGTGCGGTCGGTCGACCAAGGGGTATAAGGCATAACATGTCGATCGACTGAGCCAAGTCAAATGTTTGACTTTTGGCTTGATGCGTCGTTGGTTGACCTAGGCTTTTTAATTAAGCCTAAAAATCCAATGTCGGTCGTCCGAAGTCTTTAAAAGCCCTAATTTGACCCTAAAGCTATTCCAAAAACTTTGTATGATTTTAGTTTTTTTAGAAAAATATTTTTGGTGAAATGTTAGGTGTTTTATGGTCAACCTATGGTCATCTGAGCATTCAATCATATCATGCTGATGCATACATTATTATAGACCAAAGATAAAAACTTAAGTGCAATAAAAATAGAATTAAATGTCTTCTTTATCTTCTTTGCTCCTCTTCATGGAAAATGCTAGATGTATGAGCTTTATGCGTCTTTATGGCTTCCATTTTCGTTCCCTTATGTGTGTGTTAAATTGATGAACTTGTTCACGTGCTAAATACACACATAAGTAAATTGTGCTTTGTCAGCATCAAAATAAGGATTGGACTCAAAAAACCAACAATCTTCTCCTTTTCGATGATGACATACGCACCAGAGTAAAATTGGTACAACGTGAAAAGGCCCTCCCCTAAGAATATGCTTAATGTAAAATATAGACAATACAACACAAACATATCACAAAATAAGACATTATAAATAATTATGCATTTAAATTTTTGCATTAAAGCACACACTCAGATAATTGTCCCTATAATATTTGCCCATAACAAAAATTTCCCTTTTGGTCATAAACATTTTTCTCATAAAAATTCTCTTCCTTTTGGCATCTGCAAAAAGGACTAAGTTAAGAGAAAACATTTGGAGTATTTAAAAACAAACTTAGCAAAGAGAACTCCCCATTTTTAAAATAATTTTTAATTATCTTCGATAAACTCTCCCTCGTTTTAGTATAGATTGTGGGCATAAAAATTTGAATTGTTTTTAAAAATATAGCCATTAAGTATACAAAACAATTTAACTGGTCATTTAAGATAAATAAATGACATGATGAACAAGGTCAGATCCGTAGAAAATTGAAATTTAAAAACATGTGGCATATATAACAAAAATGTAGGTTTGAGCATAAAAATGATCTAACAAGTTCACATGCATTTTCATGAAAAATCTATGAACCAGTTATGCAACACTTTTTTAAAATTTGAAATTCCATGACATAAAATCTTAAAACCGAATAGCACGAGTCATGAAGACATTTAAGCACAAGAGCAAGAAAATAGGATATGTTCTATGTAAGTTCATTTCTTGCAAACAAATAAATATATATATATATATATATATATATATATATATATGTATATAAGTATAAATATATCCCCTTATGATTTTCGATAAAGATAGGGTGCAATGCTTGCTGAAAAAGAAACTTTAAATAAAGTTGAAGCAAACAAATGTTTTTCTGGTTCTACATTTAAGAACAAAATACTTCAATAGATAACCAGAAAAACAACCATATGAATCCTAAGGATATGACAATTTAAATTAAGATCATATGACTAGATCAAAGAACTTGTGGCCAAGTAATATATTTTAAATTAAAATTTTTAATAAAATCATTTCGTTTAAGCACAAGCCATAATGAATTCAAAAACAGATCTAAGTCTTAAAATGTTGGCGCGCATAATTAACTAGATGGGAATCTATTTCCAGATGCTCCCCCTATCAATTCAAGTTCATACTTAGATCTTGTCAACTACTTATACTGATACTAATGGTAAAAGACCATTAAGCGTCTAACCAATATAAGTGTTGGAACAAATCGACCTCAAAAAGTAGAAACAATGAGAATGTGAGTCCGTGGGGCAAGTGATTTTTATCCTTATCTTAAGGATGGGGCTTAGGCTCCCCGGTATATTCTCAAGCACACATAAGTGCATTTCTGATCAAGGATGAATTTCATTTAGGCACACTGAATATATGTTTATCCTTCATAACAAAACTTAGTATGCAAGAGACTATAAGCATTGAGCTCTTACTATTTTTTCTTAAGAGTGGGGCTTAAGCTCCCCTATATATTTGCACACACGCTTGCTTGCATTAGGTTCAAGGATGATGTTCGTTTAAGAGCAGTCATCAAAAATTCATCATTTCAAAAGATTTCAGTGTGCAGCAAATACTAGTCATTCAACTTTTAGCATGACACATTGTATTTCGGTTTAAAGCATGACAATGTATCCAGGTTATACTCAAGGATTATGCAATAGGGGTTCAAAATGAAGATGACACAACTCAAAATACATGAGTGTGTGCAAAATGAAAACTCACCCTAAGTCATGTGATATTCCCTAGTGACATGGATTTGAAGGTTATGAGATGGTGATCATCCATTTAGGTCTAGAGTGAACTAGTTCATCCTAAGACACAAAAAAATATGTACATGTTTTCAATTTATATAGAGGTTTGGATTTTACATGTACAGGTCTATTCAATTATTTGGCATCTTAGGAAAGAGAAATGAGCTGCTTATACTAATCAGTAATTAATTCCACTAAGTTTACTAGGCAGTATAAGTACTCCTTTTAACGCAACTATATTGGTTATCTATTAAGGCATTTTATCATTTGATTAGTATAATTTTCCCTATATGTTCATGTGCATGCATTTTCAACTAAGGATAAAACATTAATATTCTTTTATGATTCACTTATCATTTCAAAAATATTTTAGCATGCATTAACTTATTATCCAAATACATGGTTTTACTTTTGGGAAAAGTTCTACCAAAATTTTGGCAGCATACCGTCTGTAAATTGGACGTTTTCCCATTTTACCATGTACCTGAAAACTTGATAGATTCAAGCAAACAATTTAAAATAATCTGCATCATGCAGACACCGATCATTTTAAGAATGCAAGAACCTATATCCACTACCAGCTTGCAATTCACATCATTGAATCAGCCATGCAGGAGGCATTTAGGATAAAGCATGTAGTTCAGGAAATAGTTCAAATCAAATATAAACTATCCATAAAAAAATGTGATCATTTTGCGAGTAATGGATAGTGGCATTTAGCTCAAATAAGTTTAAGAGGGAAAATTATCCATTCATCAGAAGATAAAATCATTTAACACAAATGGATATTTGCATTCAGCTCAATAATAGATCATCCAAAAAGTATAAGCACAAATTTGAAATGTTTATTGGATGAATTTTAAGCAAAGCTGCTCCCCCTCAATTATGCAGCTAAGTCATTAAGTTTCTTAGCCAAAAGTATTAAATTTTCATAGACAAACTTTGGCTTTTTAATGTTGAGTTTAGGAAAAATATGGTATACAATATAAGTTTTAATTTCCTAAAGCCCAATTCAATATAATGGACAAAACGATATGCTATATTTAAAATATTTATGCTTAAGCATATGTATATAGCATTATTTTACAAATAAAGAACCATTGTCCATGTGAAGGAGATCCCCAAAATACTTATGTTATAGCCAATATTATCGTATAATACCGAATTGAAATGATATATATATATATATATATATATATATATGTAAGAACTCAACTCGAGATATGTAGATTGAATAAATGAGAAAGGGTAAGAAAAGGTAAAATTCACAGGCTTCATCGACGAAGCCATTGTTCTCGTCGACAAAGGCTCTCATACTCTTCGTTGCCAAAATTCAGAGCCTCGACAATGAAGAGATACCGAACGAGTTGTAAAATATCGGAATAGGGTTCGTCGCCGAATGAACCGTTTCATTGACGAAATGTGTAGATGATTTGTCAACAAAGGTGCCGTCTCGTCGACAAATTGGACCGCGTCAAAGGGGTTATAAATATCCCATTGCTTTGCTTAGAGGTTAAATAAAGTCAAACTCTCTCTCTCTCTCTCTCTCTCTCTCTCTCTCTAGAACCAGCAGAATCTCTTCTTCTCTCTTCGATTCTTCGCTGTTCATCGCTTGATTCAATGATCTGATGTTATTGCATGGATCAGGGGAGGAATATCTACGTTTATAGCGGATCAAATTTCCGTTTCAATGATTTTCGGGTTTTGACCCAAAACCGAGGTAAGGGTCCGATTTCAGTTTTGTTTCGGTATATAGTAGTAGTAATAATTATAGTGAAGTATAGTTCTTGGATGTTTAGGTTTTGGGAACTCAGTTTGTAGTTTTGGAGCCGTAGAGTTCGTATTTTCGTATTTGGGAAAAGGTAAATAGATTCTGTTTATATCAGTTATTTTTGAAATTGGAATCGATAAACATGTAGTTTACGATTGTATGTATGTTTTGACTACTTATTTAGGAAAATTTATCTAGTGAAAATGCGGGATTTTCAGGTTACAGTTTTGGAGAAAATTGGGAATTTCAGGTATCATCTCTATTTTTGTTGAAAAATCATATGTTGTACAAAACTGTAGTATTGAGATGACCGTACCTGTATTTGTATTAAACTGTATTCTTGAGCTGAAAACGATATGATTTGTGTATACTCAAATAAGTGTGGAATAAACTGTTGTATGTAAAATGCTTCAGGTCTTGTAAAACAGTTAGGGGCGGCTAATTATCATACGCCGATGGGTATAGGAACATGAGTTCCAAAATTGTTCCAGGTCTTGTAAAATAGTTAGAGGCGGCTAATTACTATACGCTAATGGGTGTAGGAACATGAGTTCCAAAACTGTTCCAGGTATTGTGAAATTTTGCCATGTCTCAGCTAATTAGCGTGGGCAAACACCATGTCTTGACTAAATACCATGGGCAAGAGTGTCCGGCTCTATATCCGAGGGTGTGAAATATTGCTTGTTTGTTTCGGCTGGTCATCGATGGGTGCGAGTAGACACCATACTAGCAACGATATTGTTGTGAGGCTTTGGTTATTGTAGGGTATCGGGTGCTTGAGTGTGACGAAACTGACCGTATGTTTGGTATCTATGTACTAAAACTAGATTGTGAAAATATTGGAATTGTATTGTGTTATGTTTTATGTTAAAATAACACTTGTATGCCACACACTGATATAACCTACTTTCTTCTTTACTAAGAGGTGTCTTATCCCAAATATACAATTGTTTTTCAGGTCCTTCGGGTAGCCGAAACTAGCATCCTAGCATTCAGGAGTGTGGGTGTTGGTTAGCTACGTAGAGTACTTATGTAAGTACAGATTTTGTAACTGGATTGTCATTATTGGGTTTTGTAGTCACTCGGGATATGTATGGTATTTTGGAGTTTAGACTCTAGTCATCTATAGACTTTGGTATGGTATGATATATGTATTAGAAAGAAGATTTCCGCTGTATATTTGATATGTATGGATATGTATGTGAATGTGTATAGGGTGTACGTGTACCCCATGGGGTTGAACCCTCATTCAGTGTAGTATAGTGTATGTTTTAAATGATACAGAGACATGTTAGATTACTAAAATCACACCTGGAGCCCATTTGCGGGTTTGGTGCATGACAATATATATATAAATTAAGCATAGATTGGGCATAACAATCAAAATTTTAAACATGGCTAGCTTTACTATAGTTCTTAGTATAATAATAGTGTACACTAAGATTTGGAATTTTAAGCACAGGACACTATTTGGGCGTTTAAGGCGTTATTCCCCCTTATATATTTTATCCTAACATCTTATGAGTATTAATGAACTTCCTTTTTAAGCATCTCATAAGATATCATGCAATAATTACACATGATTAAAAAAGTAGCATAGTATATGCATTATGAATCATGGCATAAAGTCAATAAAATAGAAGGAGGCAAAGATATACCTTTACGTTTTACTTATTGTTAGTCATTTAAGCGCAAAGTTGTGTCCTTCTCTCTCTCGGTTTTTCCACACCTTGTATGCTTCCCAACTATCCCTTAGTACTTCTATAAAACATAATTCTTTTCAAGAGCATTAGTAACTAAGGCACAAAATAAACATATGCATAGCACTCAAATGAAATGCATTAAAACTATGTCATGCTTTTTCAAGTCATTTTTCAGGTTTGGGAAACTTTACATTTTAAAAACTTTTTTAATGGAATACAAAAACTTTGACAAATATTTTCCAAATCCTCCAATCAATTGATTTTAGAAAAGCATTTTCAATAATCAAATGGTAAAATCTATATAATATAAGCAGTAGAGGATTTGCAAAGTTTTGACCCTCAAAATAGGGATACACCGAAAATGAGTCGTTGCGATCTTTAGCATAAGTGATTAAACTTTTTGCAACAAGATTCTAATATCAATTATTGGAATTGGTGTGATCCCAAGAGGGAGGGGGAGTGAATTGGGTTTTAAGAAATTTTAGCTAATTTAAACTTTTGTCGATTCACCACATGTCATATCCCATTCAATGCACATGCGTGTATGTAAAATAATTTAAGCAAAGAAGGACAAACATGCACGTTTGCAATATATCTTATTTAAATTAAATGTATGTATGCAAATAGTTATAACAATAAATATAAATAGGCATACATGTGCGGAATTAAAGGGACAAACACACACGATATTTTTTATTGAGGTTTAGCCAAACTAGCTTACATCCTCGCCTTGGGTATGTCCCCTAGGGATTACACTATCCCTGATCACTTAAATGGGTGGAGCAGAAGTCGTTTACATCCTCTCCATATGGGGCGAGGAAAACCCCAACTCAATTACCAAGTTGAGCCTAACTGGTCTCCCTTACGGGGCAGAGACTCCTTAGTTCAATTTCTGGGTTGAACCGAATCGATCTCTCTTACGGGACTGAGACTCCCTAGTTCAATTTACGGGTTGAACCCAACTGGTACATTAAAATATTTTGTATACAAAATAATGCTTCTAAAAATACAAGCAAAGATGTACACATTTAGGCTCAATTCATACCCTCTACTATGATATGAAATAATGCTTAGAGAGTAAGGGTGTTTATCAAATAATATTTGCACAAATAAAATATATGGATATAAAATGATTATTATGTTCTCCAACAAAAATTTTTTCATGTAGAAGTATTTGGAGAATCTGAAGTTAAGTACAAGAATATATTTTTCCTATAAATAATTTCTCCCAATAATATTTGTCATGATAATAATTGGAAGAAACCCAAGAAATACTCTCAAAAATGAATTTCAGAAAATAAATAACAAGTGAGAGCATATGCATGTGAATACAAATAAAACGCCCAAAATAAAATACTCTCTTCAAAAATGATTTTGAAATAAATAATTGAAAGAGAGTTGAGAGAGATTTGTTTAAAAAATTTTGCCCCAAAAGAATAATTTTAGTAATAAAAATTGATTTGGAGGAACTTTGATTAACAAAGGTTTAGAAAGAAATTTAGAGTTAATCAAAGTTACTAATCTAGGCTTATAATACGGTATATACAAAGTTTGAGAAAATTATGACCGTTATGGACATGATTGGTATTTTTATATTTATTTAATTTAAAAAATTAAACCTGATTAACACTTAAAATTACCACAACCCAAGAGGTTTGGTCGACCTAGGCACAGGTCAGTTGACCGAACGAAAGGCGACATGAAACCCTTTGTAGGTTCGGTCAACCAAGGCAAAAGGCCGGTCGGCTACACTATGCAGGTTATGGTCGACCAAGGGCAATTTGAACTAGGAGGTTGGTCAACTGAGGCAAGTGAAAAGTCAAATTCTTAAAGGTCGTTCGAACGTGGAAGCTACGTTCAAGATTGGGGTGGTCGACCAATCCTTGGTCAAAACTTTGACTTTGATAAACAGTGCGGTCGGTCGACCAAGGGGTATAAGGCATAACATGTCGGTCGACCAAGCCAAGTCAAATGTTTGACTTTTGGCTTGATGCGTGGTCAGTTGGCCAACGCTTTTTAATTAAGCCTAAAAATCCAACGTCTATTAGCTAAAGTTTTGTAAACCCTAATTTGACTCTAAAACTATTCCAAAAACTTTGTATAATTTTAGTTTTTTAGAAAAAAGGTTTTTGGTGAAATTTTAGGTGTCATATGATTAACCTATGGTCATCTGTGCATTATTCACGTTCGTCGACGACGTCGCGTTATGAGCTCGTCGACGAAGGTGTGTTTTGTCAATGAAGGTGTGTTTCATCGACGAAGGGGGAGTTCGTCAATGAATTTCTTCATGATCTCGTCGATGAGGTTACTTGCTCGTCGACGAAGCCCATAGTATAAATTGCTCAAACTTCATTTTCAGACTGAAATTTGATGCTCAGACTCCTCTCTCTCTCTCTCTCTCTCTCTCTCTCTCTCTCTCTCTCTCCTCTATGTCCCTCCTACCTTCTCTTCATGATCTCAGGCCAGATTTACCTCGGTTCGACGATATGAAGCCATCACGACGCTCTTGGAGAAGTTCTCTGCATATCTACTGGAGCGGATCGTTGGTGGGTTTGAGTTGAAGTTCATCCTTGGTTTAAGGTAAGACATTTTATTCAGAATTTGGTGTTTTTATAGTTATAGGAAATGATATTCACATGAAAATACTGAAGTTTAGTTTTGGGAGTTGTTGAATTTAGGGTGTTGAACGAGGAACCCTGCGGGTGCAGGACGAGTGGAATTTTTGAGGGGTTTCTTTCCAGTGTCAGGTAAGGGAATAAACTAAAGCAGTTATTTTTCATGCAAATTATTATAATTTATTAGAAAATTAATTTTCAGGGAAGCATGTATTATATTTGAATATTATTGAAAAAATGCACATTTGGGAAAATACTGTTGTTATACAGGATATACGATTTTAGAATGAAATGTATGATTTTACTCAGCAATGTGTGGTATGAATATTATTTTACATGATAAGTATTATGTTATGGCAAATTTTAGGAGTAAAACATGTTTTCAGGAATTATGAAATAATATAGCACATTATGATTTTGAAAATACATGATAATTGATTTATTTATTTAGAATGATATGTATGAGATATTCGGCGCAAGGCCGTGATTGATAGTCAGCACAAGACCGTGTATGTTATATGTTTCCGGCGTAAGGTCGTGTTTATGAAATGTTTAGTGCAAGGCCATATTTACGAAATGCTCGGTGCAAGGCTGTATTTATGAAAGTATAGAAATGCTATCAATCCATTTATGTTAAATGCTATATTATCATGTACTATATGTTATCAGAACCCGGATGTTAGTTTAGTTTAGTTTCAGGAGCATGGTACTGTAACTATATAGATTAGATATCTATGTTCAAATTGGTGCTAACCACTGCACGAGGGGATGGGAGATGGATAGTCAATGTGACTTTCAATGTAGAGTTGTAGACGTCCACTTGGAAGTCCGGACTAGGGTGTTGCGGGCCCATTGTACTTATAGACATTTTTGACTCGGCAGTGGTCGGCTAGCCATTTTCGGGTCTCGCCTTCGGGCTGCACAACCCGTCATGGGGGAGTAATACATGACATCAGCTAGCTATTCATCCTGGGTATGTTTTCAGTATTATTAGCTTTACCAGATAGTTACGATTAGTCTGATTTATTAAAAATATGAAGATATACATTTATGCAGTTATTAAATGATTAATGTTTTCTGGTATAAAGAATGTACTATATATCTAGTATCATTAAATATTCATGTTTCCACACAGCTGTATTTAGTTTATTTTCCCTTACTGAGAAGTGTCTCACCCCCAAACATTAAATGATTTTCAGGAAACCCAGAAGGACCAGCGGGTCGTGGTCGCTGTTGAGTCTTTTGTACCACCCTGTTAGGAGGGTAAGTTTGAACTATGATCAATGGTCTTGTTGTAGGATACTAGGAAATACTTTTGGTATTTTTGGATTTTTTGGGAGTTGTATATAAAGGCTGTAGTGACCCGAAGAATAATATGATTTTAATAATAAGAGGGAGAGAAATAGAAACAGAAACAGAAGGAGGCCGTAAACTTCGTCGACGACATTGCATTTTGGGGGATAACCATAATTTCAAGGAAATTGCCAGGACTCATCGACGAATACAGGGCCTCGTCGATGAGTGCATAAGAAAATTCATCGACAAACACAGGGCTTTGTCGACGAGAAAATATCGAGAGAGGTTCTGGGGCAGCTTGAATTTCGTCGACGAATATAGGGTCTTGTTGACGAATTTAATGAAGGACTCGTTGACGAGGTGATGTGTCTCGTCGATGAAATCCCCTGTTTTATAAATATGGAAATCCAGATTTTAACTTTCTGAAGAAGTTATTTCTCCCCTCTCTCTCTCCTTTTCGATTTTCTCCCTCTCTCTCTTCGATTTTGGGCTCGTTTCTCACCGGATCGAAGATTTGAAGCTACCACGACGCTCCTGGCGAAGTTCTCTATGAGTTTGTCGGAGCAGATCGTTGGGAAAATGAAGTTGGAAATCATCCCTGAGTTGAAGTAAGGCTTTTTAAGCCATATTTGGTCTTGTGATAGTTATAGGAAATGATGTATGCATGGAAATACTGAACTTTAATACTGGGAGTTTCATTTTCAAGGTGTTGAGTTAGGAACCCTGCGGGTGCGGGGCAGTTTTATTAGGGGTTTTCCAGGAATCATGTAAGGGGATAAACTAAGTTAGTTCATTTTGAGAAAACGCATGTATATATATATATATATATATATATATATATATATATATATATATATATGTATGTATCATTTGGTTTCAGGAAAATAAATATATTTATATGTATGATTTATGTTTTGGAAAATATTGTTAAAATGATGGTGTATAGAATATATGAAAAACCTATTCGTGTGGCATGAGTAAAAATGCTATGAAATACTGTTTTCTGAGAATGAGAATGATACGGAATTTTATGATGGAAAATTGGCGTATGGGCTGAGGTTTTTATATGTTTGCCGGCGTACGGGCCGTGCTATGTGAGTGTGATTTTCCAGCGTACGGGCTGTGCTATGTTTGTTGGCGTACGGGCCGTGCAATGTGACAGTGATTTGCCAGCGTACGGGTTGTGCTATGTTTTCCGGTGTACGGGCCGTGCTATGTGACTGTGATTTGCCAGCGTACGGGCTGTGCTATGTTTTGTCGGCGTACGGGCTGACCTATGATAAAATGTGTAATACCGGCGTATGGGCCGATGATTTTTATGATACATGTGTATATGCAAAATGATATGATTGATGTGAGAATAAATGATATGAAATATCTATGTATCACAGTTTGAGTATATGCTTATGATATTAGAACCTGGTTGGCTTGGTCTAGGCTAGCACTTGCATGGTATCGTTGCTATGTGTTCATGGTCTTCGTGATCATGATATCTGTGTTAACGCCGTTGTACAGAGTGGTGTGAGATTGCATGGTCAATGTGGTTTATAAGAAGTGTGCCGATCGCCCTTGGTGTACGGACCAGGTCTGGCAGACCCATCAGACCTACAAACAACTGTTTGACTTGACAGTGGTCGGCCGACCATTGTCAGGTCCCACATTCGGGCCACACAACCCAATCATGTGGGGGTAATACATGACAATAGCCAGCTAACCTACCAGGATTGTTTTTATGTTATTATTACTATATGAGATGAGATATGTTTATATAAATGCAATTTGTTCTGCCATGATTTGACATATACATGTTTTCCCAGATTTGATAAATAGTACTAAATATGTTATATATGATATATGTAGAACACAGAATACTCATGTTACCACACACTGGTATTAGTTTATTTCCCTTACTAAGAGTTGTCTCACCCCTTAATCTTATAAACTTTTCAGTAGGCCCTGATAGGAGAGCGGGAAAAGCCCTGCTGACCTAGTGCTGATATCTGCCCTTTTTGAAGGATAAGTTTCTTTTTGTAGGGATAGTTAGATTTTGTGGGAAATGTCCTTAGATTTATTTTGGGATGTATATATGGAAATACTGTGGACTATAGCAACTTTGGTATATTATAATATATAGTATACAGATGTACATTATTGTATGTTTTCTGCTACTAGGGCTTCTGCTGTATGTTCTGATATATCCCTAGTACCCACGGGTCCAGGTGGATTGTGACCTGCTGAGCTGGGATGTAGGATGTTGATATTATTTGATTAAAAAAAATGTGGAAAATGGGCGGGTCGTGACAAAGGCAGTGTTTTGGATTATTGTTAACTCTGGTATTATGTATTTTGTGGTAATGTGGTTGATGATTTACATTTACTGTTGCATAGGTTCCGCTGTGCATGACAGGTGTCCCTGCTACCCATGGGTTCGGGTTGACTATTTTACTTATTATGTTTTATTATATGTTAAGATATGTAGTTCGTTACAATAGGAGTTTAATTATGTAATACTTAGCCCAAAGACCAGATTGTCTCCTCAAGGAATGCATCTTAATTCCAAACTCGTGTAATTCCAAAAGAAATTAAGAAAATAAACATTTATTGAACATAGTTCAGATTCATTTTCTTGGGATTTTTGAGATTTTTTGCAATAGGATTTAAATTCTAACTAAAAATTAAATATGCATGAAATAACTTAAATAAATACCAGATTCAATGCCAGAATAATGAAAGAACTAAACCCCGCAATCATTGTTGACTTTTTGAGTCTGATCCCTGGTTTTGATAATGACAACCTGCAAGGTTCTTATGTGTGTATCTAGTGTTTAAGCAGGCTTGATATGTTAGCGCAGACATAAGGAGACTGAAAATGGAAGCCAAAAGAAACTCGAAGGACATGTACATCAGCTGACATATTCCAAGGAGACTACAAGAGCAAAGAAGATTGAAGACATTTAAATTTCACTTGTATTGCATTTAGTCTTCCTATTTGGTCTGTAATAGTAAATAGGAGTTGGTATGTAATAATTAATGCATTGCATGCATGATATGGATAAAAGCTCAGTGATGACCACATACTGACCATAGGGGACCACAGAACTTTAAGGATCACCCTTCGGTCGACCGACGCCGGATTTTTTCGGTGTCCTCAAAAAGGCCTAGAATGACCCTAAGACACTCATACACGCACATATATATATGGTTATATGGAAATGGTGATCGTATAAGTGAAAAGAACCGAAATGCAACTCCCTCAAAGTCAACATTTGACCATACGGTGGATCGAGCCTAAATTGTATGCCAACCACCTGGTCGATCGAGTTCACACTTGTGAGAACTCAACGCCCTGGTTGACTGAACTACTCAATTCAAAAGCTCTCGGTCGACTGAACCGTGCTAAAAAGGAAAATTGCCTCTAGAACCTGGTTGACCAGTCGATCGAATTGTTAGTTCAAATCTTGCCCGGTTGACCGAACATGCACAACTCGGTCAACCGAACCTTGCTTCGATCAACTGGTGCTCTCGGGTTGCCCCAATATTTTTATCGCTGTTAAAATAATAAAATGAGGTTAAATTGGTTAAATTGTTTTAAAATAATTATAATAATACCCTATATGTCCCCAACGGATATAATTCTTCCCACTTCTATATATAGCTCATCATTTGCTAAGATTAAGCATAAATTAGGATTTGAGATTAGGAAAAATTCTCTGAAAATATTTTTACCCAAAATCTCTATATTTTCATATCTCTTCAATCCTATTACAAAAATCTACCTCCTAAACTCATCCAGTTAGTTATCTTGAAAGAAGGTAGTATTCTTTATACTCTTTGCATAGGCTAAACTCTCCCTAATTTTTATTTGATTGTTTATTGATTTTTGGAGAGTTGCTTAAGGTTTTTCCCGTAATATTTCATTAATAAATATTTGATTGGGAAAAACCCTTATGTGGCCTAAGATCTTGCATCCTCATTGCAAGTATCATAAGCTTGAATTGTGCTTTGACAATAACATCTTTAGCAAGCTTATAAACCCCATTATCTACTGTACTTAATATTTGAGAAATATTTTTGTGATATCGATTTAGGGTTGTTGAGACTATTTGATTGTTCCCACAAGAAGCATATTAGCTTGATATCAAAAGTCTCACTCTCACACATATACATTGATATACATTTGATTGAGAGTTAACACTTGAATTAACAAAATCTCACTTGAGCTTAATATCCTATCATATGTGAGTGTATTATTTGATTGAGCATATTGGTGCAAATCTGCTTAGTGTAAGAAGCACTTTACTTATGTAAGAACCCAAATCGTAATATATGAATTTTAATAATTAAAAGAAGGGTAAAATTGGAAATTTGAGCAGACTTCGTCGACAAAGGCCTTTTGGTGCTCGTTGACAAAGTTCAGAGGCTCGTCAACAAGGAGAAGCCGAGGGGTTTTGGGAAATCTGGAATCTCAGTCTCTTCGACGAGGTCACCGTCTCGTTGACGAGGTGTCTTCAGTGCCTCATCACACCTCATCAAAGAGGTCGCCATTTCGTCGATGAGGACAGCGGAGTCAAAGGTGCTATAAAGGATATTTTGGGTTGCTTAGTTGCTAAGTTAGCAACTTTTTTTTTCTCTCTCTCCCTAGAACTCAAAGGGCACTCCCTCTCTCTCTCTCTCTTTATATTTCTTTGTCCTTCATCGTCTGATTCGATAATCCGACATTACCACGAGGATGAGGGAAGGATTCTCTATAAAACCTATGGATTGGAAACTCGTTCCGGGCATTTTCAGGTTTTGGCGTAAAATCGAGGTAAGGCTCGGTTTTCTTTTCTGATCCATTTGTTTGGTAGAGAACGGAGTCATGAGTATATTCTGTACTATGTTTTGTAGGTTTTGAAAACTCGGTTCACTGTATAGGAGCCTTAGAGCTCGGTATTGGTCTTTTGGGGGAAAGGTAAGGGAATAAAGTTTATGTTGGTTATTTTTGAAATTGGACTCGGTAGAACTGTGGTTCGTGGTCCTGTGTGCGTTTTGGTTACTCATTTGGGGGGATCTGACGAGTAAAATTATAGGTTTTTCATGTTACAGTTTTGAGAAAAAAGGGGTATTGGGTTGCATCCCTGGTTTTGTTGAAAATCGTTTGTATATTGTGATTTATATTATATAATAGGGATGGTCGTGCCTTGAATTTGTTTTAAACTGTATATGATTGGAAAACATGATTTTCGGATTACTAAATGGGTGTGGTTTGTTTGGTTATATGAGCATACGTGATTGTGTTTTTTTGAAATGCAATAGGAACTGGGTTCTGAGTTGTTCCAAGTATTGAAAGAGTGTCTGACTCTATATCCGTGGGCATATGAAATCTCTAGGCCATGTTTGGCAAGAGTGTCCGGCTCTATATCTAAGGGCCTGAGCCTTACCAATTGATCACCGAAGGGTGTGGATCCACCAGTTTGCGCTAGTACGATGCCATGGGAGCTTGGGGCTATGCCATGTGCCGGTGGCGCCGTGTGTCGCGGGTCGGCTATGGGCCGAGGGGTGTGACGACACCGGGTTAATCATGGGCGTGCGTATGCATGTGTGTGCGTGTATTTTCTGTACTGGAACTATATTGTGAAAATAATGGAATTGCATTTAACAGTGTATATTTTTCTATCATGATAACACTTGAATGCCACACACCAATATAACCTGTGTTTTCCTTACTGAGATGTGTCTTACCCCTGCTATATATACATATTTTACAGGCCCTTCGAGTAACCGGATCTAGCATCCTGGTGTTGGGAGCATAGTGGCCGGTGTACTGCGGGTAGCGCTTTGGTAAGTGCTAGGACTTTTGTTTTGCGGGTTGCCGTTTTGGGGTATGTTTGGCACCCAGATGTACGTTTTATATGTATGGAGCCTGGACTCCGTTTTGTATATACTTTGGTATGGTACTGTATATGTATAGAAAGACCTTTTTTTCACTGTGTACCGGGTTGTATGTGGATGCGTATAGAGTGCCTAGGAACCCCACGGGGTTGGACCCTCATAAATTGTGCTGTATTGTTGATATTTGTATGATACAGGGACATGTTAGATTACTATTTCACCCTTGGGTCCCATTTCCGGGTTGAAGGCGTGACAACTTGTATACAAAGTTTTATATCATTCGTTGTATTCCAGGCACGGGCCTAAAGAGAGAGACTAGCCCTGTTAAATAGTTCCAGACTGGCTTAGAGCCGGTTAGGAAAGCTAGGTGCGCCATCCTGGTAAGGCGTGTTGGTTAAGGTCAACCCCTTGAATTGACTTGGTTGTAACCGGTGCCACTCCACCTATTAAGTGAGCATTAGTGGAATCCTCGGGCTTGCGAGCTAGAGGTGGGGACATAGGCACAATTGGTCAAACCCCGATAACATATCGTGTGTGTATTTTATTTTTCCGTAATTTATTTATCGCACATGTATGTTATATTGTGAATACCGCGCATGATTTAATTTCCGAACGTTATATTTATCTGCACATTTGGAACTGTATAGACAGACTTTAGGCTGCGAATATACTGCTATTAGATTAGCTAAACCTGGGAATAAATTTTAAAGTTCCAATTCACCCCCCCTCCTCTTGGGAATACACCAAAGCTAATAATCATTCAATTAATAAAAATATTAACTTTTAACGTAAACCCAAGTAAGAATACACTTTAAATAAATCACAAACTTTAATAATAATAATAATACCCAAAGAAAATAATTAAATCCCTATAAAAAAACTTTAAATAAGAAGATAAATTGAAATTAACAATAATAATGTTCAAACAAGAATTTAAATGCAAGGGAGAGAGAGAGAGAGAGAGAGAGAGAGAGAGAGAGAGAGAGAGAGAGAGAGAGAGAGAGAGAGAGATTTAAACAAAATTTATCTAATAAAAAGAAAGTTCTCAAATTAAACAAACTATTTTTAAACAAAATTAATCCAAACTTTGAATGAATTAAAAACTTAAATATAAAATTAATTTTAACAAAATTGAGTTCAAAGAAAGAGAGAGATGAGGGAATAAGGGAGAAGAGAGAAGAGAGAGAGAGATAGCCGAAAATCTGAGAGAGGCTGAGAGTCTTCTGTTGTCCTGCGCACCGCCGCCTCTCGCTACTCCTTTTCCTCCATAAACCCTCCTCCTCCATAAAATATCCTATTCCCCCTATAATATTTTGCCCTAATCGTGTCTCTTCTTGAGATAGGTGCATGGGCCATTTTTTGGTGGCCTAAGACTCATTTTTTCCTTAAGCACTTCACATGACCTAGCGCAATAACTTCACTTTCAAGCCCAATTTTGACCCAGTAAACGTTCGAATTAGCAATGGGCTATTTTACAATGAATTGTAGATATCTTAGTAAGATTTCTAATGCTACTTGAATCACACAAATCTGATGTCAAATGAAAGAGTTATGATTAAAATACCAAAATACATTTACGTTGTCTCCTATCAAAATTCGGACTTAGATTGTTGCCCACTTTTCATTACATGACACGGATTCATGTGCATGAAGCCCACACAGTCTTCTCACACGACATCTGGTTCTCTTTTATGTCTCTTTTAATTTAAAAAATTATCACATTGCATAACACGGACTCTTCAATTTTTACACACGCACACGACCTTAAACAACTGTGTGCATGGCTTGTCATTTGCTGGCATGTGGCTCACGGTCTTCGATATTTGGCTTCATGCACATGACCTTGATTTGAACTCTAGTTCATGTACACACACGTACATTTTTAATCTCGATTTCAATGTCCAAAAATTATCTTGCAATAATAAGTTACCAAAAATTCGTAAATTATCGAGTAATGATCCAAATATTATAATTCAAGCTCAATGTTAAATTATTGAACATAATTAAGCGTTTAATTAAAAATATAATCTTTAATGCATGATTTTAAACACCTAATTACATAATTTAGACTTGTAATCATACCCCCAACTAATGTTTTGCTAGTCTTTAGCAAATAACATGAATGAACTCCAGGGCGGTATTCACAAATACTAATTCCAACAAACATGAAATAACTGCACATACAACACAACCATACCTTTTTACATACAAGTGTATAACCAAATTTCACACAAGCTCATCATATATAATGCACACAACTCGAAGTAAGTCATTCATGCAAGTCTTATCGTTATATGACTATTAAGAACGGTATACTCACATGAAGTTAACCAGCAATACAATTTAGAGTTAATGTAGTGATATAAATTCGACTATAAACAAGCAAAATCTCGAGGCATGTGTAATGTGTATGACTCGTTACACCTAGGATACTAGTGGACACTTACAGAACGGTCGTTTTGACTCAGCCTAACTGGTATATCCTAACAAACACTCAAAAAGAATGGATTCACTCGTCATATGTGAGGAGGAGTGTCGTGATCAAACATCCCACATATTGCAAGGAACAAATGCTAAATGTATGGAGTGGACTAGTATGAAAAGGATCTAGCCTATATGTGAGGTGTTGAGTCCTTCACCCTAGCATCTTCTCACCTACTCGCCATATCCAACCAAAACCACCCTAAATCAAGTTATTCACAAACTAGGCGTGAGTACATCTGAGGCATTAAGCGGTTTAAGAGTCTTCATATGTGGAGAACATGTGTTGTGTCCCTGACTTTGTGTGGTATTATGTGGAGCAGGTATTAACCTTTCATTTCATATGCATTTCTACTTCTTTTGTTTTTGTTTTTTTTCTTTCTTCAGCTCATTCTTTAGTTTCTTCCTTTTCACTGTCAATTAAGACAATCATTACACTTCTTTTGTTGTCTTTATACCACCCAAGTGAATTAAGCTCGAACAGTAGTCTATGAAATAAGTCTATCTCTAGGGGTGGCTCAGCCTTCACATCTTAAGTAGGCTACAAGACCTAGATTTTTATTTCCCCACTAGATGCCACCTCTGACCTAACAAGTCAAAAATAGAGACTAGTGTGCGAAGAATATCCAGAAAAAAATGGAAAGTTGAGTTTCATGAACTCTGAGCTAATGTCAAAAACTCAAAAGAACGATAAATGGCTCAACAATACCTCACAAGGTGTCATAGTCGTCACGAGTACTCTCTCAGTGCTCACAAGGAACCCTAACTGTTACAAGTCACGTGAACATGTATTTTTACCCTTATGAGATACTACGTGAATACAAGAGTTTATATAGCTAGATTAACACGAACGAACTACCAATCAATTCTTCATGGAGTTACGAAATCATATAAAGAGAAACTACATATAAATGACTCGAGTGTGTAATTTTTAGGTTATATGCAAGTATGTGAAGGGTATACGTAGTGTTAATCATGACCTAATCATCCATATTAAAAAAAAAAAATTCAATGTATTTTCTCTTCCTCCTCAACTAAAGTGGAACATTGTCTTCATTGTGAAAGCATAGGGGAAGTAGAGCGTACCTAGGTGGAGAAGTAATGGAAAAGAAAAACTGAAACTACAACAAAATGTACCTGAAAATAAACTAAAAATAAAGTAAGGTAAAACAAAATGAAAAGAAAGGGAACAAAAACATCATAGTCTGTTTGGCGGAGGCTCTGGAGGGATTTCATCTGGTGGGTGCAGGTCTATAAATTGAACCAACGAGTCTCCAAATTTGAGTCACCACAATGAATCTTTCTTGTTACCTACACAAAAGTTAGCCTCAAATAAATCAATACGTTCTAAGGTACCAGACAAAACATGTGCAGACTACCTTCATTGTTTCAATAAAAAGGGATCTTTATTCAGTATATTTTCTAGGAAATTCACTTCTTTAAGAACCGGTCTTTGAGGCAGAGTTGTCTGAGTAGTTACCTTTGGTTCTTCAGAAGCATCAACATTAAAATTTTTACCTGGTTCTTTGAAAATTAAACTCTCACCAGTCTGCTCACCCTCTTCATCGAGTGTACCCATCACCTTACCACTGCGAGGATTTGCTTCAGCATTGCATTCCTTGACATTTAGTCCAATAGGGAATGATGGTTCCATGACTGTTAATCTTTGAGGGTAAAGTACCACAAGTTGGTACTCCTTACTGGTCTCGCTCTCCACGTTAACTGACTTCTTCAATTCTGGGCTTGCTTCATCTGATTTTTCTCTGACCTCATCTATCTCAGTTGTAACTTTAGGAGTGAGGACAACTGTTGGTCTGTCGGTGGTTATCTTAGGTTGAGAAACTTCTTTTCCACTTCTCGAAGTAATAACGACCTCTGCTGTCTCAAAAGAAACATTATGTATTTGTTGTTGTTGGTGTTGGTATTCTTGAGGATTAAGCTGATGTTCTACCAGAAATTCCCCTTTTTCTAAGATATCCAACTGCGTGCTCATCGTATTAATGGTGTCCCGTAATTCATTTATGGTCTGAGTGTACTAATTGTTAGTTGTGATTTGAATCTGCATGAACTTCTGGAAAGCATCCTCAAGAGACTTCTCTGGTGGAGCAGGTGCTGGATTAGATTGAAATCCTGATGATGCATAGCTCTGAGGGATCTATTGTGGCTGATATTGATGCTGAAAGGCAGCTTGATAATATGATGACTGATAAGGGGGTGCATAGGACTGGGAAGGTTGATTCCAAAGTTGCTCTGTACTTTTCTCTTTTTCCATCTTCATAGCCTCCACTCTTCTAGTGAGTTCAGCCATACATGCCTCAACATAAAAATCATATTTCAGTTCATTCCACTCTCCACCGTGTACTGCTTTCAATGGTTGAGCTGCAATTGGTCTTCTGTTAATCCTAGTGTTCCACTGCTGAGCATAGTTAGCTAAATGATCCAGAAAATCCAGTGCCTCATCAGGCTCCTTGTTGAATAAATATCCTGAACACATAGTATGAACGAACTGTTTCGATTCAGGAGTCAACGCAGTATACGAATAGTTGACTAGGCGCCACAATTCAAATCTATGGTGAGGACACATGTTAACCAGACCTTTAAATCTCTCCCAGCTTTCATGAAATGTCTCATCAACTCCTTGCATGAATCGAATGATTTGTTCCTACAAAAATTGGGTTCTCTGTAAGGGAAAAAATTTATATAGAAATTTGTTTTGCTTATCATCCCAACTAAAGATAAAATTAGGCCTAAGAGAATTAAACCACGTCATAGCCTTGTCTTTCAATGAAAAAGGAAATAGATGCAATATAATTGTCTGATTAGTAGTAGTCCCATCTATAAATGTAACACATGCAAGCTCAAAATCAGTTAAATGCTGATACAAATTTTCACACTCCATCCCATAAAATTGAGATATCACAGATATCATTCAAGGCTTAATGTTAAAGTTTTGTGCATTCTCAAGCAATATGATGCAAGATGGTTGTGTGGTTCATGTGGGCTGCGAAAAATCCGTAAGTGTGCGTGATGCAGGTGTAGTCATATATATATTTTCAAAACTCAATTTTTTTTCTTTTTTATGAGAAAAATTAAAATAACGAAAAAAACACTAATTTGGAACTAAACTGACATTCCCCGGCAACGGCGCTAAAAACTTGACTCACTCTAAAAATAAGCAAGTCAAAAGCTATCCCAATTATAAAAGTTTAGTCATGTAATACTTTGCCCAAAGGCCAGATCATCTCCTCAGAGAATGCATTTTAATTCCAAACTCGTGTAATCCAAAAGAAATTAAGAAAATAAACATTTACTGAACATAGTTCAGATTTAGTTTCCTATAATTTTTGAGGTTTTTTGCAATATAATTTAAATTCTAACTAAAAATTAAATATGCATGAAATAACTTAAATAAATACTAGATTCAATGCTAGAATAATGATAGAACTAAACCCTGCAATCATTCAACTAATAAAAATATTAGCTTTAAATGTAAACCCAAGCAAGAATACACTCTAAATAAAAACACAAACTTTAATAATAAAAACACCCAAAGAAAATAATTAAATCCCTATAAAAAACTTTAAATAAGAAGACATATTGAAATTAACAATAATGATGCTCAAACAAGAATTTAAATGCAAGAGAGAGAGAGAGAGAGAGAGAGAGAGAGAGATTTAAACAGAAATTTATCTAGTAAAAATAAAGTTCTTAAATTAAACAAACTATTTTTAAACAAAAATTAATCCAAACTTTAAATAAATTGAAAGCTTAACAATAAAATTAATTTTAACAAAATTGAGATCAAAGAAAGAGAGAGATGAGAGAATAAGGGAGAAGAGAGAAGAGAGAAAAGAGAGAGAGATAGCCAAAAATCTGAGAGAAGCTGAGAGTCTTATGCTGTCCTGCGCACCGCCGCCTCCCATTGCTCCCTTTTCCTCAATGTTGGCCTACCTAAGAATTTCAATCTTGTTTTGATGATAAAATATGAAGATGTTTTAACATGTGTTGTTGAGTGACTCTATTTCAAGAATACATAACTCAACACTCACATTTATCATGGATGAAAGTTGAAAATCAAAGACAAGTCAAGTGAATGCTTCTCCGAGTAGTTAAGCATCAAAAGACTAAAGCTTGAAGATAATGAGAGCATGGATTTTAAAAAGAACTCAATGAAAAGCTTAAAGTATCTTAAAGCTTGAAGACGAGAAAAAGGCCAAAGCATGAAGACTTAAAGTGTTTAAGAATGAAAAATAGTTTAGAAGTCTTTATGTAAGTGCTTTAATATTTAAATATCTTTTGAAGTATTGTTGAAACTCTTTAGGGGAAATATATGGACTTAGAGACCTATTTTAAAACCCCGAAAAATGTTTTATGAAAGACCAAAACAAGAGAGCAAAATTAAAATCGAAAACCAAAAATGAAAAATTAGAAAAAGGTCTGGTTAGCCGAATGACAAGAAATACTCTGGGTTTAGTCAGCCAATTGACAGATAAACATCAACAAAAGTAACTGTCAAGCTGACTGACAGTGCCCAGCTGAATGACCCATTTTGAACTGTGTCACGCCAGCCGACTAACTATTTCCTGATTTTAATTTCTAGAAGACAAAAGGGTGTCAGCCGCCTGTCCAACTAACTGATCATGTGGAAATACACTACCTAGTCGCCTGGTCAACCGACTGACTCCACGGGTTTTGATTTTTTAAACTCCAACGAAAAATTTTCACAAATTGATTTTTCAAATGTGAATGTTATGAAAACTTGGTGGACACTCCAAGTCACTTGGGGAACAAGGAAACTAATCCTAGATTACCTATAAATAATCCTTTAAATCCCAAGAATTCATATACACAAGCAATCACACAGCATACTTGCATCATCTTTTAATCTCTTTCAAAGTTTCATATTGCTTATACTCTTGCTGGAGGGAAATCATCTGAATTGTTGCTGAAACACCAACCTAAGGTTCTTATATTTAGTTTTCTCAAATCACAAAGGAACCCTTGGTGAATTCTACACTTGTGCTTCAATTCTATTTCTTATTGGTATTTAAATTATTAAAATACTTAGAGTTGAAATTGTACTAATATACTCTGTTTTGAGAGCGCTATTGTACGCAGAGATTACTTCATATATTTTGTAGTTCTTGGACGATTCAAGGTGTTTAGATGGTTGGCTAAGCGAGGGGATATTGCGTAGAGAGGTGCTGCTTTAGCCTATTGAAGGAGTGACTGAACGAGCGTATATCATTTGGAGAGGCGGGCTCTATCCTACTGAAGGAGTGTGTAAACGGTGTTGTTTCGCTTGAAAAAGGAACTAATTTTAGTGAATCCTTTGGTGGTTTGCCAAAGGCGAGGACGTAGGCTGGGTATAAGTCGAACCTCATAAAAATCCCGGTCTCACTCTCTCTTTCCCTCACTCTTTATTTTCAGTACATATAAATTGCGTGGATGATTTAATTTTTAATCATATATACTACGTATATTTGGAAATCAAGTAAATTTAAAGTCTAATTTTGATTTGGGTTGTGGAAACTGAAAGGGAGTACGTTGGTTAAACCATACTTTACAGAAACCATAAGGGAGTACGTTACTTGGTTAACACCCAAAGATAAATTAACTAAGAGGTTATTTGAATTCTGAATTTTGGGAAAAGTGTAAATGTTTTGTTGAAAATTACTTTGAGAAATCTAATTTATGATCAAAATGATTGCATTCACTGTAGGGCTGCAAACAAATACAAGCTGAAATCTTGTACCTTATATCTTGGTTTGGATATTGATACGCCCAAAATAGAGCCAATAAGAGCAGGTCAACACTTGGCCCGTGCCTCCTTTGGGTTAAACATTCTGTCGAGCAATCAGCTCCAACCCAATAAAGAGGAGGAGAGATCTATGCCAACGCCTTAAATAGCCGAGTTATGGGCGCAAGCACTTTATGACCTGGGAGCGATTCACGCCCCTGCGCAATAAAGACGAATCAACTAAGGGTCAACTCGAGCCCCTATAAGAAGGGATTTGGAGAAGAGGTCAAGGTAAGTCATTCAACCTATTCTACTGTTGTATTCAGCCTCTTTAGAGCATCCCTCTTACTTAAGCATCAAAGTGATCCCCTGGAGTATAGCCCGGGTCCTCCAAACCTTTCTGTTTTCTACCCTTTTCAGGTCACTGGAGTTCTGGAAGCACAACTATTGGTCGTCACCAATTTTTTCCCCGCAACAGTTGGCGCCGTCTGTGGGAAACCACTCTAGTGAGGCACTCATCTTGCTCCCCCCTCTAACGTTAAAAAAAAAAAAGAAAAAGAAAATGTCCACCTCACGTGGCTCTAGCTCCGGCCCCGCCGAAAAGGAGTCAACCCAGTCAATGCATTCTACACCCGCAGATCCTTCAAGAGTCACCAGGGAGGAGTTTCTCGCCTTTCAAAAGAAAATGGAGGACATGCTCAACCTGCTCTTACGCCAAAATATTTAGGAAGCATGCGCCCCACTTCAACAATGGGTAAGTCCGGATCCACCCCGGAAAACAGATGAAACATAAGAGAGAGGAGAAAACTTTCCCTACAAAAAAGATAGAGGACGTGAATAGCGTAGATGTCAATCAACAAAAAATATCCTCGGAATTGGAGGAGAGGATAAAAAAGATAGAGCAGATATAAAAAATGAGGAAAGAGGGCAAGACTAACCCCTTCTATGGGGAAGCGTCTCTAAGATCCTCGGAGCCACCCTTCACGAGAGAAGTGATGGAGGTCCCGCTGCCCAGCAAATTCAAGATGCCCACCTTTGAGAGGTATGAAGGTCTCTCCAACCCAATCAACCACTTGGATACCTTCAGGGTGCTGATGTAGTTGCAAGGTGCTCCTGATGCCATTATGTGCCGAGCCTTTGCAGCAACCCTCGAGGGTAGTGCCAGAGATTGGTACCGGACCCTACGACCCAGATCAATCAGCTCCTTCTTGGAGATGGAACAACTGTTCACCCCACCATTTCCTCAAAATTCGGAGGATTGTCAAAACAACATCTCACCTAATGAGCATGGTCCAGGGAGAGAGGGAGACATTGAAGAAATTCATGTATCGCTTCAACGCCGCAACCTTAGAGGTCCGCAATCTAAACATAGGAGTGGCATTGGCAGGCCTGACCACAGCTCTCCAACCTGGAAGCTTCCTGTACTCATTAGGGAAGAACCCATCGGTTGATATGGGGGAGTTGATGGCCTGAGCGCAAAAGTACATCAACTTGGAAGAGATGATGGACAATAGGGGAACTCGCATTGAGTTGAAGAGAAAAGGGAATAGCTGGGAGATGCACGGATCCTCCAGGTTCGCGAAAAGGCATGAGAGTGCAATGCTGCTCACTAGCCCTAACATGAGATGACAATCCAGTAAGTTCTCCACCTACACACCTCTGAATATACCACGTTCTGAAGTACTGATGCAGATAAGAAAAAAAGATTACGTCTCGTGGCCCGAACCCATGCGAACTCCCTTGCATAAACGAAACATGTCTAAGTTTTGCAAATTCCACAAGGATCGCGGGCACGACACAGAGGAGTGCATTCAGCTGACAAACGAAATTGAAGCCCTAATAAAAAAGGGATACCTATCAAGGTTTATCAAAAAAGAAGATCCACCGAGGGAATCTCGCAAGCAAAAGAGACCCAACGCAAACGACAAGGAAAAACAAGTCATAGGAGAAATTGCAATGATCTTCGGAGGATCTGCTAGTGGAGGAGATAGCGGAGGCGCTCGCAAAAGGTATGCTAAACAGGTGCTCTCGGTGGAAAAAGTGGAACCAAATAGCAAAATAAATAGACAAGGTGAAGATATTATCTTCGACAGCCGAGATGAAGAAGGGGTACAACAACCACATGATGACACATTGGTACTCTCCTTGTTGGTGGCAAACTGCAAAGTTAGGCACGTATTAATAGATAATGGGAGCTCGGTAAACATTATGTTGTGGTCAGTATTAGAAGGGATGAAAATTGGAAAGGAAAGACTCAAACCAATCACAACCCGCTTGGTTGGGTTTGGTGGAGATGTGGTTCATCCTGTAGGGACAATCATGCTACCTGTGACCATGGGGACGACCCCACAGCTAGTTACTTCATTAACAGAGTTCTTAGTGGTTGATCGGCCCTTGGTATACAATATCATATTGGGCCGCTCATTCCTTAATGCAGTTCGAGCCGTAACGTCAACGTACCACCTCAAGATGAAATTTCCTACACCGCATGGGATAGAAGAGGTCAGCGGAGATCAAGCAACAGCTCGGCACTGCTACGTTATGGCCCTGAAAGGAAAAATAGAGGCAAGAGAAACCCTAACTGTGGAAGATCTAGAGGTAAAGGGAGAATATCCTTAAATCAGCATAGTAGATGAAGATATTGCCCGTGTATCCCTACTTGGCCACCAGGAGAGATCCGTGTAGAATGGGAGTCACCTTCCGGAAACCCTGAGAGCAGAGCTAAGCCAGATGCTGAATGAATTCGCGGACGTATTCGCTTGGTCTGCTGATGATATGTTAGGTATTGATCCGGCCATCATAGAGCATAGGTTGCAGGTGGACCCCAACCACCAACCTATGAAGTAGAAGAAAAGGAGTTTTGCGATGGAGCGAATTAAGGTAATTGATGAGGAGGTAACAAAGCTGATGCAAGAAAACTTTATCAGGGAGGTGAACTACCCGGAGTGGCTAAGCAATGTGGTCCTGGTAAGAAATCCTAACGGAAAAATGGTGCACCTGCATAGATTTCACAGATCTAAATAAGGCGTGCTCGAAGGACAGCTTCCCTCTCCCCCAAATCGATTAGCTAGTAGATTTAACTTCTAGGAACGAGCTTCTTAGCTTTATGGATGCATACTCGAGATATAACCAAATTCCCCTGCATTAGATTGATGAAGAGAAAACGTCTTTCATCATTGAAAAGGGGTTGTATTGTTATCGAGTGATGCCCTTCAGATTAAAAAATGCAGGAGCCACGTACCAGAGGTTGGTGAACAAGATATTTAAATATCAACTCGGTAAAACTATGGAGGCATACGTAGACGACATGCTGGTAAAAAGCTTGAAAGTGGAGAAGCATTGTGAAGACCTAAGGGAGACGTTCGAACTCTTATGCAGATACCACATGAAGCTAAACCCATCAAAATGCGTATTCGAAGTTTTCAAAGGAAAGTTCCTTGGTTTCATGGTGACACACCAAGGTATAGAGGCCAACCCAAACAAAATAAGAGCACTGCTTGAGATGAAGGCCCAGCGGATGAAAAAAGGAGTTCCAAGTCTTAACAGGGAGGATGTCCTCCCTCAGCAGGTTTGTCTCCTGCTTAGGGGACAAAAACTTACCCTTCTTCAAAGCATTAAGGAAGAGAGGAGGATTCAAATGGGGGGAGGAACAGAGCAACGCCTTCGAACAGCTTAAAAAGTACCTCAACTCCCCACCCCTGTTGAAGAAGGCCGAGAATGGAGAAGAATTATACTTGTACATAGCCACAACGGCAAACACGGTTAGCTCAGTTTTAGTCCGAGAATAAGGTCGACAGCATTAACCCATATATTACACTAGCAAGGTGTTAAGCGGAGCAGAAAAGAATTACAGCACGACTGAAAAGGTAGCATTCTCCATCATCTATGCTGCATGGAAATTACGGCCATACTTTCAGGCCCATAAGATAACTGTACTGACAAACCTACCGCTGAGACAGATTCTCCAACGGCCAGAAAGTTCGGGGAGGATGACGAAGTGGTCCATTGAATTGGGCGAGTTCGACATACAATACTTGCCAAGGCCTGTGGTCAAGGCCTAGGTGCTCACTGATTTCACAACAGAAAGACCCCCCGAATTAATGGGAAGGTCAGACGTATGGGCGCTGCAGGTTGATGGGTCATCAAACGCAGCTGGAGGAGGCGCAAGATTTATCCTCACAACACCAGATGGTACCAAGACTTTGTACGCACTAAAATTGGAATTCTCAGCAATGAACAACGACGCCGAGTACGAAGCTCTGCTAGCAAGTCTTTGACTAGCAGAAGCACTGGGGGTAGCATAGATCAAGGTATCAAGTGATTCCCAGTTGGTAGTAGAGCAGCTGAAAGGAGAATTTGAAGCTAGGGATGAGAAATGAAAAAGTACCTAGCCAAGGCCCAAGAATACGCAAAGGCCTTCATACGCTTCGACATAGAGCGTATACCAAGAGCTGAGAATACAAAGGCTGATGCGCTCGCGAAATTGGCCTCGACAACCAGTTCGAAATAGAGGGACGCAATTCACCTAGAGTGAATCGTGAAACCCTTATACGAGGAGTATAGTATCAACTCACTGTGTTTCAAAGTCAAAGATGGAGATTGGAGGGTGCCTTTATTGCATTACCTCCGCAACGGGTCCATATCAGGGGATTAGAAGGAGTCCCTTAATTTGATAAGGAAAGCGTTGAGATACACACCGATAAATCAGGAGCTATACAGATGATCTTTGTCGCTGCCGTACCTCTGTTGCTTGAGTAGAGAAGAAGGAAACTATGTCTTGAGAGAAATCCATGAAGGAATATGTGGAAACCATTTAGCTAGTAGGGCTCTAGCTCATAAAGCCCTACAACAAGGGTTTTACTAGCCCACGATGAGGAAGGACGTGGTCGAGCTCGTTAAACGATGTGACAGTTTCCAGCGTTGTAGCGGAATACCACACACACCTTCTAATCCGCTCTCCCCTCTGGTCAGCCCCTGCGCCTTCGCCTAGTGGGGGATAGATATCTTGGGACCTTTGCCCCCGGCAACTGGACAAAGGAAATTCTTGCTGGTAGCGATCAATTACTTCACTAAGTGGGTAGAAGTCGAAACATTAGCCCACATAACTGGGCGAAACATCACCCGATTCGTTTGGACATCAGTGTTCTATCGGTTTGGAATTCCATGGGCCATAATCACCAATCACGGGAGACCATTTGATAATGAGCACTTCAGAAAATTCTACTCGGACTTATCCATCAAACTACTCTTCGCGTCGGTAGCACACCCCCAAAGCAATGGACAGGTCGAAAACATGAATCGTACCATACTATATGGCTTAAGGACAAGGATTGAATCTATGAAGGGAAGATGGGCAGAAGATCTCCCCTCCATCATCTAGGCATACCACACAACCTGCAAGCCGCGACAGGGGAAACTCCATTCATGCTAGCATTTGGGGTAGAAGCTGTCATCCTGGCAGAGGTGGGTATCCCCTCTTGGAGGAGACAATACTTCAAAGAGCAGGACAACAATGAAGAGCTCAGGGCAGAAATAGACTTGCTAGAGGAGAGACGAGATCAGACTGGCATAAAAATCACCGCCTACCAACAAAGGGTGGCAAGATACTACAACCATCAAGTAAAAGTGCGCAACTGCAGGCTCGGAGACTTGGTCCTCAGAAAGAATCGAATTAGCCCACAAGAGTTACACTCGCACAAGCTAAAGCCAAAATGGGAAGGTCCATACCGAGTTGCAGCAGAAATCAAACCGGGGACATACAAATTGGAGGAGATAGGGGGGAAGAAAATTCATAATACATGGAACTTTGATATGTTGAAAAAGTATTATTCATAAAGTGTTTCATATAACGTAGTGATAAATTCTCAATTACATCAGTTGTACTACTTCAATAAAGGCTAAACAGAGCTACAAATAAAATTTCAGCATTCTAGCTCGCTTTGCTCCCCTCTCCTACCTCCTCCTCTTCCCCCTCTTCCTCTTCATCCTCTGCGGAGTCTAGACTCTTGTCTCTATAACCGTGCAAACAAACACCCTCTAGAGGGAGATCCGAGTGCTTAGTTCTCACTTGCTCCCGGCACCTCCTGAACCCTAATCGATAGGTCTTCGCGGTGTCAAAGAAGAATCGCGAAGAGCCCTTATACTCCTTCAGGGCAATTTGGACTGCATCAGCAGCAGCAGTAGCAGCAGCCGCAGGAATTTCCTTTCTACGGATATGCTCACTTCCACCTAGAGAGCACGTTCCCGGTTCTTGGCATCGTGGAGTTCATTTTGAGAAATTACATACTTCTCCCTTGTATCCAGTGTTTGATGGTACATCTCGACCACCTTTTCCTCCTGCGCCAAGGCCATTGTCACCAGCTGAAAAGGAAAATAGGGGAAAACGGATTAGTAAAACTCCATTGTAACAAGAAAAATAACCCAGCTAAAAAGTATACCTGGTAAGAGGTATGCCGGATCTTCGTTGAAAGAACATCAGGAAGAAAGTACTGAGCCTGCATGTAGTCTTCCACGTGTACCGCCCGGTGTAGAGTAGAGGCAGAACGGGTCGGCTCATGAAAGATTGCGTCAGTATAAGCTGTGGGAAATGGAGGAGGAGGAGCAGCGATGTTCTCTCCGACAGGGGCTTCAGTATCACCTACAGCAGGTGCGTTCCTTTGAGATGATTCTCCCTCGAGTTCCCTCCTTTTCTTCCTGCTCATAGTCGCCCTCTGCTTCTTAGCTTCCCCCATGAGAGATTCATATCTGTTAAAGTCCATATATGCAAAAACGAAGGAAAAAAGATAAAAACCCCGACAAGCAGGAATATCCGAACACATATATAGAAATCAAAGGCAAGTTAAGACTTAGGGAAATGGGGCTGATCCCCCACTACAAGAGGACACGCTCTTGGAGCAGCTCCTCGTAAGGGACAATCCCCTATTCGCCAAGGGCTCGCAGCTCTTTCAAGATGGCCTGCTCTTCAGGGGAAAGCCTCAGTAGAATGTGGTGCACCCGAACTACAAAAAAAAAAAAAAAAAGGGGGTTGAAAGGGAAACAAGTGAGTCAGTGGATAACTTACACGCAATCCTGCATGAAAAGGTGGATAGGGATAGATAATGTTACCATCCAGAGGAGCAGACCAAACAAGAGAGCCCATATAGTTTAACTCTCCTGAGGCAAATAAGTATCGGGACTTCCAATTGTGTATGGAAGAGCTGCCCGGCGTAAAAAGCTTATAACCTGGTAAAGAGTTGAAATAATACAGCTCCTTCTCTACAGAGTGCGTTCGCATTTGGAAGCAACTCCTAAATAGAGGAACTGTAGGCTGATGGCCCAGACGAAGCAGGAGGACGACAAAACAGGTGAGCGAAAGGTAAGAGTTTGGAACCAATTGGGGTGGCGCTATTCGGTAAAAACGTAATACATTAGAGATAAAGGGGGGAAAGGGGAGTCTAAAACCCAAGTCCAAGTAATCCGTATACAGGCAGAGCTTCTCGAAGCCTGAATCAAGGGTTGATTCTGAAACAAAGGGTAACTTTCTAGTAATACTCTGGGGGATGGCAAAAAAGTAACGAACATTTTGCAAATCAAAGGGGGTGGGTAGCAACGAGCGCTCCTCACTGTAGTCGGAGCCCGCATAGGCTGCGAGGAAGACTCCATCAGGTAAACAAAGAGTGAAATGAACGAAACAAAAATTTTACAAACGGATCAAAAGGGCAAGCCCCCGGTAAAAAAAAGGAAGGAAAGATGCCAAAACAGATCAAACCAGTAAATTTTGCATGAAAACAGCAAAGTTACCATACAAGAAAATATCAAGCAGGCAAAGTGAATGCAAAAATAGTGAAGAACATGAAGAACAACAAAACAAACATGCAATTGAAAGGGAAACAAGGGAGAGTGTACCTAACGACAAGTAAGGGACCCTTTGGGTGAAGAATGGAAATAGATGAAGGGGGCCTGGCCTTTATAAAGAAAGGGCGGCACGAATCCCCGAGGAAGCGAGAATCTCAAAAATTCTCGTCTGCAGAGAAAGGATTGCTTCTTGATAGAGAAAGGACACAGAGATCCATGTATGTACATAAAATCATTGCACGTGCACGGCCGTGGCCCCAATACCGAGAATATGCAACTTCCTAAGGATAGACGGCGCCTTGGAAGGACAACGTCACAGAAAAAGCGTCAGACTGACACCCCATAACTGAGAACATTTTAGTTAAGCAACTTCCCAAGGTATGACACATTTAAACATGCATTTATCACACTTCTGCAGGATAGGCGATGTCTCAAAAGGACGGTGACAATGCCTTGGAAAAAGGGTTAGATTGAAACCCCTCATAAATAAGGACATCTCACTAGGCCCAACTGATGAATATGACTCTTAAGGCCAAAGACAGCCCAGCAAATGAGCATGACTCATTAGGCGAAACAGGCCCAACTGACGAGTAGACTCGTGAGGCCAAAGACAGCCTAGCAAATGAGCACGACTCATTAGGCAAAACATGCCCAGCTAACGAGTGCGACTCGTGAGGCCAAAGATAGCCCAGCAAATGAGCACGACTCACTAGGTGAAATAGGCCCAAATGAAGAGCATCGTTTTAGAGGCCAACAACAGGTAAGCCCTAAAGCCACACGAGAAAGCTACTCGGAAAAACCTGCTCTGCAAAAAGGTACCACAAAGCAGGACGGCAAAATCACTATACGAGGCAGCTTGGCCAGAATTGCTACGTAAAAACGCTCCACGGAATAGCTCGGTAGTTCGGCTCAGCAAAGTTTGCCCAGCACGGAGCAGCTCGGGAAAAATGCTCCACGGAGCAGCTCGGAATAGCAGTTCGGAAAAATACTCTACATAGCATCTCGAAACTTTGGCTCAGAAAATTGGCCCAATACGAAGCAGCTCAAAAAAATACTCCGCAAAGCATCTCGAAACTTCAGTTCAGAGAATCTGCCCAACACGAAGCTGCTCAAAATAGCAGCTCGAAAAAAATGCTCCATAGAGTAGCTCGGAACATCGACTCGGCAAAGCCTGCCTAGCTTGGGACAGCTTGGTAAAAGTCCTCAACGAAGCGGCTTGGAATAGCAGCTCAAAAAAAATTCTCCATGGAGCTGCTCGGAATATAAGCTTGAAACATCTGCTCAGCAAATTCTGCCTAGCTCAGAACAGCTCGGTAAAAGTCCTCCACGAAGCGGCTTGGAATAGCAGCTCGGGAAAAATGCTCCATGGAGCAGCTCGGAGTATCAGCTCGGAACATCAGCTCAACAAATTTTGCCTAGCTCGGAACAGCTCGATAAAAGTCCCCTGTAAAGTAGCTTGGAATATCAGTGGTAAAAATGCCCCACGAAGCAGCTCAGAATATCAGCTCGGAATATCAGCTCAGCAAATTCTGCCTAGCTCGGAACAGCTCGATAAAAGTCCTCCATTAAGCGGCTTGGAATAGCAGCTCAGGAAAAATGCTCCATGGAACAGCTTGGAACATCAGCTCGGCAAAATCTGCCCAGCTCGGAACATCTCGGTAAAAGTCCCCCACGAAGCAGCTCGAAATATCAGTTCGGTAAAAATGCCCCACGAAGTAGCTCGGAATATTCGTCCCAGCTCGATAAAAGTCCTTCACGAAGCAGCTCGAAACCCAAAAAAGAAGACGAAGAAGAAGAAGAAGAAGAAGAAGAAGAAGAAGAAGAAGAGGGAGCACTACATATTATGGAAGGAAAGTGCAAACACAGCGATTGTTCAAAATTCCGTCTAGAAAGTTGAAACTGAGGGGGGGGGGGGCAACTGATACGCCCAAAATAGTCTAGCCAATAAGAGCAGGTCAACACCTGGTCCGCGCCTCCTCGGGGTCAAACATTCTAACGAGCAATCAGCTCCAACCCAATAAAGAGGAGGAGAGATCCACGCCAACGACTTAAATAGCCGAGTGATGGGCGCAAGCACTTTATGACCTGGGAGCGATTTACACCCCCGCACAATAAAGACGAATCAACCAAGGGTCAACTCGAGCCCCTATAAGAAGGAATCTAGAGAAGAGGTCAAGGTAAGTCAGTCAACCTATTCTACTGTTGTATTTAGCCTCTCTAGAGCATCCCTCTTACTTAGGCATCAAAGTGATCCCCCGGAGTACGCCTCGGGTCCTCCAAGCCTTTCTGTTTTCTACCCTTTTCAGGTCACCAGAGTTCTGGGAGCACAACTATTGGTCATCACCAATTCTTTCCCCGCAACAGATATTGTGTTTGATTGGATAATTGGTTTGGTTGATTGATTGGTTACTTGATTGTTTAAATAGTTATGTTGTTGTGTGTATTAAAGGAACTAAGTGCTTGTGTGATTAGTAAATAAAACAAACAAGTTAATAATTGGTTAAAATAAATAAAAGAGGTTAAGAAGTCTTAAAAAGAATTAAGAGAATTTTTTTTAAAAATCCAATTCACCCCTCTCTTGGGACTACATCTTAGTTTTCACTCCATAAACCCTTCTCCTCCAGATATATAGTATGACAGTTTATACTAATTTGTGAAATGAAATCATGTACTATATTGTTTTAGAAATCACATTATATGATTTAAGAACCCTGATAGACCATAGCTAAGCACGGTACCGTAGCTTCACAGATACCAGTGTTCACAGATACCAGTGCAGTCACACTTCTCAATAGAGTGTTGGTGGAATACAATTGATTATGCCATTGAAGTGTAGAGTTACCCCCTAAAGTCTGGACCAGTTGGGTAGGTAAATCGTACTCATAGTTACAGAAACAGATATAGATACAATTGACTTAGTCTGGTTAGGCCAACCATGGTTAGGTCCCGCCTTCGGGCCGCACAACCCAGATCATGTAGGGTTAATTCATGACATTGTTTGTTCCATCCGAGGCAGTTCTTCTATGCATATATGTGTATTTACTTATAAAGAGATGTTATCTTATTCAAAATATGATGTGAAAGGAAAGTATGTATTTTGAAATATATTTGAATATACGTGTATACAGTTTTACATGATTTCATAGTGAAAGGAAAGGTAAATAATGGTTAGATATTTGGAACACTAAAACTCATATTGCCACACACTGATAATAGTCTATTCCATCTTACTGAGAGGTGTCTCACCCCTATAATTTTTATCGTTTCAGGAAACCCAGGTAACCAAGCGAGCTCTCCAAAGCAAAGTTTAAAAGTATTGTTTAGGGTAAGTAGTGGTGAGACACCATGGTGTATAAGAAAGTAATTGTGTATCTTCGAGATGGATTTTGGATGGCTTTTGGGGATTTTAAGTGTTGTTATGATGATGAGTAGAAATTTGGTATTGTAGTTGGATGTACATATATATATATATATATAGATGCTTTCGTTGAGCATTATAATATGTTGAGGACTGTTGTACCTGGTGCCACTTTGGGCATCCCAGGATACTATAGTGTATTTTACACAGAGATTATGTATGGTATAATACACAGGGCGATATAGGTTGGTATTAGAGCAGATATTATATATATATATATATATATATATATATATAAAATAAAATAGCTGAATTTTTGGGTCGTTACTATCAAGACGTCACTTACCACGTGGAAAAACACCACCGCTCCAAAGAAAAAGATGCAGAGTGCTTACAAGGAAATGACTCAGCCTCTAGATAAAATAAAAAAGGGAAGGCTAGGATTACGCCACATCATCGGGTGTCGTCACCCAAAATGAGCGCACGTGGTTGCACCACGTGTTGCCATTTGAATGGTGACACATGTCCCATTATGAATTTTTTAAAAATGTAAGTATGTATATTTTTTCTTTTTTTTTTTAATTTCCTTTTCTTCTCTTTTCCTTCCTCTCTCTCTCTCTCTCTCTCTCTCTCTCTCTCCGTCTCGATTCACTCTCTCTTCCCTCTTCAAATCTCTAACTCCTTTTTTATTTTTGGAAGTGGAACAAGACTCGCAAGGGCGGAGAGCTTCAAGCTCATTGCCTTGCTCCCTAGATTAAGGCTTGGATCTACAAAAGGTAAAACCACCCCTTCGGTTTTCAATCACTTTAATTTTTTCCTTTTTTCTTTTTTATTTTTGATTACATAGGTTTTCTATGAGCTTTCTCACATTTCCTTGCGAACCAAACATGGGGGTTGGGTTGGTTGATCTGGGCATTGACCTAGGCTAGTTTAGTGCTTCAGGTAGGCTAAGTTTAGGCTAAGTTAGGTAAAGGTTTAAGCTAGGTCAGGTTAGGGGTTTGGGGCTTGGTTAGGTTAGGTTAGGGTTTATGTTGGTGGATTAGCCCCAATTGGAACGCACAATTTTTTTATCTTATATTTGGTTAGGCCCAATTGGGTCTTAGGTTTTAGATTTGTTTAGGCTTAGGTCTAGTCAAGCCTAATTAAGCTTTAGGTTTTGGTCTTAGGATTGGGTTAGAGAAACATGACCAATTGGGCCATAGGCAGTTGGGTAGGATTTGTCCAAGTGGGGAATGGGCTTAGGTCTAGGTCAGGCTGACTTGGGCCTTATAGGAGGGGTTTAAATATGTGGTTGGCTGGGTTAATGAGCTAAGCCTATAACGCCCTGAACCCGCCACGTGGGGCCTGGAGTGTTATGAGACCTACATGCGTCTCTAATACCATTCACGCAGCGGAAATAATAAAATAACCTCAACAAAATACACTAGAATTCTATATTTATACATGTAGATCCACAATAATTACAACCTCACTCTTCATATTACAAAACCTGAATAAAATATACATAACATAAAAACTAAAAACATAATCGTTCTGGTACCACTCACAAAACTACCCCCTTTGAAGCTATCTAAACTTGATCGCCAGGATAACCTGAAAAGATTAAATCATCGACGGGGTGAGACACCTCTCAGTAAGGAAGAAATAATTTATAATAGTGTGTGGCTGAAGTGTTTAATATATAATTAAAATATCCATACAAATGCATCCATAATCCAATAGCAGCTGAAATAACACGTTCAAGTCACACCACGTAAATTTCTCTGTCATCCAATCACATGCCCATATACATAGATATTTTATTGATAATTCCCGAGAATAAGGAAGTCTATCCGCTCATACAAGTAGATTCCCTCTACTCTAGTGCTAACACGAGGGCACTCACCTTTCTTAGTAAGCCCTCGGGTTATGTATCTAGGTAAAGTCATCGAGAACAGGGAAGGTCACCCGCCCATACAAGTGGTTTCCCTCTACTCTAGTATCCACAAATAATTACCAGAGTACTCGCCTTCCTTAGCAAGCTCTCGGGTGGAGTAATCTACCTTACCATAAATACTTAATTATTTAAAGTCACACGTAACCAACAATATTCGTTTCACAGAACCCCACACATATATGCATATCACAATCAATCCACACAGGATAATCATACATTCTTCAATCATACCCAAACAGAGTCCATAATCACCTAATATGTAATCGTCCACGCAAAACTTCTAACACATACTTCAAACACGTCCACACAGGACTAACCAATCACACAGATTACACGGTTCACACAGGACAAACCAATCACACAGCATATATGTCCACACAAGACTAGTCCACACAGGACTAATCAAACCACACATGTTACAAAACAAATACTCCATTCATGGTAAATAGGTAAACAATCTCCTCATACCACTGCCAATGTTTGCTTGCCAATATAAACGTTCAGATAACCACCTCCTCCTACCACTGTCAATGTTATATGCCGGTTATACCAGGTACGATATAACGACCTCCTCATATCACTGCCAACGCTATATCATACTTTACATGAACCACAACACAAGTCAACAGCAACCAATCATTCCACACATCTACAGTTCTACACAGTATACACAACATCAGTATTTGCATTCAACCAGTGTAATTAACCAGGCATAAATCACAGCCAAACATTACTCATAATCTCAATGATTCATCATTTCACAATGCTCACAATCATTTAATTAACAAGAATGGTTTCAACCACACGATTTCTCTCAATATAAAGGCTTGGGTTGGGGACTTTTGTCCTTTTTTATTTTTTATTTTTGAGTTCCGCCTAAGGCTTTTTGACAAGGTTTTGGGGGTAAAAAATTTAGGGTGCTTTGGATTGCACTTTTGGGTCCTTGTGATTTAAATTAACAAATACTAGGCGGATCAAAATTTTAGAATTTTATAAAATCCTTTTTATCAAAACACTGCCGATTAGAACCAATTAGACATTTTTTTTTATAAGTTAAGGCATAACCAAAAGGGTTACTTACCTTTTGTCTCTAACTCCTCCTCATTTTGCCCCCAGTTTCTGCTTCCCCTTTATTTTCTGCTTCTTTTGCTTATTCTTTGTTTTCTACTGCCTCTTTCTCCACCAACAGCTCCCTAGGACCTCTTCTTAAGAAGCCTCTGCTCCTTCTATTCTCCTCTTTCTTTTCTCTTTGTTTCTTCTCCAGTGGCTTTACAACCTCTCAATTCTCCCCTAAAGTCTCTGCCTTTGATCTCTCTGCTCAAACCTCTTCTATTATAGGCTAAAGGGAGGGGGTAGAGTCCTAACCAGCCCATCTGGGGTCTTAAAATCAGCATAGGCTCATAGTGGGCCTTAATTTCAAAACAAAGTCCAGCTTGGGCTCCAAATCCAATATAAGCCCTATAGTGGGCCTCAAGTTTAAAATTTAGGCCCAATATTTGGGCCTCCCTACTTGGTTGCTACTAACTAGGGCCTAATCTATCTTTGTGTGTAAAAATGTAGGACCTTAGGAGGCTGACCCAATGAAGCTCCAAGGCTGCTGAGCTTGCCCTTTCTTTTTTATTTATTTTATTTATTTTTGAATTTTTGATTGTTTCAATGAACAGTTTATTATTGTAAAATGGTCTAATCCCTTTATACTTGAAGTAAGGATGAGTGGATGGAAGAGAGACTGCACCTAGGCAAAAATCTTAGACGACGCTCACATTTTTTTTTTTTTTTTTTAAATAATCCAATTATGCCTAAAATTGAAATTGAAAAAGATAAAAAAAAAATGCACAAATTTCGCTATATAATAATTGGGTCAAATAGGGTGTCTATAGATTAGATGAAATTAAATTTTATTTTACGGTCCAATATATTTAAATTTTTTTTAATGCTTTAAGATATAATAATTAATTACAATAGTTTTTTATTTTTATTATAATTAATATTTTTAAAATTTTATTGTAATCATAACATTTTTAATTTTTATTTTAATTTTTTAATCATATTTTTTTAATTATTATTTGATTCAAACAAAAACGAACATTTTTTCAATCAAGTTTTTAGTTTTTTTTTTAGAAATATTAAGCAAATAGATTGCTCATTTTTTTTATTTTTTATCTTTAGTTTTTTTTTTTTTTCTAAATTTCATTTTCATAATTTTTGACACTTATGAAAATACACCTAATAAATGAAGATATCTTAGCAAAATGCAAAGGAAACTTAAAATAAATTAAACAATTAACAATTATTTTCAGTTAAATCACTTCACTATTTACTCTAAACTTTATTCAATCTTCTACAAATCAAAAGCATAATTAACGACGAGTATATGCATTATGAGGCTGAAGCTAGAGTAAGAAATACCCATTTGCGAAAACCAACAAGAAATAGTAGTGCACTAAGAGATCTTAAAAACTTAGAACTCGAATTCGAGACATCATACTAGAAAAGAAAGACATGAAAATCCAAACCATTCAACATTGATCACCTTCCATAATTCATATTGTCCTCCTTTTCTTAAAAGTTATTTGTTAATTCCAAATTTTAATAACCGCTTGGATGCATCAATGGATGGGTGGCAATACTTCGCCCCCGTGGGTTTGGTGCCGCAGGGTCCAAAGGGCTCATCAGTAGTTAGAGTTTCCATGTCATAAAAAAAAAATTGGGTGTTGACTTGTAAAATGAAAAAAGTCATAGTCTAATTAAGAAACATAATTACTTGTAGTCTAGTTAAGTGACACAATTACTTAGACTAACATGCATATAGATGCATGCCTAATCATAATATTAGATTAATTACAATTGATTAGCATTATAATGAAATTATTTTGTGCACATTCACGGTGCCGTTGGTGTAATTTTGAGATTAACAATCTTCTAAGAAGATTTCTATATGTAGATATATGCTATTGAATTTGATTATGGAATGAAATTTTTTTTTTTTTATAAACGTATAAATTTTTGTTATAATGTTTGAAGATGCAATATTAAATAATAATTAAGTAAAATTGCAATAGTTTTTATTTTTGTTATAATATTTTAAAATTTAAATTTTACTATCTTTAATCATATTTTTTAAATTTTTATTTGATCCACAAACAAAAAATGAATTACATTAAATGAATAGACTGATGTTTTTATTTTTATTTTTATGTATTACTATATTCTCTCTCTCCCCTTCTCTCTCTCTCTCTCTCTCTCTCTCTCTCTCTATATATATATATATATATATATATCAAATACCACTAAAAATAGAAAATTGTTCTAATAATATGGTGTAAAATTAAAATTTCATTCATTTGGTATATTTTTTTTATTTCTTTTTCATTTTTCTTGATAACCAAATATGGAAAAATGGAATCCTTCCTAAATTTCTTTCCTTTTCTTAATATTTTTCAAGTTCTAAATAGACCAATAATCAATAAAGATATTAATCTTAGTAATTAAAATACAGAACAAATTTAAAACAACTAAAATAATTATGTTGCAAATCAAATTAAATAATCAATAGTAACTTTTTATTTTTATTTTTTTTAAATAGTGAAACAGAAAAGTACATGGGCCTAATTATACATGCATGGATATCAGCATTTTGCATAATTATCTCCATGAATTTTTTGTTTATCATCATCAACAATCCTTAACACATAATTAATTACGTTCTTAATTAACATCGATCAGTCTCTAATTAGCAAAGGAAAAGAAAAAAAAAATAATAAACAAATAAAAGAAATGAGTAGCTAGCTACGTAGTAGGTAGCTAGCGAGAGGGTGCATGCATGCTAGTTAGTAGTTAGTGGTTATTAGTTAGTTGACCACATTGCATTTTTTTCTAATCTCTCCTTCAGTTCCGGTGAGCACTTGGATTCGACCCATCTTGATTATGGATCCGGCGAATTGGCGGTAGAAGCTGCCGGGAACGAGCATGTCGTTGACGACGGCGGCGGCTTGGTTGTCGGTCATGAGGGCGGCGTCGGTCTGGAACAGCCCCCTGTTCTTGACCAAGTTGACGAAATAGCCGGCGTCGAAGAAGTGGGGGCTCTCGTCCATGCTCACCGCCGTCGTGTTCGCCGATCGCCGCGGGCACCTCCTCTTCAGGAAAGCGGCGTAGGTTGGGTTCAGAGAAGGGTCGGCGTCGCCTTTCCCGGTGAAGTTGTAAAGCCGGTGGTTGAAGAATTTGCAATGGCCGAAACCCAGAGTATGCGCCCCTGCATGTACGCCCATGTCAAAAATGATATGCAGTAATCTTTAATTAGTAATTTAGTAGTGGATTAATTAATTAATTAATTAAAACTTGGAAAATTTATATGCAATAATCTTTAATTAAGAAGCAATTAATTAATTATTGTATAATCTTATAATACGCAAATATTTCTTGTTTAATTTCCTTTGAATTATTTTTTCCATCAATAATTCACAAAAATACTAATTAACAATGTAAAGGAGAAAAGAAAGAAAATTTTCTTTTCATGCTTGTTGAGTAGTAAATTTACCTGTTAGAACAACAAGATCTCTAAGGGCGAGGCCTTTGCTTGTGAAACCTTGTAGAGCAGTGGAAAAGTTAGATGTTGGTGGAATGATATTAGTCTCAGCCTCAGAGGCTCGTGAAATGTGACCATCTCTTCTTCCCGTTTGCACAGCCCACAAATGTTTCCCAAACTGCATTAATTAATCATTTCTTTCAATTATTCAATTATCAGATGGCCTAGTTTGGCTCTTATGATTTCTCAAAAGAATTTTTTGAGAAAGAATTTATTGATTTTGTTTTTAAAATACTTGACCCACCTGTAAAAAATGAGCTTTTGGAAAGAAAAAATTGATAGATTTTGAATGTTTGTAAAAAAGTTGTAGAGCATTGAAACGATTTTAAAATAACTAAAATAGATATGTATTAATGAATTATATATAGTTAATTACTTGGAAAGAAACAGCATCTCTGGCAGCAAGAGCGACGATGTCGGCACAAGAAACTACGCCGGGACAAGTTTGCTCGAGTTGGGTCTTGATATCTTCGATAACTTTGTATCCGGTGAGAGACTGGTTTGGGGATGCACGCTTTTCGGCTTTGCTGTTTGGCGTAGAGTCTAGTAATATGGAAGCATCGCAACCCTAGCTAGCACACCAACCCACCAACCAAACGTCGCCCTCGGTTAGATGAGCAGCTAACTAGAAACAACTTAACAAAGCAATCATATGGAAAATAATTAAGAACACGTAGTGCAATATACTTATATTATATGGTATTATTAATTACCCTAACGAAGCAATCATGGAAATGCATTCTGAGGAACTTGGCAGAGAGATGAGGATTATTGGAGACGCTCTTCCAGATGGAGTTCTGAACAATGGATTCGGCATGAGGGCAGGAGTTCCTGTAAAACCCATGGCGCAGAGCATCTCCATCCCCATGCCCACCTCTGATAATTAACATCACCATCACTATTATAACATTCTTATTATTCATGAAACAGCTTCCCTTCATCATCATCATCACGTTCATGGATCTTCTCTCTCTCTCTCTCTCTCTCTCTCTCTCTCTCTCTCTCTCTCTCTCTCTCTCTGTAGATGTGGAGTGTGGAGGCAGAGTTAATTGGGGGGGATATAATAATTAAGGGGGTGAGTCGGCAATCTTTTTGCCAGCCTATACTTGTGGAGGAAAAACTATTGATCCCAACCAAAAAATACTCGTATAAAATCTTTCAATTCCCTTCGCCACCAGCTAATTCCTGGGCTGTTGTTTCGCTCGGGGCCTTGTAATTATTTCACCTCTAAATTTCCTCTCCTACCTTCATTCTAGCTATCCCCTCCCCATCCATCCATCTATTTATCTGTTTGTAGTTAAGATGTACGTGTACCAGTATACCCCTAACTTACAAGTTAATTTCATTGAATATATAATAAGGAATGCAATAATTTTTTTTTTTAAAATTGCGGGCAACAAGGATTATCTACTTGAAGTTCATTATAGATAGGGAGTTTCACAAAGAGGACGAGCGAGTTCAAAGGACCCTAATGTTAGGGCAATAGTTTGACTATATTATTATATGAGGACATTTTGAGGTTTTCACATGGAAGTTATATATATATATGAAAGGTTAAAATCATATGACAGTTTTCATTTTATGCCATGGTGAAAATTGGATAAGGGTTCCATGGACATAAACAAATTGTTTTTTTTTGTTTTTTATTTGAAAATTATAATTATAGATCAAATGGATATGTATAGCATCAGCTAAGCAGACAATTAGAAAGCCTAAAATGGTTGAGAATAAGTACAACTCAAAACATCAAAACCTGGGCATCCCCAGGGGAAAAAGCCAAGATGACAAAACAATCAAACAAATTCAGAAAACCAAAGGGAACACTCCCCCCAAAAGCAATCAACAAGTCAAACAAGGTTAGAATAACTACTACTCAAACATCAAAACTCATACAACCAGATAGGGAAATTTATCGTAAACGACTTTGTAAATGTGGGATTGGACAGAATGGATGAAGGTCTTTAGAAGGGTAGCAACTCCCTCAAACTTCCTCTTGTTCCTAGCGTGCCAAAGACTGTAAATCATAATGGCAAGACATATCTTCTTAGCAACAACCTGAACTCCTGTACCCCTGGCCTCTTTACGCATCCACTTGAGAGCAGATTTAATTGTAGTCATGGCTCTTGAAATGTCCATCCAACCCCTAATGAAACTCCACACACGGGAGGAAAACCTGCATTTGAAAAATAGATGGTCAATGGTTTCATTTTCTGAGTTGCAAAAAACACAAGATTGGTCCACACCATCCACCTAGAATCTATCACAAGTCAGCAGCTTCCCTTTTGCACCAAGCTACAATATAAAGGAATGCTTCGAAAGGCAACACTTCTTCCATATTGTAGCATGCCAAGGGACTTTGTTACCCCTATTTCTCCAGAAGTGATATGCTTTAGAGCAGTTAAACTGCTCATCGTCAACCCATTGTCTCACCTACTTCTCAGCCCCATCTGAATTTCCACACTGCTGCATAATCTCATTTTTTTATCTCATTTATTCTCTTGGAGAGGGGTGAACACATAAATTTGTCGTGTTCTTCTTATTCTCTTTTGATTTCTCTTTTTTTGTTGATCTGTATGTGCATAATGTTAGGGCGGGATTTCATAAAATTTCACTGGAACCCATTCAACAAAATGGAATTTGGATGAGTATAGTATGTACAAGTTGAAGGGGCCTGCTGCGGAATAGCCCTAAGATCTAACTGTAGTGCATACGGATAACAAAAAAAAAAAAACCAATCTTGCATACCTGGGTTAAACAAAAATTCGATCTTTTAAACCCGGATCACAATAAAAATTCAATCTTGCAAATCCAAAATACGTGATCAGGATCATACTTATAAGATCTCTATGGTTTAATCTCAAATCTCCAAGCACAAAGAAGAGCACCCTAATCTGCAAGCACGAAGAGGAACTCCCAGATTTGCAAGTTCGAAGAAGAACTCTTGATGATGACCAGGGATCTTATACTGTATTCCTCGAACACGCCATAATCCTTAGAGAGTGGGCTCGTCAGTGGTGGCTAGGGTTTGCTTCTCATGAAGATGTTTGCTTCTATGTGTGCGTTTTCATCTAACTCTCCCCGTTGAATGGAGCGCGTGCATATAGGCTACAATAGGTACCTCTGAGCAAATATAACTAGAGCTTCCAAAGTAATTAAGAATTCCTAATCTGACCCTGATTAATACTTAATTACATTAATTACAATTCATACCACTAAAGAATTATAACTGTACTCCCTGTCATATTCGAAATTAAAATTTCGAGCTCCTATTATAAGTGCTTATTTATCTCCCCACGTAAAGATTATAGATACTCGTCAATTAAATTAAATTACTGTCAATTTAATTAATTGACATATTAATTCTTTAAGACCTTCCACTTAACTTATTTGATGTTTTAGATTCAAAATCCACCTGCAGGTTTTGACACAATCAAAACTTATAAGCTTCTTCAAGGGGGTATCATCAATCCCGTTACCAGGATGTGGATTCCATCAATAATTAATATTCACCATACACATAATGTCATTACTCAACTCACTGAGTTTATTGTTCCATAAAGAATTTCACTCTTCTATGAATCAAAGTAATAAATACTACGTGCACGTGTCCAATAATCATATCAGGATTAATAGCATAAGCACTCATAATAATCATGAGGTATTAATTGTTTTATATAGTCAGTATAAAAACAATTACTCCAAGATGGTCCTATTCAATACACACAAAGTGTACTAGAACATGCAAGGAGTTGGAACTATACCATTCCCCATAGTCAAGATAGATCTATTAAAACCTTGTGCTACAGTTCTACTAATGGCGTGTCCAATTCCATTTAAGAATGTGAACAATAAACTTATATTCTATAAGAACTGATAATCTAATCTTTTGTGTGTAAGTCGTACTTTACACACTATATCACCTACTATATAGAATAAAAGACACACATGCATAATCATCAAATAGATAATCTCAGGCAAACATTGCTCACCAAGATTCTCATTAAAATGGAATAACTTAAGTTATTAATAAATAATAAAACTGATTACATAAAGCATGTCTTTCAGTATAAATTTCTAACACTTGTTGCCAACAAAATTAGTAGGACCAAGATCTAGTAGATCAACAAAGAAGAAGAAAAAGAAAAAGAAAAAGGCTTATCAATTGGGAGAATCTTGGGCATATCATGGGCGACTACTCCGATACGTAAGTGAGACAACAAAAAAGAAATTATGATTATAAAATGATAACAATATGTAACAGTAAGCAAGTCTGTCTCACCTCATTTTGGGCTCTCCTTCATTATAAACAAGTTTTTGAGGATAAATGTCATATATGTTTAATTCTAGTAGGATTAAAAGCTTGGTGGGGGTTGGGAGGGGTGGGAGTGTTGTACCCCAATTGCTATTCTTTAGGTTATACTCACCTCTTTTAATATAGGGCAACCCTAGGTGATATGAATGCTTTTTGTGACACTTATTAGATCATGTCATATTCTATTTTATTCTCATAAATTGCCTCCCACTTCTAAGCCTCAAAGTTTGGCTTAGGGAATTTCCCTTTCCTTGGATCTATTTGTTGCTGAGCTAGAAATCAAGGCATTGTATTTAGAAAAAGCTTAGCCCTCTTGTTTGAATAGGAGCTTAGATTTTTAATCCAAGCCAAGGCCCAACCCATAAGCCCAAATTGAAACTTGTTTGGTTCATAAATCTGACCCAAAGGTCAGTCTCCAAATCTAGTAGATCTCAACAACTCAATTTGGGTTGGAGCTTGGATATCAAATTTGAGCTAGAGCTTGATTGACTATAAAATTTGGCCTAACTTGGTGTTCAAATCTAAATAGATCTCAGCTATTAATCCAAGATGAAGCTCAGTCCATGATTTTGAGTCAAAGTTTGGTCTCCAAAATTGAACAAAGCTTGTATTAAATTCAAGCCATATGTTAAGCTTGGTTGATAAATCCGAGCTTGAGCCAGGTCACCAAATTTTAGCATCTAGAGAGCTTTGTTGTTCAATACAAGTAGAACTCATCCATAAATTCAATCCGGAGCTTGGTCATTGAATCTAACCTAAGTCATCTAACCTGAGTAGATCAAGCTTGATTGAATATTTGACTTCCCTTCATTTCCATCGTTTGAACTATAATCACCTGGACAAATTCTTCTTCTATAATCAAATTGGGTGAAAATTGAGATGAGTATCTTAATTATGATGGGTATAATAAGGAGGGGCATTTGGGTTGGATGATGAAACAATTCGCCATTGCTATCAATTAGTGAAGCCCACATCTTTGCTTTTGCTTTCATACTTGTCCTTTCTTTTCCCGATATATATCCTTTTGTTTTCCTTAGTTAAGTCAAAAGATCTAGCCCATGTTTTACATATACTTACATTAATTTTTATTTATTAATTTTGTCCTAAAATTGCATAAAGAGTGATTGATTTGATTCAGAAAAGTAAATTCTAAATATTGAAATACCGTAACAAGAAGTTATCACAATAAAGTAAATATTCAACAAATATGAAGATTTTACTTTCACATATTTTTCAATGCATTGAACATAATCATTGGGATTATTTGATACCATTTCTATTTTCTTTTTTTTTAATTGCTACTATATGCTGAAGAATCCATAGATGATAGAATATTTGTTAAGTGATGCAACTTTCCCACAATTATGGGAAAAATTTAAAGTTGATCTTCGTGCCTAATGGTCTTGATAATTGAAGAGAGGAAAGAGATAGAGCAGTACACGAAAAGAAACTGTGAAGGAGATCGATGATCCTAGCTCCTTCTATCATTCCAGTGTCAACCATCCAATCAGTGACTCAATTTTAGTTAAAAATTTGAGATAAAATGGTGGTACGAAATTAAAATATAATTAAAATAAAATATCCAAAAATTGTAATCATATTTTAAATTTTTTACTTGATTGAAATGTGAAAATAAACATGCATTTGCCTTAATTTAAAATTTTTCTTTCAATTTTAAAAATATAAATCATATAGCTTACTAGTTTTAAATTTTTAGTTTTTTTTTTTTTTTTTGAGTTTGATATACTCCAAATATGACCACAAAACTAGCCTACCATAAATCAAGAGAAGACTAAGATTGCATTGATGAGGACAATCACCATCTAAGTCAATTGCTCTAACAGAGCAATTGATGCCAGCACTATATATAATGACTATGAAGAATGGAGTGATTCATGCAAAATGCCATAAACACACTCATAAATGACGTATCACTTGGGGTCAAATTTCGCTTGTATAAAAGGGGGGACGCCATGAAGAGGTAAACCATCTCATTCCAACCTATTATTTACTGTTGCATAAAACCTCTCAAATAAATTCCTTACTTAAGCATCAGAGTGATCCCCCAGAGTACACCCCAGGTCCTCCAAACCGTTCATATTTTCTTTCTTTTCAGGTGGTCGTGATTGGAGAACATCTTAAAGGTCATTCAACTTTTTGTGGGAACATTTCTGAGAGGTTTACCTTTTGTTTCTGATCTTTGATCTTTGCATCATGATCACGTCCAACAATTTGAAGTCAAAGCCTATTGTGGGTGATCAATCAACCCAGTCCATTCACTCTACATCCGGTGACCATTCCAGTGTGACGAGGGGAGAATTCCTTGCCATCCAGAGGAGAATGGAAGACATGACAACTTCCTAAAAGAAGATGGAGGACATGTTCAATATGATCCTGCAGCAAAAGGGTCATAAAAGACTTGTTCCCCACCATCAACAAGTAGATCCTGAATCACACGAAAAAGTTGCAAACCTGAAGGAGAGCGATGAAAAAACCAATCCTGCAAAGAAGGTGGAAGATGCAAATAGTGTGGGAATCAATGAACAACGATCAAACGAATTGGAGGAGAGGATTAAGAAGATTGACCAACTAGAAAAGATGATGAAGGAGGCTCGCACCAACCCATCCTGCAGGGAGACCTTGTTGAAGTTTTCATATCCGCCCTTCACTAGAAAAGTAATGGATGTCCCATTGCCAAGTAAGTTCAAAATGCCTAGCTTTTAAATGTATGAAGGCTCATCCAATCCAGTTGACCACGTGGATACATTTAAGGTTCTAATGCAACTATAAGGCACACCAGATGCCATCATGTGTCGTGCATTTGCCGCCACTCTGAAAGGGAATGCCGGGGCATGGTATTGAACTCTAAAGCCTGGATCCAATAGCTCCTTTTCTGAGATGGAGTAGAAATTTACTAGGCATCTCATCAATAGCCGCAAGATAGCTAAAACCTTGGCTAATTTGATGAGTATAGTCCAAGGAGAAAGGGAGACGTTGAAAAAGTTCATACATTGTTTCGTTGTTGCAACCCTGGAAATTTGCAACTTGGATCATAGGGTGGTGTTGGCAGCCCTAATAATGGCCCTTCAGTTTGGGGACTTCTTGTACTCTTTGGGAAAGAAGCCCCCAGCTGACATAGGAGAGCTAATGGTACGAGAAAAGAAGTATATCAACATAAAGGAGGTGATGGACAAAAGGAGAGATCGAGCTGATTTGAAAAGAAAGAGCTCGAGCGATATAAGGGAGGCCTCTAGAACATGAAAAAGGCCAAAGTAGCAAGCTGCAGAGCAGCCCTAAGGGCTTAGGACAAACAACTAAGTTCTAGTCCTACACTCCCCTAAATATGTCACGTACCAATGGCCTATGGGGTTCTAACCCAATCTAGCATGCCCAGAAAGGATATTGTTCCATGAAATTGCATCTCTGTCAATCATATCTTTGAATATTTTGTGTGCCTTTATTAAATAAGAAATGCTCATAAGGCCCAAAGAATAGCCCAACTGATGAGCACCACTAATGAGGAAAAAGGAAATCGGCCTAACTAATGAGCAAAGTTCATGAGGCCTGAAGATAGCCCAATTGATGAGCACCGCTCATGAGGCGAAAGAAAATTGGCCCAACTGACGAGCAAGGATCATGAGGTTTGAAGACATCCCAACTGATGAGCATCGCTCATGAGGCAAAAGAAAACTAGCCCAACTGATGAGCAAAGCTCATAAGGCATGAAGATAGCCCAAAATATAAGCACATCTCATTAGGCAAAAGAAAATCGACCCAACTGATGAGAAAAACTCACGAGGCCTAAAGACAACCCAATTGATGAGCACCGCTCATGAGGCAAAAGAAAATCGACCCAACTGATGAGAAAAACTCATGAGGCCTGAAAACAACCCAAATGATGAGCATAATTCATGTTTCGAAGGGGAAAACAGCACAAAGTGCATTTCAATGAGCTGCTTGGCACGAAATTAATGCCACTCAAAGACCTGTTAATAACAAAAGATCACTCAAAGAGCTGCTCGGCACAAAGTGCATCTCAAAGAGATGCTCGACTCAAATTTTATCTCAAAGAGCTGCTCAGCACAAAGTCTATCTCAAAGAGCTGCTCGACACAAATTGCATCTCAAAGAGCTGTTCAGAACAAAGTCTATCTCAAAGAGCTGCTTGGTACAAATTGCATCTCAAAAAGATTTGGTGACTAGCAAAGAGCATCACAAAGAGAGCTGGTGACTAGCGAAGAGCTGGTGACAAGAGAAGAACATCTCAAAGAGAGCTGGTGACTAGTGAAGAGCTGGTGACTAGAGAAGAGCATCTCAAAGAGAGCTGGTGACTAACGAAGAGCAGGTGACTAGCAAAGAGCATCTCAAAGAGATCTAGTGACTAGCAAAGAGCATCTCAAAGAGAGTTGGTTACCATTGAAGTGCATCTCAAAGAGAGCTAGTGACCAACGAAAAGCATCTCAAAGAGAGCTGGTGACCAGCGAAGAGGATCTCAAAGAGAGCTGGTGACTAGGGAAGAGCATCTTAAAGAAAGCTGGTGACTAGCGAAGAGCTGGTGACTAGAAAAACATCTTAAAGAAAACTGGTGACTAGTGAAAAGCTGATGAACAACAAAGAGCATCTAAAAAAGATTTGGTTATGACTCACTCGAAAAATGAGCAGCTCAGAAGTTATCCTAAGTATAGGAGTTCTGTCGTGTAATATTTAGCCCAAAAGACCAGATTGTCTCCTCAGGGAATGAAGTTTAATCTCAAATTTTATGTAATTTCAATCGAAAAATAAGAAACAAAAAGACACTGAACACAGTTCAAATTTGGGTTTTCTAGATTGTTTGAGATTTCTTTTGATAAATCAAACGAACATGCAATTTAAATTCTAATTCCTAACACGCACTAAATTTAATAATGAGAAAAAAATCCTAGGTTAACAATCAAATAAGAATTGAAACACACGTTGAACTTCGGAATAAAAACTAAAAAAAGGATAACTTTCTTACGTAATAAAAACATGCAATAATAAAAAAAACTCAATCAAACACAAATGCGAACAAGAAAAATCGAACTTTTAACAAAATCAAGAACTTGAATCAAGATCAAAATTTAAACGCAAACAAGAACTTGAACAAACATTAAAGCTTTAACAACTTAAACAGTAACTAAACACGATAAAAATGGGAACTTTAATAAGATTAAACTTAAACCAAATCGAACTTTAACAAACAAATTTTAAGGAAAACTACTAATTTAACTTCTAAAAAAAAATAATTTTTTTCTTTTTGTATTTTGTACTTTTTTTTTTCAAGAACCAAATTGTACTTTAGTCAATTAAATAAACAACTCAAGTAATATATAAATCTAATGCTAAATTTAATTGAGAGAAAAAAAAATAAAATAAATAAGCTTTAATAATAATAATACCCAAACAAAGTTTCACAAATTTAAAACTTTAACTAAACTCAATTGAGAAAAACAATACTCAATTAAATATTTAAAGCAAGAATAAAACAAAAACTAAATAAAAGGAAAGGAAAAAAAAAACGAAAAAGAGAAACAAAGCTGGCTGTGTGAGAGATGACTGGCAGCTGGGATGGAAGCTTCGGGTTGCTGATGGGAGAAGCAATAGGGGGCCAAGAGGAAGGGGAAAGGAGAATAGAGAAGGAATCAAAAGGGAGAGGAAGAGGAAGGAGAAGAGAAGGAAAGGAGGAGAGTTTGAGGGAGGAGAGAGTTTGAGAAGGAACAGAGGAGGGGCTCGGGCACTGAGGGGAAGAGGGGTGATATGGGAAGAGAAAGGAGAAGGAAAGAAGAGAGTCGGGTAGGGGTTGTCTCCAAAGAAGAGAAAGAACAAAATAATAGATAGAGGGAGAGGGAGGAATGCCCTACGCTAACCCAGCAAAGGATCCGTACCCGCTGAATGGCTGGGTCACATCAAGGTAAGTTCTCTAATTTTTTTTTTTTCTCATTTTCTTGTTTATTTTGTTTCCTGGAGGACGATTTTGACCGTCTTAGAGCTTATATCTCTCGAAACTTAAAACATGAAAGTTGTAGATAATCTTTTCATCTTTCTCTAAAAATTTTGAATCGTCTCAATCGAAGCTCAGACGAAAAAATTATGCTCGAATTACGAAATAGTGCCGGTTTTAACTCTCGATAATTGTCATGCGATAAAAAAATATCAAAAATTCATAAATTACTCAATAAAACCCAAGTATTATAAATAGGATACCATGCTAAAATATTGAGAGTAATTATGTATTTAATTAAAAATATAAATCTCAATGCATGAATTAAAGTACCTAATTACACAATTTAAGCGTGTAATCACACCTCCCCAACTAACGTTTTGTTAGTTTCTAACAAATAACGTGAATGGATTCTAGGGAGGTATCTACAAATACTAATTCCAACAAAAAAGAATGCACATGTGACACAACCATACTATTTCACATATAGGAATATAACCAAATTTCACACCAGCTCGTTCATATTCAATGCACACAATTCCGAAGCATGTCACTCATGCAAGTTTCATCATTATATAGCAATTAAAAACATTATACTCACATGAAGTTAACCAACAGTACAATTCAGAGTTAATGTGGTCATACAAATTTGAGTATAAATAGGTGAAATCTCGAGGTATGTGTGATGTGTGTGACTCGTTACATCTACGATACTAGTGGACACCTATAGAACGGTCATTTTGACTCGCCCTAACTGGTATACCCTAAAAAACACTAAAAAAGAATGAGTTCGGTCGTCATATGTGAGGAGAAGTGTCGCAATCAAACATCCCACATATTGCAAGAAAAAAACGTTAAATGTATGGATTAGACTAGTCTGAAAAGGATCTAGCCTATTTGTGAGGTGTTGGATCCTTCACCCTAGCATCTTCTCGCCTACTCGTTATGTCCAACCAAGACCACCCTAGATCAAATTATTCACAAACTAGGCGTGAATACATCTGAGATATTAAGTGATTGAAGAATCTTCATATGTGGAGAACATGTGTCATGTCCCTAACTCTTTGTGGTATTTATATGGAGCAGGTATTAACCATTCATCTCATGCACATTTTTTTCTTATTCTTTCTTTTGTAATATACAATACCAACCAAATACAATACAATACCAGAGTACTACCCATCTATACATACACATATACAACTCCAAGAATATACTCAAATATATACTAGGGAATTTCACAAATCACATTTCCCAACGCAAAACACTTATCCTGTCTATTAGCGTACCAGTTCCCTTCTATCTCGAAGCTCTCTTTACTGTTCTGTCACAGTTCCTTGAAATGTTTAAATATTTCGGTGAGACACCTCTCAGTAAGTTGGAATAAATTATTTATAGTGTGTGACACATGAGTTCAATTATATCATAACACATTTCATTTTAATAAATATATCAGCTGAGAAAAATATATATAGATATGTACTCATAATCACATAAGTATGTAAAATATAGTTTCAAAGGCTTTCATTTCATTTTCATAATCATATATACATACACTTCCATTTCTCAAATCATATACATACCCCTTCATTCTCGTATCATATACATACTTAGTTATTCTCATATCATTTACATACTTTCTCATTCCTCATTCCTCATAATCATATTCATATTCTTTCATGTCCCGTATTCATATTCACATTTCCTAGCCTATGGGTGTCCACCAGCATATAGCACATCGTTTCTGTAACCCACAATTGTTCATTTCACATATCAATTTCATATTCTTTCATTTCTCATATTCATATTCACATTTTCTAGCCCATGGGTATTAACCAGCCTATAGCACGATGCATTTGTAACCCATCGTAGTTCATTTTACTTTTCACTTTTCAAAACATTTTCTAACTTATGAGCATCCACCAGTATATAATACAAGTTGCGTCTATAGCTTATGACTTTTCTAAGGATATTCACATCGTCATGTATTCACCCTACGTGACCGGGTTGTACGGTCCGAAAGCTGGACCTAACCGTGGTTGGCCTACTCGATTAGATCAAAATAGGGAACGCGTCTGTAGTATGATTGACCTGCCTAAACCTGGTCCAAATTCCAGGGGGCAACACTACCCTTCTCACTGGCCCAATCAACTGTACGCCACACGTTATACAAGTTGTGTGGTTGAACTAACACAATTCTAGCAACGATACCGTGCTCTGATACTATGGTCCATCAGGGTTCTCATTTTCACTTTTCTATATTCATATTTCATCATTTCTGTATATCCCATCATACCAATAATATTCTCAGAATTTTCTGTATTATTCTCATCATATCAATAATATTCTCAGCATTTCTGTTTATACCAACTCTATGTATATCACATATATATTTTTTTCCAGTAAAACATATTTGTATAACACATTTTATCATATCTTTGTAAAACATAACTGTATATCTCATATTGCACTATTTCGGAATACATCATATCTATATAAATCTCATGTTTGTATCAAACATATCAAGGTTTCTCACATTATCATTTTTGTATAAAAACATACCCATATAACATATATATATACACACACACACACACACATTCTATTTTATTGTAATCCCAGTATAAAATATTATTTCGCATTCCTCGTGCCACACAATTTCGTCTAATATTCACAAGGAAAATATTCATATTTTAGTTTCCTTAAAACTATACTCCAAATTCACATTTTCACATATTTTACTCAACTAGTAATTTAAAAAATAACTGTTATAATTTATTCACTTTACTTGACTTACTAAGAGACCTGCTAAAATCCCTAGTTCCACACCTGCGGCGTTCGGAGCTCAAAACTTTAAAATCATTTTTCCCCAGTTCAATCAACTCAACCCGAGAATAATAATAATTTTAATATTTCCTAGGCCCACACACTCTCGATAACTAACTAAACTTCAAAAATAATTAATTGATATAATTTCATTATCTTTACCCTAACCTTTGAGTGGTGCTTAGGAAGCCCAAATTAAAAATTTGCTCTGATTAAAATGGCGAGGATCGACACTAGGACTCATGGTGGTGTTCGATCATCAATTTGGCTAAATATTTGAGAAAAATTGAGGAGGGAGGGAGAGAGAGAGAGAGAGAGAGAGAGAGAGAGAGAGAGAGAGAGAGAGAGAGAGAGAGAGAGAGGTTACCTTATCCCAAGAGTGGTGCCTATGACGCCCTAATCACGAATCCACTCCGATTAAAATGTTGGTGGTTGAGAATGGAACCCAGTTGTATTTTTGTTCTTCAATCGGTCGAGAATCGGGGAAAATATGTGGAGAGAGAAAGAGAGAGCATAGAGACATGAATTTGGGGGGGGGGGGGGTGGGGGAGGGGGCTGCTCTCTTAAGATTTCAATAGAAATCAACCTTCCTGATTCTTCAGGAAGGTTGATTTTATATATATACATATATTTTATTATATTATATCAATATTTTATATATATATATATATATATATATCTTATTATATTATTTATTTAATTAATTCAATTTAATAATTAATATGTATATTTATATATATATTTTACACTCCCAAGCATATCATTTTATGGGGCATTACATGCAGTCACTTCCAATGATCTGTAAACTCCACAAATAAATCCCTTAGCCGCTTAGCTATCCTGTATGCTACAGTTCCTAACTGACAGAATTTTAATTCTTTGCCAAATATAGCATTTGTGCCTTGTAATTCCTATTGCAAGATGAAAATCATAAAATCAATTATGCAATTCCACAACAGAGCTCCAATACTAGAACAAAATCTCTCTTTTATAGTTGATATTTTCTCAAAAAATAATAAAAATGAAAATGAAAGAACTTGCTAGGGGCTTCTCTTTCGGGTTCCCAATTTTTGGGCACAATCTATGCATTGATATCTTTTCAGTTATCACCCATAGCCTGCGAAAAATGAACAAAACAATGGAAGCTAATTGACAAGGGAAATATAAGTTCTAATGAAAGCAATTACTCCAAATCCAATATAATCCGAGATAGAAATAGAGGAAAAAGGCAGACACTGTACAATCAAAAATAATAATGCATTTGTAGATACTTTCCTATTGAAGATGTTATAATGTGATTTAGATTCCCCAAAAATTCCTATAATTTCTCCCAGTTCTCTTTAGAATCCAACCCAATGGTTTCCCTTGTGTATGTCTCCGAAGACAAGCTTGGGAAAACGCAGACTTGTGTTGATATGGTAGTCGACTTTTGTATGAATTATGTTGACTTTTTGAGTCTGATCCCTATTTTGATTATGACAAACAATAGCATCTCACTTGTGTACTTAGTGAATATACAAGTTTATAATTTTGAAATTAAGCACAAGTGAAGGATGCAAAATGGAATCCGTAAATGAACTTCAAGCTCGCACCAATTGGCGTATTCCATGGGAATCATGAGAGCAAGCTTGAAGACTTTGGGTTGTAATAATTAATTAGGTTTAATTGTACATGCATCTCATGATTTAATTTGAAACTCATACTTGACCTTATACTAACCTTAGGCACTCTATATTTCATGGAAAATCATTTTAAAAATGTGTAAAAATTATTTCAAGTGCAAAAATCTTTTTTTTTTAAATGAAAAACTTCAAAGCAAGCTTTTCAAAGACCACTTAATGTTTCTTCCGGCTCATTGATGAGCGATTTTCTCAATCAATACATTCTCATATTAAAACACGTTCAACATGAAAGTTGTGGGATTTTCTCTTAGCTTTCTGTTGCTATCAATAACATTCAATTTGAAGTCATATAGAAAACCTTATGGTCAAAACACTGAAAGTTGTCCGTAGCAGAAAAATTCCCTTCATGTTTCTTCCGTCTCATTGATGGACATTTTTCTCTTTTCATAACTTCTTATCTTAACAAGTATTCAAAATAAAAGTTGTGGGTTTTTTTCTTAGATTTCTGTTGATACTAATAAAGTTTAATTTGGAGTTGTATATAAAAAGTTATGGGTAAAAAATGGAAGGGTGTCCACGCAGAAAGCTCCCCAACGGTTGAAAAACGGCTAGTTTTCAAATTAAATCATATTTTAATACCCCAACGGCCATAAAACGACTAGTTTTGGTTTTTACCTATAAATACAAGACAAAGAAACTAGAAAAATTGAGGAGAAACATTTTGAGAGCATATCTACACATTCTTTGTTTCTCCCTCATTTTTCATACCCCCTTTGTGCATTAAATATATTTCTCCTACTCTTTCACTTTGAAAATTCTTTTTAGGAGAAACTATTATGGGTTATTGAAGAAAGCTTGGAGCATATATCCACTTGTATATTTCTACTTTAAAGGCTTCTTTTTCTTAAGGTAATTTTGAAAAGGTTTGAGCACATACTCAAGTTTATATATATAGCTTGATAGCCTTTTTATTATCATGTTATTCAAAGATCAAATTTCTCTCATAACTTTTATTTGAAAACATTTTGGAGAAATTTATTTTGAAATTGTCTTGAAGGCTTAAGCATATATTTAATCTTGTACATATATTGCTAGAAAACCTCATTGAATTTTTTTTTTATAAAGGTTAATCATTTTAAATGAAAACCCTAACTTCTCCTATTCATTTATTTGGAAATTTTTTTTATTGGAGAAAATCTATGGGTTAGTTCAAGAATGCTTTGAGCATATATATATATATAGTGCTTGAGAAACTTCTTGACAATGGCTTAAACTAATATTCACTTTCATATATTTTGCCTGGAAGCCTTATTTAAATTAAATTTTAAAAGGTCATTTTCATAAAGAAAATCATTTTCCATACTCTCATTGGTTTACTTGAAAAATATTTTGAGAGGAATACCACACTCTACTGAGCTTCAGTTTTAAATCATTTGAGAGTGCATATCAAAGCTTTCATTGTGTACATCTTTGCTTATCTGAGAAGCATTCTCGTTGTACGCAAATTTTTATTATTGTTGTATTCCCGGTGTGTGGTCGGAAGAGGATTGCACTGACCTGTAACGTGCACCGAATTGGTCCGAACCCAGTTAGGAGAACTAGGAGCACCATCTTGTAAGGTGTGGTTGTAGATTGTGGCTCAGTCCCAAAATTTGAGCTGGGATTTACCTCACCTTGTAGGGAGAGGTTGTACCTGTGTCACTCCACCCGGTAAGTGAGCAAAAGTAGTAGAATCCTCTAAGCTAGTTTGGCTAGAGGCGGGGACGTAGGCAAGATTGGCCGAACCTCGATAACAAATCTTGTTTCTCTTTCTCTCTCTCTCTCTCTCTCTCTCTCTCTCTCTCTCTCTCTCATTTAAATTCCACATTTTAATTTCCGCATGTGTATGAATGTTTATATATTGTCATTCTTATTTTTCATGCACACTTTAATTTTTAAATGAGATTTAATGTGGTGAATCAGTGAAGTTTAAATTAGCAAAATATTTTTAAATCCCAATTCAGCCCCCTCTTGGGATCACACAATAACTCTTAAATTCAACAACTATTCTTGGGGACAAGTCTTTCTCCAAATTGTCATTTAACACAAAATGGTCATAGCTAGTGATCCTATTCATCAATGAAGTTTCCCCTCCCATATCTAAATCTTGTTCTATAGACTGAGACAAGATTGACTTGTTCTTGACATTTAACTATAAATATTCGCATGGCAGGTAGCACTTCCAACCCTAGAATCACCACCTTCTTTTTAATTTGAACCAAAAGCTTGTAGGACCGTAGCTACAAAATTGAAGGAGTGAGTGCAACCACACTAATATGCTATGGTGGTGTTGGTGATTGACATTCGATTGGGCCTGCGAAGAGATGTTGACTGCCCTGGGTTCGGACCAGTTGCGGTAGACCAATCATACTACAGACATATATTGAAATTGACTTAGCCTAGTGGTGGCTAGCTTCGGTTAAGTCCAACCTTCAGGCTGCACAACCTTGCCATAGGGGGAAGCATGACGTTAGCTAGGAAAACCTTATGTGGGAAGTTCTTTATGAATATATGTTGGTTTATTTGCATGGAGGCATTTTATTGAAATTGAACATGTTTTGAGAAAAGTAAGTGTTATCAATATATATATATATATATATATATATATATATATGCGTGAGTACAATTTTATACATTTTCTCAGTTGAAATTAATGATTAAATGGATGTGTTTTATTATATTAAAATTCATGTTGTCACACATTGATGATAACCTATCCCGTCTTACTGAGAGGTGTCTTACCCTAATATTTATTCCCATATTTTAGGACCTCGGGATGATCGAGCTTAGCGCTCTAGAGCAGGGCGTAGTTAGTTTATTGAAAATAAGTGCTAGTGAGATTTGTTTTGTATGTAGAGATGTTCTGTACACCTGAGATTGTGGTAACATTTTGGAGAACTTATATATAATAGTACTAGAACTCTGGTATTGTATTCTAGATTTGATGTTTATGATTCCGCTGCATATATAATATATAATATATATATATATATATATATATTAAATGGATTGTGAAGTTATGGTATTAAAAAAAAAGTAGAAATTTCAGGTCATGACAAGATTCATCTACTTCTTGTCTACAAATAAAATGTAAAATAAAATAAAATACAAAATCTTAACTATAAAATAAAAATTAAATAAATTAATCATATCGAGTTCTCACAAATTGACTACTACTTAGTAAACTTAGTTGATTTTCAGCACTTTGGTTTCCAAGCCGGACATACGAGGTCCAAACCAAGTGGGGTCAGTGCTGAAATGTCTATGACATTGAGGTAGGTGTATCAAAGTTAACGATGCCCAAAAAATCCTCCCCGGTTGAAAATTATGCGCTTAGAGGCAAACTTAGTAAACTTAGTTGATTTTAAGCCCTCAAGTGTCCAAGTCTGACATACGAGGTCCAAACTGAGTGTGGTTAGTCCCGACACGTCCATGAGATTGAGTTGGACGTGTCGGAGCTGACAGTGGCCAAAAACTCCTCCTAGGGAGCTTTCTACGCACTTAGAACTAAAGTTAAAATATAAATAAACATAACAAACTTAATGGATTTAAGTGCTCATGTGTCGAAGTAGGGCATATGAAGTCCAAATCGAGTGGGGCCAGTCTCGACATGTCCGTAACATTGAGTTGGACGCGTTGGAGCTAACGATTCCTAAAAACTACTCTTTGGTTGAAAATAATGCACTTAGAAGTTAACATAGCAAACTTAGTTGACTTTAAGCACTCAAGTATCCAAGTAGGGCATACAAGGTTCAAACAGAGTGGGGTCAGTCCCAAAATGTTCGTGACATTGAGTTGGACATGTTGGAGCTGACGATACCCAAAAAGTTAGATGCGTTGGAGCTGGAGGTACCCAAAACTCCTCCCCGGTTGAAAATTATGCACTTAGAGGCGAACTTAGTAAATTTAGTTGATTTTAAGCACTCAAGTGTCCAAGTCGGGCATATGAGGCCGAAACCCGACTAGGGTTAGTCCCTACACATCCGTGACATTGAGTTAGACATGCTGGAGTTGACTGTGCCTAAAATTTCCTTCTCGAAAATTTTTTATGCACTTAGAAGTAAAGTAAGAATACATGCAAACTTAGCAAACTTAGTAGATTTAAGCACTCTGGTATCTAAGTTAGGTATACGAGGTTCAAACCGAGTGGGGTCAGTCTCAAAATATCCATGACATTGAACTGGATCTATCAGAGCTGATGGTACCAAAAACTCCTCCCCAATTGAAAATTATGCGCTTAGAAGGTAACCTAGCAAACTTAGTTGATTTTCAACATCGAGTGTCCAAGTCAGGCATACAAGGTAAAAAATGAGTGGGGTTAGTCCTGCAATGTCCATGATATTGCGTTGGATGTATTGAAGCTGAAGGTACCCAAAAACTTCTTCTTGGATGAAAATTATGCACTTAGAAGCTAACCTAGCAAACTTAGTTAATTTTAAGCACTCAGGTGTCCAAGTCGAGCATATGAGGTCCAAACCGAGTGGGGTCACTTCTGACACGTTCGTGATATTTTTGGACGCATTGGAGTTGATGGTACCCAAAAACTTTTCCCCGAGAGCTTTTTACACTCTTAGAAGCAAAGTTAGAATATAAACAAACTTAGCAAACTTAGTTGATTTATGCACTGAGGTGTCCAAGTCGGGCATACAAGGTCCAACCCGAGTGGGGCCAGTCTTGACACATCCATGACATTGAGTTGGACATGCTAAAGCTAACGATGCCCAAAAACTTCTCATTGATTAACAATTATGTGCTTAGAAGCTAACATAGCAAACTTAATTAATTTAAGCACTCAGGTGTCCAAGTCAGGCATACAAGGTCCAAATTGAGTGAGGTCAAATCCCACTAATCAAACTTAGCTGTATAAAATTGTATTATTTTTCGTACTATGTTCGATCATTCTTGATATCAAATCATTTGTACATACATACTTATAGTGCATACATATTCAAACGTTACATACTGATTTTTTATATAATTATTACTTTGTAGGGTCTGCGATCTGTCTGGTGAAGATGAGGATGATGCTGAGCTCTACAGTCGAATGCAACTATCTTTTTTGTTATTTGAATAGATAATTGTTTTTTTTGTATTTTTTGTTATTCGAATAGATCATGTATATACGATGTTTTTAAACAATTTGTTATGTATATATTTTCATTTTCTGAACAATTTACGATTTTTTCATTAATTCTGGTTCAATATTATGTGTGCAAAAATTTAATTAAAGATTTTTATAAGGATTAATGGGTGATTTAAAAAAAATTTAATTATTTTAAACTTTTAGTGACGGTTCTATAACCGTCACTAAAAGTTAAGATAGTGACTGTGTGACGATTTTGAAACCATCACTAAAATTCATACTATTAGTGACGAATTCTCAAGTTGTCACTAATAGTGGCTTTTTAGTAATGGTCTCAAAACTGTCACTAATAGTACAACTTTTAGTGAAGGTTTTGAAAACCATCACTAATAGTATGACTTTTAGTGATGGTTTGGGAACCCGCACTAATAGTATGTCTTTAGTGACGATTTTTAGTCGATGAAATGTGCCAATTATAGTGACGGTCTTAGGCGTTTAGTGACGGAATGAAATCATCACTCATAGTACGAATTTTATAGAAGGTTTTGAAAACTATCACTAATAGTATGACTTTTAGTGACGATTTGGGAACACGCCACTAATAGTATGTCTTTAGTGATGATTTTTAGCTGAGGAAATGTGTCAGTTATAGTGACGATCTTAGACTTTTAGTGACAAATTGAAACCGTCACTAATAGTTAGTTGTGATTGTTGTTTTAGTCATCACTCTGTAACCATCACTAAGCCATCACTAATAAGTATTAGTGACAGTTTTATATTATTAGTGATAGTTTGAAATTGTCACTAAAGACTTTTTTTTTTTTTTTTGTAGTTTTATTTGCTCTGCTACTGCACAACCTTTGCTAGTTTTATTTTTTATTTTTTATTTTTTCCTTTTTATTATTAATTTTTTTGGAATTTACAACATTACAAATTTGCATTTTCTTTTATGAATTGTTACTTCCTAGTTTGACTAATTTGAATGCTTTCATTTTTTATTTTTTATTTTTTTTTTACAAAAGCCATAAAATGAGACGTATGTGAAATTCAATGAATAATATGGAACCTTGGATGGTTAAATTTTTTAAAAAAGTTAAGCTAATTAAGTTTTTAGGTAACCAACCATACTAGTCAGTTCAGTCTCAGTTTATACAGACATTCCACCTAGTTTGTTTGCTTTCTAGGCTGAAAAAAAAATCGATTCAACTGAAATCACCAATTGCACTATGTAACTGTGGTGCGTGTGAGTCAACTTAACCCAAGTCAACAAACCCTAAACCTACCCAAAACCTAGACCATGTCCAACTCACCTTGACCCAATCCAATCCACAACCCAAACCATCAAACTGAAAATCCAATCTAGTATTTAAAAAAATAAAATACTATCATGCTTAAAGATCAAAATTATTGTGAATATAGAACATCGATCCACACATAGAATAAGCCAGACAAGAAAGCAAAGAAACAAGAACATAGGATTCTATACTCGTAAAGTCAAAGTGGCCTACAACACTCCTCAAGCGGCAGGCGGCTTGTGACGTGATGGGGATGCAATAGGCAGCAAACAATTGTGGTGCACGGTGAGAGGCGGTACAGGCTATGGCCTTTATAGGCGGCAAATAGCTGGCCAATAGCGGCGGCGATAGCTCTTGGGCAAATCGCATGCACTAGCAAGAGGGGCTGCAAGATGGGAGCATGAGAGAGAGAATAGGGATTTGGGATACATGGGAGATTTTGTGCGAGGTTAGGGAGTAGGGGAATATTTTAGGAAATTTTCAGTGACAGTTTTAAAAATCGTCACTAAAATATCTCTATTAGTGATAGTTTTTTGAAAACGTCACTAAAAGTCACTATTAGTGATGGTCTACAATCATCACTACTAATAGACTATTAGTGACGAAAACTTTTGTCACTACTATCTGGAAAATCATTACTAATATTTTCACTCGATCGTTAGAGAAGGAAAACCTGTGTTTAGTGACGAACCCAAAACCGTCACTAATAATGTATTATTAGTGACAAATACGAGGTTCTTTGCTAGTGGCTTAAATATTTGTGACAAATTTTTATTTGGTCACTGATAGCGCATTATTAGTGACAATTTTCGATTCGTCAATAATATTTTCGTCACTAAAATGGGCATTTGTTTGTAGTGTATGTGTTTTCTAATGCTTTTCTCAATGTCAGAAGGTCGAGGATGAAACCCTTACTATCTAAAACTCATGCATTTTATCATGCTTTTCAACTTAAACTCTTTTTCAAAACCCATCGTTTCTACTACTTTCATTCAAATATCAGTAATACAAACCCGATGTCTCCTTTTTTAACTTTGGTTTTTCAAGTTAGTAATATAAGTCTAACATTATCAAAGCAACTATTTTCACCACTATCATCATTGTCATCATATTTTCTCTAGAACTTGAGTTTTGAGGCCAACCCCTTTAAGAGAAATACTTTGGACTTCTCGAAAGCACGTTGGAGTGCTCCCAATAAACAATGATACCAGCATTGGAGAACCAAAATGAATCTTTTTTCTATTTTTTCTTCTATATCTTTTCTTTTTAAAGGAACACATGTGTAATTGCAGTAATCGTTCTATGAAAAGTGTCAATAAGAATATCGGTTGGCTAATTATCACCAAGATAGGAAATTAATCACCTTCCCTATGTGCAAACGTACTCCTAGACTCGAATTCTGGTGTTTCACTAATTTATTCTAAATTTTTCTTTGTTTTTCCTGTGTTTTTAAAAAATAAGGTGGCAACTCTGAGTCATATATGTTTTTACCCCCTCTTCTACAAACCTTTCTTGGTTTAGGAACCGTCATTCCCTTTCATCAACACCCGGGATAGAATTCAGTGTCGACATTGCCAAGCAAAACTAATAACACAAACTAAAAATTAAGTTCACAACAAAAATGCATTTTATTTTTTTTTTCTTTGTACGAAAATAGAAAACAAAAAATAAAACGATATACTTAAATGGCTAAAATAAAGATGAATTAAAACTCACAATTTCATTCTCACTTGAGGATTCAATTGCAATACTCCAACACAATGACAAAACAACTTCATTAAATAAAAGCAGTTCCAGTTTAAAACACGGGAGGATGGCCTTAACTAACCATCTAGCAATATATATAAGCTAATTGACAGTGTTGCATTCTTTCCTTACTTCTCCGCTGTTTCCGGTGAGCACACCAATCCTGCCCATGTTTCGCATTGACACTCCAAACTGAGCGAGGAAAAATTTAAGGTCGAGCATCTCATCGACCATCTCGGCAGCCTCCTCGTCGGTGATTAGTGCGGCGTCTAACTGGAAAAGTCCCATATTTAGTTTAAGGTTTTCGTAGTAATTGGTGTCAAATGTCGCAGGGGTTAAGTCCAAGCCCACCGTGGTGGTTTTGTCCGAACGGTTAGCGCACGCGTGCTTTAACCATGCAGCATAGCTTGCGTTTAGAGAATGATCTCGATCTCCTTTTCCAGTGAAATTATCGATTCTTTTTTCGAAGAATAAGCAGTGTGAAGAGCCCAGGGTATGTCCACCTAAGCACACACCAATTCATACATTATATTTTATTAGTGTATTTTTCTTAGGTTAAGTAATTTCAATGACACTTCAACTGGCTAAATTTTCGAAGAGCTATGAAGGATTATGAGATGTGTGATCTATGAGCACGTCAAGTATTTAAAATCTGCAACGAGTGTGAGAAACTTTTAACACTAAAAAATTGAAGCAAATGGAAAGGGGAAAAGGGGTTTTTGATTACCTAGTAAACTCACAAGATCTCTTTTATCGAGGCCTTTGTTTTTAAAGCTTTGAAAACCCGTGGAAAAGTTGGAGAATGGTGAAATGACATTGAGAAGGACCTCAGAGGCTCGAGAGATTTTGCCATCTCTTCTACCCAGTTCTACTTGCCATAATGACTTCTTGTACTGCAATTATATATCAAGAGTCAAAAGATGGGGCATAGTCTAGTAAAGATTAAACAATTGTAAGTGTTCTTTCACATTAGATTTGAAACCCACAAATCACAAGATTTTATGTTAATATTTGAGTCAACTAGAGTGAAATGGGATCCGCACTAAACCATAGCTCTCATCAGTATGGTTCAAGTGTTTAAGTGATATATTGCAATTTTAGGGCTCTAAATGCAACATGGAGGAGTATTCACCCCTCACAAGTATATCTTTCTCGAATGATTTTTAATTTTCTGCCGCCACCACCACCACTGTTGTCGTCATCGTCGTCATCATCATCATCATTATTATTATTATTATTATTAAATCCTACCTACTTGCATGAACACACACGTGCACATATGGGCACAGAGAGTGAGAAAGAGATAAGTAACCAAGAGGCTGGTGGGGGGTTATATGCTGTAGGTTGTGATGACAATGTCGCCCCGGGGTAAACTCTCAAGAGGAAATCGAACATGTCACAAGTTGCCCTTACCACTTGAGTTAACCCAACTGGGCAAAATATATTTTATATTGTTTTTAATGTTTCTTTTTTTTATCTTTCAAAATTTCATGAAAATTTTTGTTTTAATTATATTTAAAAATGACTTGATTATTTATTTTAATTTTAATTAAAAGTATGTGTAAAATGAATGATTTAATAAAAAAAAATTATTTTTTAACAGGTAAATCATTCATCACAACACTAGCAATGACAAGTGAGAGGGCAACATCGTTTATGGTGCACCAATACAATCAAATCAATATCCCGCACACTACCAACAGATTTTTAACATGATCCTAGACTGATTTTGAATAATTAAAATCATTATAGTTCACTTCAAGTCACAACGTTATTGGGAGTAAAATAAAGAAAAATAATGGATAAAAATCCAATAATAGAGAAATAAAAGGAGAGAAAAAAAGAACATATCGATGATTAATTAGATAAACCCTTGTCATATATGTTAGATAGAAATTCCAAGAGCATTCTTAAAGCATATAAATCATTAATTAGTAGAGATCACTATTTTTGTGTGTGCATGTGTTGGGACAAATAGATATTATGAAGGTGTCCAACAAAACAAGCCTTAAGTCTCACTAAATAGCATTGATCATATTAATTCTTTTCTGCCAACTAACACGATCAAGGGCATTTTCCTCGAGTAGCTTAAGAGCTATTAAATCTCTGTATATTATTGAAGTGTAACCCCTTAAAATGTAAAATGTCATGCCACTTCAATTTGAGACATTTAACTTATACAGTATGTGCCTATAACCTAAGAGCTATGGTAAGGGGACTCTAAGATATTTTATAAGATAGTTATATATATATAGACACACACACACACACACACTCCATCTTAATACTAAGCTTAAGTGTCAAAAAATCCCTCATCCTAATACTAGCTTAAGTGTTGGAAAAGCCTTCAAAAGTCACTCGAGAGTCTCTTGAACTTTTTCTTTTTTTCCTTACTTGCATGTAATTCTCACAATTTGTGGACACAAAGATAGGGATACGATTTTAAGCATCAATAAATTGGTGTGTCATGTATGAGGAGTTCACTTACCTCATAATGATCCTTGTAATGAAGGGAAAAAAAAAAGGGGAAGTGGAGGGCACATTGATTGGCTTCTTAAAATCAAGGGATGACTCCACCCAAGGCTTGATAAGGCAAAAAGAGGGTGAGGATTGCCTCAACTCCAATCCCACGAAGGCAGAGAGAGAGAGAGAGAGAGAGAGAGAGAGAGAGAGAGAGAGAGAGAGAGAGAGAGAGAGAGAGAGAGAGAGAGAGAGGGAAAGGGGAGGAAGTAGCATGACTAATTAAATCTTGTACTCAATAATCCTTCTACCTTGCACAAGTAAGCACACTAATAGTTGATGAAAATGCTCAAGAACAATGTAGCACAATTTATTGAGCTACGATTACAACATTTTTGTTTGTTTCTCTTCTCTCCAATTTTTTGGTCGTGAAGGAAAGGTATGTATTTAGCTCATTTAAGTTTAATTTCCTTATAACTAGTTTTTAACATAAAAAACCCACCATATATATCGAGGTATGTAAAAACCTTGTCATGACCAAGAAGAATAACATGTACACCTCCACATAGTAGCCTAGTAGTTGTTGAAAGTTCTTTAAGAAGAACCATAAATTGTTATAAGTTTGCATCCTTTACATGACAAAAATCAAGTGTATAGGTTGGAATAATATGTTGCAATGAGATGATTTACCTCTTCATACCGCCCCCCTTTTATATTGGGGAAGCTTAACCTGGGTGATACGCCATTTTTGAGTGCTCTTATGGTGTTTGGCGTGAATCATTTGATTCCCTATAGTCATTATAGTGTTGGCATCAATTGCTCTGGCCGAGCAATTAACTTGGATGGTGATTGTCCTCATCAATGCAATGTTAGTCTTCTCTTAATTTATGGTAGGCTATTTTTCTAGTGATATACCCTAAATATATCAGTGTCAAAAAGTCAATCTGCCACAAAGAAGTATTAAGGCACAACATCAATAAGGGCAGTCAACTTTCAAGTCGATTAATTCTCAGCCATAGCAATTGGCACCAACTCTATAATGACCAGAATGATCCATGCCGGCACTGTAATGGCCGGAGTGATCCACGCCAAGCACCATAATGGCGAATATCCTAAGGGTCAAACCTCACTAGTATAAAAGGGGGCACTACGAAGAGGCAAAGGTATCTCATCCTAACCCATTTTACTATTGCATACAACCACTCTAGAAAATCCCTTACTTAGGCATCGAAGTGATCCTTTAGAGTTACACCCCATGTCCTCAAAGCCATCTTCATTTCCTTATTTTTCAAGCAATCGTGATTGGAAGGTTTCTCAAAGGTCACTCGACTTTTCCATTTCGGAACAGTTGACACTATTTGTGGGAACACTTCTGAGAGGTTTTCATCTTATTTCCAATCTTTGGTCCGTGAATCATGACAAGGACCACCAATTCAAGGTCAGAATCTATTGCGGGTGATCAATCACCCTAGTCCATTCACTTCACACCCAAAGACCATTCAAGGGTGACAAGGGAGGAATTCTTTGCCTTCTAAAGGATAATAGAAAACATGGCAGCTACCTAGAAGAAGATGGAAAACATGTTTAACATGATACTACAACAAAAGGGTCATGAAGAACTTGTCCCCCCCCCCCCCCACAAAAAAAATCAACCAATAGATCCTAAATCACATGAAAAAAGTGGCAAAACTGAAGGAGAGCAATGGAAAAACCAACCTTGTAAAGAAGGTGGAAGACGCAAATAGCATGGGGATCAATGAACAATAATCAAATGAGCTGAAGGAGAAGATCAAGAAGATTGAACAAATAGAAAAGATGATGAAGGAGACTCGCACCAAACCGTCTTATGGAGAGACCTTGTTGAAGTCTTCAGATCCGCCCTCCACCAAAGAAGTGATGGAGGTCCCGCTGCCAAGTAGGTTCAAAATGCCTACCTTTGAAAGGTTTGAAGACTCAACCGACCCATTTGATCACTTGGATACCTTTATCGTGTTAATGCAATTATAAGGTGCACCTGATGCCATAATGTGACATGTGTTTTCCGCCACCCTTAAAGGGAATGCCAAGACATGGTATCAGACCTTGAAACCTGGATCCATCAACTCCTTCACTAAGATGGAACAACAATTTATCAGGCACTTCATCAGAAATGGTAGGATAGCTAAAACCTTGGCCCATATAATGAGCCTAGTCCAAGGAGAAAAAGAGACATTGAAAAAGTTCGTACATTGCTTTGTCACTGCAACCCTAGAAATTCACAACTTGGATGACGAGGTGGCACCGGCAGCCCTAACCATTGCCCTCCAACCTGGAGACTTCCTATGCTCGCTGGGAAAGAAGCCTCTAGCCAAAATGGAAGATTTGATCTCAAGGGGAGATAAATATATCAATATGGAGGAGGTGATGGACACAAGAAAAGATCGGTCTGAGTTGAAAGAAAGAGTCTGAGGGATATGGGTGAAACCTTTAGAACTAGGAAAAGGTAGGAGAGCAGCAAGTTGCAGAGTAGTTCTAGGGGGTCAAGACACACAAGTAAGTTTCAGTCCTACACTCCCCTAAATGTCCCTCGAACTAACGTGCTAATGCATATAAAAGAAAAGGGGTATGTCTCATGGCTTGAGCCTATGCGTGCACCCTCGCATAAGCGAAATATGTTGAAATACTGTCAATTCCATAGGGATCACAGGCATGAAATAGAAGAGTGCATTCACCTAAAAAAACAAAATTGAGGCCCTGATAAAAAGGAGTTCATGGTTTGTAAAAATTAAAAGAGATCCTTAAACAGAAACCTACGAGTAGAGGAAACCCAAAGTAAAACAGAGGGAAAAATAGATTGTTCGGGAGATTGCGGTAATCTTTGGCAAACCTGCCTATGGAGGTGCACAAAAAGATACGCCAAACTGGTGCTCTTGAAGCAAGGAAAAGAGAAAAATCATAAGAGACATAGGCAAGAGGAGGAGATCACCTTCAATAGAGAAGACGACGTAGGTGTGTAGTAGCCTCATGATGATGCGCTAGTAGTGTCACTACTAGTAGCCAACTATAAAATAAGAAGAGTGTTGATAGACAATGGGAGCTCGGCCGACATAATCTTTTGGTTGGTACTACAGGAGATGAAAATTGGGAGAGAGCAGCTAAAACCAATTTCTACACCTTTGGTTGGGCTCAGATGAGATGTTGTCCATCCAATGGGTATGATAACGCTCTATGTGGCTTTGGGGACATCTCCACAGTAAATCACCCTTATGACGAACTTCCTAGTGGTCGATCGTCCCTCAATTTACAACATCATATTGGGTTGCCCAACACTCAATGCGACCAGTGCCATAACCTCCACCTACCGCTTGAAGGTGAAGTTCCCCACCCCCATGGGGTTGGGGTAGTCAAAGGGGACCAAACAGCTACTTGCAACTACTATGTAATGACATTAAAGGGTAATACTGATGCACGGGAGACCCTAGCCATCAAGGATCTAGAGGTAAAGGGAGAATATCCGCAAATTATCATGCTCAATAAAGATCTTATGAGCATCCCAGTAGGTGGTGACTAGGAGAGGTGCGTCTAGATTGGGAGCTACTTACAAGAGATCTTGAAAGTAGAGCTGAGCCTACTAACTAAATGAGTATGCAGTCTTTTTTTCTTGGCTGACTGATGAAATGCCAGGGATTGACCCCCCCAATCATGGAGCACAAGTTACAGGTAGATTCAAACCATAGGCTCGTAAAATAGAAGAATAGGAGCTTTGCTTTGGAGCAAGTCAAAGTAATACATGAAGAGGTAACAAAACTAGTGAAAGCCAATTTTTTTAGGGAAGTTAGCTACTCGGAGTGGCTCAACTATGTTGTCTTAGTGAAGAAGCCAAACGGAAAGTGGCGGATTTGCGTCAACTTCACAAACTTGAACAAGGCGTGTCCAACAGACAACTTCCCCCTTCCACAGATCAACTAGCTAGTAGACTCCACATTTGGACACGAGCTCCTAAGTTTCATGGATGAATACTCAAGATATAACCAGATCCGCATGCACCTTGGAGATGGGGTGAAGTTGTTATTCATCACCGAAAGGGGGCTCTACTACTACAGGGTGATGCCTTACAGATTAAATAATGTAAGGGCAACATAGTAGAGGCTGGTGAATAGAATATTTAAATATTTATTGGGAAAAACCAAGGAGGCATACATTGATGACATGCTCGCGAAAAGTTTAAAGGCTGAGGAGCACTACAAGGATTTAAAAGGGGTATTTAAGCTGTTGCGCTGCTACCAAATGAGGTTAAATCTTGTTAAATGTGCATTTAGTGTCTTTGCAGGAAAATTTCTACAGTTCATGGTGACACATAGGGGGATTGAAGAGAACCCTAACAAAATACGGGCGTTACTAGAAATGAAAACCCCCCGAATGAAAAAGGAGGTCCAGGTCCTAAGAGGGAGGATTGCTTCACCTAGTAGATTTGTCTCTTATTCTGGAGATAAAAGCCTACCATTCTTTAAGACATTACAGAAAACTAGAGAATTCAAATAGGGAGAGGAGCAAGGTAAGGATTTCGAACAACTTAAGCACTACCTTGGTTCCCCACCTCTGTTGACAAAGGTGAAAACTAGAGAGGACCTTTACTTGTACGTGGCCTCTACTCCCCATGCGGTCAGCGCAAACTTGTTTAGAGAAGAGGGAAGGCAACACAAGCCCATCTATTATACAAGCAAAGTACTAAGTGGGTCCGAGATCAACTACACTATAGCCGAGAAGGCATCCTTTGCCATCATCTATGCAGCTCGAAAGTTGAAACCTTACTTTCAAGCGCACAAGGTAATTGTGCTGACCAACTTGCCATTGAAACAGATCCTCCAGTGACCAGAGACGTTTGGGAAAATGGTGAGGTGGTCGATTGAGTTAGGGGAATTTGACATAAACTACAAGACAAAGCTTGCAATCAAAGCTCAAGTGCTAGCTGATTTCATGGTAGAAGAGTCCTATGAAAAATTCAGAGGCGCCAAATGTATAGGTGCTGCACATGGGTGGGTCCTCCAACAAAGCCGAAGGAGGAGCAAGGTTAATCCTTATGGTCCCAAATGACTCAAAAATTTTGTATGCTTTGCTATTGGAGTTCCCAAAAACCAACACCGACATTGAATATGAAACCTTGCTGGCAGGTATGCGCTCATCAGAATGACTCCGGGTGGCTTGACTTCAAGTCTCGAGTGATTCTCAACTTGTAATTGAATAGATAAAGGGAGAATATGAGGTTACGCACCAGAAAATGAAAAAAAATATCTGGAAAAGGCACAAAAGTAGATCAAGACATTTACTCAGTTCGACATAGAGCACATACCACGAGCTGAAAACACGAAGGCGGATGCGTTGGTGAGATTGGCCTCAGCTTCCAAGCTAGATTAGGAAAATGCTATTTACTTGGAAAGAATTGGGAAGCCATCCTATGAGGAGGTTAGCATCAAGGTGGTGGTAGTAGGATATAACGAAGAAGACTGGAGGACCGTCTTGAGACAGAACCTCCCAGACGAATCACTACTAGACAATAAGAAGCAATCCATTAAGGTGAGAAGGAAGGCAGCCAGATATACACTCATAAATCAAGAGTTGTACAGGCGATCCTTGTCATTGCCCTATCTGCGGTGCTTAGGCATCAAATAAGGAGAATATGTGTTGAGGGATGTTCACGAAGGGGTATATAGGAACCACTTGGCTAGCAGAGCCTTAGCTCACAAGCCTTTACGGTGAGGGTTCTATTGCCTCACTTTGAGGAAGGACATAATCAAGTTAGTTAAGCGGTACGACAGATGCCAGAGGTGTGCTAGTATACCACACTTGGTGGCAAATTCTCTCTCTTCCCTAACAAGTCCTTGTCCGTTTGCCCAATGGGGACTAGATATTCTAGGACCGTTACCTCAAGAAGCATGGCAATGGAAGTTCCTACTGGTGGCTATTAACTACTTTACCAAGTGGGTAGAAGTAGAAGTCCTGACCCATATAATAGAGTGCAACATCACGAAGTTCATATGGACTTCAGTGGTCTGCATGTTTGGCATCCCCTGTGATATAGTGACGGATCATGGAAGACAGTTTGACAATGATCGCTTCAAAAAATTCTGTGCTGACTTGGGCATAAAAATTTTGTTTGCATTTATTGGGCATCCTTAAAGTAATGGACAAGTAGAGAATATAAATAGGACAATATTATACAATCTAAGAACACAGCTCAATTCCTCACATGGGAAATGGGTAGAAGAACTACCATCCATTATTTGGGCCTATCATACAACCTGATGAATAGCTACTAGGGAAACCCCTTTCACGCCCGCCTTTGGAGCAGAGGCCGTAATCCCTGTGGAAATAGGAATCTCTTCATGGTGAAGGCAGCATTTTAACAAAGAGAACAACAATGAAAAATTAAGAGCAGAGTTGGATCTTTTTTAGGAAAGACAAGATTAAGTGCAGGTGAGAATCACAGCATACCAACAAAAGGTGGCTAGGTATTACAATGCTTGGGTGAAGGCACGAATGTTCAACTTGATAGATTTAGTCCTAAGGAAAGTATGAAACATCCATGTAGAACCTGGATCAAGTAAGCTGAAGCCCAATTCGAAAGGACTGTACCAAATAGCATCAGAAGTCAAATTGGGAGCATACACGTTAAAAGACTTCAAGGGAAAGGAAATTGAAAACACATGGAATTTTGATATGTTAAAGAAATACTATACTCAAATTACCATTCATAAATTGTACACTTTATAGCAAGCTGCAAAAGCTTGGAAATCTAAATTACAAAAAGTAAAAGCAATAAAACTTTAGGCTGATCTTAGTTACTAGCTTTGCTACCTTCTCCACCCTCCTCTTCAATATCTTCAATCTCGTCCATCTCCTCCCCCAACTATGGACTTTCACCACCATAACTATATGAGCAGACACTGAATAAAGAAAGATCAGGATGCTTCGTCCTGACATGCTCTTAGCACCTCTGAAAGCTTGCTCGGTACAACTAAGAATGTCGAGGATAAACTACTTGGAGCTTTGATAGCTTGATATCGTGGCACTTGTAGTAGCAGGGACCTCTTCATTCCGAATCCTCACAATCTCCTATCGAAGAGCCTTCTCTCGACGAGCAGCTTCAGATCGGACTTTGTACTATTTGTTATGCGCAGTAACATGTTTCTCCCTCGACTCCATAGAAACCCGATACATCTCAATCACATTTTCTTCCATGCTCAGAGACATAGTCGCTAGTTGAGAAAAATATCAACATCAACATATAATGGTGAGCAGCAAAAATAAACTACTAGGCAAAACCAACAAGGCAACCTAATAAGAAGTATGCCGAATACCAGTGGACAGATTCTTAGGGAGAGTCATCTTTATCTCCAGAATATCCTCAAAGTGCACTACGCGCCAAAGAGCAGGGCCAAAAAGGGTAGGGTTGTGAAAAATGGGTCCCTCAGAAGCAATAGGCGCTAAACGAAGCACCTGAGTTGGGAGATGCTCGTCGTATGCTCTTGGGGCATCTTCCCTTTGAGAAGACTCACCTTGTAAGTTTCTTTTCTTACTCTTATTCTTGCTTGCCCTTTCTTTTTTCACTTCAGCAAGTACGACCTCGTAGCGATTGAAGTCCATATCTATAAAAAGAAAAGAGTGGGGGTAAGAAAAATAAGATAGAGTAAAGTACATATGTATACTACAAAGCTCATAAAAAGTAAAAATCAGGAGAGATAGGACTGAGTCGACATTGCACAAGGACTCGCTCCTTGGGCAGTTTGTTGTGGGGGACAATCCCTAGACAAGCACTAGTTCAGAGCTCCTTTAGGATGACTTCCTCTAAAGGGGATAGAGTGGGAGCCAAGTGGTGTAGCCGAGCTGAAATAGAGGATAGTTAGATAAAAAATGCCTATTCACGCACACTATAAGTAAAGGATTGGGAAAAGAACATCACCATCAAGAGGGGTGGACCAAACATGAGGCCCATGATAATTAAGCTCCCTAGATGCAAAAAAGAATCAAAACTTTTAGTCATGAATGAACGAGTTGCCAGGGATAAATAGCTTAAAATCAAAGAGACAATTGAAGTAGTACAAATATTTTTCTATGAAATGCTTTCATATGAAAACAGCTCCGAAATATAGCCACTGTGGGCTGAAGACCTCTTTGGATAAGGGAGACAACAAAGCACACCAACATCAAGTACGAGTTGGGGACCAGCTACGAAGGAGCTACTTTGTAAAAGCAAAATATAGTAGAAAGAAAAGGGAATAAGGGAAGCCTGAGACCTAATTCAAGATAATTGGTGTATAGGCAAATCTCATTGGAACCCGACTCTCAATCGGACTCAGAGCTGGTTGGCAGCCTAATTTGGATGCTATCCAGATGATAAATAAGTGACGCGGCGTATGCATATCTCCAAGGGAAAGGTTTGACCTAGAATTGCTTATATTAGTTGGAGGCATGGACTGAGCCTTAGAAGACCTCATGGGCATCAAGTTTGGAAAAAAAAAAAACAAAAACAACTTGTGTTGTTCAAAAGCTTGAATCAATAGTTCTTACTTTCAACGATTTGTTAGGAACATTCGAAGGAAACACGAAGAACATTCAAGGAAAAGTTGAAGAACATGTGAAGAACATGCAAAGAACATGTGACTAGACAACAAGAACGAAGCGAAAATAAACCACAAAATGCCAAGGAAAAGTAAACAAAAGCAAGGAAAGTAGAAAAAAGAGAAAGGAGGATGGAAGGGCGTACCTAGCAGACAAGGAAACCTTTAGGTGGAGAAAAAGAGGAGTGAGCATGTGAACGACTTTTATAGAACAAAGCTAGCTCTAATCTCCAAAAAGCACATATCACGAGAAAGTACGAATTATAGGGAGGTCCGAATCTTAAAGAAGGATTTTGTAAAGTCCCTTGCAAGCACAAAGCCCAATGAGGATGTGAATCCTTTTAGGTACGGATATTGAACAAATGCATGCATATATGATTTTAGAAGCAGTTGCACGTCCCAAGAAGGTTGCATACTTGAGATAGCATGTGTCCCTTGCAAGCATGGAGCCCAATGAGTGTATCTGGCTAAGTACGGATATCGAGTATACGCATGTGTATATGATTCCCAAAGCAGCTGTGCATCCCCAAAAGGGTACGCATACCTACAAGCCTCAAGAAAAGCCTATGATCCACGTAGAGATAGCCCAAAAGATGATCACAACTTATTAGGCAAAGAAAAATCAGCCCAACTGATGATCAATGCTCATGAGGCCATAAGACAATCCAAAAGATGAGCACAACTCATTAGGCAAACAAAAATTGGTCCAACCAATGAGCAATGCTCATGAGGCCTGAAGAAAGCCCAAATAATGAGCACGACTCATTACGAAAAGATAAACCAACCCAACTGATGACCAATGCTCATGAGGTCTGAAGACAACAAAATGATAAGCACAAGTCATTAGGCAAAGATGAACTAGCCCAACCAATAAGCAATGCTCATGAGGCCCAAAGATAGACCAAATGATGAGCACAACTCATTAGGTAAAGATGAACTAGCTCAATCGATGATCAACACTCATGAGGCCTGAAGGCAGCCCAAATAATGAGTGTAACTCATGAGGCTAAGAAAAAATATCACTCAAAGAGCTGCTTGGCACAAGATGCCTCTCAAAGAGCTGCTCAGCACAAAATGCTCCCCAAAGAGCTTCTTGGCACAAGATGCCTCTCAAGGAACTACTCGACACAAGATCCCCCCCCCCCCTTCTGAAAAGAACTATTCAGCACAAGATGCCTCTCAAAGAGACACTCGGAAAAAATGCCTCTCAATGAGCTACTTGGCACAAAATGCCTCTCAAAGAGCTACTTAGAATAGACATCAGCTTGGATCATCCAACTCCTTAATGAGTTCGACTTAGCAAAGCTAAACACACGTCAACCTCGGCCCGAATCAGCCAATACTTCACTGAGTTTGGCTCGGCAAAGCTGAGCATACATCACCCTTGGCTCGGATCAGTCGACACTTCTACAAATTCGGCTATGTCATTCTTAGCTCGGATTAGCTGACAATCTAACCAGTTTGGCTTAACAAAGCAGAGCACACGTCAACCTCGGCTCAAATCATCTGACACTCCAACGAGTTAGGCATGGCAAGCTGCATATGCAGCACCATCGGCTCAAAACAGCTGACACTTCTACAAGTTTGGCTCATTAAAGCCTTGCACTCATCAACCTTTACTTGAATCAGCCAACAACCCATTAAGTTTGGCTCGGCAAAGCCGAACACACGTCAACCTTGGCACGGATCAGCTGACACTTCTACGAGTTCGGCCTAGGAAAGCTATGCACACATCAACCTCGGTTCGAATCAGCCAACATCCCAACGAGTTTGGCCCAGCAAAGCCGTGCACGTAGCAAAATCAGCTCGGATAAGCTGATAGCACTCCAACACCAGCTCGGCAAGTCGTATATAAGAAGACTGCCCAGGAAGTTGTTAAAAAAAAAGGAGATAAAGAGGAACAACTTTTGAACTTTGGAAATGGACTTCAAAAATTCGAAACTAAAGGGGGTGCAACTGATATACCTTAAATATATCAGTGTCAAAAATTCAATCTACCATAAAGAAGAATTAAGGCACAACATCAATAAGGGTAGTCACCACTCAAATCAATTGCTCAGCTAAAGCAATTAGCGCCAACTCTATAATGACTAGAGTGATCCACGTCGACACTGTAATGGTTGGAGTGATCCACGCCAAGCGCCATAATGACAAATCTCCTAAGGGTCAAACCTTGCTAGTATAAAAGGGGGCACTGCGTAGAGGCAAAGGTATCTCATCCTAACCCATTTTACTGTTGCATACAACCTCTCTCGCAAATCCTTTACTTAGACATTGGAGTGATCCCTTGGAGTACACCCGAAGTCCTCCGAACCATCTTCATTTCCTTCTTTTTCAGGTGATCGTGATCAAAAGGTTCCTCGAAGGTCACTCGATTTTTCCATTCCACAATAAGTTTGCAACCTTTACATGACAAAAATCAAGTGTATAGTATGTGTCATTTCTTAGACATGATATACACGTACTTCTTATTCTATTTTTAGTTAGATGATGGAGGCCATGTTGATAAGGTAAATGACATATTATTGTATGCATGGGTCATTTAATTTAGCTATAATAGAAACCTTTTGAAATAAAATAAAATACCTAGACCTACATAAATTGTTGGAAAATATAAAATCTCGATCCTAACTCTATATGTATTAGGATGAGTGAACACGTGTAGCAATTTCAGACTATTACTATCAAACATGGAGATTGGCCTAGGAAATTTGTTACCTAGTGATTATATTAGGTGAAGATAATCTATTAACTACAATCTTGTCATGGTGAATTATAGTGCATGCATTCGAATTTCATAATCTATTTGATTTGAGCATGTATGAAAATTTCACATATGCAAAAATACTTCAATGTGTAATTACCCTCGATAGTATTCTAATACACGTTAAAATATACATATTAGAGACTTATCACATTAATCAATTTGTGAATAATGTAGCACACGTTAGAATAGCAATGAGTTAATATAGGACAAACACCCTTTTATGAATAAGTAGTAGCAAACAGTCATTAAATATTAGATATTGAAAAATAACAAATACATGTTGTTGAAACAACATTGTTTAAGAATGTCTTTTTCTCTTTTAACAACTAATGTGCAAGAAAATACTAAGGGGCCTAACCCTAAATGGGAGCACCAAATAAGGTTGTGAAGATTAAGCCCTAAAATAAATCTTATACAGGTTAGAGAGAAGTCCCAAAGGGCATCCTTAAAACACATGAATGTCTTTAGTAGAAGTCGTTATAGGGGGTAACTTCCCCATCAATATTAGATATTATGAATGTATAGACTCCAAAATGTTAAGGGTCATTCATACCATATCAATTTGAGACATTATTTAACCCATTAGAGAATGCCTATAAAAGGAACCTCGGGGTGACAATAGTGGGAACTATAATATATTTTATAATATGACTATATAATACATGCATATATATAATCCATCTTGACACTAACTTGAGCATCGGAGAAGACCTTCGGAAGCCACAAAAGGCCTCCAAACTCTTTTTTTTTTTCTTTCTCTTGGTTACAAGTGATCATCACAATGTGGGATGCAAATCGAGATTTGTTGGTTTTACAAGGCTTAAAATCTTGTTATTTTGTTTTGATGCTAACAAACAAGTGAAATTTAACGTATTTGTGTGAGTAATGTTATCTCAGGGCTCATATATGAGAAAGCAAGGTCAAAGTACTCACATGGATCAAATGTAGCTTAAAAGAGTCAAAGTATCGATTTAAAGATAATATTTTAAAGTTTGAAGAAAATGAGGACGTGGATGATAAGCCAAAGAAAAGTGAGAATTCAAAAGAGCAAAAGAAAAGCAAAGAGAAAGAGCTCAAAGAAAGACAAAGCATGAAGACTCAAGAACCTAGAATGTGAAAAGTCTTAGAAGTCTTTATGTAAATACTTTAATATTTAAATATCGTTTGAAATATTATGAAGCTCTTAAGTTAACTTCTTGGACCTAAATACCTTTTAACATACTTGGAAAATATTTTTAAAAGGTCAAAAATTGTTTCAAAAAGGTTAGAATCATTTTTGGAATGAAAAACACCAAAAAGAGGATTTCCCAATTGCTGTCATTTTTCATACATTTGCATTGAGGTGCATTTTTATCTATCAAAAACTCCTTATTTTAAAATGTGTTTAACATGAAAGTTGTAGAATTTTTTTCTTACCATTCGTTTGACACCAAGAACACCCAATTTGGAGTTTTAAAGAAAAAGTTATGACTAAAATACTGAAGTGGGGTCGAAGTTGTCAGCCAACTTAACACTGTTCACGGCGGAACATCAGAAGACTGAACCAGACACTTGGGTTGTATGACCCTTGACCTGAGTCATCTGAAGAATATCTTCAGTTGACTGAAAATTAAGTTCAGTCATCTAAAGTTTTTACTCAAAGTTTTCTAAAGAGACAAAACCACCTCAGACGGCTGAACTCGAAAGTTTAGACGTCTGAACACTATTAACAGGCATATTTTTCAAAAAAATTATTTTTAAATATTAGTTGCTTGGGCTCCAAACTTTCTCAAAACTTGGGAAATACTCCAAGTAAACTTGGGCAACAAGAAAACCCTTTTGAATGCCTATAAATACATGGTTTTGCAAATCAAAATATACCATGAATTGAAAAATCCGTTTGAGAAGTTGAAAGCACTCTTGTTCTTACAAATTTTTATTGTTCACTCATTGCAAAACTCTTTTGCTGAGATATTCTTAAGTGATGATCCTTCCTTCTCTGAATCCTACTGCTAATTCTTATCTAAGAAGGATATTGGTGAATTCGACACTTGGGCTTCATTCTATTTTATATTGATATTTCTACATTAATTATATAGTACTAAAATTGTACTAACTTGCTCTTTGTGAGAGTATATTTGTACACAAATTATACCTTGTTTCTTGTTTGACATTCCAAGGATTGTTTGGATCATTGGCTAAGTAAGGGGATATTGTTTAGAGAGGCGGGCTCTAGCCTATTTGAAGGAGTGACCGAATGAGGGTACATCGTTTGGAGAAAGCGGGCTCTAGCCTTAACCAAGGAGTGCTGTAAAGGTTTGTTCCGCCCATTAAACGAACAGGTTTAGTGAATCTTTTAGTGGTTTACCAAAGGCGATGATGTAGGCTGGGTATAATCCGAACCTCGTAAAAATCTCGCTCTCACTCTTTCTTTCCCTTATTCTTTATTTTCAACATATTTAAATTGCGTGGATGGTTTAATTGATAATCATATATACTACGTAATATAGAAATTAAGTAAACATGAAGTCTAATTTTGATCTGGGTTGCGAAAATAGAAAGGGAGTAAGTTGGTTATACCATATCTTGCGGAAACCATATGGGAGTACGTTACTTGGTTAACAGCCCAGGGATAAATTAACTGAGAGTTTAATTGAGTTTTGAATATTGAGAAGAGTATAAATATTGTGTTGATTGGAAGTTATATTGCACATCATATTGAAGAATCAAAACCATCAATACAGGACATTATATCCGCAAGTACAAATTTCATATATACAGGGCTTATATAAACTAACAAACTATTTTAAGTGCTTACATTGCCAAAGGGGTGTATGTGTTAATTTTAGTTTGGTTGTTTACTTTTAATTTGTGATTGATTGATTGTCTTGGCTACTTGGATGATTGATTACTTGTTTGGCTAAGAAATAGTGTTGTGTTGTTGATTGATTAAAAGAACTAAGTTCTTGTGTGATTGGTAAATCAAACAAACAAGTCAAGAGTTGGTTAAACGAAATAAAAGAAATAAAGTCTTTAAAGGAATTAAAATAAAATCCAATTCACCCCCCACCCTCTTGAGACTACACCTTACTTTTCAATTGGTATTAGAGAGGGGTTATAGCATATCTTAATTAGTAGCTATAAAAAGATCCTAATGGCTCAATTAGGCGTTGCTCCCTTTGGAGAGGGACAATCTTCAACTAGGTCACCAATCTTTTGTGGACAAAACTATACCTTTTGGAAAAAAATAATGCAAATATATCTCCAAACTATGAATTGGAAAGTTTGGGAGGTTGTTATGGATGGGGACCGAATCCCCACTAAGATAGAAGATGGAAAACAAGTTGCCAAAGACAAAATTGATATGACAGACTTAGATTATAAGATGCTACAACTTAATTCTAGTGCTGTGAATGCCTTATATTGTGCTTTAGATGCCAATGAATTTAATAGAATAATGGCTTGCAAATCAGCTAAGGAAATATGGGACAAATTAGAAGTAATATATGAAGAGACTATAGATGTTAGGGATAATAGGATCAATATGCTTACAAGTGAATATGAAGCTTTTAAGATGAACCTAGATGAATCTATAACTAGCATGTACACTAGGTTCACTCATATAATAAATTCCCTAAATGCATTAGGAAAAACCTATACTACTTATGAGATGATTAGGAAAATTCTTAGAGGGTTGCCACCAAAATGGGAACCAAAAGCCACTGCCATAACTGAAGGAAGAAATCTGAAAACCACCTCCTTAGATGAGTTAATAGGTTCTCTACTTACATATGAAATGACAATAAATGAAAGAAGTGGAAAAACTAAAGCTCAAGAATCTATAGCCTTCAAAGCCTCAAACTTTAGTAGTGAAGAAGAAATGGATGAAGATGAAGTAGCCTTCATATCTAAAAAGCTAGCAAGGAAACTAAGAAGGAGAAACAAATTCAAAAGAAGAAATCAAAACTCTGAATCAGAAGAAGAAGAAACTAATATAAAGAAATCAAAGAATAAAACTCCCACATGTTATAATTGCAACAAAGCTGGACATATAAAACCAAAATGTCCACTACTAAAGAAAGAGTCTAAAAAGAAAAACAAAAAGGCCATGAAAGCCGCTACTTGGGACATGATGAGTACAAGTAGTTCTAAAATTGAATCAAGTGAGCAAGAGGTTGCTTATATGTGCTTTATGGCTTGCAATGATGAGGAAAGCTCCTCATCTAAATCTTCAAATACTTCTTATAGTGATGAATCCAATGATGAAAGCATGTCATCTTATGAAGAACTTCAAAATGACTTATTCAAAGTGCATAAGAAATTAATTAAAGTAAATAAACAAAATACTTTATTGAAAAATAAAAATGAAGGTATCACGGAAGAATTAGATTCTCTTAGAACTACTAAAAGAGAAAAGGATTTAAGAATCAAGAAAACATAAAGTAAGAATGAAGCTATGACAAAGGAGTTAGAATCCAAAAATCTTGCTGAAAAAAAAAAAGAAAAAAAAAAAAATTTGAAAATCGAAGAATTAGAATGCAAGAATGAAAAAATGATAGAAGACCTTCGATCCCTATCCTCTATAGAATATAAGAAATATATATATATATATATATATATATATATATTTATGAATTAGAGGATAAAGTAAAAAAATTATCTCAAGAATTAGAGAAATCACTAAAGAAGATTGACGACAATAAAGAGATAGAGATAAATGATCTCGAAAATCAGATTGCAGATAAAGAAAAGATCATCTATAAATTTACAAAAGGAAAAGAAAATTTTGACAAAATGAAAGATTTGCAAAGGATGTCCTTAAACAAAGAAGGTATTGGATTTAATGGGATTGATAAGAAAAAGAAAAATAATCTTTACATGGGTTATTTTTTAAAAGAATCCAAAGATCATACTAGTACATTTTTTAATGCTTACACTAACACCATATACTATCAATGTAAGAAAAATGGGCATATAAAGTTTGAATGTCCATTTAAGAGAAAATGTGTGAAAACTAAACAAATATGGAGAGTTAAAGAAATATCCTTTATTAAACCAAGCGGACTCAAGAAAGTATGGGTACCAAGATGAAAGACTAGTTCATAAATGAAAAACTCCATGGATTAAGTCATTCCCCTTTAAAAAAAATTGAGAAAGTAACTAAATAGAAACACTTAAAGATGAATTTAAGAGCTTATTATAACGAATTCAAAATGGCATTGATGGCCAAAATCATAGGAAGATTTTTTACAAGGCTTAAATTAAGAAAAATATTAAGAAACATCAAATTGAGCGTACTACATAAGTGTCTTGATTAAGAAAAAGATATTTGAGAATGAAAGCCTATATGCTACATGCTTATATGATATGCTATATGCTACATGTGTATGACTTGACTTGACGTGACTTATATTGAAATTTTATGGCTCACTATGTTGAAAATTTGAGCATGAGATTATTGAGCAAAAGCATGAATTTTGATATAAGATTAATCATTGGCCATGCATGCTATTGATGAATCACGTGGATATACTTACTGCTCTTTGTATTGGTATCCATGAGCTATGAAAAATTTTTTGATATTCATGAACTATGCAAGATGTGATATTAGCTTTGGTATCTATAAAGTATTTTTTGTATCACAATTTAAAAATTTTAATTGGTATCACAATTTAAAAGGCTCAATTGGTATCACAAATTGATATTTAAGAATGATAAGCATAATTGAACTCATGAGCATGTTATGATATTGATGATAACATGATATTGGTATTTGATGAGTGTGTTCATAAGAACATACAAGATATGAATCAATATATGAAGCATGGATAATAAACTTAAAAGCATAATTGGTATCAAATCTGAATGTATTAAATTTAGGGAGAGTATTATGACTTATTGCTTGTATTTTGTTTCTTCCCTAATTATTAAATTGGAATCATGAAATAAATAATTGGTATCATGAATTATTATGCATGCTGAAGTTTCAAAGAACTACATTTTTTTATTGTTGCTTATAGCCTTAGTATTTAAAGTCTTACTCTTTTTGATTGACGTTAAAAGGGGGAGAAGTTTTAGGTAGCAAAAATTGAGTATCATATTAAAAATTGGAAGCTTATTGAAATGATATATCTAAAGGAGGAGAAGTACTTGATGTTGATTTATTAATATTGAATAATGTGATTTTGATATATAAGCATGATAGTAAAAGAGTTTTTGAAATTGATCATGATATTGTTAAGTTTGTCAATATGATGATTATTGAAAGGGGGAGCATTTTTAAGGCTTACTCAAATTTTTACTCCTTATTTGTCATCATAAAAAAAGGGGGAGATTGTTGGCCTTATAAGGCTTAAAATCTTGTTATCTTGTTTTGAGGCTAACAAACAAGTGGAATTTAATGTATTTGTGTGAGTAAAGTTATCTCAAGGCTCATATATAAGAAACCAAGGTCAAAGTACTCATAAGGATCAAATGAAGCTTAAAAGAGTCAAAGCATGGATTTAAAGATGATATTTTAAAGTTTGAAGAAAATGAGGATATGGATGATAAGCCAAAGAAAAGTGAGAAGTCAAAAGAGTTAAAGAAAAGCAAAGAGAAAGAGCTCAAAGAAAGACAAAGCATGAAGACTAAAGAACCTAGAATGTAAAAAGTCTTAGAAGTCTTTATATAAGTACTTTAATGTTTAAATATCGTTTGAAATATTATGAAACTCTTAAGTTAACGTCTTGGACCTAAATACCTTTTAACATACTTGCAAAATATTTTCATAAGGTCAAAAATTGTTTCAAAAAGGTTAGAATCATTTTTGGAATGAAAAACACCAAAAAAAGGATTTCCCAATTGCTGTCATTTTTCATACATCCGCATTGAGGTGCATTTTTCTCTATCAAAAACTCCTTATTTTAAAATGTGTTCAACATAAAAGTTGTAGAATTTTTCCTTACCTTTCGTTTGATACCAAGAACACCTAATTTGGAGTTGTATAGAAGAATGTATGACTAAAATACTAAAGCGGGGTCGAAGCTATTAGCCAACTGAACACTATTCATGGCAGAACATCAAAAGACTGAACCGGACACTTCGGTTGTCCGACCCTTGACCTCGATCGTCTGAAGAATATCTTCAATTGATTGAAGATTAAGTTAAGTCATTTGAAGTTTTTGCTAAAATTTTTCTAAAGAGGCAGAACCACCTCAGACGACTGAACTCAAAAGTTCAGATGTCTAAACAATATTAACAGGCATATTTTTTAAAAATTTTACTTTTTAAATATTAGTTGCTTAGGCTCCAAACTTTCTCAAAACTTGGGAAATACTCCAAGTAAACTTCGGCAACAAGAAAACCCTTTTGAATGCTTATAAATACATGGTTTTGCAAATCAAAATATACCATGAATTGAAACATCCGTTTGAGAAGTTTAAAACACTCTTGTTCTTACAAATTTCTCTTGTTCACTCATTGCAAAACTCATTTGCTGAGATATTCAGAAATGATGATCCTTCCTTCTCTAAATTTCTACTGCTAATTCTTATCCAAGAAGGATATTGGTGAATTATACACTTGGGCTTCATTCTATTTTATATTGATATTTCTACATTGAAGTATATAGTGCTGAAATTATACTAACTTGCTCTTTGTGAGAGTATATTTGTACGCAGATTATATCTTGTTTCTTGTAGTTCTTTGACGTTCCAAGGATTGTTTGGATCGTTGGCTAAACAAGGGGATATTGCTTAGAGAGGCAGGCTCTAGCCTATTTGAAAGAGTGACCGAACGAGGGTACATCGTTTGGAGAAGGTGGGCTCTAGCCTTAACCAAGGAATGTTGTAAAGGTTTGTTCCGCTCGTTAAAGGAACAAGTTTAGTGAATTCTTTGTTGATTTACCAAAGGCGATGACATAGGCTGGGCATAAGCCAAACCTTGTAAAAATCACGGTCTCACTCTTTCTTTCCCTTACTTTTTATTTTCAACATATTTAAATTGCGTGGATGGTTTAATTGATAATCATATATACTACGTAATATAGAAATCAAGTAAACTTAAAGTCTAATTTTGATTTGGGTTGCGGAAATCGAAAGGGAGTACGTTGGTTATACCATATCTTGCGGAAATCATACGGGAGTACGTTACTTGGTTAACAGCCCAGAGATAAATTAACTGAGAGTTTAGTTGAGTTCTGAATATTGAGAAGACTATAGATATTGTGTTGATTGGATGTTATATTACACATCATATTGAAGAAGCAAAACCATCAATACAGGGCTTTATATCAGCAAGTACAAATTTCATATATACAGGGCTTATATAAACAAACTATTTTAAGTGCTTACATTGCCAAAGTGGTGTATGTATTAATTTTGGTTTGGTTGTTTACTTTTAATTTGTGATTGATTGATTGGCTTGGCTACTTGGATGATTGATTACTTGTTTGATTATGTAATAGTGTTGTGTTGTTGATTGATTAAAAGAACTAAGTTCTTATGTGATTGGTAAATCAAACAAACAAGTCAAGAATTGGTTAAACGAAATAAAAGAAATAAAGTCTTTAAAGGAATTAAAAGAAATGTTTAAAATCCAATTCACCCTCCCTCTTAAGACTATACCTTACTTTTCAAGATTGAAATATAGTTTTTGACATCAATAGATGACATTAAAAGTATTTGAAGACAGAGTTGATGGTAAAGTGACCATTTTGAGTTCCCTAAAGCTATGAGTTTATCAATTCACTTTTGACTACTTACCAAATATCTCATGAATGTAGACGTAATAGCCAAAAAAAAAAAAAAAAAGGTAACATAGTGGGTGGATAACATAACATTTCTACGTGAAAGTAATATAGGAAGAGCACAATGCCAAAAAAGTAACAGTGGCAATAAATAAGGAAAAAATTGTCCCTCTCAACATCAATAATGAGGCAATTACCTTAATTTATATAATATATTTCAAATTTTAGATTTGAATTTATTTAGAATACTCGGACAAATCATAGCATTAAATTATATTGAATTTATTTTAAATTAATAAATAAAAATCTAAATTTAATACTCAAATTCCATACTCTCAAAGACTATCCTAGTATGTTATTCATTGAATTCTTCTAGATGAGAGATTGAAGATTATAAGTTTTCACGCCCCATGGTAATAATCACAGCCAGATCGAAAGTAGATCAATGTAAATGATTGCTAGCTAGCTTCATCTGGTTTGTATTTTAGTGCAAGGAAATTGTAAGATAAAAGGAGAGGTGATGTAAACTTAATTATCTGTACATAGTTTCAAATTAACTATTGTAAGATTCAATGAGTTATAAGATGCATAATATCTTTTTTAACACCGTCACTAATGTTTATCTATAGATTGAAATTAACTCTTATATTTATTAACTGGCAACTTACTTGGAAAGAAACCGCATCTCTAGCTGCCAAAGCAATTATGTCCGCACAAGAAACGACTCCTGGGCAAACAGTCTCAAGTTTGGTCTTTGCTTCCTGAATAACCTCATATCCTCCCATAGATTGGTTTGGGAATGAGTCCTTTTCAGCTGTGTTGTTAGGCGTAGAGTCCAGCAAAATTGAGGCATCGCAACCCTAAGGCACCAGTCAACCAGATAAGAGCTTAAAGAAAAAAAGAAAAATCAAAAGAAACTATGTATAAGAACTTAACAGACATCATGATTAAGATATGTAAGGACCCTTAAAAAATTATGGTCCCAATAAGACTACCAAAGCTTATGCAGCCCACTTGTTAAGTATCGTAAGTGAGAACAACACGTACTGCTGGATAATCAAATCTATGTTTGGTTCAAAAGTTTCCATGTAGTGGTTCTTATTGTTTCAAAGTTTTTTAAATCTAAAAATTCATGGGTGAAACCATATCTGGGTCTAGCATAAACTCACGAGATTTTACTTTTTTTGTCTATTCATTTATGCCCAGTGGACAACTTTCATATGACTGGGGGCATGTAGTTACTTGGCCATCACCTAATTAACAATTTAAAAAAAAAAATTCCATGAATGGTTTCTTGATAGTCTGATACCATGAATAGCTAACTAATTTATAGTCATGACTAGCAAAGAAAGAGAGGGGAAGAGAGGGAGAGAGTGTTACAATAAGTGATATTGACTGAAGATCCAAAAAAAAAAAAAAAGACTAGCCATGAAGGAGTGTAATAATGTTCTTACGTTGACAAAACAATCATGGAAATGCATTCGAAGCAACTTGGGGCGCAATGTTTGATTCTTGTACACATTTTCCCAAACAATATTTTGAACAATTGGCTCTGCTCGTGGACAACTATTCTGGTAGAAATTAAGCTGCAACCCACGACTTGCTGCATGACTAACTTCAACAACTCCAAACACGATCACTATGGACACCCGTAAGAGAATGATGCTTGCCTTCATCTCTCTCTCTCTCTCTCTCTCTCTCTCTCTCTCCTTCCCTCTGTCTTCACATCATTATATATGTACTTCACAACCTTTTCTTTTTTACTTTCTGCCTACAGTAGAAAACAATCACTTAATATTCCTTCTTTTTGTCTGTAGAAATAAAAAGGATAATCTAATTAACTAGGACCTATCTTCTCTAAAGTTTCATTAACATTTCACTTTGGTTAATCACCAATATAAATGATATAGTTTCTCTTAACATTGTTGGAAAGTCTTGTCCAGATGAATAGAATTAATCAACACACATACCAATAACGCGATCAGCGCAGGTTATTTTGGCATCAAATTTGTCTTTTAATTGCAACTAAGTACCAATCAAACCATATGTTCTTTGACTTTAGTCATGTTTTAATGAATTCTATTTTTTGTCTGATATTTTAATGAACTCTAAAGTTCTTTAGTTATATTCTAGAATGTAAAAATTTCAAAGTATGGAACACAAGAAAGTAAAAATTGCCCGAACCCATGTGATTTTGGTCTCAAAACCAACAAATAACCTAAATCCACGTGATATTGGCTTACAAAATCATTTACCTTAGATTTCTCTTAAGTAATTACCACAAAAAATCATCAACAATATCGATAAATACGACCTTTGTTGTGTATAATTTGTTAATTGTCAAAAAAGTATACTATATCAAAAAAAAAAAAAAGGTTCCTTGCTCTACATGAGGAATAGATTGTAATGGTCCAACACATTTTTCTAGTTGTAGATGCAAAGTTACTTCCAAAAGAATTCAACTAGAGTTATATTGTCTAGCAGCTAGCAATGCTTTTGGAAATATTGGCATAACTCTTCTATGTTTGCACATTCAAAGCAAAGGTGATCTAAAATTTTTCCTGGTACAACCTATTGTTATAGCACTCTAATGTTTAGGAATGACTTTTATGACTTAAGTCATTTATTATTTTAAATTCAAATTATATGACCATGTGAATTTAAAATATAATTAAAAAAATATGAAATTTGTAACATATAATTTGCTCAAAAAAATTATTTTACTATTTTTTAATTTTCACAACAGGATATTATTTTACAATGGCTCAAACATTGTAAAGTCCGGATGGAAGATAAGTATGAGTCGGGAAATGCAGTTTGGTTATCTGTGAGGGTTTGGCTCACAAAAATTGCAGAAGGCGTGAAGGGTTCTCTGTCCTCTATAGATAAAAATTTATTAGAAGAGCTACAGGTGAAAATGAAAATGTCAAAGTTTAGAACTCCTCGCAAAGTAGTATGGGAAAAGCCTCCAGTAGGTTAGTTGAAACTAAATATTAATGGCTCTTATAGAGGAAATTTGGGTTCTTGTGGTGGTGCTGGTATCATCTGCAACTTAGGTAATATTAAGGCCGCTTTCTTTGAAAAATTTGAGTTAGGTACTAATAATGAAGCGGAGTTGAAGGCTCTTACTAGTAGTTTGCGGCTCTATAAATAATTGAGACATCAGAATATTTGTATTGAAAGCTACTCAGAATTGGTTGTGGAATGACTCACATCTGGAATTTTTTCCTTTTGGTACTTATGGGACTTTTAGGAATTATTAGAGGAGGAGTTACAAGGTCTTAATTTCTCTACAAAGCACCAATTTAGAGAAGGTAATCAGGTGGCGGATTTCTCGGCTCCTCAAGGCAAGGGAGGCACGACGAGAAGATATTTTGCATATGATGTGCTGCCGCATAAAATAAGAGGTTTCATTCGTATGGATAAGCTGACTATTCCAAGCCTTGGTCTTTAATTGACATCTTTTGGCTTTCCTTTGGTTTTCCTCTTATTTTTGTTTATGTTTGATTTGTTTGGTTTTGATTCCATATAGACTTGTTTAGATTGGTTTATTTGGATTATTGTATTGTTTTTTTATTGGTTTTGATGTTTGAAATGGTTTTCTAGTTTAAATGTAAATCCCATGTCTCCTGCTTATAACCACGGTATTCTCCCACCATAAGCGAGGGCTATCAATAAAATTGAGGTTCCGTTAAAAAATAAATTAAAATTGTTCTAACCATATCTAGAATAAAATAGGATAGTGGAGACTCCACAAAATTTTAAATAACTTATTTCTCAGTCTCATATATTACACCAGACTTCATATATTATCGAGTTCACCACTCAGTCGAGGCGATCCCAAGATTTGATCCCATCCTATTTACAAGGGTCAGCCCTCCGAGACATTGTGATAATAATAATAATAATAATAATAATAATAATAATAATAATAATAATAATAATAATAATAATAAATGTGTTCATTCACAGATCTCCGCACACAGTTGTTGAGGTCGCCGCATGCCATCGTTGCTCATCTCCGCATGTCGTCGCTGCTCGTCGTTACACGCCAAAGCCGTGATTGCATAACGTTGTTGAGGATGGGGGGTGTTGTGCAACGCTGAGGTTGTCTTCTCCAGCTGCGGCAAGCTTCACCTAAGGCATGTCGTCGCGAAACCTAGGGCCGTGAAGCCTTGCGCCCTGTTGTTTGTGAACGGAATCTACAACTGTGATTCCAAGAAGCTCAAAAATCCTGCTGCACGAGACCTTGCTCCCTTGTTGCTTTGAAGCTCTTCAAGAATTTGCCATCGTGTAGCCCTTTTGTTGATTTTTTGAGTCTGTCTCCTGTTTTAATTATGACAAACCACAGTATCTCATCTATGTGCTTAGTGTATGAATAGGTCTACCTTTCTAAAGCAAAGATGATAGATGAGAAATGGAAGCCGAGAAGCAATTAAAGGAGCACATATTTTGGCAAATTCCATGAAATTGCAGAGGAGCAAAGCATAAAGTTTTCATTTATTTTAAGTTGTATTTTTATATTTATCATTCGGTTTTGTAATTATAATCCTTGGTCTGTAATAATTAGTGCATGGCATGCATAATAGGACTATAAGCTCAGTAAGCCATATATGGACCTCAGGGGGTCGATCAATGCCAAAATTTTAGGGTATATGCTTAAAGACCTTAGACTGACCATAGATCCTAATATGTTGCATGAAAAATCCCCCAAAAATCTTAGAAATAATTATCATGTGAATAGGGGTGATTTCAAAAAAAAAAAAAATAGGACTTAAATGCACAAATCTTATATGGTCGGTCGACCGAACTTAAACCTACAAAGACTCTCAGTCGACTAAACGTCTCTAGGTCAAAGGTTGACCATTTGGTCAACCGAACCAAAATACACTAGGACCTTCAATCGACTAAACCTCTCTAGGGTCAAAAAGTTGACCAGTTGGTTGACCATTTCTAAAATGAACTACAACACCCTCGTCAACCGAACTTGAAAAAGAAAAATGGCCTAGTCGACCGAACATCCCAATTCGGTCAATCGAACTTGGTCCAGTTGACTGAACCTCGGAGGTTAAAACATCGCCTCATGTCTGGTCGACCAACAACTCAGTTCAAAAACACCCTGATCGACCGAACTAAGTGACCTAGTTGACCGGACCTTAAAAAATGGTTGACCGAACCTCTCGAGTTGGTCAATTTTTAATTGTAGTAAAATAAGTTTAATTTTATCTAACCTTCATTAATCTTTTCCAAAAATACTCCTATCTCCCTCAACAGTTATATTTCTATGAATGTCTATAAATACCAATTCATTTGGAAAGATTAATGATGGATTAGTAAATATCATTAGCAAAAAATCTCTAAATTTCAAAACCCTTGCTTTATCATATACAAGCCATAAATCCATCTCTTACTCATCCTACTTGCTAAAATCCTTTGGTAAGAGTATTATTGAGATTGTTTATATTGGCTCACACTCTCATTGTATGTGTTTGATGTTGATTTTTGGAGAGTGAGCTTGAGAGTCCCCTTGTGATTTAATTCATAAGTCTTCAATAGGAATACTCTCTAGAGCTTGTGAATCTTGCATTATTGTTGCAAGTATTCAAAGGTTTATTCTTGTGCTTTGTGAAATATTTTTCAAACAAGCTTGATATCAAATATCTCTTGTGCTAGAATTTTGAGAAAATCATCTTAGAGATATTTTGATTATATTCTCTAAAAATCTTTGAAACCCTACTTTTGGTTGAAATATATTTACATATTGTTTTAAAGATAGATTGGTAATACACTATTGCATTAGATTGCTTATTGACATTAGATTGAGTGTTATTGCACATATCTGTAATGAGCTTATAGTTCTTATATTATTGATGTGCATTAGTTATTGCTTGTGCGTATTGGTACATATCTGCTTGTGTAGAAGCATTTTATTTGTACCCCAAATTTGAGCCGATTGATTGGATTCCAGGCGTGGACTTGAAGAGGGATACTTGCCCTGGTAAAAGTCCCGAATTGGCTTTGACTTGGTTAGGAAAGCTAGGTACATTGTTAGCTTTGGTGCAACCCCAATAGGGAGGTGAATTGGGAATTTAAAATTTATTACCTAGGTTAACTGGTTTTAATAATAATGTAACACAACTTAGGGTCAATCTATGTGATTAACAAATAAACATACACGTGCAATAAAAGTAAAGTGTAGAAATGTAAAAAACACGCACGATATGTTATCGGGGTTTGGCCAACTGTGCCTAGGTCCCCACCTTGGTCACACTAGCACAAGGATTACCACTATAATGCTCACTTAAACAGGTGGAGCGGTACCTAATACAACTAGGTCAATTCAAGGGGCTGACCTCAACCAACATGCCTTAACAGGATGACACACCTAACTTTCCTAACCGGGTCTAAGCCAATTCGGGACTATTCCACATGGTTAGTCTCCCTCTTCAAGCCCACGCCTGGAATACAACCAATGTTTACAAAATGTTTGTATACAGAAATTCGCTTCTAGACAAGCAAATGTGTGCACCAGTATAACTCAATCAATAATGCAAGCACGAATGATGTGTAAATATGCTCAGTGCTCTAATGTGTGCTTAACACTCAATAACGTATAGATTTCCAGTTCAGATCTAGAGTGTATATTCAAGCAATATTTGAAATGCACTATGTGAATAACACAAATCAGATCAGGGTTTCAAAATTATGCTTAGAAAGTTCAAACAAACAAACTCAATAATATATTCTAATAATCAAAGCACACTAGAGTTGTTTGAAGTACTAGCTTTTGTAAAGGATTTTTGCACACAAAATCTAGGTTTAGGTGTCTTGCAACTACAATGCAAGAACCACAACCCTTAAAGTCTTCCCACACAAGATTTATCAAATGAAATCGGTGGAAGAACTTTAATGCTAAACTCTCTTAGAAAATTAATCAATCAATAATGTAAATAAGAGTTCTAACTAATAGGTTAAGCACAATAGCTTTTGAAATACTCACAATGCTTAGAGAAATCAAGAATAAGGAGTATGTGAGTGTTTGGAAGTATTATTTGGCTAATATAGGGTTTTGTGAGTTAAGATAATTTTTTCCCTAATCTTGTTTGCTATTCCTTGCTAATTAAGACAAATGAATGAGTATTTATAGGCAAGGAGGATTTTTTGACCGTTGGGGACATAATGGGCATAATTAGAATTGTTTAAAAGGCCATTAAGAATATTAACCCCTTTTTACCCTATTTAAAAATTCGGTAAAAATATTTTAACCCCCGAGGTTCAAGTGCTCGGCCAAAGGTTCAGGTGCCCGAACAGACACAGTAAAAAAATCAACTTTTAGAGGTTTGGGTGCCTAAAGGGTGAGTCAGTCGGCTGAAACAAAGTCAGTAGCAAATGTTCAATAGTTTAGGTGCCTGACTCACAGTTCAGTTAACCGAACTAGACAATTCGATTGCTCGAGCCTCCTTTTGAACGTAAACATTCGGTTGCCCAAGTAGTTGAAAAATGCTCTCATAAGCATTCGGGTGTCCAAGGAAGATACGTTCAAAATAGGTTCGGGTGCCCAAAGACCAAGTCAACATGTTAACTAGTTTGGTCGCCCGGGACGCTTTATACGGCCAAGGTTCGATCACCCGAACCCTCTCAACCTTTTCAATTTAAGTCCATTTTTAGCCAATTTTAATTCCCCTAATATAAATATGATAATGGGGACTTACTAGTGCATATGTCTTGGGACCTAAGTTCTTTTCAAGTGCGCAAAAAAACCAGGTGTCGGTCGACCGAAGGAAGCCTTTAAGTCATTTTTTCCCTAAGGTCTTTCTAAGGTTTGTGTAGGTACCTAAAGTCCAACTAGGGTCGATTTGAGCATACCTACCTATCATGCATGATGCAAATTATTAGAAGCCATACACGCGCACAGTTCATAATAAATTACATCCCAGAATGAAGGAATAATAAAATGAATGCAAATTACAACACATAGATCTTCATTCTTTGGCACGAACACCGCACGCCATCGTGGAATGTCTTTCAGTTTGAATACACGTGCACAGTGAACCTGCATGCAAACCTTAGTACAACCATCAGTACCAAGAGTATTTGTCATGATCAAAACTGGGTGTGACCTATCCGGTCAACATGCACCATCTTGGTAAGGTGTAGTTATAGGTTGAGGTCAGTCTCGTTAATTGACTTGGCTGTAAACAGTACCGCTCCACTCGTTAAGTGAGTCGTAGTGGAAACCCTCTTGCTTGTGAGTTCGAGGCGGGGACGTAGGCAGTGTTTTCCAAACCCCAATAACATATCATGTGTACACTTTATATTTTAGCACTTTCAATTTACTACTCATGTATGCTATTCTCAATTGTCTGTGAATTTTGCGTATGATTTAATTTCCACACATTATATTTATCTATGCATTTGGAATTGCATAGACAAACCCTAGGTTGTGTATATACTGCTTCTGGATAGTTTAACCTAAGAGATAAATTTTTAAAATACCAATTCACCCCCCCTCTTGGGAATATACCAATTTCAACACCTTTCCACTTATGTGTATCTGTCTCTCCCATAATCCACCAGTATTTGATAGCCACTCTGTCCGATATAGCCGAACAGGAGGCATACCCTAGAAAGCCGCTCATTCGTTCCCAAATCGCCGCACGCAGCCACTGAGGACGCCGCACGCCGTCCATGCTCATTGCCGCACACTAGAGTTGTGATTGCACGATGTCACTGACAATGGGGAGTGCTATGCGATGCTGAGGTCGTCTTCTCCAGCTACGTCAAGCTTCACCTAAGGTACATTGTCACAAAACCTAGGGTCATGAAGTCTTGCGCCCTGCTGTTTGTGAATGGAATCTACCACCATGATTCCAAGAAGCTCAAAGACCCTATTGCACGAAACCTTGCTCCATTGTTACTTTGAAGCTCTTTGAGAATCTGCCACTATGAAGCCCTTTCCGCCTGTGCGTGTCTGTCTCTGCCGTGATTCGCAAGCATCTGACAGCCACTCTGTCTGACATAGTCGAGCAAGTACGACGCCCATAGCGTTAGTATTCTTCTACTTAACCAACTCCAACCCTCTGTAGGTTACCCTAATGCCGCCAAGGGTGGTTGGGAAGGTGTCGTCCCCCGCCGATGGCCTCACCGTCGGCGGGGAATGCCGTGCAGGCTAGTTCCGGGGTGCAGTTGTATGCACACGCCATGAATAAAAAAGTGGAGATACCTGCATTCAAAATTCTTATAAGATTGCCAGTTAATATCAATGGTGAGTTGAGATTTATTTTCTCAGAAGCGGAAATGGTTAAGGCTGAGGAAGAGTTTCACTTTGCATTAGTGATGAAATTTTTGAGGAATCGGCCATCTATTAATAAAATTTAGTTATCGATTGTAAAAACATGGGGCTTTATGAAAATTCCAACGATCAGTGTTATGGATGATTACCATGTGCTTATACACATGAAAAATGAACACGATTTTTTGCATTGGTGGGCAAGGGAAGGTAGAACTATGGAAGGCAATTCATTTTGGCTATTTAAGTGGACGAAGGATTTTGATGTCAAAAAAGAATCTCCATTGGCTCCTCAATGGATTTTCTTACCGGGGTTACCAATGCATCTTTACCGAGCGAATTTTCTTTAAATTACAGTGACTCATTTTGGTCGTTATCTTGGGACCGATAATGCAACAATTAACCGTACAAGAGCGTCGGGGGAACGTATTTACATGAAAGTCAACCTGATGATGGAGCCAGTTAAGGGATTTCCTCTTATTTTATCTCCGAAACAATGTATTTGGCAAGAGGCCAAGTATGAAAAGATGAGTTTTTTCTGCTCTAAATTTTGTTGCCAAGGACATATCTCGATTGTTTGTAGGGTCGGAGAGAAGCGAAGGGATGAGGGAAATATAAATAAATATATATATATATATATGGAAACCAAAGATGAATGATGGTGTAATGGAAACCAATACCGGTGTGGATAAAGGGGCAAAGAGGGTGGAGCAAGAAGCAGGACCCAGTAATGTGTCAATGATGAAGACGACCAAGGATAGGTGCCCTATACTACCAAAAATTCCTATGACTCAAGAAAAAGGGGATTATGCAATTCAAAACTCTGATGTACCACAGAGAGGCTTGGAAAATAATATGAATGAAGGTTCAACAGAAAGTGATGAAAAGGAGTGTGAGGAAGTTGGTTGTGATGATGATGCTCGAGTTTCATATGGTGAACCTATATCTCAAGAGAAAGTGGATCATGTGGATCATGTGGATAATACTAAACATACTGAGGGTGGGAACCATGGTTTGCATCAGGGGGAATTAGCTTTGGGTTATTCGTCCGAGATGGAGGAAGGTGAAATTTCAGTGTTGAAGGGTAAAGAAAAAATGTATGAGTCTTATACAGGGCAGGGATGGGCTTCCAAAAACTCCAAAATCGAAAAGGAAAAATTTGTGAGGAAATCACAGAGGGTTCATATCCAACCATATAAATTAAATTTATGACTGATACAATTTTATTTTTTTTGGAATATTAGAGGGTTGGGCAGGTCAAGAGGCAGGTTAAAGAAGCTGATCAAAGGAACAAGTTTTTAGCATCCTAGTTTTAAGAAAATTTTTATACTTAGTCCCGATTGTGTTAAAACAAGCTTAATGTCCTAAAAGTTCAAAGAAAGTCAAGTATATTTACAAAAGGACATACTAAGCATATAAGATATCAAAATGGGTTTTCAAACGTGTTTTATTAATTAAAATATTTTATATTCAAAATAAAACTCATTTGGACAAGTTTTAATCTTCATTAGACTTAATATATTTTATATACTTTTGTCCAAGAATGTTTTGAGTCATTAAAACACTTTTTGATAAGGAAAAACAAAGTAATCGTCACTGTCGTAGTGCAGTCTTGAGTCCTGAACAACTTGCGGTATTCTGGGCATAATGTTTTCTAGAAAAGTCCAAATGGGACGATCTTGGTGTCACTGGAAAGCTAAGACAAAATTTCATAACTTTAATATTGGTGACTTTTTCTTATTCAGGGACCTCGTCGACAAATACAGGGGATTCGTCGACGAATTCAACGGGCAGAAGCGCTCCAACGGGCGAAAAACGGCTAGTTTGCCAAATAAAATATTTTTTCTTCCCCCCAACGGCTAGTTAACGGCTCCTAAGGTTCTTGGGCTATAAATACAAGCTATTAGACTTGTATTAACATGGTTTTGAAGGTCTTTGATCATTGTTAGTAGAAAACATCATTTTATACAAAACCTAGTACATTGCATATTAGTTCTTCATTACATGTGCTCATTCTCTCTTACTCACTTATTGTGTTTGATTCAATTCTTGATAGAATAGTGTGAGATTTGAGTTGTAAATCATATTTTCTCATTGTAAGGAACATTCTTTGTAATCTTCCATCTTCTTGTGAAAGGTTCTTTGTGAACCAAGTTGTAAGGTTCTTTGTGAACCGAATCGGTAAAGGCTCTTTGTGAGCGGTAGGGATTTGTTCCCAAGTTTGTAAAGCTTGCTCCTCTGTGGAATGAGCGATTATAGTGGATTGTGGAATCATTGGCTTGGTGCTAAGGTGTGGACGTAGGCTTGGTGCCGAACCACGTAAAAATACCGGTGTTATTCTTTCTCTCCCTTACACTCTTTATTTTATATCTTGTGCATGATTTATATTTATATTGTGATATAATTTCTTGTATCTTGTCAAGAGTTTTTATTTTGTAGAAAAATATGTATTCCTCGAAAAGAGTCTATTCACCCCCCCTCTAGACTATATACTCCCTGGTTGGGACTTCCAACAAGTGGTATCAGAGTAAGGCGCTTGTATTTTCGGAGTAAAATCCAGAGCGTGAAAGATCAAATGGAGTATTCGGTGAGCACCTCTTCATATGGACGATCCATTTATCAACCACCGATGTTCAACGGTTCAAACTACCACACGTGGAAAAATCAAATGTCCGTGTTTATTCAAGGATACAACTTCGATTTGTGGGAGATCATCTCCAAAGGAGACTTCTCAATCACAAACAAAAATGAGGATATTCCAAAGACTTTATTGGAACAATCACCAAGCGAAAAAAGGTTAGTTGAGCTAAATTTTAAAGCAAAACATATTATTCTTTGTGGTTTAAATGATGATGTACATAATCTTATTTGTGAATGTCAAACCGCAAAAGAAATGTGGGATGTACTTGAAAACATCTATGGAAATACATCACAAAATGAACAATCAAAAATATGCATGCTAGTTAGAGAATATGAAATATTTAAATTAAATGATGATGAAGAAATTTCTTCCATGCTCACTCGGTTCACACGCCTCATAAACAACTTGAAAGCATTTGGTAGAATTTATTCATTAGAAGATTATATTCAAAAAATTCTCCAATCTTTACCTAAGTCATCTATGACCATTGAAGAAGTAAGAAATCTAGAAAAACCTAAAATAGAAATTGGTTTTGTCTTAGAATCATCTTGTAGTAATCAATAAGAACTAATTGAAGATAATGACATTGCATTCTTCATAAGAGAAGTTAAGAAACTTTTAAGTAAAAGAGCGCAACAAAAGGAAAAAGAAGAGTCATGCATTGAATGTTGCGTTTGTACTAACTCTAGGCATGACATGATAAATTGCCCCCTAAATCAAAATGAAAAATTTTTTCTAAATGGGGATCATAATGCCATAAATGGTGCTATTTGGGATCAAATCGATGGATTGACCACCAATGATGAAAATGAGAAAGAAGCACATCCTTGCTTCATGGCTAACGAACAAGAAGATGAAGTAAGTTCGGATAAGGAAGATTATGCACCTTCATATGATGAAATTGTGAATAGTTGTGCTAAATTGTTTGATGAATTACTTTTAGTAAAAAGGAAGAATAAAAATGTTGAGAAAGAGTTTGCTTTGTCAAAACAAATAGAATTTTCTTTAAAAGAAGAAAATGAATCCCTTAAAAGGAAAAATGAAGAGTTTGTTTTAAATTCTCAAAAAGAGCATGAAACTTTGAAAGAAAAGATTGAAAATTTGGAAGGAAAATTGTCAAAATCCAAAGGTAAGGAACCTTGTTCTATTTTGAAAGAAGAAAATTGCTCTTTAAAAAAGGAAAAATGAGGAGCTTGTGGAAAAAGCTCAAAAGGACCAAGAAATTCTTCAAGGGGAAGTAGGAATTTTGAAAAATAAAATTGAAAATATTTTGAAAGAAAATACTCTCTTGAAAAACAAAGTTGAAAATCATAGTAAAATTATAAGAGGAAAAGAAAACATAAATAAATCTTTGGAAGTTAAGAAAAATAATGTTTCCAAAAAGAATTCAAAATCATCTTATACATCACAAGGTTATGCCTCAACGAATAAAAATAATACAAATAAGTCAAGACCCTCACATGAAAACAAGATTTGTCTATATTGTGAAAGAAATGGTCATGTTAGATATTTTTGCCCATTTAGAGGAGTTAGAGGCAAAGAAAGAAAAATGGAATGGGTTGTGAAGAAAAATCCATTGGGACTCAAGGAGGAATAGGTACCAAAAGGAAACACATGAGCTCTTTGAATTGTTTCCTTAGGATTAGGAAGATTTAAACCCCACCTAGGTAAAAGTATTTAATAAGCGAAAAATCCCAAATTTTGAATTGTTTAAATTACTTTGTTGGGAACTTTTAAAAAACATGCCAATATTGATGAGTTCAAATTATAAAACCAATGTGATGCTTTAATTGTATATGTCATTATCAATTGGTTCCTTTTTGAAAATGTTGGCTATTATTTATGGGATAAATAGCATGTGCTCTAAGTTTATTAAATGGAAATACCTTGTTTTTTTTTTCATATAAGTTTCTAATGTTTTGAATTTAAGTTCAAAGACATGTTATGATAGGTAAATCCATCTCTTATGGAAAAGAGATGTATTTCTTAGTCACATAATTCGTTTTGATGATATATGCTTATCTCATGCCATGATTCATGATTTACATCTTTTGTTAAATTCATTAACAAATCATGGGTTATATTTGCATGCTATCTTATGAGATATCTTAAAAGAAATTTTTTTTTACTCATAAGATGCTTGTTAGGTTATAAGGGGTAATAATGCTTTAAATGCTTAAATAGTGTTTTGTGCTTAAAATTTTAAATTTTAGTATACATTATTATTATACTAAGAACCTTAGGAAAATCAGGCCAAAATGGGAACTTTAGTGAAACATCCAATCTATTTCGCTTAATATATATATATCATTATGATTGGTTATTATATGATAGTGTTGGTTATTGCATACTTAAGTAAACCCCCTAAATGGACAAAGGATCTTAACTGGTTAAATACTTTATTAAATGTTATGTACATATGTTTTTGTATGAATATCTTAAAATATAGCATATTTTGTCCATCATACAAAATTGAGCTTTTGCGAATTAATTATAGACTTTGCACATATAGCCCTAAACTCATCTTGAAGCTTAAATGATTAATATATTCAAAAGATCATAAAATTTTTGTACTTGGGTTGTATAATTGAAGCGAAGTAGCAAATTTAAAGTTCATCTAATAAATACTTCAATGCATTGTACTTATTTTGGAAATATCTTTTTTTATATATTGGATGCTTCATGTGAACTGAACGCTTACTATCCATTACTTTCTAAATGATACATTATTCGATGAATAGTTTATATTGATTGAATATATTGAGCTGCATGCTTGATTTGAACGTCATCTACTTGGCCGATGTAGATTTGTGCATTGCATGCTGGTTGTTCAATAGGGTCTGGCATGTTGAATTCATTGATCTATTTTAGACATACATGCTAGTTAGTCAACTGAAATTATGACTTCATAAGACTTATTTTTTAAATTCTAAATACTTTTGAAAGTCTTATGCAGTATTAGTATGGTGACCAAGTTGAACTTAGTGTTTTAACCTTAAGTGGTCACTTAGACTGGTTCATGCACATTGTCATCAATGAATATTTATAAATGATGCGATGCATGATAAAAAGATCATTTGCATGAAGATTCATTGGTGATTATAAGTCTTTGCATGTTAAATGATCATGACTTGAAATCCATTGCATGTAGGTTGAACTTTATGAATTTTTTATAATGCATGCTGAATAATTGAATAGGTAGTGGTACATGTTGAATCCTAAACATTGTATGTTATATTGAAAAACATGCAAAATTTTTAATAATCTTTTGAATTTTCCTAGAATGCTCTAAATTATACACATGTTCTTTACCAAGTTGTTTGGACACATTTACCATGCTTAAATTATAAGCATGAATATTTTGTGCTTATTTTGAAAATGTCCATTCTTGAATGATCATTGAATGATTGATCTACAACAAATGATTTAACTTCTGAATCATCATTCATGAGTTTGGAAGGAAGCCAATCTAGGCTTTTCTAATATTATGGTTTAGCACCCAAAATTTTGGTATATGTGATTAGCACATACTCACCTCACCACCATGGAATCTTAGATTAAGTCGAAGAAATCATTTTTAGGTAAAATAAATTGTACCTCTCTCTTTTTGATGATGATCAAAGGGGGAGAAGATATTTTGGTGTCCTCTTTGTCTCTTTGTTAAGAGAATGTTGTGTGGTGTTATGTGTGGAGGAGAACTGAAATGCAAATAAAATGCATGTGGGGTATGCATGTGGTAATTCAAAGATAATATGAAAGTTCTAATTGCTTACTTGTTTTATCTTACATGAACTTTCTATTTTATGGTATGCACGTTTAAAGATCTAATAGATATGAAAAATATAGTTAAATATTTTTACACCTTATATGCATAAAGTAAGGCAGAGCATATTTTAATACCATTATAGAATATGCAAAAATTAAGGGGGAGCTTTAAATTTCACCCTATAGGAGAACACCAATGGTTTGCTTTAGAGGCTATGTGAGTTTAATTGCATTGTTTTGATGATAACAACCCATTAGTGGTTCTAGGTAAGCTTATCTTTGCATATCAAGCCATGATTAGTATAAATATAAATGTAAAGATTAAGTAAATTAGTAATAGGTTAGACATCATCAAAAAGGGGGAGAATGTTAGCCTTAGTGGCTACACCATCATTGTTTAATGTGTTTTGATGATATCAACCTATATGTTGTTCTTAGTGTTTTCCTATCTTTGCATATCATGTTTACTATAGGTACTCGTACATGAATTATTGGATTGAAGGCAAAGATCGGACCGAGTTGATGTTAAGACGGAAAGATCAAATGGACACATACTCGGAATGACCCAAGTACAACCAAAGGAAGCTTAATTGTAGAATTATTTGTAATAAGGGTTGTGTGAGGTAGTATGTTTTGTAAGTCTTGTGAGTGTGTTTCTTGCATGATTTCTGAGCAAGAGTTGAGCAAAGCACATGCATACTAGGACACATGAGTTTATAGGATTGCACTAAAGGCATAAACACAAACTCACCTTTCATGACTTTCTAAGTTAAAACAAGAGCTTGTCAAATGTATCCTAAAACTCAAATATGATTTCAAAGGGACAAGTTTTTAATATCTTAGTTTTAAGAACATTTTTATACTTAGTCCCGATTGTGTTAAAACAAGTTTAATGTCCTAAAAGTTCAAAGAAAGTCGAGTATATTTACAAAAGGACATACCAAGCATATAAGATATCAAAATGGGTTTTCAAACGTGTTTTATTAATTAAAATATCTTATATTCAAAATAAAACTCATTTGTACAAGTTTTAATCTTCATTAGACTTAATATATTTCATATACTTTTGTCCAAGAATGTTTTGAGTCATTAAAACACTTTTTGACAAGGAAAAACAAAGTAATCATCACTGCCGCAGTGCAGTCTTGAGTCCTGAACACCTTGCGGTATTTTGGGCATAACTATTTTTTAGAAAAGTCCAAATGGGACGATCTTGGTGTCCCTAGAAAGCTAATACAAAATTCCATAACTTTAATTTTGGTGACTTTTTCTGATTTAGGGACCTCATCGACGAATACAGGGGATTCGTCAACGAATTCAACCGGCAAAAGCGCTCCAACGGGCGGAAAATTGCTAGTTTGCCAAATAAAATATTTTTTTCTTCCCTCCAATAGCTAGTTAACAGCTCCTAAGGTTCTTGAGCTATAAATACAAGCTATTAGACTTGTATTAACAAGGTTTTGAAGGTCTTTGATCATTGTTAGTAAAAAACATCATTTTATACAAAACCTAGCACATTGCATATTAGTTCTTCATTCTCTCTTACTCACTTATTGTGTTTGATTCAATTCTTGAGAGAATAGTGTGAGGTTTGAGTTGTAAATCATATTTGCTCATTGTAAGGAGCATTCTTTGTAATCTTTCATCTTCTTGTGAAAGGTTCTTTGTGAACCAAGTTGTAAGGTTCTTTGTGAACCGAATCGGTAAAGGCTCTTTGTGAGCGATAGGGATTTGTTCCCAAGTTTGTAAGGCTTGCTCCGCTGTGGAAGGAGCAATTATAGTGGATTTTGGAATCCTTGGCTTGGTGCTAAAGCGTGGACGTAGGCTTGGTACCGAACCACATAAAATTACCGGTGTTATTCTTTCTCTCCCTTACACTCTTTATTTTATATCTTGTGCATGATTTATATTTATATTGCGATATAATTTCTTGTATCTTGACAAGAGTTTTTATTTTGTAGAAAAATACGTATTCCTCGAAAAGAGTCTATTCACCCCCCCTCTAGACAATATACTCCCGGGCTGGGACTTCCAACAAAAGTTGTCCGGGACCAGATGGGTTTGGCTCTGATATTTATATTTCTTGCTGTTACATTGTTAAAAAGATGTCTTGGATGCGGTAAAGAATTTTTTTCAGGGCAATCCTCTTTCCAAGTTCTTTCTTCTTTGTTTATTGTTTTAGTTCCAAAGGTGGACAATCCTTCTAGCTTTGATAAATTCTGGCCTATTAGTTTATGCTTTGTGGCTTATAATATTTTTTTTCAAGATTATTGTTTTTAGGCTAACTAAGATTGTTAATAATTTGGTCTCTTATGAGCAAGGTGTTTTTATTCTCGAGCATAGTATTTTTGAGAATATTACGCTTGCACAGGAAATGGTTTATTCTTTGCACAAAAAAATGGCTGGCGACAATGTGATGATAAAACTAGATATGGCTAAGGCTTATGACAGAGTGAATTGAAATTTTCTTCTGGAAGTTCTTGAGGCTTTTCGCTTCTCTGAGAGGTTTTGCAAGCTCATAAAAAATTGTGTGGAGTCCTCGTGGTTTTCCATTATGATGAACGGAACCTTTAAAGGGTTTTTTCAATGGACTAGAGGCTTGAGGCAAGGGGATCCACTTTCTCCTTATTTATTCATCATAATGGAGGAGGTTTTGACAAGGTTGCTTAGGAAAAACTATGAGATAGGTCGTATTGGACCATTTAATCACCCGATTAGGCCCCCTTTGATATCGCATTTGCTTTATGTGATGATATTCTTATTTTTGCAAATGGTGGGAAAAGGTCTATTAGAAATTTGATTTACACTCTAAAGATGTACGAGAAATGGTCGGGTCAAAAAATCAGCAAGGAAAATTCTGCGTTATTCCTTTTGAAATACATTACTGCTGTTCGAAAACGTGGTTTATTAAGAATCACGGGTTTCATGGAAGGTAAATTCCTAACTACATATTGGGGTGCGCCTTTGGTTTCTAGAAAATTGTCTTCCAGAAATCTTGGAGCCTCTTGTGGAGAAGATTAGGAAGAAAATTGCAGGGTGGAAATATAAGTTGCTCTCGTAAGGTGGAAGATTGATTTTATTAGGACATGTGTTGTCTAGCATGCTGATACATTTGATGTTGGTTATTAATGTTTCGCAGGTCACATTTTCTCGCATCAACTCTCTTTTTGCTAATTTTTATGGGGAGAGGTGAAAGGTAAAAGGAAGATTCATTGGCGCTTTTGGGAGAAAATTTGTAAACCTACCTCGGAAGGGGGTATGGGCTTGAGAGATCTTAAAGAAGTCCAAAAATCGCTCCTCATGAAATTTGTCTTTAGACTGCTCACTTCCTTCAATCTACGGTCAGACTTTTTTAGGGCTAAATATTGCAGAAATGATCATTTATTAATAAGGAAGGGGATACCAAATGACTCTCGGTTTTGGAAATCATTCATGGCCACTATTCCAAAAGTTATGGATAATGTTAAAATCTTGGTGAAAGGTGAGAACTCTTCTTTTTGGTTCTTTAGGAGGCTTACATCAGGCCCGTTAGCTGTGCGCACTGAGCATATTTCGAACAAGAAGTTATGTATTAAGGATTGCTGGCTGAATAACAACTGGAACTCTGATTTATTAATGGAATTGGTTGGGGCTGACAGAATAATGGAAATCTTGCATAATGTGCCATCTTGTAAAAGTGGTCAGGATATATTCATCTGGAAGCTTGCCCCTGACAGCAATTTCTCTACAAAAAGGGCTTAGGAGACAGTGAGGAGCAGAAGTGATAATTTTGAGTGGAATGACTGGTTTTGACATTTTTTTATTGCCTTGAAGAATCTCAATGTGTTTATGGAAAGCTTGGTTTAGATTCTTGGTAGTTGATGATAGAATTCATGTCAAAAGAATATCGATAGCTTCGGCTTGTGATTGTTGTGTGCAAAGAAGCCAAGAAAACACTAATCACATTCTTTCTTTAGGCAAAGTGGCTTCAGAGGTTTGGCGTCGGGCTAGTGTGGTGTTGGGGATTCCTTTCCAACGGTTCCTTCCTTGGAAAAATAAAATTGCAAATTGGTTCTACTATGCTTGAAAATCATCTATTAAAGGTATTTTAATCGGTCTAATTCCGTGTTTGATTATATGGTGCCTCTGGAATCGAAGATGCAAAGCGAGAATGGAAGGAGTTTATCAAAGTTCAGATCAGACGTGGAGAAGTGTTCAATACTGGGTTAGTTCTTCAGATGAGAGCTCTAATTCTTTTGGAAAATTGAAGATTTCGGAAATTATGATTTTGAAAGGGCTTCAAATTCAGTATCAAAGAGTTTGCGCCAGGCCTGAAAAAATTATTTTGTAGGTTAAACCCCAAACAAGGTGGATAAAACTTAACTGTGATGGGAGTTGTAGGGGCAATCCAAGTACTTTAGGAAGTGGAGGAGTTATTCGGGATTACCATAGCATGGTGAAAGCGGCTTTTTCAAGCTACTTTGGCAATAGTACGAACAATAGTGCGAAATTAAAAGCAATTCTGGAAGGGATTCGTTTATGCAAATGACTTCCTTATTTTAATGTGATTATTGAAAGTGACTCGAGAATTGTTGTTGATTGGTTTCGGAAAGGTAGATGTACCTTGTGGTATCTTTGGGATTTTTAGGAGAACCTCGTGATGGAGTTAGACAGAGTGAACTTCATGGTGATTCATCAATATAGGGAAGACAATAGTGCGGCTGATTTTCTCATTAAAGAAGGAGAAATGGGAAACAATATCATCTACGACGAACAACATCTTTTACCACGTTTTCTAAAAGGTATCCTTTGGATGGATAGGTTGCGTTTCACTTCCTTTTGTCATTGATTTTTTTATTTTAGTTTATTTTATTATTTTTGTTTTTGTTAGGTCTGCTTAGATTTGTTTCTTATTTAGCTTTGTTTGGATTTAAAGTCTTGTGTTGGGTGGTTGTTGGTATTGTTTTTGGGAGGTCTTTAACGTTTTTTATCTGTAATCCCCCAATGCTTGTCTTGTAACCACGGTATTCCTCCACCAGAAGTAGGGGTATATCAATAAATAAATGGAGGTGTCACTCTCCTTCTTTTAAAATAAAATAAAATATAATAATAATAATAATAATAATAATAATAATAATAATAATAAATGTGGGGAAGAAGTAGTGGAACCTTCATGGGATTGATTTTCCATTCTGGTCCCATAAAAAACTCCTTTGAGGAAAAAAATTTTAATTCAAAAATTCCTCTTTTTTCATAGAAAAGAAAGTAAGTCTTCCTGATTTTCATAAAATTGAATTTTCCAGTAAATGAATTTTTTCAAGCAATAAAATTTTCAAAAAAAACTTTTTTTCTCAAAAATGAAAATAAGTTTTCCTAGTTTTCCCAGTTTTCCCAAATTTCCCTGTATTGGATTTTTCACTTAAAGAAATCATTTTTAAAAAAAAAATTCAAAAATCCTTTTTTTCTCAAAAATGAAAATAAGTTTTCCTAGTTTTTTTCCAACTTGGATTTCCACCAAAATTATTTATTTTCAGAAGAATAAAAAAAAAACTAACATTTTAAAAAAATATCCCTTTTTCACAAAAATGAAAATAAATCTTCCCAGTTTTCCCAAAATTGGATTTTCCACCATAAAGATTCATTTTCAAATAAAAAAAATTCAAAAATGATTTTTTTTTTTTTCTAAAATGGAAGTAAATCTTATGGATCTTCCCAAATTTGGATTTTTCACCGAAAGGTCTGTTTTCAAAATAAAAATTTTCAAAAATAGTTTTTCTCAAAATGGAGATGAATCTTGCCAGCTTTAAAAATTGAATTTTCTACCTAAAAGAATTCATTTTCAAAAAAAAAAAAGATATTGAACTAAGTGAACTTAATCCCAATCATCAAGTTCGTAGACAGCTTATGCCGAAAGGGTAAGTTCTATTTATATATATCCTCCCCGAATAAAATCAATTTTTTATCAAATATAAAAGATATATTACTTGTTAGGCCTCCATGAGCTTTGTTCGTCTGTATAAGTCTCACAAAAATCTTTTTGAAGAAAATGGAGATACACATACATACACACACATTATGTAATGATCCAAAAATATTTGGGTGCAGTGATCATTAATAATAATAATAATAATAATAATAATAATAATAATAATAATAATAATAATAATTTAAAAATTAAAAGTTAAAATTAATTAATTAAATTATTATTAATTATATAATATAATATAATATATTAATATATTAATATAATATAATAATATTATATTATAAAATAATATATATGTACTTAACTCCTAAAGCTTTAGTAAGCTTTAGGAGTGAATTCATTTCCTGTAAGAAGTTCAGCTTACGTTCTTTCTCTTCTCCTCCGTCTCTCTCTCCCACTCTCTTCAATTTTTCAACTAATATCCGTCCGATAAAAAATCAGAAAGTACCACTGGATTCCATTCCCCGCCACCGTCTACCGGGCGAATTTGTCATAAGAGCGGCGTAGGCATATCTCCTAAGGTAAGCTAAATTTTTACTCTTACCTCAATTTCTCGTAAATTGTAAGTCTAATTGACGATCGGATACCACCACGAGAATCTAGGTATAATTCTCTACAAGTCTAGCGGAGCGAATTTTTCGTTGGATCGTCGTAGGCATAATTCCAAAATTAGGATAAGGGGTTATTAAGAAGCTAATTACTATTTAATTAATGTAGATTTAGAAATGCTAGAATATTGGGTATTCTAAGATTGAATTTGGGTTATTTAATTCAGGGCTCGGGTAAGCACCGCGGGTGTAATTTCGGGATCTTACAGGCATAGTTCAGGAAACGCGAATTGCAAGATTTGAGTTTCAGGCGCCAAGGGCGTAGGATCTGAGTTTTAACGAGACTCTCAATAAACCAAGTAAGAGGAATAAATTATAGCAATATTTTTGGAACTACTGTTTAAATTGATATGTGAAAATAAACATATGGTATTTTGTCTGAAAATTATTATAATATAAATATTAAATAAATTGTGTGGCATTTGAGTAATATTGAATTGTGATTTTTTGGGATATGAAATATGACTATAGAAATATTTTCTACAATAAATGGGGAAATATGAGAATATGATTTGTATTATTGAAAAGTGTGGAAATTCACGAAATGAGTTATATATATTATTATGATAATGAAATGTGTATTTGAAGGATGGGAAGAAACAGAAAATGATGAAAATATTGTTGATATGATGTGATGAATTGTGAATGCTGAAAATGAAATTATTGCAATATGAATCCCAAAATGTGTATATTGAGATGGGGAATTCTGAAATTATGAATACTGGAAATGTGAAAATTGCATTGAGAATTCTGTAAGGTAAATACTGAAATGTGAAAATGGGAAATATGAATATTGTAATGTAAATGCTGCAATATGAATAGTTGAAACATGAATATTGAAATGAGTATACTGAAATGTAAATATGGCATTGTGAATATTCAGTTGAGAATTAGAAAATGAAAATATTGCAATGTGAATACTGCAATATAAAAATTGAAATGTGATGATTGAATTGTGTATATTGACTGTGAATATTGGGAAAATGTGAACATTGCAAAATGCGAGAACTGCAATGGAATCATTGTAATGTGATTAATGAAATGTCAATACCGCATAATGATTGCGGGTATATGGTAATGATAACTCTGATGGATGGATACGGAAACCCTAATGATGGGTTGTGATATTGAGCACGGTACTGTTACTAGTGGTGTAGTGCAACCACACAGACTCTTGGAGCGTGTGGCGTGACAGTCGACTAAGCTATATAGTAGAGTTGTTGTTGTTGTACTCCCTGAGTTCGGATCAGGGCTGTAGGCCAGCCAGTCGTACTACATACGCAAGATATGTAATATGATATTTTGAACTAACCAGGTCGGCCAACCGTGGTTAGATCTAACCTTTGGGCCGCACAACCCTAACCATGGGGGGAAGCATGGCGTGGAAAGAAAGATCCTTAGGTAGCCATGAGTTACAGATGCGATGTTGGTACTAGATACCAAGGATACTCTGGAGCTGGATAGTGAAATGGAAATGGAAAGTGAAAGAGTGATAAAAATGGGTTAAAATGAGAAATGAAATAAATAATGGAAAATGCGAAATTGAGAATGATAAAATTGAGAAATTGATTCGTGTGAGTTAATAATATAAATAATTGAGGCGAAGTGAAACTCTCTGCCTGAGGGCTTATTGAGTAAGGTGAGTGCCTTGATAGGTATTAGATGTGGTCATACTTGACAGCATAACGTGTTAGGGTAGAGGAAAGCTACTCGTATGAGCAGGTAATCTTCCTTATTCTTAGGAACTTTGCGAGTAAATATGTGTTGAAAATGAATGAACTTGAGAAATGGTTTTAAAGCTTATAAAAGCTTGTGTTGTGTATCTATATGATTTTGAGAATATGTATATCAGTGTATTTTCTCAGATGAAATGATGATTTGGAAAGTAAAGTGTGTTATAACTAAACTCATATTGCCACGCACTGTAAATAATTTATTCCTTCTTATTAAGATGTGTCTCACACAAACTGTCTAAACTTTTCAGAGAACAGAGATAGGCCAGGTGATAGAGTTCCAAGACAGTAGGGAGCTGAGACCCTGATATACAGGGTGAGTTCTTGGACTAAGGAGGTGTAATTCCCCTAGGATTGTGTTATTTTTGGGTATAAGATGGTAATGTGTGTGTATATATATATATGTTGATACTCTGGGTATTGTATTCTAGTTGTTATGTATATATTGTCTTCCGCTGTTAGGTTGTATAAATGAAATGACTATTTACCCAGTACCCAATATGGGTCGGTTCATATGGGTGGTAATAGGGTTGTTAGCGTGGCCAATTTGGGAATATTGTTGATGACGTGTGAATATTTATTATTTTTTATATATATAAAAAATTGGTACAAAAATCGAGGCGTCACAGTTTGGTATGAGAGCCTAGGTTGTTAGGTTCTGCAGACTTTAGTAGACAGCAAAATACAATACCAGAGTATAAGAGTGGATTTTGAGGAAAATAGTAGACGGGTAGATTGAAATGTGAGTTAGTGATTGTTAGAGGATGATGTGAGAATTTAGGGTCCTATTTTGCGGCCTAGAGACAGGACTACCAGGGTTGTTTCTATGTTTTTCTTGGGGTGACGATTTTAGGAAAACCATGGATACTACCGTTGGGTCTTGTTTCTGAGTGGTAGGATTGAATCTTAAATGAGGATTGAGGATATAGAGATAAGTGGTCGTATGAGAGTAATTTATGAGTTATATTAGTGTATTGGTGTTGTGATAGTAATTGTATGCTGAGACTAGTTGTTTCCTTTGCAAGATGGATCCAGGGAACAGTAACATGAGTGCGAGAGGTGATGGAGCAGGACCTTCCAGTATGGGTGGAGGAGACCCTAACGTAGTATTGCGTAGCGTCACCCAGCAGGTGATGGCCGAGAAGGCTAGGAGATCGGGGGAGCGGAGCTGCATGATCGAGCAATTCACGCGTTTGCGACCCCCATCATTTGTTGGAGGAGTGGACCCATTAGTAGCAGAGAACTGGGTCCAAGACATAGATGACATATTGGTAGTTTTCTCATGTATAGACAAGCAGAGGATGTCATTTGCCACATTTAAATTGACTAGGGAAGCAAAGCGCTGGTGGAGGTCGGTGAGATTATTGGAGGAGCAGAGGCCTGACCCTATAGCGATGACGTGGAGTCGCTTCAGGGATATTTTCTTCGAGCGGTACTTTCCTGCTAAAGTTAGGAGTGTAAAGGCATCAGATTTTATGTATCTGACACAGGGGCCTTTGAGGGTGCAGCAGTATGCAGCAAGATTCATTGAGCTATCTCGATTCGCCCCGTATCTGGTACCAGATGAGGAGAGGAAGGCGAGGAAGTTTGAGAAGAGCTTGAGGCAGAACCTGTATAAGCAGGTGGAAGGCTTCCCAGCTCAGACCTTCTCAGAGATAGTAGACAGGGCTACAGTGATTGAGAGTGGCCTATAGAGAGGCGCAACAGCACAAAGCCAAAGGAAAAGGCTCGTGCCTCCCAATTTTCAAGCAAAGTCCATTTAAGGACCATGGAGGAGATATGATAGTAGATGGGGAGGACGATAGGGAGGAGGAGATCGAGTAGTACAAGGAAGACAGATGCCCCCTCCTTGTCCTAGATGTTTCAGGAGGCACCCGAGAGAGTGTCAAGTGAGGGAGGTTGTTTGTTATTAGTGCTACCAGCCTAGACATATCGTAAGAAACTGTCAGGTACTGCCAGCGATAACGGCTGCTCCTCGACCATATAGAGGGGGCTATCAAGCACCTCGAGGCAGACAGCAGAGGAATATTGCACTGGAGCGAGTTTATGCACTGACGCTGGGAGAAGCTGAGGCGGCAGGAGATGTGGTGACAGGTACTATTTCAATACTGTCATTTAAAGCTACTGCCTTGTTTGATTCAGGGGCGACTCATTCTTTTATCGCCCAAGAAGATGTTAAGTTGTGTGGGTTTGAACCTCAATAGTTATATGTTGGTTTGTCAGTTGCTACACCGACTGGGGTTGTAGGGATATGCAGAAAGGTACTCAGGGACTGTTCAGTGGGTATTCAAGGGAGGTTTTTGTCAGCTAATTTGGTGGTTTTAGATATGCATGGATTTGAGATAATCTTGGGGATGAACTGGCAAGCTGCCCACTATGCCAGCATTGATTTCCATCAGAGAGAGGTAGTGTTCGGACCTTTAGAGGGACAGGAGTATAGATTCATGGGATCATCTGTGCACACCCCACCTTAGTTACTATCTGCCATTCAGGCAAGGAGATTTCCATTAGAAGGCTGTCAGCGATTCTTGGCCTATGTGAAGGCAGTATCAGAAGGGGAGCTGAGGGTAGAGGATATCCTAGTGGTGAGAGATTTTCCTGATGTATTCCCTGAGGATTTTCTAGGACTATGTTCTGATCGTGAGGTAGAGTTTGTTATTGATTTGGTTTCGGGGACAACATTGATTTCGAAGGCATCGTATAGAATAGAACCGATAAAGTTGAAAGAATTGAAGGAATAGTTACAGGAACTGTTAGATAAAGGGTTTATTCATCCCAATGTGTCACTCTGGGGAGCACCGATTTTGTTTGTGAAGAAGAAGGATGGGTCGCTGAGGTTGTGCATCGATGATTACGCGCTAAAACTAATTAAGCATCTTAATCCGGGCATTATGGCTTCTATTTTTAATTAAATGTCTAATTATGTCCAATATTTTAACAAAGTGCCCTATTTATCATTTTTCAGTTTTATTGAACAATTTATGAATTTTTGATAATTTTATATCGCAGAAAAATTCTCAAGAGTCAAAACCGAAACCTATTCGTAATTCGCACATAACTTTTCTGTCTGAGCTCCAATTAAGACGATTCAAATTTTTGGATAAAGAGGAAAGTATTATCTACAACTTCCGTGTTTTGAGTTTCACGAGAAATGGGTTTTAGGAAGGTTAAACTTGGGTTTGAACGCAGAGAACAAAAATGATAAAATATATATATATATATATATTGAGAACAATTGATGTGACCCAGCCATGCAGGCCGGGTTGGGTCAAGTTGCTGGATCCTCCATATGGGTCATAGGGCTTTCCCCGATTCCCTTTAAAATCCTCTTCTTCTCCTCCTTCTTTTCTTGGCCCCAGATGCTCCCTTGTTCCCTTCTTCCTCTTCCCTTTGTCTTTCTCTTTTCTTTTCCTTGATCTCTTCCCTTCCTTCTATTCTCTCTCTCTTTCTCTTTTCTCTACTCTTTGTTTTCCAGTACCTTTCTCAAACTCCCTCAATCCCTTTTACTCTCCCCTCTCAGTCTCCCTCTCCCCTTGTTTCCTTTGGCCTCTGCAACTCGCAGCCTTCATCCCTCCAAGCACCACACCTCAGCTCCACCCGAGAGTCCTTCAACATCCACAACCCCTACAGTAATCCCCGAGGGCCCTGTACCAGTTTCAACCTCTACAGTAATCTCTATCAGTAAGATTAGCACTCCGAGAACCTCCTCTACCAGCCAGCCTCGAGAGCCACACCAGTAGCAAACAAGGCTCCACTCTAGCACTGCCTCCCCAACAGCTTCATCGAGACTCCTGCCATACCAGCTCCACTCCACGACACACCAGCCCACCGGAGCAACTTCCACAGGAGCTCCAGCTTTGTAGCACTCTCGACCGCAACAACCAGCCAACCCATGCAGCTCTTCTACCTTCCTGCTCTCTCTCTCTCTCTCTCTCTCTCTCTCTCTCTCTCTCTCTCTCTCTCTCTCTCCTCCTCCTCTCTCTCTCCTCCACACTACTCGCTCTCAATCTCTCCTCTCTCTCTCTCCTTCTCTACTCATCTCTCTCTCACTCTCTCTGTCTCTCCCTCTCTCTCTTTTTATATTTATTTTTCTTTGAGCTTGGGATGTAAGGAAAACTTAGTTTTTTTTTTAGTTTTGGAAGTTTTTTTTAGTTGAATATTGTTAGGAAATTTATTATTATTGAAGTTAGTTAAAAAAATTGAATGTTAATTTTTCTTTGTCTTTTGAATGTTAATTTTTCGTTCAAGTTCATGGTTGCATTTAAATTGTGATTTTGTTTTGAGTTCTTAATTTCGTTAAAGGTTCAGTTTTTATTGCGTGTGTATGTGTTTGATTGAGTTTCGATTGCGTATTTTTAATTCCATGTGCTAGGTTACCATCTTTAATTAATGCATGTTTCAGTTAAGTAGTCTAGAGTTTCCATTAGTGTTCTTTAATTCAATGCATGGTAGTTTTAGGATTTCAATTTACGTGTTATTTAATTCGTTAAAAGTGGAATTGAACAATCTTGAGATCTCGAATCTGAACTGAGTTCAATACCCTTTTTGTTTTCGATTGGACGAACATAACATTTGATATTAAAATGCATTCCTTGAAGAGACGATCTAGCCCTTGGGCTGAATATTATACGACGTAACTCTTATACTTGGGATAGCTCTCGAACTGCTCATTTTTCGAGTGAGTCAATCGACTACAGGGAAATAAATAAAGTAACTATCAAAAATAAATACCCACTCCCTCGTATCGATGATTTGTTTGATCAGCTACAGGGGACACAGATATTCTCAAAGATAGACTTATGCTACGGGTACCATTAGGTGGAAGTCAGGGCGAAAGATGTTCCGAAGATGGCATTTAGAACACAGTATGGTCACTATGAATTTCTGGTTATGCCGTTTGGTTTAACGAATGCTCCTGTAGTGTTTATGGATTTGATGAGTAGGGTCTTTCACCAGTATTTAGATTAGTTTGTGGTAGTATTTATTGATGATATACTGGTGTATTCGAAGAGCATAAAGGAGCATGAGGAACATTTGAGGATAGTGCTTCAGGTATTGCGAGAGAAGAAGTTGTATGTGAAGGTCAAGACGTGTGAGTTCTAGCTGGGGCAGTTTACCTTCCTCGGACATGTTATATCTAAGGGTGGTATTTTTGTTGATCTGAGTAAGATTGAGGCGGTAGTAGACTGGATACGATTGAAAAATGTGCATGAGATTAGGAGTTGGTTGGGTACTACCGCAGGTTTGTTGAGGGCTTCTCTAAACTATCAGGCCCATTGACCAGATTGACCACGAAGGGAGTGAAGTTTGAGTGGTCTAACGAGTTTAAACAGAGCTTCTAGGAATTGAAATATCGACTCATCATTGCGTCTGTGTTGACGATTCCTTCAAGAAAAGAGGGATTCGTAATTTACAGTGATGCGTCCCATAAAGGGTTTGGATGTGTGTTGATGCAGCGGGGGAGAGTGATAGACTATGCCTCACGACATTCGAAAGAATATGAGAAGAACTACCCTACCCATGATTTGGAGTTAGTAGCAGTGGTGTACACGTTGAAGATTTGGAGACTATCTGTATGGGGGTAGGTGTGAGATTTTCACTGACCATAAGAGTTTAAAATACTTTTTCACGTAGAAATAGTTAAATATGAAGCAGAGGAGATGGCTAGAGCTGATAAAAGATTATGACTACACTATTAGCTACCACCCAGGAAAGGCTACTGTGGTCGTTGATGCTTTGAGCCGGAAATCAATGGATTCATCTGTATCTGCAGTGGAGATTCAGCATCCAATTTAGATGGATCTAGAATGGCTCAGTGTGGAGTTGGTAGAGGGCGATCACCATACATTTATTGCTAACCTAGTCTTGCAGCCGACTCTACAGGAGAGGATTAAAGCAGCCTGGAGAAATAATGCAGAATTGGTAGAGCTTATGGGGAAGGTATAGGATGGTTAGGAAACAGAGTTCAGCATCTCAAATGATGGAACCTTAAGGTTCTGTACTAGATTATGCGTTCCTGCTGACCCTAAGATCAAGAAGGTTATTCTGGAGGAAACACATCAATCCCTGTATACTGTACATCCAGGTAGTACTAAAATGTACATGGATCTTTAAGAGTCCTTTTGGTGGAGCAACATAAATAGGGAGATAGCCTAGTATGTGGATCAGTGTTTGATGTGCCAGCGAGTGAAAGCTGAGCATCAGAGACCATTGGAATCATTGTAGCCACTCCACATTCCTGAGTGGAAGTGGGAGCATATAGCGATGGATTTCGTCATAGGATTACCGTCAGCGTTGCATAGACGGGACACTTTTTGGGTAGTGTTGGATCAATGATGAAGACTATCCACTTTTTGTCGATCAAAGTTAACTAATCCATGGACAGATTGGCTGAGTTATATATCCAAGAGATACTTAGGCTCTATGGCATCCTATTGTCCATAGTTTTTGACAAAGACCCACGGTTCACATATCATTTTTGGAGGAATCTGCAAGGGGCCATGGGTTCTCAATTGTCGTTCAATACAGCTTTTCATCCTTAGAGAGATGGGCAGACGGAGAAGACGATACAAATTTCAGAGGATATGCTGCGAGCATGTGTGCTGGACTTTGGAGGTCGTTGGATGTAGTATTTGCCACTGGTTGAGTTTGCGTATAACAACAGCTTCCAGAACAGTATTGGGATAGCATCATATGAGGCATTATATGGTAGGAGATTCCAATCCCCGTTATATTAGGAGAAGATTGATTAGAGATAGATTTTGGGCCAGAGCTGATACAGTAGAGTCAGGATAAAGTTAAACACATCAGTGACAGAATCAATACAACATAGATCCGAAAAAAGAGTTATGCAGATACTCGCCGACGAGAATTGGAGTTTGACGCAAGAGATCATGTGTTCTTGAAGGTGGCGCCGCTGAAAGGAGTTATGAGGTTTGAAATGAAGGGTAAGTTGAGCCCTAGGTATATTGGACCATTCGAGACTCTTGAACGGGTGGGTCCAATTGCCTATAGGTTGGCATTGTCACCAGTCTTATCTAGGATCCATGACGTATTCCACGTTTCTATACTGAGGAAATACGTCCCAAACCCCTCTCATGTGATCAGTTATGAAGCACTGGAGCTGGGTGATATCTTAGCTTATGAAGAGGTGTCGGTGCAGATTTTAGACTGGAAGGAACAGAAGCTACGCATGAAGAAGATTCCACTGGTAAAAGTTTTATGGCGCAATCATGCCATTGAGGAGGCTTCTTGGGAATTAGAGGATCCGATGCGCCAGAGATATCCATATTTTTTTTATGGAGTTCAGAGTTGAGTAGGTTAGAATAAGAGTGAATAATAATGTTGTATTTTGATTTGTATAGTGCAACGTCGGATAGATTGAGTTTTTAGTTTTGGGATGTAAATGTCTTTGGGAGAATTTTGAATAGTTATAATCTCTTAGAACCCTCTTTGTAACCACGGTGTTCCTCCACCATAAGTGAGGGTAATTAATAAAATTAAAAGTGTTTTCTTTAAGGATGAGAAGCAAATGAATAGCAATTTGAAGGATGAAATTTTAAGAGGGGAGAATGTAATGACCCCAAAAATATTTGGGTGTAGTCATCCTTAAAAATAATAATAATAATAATATTATTATTATTATTAATAAAAATAAAAATAAAATTTTAAAATTAAAATTAAATTAATTAAATTATTATTAATTAAATAATATAATATAATATATTAATATAATATAATAATATTACATTATAAAATAATATATATGTACTTAACTCCTGAAGCTTACTGAAGCTTGAGGAGTGAATTCATTTCCAGTAAGAAGTTCAGGCATCCATGCCCCTTTTGGTCTCTCATGTTCTCTCTCGTCTCCTCTGTCTCTCTCTCCCACTCTCTTCAATTTCTTGACTGATATTTGTCCGATCGAAAATCATAAAATACCGCTAGATTCCATTCCTCGCCACCATCATTTCTACTGGAGCGAAATTGTTGTAGGAGCAGCATAGGCATATCTCCTGGGGTAAACTAAATTTCCACTCTTACCTCGATTTCTCGTAAATCGTAAGCCTAATTGACAATTGGACACTACCACGAGAATCTAGGTATAATTCTCTACAAGTCTAGTGGAGTGGATTTCTTGTAGGGTCGTCGTAGGCAAAATCCCAAAATTAGGATAAGGGGGTTATTAAAAGGCTAATTATTATTTAATTAATGTAGATTTAGAAATGCTAGAATATTGGGCATTATGAGGTTGAATTTGGGTTATTAAATTCAAGGTTCCGGTAAGCGCCGCGAGTGTAATTTCGAGATCCTGCAGGCATAGTTCAGGAAACCAGGTAAGAGTGTTAAATATTAGTTTAAATGTTAATTTAGAGTATATGGAGCCTAGGGAAGGTTATATGAGTATTATTTTGGGAAATGAGTTAATTAATCTGGAGAAAAAGTGAATTGCAAGATTTGAGTTTCGGGCGCTGGGGGTGTAGGATCTGGGTTTTAACGAGACTTTCAGTAAACCAAGTAAAGGGAATAAATTATAGCAGTATTTTTAGAGCTACTATTTGAATTGATATGGGAAAATGAGCATATGGTATTTTGTCTGAAAATTATTATGATATAAATATCAAATAAATTGTGTGGTATTTGAGTAATATTGAATTGTGATATTTTGGGAATTTAAATATGACTATAGAAATATTTTCTATAATAAATGGGGAAATATGAGAATATGATTTGTATTATTGAAAAGTGTGGAAATTCACGAAATGGGTTATGTATATTATTATGAGAATGAAATGTGTGTTTGAAGGATGGGAAGAAACAGAAAATGAATATTGTAATGTAATTGCTGCAATATGAATAAACATGAATATTGAAATGAGTATACTGAAATGTAAATATGGCATTGTGAATATTGAGTTGAGAATTAGAAAATGAGAATATTGCAATATGAATATTGTAATATGAAAATTAAAGTGTGATGATTGAATTGAGTATACTGACTGTGAATACTGGGGAAATGTGAACATTGCAAAATGCGAGAGCTGCAATGGGATCACTGAAATGTGATTGATGAAATGTCAATATCGCATAATGATTGCGGGTATGTGGTAATGATAACCCTGATGGATAGTTATGGAAACCCTAATGATGGGTTGTGATATTGAGCACGGTATCGTTGCTAGTGATGTAGTGCAACCACACAGATTGTTGGAGCGTGTGGCATGCCAGTGGACTGTGTTGTATAGTAGATTTTTTATGGCCCCTGAGTCCGGATCAGGACTATAGGCTGGCCAGTCGTATTATAGATGCAAGATATGCGATATGATATTTTGATCTAACCGGGTTAGCCAACAACAGTTAGATCTAGCTTTCGGACCGCACAACCCTAACCATGGGGGGAAGCATGGTGTGGAAAGAAAGATCCTCAGGGTAGCCATGAGTTACAGACACAATGTTGGTGCTAGATACCAAGGATACTCATAAGTTAGATAGTGAAATAGAAGTGGAAAGTGAAAAAATGATAAAAATATGCTAAAATGAGAAATGAAAGAAATAATGGAAAATAAGAAATAGAGAATGATAAAATTGAGAAATGGATTCGTTTGAATTGATAATATAAATAATTGAAACGAAATGAAACTCTCCACCTAAGGGCTTACTGAGTAAGGTGAGTGCCCTGATAGGTATTAGATGTGGTCATACCTGACTGCATGACGAGTTAGGGCAGAGGGAAGCTACCCGTATGGGCGGGTAATCTTCCCTATTCTCAGGAACTTCACACGTAAATATGTGTTGAAAATGAATGAACTTGGGAAATGATTTTAAAGCTTATAAAAGTTTGTGTTGTATATCTATATGATTATGAGAATATGTATATCAGTGTATTTTCTCAGATGAAATGATGATTTGAAAAATAAAGTGTGTTATAAATGAACTCATATTGCCACACACTGTAAATAATTTATTCCTTCTTAGTGAGATGTGTCTCACCCAAACTATCTAAACTTTTTAGGGAACAGAGATAGGTCAGGTGATAGAACTCCGAGACAATAGGGAGCTGAAACCGTGATATACAGGGTGAGTTCTTGGACTAGGGAGGTGTAATTCCCCTAAGGTTGTGTTGTTTTTGGGCATGAGATGGTAATGTGTGTGTGTGTGTGTGTGTGTGTTGATACTCTGGGTATTGTATTCCAGTTGTTTATATATATATATATATATATATATATATATATTGTCTTCTGTTGTTAGGTCATGTAAATGAAATGTTTATTTACATGGTACCCAATGCGGGTCGGGTCATATGGGTGGTAACATGGTTGTTGACGTGGCCGATTTGTGAATATTGTTGATGACGTGTGAATATTTATTATATAAAAAATCGGGGCATCACGCACTAAGTGTGATAACCATTCTTTGAATCAATGTCATTAGGGCAGTGCTATTAGGGGGTGCTAGAAGGAATTCCATTGCTCGAATAGTTATTCAACTACCTTCCATATGCGCAAACAAACTCCCAAACTTAAAAAACTCTTTTCCTTAGGTTTTTTTTTTTTTTTTATCTCTTTCTATGTACTTATATTTGAACAAAATTCTCCTTTGTCTTTGAGATCTCCATGTGGTTAGTTCCAATTGGCAACCTGGCCCTCAAGGCCAGTGTTGATAATACCGATGCCTTTCCTAAAGCTCAATACATACAACTATTCAATGTGCAACTCCTTACAGATTGATTATACAAGGGGAACCAATGGTACTTGTCCTTGGAGAATAGTTAGTAAACACTTGGTGAACACCATTCTAGGATGGACATTTTGTCTTAAAACAATCCAAAGAGAGGCTTACTCTCAAATGGGTCATAGGGTCTAAGAAATCCCTTGGCCTCTTGGTTGCCTTTTAACAAACACCTAATGTGCTATTATTGTAAGAAGATAGAACTAAGAATAGAGGACATACTTGAGGTCCTACGAAGAATCAATCAATTGATAGTTTGATTTTCAATCTTATTTAGGGATTAAGTTGATCATTACAATCAATCAACTAAACTTTATTCTAGAATGATGGATAAAAATAATTTTATCTTGATCATTTTCCTCTTACTATTATGAACTGTTAAACACCTTATGGAGAATTTTTATTGAAACTTCGTCTTTTGTAATTGCAATTTTTTTTAGGGTAAACTTATGGTAGAATCAACTCAATTAGAGTGAGTAGAAGCACGGTGTCTTTTGCCTCTCTTTTAGGCTTTCTTTGCTTTTTGAAAAGAAAACATAAAAGGAGAGAAAACTACTTTTAGTTAGAATTGACTCTCTTTTTAAGTGATTTTAAAGCTTTGTCTCTTGTTTTTCATAGTGCTTTGAAACTCAATTGAAGGCTAAATGCCCATAAATGTGTGTAATTTACATTTCTAGCTATCTATTAAGATAAAATGTCTCATAAATTAAGAAAAGAGTCCAAAATATTCTACAAGAATACTTGCTTTTTACCCATACAAATTTTAAGGCAAAGAGGTACAAGAATTTGCTTGCACATGATATTTTGAATATCTAATCCTTCAAAAAGTAATATAAAGTTTCTATGATATATATTGTAGCAATTTTAAACTAATAGCAAGTGATATTATATCTTGATACTATTTATGAATTGGAAAATTAGTTTATTTCTATTGTATAATAAAAGTGTTTGTTATTTGCCTTATGGAATAGATCATCTTGGATAAACTTGACTAATGTTCCGATTCATCTTATGGTCTCACTACTATGGTGGAACAAACTTAATAGGATTGTTGCCGATCCTTCTATTACTGCTAGCACTGTGATACTCCCTTTTATGATCTAGTAAATGAATATTGTTGGGAATAAAGCTCCACCAAAAATAATAAGGGGTGAGCCCCACCACAAGACCATGAGCAAGGCATATAAGCGAGTAGATCTGCTTTTTGTAAGTCATCCATTTGTAGGGCATGTGGATGAGTAGACTTTGTTAGGAACCTGTGAGCAACCAGAAAGATGTGACACTAGAAATTTAACGTGGTTCGGTCAATATCGAACTACGTCCACGGAGCACACCACGAAATTCACTATTCGCTGGAAAAAATACAACTCTCACTCTCTTCCTCTTCTCTTTCTTCTCTCTCACTCTCTGAGCTTCTCTTGCTGCCTCTCTTGTGTACATATCACATTCCTCAACTCTCTATTTATAGGGCTAATATTTAAATCACAATTAATACATTAAATTAAAAATTTGAGAGTTTCATCCATTAAGATAAAATAAAAATAAATGGAGAGATAAATGGACCACGTTTCCAACTCAGCTCTAGCTCCTAGCTGTCTCCTGGCTCCAGCTACAACAATCTCCCACTTGGAGACAGAGACACCTCCTCAACCAGTATCATGAATAAATGATGTGCTCAAAATATGTCTTCAGGCATGAAGATCAACTGAAGTTGAACATAACTTCGGCTTCTCTGTAGTCACCACCTTCCTATCTGCTCGATTCCTACGGACTAATCTGATGGTTGTCAACTTCACAACTGGTGCAAAGATGTCGGTGTAGTCAATCTCTTCCTTCTGTTTGAAGCCTTTGACTACCAACCGAGGCTTGTACCTTCCGGAGCCGTCATGCTCCTCTTTGATTCTGCACACCCACTTGTTGTGAAGGACCTTCTTACCTTTGGGCAACTCAGCTAGTTCCCACGTTCTGTTGGAGGTAAGGGATTTCATCTTGTCCTTCATCGCAAGCTCCCACTTGCTCAAATCTCCTGCCTAACATGCTTCAACATAGCATTCAGGTTCTCCTCCATCTATAGGAAGTAAGTAATCAATATACCTTCTGTTTGGTACATAGGACTGAGTAGATCTCCTAAGTTCCAGAGCTGGAGTAGGAGGCGATGGTGCGACGATCTGCTCCACAAGTTCCTCCACTTGAGAATTCTCGACATTCTACTGTTGTGTCTCGACACATTTTGAGTGGACTAGTTCTAGTCTTTTATTCTTTGAGGCACGGGTGTTTATTTGGAAACTGACCCTCTTCCGTTTCCTGACTATACAATCCTCACACATGTCAGTCTGCACTGACTGTAGACCACTCAATTTTCCCTTTGAGTGCATCACCCTGAGGCCCTTCTCGCTCATGTGACCGAGTCATTGGTGCCATAAGTTGCTATCATCATTTCTTGCAGCAACTGAAATAGACATAGAGGCTTTGGATGTTGGAAAAAGTGTTTCGCTTTTCTTACCTCACGCAATCGTTAGTACACCCTTTGAAACTTTCCATTCATCGCCAATGAATTTCGTCACGTATCCCTCATCTGCCAGCTGACCAACCGAGATCAAATTATTTCTCAGGTCTGCAATATATCTGACATCCTTCAGCTTCCATACTAACCTGTTTATATTGATCTTCACAACTCCCTTGCCAGTTATGTCGCAAGGTTGATCGTTGCCAAGGTACACCTTAGTGAAATTACTTGGTGTGTTCTCCTCTAGGCAATCTCTGCAGCAAGTGGCATGAAATGAGGCTCCGGAGTCTAAGACCCAAGACTCATGCTTGCTCTCCAAAAATCAGATCAACAACTCATCATTTTCTGAAGCAAAATTGGCTTCTGTCTTTGCCCTCGTCTCGTATTCTTACTTCTGACTTCTGCACTGGTTCTTGTAATGACCAGTTTTTCCACAGTTCCAGCACTCAATAACTTTTGTGCTCTGGGAACCTGTGTCCTGAGAACCTCTGGGATTTATGGATTTAGACTGCCTGGGACTAGATCTGTCGCGGTTGTTTGATCGTCCATGCCTATTTCCTCTGCCTCGACTCTCCATGTTCAAGGCTGAACTCAAAGTGGAGCCATGGTTCGACTGCATTCTAATTTCCTCCATCAAAATCATGCTAACGACCTCATCATATACAAGCTTCAATTTTCCTACTAAGCTACTGATGGCAGTAACAACCCTATTCCATCTTTTAGGCAATTGACTGAGAATCAGTAGGGCACGAATCTCATTATCAAACGTTATCCTAACTGAGGCGAGTTGATCCGACAACTCGTTGAAATTATTCAAATGCCTCCTAAAACTTTCACCTGCAAATATGCTCATAGTAAAAAGTCTTTTCATGAGATGTACCTTGTTTGCGGCTGAAGGCTGCTCATACATATTAGAGAGCGCATCCATCAGAGAATTTGTGGATGATATATGCTTGATATTGAACGCCACAAACTTCGACAACGTCATTCTGATGGCTCCAAAAGCTTTTAGATCAAGCAACTCCCACTCATCTTCATTCATGGATGCTGACTTACCCTTCAACAGTAAGTGTAATTCCTTCCCAAACAAATAATCTTCTATCTACTTTTCCAGAAACCGAAATTGTTGCCATTGAACATTTTGATTTTTGAGCTCTTTTCATTCGATATCTTGATTTGCTAATCTATATATGGAATTAGCTCAAATGGATAGCGCGGTTGGTTCCATAACGATTGAGAACCTTAGAAATGGTTCAAGTCGCTTGAAAAACGGACCCAAAACGATTCCGAAAAGCTCAGTCAAAGTTTCAAGTCAAACCTAGTCAACGATGATGTGGCAATGCTGATGTGGCAGGTGTTGATGTGGCCAATGATGCTAACGTGACCAAGATGCTGACGTGGCGCACCCTACTGACGTGGCAATGATGCTTACGTGGCAATGGGGTCCACCTGCTGACCTGATTGTGGGGCTCGGCTGACGTGGAGGCTGACCCAACATCGCAGACATGGCCGGTTCTGAGATAACGGGTTGGGGACCGATTCTCAGGTTGATCCGGTAAGAGAGAGTCTCCGGGTCGGGTCGGGTTGAGGTGGTCAGGGCGAGGAAGATGCGTGCGGTGCGTGAGCAACTGGTCACTGGTGTGTGACAGGCACGTGTCGAAGCGTCTTGCTTTTGTGAGGCGTGTGAGGGCACGTGTGGCTTTGTCCTAGCTCTTTTGAGCTTTGGATTACACGGTTGGCTTCACCTCGGCGAGATGAATGTGATGGTGGCCTCAAAACTGAGTTTCGAGCCACTAGACAGAGTTCTGATTTCAGGATCACTTTCGATCTGGCTTTCCTTCTCCAACCTCGCTCTGATACCACTTGTTAGGAACCAATGAACAACCAGAAAGATGTGACACTAGAAATTTAATGTATTTTGGTCAATATCGACCTACGTCCACGGAGCACACCACGAAATTCACTATTCGCCAGAAAAAATACAACTCACTCTCTTCCTCCACTCTTTATTCTCTCTCACTCTCTGAGCTTCTCTTGCTGCCTCTTTTGTGTACATGTCACATTCCTCAGCTCTCTATTTATTGGGCTGATATTTAAATCACAATTAATACATTAAATTACAAATTTGAGAGTTTCATCCATCAAGATAAAATCAAAATAAATGGAGAGATAAATGGACCGCGCTTCCAACTTAGCTCTAGCTCCTGGCTGTCTCCTGGTTCCGGCTACAACAATCTCTTGTTAAGACCGAAGGAGCCCATAGGTGGGCTTGATATACATGGGTGAACAACAACTTGACTTAAAAGCTTAAGCCTATTGGGTCTTGGGCCCAACCATGTATATAAGCACCATCATTCACTCTAATTTTCCAATGTGGGACAAGCTCACAAGTGGAATTCTCAACAATCTTCTCCTCACTTGTAAGTTCCAGCTGCTCCCCCTTAAACGGAAACTGTCTCCCTTCTGGGAAAATTCTCCAACAGTTGTTCAAGTGGGCCTTACCACTAGCCCCTTACGTGCCTCAAATTGCATTCCACGTGCCTTTGAACCAATTCTACCTCTCACGTCTTGACCCTATTCAAATCCATTCGTAGCCTAGATGATCCTTATTGGCCTTAGCCACACACTTGGTCCTCCAACTGTTAGCACGTCAAGAGAATTAGCTTCCCATCTCGACTTTTTACAATGTCGCTCACCCAAAGTTACGAATCGTCGACTCTGATACCACTTGTTAAGACTGAAGGAGCCTATGGGTGGGCTTGATATACATGGGTGAACACCAACTTGACCCAAAAGCTTAAGCCTATTGGGTCTTGGGCCCAACCATGTATATATGCACCCATCATCCACTCTAATTTTCCAATGTGGGACAAGCTCACAAGTGGAATTCTCAACAGACTTGATCCAAGTAGGTCTTTCATGTGCAGTATACTTAAGTGAGCTAACCTACTCCAAGTAGGTCATTCATGTGTAGGGCATATAGGGAGTTCTTTCTGGATTTGGTTTTACTTAATTAAAAATATTTAAGAAAAGTTTGGGGAGAACTTTATTTCCCCATTTGATGCGTCGTAAAAAATGCTAGACCATCTAATATTTTTAAAAAATAAAGAAAAAAAAAATGCTAGATGGTCCAGTGTTTTTTGCTCTGCTATTTCATGTCTTCCTCCTTCCACTTTCTTTGCGAATTGCAAAGTAGGGTGAGAATGAAAGCAGCATTGCAGAGGGAAAATGATCTGAGGAACTCATACCTTGTAAGCGACTATTGGATCGAATTGTACAATCCAAACATTGTGAGCGGAGATAGGATCCGAACGTTGTGGGAGGTATTATTTAAAGAAGAGAGATGAGGTATGGTTTCCTACATTAATTAAACATTGTTCTTGTTTTACTAGGATTCAAAATTTTGAGTGCAAATTTTTGTTAGTTCGTAGTTGAAATAAGTGTTTAATACATTGAATTTGGTTGTATTGAACTAAATTTGGTGATTTGAGGCATCCTTTGGGAACACCTAATTTAAGGTTAGGGGTTTTTTTTTTACATGTTCTGAAATTATTCATATCAATTTTATTTAAATAAATGATGAATGCATATGATATTGTGTGTTTGATAGCATTTTGTATCATACTATGACAACCCATGGCAGTGTAGCATCTTCTAGGTCTTCATTTAAAAATTTGCAACCATGTTCAAACTTGGATCAAATATATTCAAAGATAAAATTGTTCATATTAATTTTATTTGAATAAATGATGAATGCATATGATATTGTGTGTTTGATAGCATTTTGTTTCATACTATGACAACCCATGGCATTGTAGCATCAATCTTCTAGGTCTTCATTTTAAAATTTGCAACCATGTTCAAATGTGGATCAAATATATTCAAAAATGAAATTGTTAATATGAATTTTATTTGAATAAATGATGAATGCATATGATATTGTGTGTTTGATCGCATTTTGTATCATACTATCATAACCCATGGTAGTGTAGCATCTTCTAGGTCTTGTAAACACCTGATTTTAATCGATCTCCTTTTCGGTAGGGCCTCTATTATTTGTTCCTTCATCTTATGAAAAATAAAGTAAATCTATGTGTTGAGACCGGAGGCGCCCATGGGTGGGCTTGATACACATAGGTGAACACCAACTTGACCGAAAAGCTTAAGCCTATTGGGTCTTGGGCCCAACCATGTATAAAAGCACCCATCATCTACTCTAATTTTCTAATGTGGGACAAGCTCACAAGTGGAATTCTCAACAATTTCCCCCTCACTTGTGAGTTCCAGCTGCTCCCCCTTGAACGAAAAATGAATTCTCACATGTTTTCTAATGCCTTATTGTTGTACAAATTCGTTCTACTATGAAAGTAATATGATAGTACGCAAAGTTTATATTGCTGTTTTGCAAACTGACGATTCGAGAATTGAATCTTTGCCTATCAAGAGGGTTGTTTCTTGCTAGAGACACCTACCAATGGAGAGAGGGAACTCCACCTATTGAATGGAGAGAGTAAGGAAAATCCCCATAGCAAGTTGCCTGGGAGCAAGCATATAGGTTGGACACCGAACGTTGTAAAAAATCCTTGTGTTCTTCTTCTTTCCCTAAATCTCTTTAATTTTCTGCATTGATAACTTGCTTATTATCTATTGTGTATGTTTTAAAATTGATTGAGAAATTTGGTGAATGCTGAGATTGGATTGAGATTACGTTGAATGATTAAATCGATTTGTGTATGCTTTGGATGATTTAATTTTCTGGTTGAAAATTAGACGATTGCTGAAATTCTAAATTAAATTTAATTGGCTGAGGTTAAGTTATTTTAGTTGATTGATTGTTCAAGTATAAGAAGGATACTTTCTTGATTGATAGTGTTGAATCTTGTTTTACATATACTTGTTCATTGTTTAAATTCAGAGTTGGTATTGGAATTTGCTGAAAGTAAAATACAGCTTGTGTTTCAAATTACATATATAATTAGGATTGTTTATTTTGGAATAGCCATTCACTGATTAGTTGATTTGTGGTGATTGATATTATTTAAAGGGTTTAACAGAAATCAAGATTCCATGTAACAAAATTTAAAATACCCAATTCACCCCCTTCTTGGCACTACAATGTACTTTCACGCAGGCTATTTTAAGAATATGGGTTGGGTTTATTTTAAGATTTAGGCTTGGTTTATTTTTAAAAAAAAATAGGCTTGGTTTATTTTAAAAACGAGGTCTTGTTTATTTTCTAAAAATGGGCTTGGTTTATTTTTAAAACTAGGTTTGATTTATTTTCTAAAAAATGGGCTTGGTTTATTTTAAAAACTGGGCTTTGTTGTTTTGAAAACATGGGCCATAGGGTTAGCTTAAAACATTTGCTTCTGAGTTTTTGGACTTCTGGGTTATTTTAAAACATAGGCTTCTGAGTTTTTGGGCTTCTGGGTTATTTATTTCTAGTGAATCATGTGATGAATCTGGTAGTGATGATAGCATGTCATCTTATGAGGAATTACAAAAGGGATTTATTAAATCTCATAAAATTCTAATAAAGTTGTCTAAAAAGAAAACACTTTTGAAAAATGAAAATAACATTTTAGCAAAACAAATAGTTGATTTAAAAGAATCTTATACTATCCTAGAGAAGGAAAAGCTTGAAAAGAAAGTAGAAACTAAGGAATTAGAAAACAAGAATAAGACATCATTGAAAGAACTAGAATCTATAAATTCTTGTTAATAAGGAAAAAGATTTGAAAATCATGAGGTTAGAAAACAAGAATGAAAAATTGGAAAAAGAGCTAAAAGTCTTACGATCCCAAATTTCTAGTGATAGTACAGAGGATCTTCTTATTTTTGAACTTGAGTGTAAAGCAAATACCATGACCAAAGAGTTCGTAAAATTGCAAGTAGTTTGCAAAGGTTTAAAAGATTTAAAAATGATAAGCTTAGAAAGAAAAGTAGAAGATCAATCTAAGATCATTCACACATTTACTAGGGGCAAAGAAAATTTTGACAAGCTCTTAGGTTCTCAAAAGATGACCTTAGATAAGCAAGGTATATGTTTTAATGGCATTGAAAATAGGAAGAAAAATAACCTATATATGGGGTACTTTGTAAGAGCATCTAAACATTATGCTAGTACCTCTTCCAATTCATATGCTCACACCACGTATTTTTTATGCAAAAAGAAGGGTCATATCAAACTCGATTGCCCTTTTAAAAGAAAAGGTGTGAAACCCAAACAAGTCTGAAGAGTCAAAGAAACGCCAAGTTTTAAGCCGCCAAGACTCAAAAAAGAATGGGTTATTAAGAAAATCAACCCCTTAAAATCCAAGGAAAATGGGTTCTTAAAGGAATTACATAAATTGTCTTTTCCTTAGTTTTTAGAATTTATCTAAAAGAGGTAGTGATAATTAATTAGTGAATAGTGTTTAGATGTCTAGTCTTAGTATACACATTCACTATTATACTAAGAACCACTGAAAAGCAAGCCAATATGAAAATTTTGTGTGATAAGTCCAATCTATTCATTTAATGTTAACATATCATAATGCTTGGACAAAATATGATAATATTGGTTATAGCTTGCTCTAATAAATCCACTTCCAAATGGACAAACATGTCTTCATTTGTTAAATGAGTTTAATGCTATATGAATGCTTAAATGTGATTATCTTAATTATAGCGTATTTTGTCCATTACACGAGCTTGAGCTTTAGGGTAATGATCATAGTACTATTTATCTTTTATCCCTAAACTCATCCAAGAGCTTTCAAGAAAGATCATAACACTAGAGTTGCCAGATTTTCACATTTTTTTTTAATAAACATCTTTAGTGGAAAGTTTGGATGATGTTATCAACTATGGGTTCTCTAAAGATAAATTCTAATACTAATCCAAGAACCCTCACTCAAGCTTGAACCTCAAAGTATTTGTGAAATGCAATATGATTTTTATTATTCAGATCATACGATTGAGTTAAACAGAAAGAAAAGTTAGTCTGAATACTCTTATGAATTCATAATTGATTTATCTTGTGTAAGAGTATTTATGCATTCTCCCCTCATAAGCTCTCATCCTTAAATCAAATTAATTAGAGCTTTTGAATAATGTTGAATGGCTAGGATGGCTGCACTAGGTTTCAATCTAAAAGAAGGTTAAAATGTCTAAGAAACCTATGCACAAGTAGTCGAAATGGAAGGTCATTCGCACTAGTGCCCCTCACATGCTGCAAAAATGTGAAAATAGGCATAATTCACTAAAAGAATATTGATTGTGACCTTTTGGTTCCTTAAGCCTATACATTCAAGGTTAAATCTTAAATTATTGAAAATTGAGGCCATAAGATAATAAAGAGTTGGCTGCATTATTTAGAAGGAGGAGCAACATTTTTAAAATTCATCGGATAAACACTATAAGGCATTGTGCTTATTTTAGGAATATCTTTATGCTTTATGCCTTTGTGAGAATTGCATATCACTATCCATATCTTGCTAAATGTTTAAATATATTTTTTGGATAGTTAATATTGTTTATAGCATGAACTATTATTGAGATATACTGAATTGCATAATGTAGAGATAATTAGGGTACTTGCATGCTTGAGTTGAATGTCATCTGCATGGCTAATGCAGATCCTTATGAATTGCACGCTGGTAGTTAACTAGGATCTTGCATGTGGTCTTAAATGATCATATACAGTCATACGTGCCAACTAGTTGACCGAGGATATAACTCCATAAGACTGATTTTAAATACAAAATTATTTTACAAGTCTTATGAATTATTATAGTAGTGACAATGTTGAACTTATTGTTTTAACCTTAAGTGGTCACTTAAACTATTGCATACGGGTTGGACTTTAGGATTACATTTATTGAAAAAAGCATGCAAAATCAATGGGATAAGTTGGTACATGTTGGATTCTATATTCTTTGCGCTAAATTGAAATACATGTACAAATTTTAAAATTCTATGAATTTTCCTATAGTGCCCTAAAAACTTATGCAAATTCTCAAAATCTAGGAAAATCTAGTGTTGACCTTATAGGTCACGCCCTAGTTTTGATAATGACAAATACTCTTGTATTTAATAAATATCTAGTTCATGTGCAGGTTCATATTAGTATATCATCAATGGCACTTGAAAGCTCAAAAGCTTGAAGACAAACTCTTGATCTTAATTGTAATAATCTTAGTGAAATTTCTCTGTAATAGTAATTAGGGTATTCGGTTTGTAATAAGCACACACGTCACATGCATGGTTTATTTTGTAAGCTCAAACCAGATACAAATTAAAAAAATGACCTTAGGAAGACATTAGGGTGCACTTTCGGTCGACCGGCCAACACAGTTCACTTTGGCCTGGTCGACCGAACCGACACTGGGTCAACAGTTTGACCAAGGTCCAGTCGATCGAACTTCACAATTCATTTCTTGCCGGTCGACCGAACCACCTAGGAGTCAACATTTTGATCTCCCGGTCAACCGACCACTTTTTTACTCCAACTACCTGGTCGACCGGAGGTCCTTGGGAGAATTCCCAGCGGTCTGGTCGACCGAACCATGCAGATCAAAAAGGCTCGGTCGATCGAACCTCGGAAGTTTGGGAAATCTCACTCCTCGGTCGACCAAGCCTTTTAGTTCAAAAGTTCCCTGGTCGACCGAGCCATTTGAGTCCTAGTCGACCGAACCATTTCTGGTCAACTGGACCTCTCGGGTTGCTCTTATTTTTTTACCCCAGTTAAATGTTTTAAACAAGGTTAAATTGATTTAAATGTCATTAATCTTTTCTAACAATCCCTAATAGGTCCCCAACGGTCAAAATTTTCAGCATGTCTATATATACTCTTTCATTTGGTGGATTAAGCACTGATTAGAAAAAAGATTAAGAAAATCTCTCTCAAACAACAATACTTTATTTTTGCTCCTCACTGCTCATACTCTTTCGAAATCTACTCAAGCTTACCTTCTTCATCTATCTATATCATTTGTAAGTGTATTGAGTACTACTACTTAGAGGTTTGCTCTCTCATTTGTTGCATATGTGAATTGATTTTTCTTTGAGAGCATAACCTAAGTTTTCTTAGGAGGCTTTGCTAATAAGCCTACCCTAAGAAGACTTGTGGTAAACTTCCGAGTGTTGCATTATTATTGCAATATCTCTGGAAGTTTATATTTGTTTTTGGTTTGTAAAAACATATTTCAAGCTTAATCAAATATCTTGTGGAATTTATTGAACTATTTGTGAAAAGATATTTGTGCTTGTTACACTAATCTTTGTGGTAATATTTATACAAGTATTTATATCATTTTCCGAAAACAAAGATTATCTATTTTGCAATCCAAGCATATACACATTTGTGTGATTGAGATATTCTCTTATTGATATTCTTAAGGGTTTCTTGGTGGTATGTGTAAACATGTTTGATTGAATATTTTGAGATACACAGATTATTATTGATACTCTCACATACTTACTATATTGATAGAAAACATCTTTGGGAGTTAAACTGTTTAGACCACATTGAGCTTACATTATTAAATCATCTGTGGTGTTTGTATTTGTGCACATTTGTGGTACAAATTTGCTTTACGAGAAAGCACCCATATATTGTACTGTTAGATTGTATATCTGAGGGATTCCAGGCGTGGCCTGAGGGGGCGGTAATCCAGCCCAGTAAGGATTGGTGTAAAGGTTGAGGTCAGCCCTGTGGTAATTTGACCTGGTTTGTATAGGTGCCGCTCCACCCGTTTAAGTGAGCAAGTTATTGTGATAATCCTTGTGCTGGTTAGCCAAGGCGGGGACGTAGGCAATTGGCCGAACCTCGATAACATATCTGCGTGTCCTCCTTTCTTTACTGCTTTCTGGTGCTTGTGTGATTGTTTAAACCGTTTTATTTAATTTCTGGTATATTTACATTATTCACACTAGATTGACCATAGGCTTGTGAACATACTGCTGTTAGGAGGAATACCTAGGAGATAAATTTTAAAAATACCAATTCACCCCCCCTCTTGGGATCACGGTAAAGCTAACATCTAGTTCATGGACACCACTTGGTCCAAATCTTTGGATTCTGAACTTCACTCAGGACCTAAATGGTAAAATATCATCCTTTTAATTAACATTTCATGGTTTGATGATGGTCCATAAACTATGACAAATGCATGACATAGGGGGGAGTTTTCATGTCTCACACACTCATTGAGTATTTTGAGTTGTGTTATCTTCGTAAGTGAACCCCCACAACGTAGCTATTGCATAAATTCTTAATATAAACCTTGATTGGCTATCATACGGTGGCTAAAATGCATAATGTCATGCTTTTGTGCTAAATGTCTCATATTTGCTGCATGCTGAAATTTTTTTTAAGGATGAATATATGATGCATGCCAAATGGACACCATCCTTGCACTAAATGTATGTATGTATGTATGTATATATGTATGCTAATATATAGGGGAGCTATGCCCCATCATTAAAAATAAAATAGAGCTTTATTACAGTATTCATGTGGATTCATATGCATCATTGTTTTTATTTTTGAGTCTTAAGTTTTTATGAAATCCATGAACATCATATCCTATTTGTTATGGATTTATACCATGATATTGATTGTTCTTGGATATATTGAACACCATTGTAGGACTTAATTTCAATCTTCTGATGCATGTGTATTTTATAGAATGATTTTACTGACTAGATAAAAATAGTCTTAATTAATATCCAGTAAATTTTTTTTTTTAAAGACTCATATTCATTACTTATACTATGTTAACGATTTTTTTCACATTTGGTATCAGTATAAGTAGTTAACTTCATCTAAGCCCGCTTTTCAAATTAATAGGGGGAGCTCTTGAAATTAAATTTTTATATCTTGTTGTACTCACCCATATTTTAGCTTAGATTAGAAGTTCTGTGTGGCTTGTGTGTTTAAGAATGATGTTTTTCTTGAATATCATAAGTAAAATATATTGCTTAGCCACAATTTTTCAAAATTTGCCATATGATCTGTTATTTAAATTGTCATATCTTTAGGATCTATATAATTAGTTTTTCTGGTTATTTGTTGAAATATTCTATGCTTAAGCGTTAAACCAGAAAAATATAGCTTGCTTGAACTTGCGTGTTAAAGTTTCTTTTTCAGCAAGCATAATCCCCAATACTTATTGATAATATCCAAAGGGAAAATTTTTTAATCATGGCAAGAAATGAACCTTTAATAGATAATATTTTGTTCTTTTGCTTCAAAATTTGTAAGCTTAAATGCATCATGACATGTGCTTTTGTAATGTTCATAAAATCAATTGTGTCTCATGAAATTTTAAAATTCAAGGAATTTATTTTTAAATGGTCTTCTTATCATAGAAGAAATTTGTTGGCCTTTTTGCTTATGGCAAAAGGGGGAGAAGTATTTGCAGCAAAACTATCATATAAATTGCATCATCTTGCCCTTTTGTTAATTACAGAATGGAAAATGATAAATGTGCTTAACTGAATATTTTTTAAATCAGCTTCAACATAAACTGCACATTAAACTAAACTGATCTCAAATGCTTAACTTAGAAATTTCTAAAGTCTTCATGTGTGAATATGAACTTTATTGAATATCATTTTAAATTATGCATTTTGTAAGGGGGAGCCTTGTCAAGCAATCCCAATTTTGTTCTTGTGTTTATCATCATCAAAAAGGGGGAGATTGTTGACTTTTTGAGTCTGATCTCTATTTTGATTATGACAATCCACAACATCTCATTTGTGCGTTTAGCCTTTGAAGAGATTTATGATGTAGAAGGTGCAAATGAGGGATGCAAAATGGAAACCAAGGGGTAGTACCTAATTGAGCATAAATTATAGCGTATTCCATGGAGTATTGAGGAGTAGAAGCATGAAAATTTTATTTCTTCTTTAAGTTGTAAAAGTAATTAAGTTTCAAGTTGTGCATGCATAATCATATGATTTGAATTGAATCTCTCACAAAATGACCAAGACCTTAGATTGACCTTAGGGGCATAAACTTCTTATAAAAACATTTTTTCAAAAAAAAAAAAAACCTTCATGTTTCCTCCGTCACATTGATGAGTACTTTTCTCTATCAATAACTCTTTCTCCTAAAACATATTCAACATGAAAGTTGTGATATTTTCTCTTATATTTTTTTTAATACCAAGAACGTTTAATTTGGAGTTGTATAGAAAAAGTTATGTTCAAAATACTGAAGGGTGTTCGCAGTAGAAAAATTCCATTTATGTTTCTTTCGTCTCATTGATGATTTTTTTCCTCTATCAAAAACTCCTTATCTTAAAAAGTATTCAACATAAAGTTGTGGGCTATTCTCTTAGCTTTCTAATGATATCAAGAACGTCCAATTTGGAGTTGTATAGAAAACGTTATGTCTGAAAAATCGAAGGGTGTCCGTGTAGAAAGCGTCCCAACGGCCAAAAAACGGTTAGTTTTCAAATTAAATTATATTTTAATACCTAACGGCCATAAAACGGCTATTAATGGGTTTTTCCTATTAATACAAGCATAAATCACTTGTAAAATGTTAGAAAAACTATTTGGGATCATTCTTGCATATTTTTTCTTTCCCAATCATATTTTATACTCCATTTTTGAAGATTAAAACTTATTTCTCCTACTTTTCTTCTTGAAAATTTTTTTGGGGAAATTATTTTTGGGGTTTGCAAGCAAGGTTTGAGCTCGAGCATATATTTATACCAATATATATTACTTGAAAGCCCCCTTGCCATTTGATGCTTTCCAAAGGTCAATCTTGAAGAAATTCACTCTTCTACTCTTTCTTTGAAATATCATTTTTGGAGAAAATTCTTGTTGAGTATTACAAAAAGCTTTGAGTATATTTTAACTAATATATTAATTGTTTGAGATGTTTCTTGATTTATCAAATGTCGTTTGAAAAGAAAATCATTTTCTATTCTCTCACTCAATTAATTGCAAAATATTTTTGAGAGGTTTTATCATACTCTACCGAGCTTCATTTGAAAATCATTTGAGAGTGCATTAAGAATTTTATTTGTACAAATCAGCTTATTTGATAAGCATTTTACTTGTATGTAAAATTTCATATCATTTGTATTCATGATTTGGGTTGTGAACTGGGAAGAGGTAGCTACGCCTCATGTAAGAAGTCGATTGTAAAGAGGTAGCTACGTCTCGTGTAAGCAATGGATTGTAAAGGGAAGCTTCACCTTGGTAAGAAGAAGATTGTAATGGGAAGCTCCATCTCAGTTTTAAAGAGCGGATAGTGGAATCCTTGGGTGGTTTGCCCAAGGCGAGGACGTAGGCTGGAGTTGCCGAACCTCGTTAAAAACTTTGTATTTGCACTCCCTCTCCCCTACTCTATTTAATTTTCGCACTTTACTTTGTGGGATTCATGCTTTGTATTGAATGTTATAATTATGTTAAATATTTGCATACATTATTATTTGTGGGATTCATGCTTGTTTAGAAAGACCCTAAGTTGTGTTATACTGATTTTGGATATAAAATTAGGATAAATTGACCTAGGAAAAATTTTTAAATACCCAATTCACCCCCCTCTTGGGAATACACTATAACTCTCACAGGATACAATGATTCCTAGAATATAATCCGATATCAATTTGCGTTATACACGAACGAAAATGGATCTCAAACAGCCTCAGAATAATCTAAACAACTTTTCTGGAATTCTATTTCTGCATATAATTGAATTCAGATTTGAAAAAGATATAATTTGTGGAAACTTTGTGTAAGAAAGAAAAGAGGAGAACGATGAATTTTCTGTATATTTCATGGAGTTAACTCTATATTTATATAGACACAATTATGCATTTTTTGAAAGGTTGCATTTGTTCAAATTGCGTAACAGATTCGGCTTGGTCATACCCAGTGTCAACATGGTCGAGCCCCTAGTCGAGACTCTCAAGAATTCATGTTTAGTCGATGGTACCATCAACCAGGTCACGCCTACAACCCACGCCACGCGTGCACGTGTGCGTGTGCGGACGGTGCAAACCGTCTTAGGGTGCACTAGAGTATACACTAGCACTATCTCTTAACTAACTTTAAAAGATTATTCCACCTTATCATTTATTAATGACCTTTCCTTTTCCACTTTTTCCAATGTGGGACAAACCCACATAACAATAAATACTCCTCATGAATGCTTTAGAAAAATCATAAATGGAAGACTTTGAAAACCCATAAAATCATATATTTTAGAAAATATTTCAACAAAAAGAAAATTCAAATTAAAACTATTAAAAGCAAACTTTTTTTTGAATTTCTCTCAAGATTTGAGCAAGAGTAGTTGTGAATATTATTTTCTTCTTCAAGGGAAGGTATAGCAATGAGGATCATAAATTTATTTAAAGCAAACTAACTAACTAACTAACTAACTAAATAAGGTGGCGAGTCAAAAGATGGCGAGTTGGAAGATGAGGTTGCTATCTCAGGGAGGTTGTCTCATCCTTATTCGGCATGTTTTATCATGCATGGCAACACATACACTAGCGGTTCTCTCAATTCCTTTGGTGTTGATCGAAAATATTAATTCCATTTTCTCTTCTTTTCTCTAGGGAGAGAGTAATGGTAGGGCGAAAATGAAATGGTGTGATCGGTCAAAGGTTTGCAAACCCCTAGATGAAGGGGGTGTTGGCATAAGGGACCTTAATGATGTTCAAAGATCTTTTCACATGAAATTTTCTTGGAGACTGATGACAGTAGATAATCTTTGGACCCGTTTTTTAAAGGCTAAATACATTAAATCAGGTCCCATGACTTCAATCAATTATACTTTCATGGGCTCTCGATTTTGGAAGACAATCTTAAAGATCTTTCCAGAGGTCTATGAGAATGTTTGTGTGAAGGTTAGAGAAGGTAAAGCTTCTTTTTTACTTGATAAGTGGTTAAGCAGTGTTCTCATATGGTTCAGCATCCTGAGTTTAAGATTCAAGATTTCTAGGAGTCAGAGAATTAGGATACTAATAGGCTAAAAGATTTGGTAGGGTTTCCCAAAACGAATGAGATTTTTCAGTCTTCTATAAAGCACAAATTGGGGCTTGATGTGTTTATTTGGAAGTCTTCTATAGATGGAAAATTTTCAACTGCCTCAACTTAGGAGGTGATAATAATTAAAGGGGAGCAATACCCATGGATGGAGTGGGTCTGGTATAAACTTCTACCTAAGAAAGTATCGATGTGTATATGGAAAGCCATGTTCCAATGCCTTCGTGTAGATGAATGAGTGCGGAGTTTAGGAATTGATATGGTCTCTTGTTGCAATTACTGCATGGATAAAAGAGAGGAATCTCTCAATCATGTTCTGAGTACGAGTTTCATCGCAAGTATGGTTTGGAAAAGAGTAGCGTCTGTCTTGGGAATTCTAAACTTTGATGATGAATCTTGGAGGGTGAAAATTAGTAGATGGTTTAGATGTTGTTGACCTTATAGGTCGTGCCTGGTTTTGATAATGACAAATACTGATATTTGATGTTTGTTAAGTGCCTGTGCAAGTTTAAATTAATATCCCAGGGGAAGTCACTTGAGGAAACAAGAAGACTGTGAAGTTTTGTACTTTGTATTGTAATTCATATCGGTCTGTAATAATAAGGGTCTGTAATAGTAACTTAGGCATGTGGTTGTATGCTTATCATCTACATATCATGCACATATGATATAGTGTAAGCTCCACTAAGACCTTAGCAAAACCTTCGGCTCCAACACTCACACACACATTGCATAAAATATGAGTGTGAAATAATTGTACTAAAATTGATCATATCTAAGCAATCTAAGAGGAGTCGGGCAACCAAACTTTTGGAGTACAAAACTCCTCGGGTGCCCGAAGCTTGAAGGTCAACAAGTTGACCCGTCCTCGGGTGACCGAACCAAAAATGAGCATATTCTCCTCAGGCACCCGAACCCTTCTAAAGGGACATTCCACCAACTCGGGCGACCGAGGCTTTAAGTTCAAAATCATACCCGGGTGACCGAACACATGAGTTCAGCCACCCGATCTCGAGACCGGGCACCCGAAATCACGTAGCTTTGCTACTGTCTTTGATTCGGGATGCCAAACCAAGACACAAACAACCAAACTAGCCTAGAACACTTTTTGTTGCTGTGTCTTCTCAGGTGACTAAACCTAGGTTCAGCCACCCGAACTCCAGTCGATTAAAATAGATTAATTGCAGTAAAACAGGGTTATTTTGGGCTAATTGGATTTTAATCTTTTGGGACTTTTTTTTAATAATACTCATTATATCCCAAACGGTTATAATTTTTCACCTGACTATAAATTTACTTTCATTTGCAAGATTTTAAAAGGTTAAAAAAGTGATTAGCAAAAAACTCTCTCTCTCTTGAAAATCCACTTTTTGCCCTAATACTCTTAAACTCGCATCCTCTTGATAAAATCCGAGATTGTGAGAGATCTATTTGTGTTTGTGTGATTGTTGCTCTGTGCTAATACTCCCATTGTTGTGTGTATTTGAAATTCATCTTATTGGGAGCATAGCTTAGGTTTATCCCACGGATTTGCTCATTATAAATCTTGTGTGGGATTAAACCAAGAAAGCTTAGGATATTTACACTTCATTGCAAGTGTCCAAGAGCTTCATTTTTGGTGTACAAAGAATTTTTCAAACAAGCAAACAATCCTTTCAAACTAGCTCTGTTCTTATTTCATTGAAGAAAATCATTTTGAAACTAGTTTGATTATCTATCTAGTATACTTGGAATATTTATGTGTTGATTGAAATATTCTTATTAGATTCCAAGTCATTGCTTGTATTGATTATTCTTGAGCATCATTCTGATTATATTGCATCAAACACTTTTGAGCTTCATATTGACAATACTGTGTTGAGTGTTGGTAGAATACATCTTGCATCACTGAGCTTACATTGTATCATGCTATTGATGTGCATTTGATTGAGCTTATTATTTGGGTACATATATTCTTTACTTGAAAGCACTATTTCATTGTACCATTTAATTGTAAAATTTGAGTGTTTCCAGGCGTGGTCTGAGGGGGCGGTAATCCAGCCCGATAAGGATTAGTGTAAAGGTTGAGGTCAGCCCTTTGCTAATTGACCTGGTTTGTATCGGTGTCACTCCACCCATTTAAGTGAGCAAGTTATTGTGGTAATCCTTGTACTTGTTAGCCAAGGCGGGGACATAGGCAATTGGTCGAACCTTTATAACATTTCTGCGTGTCACCCTTCTTTTACTGCTCTTTGGTGCTTGTGTGATTGATTAAATTGCATTATTTACTTTCTGGTATACATTTACTTTACTTGCACTAGATTGACCATAGGGTTGTGAATTTACTAGTATATGGAGATTGACTTAGGGATTAAATTTTAAAAATACCAATTCACCCCCCCTCTTGGGATCACGGTAAAGCTAACAATTGGTATTAGAGTCACGTAGCATAGACTAGTTGTTATTTTACAAAAAGATCACTTATGGCTCATAGCTCCGTGACCCCTTTCCCTAAGGGACCATCTTCCAAACGACCTCCTGTTTTAAGTGGTGTTAATTACACCTTCTGGAAACAGAGGATGTGCATCTACTTTCAGAATACTGATTGGAAGGTGTGGAGGATTGTCTCTAAGGGAAATTACGTCCCTATGAAAACTGAGGGTGCAACTAAGATTCCTAAAACTAAGGATGAGTATGATGATGATGACATGAAAGCTATTAGTCTTAATGCCACTGCCATGAATATTTTGTACTGTAGTCTTGATGTGAATGAATTTAACATAATTATGGAATGTCCACTGCAAAAGAAATATGGGATAAGTTAGAGGTCACATATGAGGGTACTATGGATGTAAAGGACAATAGGATAGATATGTTGACCAGTGAGTATGAGGCATTTAGGATGAATGTAGGTGAGCCCATTCAAAGCATGTACACTAGATTCACACATATCATAAACTCACTGCATGCGTTAGGAAAGACCTATCCCATATATGAGATGATTAGGAAGATCCTTAGAGGCTTACCTCCTGTTTAGGAAGCCAAGGCTACAACCATTGCTGAGGGTAGAGACCTTAAGGCCATGACCTTAGATGAATTGATAGGTTCCTTGATTACTTATGAATTGACCATAAATGAAAGACTTAATGAGCATAATAGGGCTAAGAAAGTGATTGCAGTGAAAGCATCTAATGACACATCTAGTGAGTGCAGTGAGTCTGACACTGATGATGAAATGGCCATGCTAACCAGAAAGTTTAGTAGATTTTTCAAGAAGAACAGGAAGTCATTTAAAAAATATAGAGACTCTACTAATGAGAAGGGAGAGTCCAGCAAAATAAAAGAAAAATCAAATGCTCCTACGTGCTATAACTGCAACAAGGTGGGGCATATTAAACCCGATTGCCCACTACTGAAAAAGGAGGCTAAGAAAAAGAAGAAAGCCATAAAGGTCGGGACTTCATAGGATAAACTTAGTAGCAGTGACTCAGAATCAGATCACAGCGATTCAGAGCTCGCCAATCTATGCCTGATGGCATATGAGGATGAGGTATTGTCTTCTAGTTCTTTGTCTTCTTATTATTCATCTGATGATTGTGATTCTGACTACATGCCTACATTTAGAGAATTACAGTTTGAATATATTCATGTTTCAAAATTGTTAGGTAAAATGACCAAAGAAAATAATAATTTGAAAAAAAATTGTGAAAATTGGTCAAAATTATTTAATATGGCAAAAACCTCTCATGCCTCTATTTTAAAAGAAAAAGATGCTACTGTTGTTGAGCTTAAGAGGAAATTGGAGGATAGCTCCAAAATAATTTTTAAATTCACCGAGGGCAAACGCAACTTTGAAAAACTACTTAGTGCCCAAAGAAACTCCTTAAGTAAAGAGGGTCTTGGTTTTAATGGTGTTGAAAATGTTAGACGACCAGATCTTTACTTAGGACATTTTACACATGAGTCAAAGTCCTATATTCCTCCTAAAGAACCTAAGTGTAGATTAAAATGCTTTAAATGTAAACAAATTGGTCACATTCAGTTTGATTGTCCACTTAGGAATAAGCATGCTAGAATTAGGAAAGTATGGGTAGTTAAGGGAGATCATGCCACTAACCCCCATGAACCCAACAAAATTTGGGGACCAGCATCAGTTACTTAACTTATTCTGTAGGTATGCCTAAGATCGTCCTCCTCCAAGGACCGGTGGAACTTAGATAGTGGATGCTTACGGCACATGACCGGCGACAAAGGAAAATTCACTTCAGTTGTTCCCAAGGATGGAGGCTATGTAACATTTGGCGACAATGCCAAAGGACGCATCATCGGGGTTGGTAAGGTTGGTAAGGATTCCTCTCTTACTATTGAAAATGTCTTATTGGTTGATGGACTGAAGCATAATCTACTTAACATAAGTCAGTTGTGTGACATAGGATATAAAGTATGTTTTGAAAATGACAAATGCATAGTAGAAAATAAAACAGATCACAAAGTGCTTTTTACTGCTGATAGACATGAAAATGTTTATACTACCTCTCTTGATAATTTAGCTTCACACCAAGTAACATGTTTTTCTGCTATAAATGAAGCTAGTTGGTTATGGCATAGGCATTTAGGATATGCTAACATGGATTTATTGTCTAAACTTGTTAGAAAAGAATTAGTTAAAGGCTTACCTAAGATGTCTTTTGTAAATGATAAAATTTGTGATGCATGTCAAATGGGTAAGCAAACAAAATCTAGTTTTAAGAAAAAGAAATTCATATCTACTACTAGACCTTTAGAGATGCTTCACCTAGATTTGTTTCGACCTAATTCTGTGCAAAGTCTTGGTGGTAAATCTTATGTCTTTGTAATTGTGGATGATTTTTCTAGATTCACATGGGTGTTGTTTCTTGCACATAAAAATGAATCATGTGAACAGTTCACCAAACTTTGTAGGAGAATCCATAATGAAAAGGGATATAAAATAACTCACATAAGAAGTGATAGAGGCACATAATTCAAAATTGAAAGCATAGAAAAATATTGTGACTTAGAGGGTATATCATATAACTTCTCTGCACCTAGGACACCTCAACAAAATGGTGTAGTAGAAAGAAAGAATAGTTCACTGCAAGAAATGGGTAGAACTATGTTGAATGAGCATAACTTACCTAAATATTTTTGGGCCGAGGCCATTAATACTGCATGCTATTTTATGAATAGGGTGTTGATTAAACCTTCGATTAATAAAACCCCTTATGAATTGTGGAACAACCATAAGCCTAATATTTCTTATTTTTATGTGTTTGGTTGTAAATGCTTTGTGCTTAGAGATAATGAACATCTAGGAAAATTTGACTCCAAATCTGATGAAGGCATTTTCCTAGGCCATGCACTTAATAGTAAAGCATATAGGGTTTTCAATAAAAGAACTTTAACTTTCATTGAATCTATTCATACTGTGTTTGATGAAGCTAATCCATTTTCTAAGAAAGATGATGAAGATGATATTGATATTATAAAATACTTAGACAAAATTTCTATTGAAAATAATGCAAGTGAAAACCCAGAAGAAAATGAAAAATCATCTGAAGATAATGAACAGTCAAAGTTGCCTAGAGATTGAAAATTCATTAGAAGTCATCCTATAAATCAAATCATAGGCGAACCATCCCGTGGAGTAGCCACAAGATCCTCCTTGAGAAATATAGTGAATCATTCCACTTTCTTATCCCAAGAAGAACCTAAAAATATTAAATAAGCCATAAAAGATGACTCTTGGGTGATGTCCATGCAAGAAGAGCTTAACCAATTTGAAAGAAGCAAAGTGTGGACTCTGGTTCCTAAGCCTAATGAGCACACCATCATTGGAACTAAATGGGTATATAGAAATAAGAAAGATGAGAATGGGGTAGTAACTAGGAATAAAGTTAGACTAGTTGCCCAAGGGTATAACCAACAGGAAGGGTTTGACTTTTATGAAACATATGCTCCTGTTGCTAGGTTAGAAGTCATTCGCATGTTACTTGCCTTTGCCGCTTTTAAAAATTTTAAATTGTTTCAAATGGATGCTAAAAGCGCTTTTCTAAATGGCTACATTAATGAAGAGGTATACGTAGAACAACCACTCGATTTTGAAAATCATAAATATCCCAATCATGTTTACCGGTTGTCTAAAGCCTTGTATGGATTGAAACAAGCTCCTAGAGCTTGGTATGAGAGGCTTAGTGGTTTTCTACTAGAAAATGGGTTTACTCATGCTTTAAATGTTGCTTGTTCAAATTTATGTGGACGATATCATTTTTGGAGCAACTAATGATGCGTTGTGTAATGAGTTTGCCAAATGCATGCAAAGTGAATTTGAAATGAGCATGATGGGTGAGCTTAGTTTCTTCTTAGGGTTGCAAATCAAACAAGCTAATCATAGAACTTTCATGTGTCAATCTAAATATATCAGGGACTTGCTAAAGAAATTTAATGTGGAAGATTGTAAAATTCTTGGTACACCTATGAACTCTTCCATTAAGCTTGATAAGGATGAGCAAGGAATCCCTGTTGACGTAAAATTGTATCGTGGCATGATTGGGAGTCTCCTATATCTCACTGCTAGTAGGCCTGATTTTATGTTTAGTGTGTGTATGTGTGCTAGGTTTCAGGCTGCCCCTAAGGAATCTCACTTAAAAGCTGTCAAACGAATCCTTAGGTATCTCGTTGGGACTATTGAATTAGGCTTGTGGTACCCTAAGCATACTATCTTTGAGATTGTTAGTTACACTGATGCTGACTTTGCCAGTAATAAGGTTGATGGAAAAATCACTAGCGGCACTTGTCACTACTTAGGACAATCCCTTGTTTCTTGGTTCTCCAAGAAACAAAACTTAGTTGCCTTATCAACAGCTGAAGCTGAATATATTGTGGCTGGAAGTTGTTGTGCCCAAACTCTTTATATGAAGCAACAACTTGTAGATTTTGGATTGCACTATGATACGATAACTATTAAATTTGATAATACTAGTGTGATCAACTTCTCCAAAAATCCTATCTCACATTCACGAACTAAACACATTGAAATTAGACACCACTTTTTTCGTGATCATGTGCAAAAAGGAGATATGGCTCTTGAGTTTGTATGCACCAATGAACAGTGGGCAGATATATTCACTAAACCACTTCCCGAGGATAGGTTCATACAAATTAGACATGAGTTAGGCCTAATGTAGTAGGGAAGCTTCTTAAATGTTTCATAGCTTGTATGCGTTTAGGGGGAGCTCTCACATAAAATTTATAAGTCTTTGCACCGGCTATTATTATTGATTTGTATTCTTTCATAAACCTTGAAAATTCTAATTATTTCTTGTAAGCACATGTCTTATAGCATGCTCATAATGGATGTAATGCATATTGATTACTACTTGTGTTATACAACTTTTTCGCCCACATCATGATGATTTTGAGATGCCTATTTTTTTGTTGAATCATACTGGACTGTTCAAGTAGTTGTGGATAAACTGTTAGGGAATATAACCTCAAACAGGTGACATCTTATACGGGGTTCATTTTCGAAAGTCCGATTTACAAACGGCACTCTACCAAAATTTTTTCTAAATCTTTCTAAAATTTCTCAAGTATAAATGTAACATTTACCCATTGTCTAGAATTTTCACTCTTATAGCCCTTTTTTCTGTTGTCAAAAGGGAGAGATATGGAGAGGCAAAAATAAAACAATTGGGTAAGGTTGTAATACATGTTGCATTATGTTAGGGGGAGCTTATTTAAGCTATACCAAATTTTTGCAGAATGTATTTGTCATTGTCATCATCAAAAAGGAGGAGAATGTTGACCTTATAGGTCGCGCCCAGTTTTGATAATGACAAATACTAATATTTGATGTTTGTTAAGTGCCTGTGCAGGTTTAAATTAATATCCCAAGGGAAGTCACTTGAGGAAACAAGAAGACCGTGAAGTTTTGTACTTTGTATTGTAATTCATATCGGTCTGTAATAATGAGGGTCTGTAATAGTAACTTAGGCATGTGGTTGTATGCTTATCATCTACACATCATGCACATATGATATAGTGTAAGCTCCACTAAGACCTTAGCAAAACCTTCGGCTCTAACACTCACACACACATTGCACAAAATATAAGTGTGAAATAACTGTGCTAAAATTGATCATATCTAAGCAATCTAAGAGGATTCGGGCGACCAAACCTTTGGAGTACAAAACTCCTCCGGCGCCCGAAGCTTGAAGGTCAACAAGTTAACCCGTCCTCGGGTGACCGAACAAAAAATGAGAGTATTCTCCTCAGGCGCCCGAACCCTTCGAAAGGGACATCCCACCAACTCGGGCGACCGAGGCTTTAAGTTCAAAATCATACTCAGGTGACCGAAAACATGAGTTCAGCCACCCGATCCCAGGACCGGGCACCCAAAATCACATAGCTTTGCTACTGACTTTTATTCGGGCTGTCGAACAAATACACACGCAATCGAACTAGCCTAGAACACTTTTTGTTGCTGTGTCCTCTCAGGTGACCGTACCTAGGTTCAGCTACCCAAACTCCAGTCGGTTAAAATAGATTAACCGCGGTTAAACAAGGTTATTTTGGGCTAATTGGATTTTAATCTTTTGGGACTTTTTTTAATAATACCCATTATATCCCAAGCAGTTATAATGTTTCACCTCGCTATCGATATACTTTCGTTTGCAAGATTTTAAAAGGTTAAAAAAGTGATTAGCAAAAAACTCTCTCTCTCTTGAAAATCCACTTTTTGCCCTAATACTCTTAAACTCGCATCCTCTTGATAAAATCCGAGATTGTGAGAGTTCTATTTGTGTTTGTGTGATTGTTGCTCTGTGCTAATACTCCCATTGTTGTGTGTATTTGAAATTCATATTATTGGGAGCATAGCTCAGGTTTATCCCACGGATTTGCTCATTATAAATCTTGTGTGGGATTAAACCAAGAAAGCTTAGGATATTTGCACTTCATTGCAAGTGTCCAAGAGATTCATTTTTGGTGTGCAAAGAATTTTTCAAACAAGCAAACAATCCTTTCAAAGTAGCTATGTTCTTATTTCATTGAAGAAAATCATTTTGAAACTAGTTTGATTATCTATCTAGTATACTTGGAATATTTATGTGTTGATTGAAATATTCTATTTAGATTCCAAGTCATTGCTTGTATTGATTATTCTTGAGCATCATACTGATTATATTGCGTCAAACACTCTTGAGCTTCATATTGACAATACTGTGTTGAGTGTTGGTAGAATACATCTTGCATCACTGAGCTTACATTGTATCATGCTATTGCTGTGCATTTGATTGAGCTTATTATTTGGGTACAAATCTGCTTTACATGAAAACACTATTTTATTGTACCATTTAATTGTAAAATATGAGTGTTTCCAAGCGTGGCCTGAGGGGGCGGTAATCCAGCCCAGTAAGGATTGGTGTAAAGGTTTAGGTCAGTCATGTGCTAATTGACCTGGTTTGTATCGGTGCTGCTCCACCCGTTTAAGTGAGCAAGTTATAGTGGTAATCCTTGTGCTTGTTAGCCAAGGCGTGGACGTACGCAATTAGCCAAACCTCGATAACATTTCTACGTGTCACCCTTTCTTTACTGCTCTTTGGTGCTTGTGTGATTGATTAAATTGCACTATTTACTTTCTGGTATACATTTACTTTACTTGCACCAGATTGACCATAGGGTTGTAAATATACTGGTGTTAGGAGATTGACCTGGGGATTAAATTTTAAAAATACCAATTCAGCCCCCCCCCCCCCTCTTGAGATCACAGTAAAGCTAACAAATGTTCCAAGAAATCAATCCAAAAAGGTACGATCATTGGTTTGTTACCTACTGTAATTTCTTGGAGACTTTAGCTTAGACGTTGTAAAACCCGCATGGAAGACAAGTACTAGTCAGGGAATATAGTTTGGTTATCGGTGAGGTTTTGGCTCACTAAAATTGCAAAAGGCGTGTAGGGTTCTCTGTCTTCTATTGATAAGAATTTATTGGAAGAGTTCCAAGTGAAAACAATAACTCCGAATGTTAGAACTCCTCAAAAAGTAGTTTGGGAAAAACCTCCTATAAGTTGGTTGAAGCTAAATATTGATGGCTCTTGTAGAGGAAATCCGAATTCATGTGGTGGTGGTCGTGGTATCATTCGTGATTCTTTAGGTAATATTAAGGCCGCTTTCTCTGAAAAATTTGAGTCAGGTACTAATAATGGAGCGAAGTTGCAGGCTCTTACTAGTGGTGTTTGGCTCTGTAAAGAGTTGGGATATTAGAATATTTGTATTGAAAGTGACTCAAAATTGGTCATGGGATGGATTACATTTGGAATTTGCTCTTCCTTGTACTTATGGGACTTTTGGGAATTTCTAGAGGAGGAGATACTATTGACGTTTTAAGTTGGATCCCTATTTTGATGCTGACAAAGCACAAGTATCTTTTGTGTGCTTTTAGTATGTGAACAAATTTATAATTCAACACACACATAAGGTAAAGGAGAAATGGAAGCCATGATGGACTTAAACACCATCTCATCTTGGGTATTCCATGAAGATGGAAGAGCAAAAGAAAAGAAGACATATATTTTAAATTGTAATGCATTTAGTTCATATTTGGTCTATAATAATGTAGTTCTTGCATGATGTGAATGAAAGGTCAAAAGACCATAGACTGACCTTAGGGCACCTTAACTTTCATCAAAAACTCTTTTCATAAAAGCTAAATTCACACAAAGGTTTTTGAAATTATCTTGAGGAAAATGGGGCTAAAATTCATGTTTTGTAAAGGCCTCGATCGACCAACATTCTCAAGCTTTAAATGACTCAGTTGACTGACCAGATCAGCTGACCAGCCATGGTTTTCTTAAAATGCCTAGCCAACTGACCTTAACTTGGGCCAAGTTTATAAAGCCTCAACTAACCGACCAAGTTAGAACAAAATAGCCCCAGTCGACCGACACTGTACACTTAGCTGACCGGCTTTTAAGGCCATTCGACCGAACCTACGAAGGGTGGAAAATCGCCTGAGGTCAGCCGACCGAAGATTCCCTCAGTCGACCAAACCCTTTTGACTTTTTGAAAATACACGGAGGCCAGTCGACCGATGCATTGCTCAATCGACCGACCTTCTCGGGTTGACCAATATTTTCAGTGCTAAACATGCTTAATTTTTTGTTTAAACATTTCTAAAATGACGAGCATGTCCCACAAACAGTCATATTTTTTAGTGTTCTATATATAGCCCATTCTAAGGCATAATTAGGGGTGGATTAGGTTAAAAATTTTCTGAAAATATTTTGTGCAAATTTTATTATACATACACAAGCTTTCACTCATTCTCTTTCTCATATTTCTTTGTAAAAAATCATCTTGGAAAGATAGCATTGATTCTCATTCCTCATTTGCAAATTTATTGCACTAGAAGATTGATTGAGTATTCATTATTATGTGCATTTTTCATAGCATTCCAAAAGCTTATACTCTCACTTACTCATTCATTTTTGAAAATCATTTTTGAGAGTAAGCTAAAGTTTTTCCCATATTATTTGATTGATAAATACTTTTTGGGAAAACTCTTTTATAGCTTGTGGATCTTTGCACATTCATTGCAAGATTCAAAAGCTTGCTTTGTGCTTATAGAAAAATATATTTGAAAATCTAATCTCATATCTCCTATACTTTATTGTTGAAAAATATTTTGGAGATATTACTTGAGTTTTTAAGATCTTTGAAATACACTTAGAAAAGATTATATATTTGAATCAAAGTTATATTTATCATTATCTCTCACATTATTTCTTAAATACATTTTTGAGAGATTTTATATAAACTCTATTAAGCTTAAACTCCCATCATACTAGAGTGCATTGCATTTATTATTGTACACACTAGCTTATTTTGATAAGCATCTTGATGTACACATAACTTTATTTTTCATCTTTGTATTCCCGACGTGTGGTCGGAAGAGGAATACACAGCCCTATAAGGTGTACCAGTTTGGCTCTAACCCAGTTAGGTCGGCTGAGGAGACTCCGTCTCATAAGGAGATTTGGTTTTGTTCTGCCCGAAAAGTGAATTGAGGAGACTTTGCCTCCTAAGGAAAACTGATTGTGGCTCGGCCTCGTAATTGAGCTAAGGAGACTTTGCCCCCCGTAAGGAGAACTATAAACAGCGTCGCTCCGCCCGATTAAGTGAGCATATAGTAGAATTCTCAAGTGGGTTGACATGAGGTGGGGACATAGGCAGGATTGACCGAACCTCAATAACAAATTCTATGTTATTCTCTCCCTACGTTCTTTACATTTCTGCACATGCATGTTTATAATTACTTGTTGATATTACTGCATATGCGCTTGAATAAAGATTTGTGAATTGATTGAGAATCTACTGAAATTGTCATACGAGTTTAATTTATTGCACATTCATATATATGTTTGATTTGTGCTCAATTAGACAGACCCTAGGTTGTGTAATACTAGTTGCAATTTTAATTTGACCTAAGAATTTTAAAATATCCAATTCACCCCCTCCCCCCCCCCCTCCTCTTTCTTGGGAATACACCATTTCTATCAGATACAAGGCCTTAAATTCTCTATAAAGCATTAATTTAGAGAAGGTAATCAAGTGGCGAATTACTTGGCTCGTCAAAGTAAGGGAGGCAAAATGTGGAGATATTTTGTAGGTGATGTGCTGCAGAGTAAAATGGGAGGTCTAATTCATATGGATAAGATGAGTATTCCAAACTTTCATTTTTAATTGTCATCATTTGGTTCTCCTATGTTTTCCTCAAGTTTTTGTTTTGCAGGTAATTAACATCAATTTGCAAGTATTTTATTTTTGTTTGTGTTTGTTTTGTTTTGATTCATATGGTTTTGTTTAGTTTGTTTTGGTTAGTTTTTGGTTTGTGTTTTGTTAGGCTTGTTTTAGTCTTATTGCTTTGGATGGTTTTGTTAGTTTAGTTGTAAATCCCTTGTAGCATATTTGTAACCATGGTTTTCCTCCGTCATAAGTGAGAGCTATCAATAAATTTTGGGATTTCGTTAAAAATAAAAAATAAATAAATAAAATGGAAACATTATTTATCGTGACATTAAACAATTGCAGAAAAAATATATATTAAAATATTATATTTTTATTGCATTGAATAAGTTTGTATACTTAAAAACACTCCACATTAATAATGAAATTAATATTTTTAGTAATTTAGAATTTTGTTTATTTTTATTACTGCAGTTAATAATTAAATTAACAATGTAACAACAATTGAATTAATAGTTTGTACAATCATCATTAATAAATAAATGTTTGAAACAATAAATAAAATAATTTATATTTTCAAATCCCTCTAAGTAGAATGATTAGTATTTTGAATCCTTCTCATAAATTTATAATTTTATCAATGTAGCCATCTATGATATAACATAATTAATATTTTTTAAAAATAAATAATTAAATTAATTATTTCTATAATAATTAATATTAAATTAATTATTTTTTTATGTAACCATTAATAATGATTGAATTAATAAATTAAATTAATATATGTGTTGACTCTATAAGTCTGATCCCGTTTTGAGTATGACAAAACCAATGTTTTTCACCTGTGTTCTGAGCTTCTCAAACAGGTCTATCCTTAGCATGTACTGTTGGTAGGAACTTAAGCAAGTCATACGAACTATGAAGATCAAGTTTCATTTATGGCGTCTAAAGAATCGAAAGAATGAAGACCTATTTTCTATTGTATTTGCATTCCTTTTTAATTGGTCTGTAATAATTTATATGGTCTGTAATAATGCATCTGCATGCATGATAGGATTTAATGCTCAACAATACCATAGGGACTGAATGACCTCAGGGGTCGACCGACGCCAGGTTTTTGGGCGTACTTAAAAAGACCTTAGGTCCCAACACATATGTACTAATAAGTCTCCATTATCATTCACAATTAAGGGATCAAAATTGAGTTAAAATGGACTTAAATTGAAAAGGTTGAGAGGGCTCGAGCGACCGAACCCAAGCCGTGTAAAACGGCTTGGGCGACCGAACAAGTCAACATGTTGACTTCATGTTTCGGGCACCCGAACCTATATTGAGCATATCTTCCTTGGGCACCCGAACCTGTGTCAGGTTCCTTTTCAACTACTCGGGCGCCCAAACGATCACGTGCAAAATGGGCTCGGGCAACCGAATTGGCTGGTTTGGTTAACTAAACTTAGCTTCGGGGACCCAAACCTCGGACAGAATGCAACTGACTTTGGTTCAGCCAACCGACTCTGATTTTGGGCACTCGAACCTTTAATAAGTGAATTTTTGAGTGTGTCTATTCGGGCACCCAAACCTTAGACCGGGCACTCGAATCTCGTGGGGTAAATTAGTTTTTACTAAAAACTAAAAGGGGTAAATTGGGTTAATTTTTCTAAACCTGTTTTAAACTTTCCTAATAATGCCCATTGAGTCTCCAACGGTTATAATTTTATCCTATCCTATAAATATGAGTTCATTTATGTGGATTAGTGGTGATTAGTAAGATCATTAAGGAAAAACTCTCTCAAATTTTCAAATCCTATTTATCTCATACTAGTTCCATACACTCTATTTTGCTATTCCCTTGATAGATCAAGTTCCCAAGAGTGTTATTGAGTGTTTTATATTGCTAAAACTCTCCTTTCTTGTTGATTGATTATTTTCATTGAGAGTTTTAAGTTAGGGTTTTTCCCCCTAATTTAAACAATAAATCTTTGAGCGGGAATACCTTTAGAGCTAGTGAGTTTTTGCATCTTGATTGCAAGACTCATTAAGCTTGTGGATTTTGATTTGTAAAAATATTATTTTATACAAGTTTGCATATTATTTTTTGTATTGTTTTTGTTAGCTTTAATCCAAAATATCTATTGTGCTATACATTTAGAATATCCTTGAGATATTTGATTTGGATTGTGTTAAACTTCCTTTGATTATTTGTGTGTTAAATATCTTATCTTGAATCAAAGGTTGAACTCTCATATATACATACACTCACCTAAACATTAAATCCATATCATCTGTGAGTGCATATTTGTTTGTGTTGTATTTTGGTACATATCTTCTTGATTGAGAAGCATAATCACTGTACCGGTTATATTATGAAAATAATGATGTATTTCGGGCGTGGCCTGAGAGGGCGGTAATTCAATCCGGTAAGGATTGTTTATAAAGGCTGAGGTCAGCCCTGTACTAATTGACCTAGTTGTTTAGGTGTCGCTCCACTCATTAAGTGAGCCTTAGTGTAATCCTTGTGCGGGTGTGCCAAGGTGGGAACGTAGGCAGGATTGGCCGAACCCCGATATCATATCCAGTGTCACTTTTACATGTCCTACATTATATTCTGTTGTGTGCTTGATTTAATTTCCTTACTGAAAATAATGCATATCTAATAGATACAGAATTACATTGAGTTGAGAAAATACTAAAATTGCGTTGTATGCTTTAAATATTGGTAAATATTTCATATCTGCAATTTCATGTATACTTAGACTGCCCCTAGGTTATGTAATATTGCTACTAGACTGATTGACCTAGGTGATAACTTTTTACATACTAATTCACCCCCTCTCTTAGGATTACACCAAAGCTAACAATATGAAATAATAAATATTATAATTAATATTTAAAACCATCCCATAAATAAATCATTACTACTTAAAGGCCCCTTGTAATTTTAAAATATTATTTTTTTAATTGCTAAGAAGTTTAAAGTAATGTTTTTTATAATAAAGACTAATAATCAAATCAATAAATTTTCTAATAGTAATAAACTTTAATTCAAATATAATTAACAGTTATAGGAAATTTAATACATCCAATTAATATTATTTTCACCAAATTTAAATTAAAATTTATGTTAGATTTTAAAAGATTAATAATTTTATTTATGGATGGATTTCAAAATTTAGTAAACTTATTAAATTATAAATTTATTAGTTAATTACAAGTTGTTAAAAAATATTTTGAAAAAATAACCTAATCTAGTGGCCATTTGGTTTATGATATTAGAAATATTCCTATGGAATGACATTCCTGCGAATTATAAAATATTTTAATAATGCACACAAGATTCTCATGTCAATATTTGGTTCAAGATTAGAACTATGATAGATATTTTAAGAAGATAACCATTATACTTTAGACATGTGCATAATTAATATATGAAAAATAATTGTATTTTTCAACCCAAAAATCTACTAAAAATACGTACTTGATTAAATCTATATCATAAAATTTTCAGTGATTATAAATTTAGAACATTTGACACTTAATAATTGATTAACCAAAATAATTAAGGGCAATATAATGTCTAAATATTAACTATCATATTGAATTTTTATGAGACAATAATAATAATATTTTTAATGAATAAATAATAAAATGTCAATTAACATAAAGGTTTACAGCTTTAATGAAATTAAAAATAATTTATATCTTTAATAACATTTACATATATTTATTTCTAATTAAAAATAATTAATATTTACACTAATTTTAATATTTACTCTTATTTTATCAATAATTTATTATTTTAAATATAATAATATAATATAATTATATTACATTGTAGGGGCACTATCGTCCAAAATCCAAAATAATAAGTGCGGTGATAAAAGTAGGATTCCCATGGGAATAAGATTCTCATGAAACATACTCATGGGAAAGGCCAGCGGAAATAGGATGTCCATATTTCATAAGAATATTTTGATTTCTGCGAGTGTGAGCAGATCCACTATATCGGATTCCTTTGCTCAAATAAACATTGAAATTCATATCTTTGGAGCATCACATTCCTAGTAATTTTGAAAGATGCTACGAAGCAAACGCTCGTTTAAGGTTTCTACCAAATTTGGGATTAAAGAAAAAGTTTGAAATATACAAATATATATATATATATATATATATATAATAAAAATTTGAAGCTTATATCTAATTACATGGTTAAATTTGTGAATCTAATGTACAAAATTGATATTTGTATTATTTCTAATCTTATAATTTAACAATTTTATCTAATAGCTACTTTTAAAATTATAGCCCGTGCATATCACGAGGTCTTTACTAATACTCAATTAATTAATATAACAATAGCAATTATGAATTTATAACAAAAGTATGCTACCTATGTATATGGAACCTGAACAATAATACCATTACCCTACTCATAATCCTACCGACTACCACCTCTTTCGAAATATCCCAATAATTAAAGCTTATAATATATGAAATGAGATATGAGCTACTTTATTATGTAATGGAAAACCGAACTTCAAAAAAAAAAAAAAAAAGGATGAATAAAAGAAACCCCACTCAATATCCCTAATTCCCCATTCTAACATTTTTCATATGAAATTCAATGTTTCTGATATCATAAAGTAGAGAACTGGGCATCCAGTTGGCAGCTGTGGGTGCAGAGCATGCATGACATTGTTGGCATGTTGGGGTCATTTTGATTTCCACCACCGCCACCACCACCACCGCCACACAGACCACTCCCCCACATAATTCCGGAATTCCCTCCTCTTTCTTTTATCCTGCAATATGCACGTGGCAGCTATATGCTTCATCAATCAATTAAGTAATCAATTTAACAGAGTAGTGCTTAATTAATTACATCCATGCATGATTACCATTCACCAGCCTGAAATGACTCCATTTCCTGGACAACATATTCTATTCCTTGCATTTGTCCTTCTTTCTTTCTTGCCCCCCATTACAAAAGTGAATCCCCTTGTGCACATTATCTCACTCTCTGTTGAATCCTAAACACTAGTTTGGTCAATCAACCCTGTAAGCCATGTATGATGTCTATGTGTGTGTGTGTGTGTTACTTAGATCGTATATATATATATATATATATATATATATATATATATAAATGAAAAAATATTTTTATTTCTTTCTCATCACGAATGCAGAAGTAAATGCAGAGCTGTATAAGATTAAGTAGAAAATTAAATCTGGGTTAGTAATTATTGTCATCTATATATGTCAAACTCTATTGACTACAATTGTTTATTTAATATTTGTGACTTTTTGTGCTAATTTGGTCAATGGCAGCATGGCATGATTATCGACTTCATCAACCTTTCACGATGAAGGAAGGAAGGAAGGCCAAATCAAACAGTAACAGCGCTGAAAATTCACCTGCATGGTCAAGTGGGTGCTACCCGCTGATGAAACATTGCGAGTGTTTTTCTATGTTTATTGGGGAATTCTGTTTTCTTCAATTAATAAATTTATAATAGGCGGGTTTATCAAAGTTGAATCCCATATTTTCTGAATGTATAAAATACAACGACAAAAATTATGAATGATAAAAATATGATCTCCAATAAATATATCAGAAGTTATATTGGTCTGGTACTTTTCAGATAGGAAAAAGGAGTACCATGAATGAAGTCACTTAGACAACTGGATTTCTTGTCCCGCTCAATCTACTTTCTGGTAGAATTTCCATCATAAAATAAAAAATTAAGGAAAAAACTTTTGATGAGAGAAGAATAAGAATACTGTGTCAAAGCTCATATTGTGTTAGTTCAAATAGCACAAGACATGAATTATTTTTATATCGAAGAGTATTACTTTTCTGTTCATAAAATAACTAAGGGTCCCTACTTGGGAATTTTTCTCGCATTGGATTCCCAAGCATTCAGAAGTCAATCAAATGTGACAGTTATTTAGAAGAGAGTTGGTAACTATAAGCCAATGTTATTTTTTTGTATATTTGGAGACCTTATTTTTTCAAAACTAAGATGGTGCTCCCACTTCACTAGATTGACTTTTTATTGTAACAATGCATTTTACATAACTGAGAGTTATTGAAGCAATTTTCTTATGTACATTGTATGAAAAGCTGGTATCCCTAATGGGGCTTCTGTTGCTGTTTAAGACATGATCTCCAGGGCCTCCCTTGCGTGTCCAAGCATGTTGAAGACTGTCCCTGCTATATGAGATGCTGTAAGGCCAGCTTCAGCCAGCTGGTCTACTGGTGATCCGTGTTCGATGTACCGATCAGGAAGAACCAGCGGTCTCCACTGCACAGGAATTTCAAAACCAAAATATTAGATATTTCTGTCCATGCTGCTCTGCATTGTACAAATCTAAAACAAGCTTTTTAAATCTCAATCGAAATCTTAGAACACATTTTACTTTGAAATCTGAATCGGGTTCAATCATTTTTGAAGTTTTGAGTCTTCCAAATGGGCAATTTTGAGCCTTTTTATCAAAATTCTATGATAAAAAATTGTTGGGTTTGTCATCCAATTTCAACCATATGGAGAGCAGTGTTAAATTTACATGTAACACCCAGTGCACAAGCCTCACACACGCCATCGGGGTTCAGAGAAATTATAAATCATGATTTAGAATAGTACCTTTATTTTCCCATCAAGAAACCCATCCAGGGCCAAGAACTGAGCAACATGAGAACCAAAGCCCCCAATGGATCCCTCTTCAACAGTGATTAAAACCTCATGTGATTTTGCCAGGCTGCGAATGAGAGCATAATCCAGTGGTTTGCAGAAGCGTGCATCTGCAACCGTTAGCTTTAATCCGTGTGGCTCCAGTAGAGCAGCTGCTTCCAAACAGTTCTGAACTGCTATTCCATATCCCAGGAGTGCCACTCTTTGCCCTTCAATCAGTATCCTGCCCTTTCCAACCTGTTGGGCAATTATCAAAGTATATGTTGAACTCAATTGTTCAAATGCGGCTGGGAAATCTTTAGGGAAGCAAACAATGTCCTAATTTGAACTTTACCTCAAGGGGAACACCTTTGTTCCCTGCTGGAAGTTGAACACCAACACCATTTCCTCTCGGGTATCGGAAACAACTAGGCCGGTCGTCAATGGCAGCAGCAGTAGCTACCATGTGGAAGAGTTCTGCCTCATCAGAAGGAGCCATCACCACCATGTTTGGGAGGCATGCCATGAAAGTTACATCAAAGGAGCCACAATGTGTGGGTCCATCTGCTCCAACAAGTCCAGCTCTGTCCATTGCAAATCTCACAGGCAACTTCTGCAGGTCGACATCATGTACTACCTGTGGTACAAACCCAGAGTATAAATCTAAGCATGGTGTTTTAACACAATTGACTAGAACCATAAAAAATATAAATATTAAGAAGAACTTAATGACTTTTTTGACTTGCCTGATCATAAGCCCTCTGCATAAAGGATGAGTAAATTGCACAAAAAGGTTTGATGCCTTCACAGGCCATCCCAGCAGCAAAAGTCACAGCATGCTGTTCCGCTATCCCAACATCAAAGCATCGAGTTGGGAAACGGCGAAGAAAGAGATTCAACCCGGTTCCTCCTCCCATCGCTGCGTGGATTGCAACAATGTCTTTGTCCTTCTCTGCTTCTGAAACTAAGGCTTCCGCAAAATATGTTGTGAACGACTGAGTAGGAGCACTGCCTTTGAATTGCTTTCCAGTCGCTGGATCAAACTTTGCCACTCCTGCCAAAACAAAACACATGTATAATTTAATTTCTTCTATCCATATGGTGATCCTTTCGTACCATTTGAAGTTAGGCTAATTTTTTATTTGGTCTTAATGAGTATGCTACTTTCACATCTACCTATGAAATATGAAATTACTTTTTCCGTTTTTGTAGTGACTCATAATTTAAGAGAGAAGTTTGTTTCTTCAAATGCTATGGAAACAAATTCATGTATGCACATATAAGTTTTGGGCTTACCATGATACTTGTCTGCAGCTCTCTCTGCATATGGATAACCCCTGCCTTTCTCAGTAACAACATGGATCAAGACTGGACCAGTTGTCTTGGTGTCCTTGACTTCTTTGAGAATGGAAACAAGATCATCTACGTTATGACCATCAACGGGACCAATATAATAAAGCCCCAGCTCTTCAAACAATGTTGATCCAGAACCGCTAATCATCCCTCGAGCATATTCGTCTACTTTTGAAGCCAGTTTGTGCATAGGTCCACCAATCTGCTTCGTAACTCCCTACAGGAACCACATCGCCATATAACAAGGCTCAGTTTGGAAAAGACCTAAAAGGATTAAAGAGTTTTCTTTAAAGCCCAGTCCTACTATTGTGAAGTAAGAGCTACCTTGGCAACCTCTCTGAGTTCTCGAAGAGGCCTGTTTGATTGCAACCTACTGAGAGTACTACTCAAAGCTCCTACAGGAGGTATGGGCCCATCTAAATTAGCGGTGGGCAAAGAAACTTGTTTGTTGTCGTTGAGAATAACAATCATGTCAGAGTCCAAGTACCCAGCATTGTTCATGGCTTCGTAAGCTTGCCCTGCTGTCATGGCACCATCACCTATGACAGCTACTACATTGTTCTTTCTTCCTTTTAGATCCCTCCCCACAGCCATTCCTGCTCACCGAATCATCTCAAAATATTAAAACCTGGGAGAGAAAGAAGCAAAGTCCTCTCTGTTTCCTTCGTTTGTTTATTATGATTAAGATTGTTACTTTGGAACTCATATCAGGCACTGGCAATTTAATTTGATGGCTAACTAATGGAATTTAATGAATTGAATCAGGAAATCCTGAAAAAGTGTCATATTAGGACTTCGATGAATGTATTAATTATTACTAAAGGGATGGTATGAAATAACAAACTAACAAAGGTGTTTATAAACAACATATCACAAAAAATAAATGCATAACTAGATGTCGGAAGCGAATTTTCTTTTAACAAATAAAATTTATTGTCAATGATGCGTCTGTGTTCTTGTGCTGCAAACCCAAGTAGTGAATATACGAAAGGGAAATTTTATGCGTCTAATTTTGCATAGCATGTCTTCAGATGAGAAAGAGTCAACTTTAACTAGACACTCTTTAACTAGAATAATTAAATTGAGCTCATATTGATTATAGCATCCTCACTATGACTTTATTCTTGTTCTCATTTACATGCAGCAGTACTTCAATAGAAAATTACCTAAGCTTGCAGAGATAGTGGTTGAACTGTGACCAGTGCCGAAGCAATCATATTCACTCTCCGAACGTTTAGTGAACCCTGATAATCCATTTGTCTGTCTCAGGGTCCTCATCCTACTTCTTCTCCCAGTGAGGATTTTGTGTGGGTAAGACTGCAAATGATCGACACACTATTGAGTTAAGAACATGTCTATTTTTCCCAATGATTAACCTTTTTTCATTAACAAGCCAATTCCCCTTACAAAAGCTAGAAAAGAGGAGAAACAAGAAAGGTGAAATCATAACCTGATGACCAACATCCCACAGTATCCTATCTAGAGGGGCATTGAAGACATAATGGAGAGCCACAGTGAGCTCGACAACGCCGAGGCTCGAGCCAAGGTGACCCCCAGTCTTGGAGACATTGAAGATCACATCAGAACGCAGCTCATCTGCCAGTTGTTTCAGCTCCTATATATATGTTTTTTTTTACATATTTTTCAGAGTCAAATCCAGAAATAAACATCAAATATATAAATATATACACATGAGCTTCAGTTTGTACCTTAAGAGACAGATTTTTCATGTGAATTGGATAGTTAATGGTGTCCAGTAGAGGAGTAGGTGGTCTCTGTGAATGATACTCCCCTCTATCTGAAAGCGATGCCCAAACTCCTCTAGACCTTTTCCGGGCCAGTCCCTGATACAACCAAAAAAAGCCAATTTCTTTTTAATAAACTTGCTTGACAGTAACTAAGATTCCAAATCAAGCAGAAGAAAACAAACAGAAAAAAATATTTTTTGCCGGGTTCTTCCTCAATGATAACCTCATCCACAACCAAGATTTAAATTTTTCAAGCAAACAAATCAGACCAAATGAACACAACCCAGTCCCCAGTTCTGCCTCGCACTGAGTTTGGCACATGGGTATTCTTTCATACACGTCATAAGTAAGTTTTGGAGGTTATCTAAAAAGATGAGATTTTCACAATAAAATCCTGACCTGATTGAGCTTTTGCTGAGATGGGCAATGAAGATCTGCTCCCCAAAACAAAGCAGAAGAGAGGGTAGCTGGACTATGAGGATCTGAAGCCGCTGCTTGGTTAAAATAAGCAGGGAATGCTAATGCACTGACAGCCATTGGATGAGTAGAACTGTAAAAGCAACAATTGCAGAATGCCCCGGAGACCCAAAAAATTTGGCTGAGAGGCCAAACGAAGCCTAGCCCACAAAAGGAAACACTGCTCAAAATGCTTCCTGCAAGAGAGAGAGAGAGAGAGAGAAGGGTCTGTGCTCCAAACTCAGAACTGATTATGGCAGTGGCAATGGAGTTCAGAACTTTGAATGAATAAAGCAGGGAAGATTGAAGAAGAGAGCAAGAGAGAAACAGGAAATCCAAGACAGGGGCGGCGACCACTGCCGGTGGGAAACTCCTATTAGAGTCAATTAGAAGGTCTCTCTCCCTTTCTCTACTGTTCTTCTGCATTTGCCATCTACTTATAGCATTTGCGGGGGAGACTTTGTGGACCATTCCGCATTTCCACCAATGTTTCAGGCTTTAAATGGCTGGCCCATTCCCATTCCCCATTCGACCACGTCAATGGAAATCACATGTGGATAGATAGATAGAGAGATTGTGATAAGTGATAATGCACCCTTTTTTTTTCTGTCTAATGGGAAATACATTGCCCCAACTCAAAAAGGCTTGTATTGGGGAAAAAAAATAACAACTCCAATTTCTACCAGTTGTGCTTTCTACTGTTTATATCTTTCTTTTGATTGATTACATCGCATATGAATGTTACAAGTATAAGAACGACAATAATTATATAATTTACTTAAAATATATATACATAATAAAATTACATCAATTTTTTTATGCACATGATATATTTAATCTTTTTTTATATTTTGATAAATATTTAATATTATTATTTTGGTGACAAGCTGATGTTGCGCAAAAGGTGTTTAAAAAAGGATTAGAAAAGAAAATTTTCTTTAAATTTCATTTAAAATATCATAAAAGTATGTTAAATTTTAGATAAGTGATTGTTTTAAAATTATTCTACACTTATTCGATTTCATTTTGTGCGTTTATCTACTTTATTTATGTGGGCAAATATTATGTGTAGCCCACAAAATCTTATCATTTAAAGAATGACAATCATTTCCTTAAAATTAGGTAGAATGGCTGATAAATAATTGAGCTTTGATTTAATATTTTTACATGAATGACAACTAACCCCCTACATGTAAGTAGAAATGCACCTAAAAAGAAAAAGATTTGCACATAACATATATATGATATATCTTCGTATATGAAGGTGCATATGTATATTTGCTGGTCTAATAAAAAATGCACTTGAAAATATAAAAAAATAACACATATATGCAATTTGTGTTCATTTCTTACAACTTCAATATTTCGATTTCAAAAAAAGACATTACACCGATTTATTTTAGTTTTTACTAGTAATGGCCAACTAAGGAAAAAGGATAAGGTTCATTAAATTGAAATATCAATTTAGGTCAACACTATTTTTAAATGACAAAAAAGGTTTGTGCCTTTCAAAAAATTTTTAAAGAAACCGTGTCCGCATGAGCTCAAAATTTAAAGAATAATTATAAAGACTAATTGGACAATAATTATATATATTATTACATAGGAACTTCAGCCGCCAACAAGCCCTTCGGACGCCCTGGTGTGGCACCAAACTTACGGATCAGCGTCCTCCCCCTAAATCTCGCTGATCAGGTAAAGTTCGGAATGCGGACACGACTTCCATGCATCAGTTGAATGTTCGGTCCCCGCTGACTCATAGAATTAAAGAAACAATAACATAAAACACTTTCCATATTTTAAACTTCTCAAGAAATTAATAGTTGCACTTTTGTGACATGAAATAACCATGCATTTAAAGATTCATTAAAAGAAACCCATTTAAATGAGGTCAATTAATGCTTGTTATGGGTTCAATTGGTTTAGCCTATTAGGCATGGTGAGCTACAATGAGGCAATATGTGAAACTCATTATGGTTCGGGCACTTGGAGAACTTTTAAGGAAGTTGGTCAAGTTAAAGAAGAGGTTCAAATGCTTTTGACAAGGAGTGGCCCAACTCTTGTCTCCAACTTGGCAATTTTTTTTTTATACTTCTCTCTTATCCCATTTCAAACTTTTCAAAAGTATTGCTAGGCAAGTCTTCCAAGCACAGTTCAGGAGAAAAAGGGGGAAATAAAGAAAATAAAAAGTGGGAAAAAAAAATAAGGTATATCTAATTGTTCGTGTGTGATTAGTTGTTGCCCATCTAAGAGATTAAGCACGTTATATGTTGAACATTTAAATAATAAAATTTACGCATGCATAAAGTGTAAATACCATTGACTATGTGATAGTAATTATAGAGCGTGTTTCTGTTCAAACTAGTTTGAATTTGAATAAATGATCATATGATATATGAAATTTCAAAGTTGAACATTTACAAATACTAATATTAATTTTATCATTTGTTTTGATGACTTTTATCTTGGGTGACTTTCATCATTGTAAGACATAATTACACTAAGCGATTGAGTCCAAAATATATATATATATGAGTGAAAATTTCAAGTTGAAATTCTATTAAATTTTCTCAATTTTTAAATTTCTAATTTTTTTTTCTAGACATTTGAATTTGTTATATGTGACTTTAGACACCAAAATCTACCCTAAGATCCCTCATTCAAAAATGCTACTAGGATGAACACTTGAATTTGTTGGAGTATAATATCTCACATTGACAACATGGAATTGAAATCCAAGGAATAAAAGCTCAAGGTAGAAAAAGGAGGCAAAGAAGACTTAAAGAAGACTTAGCTGTTAGTTGTTATTGTTATTTCTGTTATACTGTTATGGTCTTCTATGTAGTATATATATTGTTGGAAGTCCCAACCCGGAGTATATAGTCTAGAGGGGAGGTGAATAGACTCTTTTCACGGAATACATATTTTTCTACAAAATAAAAACTCTTGGTAAGATACAAGAAATTATATCGCAATATAAATATAGATCATGCACAAGATATAAAATAAAGAGTGTATGGGAGAGAAAGAACAACATCGGTATTTTTACGTGGTTCGGCACCAAGCCTACGTCCACGCCTTAGTGCCAAGCCAAGGATTCCACAATCCACTAAAGATACTCCTTCACCGATGGAAGCCTTACAACTCGAGAACAAATCCCTACACTTGGGAACAAACCCCTACCGCGCTCACCAAGAGCCTTCGCTTCAGTTCACAAAGAACCTTACAACAATGGTTCACAAAGAACCTTACAAGAGATTGGAAATACAATTTAATGTTCCTTAAATGAGCCAATATGAAATACAACCAAATCCTCACTCTATTCTCTCAAGGAATGAATCTTACAAGATAAGTGAGCAAGAGAGGATTGAGCACTTGTGAAGAATAACTAAAATGCAAAGAGCAAAGTACTTAGGTTTTGGATAAAACGATATTTTTCACAAATATGATCAATAATACTCAAAACCATATTAATGCAAGTCTAAAAGCTTGTATTTATAGTCCAAGAACCTTAGGAGCCGTTAACTAGCCGTTGGGGGGAAGAAAAAATACTTAATTTGGCAAACTAGCCATTTTCCGCCCGTTGGTGCGCTTCTACCTATTAAATTCATCGACGAAATTCTCTGAATTTCGTCAACGAGGTCCCTGAATCAGAAAAAGTCACCAAAATAAAAGTTGTGGTATTTTGTTTTAGCTTTCCAAGGACACCAAGATCATCCCATTTGGACTTTTACAAAAAAAGTTATGCCCAAAATACCGTAAGATATTCAGGACTCAAGACTGCACTACGGCAGTGACGATTATTTTGTTTTTCCTTGTCAAAAAGTATTTTAATGACTCAAACATTCTTGGACAAAATTATATGAAACATATTAAGTCTAATGAAGATTAAAACTTGTCCAAATGAGTTTACTTTTGAATATAAGATATTTTAATTAATAAAACACGTTTGAAAACCCATTTTGATATCTTATATGCTTAGTATGTCCTTTTGTAAAAATACTTGACTTTCTTTGAACCTTTAGGACATGAAATTTGTTTTAATACAATCCGGACTAAGTATAAAAATGTTCTTAAAATTAGGATGTTAAAAACTTGTCCCTTTGAAAACATATTTGAGTTTTAGGATTCATTTGACAAACTCTTATTTTAACTTAGAAAGCCATGAAAGGTGAGTTTGTGTTTATGTCTTTAGTGCAATCCTATAAACTCATGTGTCCTAGTATGCTTATGCAATGACTCAACTCTTACTCAGAAAATCATGCAGGACACACACCGCAAGAGATATAATACGCACTCACTCACACAACCCTTATTACAATTAATTTATACACAATAAAAACTCCGGAATGTGCTTTGGTGCTTCTGATTCAGTGTCCTTCCGATCTTTTCTATTTGATGTCTACTAGGTCCGATCTTTGCTTCTGATTTGGTACCTCTATGTATCTGACACTATGTACCTATACTAGATAAGATCTGCAAGGATGGAAAATACTAGAAACAACAATTAGGTTAATATCATCAAAACATATAAGCCAAGATAGTGTAGCTGACAGGGCTAACATATATTACAAGACCTCTTTGTATTTTACACTTGAAGAGTTCTATTCTTGTTCAATTCATAATATACATTCCCTGTTTTCAGTTCTGATCATTAGGTTCTTTCAGTTTTTTTTCTCTATTCTGATTCATTGAGTTCTTAACATGGTATCAAATTGAGTTCTTGCTTTCACATATATTTTTTCCCACATCTTGCAATCTACATTGAAAATTCTACTCAAGAATTTTCTTGAACCTTTGTTTCTTGCATCTTCTTTGAAAAATGATTGATGCAAATCCTCTCAATTCTTCAGAATTTTCTCGTCTCTCGGATGATTCTCTAGTAAATCCTTCCAATGAGCCTTCTTGCCCATATTATCTTCATCCTAGTGATAATCCAAGTTCTTGATTGGTCTAAGAAATCTTTGTAGGAGATAACTACATTACTTGGAGTCGATCGATCACCATTGCTTTAACTGTCAAGAACAAGGTAGCTTTCATTAATGGCTCAATTTCTGCTCCTGCTAATAATCAATGTATTATTCATACTGCTTGGATTTGTGCCAATAATTTGGTACTTTCTTGGCTCATGAATTCTATTAGATATTAGAAATAGCTTACTTTATGTTACATCTGTTGTTGATCTCTGGCATGAGCTAAAAACAAGATATTTGAGAAGTGATGGCCCAAGAGTTTTCCATCTTGAAAAAGCTCTAAGTTGTATAAACCAGGGTTTATCTTCAATTACTGAGTATTTAAGTGCTTTTAAGACTCTTTGGGATGAGTATGTCAGTTATAGGCCATTCCTAACCTATACATGTGTCAAGATGGCTTCTTGTACTTGTGATTTGTTCAACTTCTTGATTCTTCAACAGCAATCAGATTGTGTATTGAAGTTTCTTGTAGCCCTCAATGATTCATATGCTTCAGTAAGAAGTCAGTTGTTACTTGTTGTTCCATTGCCCAGCTTGCCCAAGGTATTTTATTTGTTGCTTCAAGAAAAAAGTCAGAGACAATTGACTAAATTTTTCAGGTACTGAAACACATGCCTTGTTAGCCAAGCAATACACTCAGTCCACTCAGACTACTCAGTCCAAGTTCTCTAAAGACGAAATCAAAGAAATTCTCATTACATTCTACTCACTATGGCTACAATGATCATACAATTGATAAATGCTTTCAATTGCATGGTTATCCTCCTAGATGGACTAGACCTAAGGGAAAAAGAAATCCTCCCTCTACACATGCTACCATTTCAACTAAAGAAGTCTCCAATCAAAGTAGTAATGAGAACCAAAGGATTAGTTTAACTACTGAAGAATTTAGTAAGCTCCTAGCACTTGCCAATTCAAATTCATCTACTCAAACCACTCGTTTATCCACAACATCAGTAAATCTAGCCACTACCCCTCAATTTTCTGGTAATCCTTTCAATCACTGTAATTCTACCTCTACCAAGTTCAATTCTGAATTTTCTTGGATCTTAGATACTAGCGCAATAGATTATATGATTTGTTCACCTCGATTCTATTATTCTACTCCTAATTCAGTTTCAATTTCCATTAATCTCCCTAATGGACAATCTATTCTAGTATTATATATCGAAAGTGTAAACGTTTCTAGCACAATATTTTTAAATAATGTCTTGTGTGTTCCCAGCTTTTCATTCAATTTATTATCTATTTCTAAACTAACCAAAGATCTAATCTTTATATATCTTTTTTTGTTTTTTATTGCCTTTTTATAGGACCAATCAATGAAGAAGATGATTGGGATTGCCTTTGAGAAACAAGGATTTTATCACCTTTCTTAAGCTTCCTTGAAAGTTAATTCCTGCCCGCAATCTCTTTCAAACCATTCTTTACATTCTACACCATACTTTGCATCATCCATCACTAAAAATCAATCAAACCTTTGGCACTATAGATTAGGTCATATTTCGAATTCTAGAATACCTTTTCTTCAACAAATAGACAATTCAATTGCATTTGATTGTACAAATGTTTGTGAAATATGTCCATTAGCAAAGCAGAAAAAGCTTTCTTTTCATGTATCTCAGCATACTTCTAATAACGATTTTGATTTGATTCATTTCATATAGGGGGTCCATTTGCTACTATCTCATATTCTGGTTTAAAATTTGTTTTTTAACCATTGTAGATGATTTTACAAGATGTACTTGGGTTTATTTGCTTAAAAAAAAAATATGAGGTTTCATATTTGCTATCAGATTTATGTAAAAATGGTTTTAACTCAGTTTAATACTTTTGTCAAAACCATAAGAACAGACAATGGTTCAAAATTTATCCTTACAACCTTTGATAGAGAATATGGCATTTTACATTAAAGAAGTTATGTAGAAATCCCACAACAAAATGGAGTTGTTGAAAGGAAACATCAACACTTATTAAACACAGCTAGAGCATTGATGTTTCAAGAAAACTTACCTTTAATTTTTTGGAATGATTGTATATTGACTACAACACATAATAAATAGAATTCCAACTACTCTTCTCCAAAACAAAACACCTTTTGAAATGTTATTTCACAAACCACCAAATCTTTCTCGTTTAAAGGTTTTTGGATGCTTATGCTTTGCATCTATAATTGCTAATCACAAACAAAAGTTTGATCCAAGAGCAACTTAATGTCTATTTTTAGGATATCCTTCTAATGTTAAAGGTTATAAACTCATGGACTTAAACACAAACAAAATCCTCATTTCCAGAAATGTTGTGTTTCATGAAACCAACTTTCCTTTTAAAATTCTTCCACTTAATTCTGACATACCTAATTTTTTGTTTCCTTCTTCAAAATTCCAACATGATTCCTCTAATCCTATCCCTTTTGTTCAAAATAATACTGTTGGCCTAAAATAACTTTCGAATCTTGTTTTGATAATAACAAATATAAAAGTTAAATTAACAAGTTGTTGTTTAAGTGATGATATTTCAAGATCCCTTGTATGAAAAAGGTCAAAAGGATCAAAGAAATGAAAGTTCAAGATCAAAAGTACCATAAAGCCATACTCCATCAACAAAGTGATCAAAAGAAAGCCCAAAAGGACCAAGATATTCAAAACATGTGAAAGCTTAAAGAATATTGAAGTTTAAGTCTAAGAGGCAAAGCAAAGATATGAAGACTTCAAGCTTAGAGAGATTTTATGTCTTTGGAATGACTTATGTAAGTACTTCATTATAAATATCATTTTGAAATGCTTTGAAGCTCATTAGGGGTTAGTATGGACTTAGAGACCCTGTTTTGAAAAACCTAGAAAAAGCTTTTTAAAGTAACAAAGCAAGATAGCTAAGAGTTTTTGAAACTAAACTAAAAAACAGATTTTATAACTATTCAGGCGACTGAACTTTAGACCTCAGGCGCCTAAAGATTTTCCTAAACTAATTTTGAACAGGCAGTGTAGGTCCAGGCGACTGACCCCTGAAACCTTAGGCGCCTGACCCTATTTCAAGTTAAAAAATTACACTGTGTTTAGAAGGATCGAGCGACTTACCCTGAAGCCTCAGGCGCTTGACCCTACTTAATGACTATTATTTTTAAAGTTTTTAAAATTTAAATTTATATTGCTTGTGCCCCAAACTTCTTATAAACATAGGAAACACTCCAAGTAACTTGGGCAACACAAATTAAACACTTTTTGAGCCTATAAATACATGATTTCTCAAATCAAATCAGTACCAAGAATTGAAAATTTGTTTTCAAGCCATATTGTTCTTTCTCTCTCAAAGCTTTCTTGCTTACACATTCTTACTAAGAAGTTCTGAGATATATTGAGCCTTTAATCACTCTTCTCTGAGCTCAAACGTCTGAGTTACTGATTCATATAAAGAGAAGAATTCAGGTGATACATTCTTGAGTTTCAAATCTCATTCTTTTTTATATTTACTTTGAAGTATATTAGTGCTATAAATTGTACTAACCAGCTCTATTTAAGAGCATCTCTTGTACACAAGAATCTTTTCTTGTTTCTTTGTTTTCTTTGACGGTTCAGGTTTATTGAATCGTTTTATCGAGCGTGGGGTCATGAAATTCTTAGCACAACACATACATTTTACTGAGTTCCTTTGAGATTCTTTATTTCTTCGCAACATATGAGTTCATAGGATGAGGGAAATTATTTCATCTTCTTCTACTTCCACCTCCCGTGTTTGGTTTTCAAAATTAATATCACTTTCTGGCTTATGAATATTGGTATTATCATTTTCCTTATCTTTACACGAAACATCAGCAAAAAAATTTTTGGCAACTGAACTCATGACACAAGTGATATGAGAAATTACATAATTCATTTTATTGATGAAAGGGAAATTATCCGAAACAATAGTGTCGACAGACTACTAGAAGAAAGGGAATTAAAATAACATCATTACATGAAATAAACAAGATAATCAAAAACTTGCCTCTTGTGTACTTTTTCTCCTGCAATCAAAGAGTAAATCCATCCATTCAAGCTTCTTACAAGAACTCTAGGATCCGTAACTGATATATTCCCTTGTCTGACCTCTGTTTCCAAATCCTCTTACAACATACTAAACATTTCCTTCCCCGTGATTGGGTAGAAAATTCCCCTGAACTCGTGGCTGCTTATCCTTGAAGGCTAACCATCCAGCATCTCACAGTGATTGCACTTTATGCTTAAAGGCCCAGCATTTTTCAATTGAATGGCCTATTGCCTCAGCGTGATACTCACAGCGAGCATTTGGGTTGTACCACCTTGGGTAAGGGGGTTGTATCAATGCTCGTGGTGTAGGCGCAACTAAACGCCTTTCAACCAACTGTGAAAATAATTCTGCGTAGGTCATCGGGATACGGTCTATTTTTTCGACTTTCCTCTGAACACTTCTATCTTGTGTTTGAATATGGGTTGGCATGATCAAGGGCCTTGCGTTTACATGTACTGTCTGTTCATCATTGTATTTTAAAACAAAGTTGTTTCTAGATTCGCAGTGCGGGACCGTCTGACAATATTGCTCTTATGTCATTGGGGCTTTCTTACTTTTCTTTCTACCAACCCATTTAGCAAGGCTTGTTCTGACTCCATATGTTTTGCTTTCCCCATATTGATTGCATCTTCAGTTTGCTCTTGGGTGACTACCCGACTGGGACTATTCTGGGGGGTGCTTTTAGGGAAACGGACAACACATGGATATAAATAAGCTACTTTCCCTTTTCCTGTCATAGGGTGACTCTGGGGCTGTCATCTCCCTCCTTTGATAAAAGTAATCGCTCGTCTTCTCCTCCCTACTCTTTTATATTAGGACTACATCCTGACGTTATTGAGTAATAAAAGCGCGAGCTAAATCCCTCCATGTGTGAATTTTTACTTGGCTACACCATTCTAGACCTTCTTCTGTTAAACTATTTTGGAAACAATGGATGAGTAGATCATCATTGCCACAATGTGCAGCCATGTTCTCTAAATACATCCCCAAGTGAGCTAGTGGACATTTGGACCCGTTAAACTTCTTGAATTTTGGGACTTTGGGCTTCAGAGGTAAGATCATATTCAGCATCAAGCAAGGATTGAAAGCATTCGATGAACCAAACATGTTTACTTTCTGCATAACTTGCAGCTGTTCTTTCCGTACTTCATTTTCTTGATTCATTTCTACACTAGGTGTTTGCTCTTTGCTCATTTCTTCATCCATTCTCTCTTTTTGAATATCAAGATTAATAAAGGGCGGTGCTTGGACATTTCTCTCTGGTTGGGATCTCAAGTCTTAAGTTGATAGGATAAATGCATGTAGGCTTAGTCCTAGACCAGCTAACGATTCCATCGGTCGTGGTGGAAACAAAGGATTGTTTTCAACTGCCTACTCTAGATGTCATGTAACTTTGCTCCATGAGGGGGCTTTCTCCTCCATCTAATCCTTAATCTTTCGAACATCTTGATGGACATTTTCATGATTTTGTTCGAAAGATCTCCTGTGACCTTCTAGATGCTTCCACATAACTCAAACCCTTCGTTAGTAATTTAAAAGGATGTACAGAGACTTTTTTGCTCCGCCTACTTTTGGAATACCAGATCTTGATCTCACCACCTTGGCACACTGGTTTTACAGAAACTTGGGATGTGATTTCCTACTTATTGGAGATGACTATTCATGCATGGCTATGGAATTGAGCATGGAATGCATGATTATGTTATGCAATGGGTGTTTATGCATGGGTGTAAAAATACATATAAATAGGGATATGAACATGTATGCAGCCTATCTTGCATAACTATGCGTGAAGTGTATGAATGCAATGTAACCTAAATAACTACTTTGCCATAATTCTGAAAAAATCCCTATCGGTTAATGAAAGTTTTCATGGTTAAGCCAACCATTAATGGACCACCATTTCGATTCAATTCACTTCCCTAGTAATGGTCCATGTACCTTAGATTCTGCAAAGGATTAGGTCACTATCTGGGTTTGGGGTTGACCCAGGCGAGTCAACCCATTGGGTTGGTTCAATGCGGGCTTGTGGACTTCAATGTGCACTTGGACCTCAGGTGTTTCAAAATATGGGTTTGGATTGCTTAAACATATGAGCCTGGACTTTTAAATAATAGGGCTGAAGCCCCCTTTTAAAATATGGGTTTGGCACTTTTTGAAAATCAGGCTTGGGCCGAGTTTTAGAACAAGGTCGGGCCTAGGTTTATTTTTTAAAAAAAATTGGGCCCGAGTTATTTGAAAAGGGTTGGACCAACCCATCTTTTAAAATGCTTAGGTCAAGTGTTTTATTTTTTGAAGGGATGGGTCATGGTCTCATTCTTAGACTTTTTTCTAGAATAATGGCTAAATAGTATGCATGTCTAAAATGGATACAAGATGCATAACACAGCACCAAACATATATACAAAAGACACGGATTAAGTCACATGGAGAAGGATGAGGATCATATCCTAACCCAAGGTAGATACACCTATTTTATAGGGTTTCTTCATGGGTCTATGCTAGTTAGGGAAAACTATAGACAAGTATGTGTGGGTAGGCTTTAACCCCTATTGACAAAAAGGTCTCTAGTTTGGAATTCTATCATCCCCCATAGGGGTTCGGATAAAGCCTGCACTGAGCGGAGTGGTTCGTGGGTCCCATCAAGCTCTACCATGAAGGGACTGGCGCTATTACACTCTCATCTAATCCTAGCAGGGAAAGTCCGGGTATAGAGCGTGAAAGTGTGTGAATCCAAGTTTAGCCTAATCCCGCTACCCCACATGCATGTCATATGCTTATTCACAATTAGTCACATGTTTATTCAAGCAACAAAGGAAAGTATTTACAATCAATCACATGTTTATGGTAACCAGATATTTACAATTAACACACTTAATCTAAAAGCTGGAAATAAAATAATTGCAATTAATATTCTTAAAAATTTTGGAAAGAAGATATTTACAATTAGCATTTTTTATCTAAAAATTTGGAAAGAAAATATTTACAATTAAAATTTGGAAAGAAGATATTTACAATAAATATTCTTATCTAAAAATTTGGGAAAAAAATATTTACAATTAATATTAGAAATTCGGAATGAAAATATTTACCATTAATATTCTTATCTGCAAATTTGGAAAGAAAATATTTATAATTAATATTAAAAAATTAGAAAGAAAATATTTACAATTAATATTCACAAAATGAGGAGCAACTAAAAGATTTATTAAATTTGAGTTCGAGATAATTTCTAATTAATTACTGGCTCGACTCTCTAGGTCCCCAGTGGAGTCGCCAAGCTGTCGCAACGTCCCGGAGCGCGTGTGCCGCAAGGTAGCGAAGTAAAAATTATTTTAATATTTTTGGGAAAAACAGGAAGGAGTCACCACTAACCTTTTAATGTGGTTAGAACACTTAATTACAACCCGGTTAAGGGTAAACTGGGTCTACGTTACCAAAGCTGGGGTAGGGAGTTCAGTTACGTGAGGAGAAGGTATAAGCACCCCCTACGCGCCCGTTCTTATGAACGGTATCTAATTAATTATGAAATTATCGCTAAGCAAATTTAAGAAGTCTTTAGTGTTTTGTGAATTTACAAATACACATGCAAAATAAATAAGTAAACAAACTATACAAAAATATACGTAATATATATATATATATATATATATATATTCCCTCAGAACCAAAGGTACATGAAGCACGAAAGCTCGTACCCCTTTTTGAAATCATAGCGATTAAAATCAAGAAAATATTTAATAAACATAATAAAACTAATTAATACAAATATATATAATACTAAAAATAACACAACATATGATATAACCCAAAATCATAACAATGGTAATGATAAATATTAATACCCTAGTAAATAATGCTATACGCACTAAAATACTAAAAAAAAAATATTAACAATAGCAAAATACATAATTCTATATATACTGAAAATATTAGAACAAATAATGCAATATCAACATAATAAACATACGTAGTACTAAACATTTAATAATAAATAATATTGGATATATCAGTGTCCTAAAAATAAATACTATGAAATATATTAAGATACTAAATATATTAATATACTAGAAATAGTTAATACTAAATATATTAAGATACTATAAATAAGTAACACTAGGTATATCAATATATTAGGAATAATTAATGCTGAATATATTAAGACACTAAATATGTTAATGTAATGCTAAATATATTAAGATACTATAAATAAATGATGCTATACATATTACTATATTAAGAATGATTAATAATAAATGTATTAAGATACTAAATATATTGATATACTAGAAATATTTAATACCAAATATGTAAAAATAATTGATACTAAATATGTGACCAAAACACTAATATGTAATATACACATAACCAAGGACTTAAATTTCAAATTTCGATTTCGATGGAAATTTCGATGGTCTCAATTTACAGAAATTTCGATTTCGATTTAAAGAAATTACGGAAATTTATAGTAAATGATGGAAATTTACAATAAAACTTTAGGAAATATTAGAATAGATGATTGTGCTTAATATGGTATCAAAATACATTAAAAAAAATGCATATATGACAAGTTTCTAGTGTGTAGGATATTAAACTGCATATCGCGAAACAAACTATGAACTGAAGAACATTCAAATGATTATAAAGTTTTGAAGCTATTCCTTTAAGATTTAAGGCAACAAATTATCATTTAAACAACTACATTTTCATTAAAAATTATACATTTAATGATCTAATACCACATGGACTTTCTTGGTGGCTCAAAGTCATCTCTCCTATCCCTATCATTAGGATTTCGAGATAACATATATTGTTTACAATAATCACTCCATGTCATATAATTTCCAAAATATTGAGTATAGGTGTACATGTGTTGTTCATACTCCTCCATAGTCATCTGGTCCATGGCAGTTTCTACTCGGCTAGAAGATCTTCGTGTGCTAGGATTTCTTCTTGCAGGTTCTACTTGTTGTGTATGTCTATAGGATTGTTTTGCATTTGCATACTGGTCATACTCATACCCATATTCTTGACCTATTTGTCCATACCCATAGACATGTGGTTGCCAATTTCCATATTGTTGCGCCTGCTCATTTGCATGTGAAAACGGTTGGCCATATGTAGATTGTGAGGAGCTATTCTGTGTAGATTCATAACCACCATAACTATTAGAGTCGTGCTCTGTTCCTATACTCATAGATTCCATACTAAGGGAAAAGGTATCCTCTTCTATTTGATGCATCTTCCCTTTTCCTTTTCTACGACTGTACTGCCTATCAACTGGATGTGTTTCTCTTTGTGGACCCTCATCTTCTAGTTGGGAAGGACGTGTATATTCCACTTTTGGTCTATAATCTTGCCATCCTTCATATCCTCCATAGTCCCCACCATCACTACCTTGCCCACTGCTACCGCCGGGGTTAGATCCGTCACCACCAGCATCATCGTCGTCATTATCATCATCACCACCAGAGGGCATAGATGAAGTTCCATATCTAGATCCAAGATTCATTTGAGAATCATCACTACTAGATATTACTTATTCTACCATTACCTGATTAACATCGATGCCAAAGTCATCTTGTGCATGCTTGGCCATTTGTAGATGGGGACTTCCGTCTCGTTCATCAAGATGAGATGGCCTAATCCATTGAAAAAGTGGATACTCATCCTTATCACCCAATTCAACTGATATGTCAAGAAGGTCGAGGGGATCTTGTTCAGCCACTTTGTCCATTTCAGCCTTCATATCTCTTATTCGAAGCTTCATGTTGTAATAATAAAAAACAAGCTGCTGAAGTCTGCTGTAGGCTAGTCTATTTCTTTGCTTTGTGTGAATGAGTGCAAATGTGCTCCAATTTCGTTCACAAGCTAATGAAGATGCGGTTTGTGACAAAATGTGCAATGCTAACTTTCTTAGGATTGGAGCACTTGATCCATACATCATCCACCAATCAGCTTTGCAAGATGTTTTAAGAACACAAGTTAGTATTTACTACTTAGTAGATTGTACTTGAAGTTTGTAACTTTGTATTGTACATTTATATAAAAATACTTACCAGGTGCCATGGTTGCCCTAGCTGCTTTAGCAGCTGCTTCTCCAAAGCTTCTTTTAGCATCTCTAAATATAATAATCTAAAAAAAATATTGTTATTGAATAATTAAACATGGATTAAGACTTATTTTATTTAAATTTTATTTTAAAAATATACCTCATTTCCAATTTGATCCAGGCCCGAGGAATGTGGCTCAAGGGTGTTAAAAATTTTGTGAACTGCATCAAGAAAATAAGGTTCTTCCCCAACACCTTCTTTGTATTGACATTTTGGATTTAAGAAATAAGCTGCCAATTAAATAAAGTAAAATATAAATATGTAATAAGTATTTTGATATATGAATTTCTTGAAATTTATAAATATTTTATACCTGCTGCATGAAGAGGATGTTCAAGGGTTCTTTCCCACCAGTCATTGATGACTTTGAGAACCCACCTTGCACTTCTTGCACCTATTTCAATGGCCTCTTTCATCACCCTTATTACTTCAAACACAACTGCTAATGTTGGCCACACTTCACTGTCAACTATACGCAATACTCGATATATAGGCTCATAAATGTTACAAACTTTTGTCACTCTATCCCAAAATAGATGGTTAAGAATTGTACTTTCAATTTATCTATCCATTTTTGTTCGACTAAGAGCATACTCAGCCCATTCATCAGATGTGAATAGAGATTTTAAACCTACTCTTTTTTTTTTTTGTAGGCTATCAAGTGCAATGTAGTTTGTAGCAAATCATGTGGCCCCTGGATGCACAATATCCCCTTGACAGTGCTCCCTCATTTTAGCAAGCAACCATCCATGATTATATATAAAATTAGTGATCTGTCTCCCCTGCAAGATCACTATGCTTATTGCCTCTCTTTTTCTGATCTCTTCAAAAATGAGATCAATACAATGAGCGGTGCAAGGAGTCCAATACAAGTTGAATTTTTTCATTAATTTTAGACCCGCTTTCTTGTAGGCACTACCATTATCAGTCACCACTTGGACAACATGTTGCTTTCCTACCTCTTGCACAACATGTTTTAATAAGGAATATATGTATTCATGGTCTTTTATTTTGTCATAAGCATCTACTGACTTTAAAAAAATTGTGCTTCCTTTAGAGTAAACCATGAAATTTATGATGGATAATTTTGTAGGGCCTGTCCATCCATCACACATTGTAGTGCAGCCATACGTGGCCCACTTTTTCTTCACTTCTTGTACGTGGTCTTCTATTTCTTTTACCTCTAAATCAAGGTATTTTGATCTGATTTCATAGGGTGTCAGTGGATCGACTCCCGTTCCAGCTAGTTGGCAACCTCATACCATGTTTTTAAAATGAGGTGATTTTTCCTTCTCAGGTGGAACATTATCATATATAAAAAAACTTCAAAATCAACCTATTCATTTCTTCTTTTATTTTACCTCCTTTGAATAAATATTTCAAGTTTCTTTATTTTGCTGCATCTAAATTGTAATGTTGAGAAGGCTTTGAAATATATGGCTCTATTTCTGGCTCTCTCACACTTTGAGATTGCCTCATCTGAGGTTGCCCTGCATTACTACCAGCCCCTGAATTGCCTCCTTGTTGCCTACCTGCAAACCTACGAGAATGGTCTCTTTCCCATTCCGTCTATTTTGAAGCATAGAATGCTTGACGATATGTAGACCTTTCATAGGAAGAAATGTCAGGCGGGTATGCAATATCGTTAACATCATCAACTTCATCAATTTGTTGTGATTGCATCAAGTTCCCACGCAATTCATTTTTTATTTGATCCATTCTTTCTATTTTTTTGGTCTTAGCTGTTGTTTTTCTTTCTAAAACAATTCTCATTTCATGCTTAACTTCTGGAGGTACTTTGTCGCAAAATTTTATATTATGCTGCGGGTCATAATTTGTTAGGTGCATTTTTAATCTTGTTGCACCACCACTTTTTATTTGTATTCCGCAGTATTTGCAAATAAATCTATTCTTGACATTGGGCATTGGGTATCCATGTTTCCATGTTGGATCTTGTTTTCTTCCTTCAGACATTTTTGTAGATAATTTTACTTTCCTACAAGGTAACAATGAATCAAAAATTAGGTGTTAAATTAGTCAACAATTTTAAAAGAAAATTATTTGAGATGTTTTATTGTCAATATAATCTCAATAAATAAGACAAACATTAAAATATTAAATTAAATTTACAAAATTTAATGCTAATGTGCAAAATTACAAATAAATTATGAAAATTAAATTAGTCAAATAAATGAAATAATTTAAACTATATTAAGCTAATAAGTACTTTAATTTATTTAATTACTAGGCTATATTGATTAGATGTTAAATTACTCTAAATTTGTAAAAAAAAAAAAAATTATTTGGATGTTACTCTATAATTTTAAAATAAAAATATTTCGATGCTAAATAAAGATAAATTAATTAATAAGAGAAATATTAAATTATTAAATTAAAATTACAAAATTAATGATAATTTTTAGAAAATTATTATTAAGTAATAAATTTTTAAAATGAATATATTTAAATAAATGAAATAATTTATTAATTTATACTATAATAAGACAATAATAGTAAATTATTCTAATTTTATTTAATTATTAAATTTACTAGTTATTAACTAATTATTTGTTATACATTTATACTAACTTATTATTTAGTATACTAGTAAAGTAGTAACTAGTAACTAGTAAGTATAAAGTTAGTAACATTAACTAAGGGGTAAATAGCAAATGGGACAGGAGGGCATTGTTGTAAATATATTGGGGGCAAGGGGGATTTTGAGTAAATGAAAAAACTTAAGAGTTAAGACATCTTATTTAAAATATAAACCAGCCTTTAGGCAGCCCTTTTATTTTGTGGAGCTGCTGCTGCTCGTGGAGGGAGGGGCGACAGAGGCTCCAGACTCTTGTCCCTTGTTTCTCGTCTCTCTTCTCTCGGTTCCTTGCTTGCAGCTCTGCGAGAGCCTCAGCAAATAGGAAGATTGCAGGCTGGAGTTCTTGCGGCTAGCTGCGATTGTGTGTGACGCCAATAACGATGGAGGTGGAGGGTGAAGCCGAAGGCTAGAGGCAGAGGCTTGAAGGGCTGGCAGGAGGGGAATCGAAGGCTAGGGCTTTTCGGAGTTCGAACTTCAAAGGTGGAGGCAGGAGGTAGTAGAAATTTGGAATCTGGGGTTTTTTTTTTTAAGTTTGAAGATGGAAGAAGAAGAAGAAGAAGGCTTTTGAGAGTTTGAGCTTAAGGTATGTATCCGAATGCATGTTAATTTATAGAAATAATTTGTGTAGTGGTTGGTGGAATTATTTGGTTAAATAATGGATCTGCAAAGTGCAGAGTATCTCTGCGAGATTTTTTTTTTTCACTGTATAAGCTCACGGGTTTCACAATGTGCACAATCATGTGAGAAAAGGCAAAAAAAAAAAAAAAAAAAAAAATCTGAGAATACTCAGAATAGTGCTGAAATGCCTCCCTCCAATTTATTTTTTTTTTCTTCCACATGATTTCCAGGAAATTTCGGAAGAACAGTCGAAATTTTTGAAATTTTCGAAATTTTGAACTAAATTTGCCGAAAGCTCGAAATTTCGGTCGAATTTTTTCAAAATCAAATCTGTCTCTCAATTTCCTTTTGGGACCCCTCAAAATTCGAAATTTCGGTTGAAATTTCGACATTTCAACCGAAATTTAAGTCCTTGAACATAACTACTCATTTAATATATATACAATAAAATCATGACAACAAGATTCAACCTTTGAACATTAAAATAAGCCCCTAAAAAAAATCCCACAAAAAGAGAACAAACGAGTTAATATTTACATTAATAATAATATAGAAAAAACAAAACAAAAGTGATAAAAAACATCACACAAGAGTCGGGAGCCCCAAGACCTTCCAAAGGAAAGCAACCAATCTAAGACCACATCTCCAACACAGGCCTTCCACACGGCCACTCAACGGAGAACTCGGGTCTTTCAACCAAATGCTTTACTAGAGGAGGTCTTCGGGGACCGTACTACCTTTCTGATGTGCAGGATCCTCATAGAGGCAAGCACAGAGCATACTCGGCGCCATGATACGATCGTTGCAAGGAACCCATTACAGTTTTGTTAAACCAGAAGTTAGCCTTATGCCACTCCTCAGTGACTCGGCAGGTTACGGGTATCCACTGTAAAGATATCCCTTGTAACATCATATAGACATTACAAGTCCATAGAAGTAAGAGAATAGAAGTCCTTCAGGCAGTTAGCCTTTAGGGGAAGAAGGAGATTAGAAAGCCATGGAGGAACACAAAGGAAATTTTTATTTCTTGACTCTTACTCGCTCTAACTAGCTTTGATTCCAGTCTAACTTGCTCTGCCTTACAAAAGGGAAGGCAGTCCCTTTATATAGAGGTCTGAGACCCCGAGGCTTACATGATACGCAAACAACGAGAGTGACATAAAGCAAACTCGAAAGAGACATAAAGATGGACGATGACATAAAGCAAAGTCGGTGAAGACTTTGTGGCATCGTCTGACAACTTTGACAAAGATGACTCAATTACTGACAACAGACATAAATAAAGGTGACAGCACATGGGCGGCTGCATTTGTGCGGGAGTGACCCACCACCTTTAATTATGCAAGACTTATTGATGCATCAAGCCAACAAACTTGGACTTTAAGCAAACTTACAGTACACACAGACATAGGACGGCCCACCAGTGTGGACTTTAACAACAATAATACATAAAGTAGACACGGACGTGGCTTGTTATTTTGGACTTCTGCATGATGGTGAGAGATTCGGGTTGACGTAGTCTTCATCCGTAATCTGTCCATGAATCGGATGGTAGAACGTCATTTTCTTGTATGGGTTGTCTTCATCATCAGTGTCCATTGGATCATCTGGAGGGTCTGGTGGCTTTGGAGCAGGAATCTCGTCAGGGATGAGTGTGACGAGCTCGGAGCAGGACCTCAAATCATTCAATTCACAGAGGTGGTTCAGTAGTGAGAACTTGTATCTTGGCCAGGTAGAAAGGTTGTACAGAGTATCCCATTCATAAGCTTGATTCTGGGACCATAACAGCTTTTTGGTAGGATTGTAGAAATACGGTCGATGGAGTATGAAAATACTATGTACGGCTTCTGCTTCCGCTGGGTCCATCTTCCAGAGGTTGTGGTTACCCATGAGAGCTGTCAGCTTCCTTCTCCATGTGGATAGTGGATCGAACAACTGAAGGAAGGTCCAGAACAGTGATTTCTGGTTGGCTGGATCATGAAGATGGGTATACGTCTCTTGTAGAGGGAAGAATACAGCATGTACCTGCAAAACAGAAATATACCAGAGATACCATAATACATGTGTATGGAAGGAGGATGGTTTGATGACGTATGGATTAAGGAATGGGTACGCTGGAAAGGTAGGGTATTGGCCTATGGTCTTGGCATAGTGGTAATAGAAGATTCTGGCACAAGATTTGATTTTATCTGGATCAGTGAGGTCAAGTTCCATATCTGGAGGAAAGTGGATATGGGTAGAGGCACTGAGGTAGAGGATATCAGGAGGAGAGGATAAGGACGAAGCCATGAGTATCAGTGGTATGGCTTGGTGACCGGTTATGAGGAAGGCTGTTTTCCTAGGGCGAGATAACATGTCTGCGAGAACATTATGGTCGCCTTTTATATGCTTCACGGAGAAGTCATATCGGGAAAACCAGTCTTTGAGTCTGAGAATCTGTGGATCAGGGAGAATCTTGTTGTGGAATTCAAGCATCTTCGGAAAAGATGAGTTGTCCATTTTTACAGTGAAGTGCTTCGATCTGACATAAAAGTCAAATTTTTGAATCCCATTTTTCACCGCAATTATTTCTTTGAATACGGTGTGATAATGCTTCTGCGAATCTTTGAATTCTCCACTTGCGTGTCCATAATAGGCTATTCTGTTATCCTTATCTTCAAGTAATAGTGCACCCCAATAATGATCACTTACGTCTGACTGGAGGATAAGATTGCCGGTAGATGGAATAGTCAGAGGCGGTGGATCCTTTGCAGCTTTTTTCAAATGTTTGACAGCATTTGTCTGATCAGGGCCCCATGGCGGTGGTTTCTTTTTCAACAGCTGTGACAGGGGGCTGGTGTGATGGCTTGCGTGCGGGATGAAGTCTCTGATATAATTAATTATGCCAAGAAATTGTTGAATTTCTTTGACAGAAATATTAGTATCTGGAAACTTCAATAATTGCTCTGCGAGATGTGGACCTGGACAGATGGTTCCGTGGGAAATTTTCATTCCCAAAAAATCAATTTCTTTTTGTCCAATCACGCTTTTCTTTTCTGATAACATTATCCCATACTGTGATGCCAGCTGGTGGAAATGTTCAAGAAGCTGATGGTGATCTGCATGACTTTTTGAAAACAATAATATATCATCGATGTATATCAAGGTACAATGCAGAATAGGATTGAAGATCCTAGTCATCGCTTTTTGAAACAGTGACGGCGCGATCTTTCAACCGAAGGGCAAAACTGTCCATTGGAACTGTTCATTCGGAATATAGAACACTTTCTTGTATCTGTCATCTGGGTGAATACTGAGTTGCCAAAATGCACCCTTAAGATCGAACTTTGAAAATATTTGTGCTTCAGCAAGATGGATGAACTGTGTTCTTGCTTTTGGAATAGGGAACTTGTCATCCCTGATGAACACATTCAACGGCTTGTAATCGATAACCAATCTCTTTTTTCCTCTGATCTTCTCTGATCTTTTTTCAACATAAAATGCTTGACATGCCCAAGAATAATTAGTTGGTTCAATGAGACCTTGTTTTAATAAAGAATAACATTCTTCTCTGGCAAGCTTAAGGTCTGATGGAGTCATTCCCGGATGCGTAGCTTTAATCGGACTAACATCTTCATTGAGCTTGAAGGGAATGTGGATGAAGAAATCTGGGTTTTTCCAAAGTGGATGATCATGAATGAACTGATCATGACTTTCTGCACATAACCTCAGAAGTTTGTTTTGAATGGGCTGAAAATCTGGAGAGGGATACGAAAGAGAATAAATCTTGTTTGTCTCGGTAAAAGGCTTGAATTCTCTTTTGTATTTAATTCCAGTGGGAAGAATCCTTAAGGATTTTGAAAGACAATAAACATCCCATCCTAAAAGAACATCTTTTTGAGGGAGTGGACTACCGATTACTTGAGTCCAAATGATGCAATTAGGAAGGAGTTTAATCCCAATTTTCCTTTTGGAAATCAAAGTGGTTGTAAAGATTTGATCATTAGCAGCTCTGAAAAACTGAGTATGGGAAGACCAACAATTTGGTAGTAAGACTTTAGGATTGATCATGGTCTTATGAGATCCTGTATCAATGAATGCAACAGCAGGAATAGGTTTACCATGTTTTTCAGGAAGGAGCTGGATCTAGACATGAGGACTGATATGAGAATCTTAAGAGAAGAGAATAGGCTGAGCTGGTTGGATCTAAAGAGATTCGTCCGAGTGATCATCAATGTCTGAATCAGAATCTTCTGAATCAGTGAGGACGAGAACAGTGTCTTCAGTCATCTCTTCTTGTTTTGAGAGAACAGATTCTGCATCTGCATCAATTTCTTCGTTTTGTAACTGTTGAGCAAGCTTTGCAGATTTTGTCCTGTTCATCGGGCACTGTTTTGCATAGTGTCCTTTCTTTTTTCAAATGAAACATCTTGGAGATTTGTCATGTCCTCTTTAGTTCTTCTTCTTGAAGAATCTGAATCTTTTCCTTTTTCTGTAATCTTTCTTGGAGAGTCTGTCAGAACCGTAGTCTTTGAAATGCTTCTTCTTTTTGGGACTACAGATGCAATTCTTCTCTTTGCATTTGATCTGTAAGTAGGGCTTTTTGCATTGCTTCGTGAACTTATGATTCTGCTTGATCATCTTTGAGAACAGTTGATGAGTGTCACATAACTTCTCAAGAGCAGTGAGTGCCAGTTGATGAATTTCTCCTAAGGAGATATCTTTGAGAGGTCGAGAGAGTGAAGCGATCTTTCTCTGTAAGTCTGGCTGGATATCTTCTGGTAATGAATTAATGTAAACTTGTCTGAGATTATCATCATGAAATCCACCAAGAAGATAATACCGTTTAGACATCCTTTGATAATGAAAATCAAGATCCTTCTTCTTTAAAGAGCAACATCTCATTTCAAAATATTCTTGTCGGACAACATTGGCATGAATGTCTGGATCACCAACAAATTCTCTATAAAGTGTTCCCAGGGCAAAGGAGGGAATCTGGGAATTAATGAATGTGACTTGTCTGAATTCACCAAGACTTTGGAACCAATCTCTTAATGTTCCAGTAAATCTGGATGTAAATTCAACAAGAACTGATTGTAATGTGTTTCCGGGCTTTAAGAGTTGGAGGTCAATCCATGCACCGAATTCACCAATTCTGTCTCTCCACTTAGTTGGAGGCAATCCGTCAAAAGAGAACCATGAGTTGTTGTTTGGATGATGAGGAGCCGAGGTGGCTTCCGAGGGTTCTTCCACAATAGGGACTGTGGTATCGGATTCGTCATGGAATTCTTGAGTTCTGGACGATCCTGGTTCTGTGGGAGATGCCATCATCATGTTGGTGAGATCAGTAATCTCTTGATCTGTAAATGAGGAGGATGTTTCAGCTTCAGTGGAAACATCACTGTTGTCTTCAATGGGTTTTTCAGGAATGGGATCAGCAAGGAAGGATGGAGATTGATCAGGTGAAACAAATGGGCTTTTGAGTTTCTGATCAACTGGTTCAGGTGGCTGATGAATAGATTCAGGTGGCAAAGGTTTTGCTGGGATTGGAGATCTGCGAGCAACAAGAGCTGCTGGAATAAGGGAATGTTTCTTCAGGATTTCAGCAGTAGATTTGAAATGTTTGGAGTAATCAGGCTGTCTTTAGGATGGTGTAGGTGGCGAATGTGGAATGAAGGAATATGATGGAGAATACGGAAAGGCTTTAGGTGTGTAGGTTCTCGTTCAATCTGTGATACTTCTTCTCTGAGTCTTCTGATTTCTTCTTCTTTAGCACTAAATAATGAGCCATTGTAACCTTCAGAGATGAAATATCTGAGTTCAGAACTAAGAACATCAATTCTCCTTTTGAGATCGTCATATAATGCTTCGATTCTGGAATCAAGCGTATCAAAGCGTTGATTCATCTGAGCGCCATGGTTGATGAGTCTATCAACTTTATTATCAATGGCAGTCAGCGTCATGTTCTGTGTTCTAGCATTCTGGGTTTGCCAGTTCAAAACTTGTTTAGCTTGAGATGGAAGTTTCCTTGATCCGTCTGGTTGAACTTCAGAGGGTTGGATGAATGGTCTAGAGTGAAGGTTGGAATCGTATGATCTGGGTTCCAAGGGTGGAAACTGTTTGTCATATGGAGAAGCCATGAAACAGGGAATTGGCTGAGTTTCTGGTAATTTGGAAACTGGAGTTTGGTAGGGTTCAGTTTGATAGGGTTCTAGTTCAGGTTCTTCAGGAGGAAGGAGACCTTCTTCTCGAAGAATTTCAAGGGCTCTATCATAGATCCACAAAGGTTTTGGTTTTGGATCTAGACGTCGGATGCCTATCCATGGGCTGGATGGGTCATCAGGTTTTCTGTAGGGAGAAAACGGTTTATAGGATGGTTTAGTTTCTCTTTTTTGTGTTTGGCGGCAAGAGCAGTCTGGATTGCACATGGAGGGATCAACATCCCATATGAAGTGACCTTCGATCTTGTCTGTATAGATGGGAGATCCGTCTACTTCAACATGACTGACTGGAATGTCATCCTCGAAAGTAACAAGCTTTATCATTAGTGACTGGAACACCGGAGGTGTGCTCGATGAAGCTGTGTCTTTCGGGTTGAACACTGTCTTTACCGAACCATCTGGAAGTCTTTGGAATTTTGGGTCTGAAAGATGGATCGGTGAAGATTGCTGATGAAGCTGTTCATAGCTGGAAATCCATTCAAGAGGAATGAGTTCTTTTAATTCTTCTCTAGGGATTTGACGTGGGATCTGTAGTATGGTTGGAACATCATCTTCTCGTTCCGCAGTGATCAGGATGGTATCTTCAGACTGTCCTGGTAAAGGAAGATCAACAGCATGATCTTGGAGTCTGTAGATAAGTTGATGATGCAGAGTAGCCATGTAGGCTGATGAGACTTGTGGAGCACCGGTAATTTGCAGTTGAACCTTCATGCAGTTCCTCAGGTTCTTGTCTCTGAGAGGAATGTTGAAGTTGGGAAAAAATGTGAGACACACGGTGGACGTGTGTGAGAACCTCACCCGGTGGACGTGGTCGTGGGAAAAAGTAGCTGCCGTCGGCTAGGTTGGTGACGGTGATGAGGTGTGATGCTGGTGTTACAGGCGAGAACAGAGAACTGGTGGAGCGGCGGGCTGCTGTGGTGATGGCCGGAGGTATGTTGGCTGCGGTTGTGTTGCAGAGGGAGGTCTGGAGTTGCTGTGGAATAGCAGCTTCTTCAAGTTGGCTGTCCGGGTGGTCTACTGGTGTGGTCGGACGTTATTGTGGAGCAGAGAGCCTCGGTAGCTCGCCGGAATGAAGGACTGAGGCTGCTGTGAGAGGAGACAGGAGGAACAGTAGGGCACGGTTGTTGTTGTTGCGAGTGGCTGAGAGGAGTGGGTTTCCGTCGGAGTTCTGGCTGATAGCGTCTTGGTTGTAGCTGTGGAGGACTTTGAGTGGTGGCTGCTGGTGCCTCGATTGCAGCGGTGGAGGATCTCATCGGGGGATGGTGACGGCGATGGCGACGGCAGCAGAAGTGAGCGACAGCGATGGCATTGCAGCTGGTGGTTGCCTGGGTTCTGGCCAGCGGTGGGTGGTTGCAGAAGCTGGAACGGAGCTTTGAGGGAGAGATTGAGGGGCCGGGGAAGAGAGTAGGGATCGAGACAAGGGGGGACTGCTGTGGTTGGCCGTGGTGTTACAGGAGAAAGAGGCTGGGCGAGTGGGTGTGCTGCAGGGGCTCGGCTGGGGCTTTGTGATGAAGACGGAGGAAAGGCAGGGAATGGGAGAGAAAAGGAAGGAGCCTGCGATGGAGAGATGCGGCTGTGAGGGAGAAGGAAAGCAAGGGAGGAACGGGTGCGCAGCAGAGAGGCCATGATGGGAAAATAATGTAGGGTTTTTTTTTTTTTTGTGTTTTGTCCCTGCCCCCCGGCTCTGTGTATTTGGTGTGATTATATAGAGAAAACAGGGTGGTCGAGGACCTAGGGTTTCTCCCCCCCCCCCCCCCAAGCCCCCCTTTTATCCTTTTATTTTTTATTTTTTATTTATTATACTAAATAATAATAATAATAACAACAACAACAATAATACTAAATAATAATAATAATAATAATAATAATAATAACCAAAATGATAATAATAATAATAATAATAATAATAGTATAATAGTAAAATAATAATAATGATAATAATAATAATAATAATAATAATAATAATAATAATAATAATAATAATAAAGTAATAATAAAAAATAGAGATAATATTGATAATGATGATGATAATAATAATAATAATAATAATAATAATAATAAAGTAATATTTAAAAACAACAACAACAACAACAACAATAATAATAATAATAATAATAATAATAATAATAATAATAATAATAATAATAATAAATTATAATAATAAAAATAAGAAAAATAATACTAAAGTAATAATAATAATAATAAATAAAATAATATTTAAAATAATGATAATGATAATAATAATAATAATAATAATAATAATAATAATAATAATAATAATAATGATTTTGTTGTATTTGACTCGGGCAAAAATAGGGTTTCTACAATCCTTACTTTCTAAAGTGTCTTCCTCTTCACTACAGTACTCGACTCCTGTTCATCTTCCCCATCAGTTTCCTCATCGTCGATGAAGCAAACGTCTACAGAAGGTTCAATTGTAATGTCAAAAGTCCCTACTTATTCTGCCGTGGCACCATCCCTATGCAATGGTATAGGATCGGCACCTTGTTCGACAACTTTAAAGCAAATTGCACTACTGCACTAACAGATGGCTCATCTTCTTGGAATATAGTCTCACTGGCACTCATCTCCCCATCTACAACTTCTGTAATAGCGTACAAATTTTTGGGAGGAATCTTTTGGGCCACATGTCATTCATCCTTCAATTTAGTGTCTTTAAGGTAAAACACTTGTTCTGCCTGCGTCGCAAGCACAAAAGGGTCATTTTGATACCAGGTCTTGCTAAAATTGACACTAATAAAGTAGACATCGGTGTTTATCCCAATCTTTCTATTGCCGATGTCCCATTAGGTACACTTGAACAAGTGGACGAGTCTATTGGCTCCATAGTTAAGCTCTATAATGTCGTCCAGCACACCAGAGTAGTCAATTTCTTCATCTCCTTCTATGCCTAGCACCGCAAACCTACAATTTTGGGTTCTTTTATGCAGTTCGAGGGACTTTGTATGAAATCGTAACCCGTTGACAATGCAACCGCTATAGCAGTTAACTCATTGATCGGGGCCACATGCCAACACGTACAAATCTTTACTTGCTGGTTGTTCCTTACTGTAATACATGACTTTCATCTATTAAATAAACAAGAGTTTAGAAGAATAAACTGTCAATAGTGAACACATACATTACTTCTCACTCAAGCAGTATTTGTTACTTACACGACTCCCAAACCAATTAATAAATTCCTTCTTATATCTTTCGTTAACATTTCATTCATTTTGGGCCAGGAGTTCAGCTTTATGTTCGCTATATGCAACAGTAGTACATGTTAATGTCAACTAAGTATATAACTATGCATATGTAAATACAATGCAAAGTAAGGAGTTTGGAACTATGTACTCAATATATGGAACAGTTTCATCACAATTATTGAGGATGTAAAAATTAGCCTTTTGTAGGTCGTCCATATCAATGAAATCGTAAACTCGTGCACCGAGAGGCCGAACATTTTCTTGAAATATAAAGCTCTTGAGTTCTTCATCTTCGACATTAATAGCATAAACGTCTGCATTTCGCTCCTCACGAGTGAACATTGTGTCAATATCATGTAGATACAATGAGCAAAATGCAAGACATTCACTGTCAATGTATGTTTCAATGATTGAATGTTCCGGCTGTGCCTTATTGCGCACGTACTCCTCAAAGTGGACAAGAATGTATGTATTTTACATAGCATTATAGACTTATAGACACAATAAAGAAAAAAAATAAAAAAAAAAAAGGAAATCACATGACCATTATACAAGGACTTTATAATTTACCTCTCAATAGGATACATCCAACGATATTGAACCGGTCCTCCAATTATGGCCTCCCTTGGTAAATAGATGGCTAGGCAGACCATCACATCGAAGAATGCTGACAGAAATATTTTCTCCAGCTTGCATAGTATGATCACGATGTCATTCTCTAACATTTCAAGTAGGTTTACGCTTAATTTTTCGGAGCACAATTGTCGAAAAAAGATTCCCAGCTCAATCAGCACCGAGCGAACATCTTCAGTAAAGTGTCCACGAAGGAAAATGGGTAGAACCCATTGTAGAATGATGTGACAGTCATGACTTTTCATTCCTAGCATCTTCCCTTTCTTTGTGTTTATGCATCGAGTTATGTTCGATGCATATCCATCGAGGAACTTCACTGATTTCAACCATTCGAAGAATTTATTCTTCTCATCCTTTGAAAATGTGTAACAAGTTGATGGCATGAGAATTTTGTCCTCATCACGAAACAGGTGCAACTCAGGCCGTATTCCCATATCTTCTATATCCCGGCGAGCATTTATAGTGCCCTTTGTCTTCCCATTTATATCAAGCAATGTACCAATGACATTCTCACAAATGTTCTTTTCGATGTGCATGACATCCAAGTTGTGGCATAGTAAAAGATCTTTTGAGTATGGCAACTCAAAAAAGATGCTTCTCTTTGTCCAATTCAACTCAAACTCAATGCATTTTCTTTTTCTACTGGTTGGTGGTTTTCCAAATTTCACATCTCCAATCAACCTTAACTGGTTTAATATCTCTTCCCCACTTAGTTGCTTTGGTTGCGACTCTTGTTCAGGTTTTCCATTGAAGCTTCTGACGCCATGAGTCCTCAAGGATTGACTGTTCATAGAAAACGAAGATGACACATAAAGCATAACTTGCAGCCATGCTTCAAGGATAAGGACCCAACATCCTTATTACATACTGGGCATGCTAAGTAACCTTTTGTGCTCCAATCTGACAGGTTGCCATAAGTGGGGAAATGATTAATTGTCCACAAGACTGCAGCATGCATCCGAAATGTTGTCCCGGTTTCCACATCGAACGTCTCCACTCCTTTTTCCCATAATTCTTTCAACTCATCAATTAACGGACACAAGTAAACATCAATATCATTACCAGGTGCCCTCGGTCCAGGAATGAACAGAGACATATAAATGAAAGGTTCTTTCATACATCGCCATGGTGGTATATTATATGACATCATCATAACTGGCCACATGCTATATGGATTGTTCATGTAACCGAAAGGATTGAACCCATTTAAAGTAAGGTCAAGTCTGATGTTGCGAGGATCACTAGCAAACCACGGATGCATGTTATCAAAATCGGCCCAAGCTTCAGAGTCAGCTGGATGGCTAAAGGTGTTTCCATCTGGAAGATGTTTCTCTTGATGCCATCTTATATCTGTAGCAGTCTTTTTGCACATATACAATCGTTGTAGCCGTGGGATTAATGGACAATATCGCAAAACTTTTTTGGAGATCTTTTTACCCTTCTTCTGATTAGTTGTATACCTTGGTTCACCACATTCTGGACACTCATTCGCATTTTCATGTTCACCATAAAAGAGTGCACAATCATACCTACACACATGTATTAGAGTGTAACCGAGACCCAATTCACGCATGTATGTCTTCGCCTCATAAAAAGACTTGGGAAGTGCTTCACCATCAGACAATGTTGCCTTAATGAGGCTTAAATGCATATTGAATGCGCTCTAAGATAACACATATATTATCCTTGCATGAAGCAACTTTATCAGAAACTCTAATTTTGAGAATTTTTTACAGTTTGGATATAGGGGCACTCATGCATCCCTCATGAGATTAGCAAATGGTTTATCGAGTCGATTCAACGTACTAGGATCGTAAGGTACGGTACCTGCTAAAATAGATTCATCACCAATATGTGACACAGGCACATTGCCCATGTCCATTGCAATCCCCCTTTACAAGTCACCTAACATTGCAATTACCCCTTCCAAATAGGTATCACCACCTACTATATTTGCCCCCTCATCTTCATCATTATCATCATCACTCTAAACTACGTAATCTTCACCGTGGAACACCTATGTTGTGTACCTTTTCCCCATTCCAAAGTCTAATAAATGTGAATTGACCAAATCAATGTGTTTGAATGTTATGTTCTGGCATTTCTTGCAAGGACACCTTATTCTACTGACTTTGTCTGCACGAGGACACACGAACTCAATGAAATCATGTATCCCTTTCACGTATTCTGACAAAAACCTACCCCGAGCGTTCATCCAACTCTTATCCATGTTCATTAATTACCCTATAACATGTTCAAGTAAATGGTGTTCATTACATTCTCATAATGTTTATAACGCATGCATCGTGAATCCTATAATCAACCATCATACTCTAAAGGGTACGGATCCTATCTCATTTAGGAATGTTGCATTTACATTGTGATCAATTGCACAAATTCCTTCGTCGTAGTCGTTATAAATTTTGGCAGCATCTCCCCATGTCTCTCCAAGTAAAACGAGATGGGGGAAGTGAACATGTTGCTAGTTTTTTATCACTAAAAAATTATCATGACACCCCACTATGTACCCAGAGAACACAAGTAGAGATGCGCTCGAAATATATAATGACAATTGACAAAGCGTGAACGATGACAACAATGTAAATATAACTTCTTAAACTGTCTACATTGGACAATCCAAGAATGGTTGAAATACAAACATTACTAATCGTAAGTGAAACAAATAATTAACATGTTCAAGTGATTATTAGTCAACATAGTATGACTAATAATCAATTGAAATATAACAATTGATTTGTCTCACATGTACGATTAGGTATGAATGTATAGTAACCGTTCTTGGACGGGTCTAAGCTTCAATGAATACTTGAAATGGTAGTAATTAATTTGGCATTTTACTTCAAATGGCATTTAGTTCTTGATCTTTCACTGTACACTTAAGATTGTTGTTCTTAACCAAGTCTTTTTGATTTTCAATAATAAGCCTAAGATCGTCTCTTTTCTTACGAATTTCAACACATGAGAGGCACGAGTTAGAATGACTTTAAGTTTTAACTTATCATACATACATTTCTTTGTACATAGTTTTATTATGGAAAAACTTTAACAAAAATTCGGCAGCATGCCGTCTGTAAATTGAACATATCCCAAAAAATTCCTGCACTTAAACTTGATAGATTCAAGCAATATACTAACAATATGTATACTCATAGCTCTTAGAATCGTATGATTCCTGACTCAAATCATAAATTCATGGAAAGACATAAATCAGTTCGAATGTATATGAATATCATAGAAGGCTATCGAATAGATGAAACAAATCATACGAATGTAAGATTTGGATATGTCTCCCCCAAAACCCAACTTAAAACTTTTAGACATTTGCACAATGGCCTTCTTTCACCATTTATGTAAGTTCTGTCCACCAATAGAGAAGAAATAAGTCTGTTGGCCTTCTTATTTTGGACTTTTCTTTTTGTTGTTGGATATAAAACTAGAAGAAAACCAGAATTAGAGAAGGAAACCATCTTGAAAAGAAAAGCAAAGTCGACTGGGTGGGTGACCTTTTGGTTGGAAGGTTGTTTCTCCACTCTCCACTCAGCAAATTTAAAGGTCTATTTTTATTAGTTTTTATATTTTAATAAGTTCTACTTATGTTTATTAACTTTTTTTCTTCTTTTTTTAGTTGTTACAGAAAACCCATGCATTAAAACTGACTACTTTTCTGTAACAACTAAAACAAGTTATTAAACACCATAAAGTTCAATTTTTTACTATTTCTCATTGATTCATTCCCTTAAAAACCATAAAGTTCAATTTATCATAAATAATTTCTTAATTCCACTACCTTTTTTACATAAAACATACACATGAACCTTTTACTGTTAAACATGTAAACTTAGACCACAATCATAAATTTTAATTTACTTTAAAAAAAAATGAGCACGTATCTTAGACTTGCTGCTTCAGTTTTGAGTCACATAACACGTGTTCCATAATTTTGTAGAAACTAGCTTAACTTAATACTTGATAGAGTTGGAATGGTATGATCATAGTATATATCTTGTTTATATGGCCAATCTTCCACTTATATCAATATATGTTTGCGTTACATAGATCATGGTAGGATTTAAACCTACAAAACTTGCTTCATGACAAACGGGAGACTCGGGATTTCAAGTGATTACGTGGCTGCTGTGGGAGCACCAAATATGGTAGGAATATCATCGACCAAATTAATACTAACCACTATAATAGTACAGAAAAAAAAAAAAAAAATAAGGATACAAACCAACTCACATAATTGTCGAAATTAACCAAGCGAAAACCAAATTCTAAAATGTTCATTTAAATGCAAATCAGCTAATAATAATTGCAGTCTCTAGCTAGTTGGGTCGAAGTGATATGAATCAACATTAATAATAGAGCACTTTAACTCTACATGTCCTCATGCATGCAGATTACTATAAAATTCCATTTGGAGGCTCTTGAATCAATTTCTCAGACTTATTCAATCCATTATAAACTTGGAAATTCATGTAGTTCAAATTCATCATCATTATTATTACTATTATTACTAAGGTTACAAAGTATTTTTCTTATTAAAATTCCTTCTCTCCTTTTTGTTTTTTTGAAAAAAAAAAAAAAAAAGGTTTCATGCATATGTCATTCTTAGTTTCCCAACAAAATTCACTGCATTTTAGCAGTACCAATTATTAGCCCTTATCATTGGTTTCCTTTATATATATATATTCCCATTTTTGTGATAAGAGGTGTTAGTCACATATGAACTCTTTCCCGTTTCAATTATACTTAAAAGGTTATTAATATTTATATTATAAACCAAATCACCACCCGAATTTATTTTATTTGATTAAATTACTTTTTCATTTTTTGTATTAACTAATTTTTTACTCAAATCAAGTCGAGCTCAAATTAATAAAGTAGCTTCGTAATTTAAAACAAGTTTAACAATACATCGTACAAGTGTAACACATGATTTTTTTATTGTTTTTAAATTATAAAAACAATATGATATATATAGAATATTATTCTATAACCAAACATATTAGTCAATCCAAGCTTGATTTTTAAAGAACACAAACTCGAGTCTAGCAATTATAATATTTGATGAACTTTGGTCAAGTTTCAAATTTAAAATTTTCAAATAACATCGACTCAAGGCAGGATTATAGCTTCAGCTTGCTCACAATTTAGCCAAAAGGTGGCGTAAATTAAAATCACTACATATTAAAACTATCATATTGAGTTTTCATAAGTTATAATTTATGATAAGTAAATATTGAGTTTTAAATTAACTCAATATTGAATATAATTTATGATTGTGGAAAATTTTAGGACATGTAATCAAAATCGCCCAAATTTTAATTAAAAAAAAAAACATACCAGGGGTTGGGAGGCAGAGGACTCGATGGCGTAGTAGCGGCACGACTGCGGCTACAGCTCCGAGTGCAGCCGGAGGCAGGGTACTCGATGACGACTAACTGGCCAGGTAGCGGTGGTGGCGGCTACGGCTGTGACTCCGAGGGTAGTCAAAGGTGGTGGACTCGACGGCGAGTGGCGGGTAGCGGTAGCGGCGGCTGCGAGGGTAGCCGGAGGAGGAAGGAAAGGAGGGGAAAGAAAGGAGGAGGGAAAGGAGGGGCGGTTGTGAGGGCGGCTCCGAGGGCAGCCGAAGGAGGAGGAAGGAAAGGAGAGGAAAGAAGAGAGGAGGGAAAGGAGGGGGATCGGGGAGGGGAGGATGGGAAGAGCGCAGAGGGAGACGAGTGGGAAAGGAAAGGGAAAGGAGGGAAGAGAAGGAAAATTAGGGTAAAGTTAATAAAATGACCAGTAGTGACGAATCCATAACCGTCACTACTAGTAGAGCAATAGTGATGAATTAGTAAATTCGTCACTAATACTCTGCAACCAAAATTCTTTTATTTTTTAAATACGGGAAGTATTAGTGACGGTCTTCAAATCCGTCACTAATACAAGAGAAATAGTGATGAATATCAAAATTCGTTACTAATACTCTGAAATAAAAAAAAATTAAAATTATTTTAGAATAGCAGAAGTATTAGTGATGATTCTCAAATCCGTCACTAATACTGGGGCAATAGTGACGAACATATAATGGCGTCACTAATACTCTGAAATAAAATTATTGGGATTATTTTTAAAAATGGGAAGTATTAGTGACGGTTCTTAAATCCGTCACTAATAATGGGCAAATAATGACGAATAAAGAGATTCGTCACTAATACTCTGAAACAAGAAATTTTTATTTATTTTTAAATACGGGAATTATTAGTGATGGTTCCCAAATCCATCACTAATACTGGGGCAATAGTGACGAATTTGTATATTCATCACTAATACACTAAAATAAAAAATTCTTATTTATTTTTTAATACGTGAAGTATTAGTGACGACGGTTCCCAGATCTGTCACTAATAATAGGCAAATAGTGATGAATAAATGATTTCATCACTAATACTCTGAAATAAAAAATTCTTATTTATTTTTAAATACGGGAATTATTAGTGACGGTATCCAAATCTGTCACTAATACTGGGGCAATAATGACGAATTTGTATATTCGTCACTAATACTCTGAAAAAAAAAATATTTATTTTTAAAATAATAGTAGTGACGGTTATTTATTCGTCACTAATAATAAATTTTTAGTGACAGATCTTATTCGTCACTAATACTGTACAAATCATCGCAAATATTTTCTCAGGATAATTTATGCGCGAAAAACTATTTCCCTCGATTATTTTGATTTTTAGTGACAAAATTATTAGTGACGGATTCAATTTCGTCACTAATAGTTCCGTATTAGTGCTGCTTGTCAAATTCGTTACTAATACCCCACCTTTAGTGACGAAATTAAATCTGTCACTAATAATTTCATCACTAAAAGCCAGGTTTTTTTGTAGTGATGGTTGAATTCAAAATGGCTGAAAAATGTTAGAAATTATTTAAGTTGTTCAAAAACGGACTTGAAATGACTCTGAAAAACTATTCAAACCTTCTGGTCAAAATCGATCAACTTTTCATACTGATTCTTAGTCAATTTCCTGAGAGTTGGAAATGTATTGTTACTGTAAGCAGTAGTGTCTTTGTTTGCCAAATAAGGCAGTATGACTCCACAGTCACTTTGATGTTTCCTAGTGCTAGAGTAGGAATGACCTAGAAAACTCTTTAGGAGAGGGTGAGTGTTCATCGGTCATCGTAAAACTCACTAACTATTGTCAACATGTATAGCTTACTTGCCTCCCTCTCCAAACACACGATGTCAACGGAGGTGTTGTTAATGAATTTCGTAGATTCAATATTCACTGCTTGCTTGCTACTGCTTTCATGAATGCTTACGCTTTCCGCTGCCATTTGATTGAATGCTAATGAAAGCATGAACGAATCATAATCCCCTACATGGTAAGTAGAAATGCACCTAAAAGGAAAAAGATGAACACATAACATATATTTGATACATCTTCATATATGAATGTATATATGTAAACTTGTTGGTCTAATAAAAAATGCACTTGAAAAGAAAAAAAAAATACATATATGCAATTTGTGTTCATTTCTCACAACTTCAATATTTCAATTTAAAAAAAATACATTAAATTGATTTATTTTGGTTTTTATTAGTAATTACCAACTAAGGAAAAAGGATAAGGTTCATTATATTGAAATATCATTTCAAGTCAGCACTATTTTTAAATGACAAAAGAGGTTTTTGTCTTTCAAACAAATTTTAAAGAAAATTACTATATTTCCTAAAAAAAAAATACAAGTGAAAATAATATCTAAAGTCAAATGTATTATTGTTGGCCTAACAAGGCGTAATCTCATTTTGATAATAACAAATCAAGTTTACTTAACATGTTTGCTTAAGTTAAGTTTCAATGCTCAAGTGTTTTTACGAAAGTATACTTGAAGAAATTGAATGACATCTACAATTAAGAATATGAGACATGATGAATGAATCATATTGAATAGATGGTTAATTCTTGGACAAAGCGTGGAAGCTATAAGACATGAAGACTTAGGATCTTCGATATTTTTTATCTTACTAAAGTCTCATATATGTACTTCAAAATTTCAATATTGTTGATTGAAACTCTTAGGATATATCATGGACTTAAAGACCTAATTTTTAAATGGAAAATATTTTCATAAAGTTCAAATTAAGTTTTCCAAGTTATACATTTAAAGCTTTGGAACCAAACTTTGAAAAACAAAGAGTGGCCAGGTGGTCAGGCGGTCAGGCGACTGATGTTTCATCATCAGGTGACTGATGTGCTACTGACTTGGTTAATAAACGAACAGAAAAAGAACAGGTGTGTAACGATCTGGAAAAATTTTAACTATTTAAAATAATAAAAGGAAAAAGGGAAATAGAAGAAAGCGAAAAGAAATTTTAAAAGGGTAACAAGCAGGCACTCGTCGACGAATTAGATTTTCTCATCGACAAGCAATCTTCTAAGCCTCGTCGCTGAGTTTGCATGTCTCATCAATGAGGTTTTACAGAGAAAGGTTCTCATATTTTTGAATTTTGTTGACGAGCTTCTGGTTTCATCCACAAACTGTGTTCTTGGGCTCGTCGACGAGTCCAAATGTCTCGTCGACGGCCACATGGCAAGTTGCCTATAAATAGGGCAAAATTAGAATTTCAGCAAGGGATTTCATTTTCTCTTCTAATTCTCTCTCTAAAAATGGCCTCTCCACCTTCTATCTTAGAATATGGCCTGATTTTAGCCCGATTCGACAATCATAAACTACCACAAGACTCCTGGTAAGATTCTCTACAACATAGGCAAAGTAGAATTTCGATTTGAGAAGTTTGGGAAATATTCCAAAATTAGGATAAGTGAGTTATTTTGAAGTTTTCTTAACAAATATAATTATTTGGAGCCTAGGAAGTATTAAGTGAGTGTTTTTTTTTAGATTTGAGTAAGTTGGAATTTTTGGAATACAAGGTCTCGTGTTTATTCGATTTTAGGCTGAATCTCGAGGAGCAGGTAAAGGGAAATACTATATAACAACTTTTTATTAAATTGTTTAACCAGTTATATTTTGGGTATAAAATTATATATATTTTTTGGAATAATTTCCTAAATGGTGCAGGTATTGAAAATATTGTTTTTGATTATATATTATATTGGGAAAAATCGTGTGGCATGAAAACAACTTTGATAATTAAATGATTGCGGGTGCTGCTTGATTTTGATTGATGCTCGTTTGTGGATACTGTTTGAATTTTGAATGCTATTTGGTTGTGATGTTGTTTGGATGATTAAATTCTATGAATGGAAATGCATTGATGTGTTTACCTCTACTAGATGTGTATTGTGCTGTGGTTGTGTAAAATTGCGACATAACGTTGGTAGTGGTATGAGGAGGTTGTTATATCGTACCTGATATAAATTGCAATATAACGTTGGAAGTGGTGTGAGGAGGTCGTTATATGGGCTTTTATATGGGGGGTAAAACATTGGCAGTGGTATAAGGAGTTTGTTTTACCTATTTACCCTGAATAGGGTTGTGTGTGTGTGGAAGTGAATGAAGATTGTGTAAGTAATTTTGTGTGGATAGTGATACTTGTGTGGTTATGGAGCCTTTGTGGGTGTGATTAAGAAGCTTGTGTTGTAACCTGTGTGGTTAAGGAGATTATGTGTGTATCCTGTGTGAATTGGGTGTGGTATGTGTACATGTGGAACTGGTGAAATGATTAGCATTGTTTATGTTCAACTTTAATTGCAGAAGTATTTATGGTAAAGTGGATTACTCCACCGACAGTTTGCTGAGGAAGGCGAGTGCTCTAGTAATTATTTGTGGATACTAGAGTAGAGGAAAGCCACTTGTGTAGAGGGTGACCTTCCCTATTCTTGGAGACTTTACCCGCATACATCACCCGAGGGCTTACTGAGAAAGGTGAGTGCGCGGATGTTAGCACTAGAGTAGAGGGAATTTACTTGCATAGGCGGGGGTATACTTCCCTATTCTCTGGAATTATCAGTAAAAATAATTATGTTTGTATGAATGTGATTGGGAGACAGAGAAGTCAGCAATGATGTGATTATGAATGCGTTTTCTTGGCTGCTATGGATAGTGAAATGCAATTGTATTTATATTTTAAAATTATATTAAACATTTCAGCCGCACACTGTTGTAACTTATTTCTTCCTTATTGAGAGGTGTCTCACCCCCATCGATTATTTAATCTTTTTTGGTCTTCCAAGTGATCGAGCTTAGATAGCTCCAGGGCAGGGTTAGTTTTTATGAGTGGATACCAGAACAAATATATATTTAGTTTTATGTTTAATATATATTTTGACCTAGTTATGGAATATGGTATATGAATGTACCTTTTTATGGGTTGGCATATGTAAATATAGAACTCTGGTATTTTGGTTGAGGTTATATAATTAATTTTGCTGCGTGAATGGTATCAGAGACGTATGATTGGTCTCATAACACCCTAGGCCCCATGTGGTGGGTACAGGGGCATTACAGTTGGTATCAAAGCATAACAGTCTTGCAGACTTTAGGAGGATTAATACCAGAGTATAGGTTTGAGCTGAATAAGGGTAGGAATTGGTAGGTTAAGGCACTGACAGGAGTTTGAGTTTGTTTCGTAGCCTGGAGGCAAAAATCCCTTGGCGGACTTCTGTGATTTTCTGAATCAGTCGACGGTTTCAAAAAACCATGGTAAATCCATCGACGGTGACGTTTCCAAGCAGAGAAATTGGAATTTGGAATTTGAATTTGAAGGTTAAGATGATTGCTGATAATTGGATGTTGGATATTTAATTGAGGATTTGGATATTAAATTTGTTTCATGTTTTATAATAATGTCATATATATATTAAGATGTAGAGATTTAAATTTTCCTCTGTTATATGTTTATTTAGGGATGGATCCTGGAGGCAAAGGCATGGATGAAAGAGGAGGAAGCGAGTTAGGAGCTTCCAGTGGGGATGAGATTGACACCACTTGACTGTTGCAAGGAATAGCTCGTCAAGTTAGGTAAGAGATGAGATGAGACTTTGGGAGATCAAGCTACCCACCAATGGACCAGGGTTGCACGATTGATCAATTCACCCGTCTGAAACCCTCATCTTTTGAGGGTGGTACTGACCCAATCAAAGCTGAGACGTGGATACAAGAGATGGAGAAGATAATGACAGTTTTGAATTTCATCGAAGAGCAAAAGGTTCTTTTCTCCACTTTCAAGCTAGTTGGAGAATCTAAACGGTGGTGGCATGCAATGAAGTTGTTGGAGGAACATCAAGCAGTACCGATAGTGATGACCTGGGGTTATTTCAAGCAGGTGGTTTTACGACTGATATTTTCCCACCACCACGAGAAATGCGAAGGCGGAGGAATTTTTCAACCTAACTCAGGGGCGGCTCACTATTCAACAGTATACTACTAGGTTCCTACAACTTTCTCGCTTTGCACCTTTCATGGTTCCAAATGAATACCAAAAGGTGATATGGTTTGAAAGGGGCCTGAATTAGAGGATTCATGAGCATATGGCGTGTTTGTAGATTCAGAATTTTGCAAAATTGGTGGGAAAAGCCACCATGGCAGAGTCAAGTCTACAGAGTGCTGCAGAGGCATCAGAATGAAGGAAAAGGTATATGTCTCCCCACTCCCAAAAAAATGTCAAACAAGGGTTGTGGAGGTGAGACAGAGATGTTGCAGGTCAGGGGTTGGAAAGGAATAATCGAGGACGACAGGGCTATTCGTCACGCCCCCACTGCCCTAGATGTAACCAACGGCATTGGGGAGAATGTCGGAGTAGGGGTGTTGTGTGCTATAGATGCATCAAACATGGTATATAGCCCAGGAATCTCGAAATCACCGAACAATGCACCTGCTCCAAATCAGAATCAGAGGAACAACCTGGTGCCTCACGGCGGTTGTGCCCCGGCACGTGTTTATATGTTGGGTACACCTGAGGAGGACAATACTAAAGGCTCAGGTAATATATTTATGTTAGCATGTGTATTAATCTTGTTTGGCTTTGCATGATTCAGTGTTGTATTTGTTTGAATTGGTTGAAATGTATGAATGTGGTTAAATAGCTTTTTAGTTGTGTAAATGGGTGATTAACGAATTTCGAGAATGAAATTCTTTTAAGGAGGGGAGAATGTAATGACCCGAAAAAATTTTAACTATTTAAAATAGTAAAAGGAAAAGGGGAAATAGAAGAAAGGGAAAAGAAATTTTAAAAGGGTAACAAGTAGGCACTCGTCGATGAACTGCATTTTCTCGTCGACGAGCAATCTTTTGAGCCTCGTCGCTGAGTATGCAAGTCTCGTCGACGAGGGTTTACCGAGAGAGGTTCTCCTATTTCTGAATTTTGTCAATGAGCTCTCGATTTCATCCACAAACTGTGTTCTTGGGCTCATTAACGAGTCCAGATGTCTCATCGACGAGGCCACGTGGCAAGTTGCCTATAAATAGGCAAAAATAAGAATTTTAACGAAGGATTTCATTCTCTCTTCTATTTCACTCTCTAAAAATGGCCTCTGTGCCTTCTCTTTGAATCCGACCCAATTTTAGTCTGATTCAACGATCGGAAGCTACCACGAGACTCTTGGGAAGATTTTCTACAACATAGGCAAAGTAGAATTTTGATTTGAGAACTTTGGGAAACATCCCAAAATCAAGGTAAGTGAGTTATTTTGAAGTTTTCTTAACAAATATAATTATTTGGAGCATAGGAAGTATTAAATGAGTGTTTTTCTGAGATTTGAGTAAGTTGGGATTTTTAGAATACAAGGCCTCATGTTTGTTCGATTTTAGGCTGAATCCCGAGGAGTAGGTAAGGGGAAATACTTTATAACAATTTTTTATTAAATTTTTTATTCAGTTAGATTTTGGGTATAAAATTATATACATATTTGGGTATAATTTCCTAAATGGTGCAGGTATTGAAAATATTGTCTTTGATTATATATTATTTTGGAAAAAATTGTGTGGCATGAAAACAACTTTGATAATTAAATGGTTGCGGGTGCTGCTTGATTTTGATTGATGCTCACTTGTGGATACTGTTTGGATTGTGAGTACTATTTGGTTTTGATGCTATTTGGATGATTAAATTTTGTGAATGGAAATGCGTTGATGTGTTTATCTGTACTGGATGTGTATTGTGCTGTGGCTGTGTAAAATTGTGACATAACGTTGGCAGTGGTATGAGGAGGTTGTTATATTGTACCTGATATAAATTGCGATATAACGCTGGCAGTGGTATGAGGAGGTCGTTATATCGTACCTAATATAAATAGCCATATAACATTGGCAGTGGTATGAGAAGGTCGTTATATGGGCGTTTATATGGGAGGGGGGGTAAAACATTGGCAGTGGTATGATGAGTTTGTTTTACCTATTTACCCAGAACAAGGTTGTGTGTGTGTGGGAGTGAATGAAGATTGTGTGAGTAATTCTATGTGGACTATGATAGTTGCGTGCTTATGGACCCTTTGTAGGTGTGATTGAGGAGCTTGTGTTTTAACCTGTGTGGTTAAGAAGATTATGTGTGTATCCTGTATGGATTGGGTGTGGTATGTGTACATGTGGAACTGGTGAATCTTAATTTAATTTAATTTAATTTTTTTCCACGCTATTCTTTTTATTTATTTATCTGTTATTTTATTTATTATTTTTTTTCCAAATTATTTTAATCCTTTTAAATTTCCGAGTCTTTACATTCTCCCCTTCTTAAGAAATTTCGTCCTCGAAATTTTACTAACTAATCATCCCTTTATATTACTTAAATTCATTTGCTAACTATCGCTATAAGAAGTCAACATACATATCATCATATAAACCATTCAATCATTCTTCATTAAATAAAATCATCACTATCTTAAATATAATCTCATACCTGCTTCTCTGATGGCATCCTCCTCAGCTCGAAGTGTGTACAACCAGGGTGGATCACCTCTTCCAAGCAGTACTTGTTGTTTTCCCAATCCTGATTCTGAACCGATACCATAGGCAATGGTTCTTAGCAATCCTTCTTGATATGCCCTGGCTTACCGCACCTATAACAATTTAGAGTGCCAAACCAGCATTCGCCCCTATGCCTCTTATTACATTTCGGGCATATAGAGCCTACTATTTCCTTCCCTTTCTTTGCTGGTCTCTGACTAGCCTTAGATTAGAAACTAGATGGTGCAAGTCTCTTATTCTGCTCTGAAGGCTCGGTGCTGCCCTGGATACTCTTCTCCAACACCGAAGTTTTATCAACTAGTTCTGTAAAACTCTGGACCTGAAACCCGACCACCAGCTCGTAGATCTTGCGCCTCGGGCCTTTCTCAAATTTCCTGGCTTTCCTTACTTCATTTGGGATCAAAAATGGAGCAAAACACAACAGTTCCACAAATTTAGCCGCATACTCCACAACTGTCATATCTCCCTGGGTCAGATTAGTAAACTCCTTAATCTTCTCCTCTATGATAGATGAAGGAAAATACACGTCAAAGAACAGTTCCTTGAATCTCTCCCAGGTAAGAGCTATCCTTACCACCCTCTGATCCTCTAGCAGCTTCGCAGATAGCCACCGCGCTTTGTTTTTCCAGTCATCTTGAAGGCGGCACAACGGACCCTCTTCTCATCCGTGCAGTCGAGTACAATCATGATCTCCTCTATTTCCTTTACCCAGTTCTTCGCCACCACTAGATCAGGTCCTCCTATAAAGGCTGGAGGGTTCATCCTCATAAACTCTTTAATACTGCAGCCTTGACCTGCAGGTGGACAGTTCTATTATTTAGGTTCCTTCTTCATCTCTGCCCTAACCTTACAGACTATATCCCGCAACACCTTAGAGGTATCTATGTCCTCTTCTTCACTAGAAGTCACTGAATCATCTCTTCCTTCAGCCTCTACATTCTCATCTCCAGAATCCATCCTGAAAATAGGGCAGAGGAGAGATAAGAATTCCATATCATAACTTCAAACAACATAATCATTAAATTAAATCCAATAAAAATCCAAAATCTCCATATAAGGACCAATCTCACAGCTAGGAAACATCACCGTCAATGGATTTATCATGGTTTTCTGAAACCGTAGACTGAATCAGAAAATCACAGAAGTCCACCAAGGGATTTCTGCCTCCAAGCTATAAGACAAAATCTTATACTTCCCCACACCATACCTACTTCTCAACACCTAACCTACCCATCTCTTATTCTTCATCCTAAGTCATTCCTATACTCTGGTATAAATCATTTCCTAAATTCTCAAAATCCCAAAATCACTGCTCTAATACCATAATGTAACGCCCCAAACCCTTAAACCTGGGTCTGGTGCTTTATACCTGATAAAATCTCTGATAATCCATAAGTCAATATATACGCAGCGGAAAACATAAACAAAATCTCCATACAACATAATCTTATAATACCATAATTTTGTAATACCAGAGTTTACTAACCCTATCTAAATTTCACAATATCCATCCAACACCTGCATTTCCATAGATACACAAATCTCCAAAACATTTTAGTATGTTCACAACCATTCCGTTCTCAACAAACTAAAAACATAACGACATAAAACATAAAATATATACATCCCCAAGTATTAACAAACATATACCCTTTATCTTTATGTTCCTCAAAAATGCTAAATACCCTCGAGCTCTCTAAGCTCGACCTCGAGGATGTCCTGAAAAGAAATCATCATATTCAGGTAAGACACATCTCATTAAGGGAAGAAAAAATATATTAAACACAGCGTGTGGCTAACATGAGGTAAATAGATATCATTTTAATAACATTTGGAAAAACATTAACGTAACACTGAACACATTCTCTGAACATAATCAAACACATGCAAAGAATTAACCCATGAGATTACCCAAGGATAGGGGTGATTACCCACCCATACAAGTAGCACCCCTCTACTCTGATACTTAGATAACCCGAAGGTCACTACTGAAGCATACCAGAGCACTCACCTTACTCAGCAAGCCCTCAAGTGTTAAATTGATCTCGTACTCACACCGTTCAACAATAGCTTTCCGACAAAGCCCTAAGGATAGGGAAATCTAACCGCCCATACAAGTAGGTTTCCTCTGCCTTAGTGTGTTATGTAGTTACTACCACATCTGAAGCTACTAGCTCGCCTTTCTCAACAAGCCCTTAGGCAAGGAGTACGCCCCGCCCAGTCATAACATGTTCTACGTACATAGGTACTTCTAGTATCATAATACATTATCCTTTTTTGTCATTATTCAATCATACACATCTATTCATGTTCATAACGTCTACATTTCATTGTATTTCATTTTACGTGACCTTCAACATTTCATTGTTCACATTTGTCATTTCATATCATGGTCATTTCATAGTCATTGCATAACATTTTCATTTCATTTCCTTCGTACTACAGCTGGTCTTTAGCCATCATCAGTTTGTCTATAGCTCCTTTTAGCTGTCATCAGTTAGTCTATACAGAAGTGTGTTAGATCTGCTAACATGACTATCTTTCAACTGTCTTACGTCTACATGGTTGTATTTAACATACACAAGCAACATAGTCCATTTCATGTTTTATTCTCAATCCTTTACTTACTTAGCCTGTATCTCATATATTTAACATATATTTGCACAGAATCTCATGCCATGCAATTTAGCAGTTGAATTCATACGTATTCCTATAAAATAGTTCAACCCACATTTAGCATTTAATTACTGAAAATACAATTTCCATTTCTTACATAATTATCCAGAAAATTCCTTCCACTTTCTTCAGTTCATTTCCACAAATACATACCTAAATAAGTGATCCTAAGCTCATAAATCATAGTTTTACATGGTTAACATTTTAATAATTCACACCAAAACATACATATAATATAACGTAAATTATTAACTTTAATTTCATAAATTCTGATTTAATATATAATTTCCCCTAACCTGAATTCTCGAACTACACCGACAGGAATCCCACACAGATGTCCGCAGCACTCACCTGGACCCTGATTCAAAAACCCTAGTTTCATTAAATTATTCCTAAATAAAATACTATTTAAATATTTTATAGGGCCATAATTTTCAAATAAATAATAATACCAGCAAATATAACCTTTTTGCGAAATTTTCCAAATCCCACTCTCGCTTTGGAGTGTGGACTAGAAAACCCCAATTGGAAGTTTACCTACGCTAAAATGATGACAATCGCGATTAGGATCACGTAGTGATGCCCAATTATCGATTTAGCGGCAGATTGAAAGCGAAATTGGAGAAAAGGGAAAAAATTACCTTTCCCCAGGAATAGTACCTAAGCCGTTCCCATGACAAATTTGCTTCAGTAGAAATGTCGGTGGCGGAGTTAGGAATCCAACAACACCTTTTATTTCCCGATCCGTCGCAAACTCGTTGAGAAATTAAGAAGAGAAAAGAGAGAGACAGAGGAGATAACAGAGATTTGGGGAGGGAGCTGAGAGGCGCTGGGCGAGGCCCAAAGAGATCAGATTTCCAATTTAGATAGCATTAAATGCAATCTTACCCAATTTGCTTTAGTATTATTATATTAATATTATATATATATATCATATTTATTTATTTAATAAATTCAATTTAATAATTCTTAATTAATAATTATTATTTAACTAATTATTTAATTATTTAATTTATCTTATTTTATTTTATTTTAATTTTTTTTCCATGCTATTCTTTTTATTTATTTATCTGTTATTTTATTTTTATTTTTTTCCAAATTATTTTTAATCCTTTTAAATTTTCGAGTCTTTACAATAGGTCAGTCACCTTGTAACACCTCCAGACCCGCCACGTGGGGCCCGGGGTGTTATGAGACCAGTCATACATTTCTGATACCATTCATGCAGTATAATTAATTATGTAACCTCAACAAAAATACCAGAGTTTCTATATTTACGTATGCCAACCCATAAAAAGGTACATTCATATACCATATTACATAATCGGGTCAAAATATATATTAAACATAAAACTAAATATATATCTGTTATGGTATCCACTCACAAAAACTAACCCCGCCCGGGAGCTATCTAAGTTTGATCACCTGGAAGACCTGAAAAGATTAAATAATCAACAGGGTGAGACACCACTCAGTAAGGAAGAAATAAGTAACAATAGTGTGTGGCTGAAGTGTTTAATATAATTAAAAAATATACCTAAAATTACATTTCATTATCCATAGCAGCCAAGAAAACACATTCATAATCACATCATTGTTGACTTCTCTGTCTCTCAATCACATTCACACAAACATAATTATTTTTACTGATAATTCCCGAGAATAGGGAAGTCTACCCGCCCATACAAGTAGATTCTCTCTACTCTAGTGCTAACACCAGCGCACTCACCTTTCTCAGTAAGCCTTCGGATTATGTATCCAAGTAAAGTCTCCAAGAATAGGGAAGGTCACCCGCTCATACAAGTGGATTCCCTCTACTCTGGTAATCCACAAATAATTACTAGAGTAGAATAATTATTAATTAATATATACAAATATAAATAAGGGTTGAAGTTATATATATATATATATATATATATATATTAATATAATAATACTAAAGCAAATTGGGTAAGATTGCATTTAATGCAATCTGATCTCTCTGGGCCTCGCCCTGCGCCTCTCAGCTCCCTCTCCAAATCTATGTTATCTCCTCTGTCTCTCTCCTTTCTCTTCTTAATTTCTCGATGAGTTTGCAGCGGATCGAGAAATAGAAGGTGTCGTTGGATTCCTAACTCCGTCACCGACATTTCTATTGAAACAGATTTTTCGTGGGAACGACTTAGGCACTACTCTTGGGGAAAGGTAATTTTTTCCCATTTCTCCAATTTCACTTTAAATCTGCCGCAAAATCGACGATTAGGAATCACTACGTGATCCTAATCGCGATTGTTGTCATTTTGGCGTAGGTAAACTTCCAATTGGGGTTTTCTAGACCCTACTCCAAAGCAAGAATGGGATTTGAAAAATTTGGCAAAATGGATATGTTTGTGGGTATTATTATTTATTTAGAAATTATGGTTATAGGAAATATTTAAATAGTATTTTATTTAGGAATAATTTAATGAAACTAGGGTTTTTGAATCAGGGTCCGGGTGAGCGTTGCGGACATCTGTGTGGGATTCCTGTCGGTGTAGTTCGAGAATTCAGGTTAGGGGAAATTATATATTAAATCAGAATTTATGAAATTAAAGTTAATAATTTACGTTATATTATATGTATGTTTTGGTGTGAATTATTAAAATGTCAACCATGTAAAACTATGATTTATGAGCTTAGGATCACTTATTTAGGTATGTATTTGTGGAAATGAACTGAAGAAAGTGGAAGGAATTTTCTGGATAATTATGTAAGAAATGGAAATTGTATTTTCAGTAATTAAATGCTAAATGTGGGTTGACCTATTTTATAGGAATACGTATGAATTCTACTGCTAAATTGCGTGGCATGAGATTCTGTGCAAATATATGTTAAATATATGAGATACAGGCTAAGTAAGTAAAGGATTGAGAATAAAACATGAAATGGACTATGTTGCTTGTGTATGTTAAATGCAAACATGTAAACGTAAGACAGTTGAAAGACAGTCATGTTAGCAGATCTAACACACTTCTGTATAGACTAACTGATGACAGCTAAAAGGAGCTGTAGACTAACTAATGATGGCTAAAGACCAGCTGTAGTACGAAGGAAATGAAATGAAAATGTTATGCAATGACTATGAAATGACCATGATATGAAATGACAAATGTGAACAATGAAATGTTGAAGGTCACGTAAAGTGAAATACAATGAAATGTAGACGTTATGAACATGAATAGATGTGTATGATTGAATAATGACAAAAAAGGATAATGTATTATGATACTAGAAGTACCTATGTACGTAGAACATGTTATGACTGGGCGGGGCGTACTCCTTGCCTAAGGGCTTGTTGAGAAAGGCGAGTGCACTAGTAGCTTCAGATGTGGTAGTAACTGCATAATACACTAAGGTAGAGGAAACCTACTTGTATGGGCGGTTAGATTTCCCTATCCTTAGGGCTTTGTCGAAAAGCTATTGTTGAACGGTGTGAGTACGAGATCAATTTAACACTTGAGGGCTTGCTGAGTAAGGTGAGTGCTCTGGTATGCTTCAGTAGTGACCTTCAGGTTATCTAAGTATCAGAGTAGAGGGGTGCTACTTGTATGGGTGGGTAATCACCTCTATTCTTGGGTAATCTTGTGGGTTAATTCTTTGCATGTGTTTGATTATGTTCAGAGAATGTGTTCAGTGTTACGTTAATGTTTTTCCAAATGTTATTAAAATGATATCTATTTACCTCATGTTAGCCACACGCTGTGTTTAATATATTGTTTCTTCCCTTAATGAGATGTGTCTCACTTGAATATGATGATTTCTTTTCAGGACATCCTCGAGGTCGAGCTTAGAGAGCTCGAGGGTATTTAGCATTTTTTAGGAACATAAAGATAAAGGGTATATGTTTGTTAATACTTGGGGATGTATATATTTTATGTTTTATGTTGTTATGTTTTAAGTCTGTTGAGAACGGAATGGTTGTGAACATACTAAAATGTTTTGGAGATTTGTGTATTTATGGAAATGCAGGTGTTGGATGGATATTGTGAAATTTAGATAGGGTTAGTAAACTCTAGTATTACGAAATTATGGTATTATAGGATTATGTTGTATGGAGATTTTGTTTATGTTTTTTGCTGCATATATATTGACTTATGGATTATCAATGATTTTATCAGGTATAACGCACCGAACCTGAGTTTAAGGGTTCAAGGCGTTACACCTATTGTGTCCAGTCGATTGACCTAGTACTGAATTTCATTATGCGCTATTTTTAAAAGAGCTCAGGCGACTAACCCTTAGGCTTAGTCAACTGATGTCTATGTTTTAAACATTTAACAGCGCTGATATTGTTTCCAAATTTGATTTCTTGGTTTCCAAACTCAAAGAAAACTTTGGGAAAATAGTAAGAAACCTTTTTGCACTATATAAACTTTATATTTTCGCAAATTATATTAACACACAATATACATACAATTCAAATTTTTGAGTTATACTACTGAAAGTTCTCCTGAAAGAATTGTTGTGTTCTTGCTGAAATTACTCATGAATTTCTGATTCAATCTCTCGAAATACACATTCTCTAATCAAAATACCGGTGATATAATCTCGAGCTTCATCTTCTTTATTAATTTTTGTTGAATTATATTGTGATATTAACTTGTACAAATCTACTCTAGCTGAGAGTATTTCATTGTATAAACAAAGTTGTTTCTTGTTTTTGTTATTGACGATTCAAAGACTTTGAATCGTTGCCTAACGAGAGGTTTGTTCTCATTAGAGAGGCGAACTCTACCTTGAACGGAGAGAGGTTTACTTCACATGGTAATGAAGTGGAAAGGAAATCCTCACAGTGGGTTGCTTGAGGTAAGGACGTAGGCAGCTTGCCGAACCTTGTAAAAAATCCCGTGTTAAGCTCTTCTTCCCTTACTTTTTCAATTTTTGCAAGATTATAACTTGCGTGTATGTTTGTATATTCATTGAGTACTTGCTGAATATTAGAAGTTTGCTGAATATTGATTTTGGTTGTGTATGAATAAAGGAACTATATTGGTTGTGTTGATTGGATTGAAAATTTAGACAAGCTTTGATTGCTAAAATTTTTAATATAAAGCTGTGGTAAAACAAGTTTGAAATTGTTTTTTCTATTGAGGCAAAAGTGGTAAGATACTTAATATTGAATTATTGAAATTGTATCTTGAGATTATTATTGATCATCACTGAAAAACTGATTTTGAATATTGCTCAACCATTGAAGTATTGAAGTTTGGATTTAGTTTGTAATTTTATATTTATATTTATATCTAGGATTCTCGAATTTCTCATGTTGTTAACCGTTGTCTTCCTCTTTCAAATTAGCCATGAGATATTCAGTTGATGTTGATGGAGATATTGGTTTTATATTCTCGGAGGCTGAGATGAACAAAGTGGCAGAAGATTTTAGGTTTGCATTGGTTCTGAAATTTTTGCGATCTAGACTATCCATTGATGTTATCCGTTTGAATATCATAAGGTCGTGGGGCCTTTTGGAGATCCCTTCTGTTAGTTTCATGGATGATTTTCACGTATTGGTTCAGATAAAGAATGAACAAGATTTTCTTCATGGATGGTCTCGTGAAGGAAGGATTTTGGCTGGATTTCCGTTTTTGTCTTTTTCGATGGACAATGGATTTCAACCTAAAGTAGGAACCATCCTTGGCCCCTCAATGGTTATTTCTCCCTGGTCTTCTGATGCACATGTACAAACCTGATTGCTTACAAATTCTAGCCACGAGGTTTGGTCGATACCTCAGAACTAACAATGCTACGCTTAATCGAACTAGGGCTACGGGTGCGAGAATGTGCGTGGAGGTGGATTTATTGGCAGATCAAGTGGATGCTTTCCCAATTGTTGTTTCTGCAAATCAAAAAATTTGGCAGGAAGTGAGGTATGAAAAGCAAGGATTTTATTGTGAGAAATGTTATAGATAGGGGCATTCAAAGGTGGTATGCCAAGGGGGTGAAAGGAAATAAAAAATTGGGGATAAAAGTAAGGATACGGAATATGGTAGACAAGTAAATCGAAAAGAAGTTTGTCGTGTGAAGAAATTGGATAAAGGGAAGGAAGTTCAGAGAGAATTGATAGATCCATGCATTATCGAAGAACTTGTAGAGGGGGCTCATGCTCAAGAGGGTGCAACGACATCACAAATTTTGCCAGTGGTTGAGACAGTTCCGCAATGTGAGATGGAAGAGGGGGAGTTTGTCCTTGAAGATCTGAGGCCTGAAGTGGAGACTTTGCAGCGAAATATAAATCAGTATGAGATTGTGCAGAGGGAGGAGAGTGTTGAACTAGTCTTGGGTGCTCCTGACGCTGATATTCTGATAGTGGAAGATGACATAGTAGTGCGTGATCAGTTGATGACGTCTAGTAATATGGTCACAAGAAATTTTGGAACAAGAGTGTACCTTCATGGCCAGGTGTGTCCCACGTAATTGTGAATCGGATAGGGAGGTGGAGACAAATAATTTAGAGAAACTCCCTTTGGAAAAAGGCTTTTGTTCGGATGATGATTTATATGTTCCGATTGTTAAGTTGAAGGATATTAATGGGCAAAGTGAGAAGAAGTCTTAACGGGTTATTACCCATCCAAAGAAACTTGATTTATGATTAATACAATTCTAGTGTGGAACGTGCAGGGTTTAGGCACGTCGAAAAATCGTTTACATAAGTTAATGAGGAATTTTTTTCCTTCTATTTTGGTTCTTTCAAAGCCATTTTTCTGATGAAAGTCTGATGTCACAATGGGCTGACTTTCTAAATTTTTTGAATTTTTGTGCGAATGCTTCAATGGGGGGTAAAATTTGGGTATTTTGGGAAGAGGAAGTGCACTTTGAGTTACAACATATGTCTAATCAAGTTATTTCGGGTATTTTTAGTTATGTGGACCAGATTTTCTTAGCTTCTTTTGTATGCTAAATGTCGTCAAACAGATTGCTGGGAACTTTGGAATGATTTGGAGTTTGTAAAGAGGGATGATTTCCCTTGGTTAGTGGCGGGAGATTTTAATATTATCCATTTAGATTCGGAACGTATTGGTGGTCATATGAGGCCGTTATCGGCTATGGAGGAATTCAACAATTGCTTGGACAAACAACATGTCTTGGTGTAATGGTCATAGTGGTAATTCTCGGAGTTGGGCAAAACTGGATAGGGTGCTCTATAATTCGAATCTTCTCCAAGTTTTGCCAAATATTTATTTTGAGTATGGAAAGAGGAGGACTTCAGATCATAACCCATTGATTATTTGATTTCATAGAAATCAGCATCGGTATGGTCCTTCTCCCTTCAAGTATCAGAATATGTGGAGCACACACCAGTATTTTAAGTCTTGAATGGAGGAAGCCTAGAGGGAGGAGTCGCATGGTTCAGGTTTAGTTAGACTTTCTGGTAAATTGAAACATACGAAAGTTGCAATTCGAAACTAGAACAAACAAGTTTTTGGGCATGTACAACATAACATTAAAAAATTGGAGGAAAGTATGGAGGCTCTAGAGGCTCAGCTTCAGGAAGGGTATTCGCTGGAAATGGAGGAAGATTTTTTCCTTACTAAACTCGAGCTGGAAGCATGGGAAAAGAGGGAGGAGATTCGTATTTCTCAGCTAGCCAAAAAGAAATGGTTGGAGGCGGGGGATAACAATACAAAGTTCTTTCATGCATTTGTGAACCAAAGGAGGAAGAAGACTATGATTCATTCATTGAAACTTCCAAATGGAGAAGTGTTGGATTCTATGGAAGCTGTTCATGAGGGTGCAGTAAGGTATTTTCGAACGTTCTTACCAGGTGTAGGACCCAATCGAACAGCTAACCTTGTTGATATAATATCTCCTATGGTTTCTAAAGAGGAGAAATATTGATCTTTGTCGTGAACCGTCTGAGGTGGAGATAAGGGATGCTATTCTTTCTATCCTGAGAAATAGTAGCCCAGGTCTGGATGGTTTTGGCTCGACTTTTTTCCAAGATTGCTGGGATATTGTAAAAGAAGACGTGATCGATGCAGCTAGAGATTTTTTTGCTGGATCCCCTCTTCCTAGATTTTATTCTGCATCTTACATTGTTCTAATCCCAAAAGTTTAGAATCCTCAGAGTTTTGACAAGTTTAGTCCTATTAGTCTTTGTAGTGTTATCTACAAAAAATTTTCAAAAATTATTGTTGCAAGGATGACAAGTTTATTGTCTGCCTTGATTTCTCTAGAACAAGGAGCTTTCATTCCTGGTAGAAGTATATTTGAAAATATTTCTTTGGCACAAGAAATGGTTCATTCTCTACATAAGAAGTCTAATGGTGGAAATGTAATGATCAAAGTGGACATGGCTAAGGCATAAGATAGGGTCGATTGGGATTTTTTAAACTTGGTTCTAGAAAGCTTTGGTTTCTCACGAAGATTCTATGGTTTAGTGGCAGAATGTGTTTCCTCTCCTTAGTTCTCTATTATGATGAATGGAACTTATAAAGGGTTCTTTAAACCTTCTCGAGGGCTTCGCCATGGAGATCCTTTATCTCCTTATCTATTTATTATTTTACAGGAAGTTTTCTCTTGACTTCTAAAGAAAAATTTTATGGAGAATAAGATAGGGGCTTATTATCATCCTCGTGGGGCGCCTTTGGTATCTCACCTTCTCTATGCGGATGACATTCTTATTTTTTCCAATGGCAAGAGAAGTTCCATTCGTATACTAATTAAGACTTTGAAGAAGTATGAGGATTGGTCTAGTCAATTGATAAATAAAGAAAAGTCAAGTATTTTTTTGTCAAAGAGAATTGCTTTTGCTCGGAAGAGATCTCTGTTAAGGATGATTAGCTTTGCGCAAGGAGGTTTTCCTGCTACATATTTGGGTGTTCCTTTGGTATCGGGTCAGCTTACGACCCATATTTTAGAGCCCCTAGTTGATAAATTGAGGAAAAAGATAGTGGGTTGGAAATTTAAGCTTTTATCTCAAGGGGGCCGCCTAATTTTAATTAAGCATGTATTATCATCAATGGCGGTTCATCAATTGGCGGTTTTGGACATTCGTATTACTGTCTTCAAAAAGATAAATTCTATTTTATCAAAATTTTTTTGGAGTGGAGTAAATGACAAAAGGAAAAGGAATTGATGTTCCTGGTCTAATATATGTAAGCCTGTTTGTGACGGTGGTTTGGGTGTTAGGGATTTGAAGGAGGTAAAAAAATCATTGCATATGAAGTTTGTGTGGAGATTGTTAACTATGGATAATCTGTGGAATCAATTCTTTAAAGCCAAGTATTTGTATAAGAAACACCACTTGAGAGAAATGAATCTAGAGAATGGAACCAGATTTTGGAGATCGATTGTTCGTGTGATTCTTGAAGTTTTAGAGTATGTCCGTGTTCAAATTAAAGAAGGGTCGGCTTCTTTCTAGTTTGATCGTTGGTTAGCCTCCAGACCCCTTTGTGCTAAGGTTCAGGAAATCAGTAACCATAAGCTTCGAACTCGAGATTGTTGGGATAGAGATTGGTGGAATGTTGATTTATTAGTGGATCTACTGGGTGAAGATCAGGCTGAGGAAGTAATGAACTCTACTATTTCTTACAAGGAGGGTCCAGATACAGTAATTTGGGAACCTTCAACAGATGGGAAATTCACCACGGCAAGTGCTTGGGAAATTATAAGGGAGCACAAAGAGGAATTCTCAGTTGCAAAATGGATCTGGCATCCTATGTTGCCAAAAAGGGTGTTAATTTGTACGTGGAAGTCTTGGTTCGCTTGTCTTCCGGTTGATACTCGTATTAAAGAAGTAGGTGTCCAGATAGCCTCTCGATATGATTGTTGTTCAAATGCCAAGATTGAATCTCTAGACCATGTGTTTTGCACCTGATCTTTTGCTCAGGAGGTATGGAAAAAAGCAGCAGTGGCGTTGGGTGTTAGTTGTATGACAACGAGTACTTGGAAAGGCAGAGTTAATGTCTGGTTTAGTTGTGCAAGATGGGCCTCACAGTTAGGCATTTTGGTAGATCTTATACCTAGTCTCATCATTTGGAGACTTTGGACTCGTCGATGTAGAGCCAAGATGGAATCAATTCATGATTCGGAGAGAACTGTGTGGCTTGATATTAAATATTGGCTGAGATCCATTTCAGACAAGTTAAATAAATGTGCACCTGCTTCTTGCACGAATATTCCAGTCCTTCGTGCTTTGGATATTTAAGTAAAAAATGTGGGAGTTCGTCTTCTGCATGTAGTCATATGGTGTAAACCTGGGATAGGTTGGGTTAAGTTGAATGTGGATGAGAGCTACAGAGGTTACCCATGGAATTGTAGTGGATGCGTGATAAGAGATGAAAAAGGTTTATTTAAAGCAATTTTTTCCTCATTATTGGGTTATGGAACAAATAACATGGTTGAATTGAAGGCGAATTTTAGGGATTAATTTGTGCAAAGATCTCGGATTTGATAAGGTGGAGATTGCATGTGACTCTGCTTTGTTGGTTTAGTGGATAAATTCTGGGAAGTGCTCGGTTTGGAACTTATGGGAATTGTGGGAAGAACTTATGCTAGCATTAAGAGACATACAGTTCAAAGTGGAACATGTTTACAGGGAGGCAAACAAAAGTGCAGATTTCTTTGCCAAACAGGGTGAATCTGGTATTTCTTGATCATATAGTTGCCAAGATGATCTTCCTCAGCAAGTCAGGGCAATAATTCGATTGGACTTGTTGGGTTTTCCTTCTTTGCGCTTATGATGTTTTGTGTTATTACACTTTTAGTGGTTTAGTTTCTTAATTTTTTGGTTGCTGGTGTTTGGTTTTTTGGTTTGGTTTATGTTGGTTAAGTTAGTTTTAGGGTCTTGGAATTTTGCTTTTATTGTCCCAAAGTTTCAAAATTGTAACCACAGTTTTCCTCCGCCATAAGTGAGGGGTTTTCTAATAAAGTTTATGAGGTGCCGCCCTCTTTTACCCAAAAAAAAAAAAATCTAGGATTCTCGATTGGTATAGTACGGTCGTCGTTTAGATTGTGATTGTGTGATTGTAGTAATTGAAATTAAAAAGGTAATAAGCAGTTAAAATTCTGCAAAGAAAGTTTTAATTACCCAATTCACCATCCCTTGGGAGTACACCTTTAATCTGAATTATGTATATAAATATTGTCCAGTTTATCTTTATAATTAATCTTTAAATTTTGAGCAAAAAAATGCTAACTTCTCATGAGGTTTGATAAAGAAATGCTAAATTCCTTTGAGATTTAAGAAATTATACTTCTTTACACCTTTGATTTTTGAAACACCTATACTCCTCCCACACATAATGGTCAATTGATGATGCAATTTAAGTATTATAAAAAAAAAAATGTTCAACAAGGTGCATAAGATTTTTAAAACTTCTATTAAAATCTAAATCTTTTCACTAAATTTTAAGAAATATCAAGAAGATTTTTAAAATCTCAATTAAAATTTGCATCTTTTTGTCAAATTTTAAAGGCTGTTTGAAGACTAATTAATCATTTCATTTAATAAAAAAAAGTGATAATTAAAGACACAATAGCATAAACCATTTTCCTTATTTTAAACTTCTTTGAGAAACTCATAGTTGCACTAGTGTTACATGAAGTAACCATGCGTTTAAAGATTCATTAAAAGAAATCCACTTAAATGGGATCCATTAATGCTTGGCTTGGGAGAGATTGTCTTCAATGAATTCAATTGAACTGGCCTCTTGGATATGGTGCACCATTTGGTGGTGATGCAATATGTGAAACTCATTATGGTTTGGCCACTTGCAAAACTTTTAAGGAGTTCTATAGTTAAATTAATGAAATGTTTTAATGCTTTTGATAGGGAGTGACCCAACTCGTGTCCCCAACTCGGCATTTTATTTTTACCACATCTCTCTTATCCCATTTCAAACTTTTCAAAAGTATTGCTAGGCAAGTCTTCCAAGCACAATTCATGAGAAAAGGGGAAAATAAATAAAATATAAAGTGGGATTAGTTATGGAATTTGAAAAATAAAAATAAAAAAAGGTGTTTCTAATTGTTCGTATGCGATTAGTTGTTGCCCATCTAAGAGTTTGAGCACATTATATGTACAAACATTTAAATGGCGAAATTTACGCATGCATAAAGTGTAAATACCGTTGACCATGTGATAGTAATTGTAGAGCACATTTATGTTAAAACTAGTTTGAATTCGAACAAAGAATTATATAATATATAAAATTTCAAAGTTGAATATATAGACACTCAAGATAGTCCGGGCCTTTTATAACCAAAATAAAAAAGCATTTTATTTATTTCATGAAATAATACAAATACAAAAAATAGGAAATACAGGAAAGATAGAAAATACAAGGAAAGGGAGATGCAGAGATTCAAATTTTACATAACAAAGAAAAAAAATACAAATAAAAAGAAAAGAATAAAAGAGGCAAATAGTAGGAAGTGGGCTAGCAATCTTTAAATCTGCAATAATTTTGACCCTGCAAAGAAAGGAAAAACGAGGGTTCAACATGTGCCAAAATCAGAAGTAAAGGTGATTGGCAGGGATAATTTAATTTGAATTACTAATTGATCAAACTATTCATTTGTTCTAAAGGTTATTTGAACAATCAAAGTTGATTGATCAAATCAGAATTCAATTTAAATTATTCCTCCAAACCTATAAATAGAGGCTTCTGAAGTGAGAAAAGAACAGTGATAGATTCACACAGTAACATTCACTCAAAGGAGGTTATTTTGACAATATTGGTAAAAAGATTAGAGAAATTTTGATTGAAGATTGAGTCCAAAACTTTGGGAGAAATTGTACAGAATTTGAATTGCGAGGTCAGAGGCATTTGGGAAGTTTTAAAAGTTACGATTTAGGGTGGAGGATTGCAGACAAAACCGAAGGGAAACTAAATATTGGAGGAGTTGAAGACCAAAGGATGGTTTTACATTTTTTTTTTTTTTTTCATATTCAATCCATTAAGAAAAATGTTCTAAAAATGAACCAAAATACGAATCCAACTGGTGGATCTGACCCATTAAACCGAGTCCATTGACCTGATCCACCAAAACCCGGTTGACCCCGCCCATTTGACTTATAGACCCAATGACCCGAGACCCAAGTCCAATTTTGACTTGGGTCCATTAACCTAGAATTTATTTGAGCCCAAATTTGTTTTAAATAAAAGGTCTGGCCCAAGTCCTTAGCCCAACTATGGGTTAAACCCAAATCTTAAATTCAAAGCCCAAAACCCAAATCCTCAGCCCACATATTGGATTGAGTCCAAGCCTTCACTCAAAGCCCAAAGCCCATGTGTCTGAGCTGAATGATGGGTTGAGCCCAGACTTCAACTAAGCCTAAATTTTCAAACCCAAGCTTAGAGTGTTTAAGCCCAAGTAATTGGTTCGAACCCAAATCTTTAATTCCAAAATCCAAGTCCACTAATTTACTGAGATACAAAGCCCAAGTTTCAAGGCCCAAATACCAAAGCCCAAGTTCCTAAAGCCTAGTTGGCTCTCAGCCCAATCTTGGGTCGAGCCCAACTCCTCTGGGCCAAACAAGAATCAACTCAAGTCCTTAGACCCAAACAGAACTTGACTTCATGCCAGACCTAAACAAAATCCAATTTAATCTCAGAACCAAATAAGACCTAACAAACCCTAATCCAAACAAACTAAGTTTTAACTTAGAATAATTCAAATCAAATAATTTTATTGATTCATGAGAAAATAAAGGAAAGCAAGGAAAATGAAACTTATCTAATCCTGTTTTGACTTTGGTGGCTCGAAGGTTTCTGTTTCCTTCATGTATACCTAGACCTGCAAAATAGAAACAAAAAATGAAAATTAAAATTTAAAAAAAAAAAAAAAGGACAAAAAGAAGATCGTAAAGAAAGGATCTACAAAAGAAAAAAGGGAGAAGAGAGGTGAGAGGAAGAGAAGAGAGGTGATAGAGTACGAAGAGGGTTGAGAAAAAGAGAGGAGAGGTGAGAAAAAGAGAGTGCAGAGAGCTGAGAGACGAAAATAGAGGAGAAAAGAAGTGAGAGAAAGAGAAGAGAGCTGAGAGAAGGAGAAGAGAAGAGAGAGAAAGAACACGGTGCCAACACCCCAATTTTAACCAAGCTACCCCAAGAAGACCCAGCACAATAAAAGCTAACTTTGGGCCCCGAAAATTGGCGGACCCTTTTTGAGAAACATGATTGAGTCCTAGTGTCCTAAACCGAGTCCTGGTATGTTTTCAATGAGTCTCGGTGTCTTAAGCTAAGTCCCGATTTGTTTTCAATGAGTCCCAATATTTTTACTGAGTCCTAGTATGTGTTAAACGAGTCCCGGTGTCTTTACCAAGTCCTGGTACGTTTTCACCGAGTTTCGGGCATCTTAGAAAAATGGAGTTCGGGTCCTTCTATTATCGGGAAATTAAGTTTTAATTTTCGGCCGAATCTCTTTTCGAGAGGATGGGGTTCGACGATAAAAATACAAAAAATAATACAAAAAAGGAAGAAAAATACAAAAAAGGGGGGGTATAGCTATTAGTGTAATATCATCATCATCATCATCATCATTATTATTATTATTATTATTATTAGTACTACTATTATTAGTTTTATTATTATTACTATTATTATTATTAGTATTGTTACTATTACTATTATTATTATTATTAGTATTATTACTATTATTATTTTTTATTAGCATTATTATTGTTATTATTATTATTATTATTATTATTATTATTATTATTATTATTAGTTGATTATTATTATTATTATTACAACAACAACAAAAAGAAGCAAAAGCAAAAAATAAAAATATATAAAAACTATAGGGCAAATGTGTTGGGTATGTGTATTTTTAAAAATAAAAATTGTACACTTCCCCAAAGGGTGCATCCCATTTTGCCCGGGGTACATACCTTGGGCAAGCGAAAGACAAAAAAATAAGCTTATAAAAGAGGGGGGAGGCAACCACTAGACACACACACTACGCACTATTCACCCCATCAATTGTCACTGCGCGCACACTGCCCTCTTGTCTCCTTGCCCCCTCCCACTCTCTTGCAGCCACTTTTCTTCTCCCTCATGTACCAGCCCAGCTCCAACCTCCCTCCAGCTCATCCTCATTCTCGCAAGCTCTCTTGGAACCAGCATCTCCACCAAAACCAACCCCATCTCTGTAACTCTAGCCATCGTCGGCTCCCCCTCACACTCGTCACCTCCTCTCTCTCTCTCTCTCTCTCTCTCTCTCTCTCTCTCTCTCTCTCTCTCTCTCTCTCTCTCTCGTCCCTCTTGCAAACCCAACCAGAACCACCTCCAGGGCCGCTCCCTCTCCACAACAACCTCTGCTTAGCCTTTGAACACCTCCGACATCTCCACTCCATCAAAACTCAAAGGCAAGGCGGACATTCCAGGAGCTTCGTGAACGGCCGTCTGTAAGTCTGGAAGTGGAACCCTTTCTCTCGCAATCCATTTTCCCAGCCTTCAAACTTCTCTCCCAACCTCTAGTGGCCAAATGTGTCAACCTTCATTGACATTCAAAGACTCAAATCCTCTTCTGCTGTTATAGCCTCGAAGCCTCTTCTCTCTTAAAAGCTTGAAGGTTCTTCTTTCCTCACACCAGCGCTAGTGACCTTATAGGTCATATTCCATTTCCTGATCATCTCATATGTGGGATAAGTCTTTCCTAATGCATGCAGTGAGTTTATGATGTGTGTGAATCTAGTGTACATGCTCTGAATGGACTCACCTACATTCATCCTAAAGGCTTTATACTCACTGGCCAACATATCTATCCTACTGTCTTTCACATCTCTAGTGCCCTCATATGTGACCTCTAACTTATCCCATATTTCCTTTGCAGTAGAACATGTCATAATACTGTTAAATTCATTTACATCAAGACTACAGTATAAAATATTGATGACAGTGGCATTAAGACTAACGGCTTTCATATCATCATCATCATATTCATCCTCAGTCTTAGGAACCCTAGCTGCACCCTCAATTTTCATAGGGACATAGTTTCCCTTAGAGACAATTCTCCACACCTTCTAATCAGTATTCTGAAGGTAGATGCGCATCCTTTATTTCCAGAAGGTGTAATTAACACCACTAAAAACAGGAGGTCGTGTGGAAGATGGTCCCTCAGGGAAAGGGGTCATGGAGCTATTAGCCATATGTGATCTTTTAGTAAAATAACAACTAGTCTATGCTAGGTGACTCTGATACCAATTGTTAGCTTTACCGTGATCCCAAGAGTGGGGATGAATTGGTATTTTAAAAATCTATCCCCTAGGTATTCCTCCTAACAGCAGTATATTCATAATCCTATGGTCAATCTAGTGCAAGTAATATTAGAAATTAAATAAAGCAGTTTAATCAATTACACAAGCACCAGAAAGCAATAAAGAGAAGGGTGACATACAGATGTGTTATCGAGGTTCAGCCAACTGCCTACGTCCTCGCCTTGGCTAACCAGCACAAGGATTATCATAATAACTTGCTCACTTAAACGGATGGAGCGGCACCTATACAAATCAGGTCAAATTAACACAAGGCTGACCTCAACCTTTACACCAATCCTTACTGGGCTGGATTACCGCCCCCTCAGGCCACGCCTGGAATCTCTCAGATATACAATCAAATGGTACAATATAATGGTGATTTCACGTAAAGCATATTTGTACCCCAAATGTGCACAATCACAGACACCACAGATGATTTAAAATGTAAGCTCTGTGTGGTCTAGATATTTCAACTCTCAAATATGTTTTCTATCAGTGTAGTGAGTACGTGAGAGTATCAATAACAATCTGTGTATTTCAAAATGTTTCAATCAAGTGAATTCACACATAATATCAAACCAGCCTCAAGAATATCAATCAGAAGAATATCTCATTCACATGAATATGTATATGCTTGGATTGCAAAAATAGATAATCTTTGTATTCAGCAAATGATATATACTTGAATAAATATTGCCACAAAGATTAAGGTAACAGACAGAAATATCTTTTTACAAATAGTTCAATAAAGATTCCACAAGATATTTGAGTAAGTTTGAAAATGTTTTTGAAAACCAAAAACAAATACAAACTTCCAAAGATATTGCAATGAGAATGCAATACTCGGAAGTTCACCACAAGCCTTCTTAGGGTAGGCTTATTAGAAAAGCCTCCTAAGAATGCTTAGGTTATGCTCTCGTAAAAATTGATTCAAGCACTTACGAAATAAGAGAGAAAACCTCTAAAAGAATACACTTAATACACTTCCAAAAGATACAAAGAAGTAAGAAGGTAAGTTTGAGTGGATTTGGAAATAGTATGAGCTGTAGGGAGTCTTTAGCTTGAGAGAGAAATTGGATTTTTGTTTTTGCTAATCGATTACTTATTTCTCCCAAATGAAAGAGTATATATAGACATACTAGAATTTTTGACCGCTGGGGACCTATTAGGGATTGTTAGAAAAGTTTAATGACGTTTAAAGCATTTTAACCCTGTTTAAAAATATTAACTGCGGTAAAAATTAGGTGCAACTTGAGAGGTCCGGTCGACCAGAACTATTTCGGTCGACTAGGTCTCATATGGTTCGGTTAACCAGGAGGATTTTGAACTAAATGGTTGGTTGACCAGGAGAAGGTGATTTTTCAAATTTTCTAGATTTGGTTGATCGGGCCATTTTGAACTGGCTGGTTCGGTCGACCAAACCGCCGAGATTTTTCCCGAGGACCCTCAGTCGACTAGGTAGTTGGAGTACAAAATTGGTTCAGTCGACCAGATGGTTAAAATGTTAACCCAGGGAGGTTTCAGTCGACTGGGGCTTTTTGAACTACCTAGTTCGGTCGACCAGGACCTTGGTCAACTATTGACCTAGGTCTGGTTCGATCGACCAAGCCAAAATGAACTGTGTTGGCCAGTCGACCAAAAGTGCACCAAGTGTGCATTTTGGTCCCATTTCGAAACATATGAACTCTATTCAAGTGCCTAACAAACATATGTACAAATGTGAGTGTCCTAGGGTCATTTATGTCCAAAATCAAGGCACCAAAAAAGTCCGGTGTCAGTCGACTGAAAGGTGTCTTTATGGTCACTTTTAGTTCGTATTTGGTTTTGAGCTTACGAGATAAATCATACATGTGTTGTGTGTGTTTATTACAAACTAAATATCCTAATTACTATTACAGACCAAATAAATATGAAATACATTACAAAAAGAGATTGGGTCTTCAGCTTCACTTTCTCTTTGTGCCGTCAATGTATCTGCCAATGTAGACCTGCACATGAACTAGATATTTATTAGATACAAGAGTATTTGTCATTATCAAAACCAAGGTGTGACCTTTAAGGTCAACAACATGACTGACCTCAACCTACACAATCCTTCCGGACTGGATTCCCGCCCCCTTAGGCCACGCCTAAAATACAACAGATTTCTCAATAAAATTTGTGTACAACAAATGTGCTTCTCAACTAAGCATATATGTACTACAATATGCACAGTATAATCAATGCACTACCAAAATATAGGATTTGATAAGCTCAATGTAGTCTAAGTGTCTACTCTCAAATATTTATGCAAATATTGCAATCAGTGCGTGAGAGTGTAAATGATATGATCTTTGTGTCAAATAATGATTTCAATCACAATGCATAAACAAAGATCACAAGCACACTTCAAATATCTCAACAAATAATTTTTCTCAATACAAACCACAAGAGATATTCAAATGATGGTTTGTAAAGTATTTATTTGATCTTTGTAATAAAATGATAATCTCAATCAAAGGTATAGCAATGAAGACCTTTTAGCACTCAAGCAAATATCTTAAAATAAATTTCTCAAAGATAAATCACAAGAGATATTAGAAATCAGTTTGTAAAATAGTATTTATCTTCAAGCACACTTCAAATACCTTCAACAAATATTTTTCTCAAAATAAACCACAAAAGATATTTGAAATCGATTTGTAAAATATTATTTCACAACCAAAATACAATATGAACTCTTGAGTATTGTAATGAAAATGCAAAACACAGAAGCTCTAAGAAATTTTTCTATGGAATGCTTATTTACGAAGGCCCCTAGAAAAACTAAAAGCTTACTCTCTATGAAAAATAAATCTTAATCAAAACAAGCAAGAGAGAGTTTAAGCTTGATAGGATAAAACACAAGAATATTCTTACAAAGAAGTATTTGCAATATAAAAGTGTAAGAAGAGTAGTATATGGCTTGAATATGAGATTTTGGCTTTTTTGAAAATCAGAGGATGTTTGCTATTATTATTGCTAATATCATGCTAATTTTTGCAAATAAAGGGGTATATATAGAGTTCCCCAAAAATATAACCGTTCAGGACATGTAGGGTATTATTAGGATTTTTTAAAAACATTTTAATACCATAAGCCCTGTTTAAACGATTTAACCGTGGTAAAAATAATATGGCAACCCGAGAGCACCGGTCAATCGAAGGCAAGGTTCGGTTGACTGAGTGTGCAAGTTCGGTCGACCGGGTGAGATTTGAACTAGAAGTTCGATTGACCAGTTAATAGGGTTCCAAGGGGATTTTTCTTTTCCGCGTGATTCGACTGACCGTGAGGTTTTGAACTAGGTAATTTGGTCGACTAAACCGTTGGATTCTCCCATGTGTGGGTTCGGTCAATCGGGGCATTGCCCATTTAAATTTGGTTGGTCGACCGAAGAGTCAAAGGTTGACTTCGGTGGGAGTTCGGTCGACCGGGTAGAATGAACTAAGCAGGGTTCGGTCGACCAGGTAGTCGTCAAATAGTTGACCCGGTCAATAGTTTGGTCGACTGACATATTTGTACTTGTGAAGTACGATCATCCGAACATGCATTTTAAGTACATTTCGGTTCTATTTACTTATGTGATCACCCTTTCCAAATAAACATATGTATTTGTGCATGTATGAGTGTCCTAAGGTCATTTTAAGCCTTTTTTGTTTTGAGCTTACCTATCATACCATGCAAGTGATGCATATAATTATTACAACCCATATCATATTTACTATTACAAACCCATAATGAATAATGAATTTAAATACAATATAAGTACGTTCTTCAGGGCCTTCAACTTCTACTTCTTGTGCCATCATTTTGATTTGTCAATTGTATACCTGCACATATACTCAAATATCCATCAAATACAACAAGTATTTGTCATTATCAAAACCGGGTGTGACCTATAAGGTCAGCAATGTTCTTATCATTAAGCTATTGCTCTCCCTTGCTTGGATGATTGAAATTATTTTCTTTAGGAGCAAAGCTTTAAGTTTTTCCTAGGAGACTTTATTGATAAGTCTTCCTTAGGGAAACTTCATTTGAGCTTTTGCGTATTGTATTCTCATTGCAATATCTCAAGGAGTTCACATTGTTTTTTGATTGCTAAAAATACTTTTCAAATCATCTTCAAATATCTCGTGTGGTTTACTTTGAGAAATATTTTGTTGAGATATTTGTGCATGTGCTAAAAGATCTTTGTACCAATATCCTTTGATTTATTTTATCATCTTGAACACAAAGATCAAATCGTTTTTATAAATTAAATCTGAATATCTCTTGTGGTTTATTTTAAGAAAAATATTTATTGGGATATTTGAAGTGTGCTTGAGATCGTTGTTGCTGCACTGTGATTGATACTGTTATTTTGACATAAAGATGTTTTCACTTACGCTCTCACGCATTGATTGCAAAATTTGCATAAATCTTTGAGAGTAGATATTTAGACCACATTGAGCTTATCTTATCATATCATTCGGCGGTGTATTGATTACATTGGTACATAATCTGCTTACTTGAGAAGCATACTAGTTGTACGCAAATTTTATTGTGAAATCTGGTGTATTCCAAGCGTGGCTTGAGGGGGTGGTAATCCAACCCAGTAAGGATTGGTTGTAAAAGGTTGAGGTCAGTCTTGTGTTAATTTGACCTAGTTGTAAAGGTTGAAGTCAGCCCTGTGCTAATTGACCTGGTTGTTTAGGTGCCGCTCCACTCGTTAAGTGAGCTTATAGTAGTAATCCTTATACTTATTAGCCAAGGCGGGGACGTAGGCAATTTGTCGTACCTCGAAAACATTTATGGTGTCGTCTCTTTTACTGTTTCATTGTGCATGCTTGGTTAAATTTCTATTGCAATTTAAATTTCATTGTATATTTACATTAATTTATTTTACATGCACAAGATTGACCTTAGGCTTGTGCAATACTGCTATTGGTGGATTGACCTAGGGGATAAAATTTTTAAATTCCAATTCACCCCCCTTCTTGGGATTGCACCAAAGCTAACAAGTGCTAGTGTGCCTCCAACTCCGATCATCAACTCCGGCAACCACCCAGCTCCGGCCATCGGCTTTCTCCACGGCCACGGTCATCTGGTGAGTTCCTTGTGAAACACACACACAGCTCTTCCTGCTGCAAACACATGGTTTTTACACACACAATACACACAGTTCTTACACCTTGCAAAACACACGCCACACGCGGCTCTTCTTGCTACAAACACACACGGTTTTTACAGAACACAATACACATAGTTCTTACACCCTGAAAAACACACACAAACACACACCACACGTGGCTCTTCCTGCTGCAAACACACACGGTTTTTACTCACACACTACACACAGTTTTTACACGCTGCAAAACACACACACACCCGCTCACGTATGCATGCATGGCACCCACACACACATGCACGTGTGCTCTTTTTATTTTAGTATTGTGATATTTGTTTAGAATAATGATATCCATGCTTTTATTTGGCTTTTCTTTTGTTGTTTTTTATGCTAATTTGTTATGTTTGTGGGTTTTTCTTGTTGTGATGCGGGTTAGCAATTTAATATGGTTTCTATGCTTTATAGTGGTGATGCTTGCGGTGTTCGTCGTAAATAATAATTAATATTATTATTGTGGTAGGATTTCTAAAGCTATGATATTTGTTTTAACAATTAATAGGCATGTTTGTGTTGTGAGATTAAATAATGATTATTATTATGGTAGATTTTTTATTGGTTGGATTTTGTTAACATGTGAGTTAAATCTTGTCATGGTTAGTGTGCATATATTGGGTGATTTATATTATTGTCATAGGGTTCTCATTAGTGTTACATATTAAATGATTATGTTTAGGTTTTGTCGTATTTATTGATTAATATCCATATTGTAGGCAATTATTTTCTATGTCTAATGTTCATATTTAATTATAATTGTATCATGTTGTTAGCCTTTTAGAATATTAATTATATTATGTAGCATGTTAGGATTTTGGTAGGTTAATGTTTTAATTATATTATGTATAGTATCTTAGAACTCTACTTATACATGTATTTAGTATTTAGAATATTAGTTATATTGCATATTTAGTAACTTAGCATTTTAGCAATTAGGTATTTAGTATATTAAAATGTTAGTTATATTACATATTTAGTAAATTATTAATATATGTATGTAGTAGGTTAGGATTTTAATCATATGATATGTTTAGCATCTTAGTAGTATGTATTTAGTGTGTGAAAATCTTGGTCATATTGTATATTAAGTACCTTAGTATTTTAACAATATTGTATACTTAGTATATTAGAGCTTTACTTATATTTTATATTTGGCGCGTTAGTATTTTAATTTGAATTGTATATTTACCATTTATGTAGTACAACTTATATTGTACATATTACTTATATGTGTAATTATTGTATATTTATAAAAATGTGAAAAATCATAAAAAGGAAAAAATTAGGAGAAAATTCTAAAAATATTTTCGACTTGACTATCATTTTTTTTAATTATCTTTTCGATATTTAAGATTAGGGAGATATGGAAAATCACAAAAAATTAGGAAAATAAAAAATCAGAAAAATTGTTTTTGAACACGCAGACCATTTCTGGTCCCTTTTCATCCCGATGCACTCACTCTCACGCGCTATACGGAGGGCACCGTGTGTGTTGACTTGATGGCCTTGACCGGGACTAAACCTGGTCGACCCCCTTTAACCGGTATGAAACCAGTTTAGCCTTCCATTTTATTTTCCATCTATTTTTCAATTTTCATGGATTTTTCCTTAATTCCCTTTTTTTTATTTAATTAATTCGGGAAAAATGTTGAAAAATCATGAAAATCAAAAATTTCCAAAACTATCTTTGCACTTGAAAAAATCACAAAAATCTAGAAAAGTCTTAGGAAAACCATAAACATATTTGTTGAGGTTCCAAGATTTGTGTCGTCTCGAAGGAGTCTGAAAACCTCCCGGAATATTATTTCCATACTTAGACAAATCCTACAAATTTCAAAAATCCCGAGAGCATATTTTTTACCTTATTTTCTTTATTTTCCAATCCTGATAATTTCAAAGGGAGACATGAACTCTTCGGAGTACGATACGCCCTGGTTATGAGGGAATACCTATATAGTATTTTAATTATTTTTTTGATTTTTGGGAAAAGAGTAATTTCAAAGGCTTATTAAGTTTAGTTTAAGTGATAATTTTCGATTAATCTAGTACCGTTCGTAAGAACAGGCGTGTAAGGGGTGTTAATACCTTTCCCTCGCGTAACCGTACTCCCAATCCCGAATTTGGCAACGCATACCGATTCTACCCTTAATTGGGTAATAATCAAGTGTTCTAACCACACTTCAAAAAGTTAGTAACGATTCCATACGCTATATTTTCCAGGAAAATCACATTTTCAAAATTCTCCCCCTTTTTCCCAGTTCGCAGCTGCACTCGTGTGTGTTTGGTGGGTTCGGGACGTCACGACACACAATAAAATTAAAGGAGTTAATTAAAGACCATTAGATTCAATTTAGGAATAATTCCTAATTAATTAGGTAGTGTTCATAGAACGGGTGTGTAGGGGGTGCTAATACCTTCCTCCTGCATTATTAAACTCTCGATCCCAACTCTAGTAAAGGCAGACTGAGACTACTGGTTTCTTGGCTAAGAATTAGTCTACAGACCAATCAATGAGTAATAATTAAGTTATCTAACCGCATCGAGGTAAATAATAGGTTAGTAGCGACTCAATCATTTTTCAATATTATTATTTCTCGCCATTTCAGGTCCTTCACCGGGATATTGCGATAGGATATCTACAAATACTAATATTAATTTTATCATATGTTTCAATGATTTTATCTTGGGTGACTTTCATCATTGTAAGGTATAATTACACTAAAAGTGATTGCGTCCCAAAAAAAAAATTTTATGAGTGAAAATCTCAATTTGAAATCCTATTAAAATTTTCTCAATTTTTAAATTTTTAATTTTGTTGTCTAAACACTTGAATTTGTTTGACGTTACTTTAGAAACCAAAATCCACATTCAATTCCACTTATCCAAACCTAGCCATTACTTATTCTACAAAAAGGATGAAATGAGGCAGCGAAAATTGGTTATTCGGCATATTACAAATACCATTTTTCAAGAGTTTATTTACTCCCACCATATCAACATACAAAGAATTTAAATAAATACATGGAATGAAGCAGTGAAAATTGGCTTTGGGACACATACAAGTATCATTTTCTTTAAATATTTATTTAACCTCACCATATTAGGGTACAATGAGTTTAAGCAAATAAAATTAAATGAAATAACCCAAAATTGATTTTAAGGCACATTAAAAATATCTTTCTTTAAGGATTTATTTATTTACCTCCACCATATTAATCAGGCTGCAAACGACCTAAACTGCTCATGAGCAGGTCAGAGTTCGGCTCGGTAAGGGCTTGTTTATTATCTAAATGAAGACCCAAGCCCGATTTTTAGGTTTGATTTGTAATTGAGTTGAGTGTGAGCATAGTCAAGCTTAGCGCGTAAACGACTCAATAACTTACTCAAATAGGCTAATTTATTAGATTTGTTAAGGAGTTCGGTGATAAGTTTGTTAATAGGCTTGCTAAGTTGGTCCAATCCCAAGAGTATTATACCAGGCTAATTGCCCAAGGAGAAAGGCACAATTTTGGTCCAAACAAAATAGGTGGATGAAACTATTATTATTAGGTCATTTATAAAATTTCAACACAAACCCAAACTTGAACCCCAAGCCTGCCAATAAGCTGAGCTAGAGCAAATATTTTTAATCTTAAGCCGAACTCAAGCTCAACTTTTTAAGCTCGAACCAAACCGAGTAGAGCCCGAGCCCATGCTGAGCTTTGACTTTACCAAGCTGAGCCTGAGCATGCTAAAGCTCAACTCATTTGTTGCCCTACATATTAGTTTGCAATGAGTTAAAGTGAATATTCTTTATGGTATAACAAAATCAATATTATATTACAATTACATGAAGAGAAGGAAGATAGAACTTTTCAAAAAAAAAAAAAAGAGATGCATCTAGAAAAAAAGAAAAAAAATTATTTAGTAGAAGAAAAGATAATTTTGTTAGGCCTTTATATAGTCTATAATTGCAATCCATTATTTCCAAGTAATTAGTGGTATCTATTGGGCATGTTTCTCGCCAATAAAATATCTTAGTGGTTAAACTTTGGGCTTTTATTTTGAAGATCTCAAATTTAAATCTTGAAAGGAGTGAAAAGAAGTATGGAATGGAAGATGAGTTGACTCTCGTTGTGTAACCCAGACATTCACCTTAACAAAAAACATCAAACGATTAGGAATACTAGGTCCACTCATTACAGTGTTTAGGTAGTGTTGGAAACGTATGCACAACATATTAATGGGATTGCACCAATATGAATCCCACTTATTTTTAATGATTTTGTTCAAGTCAAAACTTGGTATTATTTATTTGTGCCTTGCTTTACAATATTGTGGGCATAAATAGCCATTATACATAATTGGAATGCTAAAGTTTAGGACTACAAACCTCTTAGCCATTAGAGCATATCTCTAATTTAGGAAACATATTTACAATCAATCTATATATGGAAGTATACCAACTTGGAAAATCAAAACTTCTAGAATCTTCAGCACTCCCCCTCAAGTTGGTGCATAGAGGTCGCTCATTCCCAATTTGTTGAGACCATCATGAAATGCTCGACTTGATATGACCTTGGTGAGTGGAACAACAATTTGTTCTTGAGACGAGACATGAGGTGTTTCAATGATCCTTGCTTCTAGTTTCTCCTTGATGAAATGTCTATCAACTTCCACATGTTTGGTTCAATCGTTCTGAATTGGGTTTTGGGCAATATCACAAGCTGCCTTATTATCACAATATAGCTTCATTGGGTTGTCACGCTTAATATTCAAATCTTCTAATAAATTGCAAATCCATAATAATTCAAATATTTCCTTAGCCATTCCTCTGAACTCAAATTCAGCACTAGATGGAGCAACCACAGCTTGCTTCTTGCTTCGCCAAGTGACCAAATTTCCTCCTACAAATGTGAAATATCCTGTTGTAGACCGCCTATCTTTGATTGATCCAGCCCAATATACATCAGTGTATCCTTTAACATCTAGATTATTCCCCTTTTTAAACGTAATCCCTTTCCCTGGAGATGACTTCAAGTAGCTCAAAATGCGGGTAACTGCATTCATATGTTCTTCGCTTGGAGAATGCATGAATTGGCTCACGACACTTAGTGCATATGCCAAGTCAGACCGAGTACGTGCAAGATACATCAGTCTCCCAACTAATCTTTGATATCTCTCCTTGTCTGTCGAAACTTGATCTGGATATATGTCTAACTTCAAATTTTCTTCCATAGGAGTGCTAACTAGACTACATGCCATCATACTAGTCTCACTTAGTAAATCTAAGGCATATTTTCATTGAGATAGAAAGATACTTCCTTTGATCTTGACACTTCAATACCAAGGAAGTATTTCAATGGACCAAGGTCCTTCATCTCAAATTCTTGGGCTAGGTGGTTCTGCAATGCGCTTCTTTCTTCTGAATCATTTCCTGTTACTATCATATCATCAACATACACAATGAGACAAGTAATATTTCCTTTATTATGCTTCACAAACAAAGTATGATCTGAGCAACTCTGCTTGTATCCAAAAGCTTTCATTGACTTCGTAAACCTTCCGAAAAAACCATGCTCTTGGAGACTGCTTCAGATCGTATATGGCCTTTTTTTAATATGCAGACCTATTTTCCACCTTATGACTATGTATAACATCCGAGGGGACAACTCCATATATACTTCTTCTTGAAGGTCTCCATGAAAAAGACATTCTTCACATCAAACTGGTGCAATGGCCAGTCAAGATTGACTGCCAAGGATATAAGAATATGGACAGTATTGATTTTTTCTACTGGTGCGAATGTCTCCATATAGTCAATTCCATAAGTTTGAGTGTACCCCTTGGCGACTAGTCTAGCTTTGAATCATTCAATGGTTCAATCTGCCTTGTATTTGACTGTGAAAACCCACCTACATCCAACAAATTTCTTTCCTCTAGGCAGCTCAACAACTTCCCAAGTCGAGTTCTTTTGAAGTGACTTCATTTCCTCATTCATAGCTTCCTTCCACCTAGGATCTCCTAGAGCTTCCTACATGTTAGTAGGAATAGATACATCAAAAAACTAATTTGCAAATGACTCACTTTCCTTTGACAATCTATGGTAGAATACAAAGTTGCTCATGGGATACTTAGGATTGGAACTAAGAACAAGTTCATAGTTAACTCTAGGTATACCTCTAGTGGCTCGATGAGGTAGTACTTTTGGAAGGAATTGGGATTCAAAATGTACCTAGGGTTGTAAATGGGGTTTAGGAAAGGAATTGACCTCAGAAAAAAATTGGTTAGATGGTACTTGAAGTGGAGTTACTTCCATATAATTTTGATTATTTTCCCTATTCAAACAAATGTCCAGTTGGTCGAGAATAGGTTGCTCACTTAGCCCGGTTTCCTCCTCTGGACACTCACCATTTTTATCCAAAAATTCACCACTTGTATCCGAATGGTCCAAAGAAGGATTTATGAAAGACAAATTCAAGCGTGACATACATTTCCCATGATGGGGGATGATAGCAGTGGTAGCCTTTCTGAAGTGAGGCATAGCCAAAAAAGACACATAGTAGGGCTTGTGGTTCCAGCTAATCACACAATGGCTTAGGAAGATGCACAAATGTCACACATCCAAAAGTTCTAGGTGATAAATTTGGAGCAGTAGGAGCACTTACAGTCGAATGAAGGACTCCAAAAGGAGTTAGAAAATTCAGCGAGCTAGAGGGTACATGGATAATGAGGTAAGCCGCAAAACTGAGTGCTTCACCCCAATAACTGGTGGGCATGTGAGCTCCAAACAAATAGGCTCATACAACTTCAAGTAGATGGAAATTCTTGTGCTCCGCAACCCCATTTTGCTAAGGGGAAGAAGGGCAAGTCGTTTGCTGAGATATGTCATGTTCCTGTAAGTACTTCTTCATGTCCTAATTAAAAAATTCTTCACCATTATCATTGTAAAGAACTTTTTTGTGAGACTGGTATTGAGTGGCGATCATCTTATGAAATTTCTGAAAAAAGATGCTAACCTCATTCTTTGATTTCATCAAACAAACCCAAGTCATACGAGTGTGATCATCAACAAATGAGACAAACCAACGAGAACCATTCAAGGAAGGGTTTTTCGCCAAATTTTTGACCATTATCAGTGTAAAGAACTTGTATGTGAGATTGGTATTGAGTGGCAATCATCTTATGTAATTTTTGAAACAAGGAGCTAACCTCATTCTTTGATTTCATCAAGCAAGCCCAAGTCATACAAGTGTGATCATCAATAAATGATACAAACCAGTAAGAACCATTCAAGGAAGGGTTTTTCGCCGGCCTCCATACATCATGTTGGATCAACATAAAAGGTACTGAACTTTTATTTATGCTCAATGGGAACGATACACGGTGACTTTTTTCGAGTTCACAAATATCACATTTGAAATATGAAGTATTTAACTGAGAAAACAACTTTGGGAACAATTTTTTTAAATATCTAAAAGATGCATGACCCAAGCGCGTATGCCAAAACCAAATTTCAGAGGACTTGTCAATCTGATCCGTTGAAAGAGATTAAGCCAACTGATGTGAGCTAGTAGGTTTCAGATCCAGATAGTACAACTTCCCCTTTCTAGTACCACAACCAATCATCTTCCAAGTTCGAATGTCCTTGAAAACACAAAGATTAGGCCAGAAATTCATGACAAAATACAACGCACTGGTTATTTGAGGGACAGACAATAAATTATGGTTGAGGTAAGGTACAACTAAAACAGAATTATTAGCCTTGGTGCAATCCCAATAGGGGGTGAATTGGGTATTAAAAAATTTCTCCTAGGTTTATCTAATCCAACAATCAGTATTACACAACCTAGGGGCAGTCTAAGCAATTTCAAGCCCAAGCAGATATATAACCAATAAACATAAACATATAGGTGCAAAAAATAAAGTGCAGGAAATAAAATGACACCAGATATGTTATCGAGGTTTGGCAAATACTATCTATGTCCCTGCCTTGGCTCACGAGCACAAGGATTCCACTACGGCTCACTTAATAGGTGGAGCGGCACCGATTACAATCAGGTCAATTCATGGGGTTGACCTCAACCTATAATCGCACCTTACCAGGATGGTGCACCTATCTTTCCTAACCGGGTCTAAACCAATCCAGGACTATTCCACAAAGCTAGTCTCCCTCTTTAAGCCCACGTCTGGAAAACAACATATATGAAATACAATTTTTGCGTACACGTAAATATGCTTCTCAACAAGCGAATATGTACTACGATACAGTCCAGATAATATGCAAACATGAATGTAAATATGCTCAGTGCTTAATATTATGCTAAACCCTCAACCTAATGCAAATCAACAGTTAAGATCTAGAGTGTATTTCCAAGCAAACTTTGAAACAAACAATTAATGTAAATCAATCACCACAAGTTTCAAAGTGTTCTAACAATAATATTCAAAATATCTCAACTAAGATTTTCTCAAATTTAATAGCTCAAGAGATATTTGAAAATGTATAAGCTTGTGTAAAAATATTTTTGAAAATCAAATATCACAAGCTTGATGAGTCTTGCAATCAAGATGCAAAGACTCACTAGTTGTAAGGGTATTCCCACTCAAAGATTTATTATTTAAATCGGGGGAAGAACCCTAGCTAAGAACTCTCAATGAAAATAACAATCAATGCAAGCAAGGAGAGTTTTAGCAATATAAATCACTTAATAACACTCTTGGGAACTTGATCTATCAAGGGAATAGAAAAATAAAGAGTGTATGGGCTTAGTATAGGAAAAATAAGCACTTGAGATTTGAGAGGATTTTTGGCTAATTGAATTTTTTTAATCTATCTTAATCTTTGCAAATGAAGCCCTATATATAGACTTGGCCCAAATTATGACCATTGGGGACTCATAGGGAATTATTAAAAAAAGTTTTAAATGAGTTTAAGGATTTTAACCCTGTTTAACCCCAAATTACTGAGGTAAAAATAAAAATAACGCAAGAGTTTCGGGTGGCTGAGCCACAATTTGGTTGCCTAAACAAACACAACAAGAAAAGGTATTTTTGAGGTTCAGGTGCCTAAAATTTACTTCGATTTGTTGAATGAGGCGATTCCCAAAAAATACCGTCATTCGGTCGCCCAGTCTAAAGTTCAATATGCCGAACTTATAAGTTCGATCGCCCGAGGGTGAAATGAACATGAGGTTTGGGCTGCCAAGTTGCTGGGAAAGTTTCTGACACAAGTTTGGTCGCCCGTGGAAGATACGTTCATTTTAGTTTGGTTTGCTGAACTTAGGTCAACTTTTTGATCCGTCCATGGTTCGGTTGACCGAGGCAATTTGAACTGCTAGGTTTAGTCGCCCGAATGCCTTCTAATTTTTACTGAAGGTTATTTTCTTTGTTTTGAAATATCCCTTGATAATATGAGAACTATGTTAGGACTTTGTGCACTTAAGTGTGGGAACCTAAGGTCCAATTAAGGTCATTTTGAGTGTATTGTCCTACCATATAAGATGCAGATTATTACAGACTATATTGTAGTACAGTCCATAATTAAATTACAATCCTGAATGAAGAATATAATTAAACTATTACAAATACAATACAGTATTCTTCAATCTTTTGTGTGATCACCATGCGTCATCATGATATAGCAATTTGTTAAATTTCACATGTAGAGTGAACCTGCATGCAAGCTCATGACAAACATTACTACCAAGTGTATTTGTCATTATCAAAACCGGGATATGACCAACTAGGTCAACAATCTCCCCCTTTTTGATGATGACAAATACTTTATGCAAAAGTGGGTACAGGCAAGAAAGGCTTCCCCTGAGTATATGCATAAAGAGAATTAAAGCTCAATTATTTATTAATGTACCAAAATTTTCCTCCTCTCCCCCTTTTGGCAACAGCAAAAAGAGCTAAGAAATATAGCATGAAGGCAACAATCAATTAGATACAAAAGATAAATTGGGAAGATTTCTGAAAATTTCGGCAGCATGCCATTTGAAAATAGAGCATTTCCCAAAATAAATTTGTACCTAAGTGACCTGATTGAATTTTATAACCTGATTGAATTTTATGTTTGCAATATATCTACAACAACTTACTAAAACAATCCAGTATTTTCAAAATATAAGTATGACTTTCAACATGCAAAAGATATGATAGTTATGTATTTCATACCGCAAACAAATTCATAACATATAAAGTAATGACAGGTTTAGCAATTAATCACACAAACTATATAACTGGTTATTAAAATGATTTAAATGACATGAAAACAAGGTCAGACCAGAATTATCTACAAACCATTTCAGTTCAAATATTTCATAAGACTTGTGAAAAATTTTAGTTCAAAGCACACGGCATATGAAAGCAAATAGAAGGTTTAAGCAATAAAATAGTCTAACAAGTTCACATGAATTTTTATGTGAAGTTACCGAACCAGTTATGCAATTTAAAGATATATATGTATATATATATATATATATATATATATATATATTCCCCTTATAATGTTTGTAAAATGGTACTGGGGGATGCTTGCTGAAAAAGAAATTTTAATTTAAAGCAAGCAAGTACAAATTTTAGAGTTTGTTAATAAAGCACCTACTAAAATAAAACCAGAAAACCACAACCATAATGATAAAAAAAATAATTTATCAGACATATGCAAGATCATATTGCAACACAAAGAACATGTGGCAAAGCAATATATTTCAGATTATGATTTTCAATAAAATATTTCATTCAATCACATGTCACACTTGATTCAATAACAAAATATAAGCTAAAAGTTTGTGAGCATAATATGATAGACACTTTAATTTTAGATGTTCCCCCTATCAATTTGAATTCATGCTTAGATACAACAAACTTCTTATGCTAAACAAAGATCAATTTCATTAGGTATACCAAGTAGTATAAGGAATCACTTTCAAGTCTTTTAAAACGAATACACTGGATTAAGATTTATTCATTTTACCATGCGACCAGTATAATCATCCCTATGGATTACACATGCATTAAAAAATATACATTAAGACGTAAAAGAATGCTTATAACCTAGAACAATCCATACCTACTTATAGACTTTTAAACACTAGATATGATGTTCAGGATTTTCTGAAGAGTCTCAATATTCAAGAATGTGAATTGATGCATATGAATCCTTTAAGCTCTTTATCTAAGGATGGAGCTGAGCTCCCCTAATTATTCTCAATGATTATGCGAGGATGGAATTAATGTTCAATTTAATTTTCACTCATCCTTTCAAAAATGTTTTTATCATTTATTTTAACATAATCATCTTTGTACAAGGTTTTAGTTTGGGAAAATTCCTATCAAAATTCCGACAACATGTCCTCTGTTAATCGGACATTTTCCCATAAAACCTATACCTGATAGGTTCAATCAAACAATTTATAATTCAGTTCAAAGCACACGAGAACCTAAAACCACTACCAACATGCAATACACATCAACTGCATCCGCTATGCAGGAGGCTTTCAATAACAAGCATGCAATCCAGTAGTATAATCAACTCAAAATATTCAATATAGCTCAATAGTAGTTCATGCTAAGAAAAGATATAAACTAACCATCAAAGAAATTTTAGCCATTTATTGAATCATGGATAGTGTGCTGCAATGCTATACACATATAAGCATAAAGGCATAAAGGCATAAACGATATAAGAATATGAGAGCATTCAAATTTATATAGACATGAAAGCTAAATGCTCCCCCTGAGTTATGCACTCAATTCATTTAATGTCTTTTTTATTTTCTAGTTCTTTAGCCAAGAGTTATAAGATTTTCAATGAGTTAAGCTTGGGTTTGAATGCATAGGCTTCAACGGACCAAAAAGTCACAAACAATATTCTTTCAATGTACAAAGCCTATAACTGCCTCATTTCTTATAATCTTCAAAATGTGAGAGGCACAAGTTAGAATGACTTTTAAATTAACTGATCATGCATAGGTTTCTTTCAAATTTCATTTCGTCATCTAGACTTGAAACCTAATGCAATTAGTTTAACCATGGAACTTCATTTAAGATATGAAGCTCTAAAGGATTTGACTTGAGGTTTGAGAGCTTTCGAAAGAAGTATAGGATGAATACTAAAAAAAAAATTAAATTTCTATTTTGTTCAAAGGAGTATTCTGGTGAAGCAGGACATTTTTCAAAATCATATCATGCTAATGATCATGTCTAGGCTTTTATGACAATCAAGTGAGTTTAGGATAAAATGATATATAGTGAAAGATGGATCCCTTAAACCACAAGCTAGTGCAATGGACAAAAGGTGTGTATACCTTTAGATATTCATATTTAAGCGTGAGTTAAGCATTTTGAAATTTAAATATAAGGCAAACATGCCATGTCCATTTAGAAGTGAATTTTCATTCAAGCAGCCAATAATTTCATATTTCAACCAATGAATATATGCATTAAGTTCAGATTGGTTATTTTTCTAGAATTTCTGTATTGGATTAATTTTTTTAAGATCCTTAGTATGTAAAATTTTGAATAGTGGACATATACTAAGTTTTTACATTTTCAGCCTGAACCACTTCCTAAACCTTTAGTCAACACTACCCCCTATAGCTATTCCTAAATGTTAAGGAAGAATTATGTAATCATGTAATTCCTGTTTGAGTAAATTCTTCCAAGAATTTCAAGGGGTTTTCTTTCTTAACAACCCACACCATTTTTATGCTTTTGATTCTCGATGGGTTAGGAGTCGGTGATTCTTTGACTTTCCAATATCGTTTGGGTTTCACACCTTTTCTTTTAAGCGGGCAATCAAATTTTATGTGCCCCTTCTTTTTACATAATGTGCACTAAGTGTGGGTATAAGGACAAGAGTAGGGGTGAGCAAACGGTCGGTTCGGTCAAATTCGGTTAATTAACCGAATTAACCGAAATTTTCGGTTAATGATTTTTATTAATCGAACCGACCGAATAAGAGATGTTAACCGAACCTCACCCGACCGAATTACCTTTTCGGGTAATTCGGTTAACCGAATTTAACCGAATTTATTTTAAATTAATTATTAAAAATAGATTATAATTATAACTTTAGTCTTATTTTTACGCAATCTCAAACTTTAGTCTTATTTTTACGTAATAAAAATAATCTTAAAACTCAATTCATAATTTTAATTTCTCTTAGAATAATCTTTCCCCCATCCCGCGTATATATATATATTATTAGTTTATATTTAAATTTTAATTTATTATTATTTCGGGTAATTCGGTTAACCGAATTAAAATTTCTCTTAACCGAACCGATAACCGATTAACCGAAATTTGGTATATCCATAACCGAACCGAACCGACCTATTTTTTAACCGAACCGAACCGACCGAAATTGATCGGTTAATTCGGTTAATTCTGGTTTCCCCGAATTATGCTCACCCCTAGACAAGAGAAGGTACTAGCATAATGTTTGGATTCTCTCACAAAGTACCCCATGTACAAATTCTTCCTCTTTCTATTTCTTACTTCATTATATCTTATACCTTCCTTATCTAAGGTCATCTTTTGTGAACCTAACAACTTATTAAAGTTGTCCTCGCCTCTAGTGAACGTATAGATGATCTTCGCTTGGTTTTTTATTTTCTTTTCTAGATCTTGCATTTTTGAATCTTTCAAGTCTTTGCAAGCGCCTTGTAATTTTATGAATTCATTAGTCATTGTGTTTGCTTTACACTCAAGTTCTAAATAAGAAGATCTTTATTATTATCATTTGAAGTTTGAGATCTCACTACATTCAATTCTTTTTCTAATTTTTCATTCTTGTTTACAAATTGTTTGATTGTTAAATCATTTTCCCTTCCAACAAGAATTTTTGATTCACATTCTTTCTCACATGCCTCGTACTTGTTCTTCAAAGCAATATATCTCTTATTAGCTTTAACAAGTGACTTATGAATTCTAACATATTCAATTTACAATTCTTCATAAGTAGGCATGCTCTCACTATCAAAACTATCACATGATTTAGTATCAGATGCATCATTCAAATCATCACATGAATCATTACCAAGATTATCTAATAACATAGGAGGATACGATTTTACCTCATCGTCGGTTAGAGCTATGAAGCACAGTTTACCTCCTTCAAGATCTGTAGAGCTTGAATCACGAGGAGTGATTGCCTTTTCCTACGTAGTTGCTCCATATCTCCTTTCAAGTTCCTCCCATATCTCCTTAGCACTGTTACATGTCATAACTTCACAAAGAACATTAGAATCTAAAGCATGCAGTAAGGTGTTCAAGGCATCAAAATTTATTTGCACTAAGTTCCTATCATTATCATTCAACTCAAATTTGGATTTAGGAACATCAACAAAAACAATGATTTTTACTGGAATACTATCTCCTTGTGCAATAACCTCCCAGAACCTCCAATTTAAAGTTTTAACAAATACGGTCATCCTAAATTTCCATACAGCGAAATTTTCACTACTAAATGGTGGAGGGTTCGTGACTAACCTTCCTTCACATGAAGGGAGTGCACCAACACGAGCTATTATGATCTTTTTACAAAATAACGTTTGAGTCTAGGTAACAAGGCTCTAATACCACTTGTTAGCCTTGGTGCAATCCCAAGAGGGGGGTGAATTGGGTATTAAAAATTTTCTCCTAGGTTTATCGAATCCAACAATCAGTATTACGCAACCTAGGGGCAGTCTAAGCAATTTCAAGCCCAAACAGATATATAACCAATAAACATAAACATACAGGTGCAAAAAACAAAGTGGGAAAAATAAACTAACACTAGATATGTTATCAGAGTTCGGTCAATACTGTCGACGTCCCCACCTTGGCTCACCAGCACAAGGATTTCACTACGGCTCACTTAACGGGTGGAGTAGCACCGGTTACAACCAGGTCAATTCACAGGGCTGACCTCACCTGTAACCGTACCTTACCAGGATGGTGCACCTACCTTTCCCAACCGGGTGTAAGTCAATCCGGAACTATTTCACAGGGCTAGTCTCACTCTTCAAGCCCACGCTTGGAATACGAAAGATATGAAATACAATTTTTGCGTACACGTAAATATGCTTCTCAACAAATGAATATGTACTACAATACAGTCTAGATAATATTAAAGCACGAATGATAGTAAATATGGCCAGTGCTTAATATTGTGCTAAAAACTCAACCTAATGTAGATCAACAGTTAAGATCTAGAGTGTATTTCCAAGCAAACATTGAAACAAACAATCAATGTAAATCAATCACCCCAAGTTTCAAAGTGTTCTAACAATAATATTCAAAATATCTCAACTAAGATTTTCTCAAATTTAATAGCTCAAGAGATATTTGAAAATGTATAAGCTTGTGTAAAAATATTTTTGTAAATCAAATATCACTAGCTTGATGAGTCTTGCAATTAAGATGCAAAGACTCACTAGTTGTACGGGTATTCCCACACAAAGATTTATTATTTAAATCGGGGGAAGAACCCTAGTTAAGAACTCTCAATGAAAATAACAATCAATGCAAACAAGGAGAGTTTTAGCAAAATAAATCACTCAACAACACTCTTGGGAACTTGATCTATCAAGGGAATAGCAAAATAAAGAGTGTATGGGTTTAGTATAGGAAAAATAAGCACTTGAGATTTGAGAGGATTTTTGGCTAATTGAATTTGTTAATCTATCTTAATCTTTGCAAATGAAGCCCTATATATAGACTTGGCCCAAATTATGACCGTTGGGGACTCATAGGGAATTATTAAAAAAGTTTTAAATGAATTTAAGGATTTTAACCATGTTTAACCCCAAATTACCGAGATAAAAATAAAAACAACCCAAGAGTTACGTGTGGCTGAACCACAGTTCGGTTGCCCGAACAGACACACCAAGAAAAGGTATTTTCTTGGTTCGGGTGCTTGAAATTTACTTCGGTTTGCTGAATGAGGCGATTCCTCAAAAAACCGTGATTCGGTCGCCTAGTCTAAATTTCAATATGCCAAACTCATAAGTTCGGTCGCCTGAGGGTAAAATGAACGTAAGGTTCGGGCTACCAAGTTGGTGGGAAAGTTTCTAACACAAATTCGGTCTCCTATGGAAGATACGTTCATTTTGATTCGGTTTGTTGAACTCGGGTCAACTTTTTTACCCGTCCATGGTTCGGTCGACCGAGGAAATTTGAACTACCAAGTTTGGTCGCCCGAATGGCTTCTTATTTTTACCGAAGGTTATTTTCTTTGTTTTGAAATATCCCTTGATAATATGAGAACTATGTTAGGGTTTTGTGCACTTAAGTGTGGGAACCTAAGGTCAAACTGAGGTCATTTTGAGCATATTTTCCTACCATGCAAGATGCAAATTATTACAGACCATATTGTAGTATAGTCCATAATTAAATTGCAATCTTGAATGAAGAATATAATAAAACTATTACAAATACAACACATGAATTCTTCAATCTTCCGTGTGATCACCATACGCCATCATGATATAGCAATTTGTTCAATTTCACGCGTAGAGTGAACCTGCATGCAAGCTCATAACAAACATCAGTACCAAGTGTATTTTTCATTATCAAAACCGAGATATGACCAACTATGTCAACAAGAATCAGGATTCAAATTATGTGAGAAAGGAATTGAACATTCTCCAATTACAAGTGAGGGATTGGCATCGGCGGTAGAGACTATATGTGTGGTGGACTGTTTCATAGACTGAACATGTTGACTGTCAAAGGTCATGTGATTTGTAGCACCAGAATCAATTATCTATGTACTACTACTACTATCTGATGCAGAGGTATGGAAAACCTTACCAATGTTACGTGAAGTAGCAATCAAAGAGGAAGCTTCTGCAACATCATTGGAAGGTTTGGTCACAACAACAGAGGCTTGGTGGTTTGGCTTCGTTTTGCACTTGCACAGTGCATTTTCTTGATCCCACCACTCTGGATAGCCAATTAAGTCATAACATCGTGCCTTTGTATGGCCTATCTCACCACAATGAGTGCACAAACGTTCGGGTTTGGCAGCACCTATCTCATAATTGCTCTTTTGAGCGGATTGTCGAGGTTGGGGCTTAGCGTGTAGAGCCATAGGAGCAAAAGACTCAGGATTATCAGGTTTGGCATTTAAGGTAGCTCGGTGTATAGCTTCTCGATGGACATAGGCATGGGTGCCATAGAGATCCATCAAGGGGTCATTCCAAAGAACCTCACCTCTAATCTGTTTGAATTATGCATCCAGGCCACTAAGAAAGATGTTCTTCACTCTCAACTATGCAATAGATTTCTTATAGGTGACAATATCATCGAGATCCTTCATGATAACTTTATCACAACAATCTAATTCTTGGAAAATTTTGACAAGCTCACCGAAATAAGTTGATAGAGGTTGACTAGCTTGTTTGGTGGTAAAGCCACACTAATTTAGTGCAAAGAGTTCTAAATAAACTGTTTTTTTTATATTTTATACCATAACATTCAACATACTCTGATACCATGCTGGGAATAAACCCAACCATAAACCTAAACAGCAAAAAAACAGAAACTATATAAACATAACTATAAACCATTATATACAATACAAAACCAATACCAGAGTACTATCATGTTTCCCAAAATATACATATATATCTGTTTTTCAAAAACTCCCTCAACTATACTGGGATATACAAAAACACTCCCCAAAAATGTACTCACTCTCTAACAGGGCACTACAGACGCCCCTCTATCTGCGAGCCTGGTCTGCTCGCCTATCTGGATCACCTAAAAAATATTTCAACACTGGGATAAGCCAACGCTCAGTAAGAAGAAATATGCTATTACTAGTGTGTGACAAATGAGCTATTATATATCATGAAATCTGTTTTCATATAAACATGAATAACTGAGTACAAAAGTACCATACAAATAATAAAATACACCACCCCTTTTCCCTATTGCTTAACATAATAGTATTATGGTTATAATTCAAAGTACATCTAGTGTAGATAAGTATGGTCCCTATTTCTGTAAATCCATTCGTATGTAATAGTAACTGAAACTGTTCCCTGTAACTATCTATGTGTCATGACTTGCCCCCTCATGACAAGGTTGTGCGGCCCATAGGTTAGATTTGCCCTGACTGGCCAACCAGAAATAAATCACTGAACTCCGTCAGTCGACCTGCCCACCTTAACCCATATCTGTATGGGGAGCCTAACCTCTTCAAGGGCCTAGGTGGTCGACCTTACCACGTATTATCTGAATATGTGGTTGCACTCATAAAGTAACATAATATCTGTAGCAACGGTACCGTGCTCTGTAGCTGCAAGTCCAACAGGGTCTGATATCATATAATATATTTCTATACATATCTATCTGATTTACCATGATTCTGAAGTAATTGTAATAACCATGATGCTGCATAAACTGTACTGTAATTCATATATCGTAATACTGAGAACCGAATAATTATAACACTGAAACTGCATAATCATAATACTGATATTCGTGTAATCATGGTACTGAAATCCGTATAATCATGGTACTAAAATCCATAAAATCATAGTACTGAAATTCACATAATCATGGTACTGAAATTCGTAAAATCATGAAACTAGCTTTCGTAAAACATATACCCGTACCATAATCATAATCACAAGCCACACCATACATAAATACATAATTTTCATAATTAAATAAGCTTTATAGTATTTTAAGAAATACCTAACATAGCATATTTCCCTTACCTTAACTTTGAAAAGCTCCTATGAGATACTAGCCTAACACCCGCAGGGCCTCCTACAAAATACCCTGAAACCAACATGTGTCAAAACATAATATCAGTATTTTTCTACCTACATTATTTCTTATAACTGTCATAAGGCCAAAAATAGGTTAAAAGTCTTACCTTGAATTTGGGATGAAACCCAACTCTGTTTTCCCGACGATCTGCTCCGACAGATTTGTAGAGAACTCCGACAGGACTGTCATAGTAGCTTCGGATCGTCAATCCGACGACTAGTGGGGCCGGAATCGAATAGAGAAGGGAGAGGGAGACGTAGAGAGAGAGAGGCACGGTGAAAATGATAAAAATCCCGGGTTGCCACTATTTATAGGGCCAGGTTCATCGACGAGACACGTCACTTCGTTGACGAATCCTTCAGTAAATTCGTCGACGAAGCCCTGTATTCGTCGACGAAATTCAGAGAAGCCCCCAAACCGTCTCTCAGTATTTTCTCGTCGACGAAGCCCTGTATTCGTCGACGAAACCCTGTGTTCGTCAACGAAGCCCTAGAAATTTTCTGAAATTTTTATTTCCCTCAAAATGAAATGTCATCGATGAACGCGGAGCGTTCGTCGACGAAGCCTACGGCTTCCTTCGGTTTCTATATCTATTTTCTCTCCCTCTTATTATTATTAAAATGCTATTATTCTTTGGGTCACTACACATCCAATCCATCATAGAATGCTTTGGCAAGAGCACTCCATATTTCCCTTGCGGTACGCAGTCACAAATAACGCTTCATTATCTCTGACGACATGGAGGTCAGCAATCAGCCCTTGACCTTTTGATTCTCTGCATACCACTTTACATAGGTAGTATTAGTTTCCTTCAGTGGATCAGTTTTACCCATAATATATTTGAGCTTCTCATTGCCTGCAATTTGCATCTCTAATATTTGGGACCATACATCATAGTTAACTTCAGTGAGGACAACTCCGGCATGGAAGCCCAAATTTTCGAATTGGATATGGATTATTGCGGTTGATGCTTCGAGAGTAGAAGATTTGGGAGCCATATGGTGGTAGTTGTTTGCTACGATGATTGTTCAAAGTAGTATGAGAGGCTTATGTTTTGATGGAGGGATTCAGGGGGCTCTGATACTAAGTCAAAACTTGGTATTATTCATTTGTGTTTTGCTTTACAATATTATGGGCATAATAGCCACTGTACATAATTGGAATGCTAAAGTTTAGGACTTCAAATCTCTCAGCCATTAGAGCATATCTCTAATCTAGGAAACATATTTATAATCAATCTATATACGGAAGTATACCAACTTGGAAATTCCAAACTTCTAGAATCCTTAACAATTCACTCCTACGTATTGTACCACAACTTAAATCAAACAATTAGGTATTCTAAGTCCACTCACCAATTTTTTGGGTTGATTATCAAGAAATTAGTTGCATTCATTTAAGGGAATCAATAGTATCATGTGCCAATGCGTATGCACAATATGTACATATTGTTTGTTGTTTAAGTGTCATAATTTTTTAGGCAGTAGTAGATTTGGAAGAAATTCATACTTGAATTTAGATTTGTGTTTTGGGTGAATGCAAACTATGTTTTGTCCAAATTCATATAAATTCGAGGTCAAGATTGAAATGACATGCTCCCAAACGTATAGTTAAAGTCATGCTTATTAAGCAAGCTATCAAACACTAAATTCAAACTTCAAATATATAGTATATACCATCAAAGTATGAGAAGGGTATTTGAGCAGTAGTAGAAATTCTCTATATAGGGAATGGTATTTCCTTTATTTGTTTCAAACCTAGACTCTTGTTATTGCACACATAGCACTAAAGTCAATCCACAAGAATGTTGTATTTTCAAAGGTGTTAGCCTCAAGTATCATTGCGCCTAAATTCTCTTTTGAAGCATGTTTCTCTTTTTTTGAAACCAAAATGCTTTCTCGTTATGTTTTAGTTTGTGAGGAATTGACACTTTTCTTTTCTTTTTTAATTTTTGCTGTCATTTTTGGTTGGATGATTGAATCTTTCCTCCTCTCTTTTGAAGTACCAATTACTCTTTCTTCCTCAACGACTAAGACTTTAGATTTATCATTACTTTAGCCATTTTTATCCTTCCTGAATTCTCATTTTTTCTAAAGAGTTTATATGTGCATTCACCAAGATCACTAAAAAAATAAAACTCAAGACCACTTGCATATCAACAATGAATGGATCCTTGAACACTTATAAGTAAACTATCAAGATTATAATTTTCATAAAAATTCTCCTTGCATGTCAACAAGTGAAAATACACCCTTAAACGCTTACAAGTAAAATGAGATTATCTAAAGCAGACCGAAAAATAAAAAATAAAAATGGGTAAGCATGCAAAGGGATAACAATAATCGCCGTCATCATCATAAAACAATAACAATAATAATAAAAACCAAAAAATAGTACAAGAAAGAACATACACATTGGGTACATACCAACTTTATAAAATCAAATTTATCACTTGATTTCGTTTTATTACCCTATCCAAAACATCCAGTGCATGGAGGAATCTCATCCAAAGAATCCTCGTCAGATGCAGCACCGACTGTGGGACATCATTAAAATTATTTCACGACCGATGTATAGAACCCGTGAACAACGTTGGTGAAGTTTGGGTTCTGTTGTGGTTTGATTTGAATGGACATAGTTTGGTCCACGTTTGTCACACTATGGGATTCAATTATTCCCAAGGAAATGGAGCTGCCGAAATCCCAACGCCAATTGCATTTATATAAACTTTGTTTTCAGAGGCCGGGAGTTGCAGTACTCCACAGACAAGAGAGACATTTCAGTTGCCCCCTATTTTACAAACAGCATGGCACAATAATATGTGTGGACAGCAAGAGATCAATTTTCCCACTTGAGAGAGTATTTTCCATGCGTCCAAACAACAAAGTTTCAATTAAAATAAGATAGTGACACATTGATTAGGAAATCAAATGTGAAAAGGGTGGGATAGAGTCTATAGTCTTCATTCCAAATAATTAATGTAATCAAATAATTACTAGTTGTAAGATTTATAAAAGTATTATTATTCTTATAAATTTTAAAGCAAAAGACACCTACCTTTTTAAAAAAAAATTTAAGAAAAAAAAACACTGAAAATTTCAAAAATTTCAAAACCCTTTACTAAAATTTTAAAAATTTAACAGATCCTCTTAATGTTTGATTCTTGTGACACTTATATTTCTTAAAAAGTTTATCTTTTGTGAAATATAAGAATAAGTTTATGTTTTCTTTGCAAACTTTAGGAGAGAACTATGAAATTATTAAAATTTTAGGAGAGATTACTAAAATTTTTTAAATGTAAAGGTTTTTTTTTTTTTTTTTGTCAAAAGTTAGGTAGTCAATATCCTTTATGTAGAATTCATAATACATAATAAAATAAAATACATTCTAATGCAGCACATTTGACATGATGAAATACTTCCCAGGATATAATATTATTTCATATATATTTTTTAAAAAAAAAGTTAAAACAAAAAAAAAACTCCTCATTTGATGCTAAAAATATGACATCATGTCAAACGTGTTTCACAGTGCATTAGCAATGTATTTTATTTTATTATGTATTATGAATTCTACATAAAGGATGTTGACAACATTATGTATTTTTTATGTCAAAACGTGTTTCACGCTGCATTAGCAATCTTGACATGGGGTTGACTGAGTCAGCAGCCGAGCAAAGAAAAATGTTATAAAATAATAAAATATTATATAAAATCACATTATAAATATAAAAGAAACAAAAAACGTTTAGTTTTTATAATATCAGCACAAGCTCTGCTAAAAAAAAAATCTATACATATTCATTTCTATTTAGAAAAACTAAAATATTTTTAGATTTTTAAAAGATTATAAAAAGTATAGCTTACTTTTAAATTTTGTAGGATTCATATGAATTAGTATAAAATATTTTTTATTTTTTATTTCTTAAATTTTTAAATAATTATTAAAAATAAATTTATTTTTAATTCTTAAAAATATTATATGAGATATTATTTGAATGATGAATTTTGGAGTTTGAATTTGAAAATATATCAATTTCAAAAAAAAAATTAATATAATTTTATACTATATTTTGTTATAATTCATCACAAAGTCCGAATTCTAACCTCCCAAACATAGAGAAGTCATGAAAAAAAATATTTTCTAATTTTTTCCTATATAAATTTTAAGAATTAGAAAATAATGTGATATTTTTGTACTTATTTTTAAAATTAAAGATAAAAAATAAAACTATTTCTCAAAATAAATACTTTCAATACCTTTTTTTTTTCATTTTTATACAAATATTTAGAATTAAAAAATTAGCTAACTCTTCTTTGTGATTTTTTTAGAAAATTAAATAGAAAAACAAAATTATTTTTCAAGCCGGCCTAAGGGTATGGTAGTTGTAAAAAATAGTTTTTAAAGACTAAGTGTGAAAAAAATAAAAATTATTTTTCATAATTAAATGGGCCACAGTGTCTAGCATGAACACATGCATGCATGCGAAATTCCCCTAGCATTTTTTTGAAATGTATGAAGCCGGCTCCATTACTAGCCTAGCTGGATTTACTCAAATAGTAAAAATGAAAACAGGATTTGTTGATGTCAAGCTCTTAGGTTCGATTCCACACTTATAATTTGTCTGATAAATTACTACAATTGCATCAATAGATGGGCAGCAAAATTTTAATTTCCCTAATTTGAAGAACTTACCCAAATTGAAGTTTCACAAGGAGGAAAACAAAAAAATAAAAACACACCCACACATGCATTGCATATAAAATTTCTCTTTTTCTGGTAATCCAACTCCATTCATAAGTAAAATTCATCAAAGACACCAAAAGAATATCAACCATCAAGACCAAACCAATCAATCAAGTCATTTGATTCAATATTCTAAGAATTTCTTAATAAATAAATCAAATTTTCTCCCCAAATGAATTCACCAAGGACACCAAAAAAATCAACCATCAAGACCAAAAATTAACAAGACCCAAATCAACTAACCCCCTCCCCCTGCAAAACTGCTGGCCTCAAAAAGCCCAAACATATCAAAACTCAACATAAAATCAAGGAGAGCTTGCATACCCCGGTGTCATATTGGATCGAACCCAGAAAAGATCAAGTCATTCAAACTTAGAAAACCAAATCCAAACTGATTATGGGTTTATTTGGGGAAAACCTTTAAAGATCAATTGGCAAACCAAGCCAAACCTATAAAGCTGGAAATGAAAAACCTTCTAGTGTTAATACTCTTATTTTTATATTTTATGTAGCAACTTTGGCCTTTTTTTCTCATTTATAGTATGCCCGACCATTTTGTCAAAACTTTGTATGATTTCTTTTTAATAGTTTTATGTCAATATAAAATAGCATATTAGTTTCTTAAATTCTTGTATTTTTTATATGAATTATGTTGTTTATGGTGTGACTCTTATACTTGGAGTTTCATAAACAAGGGAAGGAAGAAGAATATGGAGAGGTTGCACAGCAAGCACTTGTTGACGAGTGCCCTGAGCTCATCAATGAGTAGATATCGAGAGTCAAAATTTCTCATAATTGCAGACTCGTCGACGAGAGTATGGACACGTCGACGAGTGGTCTTCTTCGTATCATCTACAAATCTTTGTACTCGTCGACAAGTGTCGCTTGGGCCACAAAGAGAAATTCAAAATTTGAATTTGGACGTTATGGTTGTTGGCTACTTGGAGGGAAACCTCTGAGAGACTTCTATTTATGTATTTCTAAATGTATTTTGTTTATAGAGAACTTTGTAAGACTAGTGTATTGTTGTTCTTCACATTATAGTGAATACTGAGTGTCATTTGTTTTATTCTTATGTGATAAATTGTTGTTTCTCATCCATATTAGTTGTGTGTTGTTGAGGCTTGGTGATTTGTTGCAAGTTTATATCTTACACTCTGTGTGTGTGTGTGTGTGTGTGTCCTATACTTGATTCAAATCACAAAAAATTGGTATCAGAGTGATTGTTGTTATGGCATCGAGATCGTCTTCTACAAGATTTGACGTTGTCAAATTTGATGGAATCACAAACTTTGGTTTGTGGCAGAGGAGAGTAAAGGATATTCTTGTGCAACAGGGAATGACTAAAGCTCTACTTGGTGTTCAACCGGTTGGAATAGATGAGGCAACATGGAGAGAATTAGAAGCAAAGGTCATTTCTACAATATGCTTGTGTTTGGCCGATGAAGTTCTCTATCATGTGATGGAGGAGGATTCTCCAGTGGCTGTGTGGCGAAAGCTTGAAAGTCAGTATATGTCTAAATCCTTGTCGAACAAACTTTTTCTTAAGCAAAGATTGTATTGTCTTAAGATGGTTGATGGTTCGGATTTGAACCAACATATCAACATTTTTAATCAAATTGTGAGTGATTTGACACGTGTTGATGTAACGTTCAAGGAGGAAGATAAAGCATTGATGCTATTAAATTTCCTCCTTATGTCTCAACCTTAAGAAAATTTGGTTACAACTCTTACATAGGGCAAAGATAATATGAATTTAGAAGAAGTGACAAGTGCATTGCTTGGTTTTCATCAAAGAATGGTGATTAGCATTGAAGCTTCACATGGTGAAGTACTTGTTGTAAAAGGTGATCAGGAACATGGAAGACATAAGTCCCAAGGTAAATCTCGGTTGCAGTCCGGGAAGAAGAAGAAGGATGTGAAATTCTTTAAGTCCAGTGAAATCAGGCACATAAGGCCGGAATTTCTGGAGTGGAAGAAAGGGAATTCTGAAAATCAGCAAGGTTCGTCAAAATATACGTGTGTAGTGGAAAGAGATTTAGAATGTAGTGTTGGAGATATGCTATGTATTTCATCAGATTCAGAGTGCCTCACAGAAGACTCTTAGATTCTAGATACCGGATGCTCTAATCATATGACAGCAAACAGAAAATGGTTTGACACCTACAGGTCAGTCAATACTGGTTGTGTTTTGATGGGAAATAATATTTCATGCAAAATACTTGGTATTGGAGATGTAAAAATAAAAATGTATGATGGTGTTGTAAGAACTCTATATGACATAAGGCATGTGGAGGATCTAGGAAAGAGTCTTATTTCATTGGGTATTTTAGACTATAACGAGTATAGTTACGAGTTTGAAAAAGGAGAAATGAAGGTGTGTGAAGGCAATTCGGTAGTGATGAAAGGAGAAAAGATAGAGGGAAATATCTATGTACTATAGGTTGTTATGGTTGTAGGTGGAGATGCTGCCATTGAATTTAAATCAATTACTTCGTGGTATATGTAGTTGAAACATATGGGTGACTACATATATTCAGATGTTTGGGAACCGATGATGATAGTATCAAAGGAGAGACATATGTATTTTGTGAGTTTATCATGATGGGTCTTAGTGTACTTCATGCAGTGGCTGAGGTGGAGAACTAGACCGGGAGAGAAATCCTTATGTTAGACATAGGGTACTGAGTACGCTGGTTTCGTTCAAGAAGTTTTATGAGCAGGGCAGGTTATATGCAGGGCTTGCAGCGTACTTCTTGGTAAAGTCAGTGAGTATGACGCGTTTCTCAAGTAATCGATCGCCAAAGGTATCGCTAGATGGGAAAGTTCCAAGTGAATTGTGGGCATGTTTTTGCAATAGACTACTCGGTTGTGAGTGGATGTCCACTGGTGCACTATTCTAGTGATGAAGGATCTAAGTTTGGTGTTTTGTTTGGACAATACCTCTTTCTTACTCACTAAGAAAGGAGGGTGCAAGATGGGTGATCCGATGGCAAACAAAGGGGTGATCGAGGATATAGCTTTTTATTGATAAAGTCATGGGGTAGCGCACTCAGGTAAAGGAAGAGAAACAGAAATGCTAGAAAACTGTTGCAGCAACAATCATGTTATTCAGGTGGAGATAGGGACTTAGGGTAGAAATGCAGGGAGTGCTAACTTAGGTTAACAATATCACGGATTAAATGAGCTTGTGATGCAGGTAGAGCAACAAACTCAGGGTAGAGATGGCATTGGTCATATTGCAGGGAGTTTTAGCTCGGGAGATCTGCAAAATCACAGTAAGCTCATGTGCACTATTAGACCACCACTCAGGTGTGTGAGATGGTAAGGCTTCCAATATGGAAGAGGGTGATAAGAAGCAGTGGAGTGATTTGTTGTGTATGAATGACATGTTATTGGTTGGAAATGCTTTAACTGAGGCTTTAATCAATTGGAAACTCTATTGGAAGGTTTTGACATGAATGTGTTGGGTACGACCAAGATGGGTCTTGGTTTTTTTATTCACATGGACAAAGCTGCAGAGAGATTGATATTATCTCAAGGTGGTTTTGTGGACAGAACCATAGAGAGACTTTGTTTGCCATCTCAAGGGGATTCTGTGGAGAATTGTTATGAAACTTCTATTGCTTGATACCCAAGGATGGGCTATGATATCTGGAATATGTCAAAGATCCTCCATGATTGTGTAAATGGGGTGTTTTAGTAGGCAACAAAGTGGACTGTCAGTTGTGAGATTTGTTGAAGACTATGCAGGGGGCTTTGGTGATATAAGACTTGTAGCAGTGTTTGTTTACTTTTTTTTGGAAGGCTTTGTTGGAAGCCTAGGGTGAAGTCTTCGGGTGTTGAATCTACAACTACATCGGGGTTGATGGTAGAAGCTGAAGCTGCCATCAGTAAGTTCAAGCGGTATTTTTTGAACTTGGTTTTTGTCTCAAGTGTTGGAAGGGTGACATAACCCAACCGAGCGATTCAAGTTCAAGGTGGAGCAGTTCATATGTTTTTCAGTATTCTTCTAAGGGGGCGTATAATCACGAAGGTGGAGATGGTTGTTTATGGTGTGGCTCTTATACTTGGAGTTTCATAAACAGGGGAAGGAAGAAGAATATAGAGGGGTTGCACAGCAGGCACTCGTCGACAAGTTCCCTGAGCTCGTCGATGAGTAGATACCGAGAGTCATAATTTCTCATAATTGCAGACTCGTTGACGAGAGTATGGACACGTCGATGAGCGGTCTTCGTTGTATCGTCAACGAATCCTTGTACTTGTCGATGAGTGTCGCTTGGGCTGCGAAGAGAAATTCAAAATTTGAATTTGGACATTATGGTAGTTGGGTATTTGGAGGGAAACCTTCGAAAAACTTCTATTTATGTATTTCTGAATGTATTTTGTTTATAGAGAACTTTGTAAGACTAGTGTATTGTTGTTCTTCACATTATAGTGAATATTGAGTGCCATTCGCTTTATTCTTATGTGATAAATTGTTGTTTCTCATCCATATTGGTTGTGTGTTGTTGAAGCTTGGTGATTTGTCGCAAGTTTATATCTTCCGATATGTGTGTGTGTGTGTGTGTGTCATATACTCGATTCAAATAACAACAAATTACTTGTTACTAGTTCCATAACAATGATTATCTATAAAAATTAAGCCTTGTGATTGTGACAAGCAACATTGCCAAAAAATATTTTGAAGTCAATTTCTGCATTTGAAAAGGCACAAGAATATTTGGTATCCATTGTGAAACAATTTCAAGCTTCTAATAAGGCATTAGTAAGAAACTCATGGAAAATTGGACTATATGTGATGGGCTTGGTGGTGTCAAGTGTGTTAGAATAGGTGTATTCCCAAAAGGGGGAGGTGAATTGAAATTTTAAAATATATCTCCTAGGTTAAATGAAATACCCATATAATACAACCTAGGGTCTTTTTATGCAATTCCAAATGCGCCAATAATATAACGTGCAAAAATTTAAATCGAGCACATCATTCACACCATAACATACATGTGCGGTAAATATAAAGTGCAGAAATATAAATAAGGCACACGATATGTTATCGGGGTTCAGCCAACTATGCTTACGTCCTCACCTCTAGTTCGCAAGTCCAAGGATTCCACTAATGGCTCACTTAACGGGTGGAGCGGCACCGATTACAACCAGGTCAATTAGCACAGGGCTGACCTCAACCTACACCTTAACAGGATGGTGAACCTAACTTTCCTAACCGGGTCTAAGCCAATCCGGGACTATTTCAAAAGGCTAGTCTCCTTCTTCAGTCCTATGCCTAGAAATGCAACAGTATGTTCACAATCAATGAGATTGGTATAGTGATTATTCTTTCAAGTAAGAAGATGTGTACCCAATTACATGCAATCATATACACCACCAACAATATATAATAAGTAAGCTGAGTGTGGTCTAATATTTCAACTCTCAAATAAATTTGCTATTGATGTAATAAGTGCATGAGAGTGCAAACCAACATGATTTTTGTATCACAATATGTATTCGATCTAAAAGCTCACACAAAGATATCAATCAACTCTCAAATATCTCAATTAGCTAAATATCTCAATCATATAAATCTTAAGACTTGCTGAATTGGGAGAATTAAAGGATCAATTGCAAGACTTGCTGGATAGGGGATTTATACGGCCTAGTGTATCGCTGTGGGGAGCTCCTGTGTTGTTCATAAAGAAGAAAGACGGGTCTATGAGGATGTGTATTGATTATAGGGAGATAAATAAGGTCACTATTAAGAACAGATATCCTCTGCCTCGTATAGACGATTTGTTTAATCAGCTTCAGGGTACACGAGTGTATTCCAAGAACGACCTCAGATCAGGTTATCATCAAGTGAGGGTAAAAGCAGAGGACGTTTCGAAGACAACCTTCAGGACCAGGTATGGGCACTATGAATTTCTTGTTATGTCATTTGGTTTAACGAATGCCCCAACTGTGTTCATGGACTTAATGAATAGAGTTTTTCACCAATATTTAGACCAGTTTGTAGTGGTTTTTATTGATGACATACTGGTTTACTCGAGAAATTTTGGGAATCATGAGGTGCACTTGAGGCGGGTACTGCAAACGCTTAGGGAGCAAAAGTTGTATGTCAAGTTTAGTAATTGTGAATTTTGGCTAGAGAAATTGTCGTTTCTGGGTCACGTGATCTTAGGGGATAGTATTTCTATAGATCCCAGTAAAATTAACGCGGTGGTGAATTAGGCCAGGCTGAAGAACGTTCAGGAAGTCAAAAGTTTCTTGGGACTAGCAGGTTATTACCGTTGATTTGTTGAGGGATTTTTAGCCTTATCAGGGCCTCTCACGCCGTTAACCAAGAAAAATGCCAGATTTGCATGAGATGAAGAGTGTGAGTAGAGTTTTCAAGAATTAAAGTAGCGGCTCGTCACTACACCAGTATTGACGATTCTATTAGGAGGTGATGGCTATGTAATTTACAGTGATGCGTATTTGAAATGGCTCGGTCGTGTATTGATGTAGCATGGTAGGGTGATAGCGTATGCTTCTAGACAGTTGAAAGAGTATGAAAAGAACTACCCTACTCACGATCTGGAATTGGCTGCAGTGGTGCACGCACTAAAGATTTGAAGGCATTACTTGTATGGTGAGAGATGTGAAATATTTTCCGATCATAAGAGTTTAAAATACTTCTTTATGAAAAAGAGTTGAATATGCGGCAAAGGAAATGGTTAGAACTTATCAAGGGTTACGATTGTACCATCAGCTACCACCCAAGTAAAGCAAACGCGGTGGTTGATGCACTGAGTCATAAATCAAGGGATACAACACAATCAACAGCAGTAATTCAGCACCCACTTCAAATGGACTTGGAGAGACTTGGCGTGGAGTTAGTGGAGGATGATCCTCAGGAATTTATTACCAGCCTAGTTGTGCAGCCTACATTATATGAAAAGATTAAAGACACTCAGGGGAATGATCCAGAATTAGCAGAGGTAATAGCTCGAGTACAGGATGGTCAAGGAGAGGAATTCAGCATTTCTGACGACGGGGTTCTGAAATTTTGCACCAGATTGTGCATGCCTACGGATGATGATATTAGAAGAATGATTCTAGAGGAGGCTCATAAATCTCTATACACAGTTCATCCCGGTAGTACAAAAATGTATAGGGATTTGCAAGAGCATTTCTGGTGGAGTGGTATGAAAAGAGAGATTGCAGAATTTGTGCAGCAGTGCACAGCTGCAACCACTCTACATCCCTGAGTGGAAGTGGGACCACATATCCATGGATTTTTTTACTAGGTTGCCATCGGCGCCGTATGGTCACAATGCCATTTGGGTAGTTGTAGATAGGCTGACGAAAATAGCTCATTTTCTACCCATTAAAGTCAGCTACCCTATGCACAGATTAGCAGAGATTTACATTCAAGAAATTGTTCGACCCCATGGAGTATCGGTATCTATAGTTTCATACCGTGATCCACGCTTTACATCATGATTCTGGAAGAGCATGCAGGAAGCTTTGGGGTCTCAGTTAGCATTTAGCACTACTTTATATCCTCAGACAGATGGTCAAATAGAGAGAACAATTCAGATACTCGAGGATATGCTCCGAGCATGTGTATTGGATTATAGGGGTAGCTGGACCCAGGATTTGCCACTAGTAGAGTTTGCCTACAACAATAGCTATTAAGCTAGCATAGGCATGACACCATATGAAAAGCTTTATGGTAGGAGATGTTGTTCTCCTTTATACTGGAATGAACTTGGTGAGAGGTGAGTTTTGGGATCAGAAATAGTGCAGCAAGTGTATGATAAAGTCCGACTTATTCAAGATATATCAGTGCAGCACAGAGTCGGCAGAAGAGCTACGTGGATACTCACCGTCGAGAATTGGAATTTGAAGTGGGGGACCATGTGTTCTTGAAAATAGCACCACTGAAGGGAATCATGAGGTTTGGGGAAAAGGGTAAGTTAAGCCCTAGGTTTATTGGCCCATTTGAGATACTTGAGAAAATTGGGCCAGTTGCCTATCGGCTAGCTTTACCCCCAGCTCTATCCAAAATACATGATGTATTCCATATTTCTATATTAAGAAAATACGTCCTAGATCCATCCTATATTATTTGTTACACAGAATTAGAATTCAGTGATGCTCTTACATATGAGGAAGCTCCAATGCAAATCTTGGATAGAAAAGAACAGGAATTGTGTAGTAAAAAGATACCACTAGTAAAAGTCCTGTGGCGGAATCACACTGTAGAAGAAGCTTCTTGGGAGCTTGAAGATGAAATCAGACAGAAATACCCCCACCTGTTTAGTGGGTTCTAGTAGTGATGTGTAAGTTAAAGTAATGATAATTTTATTTTGTTTAGTACAGTGTAATTGTGATGTAGAGTATAAGATAGGTAGTATTTTGGTTTTGGGGGAATTTTCTTTTATAGTTGCAATCTCCCAGAACTTTGAATGTAACCACGGTATTCCTCTGCCATAAGTGAGGGTGAGTAATAAAATAAGTAGATTGTGTGTCTCTATGGGATGGTGTTTATCACAGATATTAAATTTTGAGAACGAAATTTTATAAGAAATGGAGAATGTAATAACCTAGGAAATTAATTAGGACCTTATCCACGAACACAGGGGATTTTTCGACAAGAACACATGAGAGTCTTGTCGACGAGGACATGTATCATCGACGAGAAGATACCGAGAGGGGGTTTTTGGTAGTTTGAAATTCATCGACGAAGGGTTTAGGTTCATCGACGAACTTTCTTCAGGGACTCGTTGACAAGTTGACGTGTCTCGTCGACGAATCCGGGGCTATAAGTATTCTTAAAATTAGATTTTTGCAGAATTTTGGCATAGGAGTTTCCCTTTTCTCTCTCTAAACGTCCCTCTCCCCTTCTCTCTTCGATTTCGGCCCCATTTCTCGCCGGATCGATGATGTGAGGCCACCACGATACTTTTGGGAAAGTTCTATGCAAACCTACTGGAGTGGATCGTTGGTGGAAGTAATTTGAATTCCATTCCAACTTCAGGGTAAGACTTTTATTTGAAATTTGGCTTTACCATAGTTATAAGAAATGTAGTATACAAAGAAATACTGAAGTTTTGTTCTGGGGAATGTTATTTTCAGGGTGTTTAACAGGGAACCCTGCGGATATAGGACCAGTTGTAATAGAGGCTTTTCAATGATCAGGTAAGGGAAATATACTATGCTAGTTAAAGTAGAGATTATTACCAGTAAAATAGAGTATATGTTCATGAGTATTCAGAGCAGGAATATACAAGGTTTTACAAATTATGTTTAATGAGTTTTAGCTGTGTGGCAAGAGAATATTAATATAGTATAGAGTTTTACACAGCTTTTTACAAGATTACATTTATGTAGTTTCTACAGTATCATGATATATAGTTTATACAGTTTTCAGAATACCATGATTTACAATATACGTACAGAAGCCTATAATTTACAGCATTTTCAGAATACCCTGATATGGAGATTTCAAAACCATTATATTCAGTTATTTCAGTTAATAAGATATTTTAGTTATTAAGGTAATTCGATTATTCAGTTATCTCAGATATTCAGTTATTACAGTTTATTCAGATCAGTTTATACCACGTTATGGTTATTTCAGTTGTATTAGAATCATGGTAAAAAAGTAAGATAATTGTATACATAAGTATTATATAGTATTAGACCCTGATGGACCATTACAGATCAATTTACAGAGCACGGTACCATAGCTATATTCAGTTCAGAATGCAACCACACTACTCAAATGGTGTGTGGTATTCAGTAGTCGATCATGCCTACGTTGTGGACAGGCTCCCCTTCAGATAAGGGTTGAGGAGGCCGATCTGACTGTCGGAGTTCAGTTGACTTACCTTGGTCGGCCAGCCAGGAAGGGTCCCACCTATGGGCCGCACAACCCCGTCATGAGGGGTTAAATCATGACATACAGCTATCCATCCAGGGAAGTTTTCTTAGTTATTATACGTATACTCAAATTTATAGAAACAATAGATGTAACTATGAATATTAGGAGTTATATGAATAGAAAATTTATAAGAACATTTATGTTAAGTAACATAGGTATAATCTATATTGTACATTATTTATACATGCTTTCTCAGATTCAGTTATCGATGGTATTTCTAAATCAGATTCTATAAATATGTAACTCATTTGCCACACACTAGCGATAGCATATTTCGTCTTACTGAGCATTGTTTCATCCCAGTGATTTAACATTTTTCAGGTGAACCAGTTAGGCAAGCAGATCAGGCTCGCAGATAGAGGGGGGTTACTGTACTGCCCCATCAGTAAGGTGAGTATTTTTGGGAGGTTATTTTGTATAGCCTTGGTTTCAGTTGTGGGTATTTTTAGGAACAGTTGTGTATGTATGTTTTTGGAAATTGTTCAGACACACTGGTATTGTAATATATTTATATGATTTTGGTTTTATGAATTCAGCTCCTCGCTGCTTAGGTTGTTTGTTGTAGCACAGTTTTCATAGGTCCTATCTAGATCAAAATGTCGGTTGACTTGTAATAATAGGTATCAGAGCAATGGAATTTCACAATATATATGTAAGAAAAAAAATCTTTATTAAATCGGTTCGTTACACTTTCGGTTTTCATAATACCAAAATCAAATTAATTTTCAGTTTACTTTCCAATCCACGTAGTTTATATGAGCAGAAAATTAAATATCCAACCACGCAATTTATATGAGCAAGAAATTAAATGAGAGTAGGGAAGAGAGTGACACCGCAAGTTTTATGAGGTTCGGCTATCCCCGCTTACATTCTCTCCTTAGGCAACACACTTAAGGATTCCACTATACCACTCCTTTACGAGTAGGAGCAACCTTTTATTATCCCTCCTTCAATAGGCTAGAGTTCGCCTCTCCAAACAATACCCCACGTTTGGTCCAACAACGATTCAAAACTTGAACTGTCTACAAAAATAAGAACAAATTTGGTGTACAAAGACACTCTCTACAAGAGCTGATTAGTACAACAATAAAGCACAATTTTATATACTTCAATTCAAAATAACAATAGAAAGAATTTGAAGCTTTAGAAGTATATCACCGTGAGCTTCTTTCTTGATGGAAAGAATTCAGAATATGCTCCAAAATTTGAGAGAGGTTCACAACAAAACTCAGTAGAGAATTTTAGAACGTATGTGAGCAAGAGAGCTTTTGAGAGTATTGTAAGCAAGGAAGCTTTGATTGTTGTGTATTGCTTTTGTGTATTCAATCCTTTGGCTTGGGGGGTATTTATAGATGTTTAGAAAAGAGTATTTCATGTTCCCCAAGTGACTTGAAGTGTTTCCTAAGTTTTCATAACATTTAGAATTTCAAAAACTCAATTTTGGAAACTTCTTGTTATTTTTAAAATTTGAATTCTCGAAGAGTCAGTCGACTAGGTACGAAGAGTCAGATGCCTGGATCATTAAAAACACTGAGAATTTCAAAGGCAATAGGGCGTCAGTCAGCTGGGTCGTTAAAAGTCCGTCTCCTAGGTCCTCTCAGGTTCTCTCAAATTCCTTCTATTTATTTGTCAGTTGCCTAAGCCATCTCAGTCAGACGCCTAGACAGACAAAAAAAAAACTGATTTTCCATTTTGTTTCCAAAAATTTTTTACTCTTTTGTTTTCCCCAAAGTAATTTAAAACTTTTGAAAAATATTTTTTTGAGTTTTGCAAACTGAGGTCTCTAAGTCAATAAGTTTCCTAATGAGCTTCAAATTCAATCATATCATCATTTGAATAAAGTACATACATAAAGACTCTCTCAAGACTTTAAACACATTCTAGGCTTGGAGTCTTCATGCTTGTCATTGGCTGAGTCCATCTTGTCTTTAAACTTCAATTCTCTAAACTTTCATCACGTCATCTTTGGAATTTATGCTTTCATGTCCTTTAAGCTTTCATTTCCTTTTCACGTAGTCTTGCAATGAGCTTCATGTTAAATTACCTTAGTTTTGTTATCATCAAAGTAAGATTAATAAACCATGTTAGGCCAGCAGTGCCAATTGTTTGCACAATAGAGATGCATTGGGCATCACATTCTCAAGAATGTTGAAAGATGCCATAAACCAAACACCCCCTCAAAGTAGAAATACAACATTCTATTTAAATTGCAACATTCAAAGTAGAAATGCAACATTCTCTTCGAATATACAATATTGAACATATAATAGAGCTTCAAACAAAATGCCAATTGTAGCCTATACAGCCCCCAAAATGACCATTTAAAGCTAGGGGGTGAGAAAAATACCCAAAAATCAAAAATCAAATCGAATTGTTTCTGCTTTATTTTCAATTCTATAACGAATTTGTTTTTTCGGTTTCTTCTCTGTTGAACACCCTCCACCTACCCAAAAATAAATAAATAAATAGCCATTGAACACCCGAGAATGGAAGGGACGCTCAATATTGTTGTAGCGCTATGTTTGCGACATATACAGATAGAACAGAAATTGAACCACAAGAAAATTAAAATCTCTAAGGAAAATACTGACTCTTTGATTGAACAGTTGGAATAGAACTGAGGATCTAACACAAGTTACATAATTCGATCCAAAATTTGAAAGAATTTAGAAAGAACAAATGAATGAAGAGAGCTCAAGGATGATGTTGATTAGAATTTGTTAGGACCTTTGCAGCTTTAGGCAGATAGGGCAAAGAGTCTAAGGAATTCGTGCTCATTGATACACCCAATAAAGCTTTCTTATAAGCAGGTTGCTTTTGTGAATCTGTTCAAGTAAAGCCCAATCCTGGCATACACAAATTTAGTTTGTATGTAATACACATGTGAGATGTAAGACAGCCTCAAGGCGATGTTTTTAAAATTGAATTGGTAAAGTGAGTAAATGGATTTATAAATGAATTGGTCGACTGATTAGTTCATAGATTAACTGATTACATTTCCTACCAACCACCAACACAATAGGCAGGATAGGAGAAGAAGCACTACTGACAGGAATGAACATGAAAATTGGCAACTACAAGCAATTTCAGCTTTGTGAAGGCTTGCAACGGCAGCAGGATCACATGCCTTTCTCCTAGCCATTATTGCACGTCTGCCCAAGGTTGGTACAACCAGAATACTACAGTGTCATTGAAGGGGTCCAGGGGATCGAAATAAAGAACGTAAGGTTCTATTTGCAATGTAAAAACAAGGACAAAAAATTGTTGAGGAGAAAAAAAAGGGAAAAAACAAGAACGAAGTGCTCTGCTTGCTTCTTCAACTATTATGATGAATTAAAAATCTAAAGAATCAAGAAATGGGTAGAAGAAATAGAAAGGAAGAAAAAGGAGAGGAGGACAAGTGACAAAGACGAGATGCTCAGTACTGCTCTGGTGATAAAGAATTTAGTACAGCTAGACTTGCTCGAAGAAGAAGAAGAAGAAGAAGAAGAAGAAGAAGAAGAGAGGAGAAGACTTACGTGCTTGAAATTGGAAGTTACTGCAGTAATCGACGGAAGGTGGTGCTCTATTCTGCTCAACAGCCAGAGTATTGTCTTGGTCAATATGGTGACATTAGGGCCTGTTTAGAACTTGAAAAACATAAGGAAAGGAAAGTAAAACTTGAAGGAATCCATTTTTTTCATATTTGGTTATTAAGAAAAGCGAGAAAGAAGAATAAAAAAAATATTAAATTCAAGAATGAAAAATTGATTTTACACGTCATTAATGTTTGACTTTTCTTAATTTTTAATTATATTAAAATAAATTTTCAGTATTAATAGCATAGAAAGAAAATATAGTGGAAAATGAGTTTTCTTTTTATTTTTCTTTTTTTTTTTCCCTAATAAAAATCCTTAATCCAAACATGCAATAAGAGAAAACAACATCAATGTTTAGGCTCCCACCTCCCGTGCTCTAATTTGAATACAATTGGGACAATTGGACCCAATTCAAATCCTTGACAGCCTTACCTATTAGGCCTCATGTTATAAAACTCAAGAACAAAAATAGGTCCTATTTGTTGAAAAAATAGGATTGGTAAGATCCCATTTGGGATTGCAATCATACAATATTACCAATCCCATTATGGTCCACCAAAATCCTACCTATTCCAATTCCATATGCAATCTGGATTGATTGCCTAAAGCTGGACGTAGGATGGTGCAATCTGAATCCCAATTTCTCTAAGGATGCCACCATCACCCGTCGGCCCTAGGTTCCCCAAGCTGCTCCCATCCAAATTTAGTTTCAACCTCTCTTACCTCGGTTTTAGCCATCTCACACCTAGCATAGTTTTATTCTTTTTATTCACAATCTGCACTTCCAGATTCTGTAATATCCGAACATCGGCATCCTTTAAATGAATCATAACTGTCATGTTCTTACTCAAAACCCCCACCCAGTTCTTAATGGATAGTCACACATCTGTACTACTCTCCATTTCCCCTCCATTCTAACCATACATCTCCTTCTCTACAACTTCCAAACTATTAAATAAGGAATCAAACCCATCAATGTTCCCAATTGAGAGTATCGGGAAGCCCTATTAAACCACATTTGGACTCTTTTAAACTTATACAAATAATCACTGCAATTTAAAATTCAACGCGAGAGAGAGAGAGAGAGAGAGAGAGAGAGAGAGAGAGAGAGAACTATGACATATAACCTCAATAAATTGAACTGAACATGAATAAATCATAAATGAACCATAGAATCAGAGACGAATCAAATTAAATCAACCCAAGAAACAACATAATCAAAATGAAATCAATAGAAGCATTTCACTAGGAAAAAAAATAATGCAATATATAAGAAAAATGAAATAATCAATGGACGAACCAAAGATAAAAAAATAAGAGTTGAACATAAGCAGAAGATTAACAACAGCATATCGATAGACCAAAAACTAACCACATGCAAAATCAGAACAAGAGCAGGAAAGAACAACCAATCAGAGATGCATAGAGTCAAGTCGAATCAAGGAGCAGGAAAGAATGAGAAATAAATCCCATTAAGAATATGCACTTGAAATGAAGCCAGTAAAGGGAGCTATGGAGATGCAAAGCCACAGGCAGTGGCTACGAACACTGGGGAGATGAACATGTAAGAAAACTTTTATAAATATACTGCAACCAACAAGATCTTCAACTACCATGAACTTCACATCTATTTTACCTTTACGCGGAAAATAAATAAACCATGACATAAACTTTACATACTAAAATCAGTCATCACAAATTAACCAAGAAAAACACCCAGAGAAGCCGTAGAAATCGTTTCTCCCACTTTTCCTTAGTCTCTTTCTTTTTTTCACCAGATTTATGGGATTTCCTGATGATCAGAGAGTAAAAGCAGAGAGAGGACAATTTCCTTTATGCCTTCCTTTACTTTACTTTCCTTTACCTTGCAGCTACACTTTTATTGCTATCATTATACATCTTATAAAACAAAACATAAAGATCCACTATTATATACAACAAAGTCCCATGTGATCAACATGTTCCTTAAATGCCTTTGGTGTCAATCCCTTTGTTAAAGGATCTGTTATCATGAGCTTAGTCCTTATATGTTCTATAAGCACTATCTGTTTCCGAACTTGCTCTTTAACGACCAAATATTTGAGCTCCATATGCTAAGCGCCATTAGAATATTTGTCATTTTTAAAGAAAAAAACTGCTGTGGAATTATTACAATAAATTCTCAGCGGCTTGGCTATACTATCGACAATCCCAAGTCCTGAGATAAAGTTCCGCAACCACAAAGCATGAATTGTGGCCTCAAAGCATGCCACAAATTCAGCTTCCATAGTAGGTGCTTCTATGATAGTATGTTTGGCGCTCTTCCATGATATTGCTCCTCCAACTAATAGGAACAAATAACTATACGTTGACTTTCAACTATCAAAGCATCCAACAAAATCTAAGTCGGAGTAGCCAACCACCTCCAACTGATCTGTTCTCCTATACATGAGCATATAGTGTATGGTTCCTTTCAAATATCTCAAAACTTTATTTGCAGCTTTCCAATGCTCCATTCCGGGATTACTTTGATATCTCCTGAGCATCCCAACTGCAAAACTTATATCTAGTCTCGTACAAGTCTGCACATACATCAAACTCCCAACAACAGATGCAAAAGGAATATATTTCATACTTTTATTTTCTAATTCATTTTGTGGACAATCCTTTGCACTGAGCTTGTCCCCTTTACAAATAAGAGCGGGAGTTGGTTTACAATCAGCCATATGAAATCTTTCTAGAACTTTATTGATATATCCTTTCTGAGACAATCCTAACAGTCCAAATGATCTATCCCGAAATATTTCAATTCCAATCACATAAGTTGCCTCATCCATATCTTTCATTTCAAAGTTCATAGAAAGAAATCTCTTGGTATCATTTAACAAACCAAGATCACTACTAGCAAATAAAATATCATCGACATATAGAATTAGAAAGATAAACTTGCTCCCACTGACCTTTAGATATATACACCGATCAACGGTATTTTCCTCAAATCCAAAGGTTGTGATAGTATCATGGAACTTAAAATACCATTGTCTAAAAGTTTGTTTAAGTCCATATATTGATTTCTTTAATTTACAAACCATATGCTCTTTTCCTTCAATCATTAAACCTTCAGGAAGATCTATATACACCTCTTCGTCTAAATTCTCATTTAAAAATGCAGTTTTCACATCCATTTGGTGTGACTCTAAATCAAAATGAGCCACCAAAGCCATTATGATTCTAAGGAAGTCCTTTTTAGACATAGGAAAAAATGTCTCTTTATAATCAACACCTTCGCTTTGAGTCAAACCCTTTGCTACAAGTCTTACTTTATATCGTTCAATGTTGCCATTACAGTTGTGTTTAGTCTTAAAGACCCATTTACACCCAACTATTTTAAACCCTTCAAGCAAATCAATGATGTCCTAGACTCTATTCTGTTCCATAGATTTCAACTCATCATTTATGGCATTGATCCACTTTTCAAAATCATTACTTTCAATGGCTTGTGAAAACGTAACCGAATCTTTACTAGTCCCTAAATCATAATCAGCCTCTTGCAGATATACCAAATAAACATCAGAAATAGCTGGTTTCCTTACTTTTTGAGATCTCCTTAATGCTATTTCTTTTGGTTGTTCTGCAATTGGCTCAATGGTGAAATTTTCATTACGAAGTGATCAATCACTAGATTGTTGTTCAATGTTATCATACCTTTCAATAATTGAGGGAACAATGATATCTGTTAAAGGTCTAGATATCGGGACAAGAACCTGAATTTCTTTAATGACCACATTTCATGATATATCACTCTCACTAATTTCACCATTTTCAAGGAACTTTGCATTACCGGTTTCAACTATTCTCGTACTATAGTTAGGACAGTAAAACCTATACCCTTTAGACTTTTCTGGGTATCCAATAAAGTACCCACTCACAGTCCTAGAATCCAATTTCCTTTCACTTGGATTATAGACCCTAATCTCTGCTAGACAACCCCAAACATAAAAGTGCTTTAAACTCGGTTTCCTTACCGTCCATAATTCAAAAGGAGTTTTCTAAACTACCTTACTAGGAACCCCAATTGAGCACATACACTAATGTCTTAAGGGCTTCCATCCATAATGAAATGGGTACTGAGGAATTACTAAACATACTCCTAACCATTTCCATAAGAGTACGGTTCTGCCTTTTAGCCACACCATTCTGTTGAGGCGTACCCGGCATTGTGTACTGAGCACAAATACCATGTTGTTGTAGGAATTTAGAAAATGGTCCTAGACATTGTTTTATTCCATCATACCTACCATAATACTCACCACCTCTGTCAGATCAAATGATCTTCACCGTTTTATCTAGTTGTCGTTCCACTTCAGCAATATATGCCTTTAAAGCATCTATTTCCTGAGACTTTTCATGCAACAAATAGATATAACCATAACGTGAAAAATCGTCATTAAAGGTGATAAAATACTTTTCTCCACCTAACGATGGTGAGTCAAAAAGCCCACATACATCAGTATGAACAATTTTCAATAGATTTCCACTTGTTGTGGTTCTTTTCTTTGTATGTTTAGTTTGCTTTCCTTTAATGCAATCAACACATACACCGAAATCAGTAAATCAAGATTTAATAAAATCTCATCTTTTATTAATCTCTCCATGGATATATGACCTAGTCTTTTATGCCATAAAAAAGAGGAATTTTCATTAACTCTACTACGTTTAGTTCCAACATTATGATGCAAGGTAAGGAGTGTTTCAGTAAACTTTTCATTAAGATTAAATTTATATAGCCTCTTATACAAAATACCAAAACCAACACATAAGTCAACTTTCATTAGACGAAAACCTTTACGTTCAAAGTACAAACCATAACCATCATTGTAACGCCCCAAAAAATGATATGCTTGGGAGTGGGAAAAAAATTTGTTTTTATAAATTAATTAATTAATTAAGTATTATTAAATTAAATTTATAAAATAAATAATATGATAAATATGCATACATACATACATACATACATACATACATACATATATATATACATATATATATACAAAGAAAGGATTTTGCCCCCCCCCCCAAGATGTCTCTCTCCTCTCTCACTTCATGCCTTTCCTATCTCTCTCCTCGATTTTCTCAGCCAAATGGGCGCCGATCGAAAAACAGGAAATACCGTTGGGTTCTATTCTCCACCACTGACATTTTAACTAGAGTGGATTTGTCGCAAGAGCAATGTAGGCACCACTCCTGGGGTAAGGTAACCTCTCTCTGTCCTCAATTTCTCCATAAATCTTTAGTCAAACTAACGATCAGAAACCACCACGATGTTCTAAGAGTGTTTATCTACAAGTCTAATGGGGTAAATTTTTAAACTAGGCTTTCTAGACACCACTCCAAGACTAGGGTAAGATTTCGGGAATCTAGAAAATGTGTTGTTTCTGTGAATATAATTATTTATTTGGAGTTTATAAGCTTAGGAAATGTTAAAATACTTCTTGGGAATTTTGTGAGCCTAGGAATATTAAGGAAATTATAATTTTGGGGTTGAACTCATGGAACTGGGAAAATGTGATTTCAGGGTTTGGAATTCTGAACGTCGTGTGCGTGGGTTAGGATTTTTACCAGGATTTTCAGGATTCAGGTAAGGAGATTAAGTTAAGTCAGTATTTTTTTTAAAATATGAATTGATTAAATTGTTATTATTTATTTATTATGAGTTCAAATTAAGATTATTTTGATATACGATACAATATTTAAAATAACATGAATCATGGAAAATCTGATTTATTTTATGAACTAAAAATACTGTGTATCTTTGGTTATCTCCTCGACTGTATTCAAATACTGAAAATGTGTGGCAGGTGAATGATTTTATGGTTTATCTTGAAACCAAATTTGGAAATGATTGTGAAATATACCTGAACTGTTTGTGAAACATACTCGAACTGCTTGTGAATAATACAGGGATGTGATATGATGGTCGGGGGCTGTGTTTTATATGATGGTCGGGGGCCAGGTTTTATTTAACGGTTGTGAACTGGGTTTATTTGATAGTCGGGGGCCGAGTTTTTATTAAATGGCAGATGTAAAAGGAAACGATTTGAATTATAGTTTTTATTACTTAAATTGCATGATATGCTTTAGGAGCCCTGGGGACTAGTTGTTATGCGAGCATGGTACCATTGCTAGTAATTGATTATTAGACCATGTGCGCCCACACTGTTCTAGATAGAAGTGTAGGGTGATCTCAACTGATAGCCTGCGTGAGGATGAAGTAAAGGCGTCGGGCCTGCAGTTTGGTTGTAGATGCCTGCAGACGACTTGTAGAGGGATAATTTGACTTTGTTCTGGGCTTATCACCCAAGCTTAGTCTAGCCTTTAGGTCGCACAACCCCTACCATGGGGGAAGTAAATCGTGTTAGTCATAGGGAATTGTCTTATATGCATATCTGTTGATTTATGTAAATGATGTTAATTTTTTTACTGAACGGGTTTATACTGTAGGAAGGAAAAAAGGCATTTTTAACTATGTAGAACGAGTATATTATATAAATGCCATTTTCAGTTAAATGAAGAATTGGTTATTTTCTGTATATACTAAAATTCATGTTGGCCACACACTGATTTTAACTTAGTCTTCCTTACTGAAAAATGTTTCACCCCAATATATAATTTATCATTTTTTTCAGGACCATCTCGAGATCGAGCTTAGCAAGCTTCGAGGCGTGGTGATAGCTAGTTTTAGTTTTTGTGAGTATCTATAACAACTCTAATGTATTAAGTTATATTTGAAGTCCCTGGGGTGTGTATGATGGTTGTATGGACTTAGTTGGTTTTGTATGATATTTTGGGTTGTGATATGAATATTTGGAGACTTTTGTGTATAAGGTAGTTTAGAACTCTGGTAATGTATTTGGAGGATGTATCATCCGCTGCATTTATATTATGATTATGGTATCAGGTACTCAGACGTTACTAAAGTAGCACCCCGGGCCCACGTGGCGGTTCGAGGCGTTACAGTTGGTATTAGAGCCTAGGTTTGCTAGGTTCTACATACTTTAATAGTTGATAATTACCAAAGTATAGGTTTAGATAAGTTAAAGATAGGAACGGGTAGATTAGGCGAGTCTTGGTCTGGAAGCTTAGAGGAGAAAATCTTTTGACGGTCTTCCATGTTTTTCCTCGAATGACAATTTTAGGAAAATCATGGTAAATCCATCGATGGTTTTGTTTCTGAGTTGAGAGACTAGAACTTGGAAACTTAAGTAGGAATGTTAGGTCGGGTGAGTAGGTGTTTAGTCCTGAAGTTGTGATTAGAGGCCAATACCTTGACGGTTTTGTGGTAGAATTGTGCAAATGATTCTTTTAACTACGAATTCATATGTTATATTATTTCTTCATTCCATACTTGCATCAACCAGGATAAATGTGGAATTTCTAGGTCAATTTTTATCCTATCTTAAGGATGGATTCCAGGGGAAAGGACATCGTAGCTAGAAGGGATAATCATGTGAATACTTCCAGTGAGGATGATATGGATGCTTCGGCAGTGCTGCGAAGTATAGCGTGGCGGGCCAGGAAGGAGAATCAGAGGGACTGTAGAGAGCAGGATCAGCCACGGGTTGGTCAGGGGCTGCACTTTTCAGTAGTTTACCCAAACGAATCCGCCGATTTTTGCAAGAGGAGCAAACCCGGTCGCAGCTGAAGATTGGGTTCAAGAAATAGAGGAACAGTTGGGTGTGTTGGAGTGCACAGAGGAGAAGAAGGTGCGGTATGCCACTTTTAAAATAGTGAGGGAAGCAAAAAGGTGGTGGAGATCGGTAAAACTGGTGGAGGAACGGCGGCTAGGACCTGCAACTATTTCCTAGAGCCATCTTAGGGAGGTATTCTTTGACAGATACTTCCCTATTGCCACCCAAGAGGCTAAGGTAATGGAGTTCCTGAATCTGACGTAGGGACACTTGACCGTACAGTAGTACACGGCCAAGTTTATGGAGCTATCCCGCTTCGCTCCATACATGATCCCAAACGAGCAAAAGAAGGCCCAGAGGTTTGAGAAAGATTAAGGCAGTGAATACGTGCACAGGTGGTGGCGTTGTTAACTTAGAGTTTTTCTGAGTTGGTGGATAAGGCCATGGAAGTTGAGGCTAGCATTCATAAAGGGGAGAAACTAGCTGTAAACGAGACGAAGAGGCCTTTGCCTCAGGGATTTCAGACTAGTACCAGTCAGGGTACATTGAGGAGGCCTGGTAATTTCATGGGCTAGCGGCAAGAGATGGGATATCGAGCTCATCATGGGAATCCACCACGTCCTACCTATCCCAGATGCCATCAGAGGCATTGGGGTGAGTGCAGGATTGGACCAACTGGCTGCTACCGGTGTGGGGGAGCTGGAAATATAGCGCAGGACTACCGCACAACATTAACTCACACTCCTCCACAACATCAGTATTGGGGAGGTAACCAGGCATCCCAAGATTGTCACCATAGGGAAAATGCCCAGGCGCAAGTGTACTCGCTTATGCCAGGAGATTCAGAGAACATCGACGATGTGGTGACAAGTACTATTTCTATTTTGTCAAATAGTGTTGTTATATTATTTGATTCAGGTGCGACGCACTTTTTCGTGTCTCGGGGATTGGTTAAATTGTATAAGGTAGAGACACAGTTGTTAGATGCTGAGTTAAGGGTGGTCACACCGACAGGGTCAGTTTTTGGTGTGTAGTAAGGTGATCAGATATTACCCAGTTGAGATTTTGGGGAGAATGATGCCGGTTAGCTTAATTGTTTTTGACATGCATGGGTTCGATGTCATTTTGGGGACGGACTGGCTAGCATCCAGCTATGCGAGTATTGATTGCCACAGGAAGGAGGTAGTGTTTAAACCTCCTGGGGAGCAGGAGTTTAAATTTGTCGGGTCATTTGGGCGCTCTGCACTACAAATCCTTTTAGAAATTTAGGCAAAAAGGTTACTTCTAAAGGGTAGTTAGGGGCACCTTGCATTGTAAAAGAAGCACCGAATGAGGGACTTAAGTTGGAGGATATCCCAGTGATAAAGGAGTTCTCGGATAAGTTTCCTGAGGACTTACTGGGATTGCCTTTTAATCACGAGGTGGAGTTTGCCATTGAATTAAATCCTAGGATAGCACCCATTTCTAAGGCCCCATATAGAATGGCTCCAAATGAATTAAAGGAGCTAAAGGAGCAGTTGCAGGAACTACTTGACAAAGGGTTCATCAGACCGAGTGTATTACCTTGGGGAGCACCGGTGTTGTTTGTAAATAAGAAAGATGGGTCGATGAGGATGTGCATAAACTACTGGGAAATTAATAAGATGACAGTGAAGAACAAGTACTCATTAACCCGTATTGACGATCTATTTGACCAGCTAAAGGACACACCGATTTTCTATAAGATCGATATGCGATCCAAGTATCATCAGGTAAAGATTAAGGTGGAAGATATTCCGAAGACAGCATTCAGGACTCAGTATGGCCATTATGAATTCCTGGTTATGCCATTTGGATTGACGAATGCTCCTGCAGTGTTCATGGATTTGATGAACAGGGTCTTCCACCAGTATTTGGACCAGTTTGTGGTAGTATTTATTAACGATATACTGGTGTATTCAAAGAGCCCAGAGGAACACGAGGAACATCTAAGGATAGTGCTTCAGGTGCTGAGGTAAGGAAAGCTTTATGCTAAATTGAAGAAATGCAAGTTATGGATGGAACAGGTTGCATTTTTGGGTCATATAGTGTCCAAGGAGGGAATTTTAGTGGACCCGAGCAAAGCAGAGGTGGTAGTTGATTGGGCGAGACCAAAGAACGTGCGCGAGGTTAAAAGTTTCTAAGGTCTAGCAGGATACTATCACCGATTCGTTGAGGGGTTTTCAAGGCTATCAGGTCCTCTGACGCAGCTTACGAGAAATAACAGGAAGTTTGAATGGATTAATGAATACAAGCAGAGTTTTCAGGAACTAAATTAACGACTAGTCATTGCCCCAGTGTTGACCATTCCATCAGAAGAGGATGGATTCGTAATCCACAGTAACGCATCTCAAAAAGGACTCGGGTGTGTCTTAATGCAGTAAGGAAAGGTTATTGCGTACGCTTCTCATCAACTCAATAAGTAAGAGAAGAACTATCCTACGCACAACTTGGAGCTGGCAGTGGTAGTTTTTGCGTTAAAGATTGGGAGGCACTACCTATATAGTGAAAAGTGTGGGATCTTTACTAATCGTAAGAGCCTTAAATACATTTTAACCTAGAAGGAATTGAACATGAGGCAAAGAAGATGACTTGAATTGATTAAGGACTATGATTGTACCATTAGTTACCACTCAGGAAAGGCTAATGTGGTAGTTGATGATTTGAGTCAGAAGTCGATGGGTGCGTCAGTTTCAACGATTGTTGTATAGCATCCAATCCAGATGGATTTAGAAAGGCTAGGTGTGGACTTGGTAGAAGGGAATCACCAAACATTTATTGCCAATCTAGTGCTTCAGCCGACTCTACTGGATAGAATTAATATGGCTTAGATGTAAGATACAAAATTGGTACAGATTAGGGATAAAGTGCAGAGTGGATAGGGATGTGATTTTAATATTTTATATGATGGAGCGTTGAGATTCCGTACCAAACTATGTATACCTGCTGATGCTGAGATTAAAAGAACCATCCCAGTGCAACTGGATTTGCTTCCTTGCACGGAGATTGTTTAAGTCATTGAGTCTATACTATGATAATTCTCTATGAAATGAAGAACAGATAGATTGGTTACCAAGAAGTTTACCCAAGTGTGCGTTGTAGATTATTTTTCACCTTCCTCTCCTATTGCTTAACTAAGTTCTGTTAATCCATTCATTTTAATCTTGTTGGCAATTAATTTTGATTGGGGCTTTCTAATGGAATTTTAAGCTAAGAGCTTTTAAAGGAATATCCAAAACATATAGTCTGCCGAGAGATTAAGGTTAAGTCCATGATAGATTTCGGGAAACTAAAAATGAGAATTGAAGTTGGTGCGTGTTGATGTTGTAGCATGGGGTATTAGAGCAGGATGGCAAGTCCATCGAATAATGTTAATTACCAGTTTAAAAAGGATTGTTTGCGAGTTTAACTTAAAATTGTTGGGTTAATGAAGGATTTTATTTGAAGTGATATTTAGCAAATTTCAATGATTAAATTTTTATGAGGAGGGAAGAATGTAATGCCCCAGAAAATGATATGCTTGGGAGTGGAAAAAAATTATTATTATGAATTAATTAATTAATTAAATATTATCAAATTAAATTTATTAAATAAATAATATGATAGATATACATATATATATATATATATATATATGTACATAGATTCAATCTGGAAGATTGAATTCAATCTTCACAAAAAAGATTTTGCCCTGCCCCCAAGTCGTCTTTCTCCTCTCTCACCTCACATCTTTCCTCTCTCTTTCTTTGATTTTCTCAGCCAAATGGGCGCCGATTGAAAAATGAAAAATACTATTAGGTTCCATTCTTCGCCACTAACACTTTTACCAAAGTGGATTTGTCGTAAGAGCAACGTAGGCACCACTCCTGGGGTAAGCTAACATCTCTCTCTCTCTCTCTCTCTCTCTCTCTCTCTCTCTCTCTCTCTCTCCTCAATTTCTCCTTAAATCTTTAACCAAACTGACAATCAGAAACCACCACGATATTCTAAGAGCGTTTCTCTACAAGTCTAGTGGAGTAAATTTTTAAACTAGGCTTTCCAGACACCACTCCAAGGCTAGGATAAGATTTAGGGAATTTAGAAAATTTGCTGTTTTTAGGAATTTAATTATTTATTTGGAGTTTATAGGCTTAGGAAATGTTTAAATAATTATTGAAAATTTTGTGAATCTAGGAATATTAAGGAAACTATAATTTTCGAATTGAACTAATGGAACTGGGAAAATGTGGTTTCAGGGTTTGCAGTTCTGAACGCCGCGAACGTGGGTTAGGATTTTTACCGGGCTTTTCAAGATTCAGTTAAGGGGATTCAATTAACTCAGGATTTTTTATTAAAAATGAATTGATTAAACTATTATATATTTTTTTATTATGAGTTCAAATTAAGATTATTTTGATATATGATACAGTATTTTGAATAACATGAACGGAAGAAAATATGATTTATTTTTTGAACTAAATATACTGTGTATCTTTGGTTATCTCCTGAACTGTATTCAAATACTGAAAAATGTGTGGCAAGTGAATAATTTTATGGTTTATCGAGAAACCGAATTTGGGAATGATTGTGAAATATACTGGAAATGTTTGTGAAACATACTCAAACTGCTTATGAATAATACAGGGATGTGATATGACAGTCGGGGGCCGGGTTTTATATGATTGCCGAGGGCCAAGTTTTATTTGATGGTTGTGAGCTGAGTTTATTTGACAGCCGGGAGCCGGGTTTTTATTAAATGGCAGGTGTAAAACAAAATGATTTAAATTATAGTTTTTATTACTTAAATTGCATGATATGCTCTAGAAATCATGGGGACCAGTTGTTATGTGAGCACGGTACCATTGCTAGTGATTGATTATTAGACCATGTGGGCCCACACTTTTCTAGATAGAAGTGTAGGGTGGTCTCGGCCAACAGCCTGCGTGACGATGAAGTAAGGGCGTTAGGCTTGCAGCTTGGATATGGATGCCTGTAGACAAACTTGCAGAGGGATAATTTGACTTTGTTCTAGGCTGATCACCCAGGCTTAGTCCAGCCTTCGGGCCGCACAACCCATACCATGGGGGAAGTAAATGGTATCAGTCATAGGGAGTTGTCTTATATGCATATTTGTTGATTTAAGTAAATGATGGTAATTTTTTTACTAAATCGGTTTATACTGTGGGAAGAGAAAAGGGCATTTTCAACTATGTAGAACGAGTATATTATATAAATTCCATTTTCGGTTAAATGGAGAACTGGTTATTTTCTGTATACACTAAAATTCATCACGTGGAGTAGCTACACGATCCTCACTTAGAAATATGATTAGTCATTTTGCATTCTCATCTCAAAAAGAACCTAAGAATGTGAGTGAGGCAATTGAGGATGAATCATGGGTGATATCTATGCAAGAAGAATTAAATCAATTTGAGAGAAATAAAGTATGGACATTAGTTCCTAGACCTGAGGATCATATAGTTATTGGAACAAAATGGATATATAAGAACAAGAAAGATGAACATGGAATAGTTGTTAGAAATAAGGTAAGACTAGTAGCTCAGGAATATAACCTGGAAGAAGGCATAGATTTTGAGGAGACCTTCGCACTTGTAGCTAGAATGGAAGCTATTCGAATGCTGTTAGCTTATGCTATTTTTAAGAATTTTAAACTGTATCAAATGGATGTTAAAAGAACATTTTTAAATGGCTAGATAAGTGAAAATGTATATGTAGAACATCCCCAAGTTTTGAAAATCATAAGCATCCAAATCACGTTTATAGACTAACTAAAGCCTTGTATGGGTTAAAGCAAGCTCCTAAAGCTTGGTATGAGAGGTTAAGCGGCTTTATACTGGAAAATGGATTTACTAGAGGAAAGATTGACACGACACTCTTCATAAAAGATAAAAATGAAAATTTGCTCCTAGTACAAATATACGTAGATGATATCATTTTTGGAGCAATAAATGAAGAGTTGTGCAATGAGTTTGCAAGTTGTATGCAAAACGAATTTGAGATGAGCATGATGGGCGAACTTAATTTCTTCCTAGGACTTCAGATCAAACAAGCAAAACATGGAATTTTTATAAATCAATCGAAGTATATTTTAGAGACTTGCTCAAAAGATTTAATATGGAAGATGGTAAAATTCTATGAACGCCTATGAGCTCTTGAGTAAAATTAGACAAAGACGAGCAAGGCATACCAGTAGATGTTAAGCTCTATCATGGGATGATTGGTAGCTTACTATATCTGACTGCCCGCAGGCCTGACATAATGTTTAGTGTATGTTTGTGCGCAAGATTTTAGGTTGCACCTAAGGAGTCCCACTTATTAGCTGTCAAAAGAATACTTAGATACCTGATTGAAACCATTGAACTTGGATTATGGTATCCTAAGTATATCTCCTTTGAGATTGTTAGCTATTCGGATGCTAATTTTGCCGGTGGCAAAGTAAAGAGAAAAAGTACGAGTGGCATATGTCATTTCTTAGGACATTATTTAGTATCTTGGTTTTCAAAGAAGCAAAATTTAGTTGCTCTTTCCACAACCGAGGCTGAATACATAGCGGCTAGAAGTTGTTGTGCTCAAACACTATACATGAAGCAACAACTTATGGATTTTGGATTACACTATGACACAGTTCCTATAAGATGTAACAATATGAGCGCAATAAATATCTCAAAGAATCCTATATCACATTTATGAACTAAACACATAGAAATTAGATATCATTTTCTCCGTGACCATGTGCAAAAAGGAGATGTAACACTTGAATTTGTATGCACAGATGAACAATAGGTAGACATATTCATGAAACCACTTCTGGAGGATAGGTTTATCCAAATTAGACGTGAATTAGGTCTGATACATAGTCGCTAAGGTTTCCAGACTTACATTAGACTACATAATTAAAGGGGAGCAACTTCAATTAAAATTAACATTTGGATAAAATTTTCACATTTGGCTATATTTTTTTTTCATATTTGGTATTAAAATTAACGAATGGTTATTGCATGTTAAATTTTTTATAGATACATGAAACATGTTGATGCTCACATACATTTTTGAAATTTAATGGACTGATTTGCTTATTCATTCTATGTAAATTGAAATACTGTGTATGTTTACATTGAAATTTGATTCAACACAGATATACCTTAGAAAAGGGGAGAAGTAAGTTGAGTAACACAGGGGGAGATATAATATCACAGTACAATTTTGCCGCATAAAGGAAATTTTTTAAAAGATGAGATATATTTATATTAGAACAATTTTTTATATACCTTTTTGTTGATGTCAAAAGGAGGAGAACTATATAAGTATATACTAGCAAAAATAGTTTTGAATGAAAGGGGGAGAAGTTGTACTAGCAAAAATATTGCATATTCTACAATGTGTATGAACTTCATTGTGTGTGAATTATATTGCTAAATTCTAATTAATGCATTATCTTAGAGGGAGCCTTGTTAGGTCTAACCCATTTTTGTTCGTGTATTTGTCATCATCAAAAATGGGAAGATTGTTGACTCTATGAGTCCAATTCTATTTTGATAATGACAAATCACTTAGTATTTGACCTGTGCAATTAAATTTGTGAACAGGATCATAATTTAGAATGCACAAATGGTAAGCATGATATGGAAGCCATAAGGAACCTAAAGTACATACCACTTGGCTCTAGCCATGAAACTAGAAGAGTAGAAGGATGAAGATGCAAACTTCAGGATCAAGATCTTCAATTGGAATGGGTATTTTGAATTCAATGTATTTACATATGTCATATGATATAATTCAAAACTCAAATATACCCTAGATTGACCTTAGGACTCATGCATTACATGAAAGATTCATTTACATTAGTTCTAGGTTGAATGAGTTTTTAGAGGCAAATTTTAGAGGCCTCGTCGACGAACCCTATGGCCTCGTCGACGAACGCATGAAAACCACTTGGCGACGAACAGTTTGTTCTCATCGACAAAAAAATACCGAGAGCTCAAAAATCTCAGACAGTGCTCTCGTCAACGAACTCATATTCATGTCAACGAATGAGTATTAAGCACTTGTCGACGAACGTGTTTCTCTCATCGACAAGCTCCTAGAGCAAAACAGTGTTTTGGCACAAATACGAACAGATTAACGTTTAATCTCCATGATCTAATGGCCAGAAATTAATCTGACAAAGAGAACAATATTTAAACACTCCCAAAACCCTAAAAACACAAGAAGCAAGAGTTTTAGAGACCTAGTTTCACATCTTATGCAAAGTGTGCCTCCATACCAAGACTTTGCCAACACTCTACTGCTTCCATATTCTTTAGGCAAATCATCTCAGCTTTTCAAAGGGATTTCATCTACACATCTTGCAAGCAATCCTTGGTGATTGAGGTTTGATAAGTAAACGAATGGTTTGTGGTTTCAATATATACATATCTCAAAGATTTTTCATCTCTCATACTCATAGATCTACTATTTTTATTAAGAAGAAAATTCCTTGTGTTATTACTTGAAAATTTTATTTGAGAAAGGATTTTGCTAAAGGTTGAATATTTTCCGATATTCAAGTTTTGTATTTTCATTCAAAGACTTGATATTTTGTTACTGCAAAAACTATTTGATTGAAAATTCTAAGAGCTTCTAAATACATATTCTTGAAGGATATTTTCTGAAAAAAATTAAATAAAGTCTTTGATCTTTGGAGCACATATTATATATATTTCTATATATATATATATATATATATATATATATATTTCTATATACAAAGATCATTTTGTTGATTTAGATCTTTGGAGCAAAATCGATTTACGTATATCTTTACAAAGATCATCAAGTTGGATTAAATCTTTAAAACTGAATTGTCATATCTATATTTATACAAAGATTATAAAAAGGTTTCATTGACCACATCGCATAAACTCATTGAGCTTCATGTTTATCATATGATTATGTATTATTGTACTCACTAGTTTGGTTAGAAACATTTTGAGCTTTTGCAGAAATTGTATTCATTATATTGTATTTACGGTTTGGGTTGTGAACTGAGGTTGAGGAGGAAGTTACGCCTCTTGTAAACAGCAGACTGTAAGGGAAGCTCCATTCTAGTTAAAGGAATCGAGATTAGTGGAATCCTTGAGTGGGTTTCTCAAGGCGAGGACATAGGCCGAGGTAGGCCGAACCTCGTAAAAATCGAGTTTGCATCTCTCTTACCCTTACTTCTATTTAATTTCCACGTAAACTTATTTATGTGAATATTGTGAATGTTTTAAATATATAGTAAGTCTGCTAAGTAATTGGGTAAAATTGGTTGATTGACAAAATCACTCATTAGATTGATTAATTGAAAAGCATTGAGCTAGCTGTAAGTAGCTTGCAAGTTTGTAATTGAAAGTTTTCAAAATTAGAACTTGAAAGACTTAATTTTTTAAAATACTCAATTCACCCCCTCTCTTGGGATAACACTGAAATTCACAGATCTTGATCCACTGCTCCGTCCTCTACAGGTGCTTGTGGAGCATGGTATTCTTCACTACACCATGGCCTGACCTCGTCGTCTGTATCATTGAGGTCGATGCTGAAAAAAAAAAAAGTTCAAGGATTCATTATAGATACACATATAAGACAATCGACAATCAATTTATTAAAAAAAATTAAAAACTCAAAAGATATTAACTACGTTGCTCATAAGGGTGGGCAACTCACCTTGGGTCTGATCCCCAGCCAATGGATGCATGTCGGGATGGGTTCCCTAGGGCTCAGATGGTGACGCACCAGCAACAACGTCCTCCAGCTCTCTTAAGGATATTGTATCCTAGTCAGATGCCATAGTGGAGAGCCTAGCCCGAACTGTTCGACAACCTCCTAGTGCCATGTCTGCAAAATTATCCACAAGTAAATATAAGAAGATTGCATATGAATGCATAGTAAATATATTTTCATTTATTTACACATATTATGTTGACTTTTTGAGTCTGATCCCTATTTTGATGCTGGCAAAGCACAAGTGTCTTATTTGTGCGTTGAGTGCTTAAACAAGTTTTTAATTTGACACGCACATAAGACAAAGGGAAATGGAAGTTAGGAGGAACTTGAAGATCATACATCTGGCGTATTCCGTGAAGGCAGAAGAGCAAGGAAGAAGAAGAAGAAGACTTTTGGTTTTAAATTGTAAATGCATTATGTTTTTCATTTGGTTTGTAATAATGCATTGCATATATGATGTGAATGAAAAGTTCAGAATGACCGTAGATTGACCATAGGGTACCAACAAATTTTCAAGAATAGGGTCAAAATTTATTTTACAAAGGGTCGATCGACGTTGGCTTTTAAGGCTTAATTAAAAAACCTGGATTGACCGAACTTGCATAGTTCAAATCACCTCAATCAACGAAACAAACTTAAGGCCAAAAGTCAAATAGTTGACCATGCCTCGGCCGACCAACTAGAAAATGAACAAAGCTTCCACGATCAACCGACCTTCAAACTTGGCTTCTCTACCATCCCTGGGCGACCGAACTTTTAGTTCAAATTTGCCTCAGCCAATCAGCCTTTGAAGACTGGCAGACTGAACCTTAAGTCAAGCAACCGAAATCACGAAGGAAAGGAAAATCACCCTAGGTCAGCCAACCGGCCTGTTCGTCTGCCAACCAAACCCACTTTTAAAATTCAAATTCTTGTGTGAGGTCAGCTGATCGACCAATCCCATGGTCGATCGAACCTCTCGAGTTCTGATATTTTTACAGAGCTAAAAGAGGTTAATTTTTAATTAAATAATTTTAATGATTCCTTCTATGTCCCTAACGGTCAAAATTTTCCCAAAATCTATATATATCCCTTTCATTTGCTTAATTAGCAACTTTGATTAACTTTCAAATCCTCTTAAATCAATTTTTTAATCAAAATTCCCCCACAACATTTTATTGCAAAATTTTTTTTGGGGCAAAATTTTTCCACTCCCTTCAACTCTCTTTCACATATTTCTTGAAAAATTTTCTTTGGAAGAAAGCATTTATTTTGGGCATATATTTTTATATCAAAGTACTTTTACTCTCATTCACTTGTTCATCTTGAATATTTTCTTTTGAGAGTAAGACTTGGTTTTCTTCATATATTTTCCTTGATAAATATGTTTGGAGAAAACTATTGATGCTCATGAATCTTGCACATTCATTGCAAGATTCCAATTGCTCAGTGTGTCTTATTTGCAAAAATCCTTTTAAGCCATAACCCTAGTTTCCTTTTGAACATTATTTGAGAAATCATTTTGGAAATTTCTTGGGATACTGATAGGAGAGAACCTTAAACATATCTTTACGTAGATAATGTCCTTGCTTGAAAGGTCTCTCATACTTTTGAAAAAATTATTTTTCATACTCTCGGGTTTTAATTAGAAAAATTTTTTAGAGAAAATCACACATACTCACTTGAGCTTTATTTCATATCTTGTGTGAGTGCATTGAGCTTCATATTGTACATCATCTGCTTGTAGTAGAAGCATTACATTTGTACAAAATTTATTGATTATTGTTGTATTCCCGACGTGTGGTTAGAAGAGGATTGCACTGGCCTGTAATGTGCACCGGATTACTTAGACTCGGTTAAGAAAGTACTGGATGGTTTAGACCAGGTTAAAAAAATCAGGTGCACCTTTCTAAGGTGTGGTTGTAGGTTGGGGTCAGCCCCGTAATCTGACATGGGGTATTCCCTTACCCTGTAAGGAGAGGGTGTTGTAATCAGTGTCGCTCCACCCGTAAGTGAGCATTTAGTGGAATCCTCTTACTTGTGAGCTTGAAGCGAGGATGTAGGCAAGTTTGGCTAAACCCCAATAGCATTTCTTGTGTCTGATTTTAATTTCCACAATTTAATTTGTGCGCTTGAATATTTACGGTTCATTGTTGTGCATGATTGTGATATTCTGAGTCTACTATATTTGCTTTAAATATATGCTCAGTTAAATTGTGTTAGGTTTGCAATTGCTTAAATAAACCCTAGGTTGCGGTATACTAATTGTGAATTTGAATTGAATCTAGGAAGAATTTTTAAAATACCCAATTCACCCCCCCCCCTCGGGGGGCGCTTCTTGGGAATACACCAATTCCAACATATCATATACATGGTGACAACATAACATGCTTGCTCCCTATACATCCTCAATATCGGTATCATCCTCGCTTTCTAGTATGTCTTCCTCCTCACTACAATACTCAACCATAGTTTCGTCATTGTCATTGAAGTCAACATGTACAGAAAGGTCGATTCCAATGTCAACAGTCCCTACTTGTTCTACCATGGCACCAACCCTAACCAATGGTATAAGATCTACTCCTTCCTCAGCAACATTGAAAGTTAGTTGAGTTGCTACACTGACAGATGGTTCATTTTCTTGGAAAGCATCCTCACTAACGCTCTTCTCCCCATCAGCAACTTTTATAATATTATACAAATTTCGGGGAGGAATTTTTTGGGTCATATGTCATTTACCCTTCAACTTTGTGTTCTTAAGGTAGAATACTTGTTCTGCCTACGTCGTTAGCACAAAATGGTCATTTTGATACCATGTCTTACTAAAATTGACACTGGTAAAGTAGGCATCCATGTTTATCCCACTCTTTTTATTGCTAATGTCCCACCAAGTACACTTGAACAAGTAAATGAGTTTACTAGTTCCATAGTTTAGCTTAATAATGTCATCCAAGACACCAAAGTAGTCAATATCCTCATCTCCTTCTGTGCCTAGCACTACAATCTCACAATTTTGGGTTCTTATATGTAGTTCAAGGGACTTCGTATGAAATATTAACCCGTTGACTACGCAACTACTATAGTGGTTAACTCATTGATCGGGGCCACACGCCAACGCGTACAAATCTTTTGTTGTCGTTGGTTCTTTATTATAATATATGACTTTCATCTATTAATTAAAAGAAGTTTAGATAAGTAAACTGTCATTATTGAAATTGTACATTGCTTCAAACTCACATGAACTTTGTTACTTACACGGCTCCCAAATCAATTGACAAATTCCTTCTTATGCCTTTCATCAACATTCACTTCATTTTGATCTAGAAGTTCAACTTTATGCCCACTACATGCAATAATAGTACATGTTAATCTCAACTAAGTGTATGTGTGTGTGTGTGTGTATGCATATGTAAATACAATGCAAAGTAAGGAGTTAGGAACTATGTACTCGATATATGGCTTAATTTCATGACAAATATTGAGGACATAAAAATGCACCTTTTGTAGGTCCTCCATATCAATGAAATCAAAAATCTGTCCACTAAACGACCGAAAATTTACTAGAAATATGAAGCTCCTAGGTTCTTCATCTTCAACGTTACCATGAATGTCTGCATTTCACTCCTCACGAGTGAACCTTGTGTCAATATCATGTAGATACATTGAGCAAAATGCAAGACATTCACTATCAATGTACGCCTCAATGATTGAACCTTCCAATCGTGTCTTATTGCACACATAACTCTTCAAAGTTGACAAGAACCTGTGCATTTTACATAATTTTAGTGACTTCTGCATACAAAGAAAACTAGAAAATCATGTGAACATTGTAGAAGGACTTTATAATTTACCTCTCAATAGGATACATCCAATGATATTGCACCAGTCCTGCAATTTTGGCCTCCTTTGGTAAATGGATGGCTAGGTGGACCATCACATTGAAAAATGCTAGTGGAAATATTTTCTCCAGCTTGCATAGTATGATTATGATGTCCTCCTCTAACCATTCAAGTATGTTTACGCTCAATTTCTTGGAGCACAACTATCAGAAAAAATCCCCAGCTCAATCAGTATCGAGCGAACATCTTCACTCAAGTGTCCACGAAGGAAAACATGTAGAACTTGTTGCAGAAGGACATGACGATCATGATTTTTCATTCCTAACATCTTCTCTTCCTCCGTGCTTATGCATCAAGATATGTTGGATGCATATCCATCAGGGAACTTCGCTGATTTCAATCATTCAAAGAAATTATTTTTTTCATCCTTCGAAAATGTGTAACATGCTAATGGCATGAGAAGCTTGTCCCCATCATGAATCACATGCAACTAGGGTTGTATTCCCGTATCTTTCATATCCCAATGAGCATTTACATTGTCCTTTGTCTTTCCATTTATATCCAGCAATGTACTAATGACATTCTCATAAATGTTCTTCTCGATGTGCATGACATCCAATTTGTGGCATAGTGGAAGATCTTTCCAGTATGACAACTCGAAGAAGATGCTTCTCTTTATCCAATTTAACTCATTCTCACCATATTTCCTTTTTCTACTACTCGAAGCTTTCCTAAATTTCGAATTTCTTATCAACTTGAGCTAATTTAATATCTCTTCCCCACTTAGTCGATGGCGGCAACCTTCGTTCAAGTTTTCCATTAAAGCTTTTGGCACCTCGAGTCCCCAAGGATGTCTAGGTCGTATAAAACGATGATGACACATAAAGCATAACTTGCATCCATACTTCAAGGATAAGGATCCAACATCCTTATTACACACTGGCCATGTTAAGTAACCTTTGTACTCCAGCTCGATAAATTTCTGTAAGCAGGGAAATTATTAATTGTCCACAACAGGGCAGCATGCATCCAAAATATTGTCCCATTTTCCACATCAAATGTCCCCACTTCTTTTTCCCATAGTTCTTTCAACTCATCAATTTAGGTAAACATCAATATCATTACCAGGTGCTCTTATTCCAGAAATAAGCAGAGGCATGTAAATGAAGGGTTTTTTCATACATCGCCATGGCGGCATATTGTATAGCATCATCATAACTGGCCACATACTATACGGGTTGTTCATGTTACTAAAAGGGTTGAAACCATCTGAAGCAATGTCAAGTCTGATGTTGTGAGGATCACTAGAAAACCACGGATGCATTTTATCAAACTCAGCCCAAGCTTGCAAGCCCGCTGGATGGCTAAAGGTGTTTTTCTCTTGAAGATGTTTCTCTTTATGTCATCTCATATCTGCAGCAGTCTTTCAACACATGTATAATCTTTGCAGTCTCAGTATTAATGGACAATATCTCAAAACTTTTTAGGGGATCTTTGTACCCTTCTTCTGATTAGTTTTATACCTTGGTTCACCATATTCTAGACACTCATTCGCATTTTTGAATTCACCATAAAACGTGCACAATCATACCTACACGCATGTATTGGAGTGTAACCGAGACACAATTCACGCATGTATGTCTTCGCCTCATAAAAAGCTTTGAAAGTATTTCACCATTAGGTAGTGCTGCCTTAATGAGACTTAAATGCATGTTGAATGCGCTCTGAGATAACCCATGCATTGTCCTTGTATAAAGCAACTTTATCAAAAACTCTAATTTTGAGAAATTTTTACAGTTTGGACAAAGGGGCACCTTTGCATCCCTCATAAGATTAGCAAATAGTTTACCAAATCGATTTAACTGACTAGGATCACAAGATATGTTACCTACTAAAGTAGATTCAGCACCAGTATATGACATATTGACATCCTTCATATCCACTGCAATCCCCCTTTTGCAAATGACCTAACATTTCGATTAATCCTTCCGAATGTGTATCACCACCTACTATATTTGCCCCATCATCTTCATCTTCATCTTCATCATCATCGCTCTGAAGTGGGTAATCTTCACCATGGAATACCCATGTTGTGTAGCTTTTCTCCATTTCATAGTCTAATAAATGTGTTTCAACCAAACCAATGTGTCAAAATGTTATTTTTTGGCATTTCTTGCAAGGACACTTTATTTTACTGGATTTGTCTGCATGAGGACATGCGAACTCTATGAAATCATGTACCCCTTTCACGTATTCTGGCAAAAACCTACCCCAAGCCTTCATTCAACTCTTATCCATGTTCATTAATTACCCTATAACACGTTAAAGTAAATGATGGTGATTATATTCTCATAATGTTTATTAGGCATGCATCATGAATCCTAAAATCAACCACCTTCAATTTAAAGGGTACGGATCCTATCTCATTTAGAAATATTGCATTTGTATTGCATTCAATCGCTCAAATTCCTTGATCATAGTCATTCTAAGTTTCAGCAGCATCTCCCCATGGCTCTCCAAGTACACGAGATGGGGGCAGTGAACATGTTGCTAGTTTTTTATCACTAACAAATTGTCACGACAACCCACTATGCACCTAGAGAACACAAGTAGAGATGCTCTCGAAATATGTAATGGCAATGAACAAAGTGTGAATGATGACAACAATGTAAATATAATTTTTTTAAACTGTCCACATTGAACAATTCAAGAATGGTTGAAATACGAACATAACTAATCATAAATGAAACAAATAATTAACATGTTCAATTGATTATTAATCTACATACTATGACTAATAATCAATTGAATATTAATTGATTTGTCTCATATGTACAATGAGATATGAATGTATAGTAACCATTCTTGAACGGGTCTAAGTTTTAATGAACACATGCATATAATGAATGACTAAAGAGAACAAAGAAATGACAGTAATTAATTTGGCATTTTGCTTCATATGGGATTCAGTTCTTGCCTTTTCATTGGTCTTTTACACATTGTTGTTCCAAAGGAGTTCCCATCTTAAACGTTTAGAGAAATTGGAAGGCAGTTTTTTTTTTATTTTCATTGTTTTCTAGTCTATTTTGGCATCTCCGTGGTTTTTGGAATAGTACTTGGTTTGGGTTTGCAAAGGCGTTCATAGCTACACATGGAGGGGAAAGTTATTGCCTTATCCCCCTCACAATTTTTAAGATGGTATACGTGGAAATGAGAATAACATTGTGTTTGTAAGCATAGATTTGGACTAATTACATACCATCAGTGTTTTAAAAGGCTCAATCGAGGCTCACCTCAAGGCAAGGCATGCTTAAAATGCCTTGAGGCTCAATCTAAAATACCAAATTCTAAAAAGGCAAACGCGTTACATGCTGAGACTTATGCATTTTGCACCTTTTTAGTTTAGGCTTACACATTTTGGGTGTGTGATGCTCAAGTCAGAAGTGGTTAGAAAATTTTAACTACATGTATGTCATAATATGAGTTTATTTCTAAAACTTTTGAACCTCAACCTTTCCAAAATAACTGGACTTGTATGTTACGTCATGAAAATAATTTGAATTTTGTAATGGTACCGCTATCTCTTGTCATGATTTATGTCATGTATTCAAGTTAGCAATTTTTGAATGGCCAACAAGTATTTTGCGAAGCACATCTAGTTTTCCTTTTTTTTACATTATATTTGTAATTTTCTTAATTTTTATTTTATTTTAAATATATATAATTTATTTAATAAATTTTTATCCTAAAAAACAAATTCTCAAAAAGTTTGCGCCGCCCCAATGCCTTAAGGCTCATGCCTCACCTTTTGAGGGTTAAAACGCTTTGCCTTGCGCCTTTGCCTTCTAAAACATTGCATACCATAGCAATCAACGGTGCAAGGCGCACCGAGGGGCAAAGGATACTTGGAGCCGAGGCGCAAGGCGAAGGCACGCGCCTCACGAAGGTGAGACGCACAATTATTAAAATTGTGTACAATACCTATTTGGTGGGTAATTGATATGAAAATTCATCAATAGTTGTATTAGAATCTAAAATTCCAAAATATTCAATAGTAATTATGACAGTCAAGTACCAAGTCCCAAGTGAAACAAACATAGTTCAACATAGGTAATTACGCATACAAGATTTCAAGCTTCAAATTAGAAATGAAATAAAATTGCCAGCTGAAGGGCCAAAAGCATCTTCAATATCAAAAGAAAAGCGTACAATAAAACAGCAGTTAAATTTAGTAAAAAAATATTGTATATTAATATATTTCAAAAAAATGTATAGTTTGTACCCTGCATTTCCAAACAAATTACAAAACAGTAGCAAAATTCAGTAAAAAATATTATAAATTAATTATAAAGTATAAACTTGCATTAAACTACATAATTAATTACACTTTACATAATATTAACTTAGAGGCTTAATGTAAGTTAATATTATAAAAAGGAGTAGTTGGTTTCTCTAAACTGTCACTAATATTCTACCTAAATTTTTCATATTTATATTTGTTATATTTTTGGGTGAAGGCATTTGTGTAATTATCTTATACCAAAAACCTAGAGAGAGAGAGAGAGAGAGAGAGAGAGAGAGAGAGAGGTGGTGGTATTCATGGAACAACAATTCTCCAATCTTAAAAGTTGCATATACGTACTTTGAATGATGATGTATGTGAATCAAATTTTGTGAAAATACAAGTGGAAGTGTGTGCATCTACTAAATTGATTCAGCGGGTGTGTTAAATAATTGAATTGAGATAAACCTTTTATATTCTTACCAAATCATACCACCATGAATGGCACCCCTTTAGGGATCTTGAATCGACATATAAAGGTCAAGATGATAATTTCTTCTCGGTGAGACAATGCAGAGACGAGTCTTTTGTACTTGGTAACCTCTTGACCTTTCTCCCCATCAACAAATGCATTATTAGTGACAGTTCTAAAAACCGTCACTAATATAAAGACTATTAGTGATGGTCTTTCTCTTCAAACATTCTACATAAGGACATGTTCTTCTCGTTGTATTTTATCTTCAACTCATCCAGATTCTCATTTGTAGAGTCAAGCACACTACCTATATGACGCCCCGATTTTCCATGCCATTTTTTTTATTCAATAATAAATAAATCATTACACATCGAACACGTCAATAACTTTGATACCATTTCCATATAACCCGACCCGAAGAGGGTATCGAGTAAACATTCATATATACAACCCTACTAACGGAAGTCATCATGTTTACATACCACAAAAAATACACATACCAGAGTACTATCCCAACCAGGTCAATATACATATCTCAATACATCCCCAAAAATAAACAAAATACACTAGGGGAATTACACCTCCCTAGTTCATGCACTCACCCTGTATATCAAGGTACCAGCTCTCCACTATCTCGGAGCTCTATCACCTGGTGTATCTCGGTTTCCTGAAATATTTAGATATTTGGGTGAGATGAATCTAAGTAAGACAGAATAAATTAGTTACAGTGTGTGGTAGTATGAGTTTCATTATATCATAATATACCATTTTAAATCATCATATCATCTAAGAAAATAAATTGATATATGTTCATAATCATATAGATATAAAACACAAGTTTTCATAAGCTTTTAATACCATTTTCAAAACCATTTACATGCAACTCATGTCTACTAGCGAAGTTCCTGAGAATAGGGAAGATTACACGCTTATACATGCAGCTTCCCTCTGCTCTGATATCGTTTAACCTTACCCTATTAACTCAGGCTCGGCTACAACTGATACTTATCAAGGCACTCACCTTATTCAGTAAGCCCTCAAGCGGAGAGTTTTACTTTGCCTCATTTATTTATGTTAAAACACACACTCTTCCATTTCTAATATTCATCTCACATTCTAACTTATTAAATATCTATGTATACATAAATCCACATATATGTACTTTACATAATACAATAGATCACATAATTTCAATTCTCAACACATTCACGATTTCCATACTGAGCATACCTCTCCAACGGCATCAGTAGAAACTTCACAACACAATTTCCATACTGAGCATATCTCCCCAACGGCATCAATAGGAACTTCGCACACACAATTTCCATACTGAGCATACCTCTACAATGGCATCAATAGAAACTTCACACACACAATTTCCATACTGAGCATACCTCCCCAACGACATTAGTAGGAAAGGAATACCACCTACCCACAATCATTATGCAGTATTGGTATTTCATCAATCACATTTTAATGATCCCATTGCAGTTTTTGCACTTTGCAATGTTCACATTTCCTATAATTTTACAATCAGTATTCTCAATCCAATCATCATATTTCAATTTCCATATTACAGTATTCACGTTGCATTATTCACCTTTCTTTGTTCACATTTCAGTGTTCTCATCTCAATATTCATAATTAATCTCATATCAGTATATTTTAATTCATCTCAATAAAAATATTCTTCATAATAGTATATATCATGTTTCATGTGTTTCAATATTTCTCAATAAAACATATCTTCATTTCATAATCATTTTCCCGTAAACATATCAATGTTTCACATATCAGTATTTCTCAGAAAATACTCATTAATGTTTATCACTTTTCATCACCTCTTGTATTTCAAAAACCAAAACACCACAATTCAATATAAATCATATGCCACACAACTTTATTTGATATTTATATCATAATAATTTCAAGCAAAATATCATATACTCATTTTCACGTATTAACTAAATAAGTAATTCTCAAAATAACAGTAATAATTTAATCCCCTGACCTGGTTTTCTGAACTACGCTTGCAAGGATCCCAAAATTATACCCGTGGCGCTCACCCAAACCCTGAATTCAATAACCCTAGTTCAATCAATTTAATCTCAAATAAAATACTATTTTAAAATTTCTTAGGTCCATAAACTTCAAATAAACAATTAAACTCCCAAAAATAACCAATTTGCTTAAATTCCCTAAATCTCGCTCTCACTTTGAAGTGGTGCCTAAGACCCCCTAAATTAAAAATTTACTCCGACCAAAATATCGACGATCAAAACTAGGACCCCGTGGTGGTGCCTAATCATCGATTTAGCTGAAGATTTAAGGAGAAATTGAAGAAAGAGAGAGAGGTTACCTTACCCCCAGGACTGGTGCCTATGTCGCTCCTACGACAAATCCACTTCGATAGGAATGTCGGTGGCGGAGATAGGAACCCAACGGTATCTTCCGTTTTACGATCGGCCGAATATTGGAGAAGAAATTAATGAAAGAGGGAAGGAGGAACGAAGGAGTGAGAGATGAGAGAAACGCTGAAAGAGAGAGAGACTTCTAAGGCGTGTGTAGTGTGCAACTTAATTTAATTTAATTTACTTTAATTTAATTTAATTTAACTTAATTTAATTTTTAATTTTATTTATTTATTTATTTTAAATTCCCAAGCATATCATTTTCTGGGGCGTTACAACCTAGGTTAGCCACAACATTATTTCTATCCTGTTGTGCTTCCTGGACAATATCAACAACTATTTGTATTTGTTCACTACTATGAAAATAGTCTCCTAGCCTACTGGCCCTACTGAATTGTAATCTTCTTCACGAGCAACCCACTCATGTATAGATATTTGAAACAAACTATTTCTTTCGTGCATCCCATTCCTTTTTATTGTGATGAGCAGATTCAAAAGATCTCTTAAATTCTATTGCATTTTAAAAAAACCAATCTAATCATTGTAGAACTTCACCACAGCTTCCCTGGTTATTGCATTTAAAAAACCAATCCAATCATTGCAAAACTTCACCATAGCTTCCCTGGTTTGTACACGGTCATTCCAAAAGGTATAAACTTGAAGAGGATTAAATTTAAAGAATCTTTTCAACCAATATTCACTATCAATGACAGATCTTCTATCTTTTTTGTCCACTATATGTTAAGAACAATCACAGTCCATGGCCAGACATATAGATCATTCCGCTCTGGAGTTTGAGAGATGGGTGCTGGTTCAACAAGGCAAGGTGTTTGGTATGACTCATCACCTAGGTCAAATTTCAGGTATTTTACCAAGGCAAGGTCATTTTTATGTTTGCATTCACTTATTGCACTTGATGGCCATTTTTGTTGCTCCATTACAAGTCTTTGTGAATAAGTCTTTGCAAATGGTTTTTGGCCACTGCATTTGAAGCACAATGCCCAAGTAATTAGAAAAACCATCACTAATAGTATCTTGACCTTTCTCTCCATCAACAGTGCATTATTAGTGACGGTTTATAAGAACTGTCACTAGCTAATCTAAGACTATTAGTGACAATCTTTCTCTTCAGGCATTCTACTTAAGGACGTGCTCTTCTTATTGTATTTTATCTTCAACTCACCCGAATTCGCATTTGTGGTGTCAAACAGACTAGCTAGGTTAGCCACAACATTATTTCTATCCTATTTTATTTCTTGGACAATATCAGGAACTATTTTTATTTGGCCACTACTACGAAGATAGTCTCCTAGCCTACTGGCCCTGCTGAATTGTAATCATCTTCATGAACAACACACCTATGCATAGATATTTAAACCAAGATGTTTCTTTCGTGCATCCTATTCCTTTTTACCATGATGAGCAATTTCGAAAGATCTCTTAAACTCTGTTGCATTTAAAAAACCAGTCCAATCATTGCAGAACTTCATCACAGTTTCCCTTGTCTGTACACGGTCATTCCAAAAGGTACGAACTTCAAGACGTTTAAATTTAGAGAATCTTTTCAACTAATATTCACTATAAATAACAGCTCTTCCATATTTTTTGTCCCTTATGTTAAGAACAATCCCAGTCCGTGGCCGGACATATATATCATTTCACTCTTGAGTTTGAGAGATGGGTGCTTGTTCAACAGGGCGAGGTGTTTAGTCTAACTCGTCAATTAGGTCAGTTTCTAGGTATTTTGTCAAAGTAAGGTCATTTTTATGTTTGCATTTGCTCATTGCACTTGATGCCCATTTTTGTTGCTCCATTACAAGTCTTTGTGAATAAGTCTTTACAAATGGTTTTTGGTCACTGCGTTTGAAGCACATTGCCCAAGTAATTAGAAAAATCGTCACTAATAGTACTCTTGACCTTTCTTCTCATCAACAAATGCATTAGTAGTGACGGTTTATGAGAACCGTCACTAGCTAATCTAAGACTATTAGTGACGGTCTTTCTCTTCAAGTATTCTACTTAATGTCATGCTCTTCTCGTTGTATTTTACCTTCAACTCATCCAGATTCTCATTGGTGGTGTCAGACTGGCTGGCTAGGTTAGCCACAACAGTATTTCTATACTATTTTGCTTCCTAGACAATATCACAACTGTTTTTTATCTATCCACTGCTATGAAGGTAGTCTCCTATTGGCCCTGCTAAATTGTAATCATCTTCACGAGTAACCCACCGCTGCATAGATATTTTGAACCTGCAAAGCTTTTTCTTTCGTGTATCTCATTCCTTTTTACTGTGATGAACAGCTTTAAAAGATCTCTCAAACTCTATTGCATTTAAAAAATTAGTCCAATCATTACAGAATTGTTGACCTTTCCCTCGTCAACAAATGCATTATTAGTCACGGTTCTAAAAATTGTCACTGATATTCTTGACTTTTTCCCAGTCAACAAATGTATTACTAGTGACGATTTTAAAATCCATCACTAATACAAGACTATTAGTGACGCTTCAGAGTCGTCACTAATACCCAAAAAAACGTCACTAATATTTTTCCACAATAGTTTGAGCGGAAAAAATAATTTTTAGTGATGAAAGTATTAGTGACGCTTTAAATTTCGTCACCAAAAGTGCAGTGTTAGTGACAGTTCTAAACTGTCACTAATAAATGACTTTAAGTGACGCTTTTTTTCGTCACTAATGCCCAAAAAAATGTCGCTATTAGTTTTTCACGATAGTTTGAGCAGGAAAACAGATTTTTAGTGATGAAATATTGCGAGACTTATTTGAAATAAAATTATAAGTTTAAGATTTCTGAAGTAATAAATTAACAATTTATGCACCACAAACTTCATAGTTTGGAGGGCGAAGTAATTAACTTAATCTAAGCCCCCTTTAGAGCATCTTAAAAAATAAATGCATATTATAAAAGCGCTTAAACTAAATACTTGTAACTATAAATAGTGTTTGATTTACATTTAAATAAATATTTTTCATGCGTTTTCAAATAAGTATTTTTTTAAAGTAATTTAAAATTATTTATTATAAGTACTTTTAAAATAAATATTTTTTATTCAGATCAATATTTTTGTTTTTTAGAATTTTTTTTTTTTTTTTTTTTGATAATTGCTTCCAAAAATCGATCCGCGCTCCGAACGCAGTGAAAAGACACAGGTGACCCTGTAGTTTGGATTATTTCCCTGATGAAGTACTGTGACCTGCGCAAGTTAGGATACGCTGGTCCTTCCTCGTCATCTTCAGGCACTGCCCTAAAAGAGCTCTCATTTTCTGTCTCTCCTTCAGCTATATCTCAGTTCGAAGAAACTCGGAACAAGGTGAGCTGATCTTGAATTCTAATGCTAAATGATTTTTCTTTACCAATTTAGTTCTAATTTTATGTTTGGTTGCTGAGAAAATTTAGGGGAAATAGTAGTGGAATTCTAGCAAAGTTAGGATTTTTTATGACTGGCTAAAATTTTTTACATATTTATTACTTTTTCTTATGATTTCTTGGCCGCCAAACTGAGTTCGATTGTACATTAAGGATGTCTTTGTTGGATTGATCTAGAGGGATTGATCGATAAATTTGGAGATGGCGAGTACAGTGGACGCGGGGAGCGATCCAGTCCCAACATCAGCGGTGCTGATGGCGTCTTCAAAGCACATCTCATCGAAATGCTTGCAGGAGAATGTCGCGTTCTTGAAATGCAAGAAGAAGGATCCTAACCCGGAGAAGTGCCTGGAGAAAGGCTATGAAGTCACTCGCTGCGTACTCGGACTGTAAGCAGATTATTTGTTATATTTATTCATCTTATTTACTTGTTGGTTGATGATTACTTCTCTGTCGAGCCTAGACGCACAATTCACGAGATAAGCATCCCAAGCCTTTTCAAAACATTAAGGGGTTTCTTTACCTGCAACGTAGGCCAGAAGAAGAATAATTTAAATTGTTTGTTTCTTTTAGGTGGTCTAGGAGAGAAGATTTGACATTGTGAGTTACAGGCTTAAGGTGGGAGGAATCAGGAGTACAATTTTGTGGCATCATTGGGATGAAATAATATAGCTCATGATGTCAATAGCGGAAGTTTGTTGATGTCAACTTTCATATTGTTAACAACAATAGATTTTTCTCATCCTTTTATGAAAAGTCAATGCGCTTAAAACAGCTTTTGATTACTTTGGCGAGGTACTTGCTGTATGTGGTTGTATCCCAATCAAATGGCAGAACTATAGTTACTAGAAAATGCTAACACCCTAGCAAACTACATAATGGTATGAACGTTCCAAAACATGGTACATTTTTTCCTGGAACACTAAATCTAAACCATCCAAAGTTCTAATTCAATACATTTCACATGACATAACTTTTTATTGAAGTAAAAGTGGGGAATCATGACATTTTAAGTCTGTTTATGTCATTACTAATCTATTGAACAACATAAAATCTCTTTTAGATTTAGAAAAAAAATAAACAAGTGTCATTACAGTTTTTTCATCAATATGTATAATTAATTATACCCCTAACGTTTCACATTTTAGAGCATGTGTTGTACTGCGATCTTGTTCCCATTCCAAGAACTAGAACATTCCACGTTCTAGATAACATTGAGCAGAACTATTGGAACAAGAAGGTAGATAACTCAATCTTTCTCAAAGAAGACTTTCCAGTCTCAGATGTAAACTACATAGGTAACAATTCTAGTCATTAGACTAAGAGATTTGGGGCTTATTAATTTTCGTTCAAACTTACAATGTTGTAAATCACCTTAAACTAATTGCATCCTCAAATTGTAGTATGGTGTTCTTAAGGGCAATTCAATGCCTGCATTTTTTAAGAACATTGGAATATCTTCTAACCAAACCTAGGTTACTTAACTCTGTCAGACACAGATGTTGTGTCAGACACAGATGTTGATTTATGTGGTTTTATTGAGCCTTGATTCCTTTTTCGCCTTGGTTTAGGAAAGACGCAATCCAAACCAAAAATAGGCATATGCTTATTGATTAAACAAGTTTATTCTTTTATGACTATTTATTTTGAGGTTCGTATTACCAGTCACTGCAGTCAACCCTCCAACAGAATGTAGTTGTTGTGGCTGAGTTTTGCAGTAAAATGATGATTTGTTTTACTTAATTTCTGCGTTACCTGGAAAAATAAATTGTTGGTTGATTTAACAAGAAAGTTGGGATTTTCAAATTTTCCTTATCATTTCTTGTTATTGAAATGAGCCAAGGAAAACTTATTTTCATATATAATAAATGTATTATTTTCCCCTTACATTTATCAATTAAATCCTACATTTTTATCTTGAAAACTCCTAATTGTTCTTCTAGTATTTAATCCAACAACCTTGGGAAAAAATTGGGTATGTGTTTTTTGCCATTTTTTTTTTTGCACAGAAACTAGTTCATAGAAAACCACATCATGCAGGAGAGACGAAAATGGAAACAGGCATCAGAAGAAAATAAATATTTTAACTAAATATATACATTCTATAAGTTGGTAATATAAGATGCATAATAAATCTACAATTGTTAGTGTTATTGCCTTTCCCTAGCATTTGCTTAATTTACATCCTTTGTTCGCAATTTTTTTTTTTTTTTAAGTGGGAGAAGTAGAGTGTACTATCACATTAATTTACATCCTCGGAGAAGACATTCAATCCATGCTGATGGCATGCCATCCTCATAAAAAATCATATATGTTTCTGGCATGCTGTCTCTGGCAGCACATTTACCATGATCCTCATGCCATTTCACTCTCTCAAAAAATAGTTTAATCCTTTTTTTCTGAATGAAGTGGAAATAATTCCTATCACTGTTGCTCTTTCACAAACAGAACTTACTTCCCTCATTTTTATAGCACCGTGTAAAATGTTTGCACCTCAAGCATCGTATTCGATATGTGACATTTCCTTTCTTTCTCTTCAAAGTCAAACTTCTTCTTGTTTTTTTTTTTTTTTTAACGTCCATTGAATGCAGCAAACATCAAGCTCCAGGAAATTCTTAATTGTCAATCATTTGAACTCGGAGGGGGGTACTTTGAGGATAAGTATGATTACATTTCTTACAAAGAAATGCAAATAACTGAGATTTGAAAAAATAAAGAAACTTATTTTGTTGCTTGATAGGCAAGTAGCTAATTTTACAACTTTTAAATGTAATGAGCAGTGAGTACATGAGGCACATTGCAGAGTATTATAGATATTTCTTCACAATTTTGATAAGGGGAAAGTAAAATGTATTAAAGTGCACATGGGGCTACTATCCAAGATTCCAAGTGCAAAAAGATCCAGTATACAATAATAAAAAATCCAGAAACTGATCCAAGCATCAACTTCAGGAGTAAAATTTTCTACATTACTAAGGAAAAAGGTATATGGAAACCCTTTTATTTTCTTTTAGTGTCTCCTACCTTTCAAAAAACTCTTGTTCCTTTCCTCAAGATACATCGAAACAAGCATGTCTGGGACAAATTCCAAGCTATCTTTTTTTTTTTAAACCGCTTCTGCAGTGCCGCCCTTCCAGCTCCAGCTGACATCACCCACTGTGTCCGAAACCATTGCCAAATCTCTTTGGCCTTCCTGCAGTGGAGTAAAAGTTGATTTGTACCATCTTCATCCTCTTCATACGTTGCATCTGTTAATATGAATAATTCCTTTTTTTCTTTCATTATTCTCTATGAGAATGTCCTCCTATGCAGCTCCCCAATAGAAGAAAGCTACTTTCTTTGGGACTTCAGCTCTCCAAATAACCTTGCAAGGAACTTTAATCTGGCCTCGATGACTTATCAGCTTTAAAAGTATTTAATGGAGAAAAAATATTTCCTGTACCCTAACCCTTTAACTTGGTCATCACCATTAACCTAAAGACTGACATGTTGAAGAGTGGAAAGCAAATTCATCACAGCCTCAAATTCCCCATTGAACCCTCTTACGAACTGTAACTTCCAGCTTGGACCACCTGGATTGGAGGAAGATGCATTTGCATTTCACTCCCTCCTTACAAGTGGCTATCCTAAGGTTGATATAGCGCCCTTTAAAGCTTCATCCTTGCACCAAAAATTGATGTAAATCTTATTCTATTCCCATTTCCCTCCATGAAATTATTGAATATTGAAAAGACATTCTAGCCTTTAAAAATTCCTTTCCACGGTCCTATTTTGTGAAAAAAAATTCAGCTCATTGGGAAGCCACTACTTTCCTTAGTATCATATTTCTCTTCCACTAATCTCTAATCTCTTCCAAAGCCCATGGTCCTCTGCCACAAAATTCTACAGTTGTTTCCCTAATATTAGAGCTTGATTAGAATATCTCAATTTCTGGGATTGGTAATGTGTTTTCTAAGAACTATCCTTAGACATTAATAGGGAAATGGTTATGGTGGTTTCCCTTAGAATCTAATTCCCTATTGCGGGTAATTAAGAGTAAACACTTACATAAGAATAGATGGGATTCCAAAGGGAGTGGTAATGCCACTCATGCGAGTCTTTTGAAGTTTGCTTCCCAGGTTGCTAGTCTTTACTTTCCTCTTGCTCATTTTAAAGCATGTATTGGGGATAAAATTCAATTCTGGGAGGATATTTGGGTTGGCAAGTCTTCGTTGGAGCTGTTGGTGCTGCGTCCATTTAGATTTTTCATTGCTTACAATGCAACAATTTCAGCTTCTCTCTTCCTTGGGACTATCATTTCTTTAGAAGTCTCAATGAAGGGAGTTTGGTAACTGGTTAGTTAACTCTTTTACAGTGTGCTGGATTTTTTCATGCTAAATATGCAGTGGGACACAAGGCTTTGTTTTGGGGGGTCTCTCTCTTCAAAGTCTTTCTTTTTCAATCTCATAAATCCACAAATCTTATTCCTTTCTTCTTACACAAAGCTGTTAGGAAAGCAAAGATTCTTTTTAAAATCCAGACATTCATTTGTAGTTTAATTCTTAACAAGGTCAGGACAAATGATATGCTACAAAAAAAGATGCCCTAGAAAGCCCTTAGTCCAGACAGTTGTATGGTCTGCAGTGTGTCTACTGAGACTATTAGTCATTTGTTCATTCATTGTAAGATAGAAAGATGCTTGTGGAACAATTTATTTCTTTTTACTTTTGCTTGTGGAACAATTTATTTTTTTTACTTTGGTGAGGTTTGAGTGGCTCCAGCTGCAATTCAGAATGTTTTGAAGGTGAAGTTTTGGTCTTTCCGGAAGAAGGAGAGAGAGATGAAATTTTGAGACTCAGCTGTTTTTACAATCTTGTGGTCACTTTAGTTGGAAGGAACTGCTAGAGTTTTAAAGGTTAAAAGACATCTCCTAGATTGCTTTGGCAGAAAGTCATTTCTCTTGCTTCTTTTTGTGCTCATGCTTTTGGAGAGGTTTTTTTTTTTTTGGGGGCGGGAGGGGGGGGTGGGGGTTGTTTTGTGGTTTTTATGTGTATGTATGTATGCATGTATACATCTCAATTTCCATATCCCCAATCCACCACTTCTAATGGGAGTGCTTACTGCTGACTTCGTTGCACTCCACAAGGTGTAGTTTTCTCTCTTTCTGAGAGCTGTCTTAAAGGAAATCCCTCCAAAGCATTTCAAGCCTTGTTGCCTAAGCCACTGGGATGGTAAAAAGAGACATGGAATAGGTCAGTTGACCAGATAAACTACTATAAATTAATGTGGTCTCTCTCGTTGAGAGAAAACTACCAGAGCAGGCCCCTACCCATCTTTTTTGTCTCTTTAACAACAGCTACTGAAGCAATGTGCCCCCTCGGCTCAAAAAACCAGTGTTTTAAAAGGCTTAGTTGAGGTATGCCTACAATGCCTTGAGAACACAATAGGGCTTTCGCATTTATACGAAGGCATGCTTTTGTGCCTTCAAAGTTGAGGTGTATGCATTTTGGAGAGTGTGATTGCAAGTTAGATTGGGCTAGAAATTTTAACCGTTATATAAATAAGGAATGTCCTAATATCAATATATCAATTGATCTCTAGAATTCTTGAACCTCAACCTTTCTAAAACTGAAATAATTGAGTTGCATCTTATATCGTGGCATAATTTACTCAATGAATTCTTCTTAGTTTTTTTGAATGGCCTAGAAAAGTAGTTTATAAATTATGTTTGATTTTTCTTTGTTTTTTTATATACAATTTTTTGTGATTTTGTTACTTTTTTTCAATATTTTATAAAATATATGTAACGTATTTATGTATTTTTATCTAAAAAATAAAATTCTCAAAAGGCTTTGACCTCAATGACTTAAGGCTTACCTGTCTCGTCTCTCACATTCGCCATTAAACATTTGGTAAAAAACAGAAAATAGCTCATCCCTTTGAGTTCATCTATCTGCCTAGGTGGATAAATTTGAGATTGCCCCTTGTATCTCCTGATTCTCCTCTCTCCTCACTTCCCTCTTCTTCCCCTTTTCTCCCTTCAATCTCTCAATGGCTGCAGATCCTTGATAATGCCCCTGCATCAGTAGGTCAAGGTTTCTTTCTAGTGATGAGGCAAACTTTTGTTTGAAAAATAAATAAATAAATTGTGAGCCACAAGATTAATGGAAGAATGTAGTCTAAGTCGGTGTTGTATGTAACCCTGCAGACTGTTTGTTGGAAGGATTGCCGTCTGCCATGTGACATATGTCTTTGTCTTTTCCTTCTCTAAGCGGAGTTGGCTTAAGCTGAACTTTTGGCTTACTGCAAGTTGGGCACTGGGACTGTAATCAGTCACTCCCCTTGTAGTTGTTAGAGAAACTGAGGGTTTAAGGCGTTGTGTCTAGTTCTGGTAAAGGGGGTGGGCAGTTAAGATTACAATCAAAAAGGCTTTTTAACCCAAAGAAACAATAATTGATTGATTGGGGGCAATACTGCATGGGCAATTTCCAGTAATTTTTATGCTTGACATTGCTCTGCTAGGCTTCTGTTCCCCCCACCACACTCAAGCTGGGGGTTTGGTGTTTGACAGTGCTCCAATTGGACAAGGGCCATGTTTTTGCTCGGCTCTAATAACATATGTACTGTAAAATCCCTTATTTGATAAGAAAAACATAATTCTGGGCTCTAATAGCATACTTACTGTAAAAATACCTTATTTGGGGTTATTCTGTAATTTTCAGCCTAGATTGTTAGATTAGTTTGACATCAAAATTGGATTGCGGTTGAACCAGTTAGTGTTAGAATTTAATTGAGTTATGAAAACACTCATCTCTCTCTCTCTCTCACGCACTAATATTTCTTGATGGTTTCCACCTTCCTGGTTGTCATCACATTAGCACATGCAAATACATACTTTATTTCTTTTTAAATAAATTTAGTTTCTTGGCTTGACTACTTTATGCTCTAAATAGTGATTTCAAATTTATTTTGAGGAAAATCCCATCAAAGAACATTTGTAGAACTTCTAGACACTTCTTTCCCAACACAAACAGACAAGCATGCACCCTATGCACCACGACTGGGCAGCATTCTGAGTTGTACAGTAATATTTGGTGCTGCAGGCTCAAGGACCTTCACCAGAGGTGCACAAAGGAGATGGATGCTTATGCTCATTGCATGTACTACTACACAAATGAATTTGATTTGTGTCGGAAAGAGCAGCAAGAGTTTGAGAAAGCATGCCCTTTGGAATGAGTGGCAGAAGGTTACCCATTATATATCTAATGCTCTTAATAATTAAGGGGCCAGTCTGTAATGAGCAAATTCTACTGATGTGCACAATTCAAATGGAACTGTTTCCGGTTATCGAATGCCCTTCTGTATGTCTTCCAATTTTTTATTGTGAAATGCTTTTTCAAAGCAAGGCACCATCGGCTGTTTTTTTTTTTTTTACGAGATGATGACGATGATTGATCTATTTTCCGAATTATGTATTTTATTTCTTCTGATATTCGATCAGTCCTTTCTTTTCATTTGGACTATGAACCAGTTAATTGAGGCACTAAACATTTATGGGCATCTGGGTCAGGCAGTGGGTGTCACTTGCCAAATAAGAATATGCTTAATCAAAATCAACTCTGTTTGAACAAAGTGATTTTGCTATTGGTCAAGGTCATTTTGGATCAATGTTCAAAGCTTTATTTGCTTGAAAAATGAACGGTTGAAAAGGAGCTGCTTAGATTTCTGCATTTGTCTCTGGTTGAACGGAGCAAATTGAAACTGGGGAACTTTAGTAAGAATATTATTCTTATTATTATTATTATTATTGAGTAAATGATTTTGGGAAGGAAATAAATTAGTGTATATATATATCATATCACTTTCTTGCTTTTTCCTTACTGCAAAAGCAATGCGTGATTGCTGTCTGATGTCTTCTTATCTGAGACTAGCAGCCTATTCATTTCCTGAAAGGACCCCTTCCCCCCTCCATCAAATTATGTTCAACACTTTCTTCCTCCACCCAGCTTTCCTTCTTCCTCTCTGGAAATTACAGAATGCGGCTCTACAAGATCAGGACAACTCTATCCTCTCTCTGCTTTTGGAAGCACGGATTCCAACTTTATATTTATGTGAATGTGAATGAAATGCAAAATAAAAATAGAAAAATACTAAAAAGGGAGTGATTTTTCATATAAAATTTGGTACTTATTTACAATGTCATGTTATTATTTGGACTCACCTAAATGAGGTATGATTTGATTTGTGTATAATAATGTGAATCTCATAATATTATAATGGATTCAAATATTTATTTATAAAATCTTTTGATTGGTGAATACACAATCTTATTTAAAACAACTGTTTCTTACAAGAGTTTCTCACAAGGTTGTATTAAGCTTCTTTTAAATTTAAAATGTATGCTTTCAAACACCGAACACTATGTTTAGATTTGTATGAATTTAGATAAGATGTAATATAAAGTTATATTAAATTTTACTCTAATATACATCTAATTCAAATTTAAGTTCTAAACTATATGCACTAAACACAGCATAACTTATTAAACCCAAAGTTGAATTTGCTTTCCCATTGATTTTCTACATTCTGGTTGGCGCAAACATGTGCACCCTTATTAGGCTTGATTTCAATGATTTGTAGCCCTTCTACCTAAAATAATAATAGTGTTAAGTGAAAAACAATGCAATGTAAATAAAAGTCATTTATAGAATATTTTTACTATTTTTCAATTTTCATGTATAATAATATTCTCCTTATAAAGTAAATTTCAAAATATAATAATTGAATAATAGTCATTTTTATTTTTTATAGAATTTTTAATTAGTATTGTTTTCCATTTTTATCATTTTAATCATATTTAAAAAAAAAATTCTTTGATTCAAGGATTAAAAAAAAAAGCATTTACTCAATCAAAATTTTAATTTACTTAGTCTTGCAAATATTAACAAAACACATGGCTGAATCAAATTTCAAATTTTAATTATTCCTATCTTCATAATTTTTTAAAGCTAATAAACTTTTTAAACTTTCCATCTTTTATCAATTTGGAACCAATTCCATTGCCTCCTTTCCATCTTTGGCAGACAATGCCAAACTTCATTGCAGCAGCCGCCTAGACCAGAAAACCCCTCAAACTCATTTCCAATGCAAAACTTAGAAATCTGTTGCATGATTGGGAACTTAAGAATAGAATAAAAAAATTTAAGAAAATAGAATGGAATTTATCACTTTTTAATTCTTTTCATTCAAATTTTCATTATATTTTACCTTCTTACCGTATTACATTTCGCAAATGAAGATGATATTTTTTGACAAATTAATGACTGCAGGAGCAGGTGTTTTAGGTTAGAAAATGAGATAATATTTAGGAATATAAATTAATATTTTTGAATTAAATTCAAGACTAAAATTCTGTACTCCCAAGCACAGGATGGGAAATGGGTAATGTGAACAACCTTGGTGAAGTTTGGATTCTGGTGTGGTGCACGTTTATCACATGAGAGATTCAATTAATTAACAAATAATGTAGTTGGTGAGATGCTGCAACTCAAACTCAATTCGTTCTATACGAGTTTCAGTTAAAACTCGAGTACGGTAACCATCACGATATGGTACGACGCCCACAGGGGCACAGCCTTCCGCATGAACCCGAGCATTTTCCTCCTTAACTCAGCACATCATCAGGAGAAACAGAAGACATTCTGAGAACCACATTTTATTTTTTTGCCAGACTTCCAATTACATGCATATAAACTGCATTTTCAAAGGTTGGAATTCAGAATTCCACACTGAGAATAAAGATATTTTGGTTCAGAAAAATGACACAGAAATACATATAGCCACCGAGAGATGAGTTCAATTTCTCTTTGAAAGAAACAGAAAGTGTTCCATGCACCCAGACAACAAAGCAATAATTCAAATTGTACCAAATTTGAAAATCGTCTCACAACAAGATGTCTTGCCGATTCGGGAAAAGAGTGGGATAACAACAAAGAGATTTATCATGAACAGGCTTCTTGGTCACTTCATCTTTGCCTCTGTAAACAAGACATGGCGATTTACACGAGGATCATATTTCCGAAACTCGAGCTTCTCTGTAAGCTTCCGAGGATTTTTCTTTTTCACATAGAAGAATCCAGTCCCAGCAGCTGAGACAAGCCTGATGAACACCGCAGCAGCCTTCTTCTTCTTATCACCCATCCCCTAATTTGAAGGAGTGAAAGTCAATCAAACCTACCTACATGGATACTTGTAAAAATGAAAGGAGACATAGTCTATAGTCTTCATTCCAAATGAAATCAAAGCATGCTTAGGCGCAGGTATCTTGTATAGAAATTCTCTTCCCAACGAGTCAGGTTCTCAATGCAGAAACAGAGCCTAGCCAAACTTAAATCAAATTTCATATAGAAGAATACACACAACATATGCAATGTAGATACAACAAAATCACTAAAATTTATGATACATGGTTAAAATAAAAAATACACAATCACAGAAACAGAGCCTAGCCAAACTTAATCAAATTTTATATAGAAAATATACATGAAGTGCAGTCTTTATAAATTTATGACACAGTAACGAAAAAAAAATACATATACACAGCGAAACACATTTATCATGATGTGATATTTTTGGGATTAAATTACTGCATTGGATTGTCTCTGCAGCCATGGGAATTTGCATTCTAAATCTAAAAGAAAATTTTTTGTTTTTATAATATCTGCACAAGCTCAATGCATTTCCCTAGGAACAATGAAATTAATGCTCCTTTGAAAAGATAAAAATACATACTACCGCGCCGAGGCCCAAATGCATGTAAGATTCATCTCTAATGGAAAAAGGTCTGGAAAATAATCTCTATTTTCCATTATAGATTTCTAAAAAATTATAAAAATTTCAGTTTATTTTTTAGTTTTCAAGATTCATATTAAAAAGGAATAAAATAAAGAGTTTATTTAGTTGTGCAAAATAATTTTTTTATTTTTTATTTCTAGATTTCAAAATAATTATAAAAAAAATGTTATAAAATAGTATTTGGATCATGGAATTTGGAGTTTGAATTTGAATTTGTGTGGATTTGAAAGAAATTCAATCTAATTTTATGCAAAATTTTGTCATAATCCACAAAATCTGAACTCCAAGTTCCCATAGATAGAGAAATCTAGAATAAAATATACAAAAAAAAAAAAGTTTTCCAAATATACTATACAAAATTAGAAAATGGGAAAACAATGTAGCATTTCTGTAATTATTTGAAAATTAAAAAAAAAAAAAAAACAATTTCCGAAAGCAAATCGTGTCAAAACCTTTCCTTCTTCACTTTCAAACAAAATGCGGTAAATTAACAATTATTTTCCATAATTAAACAGGCCCCAATGTTCCATATGCACACACGTGTACACACGAAATTCGCCCAGCATTGCATTGAAATGTATGAGGCTGACTCTCAGATTATACAGCACAACCCTGCAGCAACTAAGCATCAGATTTAAGCACATCAATTTATATTGACATTGCATATAAAATTTGTCTTTTCTGGTAATACAATTCCAATCATAGTCACCTCCTCCTTAAGTAGATAGTCGAATATATTATCAAGTACCATTTTCAAATTACTAAATTCCACAGATTGACAATCAAAGAAGCAAGATGGCCAGGCTATACTATTATTAAGCGTCATGGTGATGTCAACCACACTAATTCACCCTAATGCTAGTAGAGCTATACAATGAACTCCGACTGACAATAGTTTATGAAATCATCTGTCTTAGTTATCTGCTGAGAAAGAATATAGACACAATGGAACATAGACAAATATTGGCAATCAAGATAATGTTATAAACAAACATGAAGCAAGCATAAAAATACTACTATGCAATTTAGCATCTCAAGAAAGGTGATTCGATATCCCTTTTTTCAAATTTCTTCAACTTAAACAGCTGTGCAATAAACCAGCCACGACGACTCCATAGAGATGAGTATGTCACTGATAAGTTTTGATACTCCATAAGCAAGAAAGAGTTGATCCAAAGAAGGTTTTCACCACAAAAAGTGAACCACCAAACCAACAAATCAAGTCATTTTATTCAATAATCTAGGAATTTCTTAACAAATAAATCAAACTTCCTCCCCAAATGAATTCATCAAAACCACCAAAAAAGATAAACCAACAAGATCAAAAAATTAACTCAACTGAACTCTAATCAAGTCAACCTCCCACCCCCAAACGAAAGAAATAAAGAACCCAATACATATTTTCAAAGAATTAACCAAAAACCACCGAAAATAAAATCACCAAGACCCAGGAATTAGCTTGAGACAACCAAATCAACTCAACCCAAACACACAAAATTCACAACTACTAGCCTCAAAAAGCCCAAACATATCAAAACCTGACAATCAAGCATAGGCAACATACCTCGGTGTCATATTGGATCAAAGCCTGAAAAGATCAAATAAAAAAACCAAATCCAAACCGATTATCAGTTTATTTAGACAAACCTTTAAAGATCAACAGGCAGACCAAGAACAAAACCAGAAGCCCATTCATTTGGATCAACCGACCAACCAAACCTAAAAAGCTGGAAATGAAAAACCTTCTTAGTGGTATTACACTTCTATGTTGTATCCTATCTTGTAATTTTTATTTTTTTTCTCATTATAACATGCCCAACCATTTTGACAAAACTCTGCATAATTTCTTACTAGTAATTTTATGTCAATAGAAAATAGCATATTAGTTTCTTAAATGCTTGCATTTTTCTATGATGAATTACTTGTTACTAGATCCATAACAATAAACATACTTATAAATCATATGATTATATATTGTTCATAGCTTATTGTTTATATAAACGATCATGCGTCAAGTGATCAAACTTTTCTTGAACAAATGATTATTCTCTCTAAAAAAGATTAAGCTTTATGATTCTGAAAAAAAAAATATTGCCAAGAATATTCACAAGTCAATCTCTGCATTTGAAAAGGCACAAAAATAATAATTGGCGTCCATTGAGAAACAATTCCAAGTTTCTAATAAGGCTCTAGCAGGAACACTCTTGGCAAATTTGACTGCTAAGAAGTTTGATGGGCTTGGTGGTTTCAAGTGCGAGGAAGCACATAACATAAATGAATTAATTGATCAAACAACATAATTCCATGAGTATGACAATTTAAGAATCCTTTATGTTACAATTCATCAGCAACTCTCTTCCTCAATTCAATCCATTTAAGTTACAACATACACAAGAATAAATTGACCATTAATGAACTTTTAGCATTTCAAGGGAAGAGATTAAGGACAGAACGATTGCAATCAATCCAAATGATATCAAGGACAACTAGAAAGTTCAAAGGAACAAGAATAATGGTAAGGTGATATCATAAGTAATGCAGATATAATTCGTAATGTGATCATTTTGTCACGTGTGAGAATGCTGAAGTGTTTATATAAATCTTCATTGCCACACAAAAAGAAAAAATTAAATTATCGCATTATTTGTGGTCTTGGTTCATGACTTTAAAATAGGTACATTGACCAAAATCAAGTAACCTGTATATTGGATGCACAAGATACAATGACCAAAGTCATGTCTCTTCAAATCCGTGTATGGTTAATTTATAGTATCTCAAGATATATAATATCTCAAGATACACTAAAAGAAGGAAGATACATTGATCGAAGTCATATATTTCATCGTTCAATGTATAGGCTAATGCATCACATAAACTAAAGATAATTATTTGAATGTAAAAGGTAGAGTCAACTTGCAGGAAGGAAAAGGCAATGTATGTATTTATAACTCACTGATAAATTAACTCGCTTAGGCACCAATAGGAAGTGCTCTTGGCCCCTCTCTCCACTAAACCAAGTTTGGTAGAATTCAATACAAACATAAAAAGGGGAGAAAGAAGGTTGATGCCCAACCATGCAAGGCCCAACATTGATTTGCATGCATGACCACACACACATCCAACGCTCTCATGGCACCAATTTTCTGCATGCTTCCAATGGCAACAAGGCCAACAATGGGTTGCATGCTTGCTCACCCCTCCCTACAAGCAACGCATGCATAAATAAACTTTAAATGTAAGTACTATATCTTAAGCTATTTCAATTGAGAGAATTTGAGTGTGGCGCACAAGTGCCTCTATCTTCTTTCTTGCTCCTCTTTGATCAAGCGACGAACATGCGAAAACTGCTTGACCTTTTCTCCCCTTACTCTTATGTTTAATTTGAATAATGGAATTCTACCAAAGTTGGTTGAATGGAGAGAGGAACCAAGAGCGCTTTATATAAGTGTCTAAGTGACTCAATCCAACAAAGAGTCATAAATATGTACATGGTTTTTTCCTTCCTCCAAGGTGAATATACCCTTTATATTCAAATTATTATTATTGATTTATGTGATAAATTAAACCTTATGATACACTGAATAATGAGATACATGACTTTGACCAATGTATCTTCCTTCTTCTAATGTACCTTGGGAGACTATACTCATCCTTGTTCTGATGTATTTTGGGAGACCATACACTAACCATATGTGGATTTAAATAGACACAACATTAGTCATTGTATCTTGTGCATCCAATATAGATACATTACTTTGGCTAATGTACCTATTGTAAATCCATGAACCAAGATCACAAATAACTTGACAATTAATTTTTTTTAAAAAAACCATGGGGTCATGAAGATCAAACATTAGAAACTTCAAGATTCTCCCACTTGACCGAATGATCACATCAAGAATTGTATTTGTGTTAATTGATATATCACCTTCCCATTACCAATAGAGCTTGATGTTGTTGGTTCCTTTCCTTTGTTTGGTGATCATCTCTTGCTCCTTCTAATTTTAATAAGCTTTTACTCATTGCCCTTGCGAGATAACATGTGAATCAATTTCAATCCTTTTATATTCCTTCTCTCCTCCTTTTGAACACGGTGCTTTAAGTTCATTAATGGTCCATTTATCCTAGTGTATATGGTGAGTTATCTTAAATGGACCAAACTAAGGAAGAAGAGATATGCAGATGAATTGCAACATAAAGGATTCCAAAATGATCATAATGACTTAAAAAAGTAATCATTTCCATATGTGCTCTCGCACACTACTAAGCCCATTACATTGCCATGTGTGAGACTATTAGCACCTTATCAAAAGCTTAAACTTATTTCTTAGTAGATGCCAACTATTCTCACGCCTTTTTGGGAACAAAAATGACTCGTGAATATTCTTGGGAATCTTGCTCGTCAGAAGGCTTTATCCATTAAAATGCTCCTAACTATCATAAAGATATTTCTCATCAGCTGAATTTGGGTCAATCAGTTTCTAAGGTACACTAATGCGGAGATGTAAATCTAAGCCTAAAGTTCCTAACCTGATGAGTATGTAATCATTCCAATGAGGAAAAATTGAACCCTTCAACTCTACAATATTAGAAATATCACTTGAAAAGTGCGCTAGAGCAACTCAATTGTAGTTTAATTGAGCAATCCATTGCATCATCATATCCATCCTTTCGGTAGATAATGACATGCCACTGAGTCACTCCATACTTTACGGGCTTCAATGCCATAAACTTTGCAAAATTGAGGTGTTAACACCTTTTGATATTACCAACTAAACCTTTGCAAACCATTGTAAAAATAAAAAATTGCCTTTAGACTAACTAATTTCCTTATAATTACAATCTTTTAAAAGAAATATATGTAATCAATCAAACTTTAGTAACATATGAATGTGCCAGTTTAGTGACTACCAATTAGGGGTGTATAGAAATTACTGAAAAAAACAAAAAACTGACCCGAAACCAGACCAAAATAAGTTTCGGCTTGGTTTTTCGGTTGCAGTTCTAGCAAATTAAAATTTTTGGTTTCAATTTTTAACCCCAACGCTGAACCGAAATATCAAAAACCAAATTTATTAATGATATATATAAATTTTGATATATAACATTCATATCAGGACTCTAAATTGTTGATCTTGTAGCGGTTGAATGAGAATAGTAGGGATTTCATGCAAAGTCATGATTTAAGTCTTCTTACCAGGTTTAATATTCTATTAACTAGAAGCAATTCATAATTATCTGGTTAGGATCGATATAAACCATACCAGACCATTATGTATACGATTCAACATGCCAACTATTAAACAACTTATTAGAAACACTTGACAGTCAATCAGAAATGTCACGAAATATCCCACCCTTCGGGGATGTACTCAGTGCCGAGGAACATGTATTGTATGTGCGACTTGTTCAGATTGTAGTATGGGACAAAAGAAAGGAAGCAATTTGCCCAGTATTAATGATCGGTACCAATGAATGGGATAGAATGGAAGAACTCCATTCACTATCTAAAAATAAAAAATTTGAAAAAAAAAAAAAACTAAACAAAATAGGTAAACTCTCTTTAGAAATCTCTGGAATAATGAAACTATTTTTTTAGAACTTGGATGTGGAGAAAGACACAAAATTCAAAATTTTGGATTATATGGAAGAAGAGACAAAAGAAAGGGTAAAAAAAAAAAGGCGAGGGCAAAAAGAAGAGAAAGCATGGATAAAAATAGCAGAAGCATGGGAATTGGGATACCATTCTATTTGCTCAAGTGATAAGGGGTTCCATGTTGGTAACCCAATCAATTCTTAGTAACTGAGGATAGACTTTTATAAAGGTGAGGAGACTCCCAACTTACAAGTTTTCGACGTGGGACAATTAGGTTCAAGTTCAACTCTCAGCTACTTGCAATTGCTCCCCCAATTTTGTCCCACTTTGGATGTGCAGCAAGCCTTCTCCCCCACCCCCAGCTGCTTATAAATAGTCAATGCCCCCAAGTTTTCATGCCTTCCCCCCATGGACCTGCAATTGTTCATTGCAGGCCCACCTATTAATATGTTTTCTTAGCTCTAGGCGGCAGTGTTGTTTAGCATAGTAGCTGCTGTGAGCAATAAATGATATTTGTGACTCGGTAATCGGTTTGAAAACCAAACCCAAACAATTGAACTGTAATTTATTTGGTGTGATAAGTGTCGGTTCCTGTTTGATTGGAATTCCTCAATTTCAAGAACCAAGCTTTTTGGTTTGGTGTTTGGTATTGGTTCAAACCAAACCGATTTGAACCAATTACACCCCTAATACCAGTTAACGATTAATCATATGATAAATATACATAAACATTTACAGAGTGAGTTCCAACTTGAAGCATCAATATGCCAGCTACGCTAGGCAGGAAGAGCTGACTCTTCTTCTTAAAACCTCCAGCATGTTACCAACTCCCTCAAGACAAACCCTTCCAAGTAGCATCTAACTCGGCTACCATAGGACAACAAGAGAAATCCTTTCCTTGCACACCCTTCATGTGCATTATCAAACTCCACTACAAGTTTGTGGGAAAAAGGAGGTGCTAACTCCTTTCACAGCAACAATCTCAGCTACTGAACCCAAAAGGCCAACTTCCCAATGCCCATCATCCATAGACAGCACAAGTAAACTTGTGAATAGAGTAGAGATGAATCAAAATGATAATAGCCCAATGAGCATTATTCTTTAGTTCTCATTCTCCAAGCCCAAACTAAATTAAAAAATCGAGACCGAAAAAAGAACAAAAAGATCAAAATCAAAACTTTTCAACGTTGGCTTCAAGAAGCAAGCCCAACAAGTATTTATGATTAACAGACCCAAAAGGTCCAATTAAAAACACAAAACCACACAATATGACACCCCTATGTAGCATGCACACACACAGGGACCGCTTGGATCCAACAATGGGGCAGGCAAAGGATGAGGATAGAAGTGTTCTACTGATGTTTAACAGTTTCAAGATAATTTAACTCATATTTTTTGACAAAAATTATTTAATAGTTTCAGGATGTTTAACTCTACCTTTTGATAAAATTAAGTGTTAAGTTCTAAATTCTTTAAACCAAGCTCCGAATAGAACATTTAGAGGGTATTTGGTTCGCGGCATCAAAAATATTCCCATAAAATGGCATTCCCAGGAATGGGATGCCTGCCTCATGGGAATATTTTCCTTTGGTCTGCGTTGTAAGATTTACCGGAATGTACACCAGATTCCCATGTCAATGTTTGGTTGAACATGAGAATCTTAGCAGGCATGTGATGATGACCAGTATACCCTTGCCACGTGTTACATGTGTATATCCAATATATGACAAATAATGATATTTCCTATACAAAAAATTATAAGAATATGTACTTAATTAAATTCATGTCAAAAAATTCTCAACAATCATAAATTAAGAAAAATTAACACTTAAATAATCCAATTAACTGAAAATATTAACACTGAAATTAACATTCGCAGGAATGTTAAGATGTCTGCCACCTATAATTTCCATGCTCAAACCAATGTAGGAATGAGATGCCATGGGCATCACATTCTCAAGAATGTTGAAAGATGCCATGAACCAAATAACACCCCCCGCCCCTCAAAGTATAAATACAACATTCTATTTAAAAATACAGCATCTTATTAAAAAATACAGCATTAGAAGTAGAAATTCAGCATTCTATTTAAATAAACAACATTCAACAATTAATAGAGTTTCAATCAAAATGCCAATTATAGCACAAACGAACCCTAAAATAACCATTTACAACTCGAGGTTGAGAAAATAACCCAAAAATCAAAAATCAAACTGAATCATTTCTGCTTGATTTTTAATTCTATAACAAATTTGTTCTCAGTTTCTCCTGTTTTAAACACCACCCCTACCCCCAAAAAAAAAAGCCAAGGCACACCCGAGAATGGAAGGGACTCCCAATGCTGTTGGAGCACTATATCTGCAGCATATATTGATTGAACAGAAGTTGAACCACAAGAAATTTAAACCTCAAGAAAAATACTTTCAATTTGATTCAAGAGTTGGAATGTGACTCGAGTATATCTAACACAAATCACACAACTCGATCCAGGATGTTAAAGAATTTAAAAAGGAAAAATGAATGAGAGAGCTAGAGGATGATGTTGATGAGGATGGAAATGCCAAAAAAAAAAAAAATTCCAATGCACGCCCGAGAATGGGAGGGACTCCCAATGCTGTTGCAGCACTATATCTGCAGCATATATTGATTGAACCGAAGTTGAACCACAAGAAAATTAAACCTTAAGAAAAATACTTTCAATTTGGTTGAACAGTTGGAATGCAACTCGAGTATCTAACACAAGTTACACAACTTGATCCAGGATTTTAAAGAATTTAAAAAGAAAAAGTGAATGAAGAGAGCTAGGGGATGATGTTTATGAGGATTTTTTAGGATCTTCAGCTTTTGGCAGATAGAGCAAAGGATCTGGGGATTTGTGCTCATTGATACACCCAATCAAGGCATCAAGCTCTCTTGTGAGCAGGCTTCTTCTGTCAATCTGTTCAAATAAAGCCAAATCTGGCATACACAAATTTAGCTTGCATGCAATACACATGAGATGCAAGACAGCCTCAATGCAATGATTTTAAAACTGGATTTGTAAGTGAATTGGCCGGCTGACCGGTTCATAGATCAACTGATTTGACCAATCCAGAACAACCACCAATACAACAGGCAGCGTAGGAGAAGAAGCACTACACCCAGGAATCAACGCGAAAACTGGCAACTACAAGCAACTTCAGCTTCATGAACTCATGAAGACTTGTAACCTGCAATTTTAATTGGGGAGAGGTTTTAGGAGTTAGCTCACCCTGCAGGATCACAACCCTTTCTCCCAGCCATTATAGCACGTGTTGCCCAAGGTTTGTACAACCAGAATCCTACATAGGATCATTGGAGGGGTCCATAAGATCAAAATAACAATCGAGGGGTTCTACTAATAAGAGCAAAAAATTGCTGATGAAAAAGGAAGGGGAAAAACAACAACAATAGAGTGCTCTACTTGCTTCTTCATCTATTATGATGAATTAAATATATAAAGAATAAAGACAAGGGAGAAATAAAAAGGAAGAAAAAGAGAGGTGATCAAAATGAATAAATAAATAAATAAGAGGGAAAAGGCAAACACAGGAAATGAACTGCATGCAGTAGAAAAACTCTGTAACTGGACAAACTTATTCTTCAAAGCAATTGTTTTATACAAGAAAAACAAAAACAAAAGGAACAGCACACAGTTCTTCAAACCAGGAAAAAAATTGCTTATGAACAGGAAGAACGAGAAGATTTGAAGAGGCAAAAGAAAGTAAGAAAAAGATATGAGAAGAGATATGAAATGTTAAGGAGAGGAGACGTAACAGAGAAGAGATGCTCAGTTCTGCCCTGATGGTAAAGAATTTAGACAAGCAGACTTGTTAGATGACAGAGGGAGGAGAAGATGTACATTCTTGAAGTTGGAAGTTGCTGCAGTAGTCAATCAAAGGTAGTGCTCTGTTCTGGTCGACAGCTAGAGTTCTCTCTTGGTCAACATGATGAAACAGGAGAAAAAAATAAATAAATCTCCAGGCTCCCACCTCTCGTGCCCTATTTTGAATACAAATGGGACAATTGGGCCCAATTCAAATCCTGGACAGCCTTAAATAGCCCATTGGACCTCATGTTTTAAAACTCAAATACAAGAATAGGTCCTATTCTGTTGAAGAAATAGGATTGGCAGTATCCCTATCCCAATTGTGATCCTACAATCCTAGCAATCCAATTACAATCCACCACAATCCTACCTGATTCCAATCCCATAAGCAATCTAGATCGATTGCCCAAAGCTGAGCATAGGATGGTACAATCTGGATTTAATTTTTCCAATCACGGTATCGCCCATAGGGGGCATGATGACTTGATGCCATCCTCAGCTTCCTTCAGTTTATAACCGGCAGTATGTTCAGGGTTCCAAATTCAATGGCAGCAACTAAACATGAGAGCAGCACCTGTTGCAGGACTTAATCACTTAACCAAAAACCAGCACGAGTTGACAACAGCCATACATCACCTGTGTCATCTAAAATTCCCTAAATCACTGCTTGAATTTCAATTTTAAGAAGCCCTATTCTTAATTCACATACAGAAGGGAAATACATGCACTTGCAAGCAATAAGGCCAAAATTTATCATAAAAAAATAAAGAACATAACACAGCACACAATTGGTTTAAGCAAGCAGATTCTAAACCAAATTTCTCAGGATCATCCTTTCACTGATCCCTGAAACCATCATCACTGGCTAATTTTTGGACGAGGAACTCCAAAAGCTGCCAGTTAAGCTTCATAAGCATTGCCTGATAATAAAGGAGGTGCGTGTGTGCAAGTGTGTGTGTGTGTGTGTGTGTGTGTGTGAGAGAGAGAGAGAGAGAGAGAGATGGAGGAGGAGGAGGAGAAGCTCCTGTAGCTGATTTGGCAGATTTGTGGAGCTCGCTAGCAGATTCAATTAGCGTGAAAGAAAAAAAAAAAAGAGATAGAAAAGTGAACAAATATATTTTGGGGGATTAAAATGTCCAAAAATGATCTTAATGATGGATGAGAAGATGGGATTTCATTTCAATCTTATATTCTTAAAGCTCACTTAGTTTGGAACTCTGTGGAATGAAATTGAGGGAGAATCTACAGGAAATGGAATGGAATATGAAAGAAATTCCAATGTTTGGTTGAAGCACAGAATTGTGCCTAGAATGGATAATGTTCGTTGTATGTAGTAAAACTGAAGGGATGGAATCATATTTATGTCAAATTTAGTATTATATCCTCATGTATCAAAAATAATTATAAATGACAAAAAATCACTTCTAGCACTTTCATAGGCTAAAACCCTTCTACCAAAGAAGTATATATTTTATTGTTTTCAATAACAGAATTATTACTTTCCCCATGTTAAAATGTTAAAAAACACAGACGTCCTTCCTGCAGCAAAACCTGCTGCATGGGAAATTTTTTCCAGCAGAATCCAAATATGCATTTCAAGGTAAAATTTGATAACCCAGCTAAATCGTGCATAGTGAACACGGTCAACAATTCTCAATAATGTTTCTAAAGTTATGGAAAAAAACTAGGACAACAAAAGCTGAACAAGAGATTTGAATACTGAGAAACTAAATAGGCTGTAAGAGATAGAATAAAAAAAATTGGAAAAAGGTGAATATGGATTCAAAATAAAACCAATAAAAAGGGCTACCTTGACCACAGTCTATTCAAAGTTTTTCTACTGACATCCTCTAAAATGCTAAAACAAGCACAAGTATGTCTTCATTATGCTATAATATTGATTTTCAATCTTTTGACCTATATGCTAGGTGGAAAAAAAAATCAGAAATACTACCCTAATTGTAAGATGTATAACCTAGTGTGTGTGTGAGTATGTGTATAATATAAGCAAAAATATGTCTTATATTATAATATTTATTTTTTCACCAAAAAAAAAAAAATGCTAAACTGCCCAAAATCTAGTTGACATGCTTCTGCACTCCCATAGATTGTTTTTGAGCATGCGAAAAATTAACACAAATACTATTTAGAACTCCGCAAACTATTCAGGTATATGTGATATGTGTACAAAATGCCCAAAAGAGTCCCTGTAACATATAACCTCAATAAACTGAACTGAAGATGAATAAATCTGAAATGAACCACAGAATCAAAGATGGACCAAATTAAATCGGACCAAGAACCAACATAATCAACATGAAATCAGCAGTAGCATTTCACTGAAAAAAAAATCCAATTCAATAAGAAAAATGAAATAATTCAGAGACTGAAGATAAAGAAATAAGAGTTGAACATCGGTAGAAAATTAACAACTGCATGTCAATAGACCAAAAACTAAACACATACATATCAGAACAACAGCAGAAAAACCAATCAGAGATGCGTCAGATGCATAGATTCAAGTCGAATCAGAGTGCAGGAAAGAAAGAGAAAACAGCCTAAAACGAGTGTGCACCTGGAATGAAACTGATAAAGGGAGCTGTGGAGATGCCAAGCCACCAGTAGCGGCTTCTAATAATGGGGAGACGGAGAGGGTGGGAGTGGGGTTTTGTGTATCAGGGCTTTGGAGAGTATGGTGGCTTTATTTTATATAAAACCGACTGAACAAAACTATTTCGGTGGTTCAGTTTTGTACTTGAAATTAGGGGTGTGCAATCCGTCGAACCTAACCAAACGAACGGAATTATTTCGGTAAACTCCATCCCATAACCAAACTGACCAAATTGATCCATTTAACCAAACCGTAGCCAAACCGAATTGTCGGGTAATTCAGTTAACCGAATCTAACCGAATAAAAAATAAAACTAATTATGAGAAAAAATTTCATCTGGGTTATTGGTAAGAGCAGGGAAGAACCGAAGAAGAATAGAACAGGGCACTGGACTTTGGGTACAACAAAAGTAAGAAAACACAAATATAAAAAAATTAAAAAGGAACAAAACTCAAATTCAATGAACATTCAAACAAATATGAACAAAGAACACAAAGAAACCCATTTTAAAGAGGGAGACTGATCAACATAAATACAATAATTTGGAGGAAATATTCTCTCATACATTTAATCAAACACATTGTGCTCATCTTAAAGTATTGTAAAATTTCAATAAACATCAAAATGCAAAGACTTTTGAGTTTTGAACACAACGGACAAACGAAAAACCTGAAGGACGGAAGGTACGAAGGAGAACTGCGAGTCTGCGAGAGTGCGAGCTGCGAAGTTGGGAAGGTGGGAGCCGAAGTCCGAAGGGGAAGACTTGATCTGCCGATCTGGAACAGGAGGTTTGAACTCGCCAACTGCGTGCGAACTGCGAAGTGGGAAGGGAACTGGGAAGGAAAGGTGAAGCTGAAGGGAACTGGGACTGGGAGTGAGGCTGTGAGGGAGTGCCAGCTGCCGGCCAAGTTGCGACTTGCGAACTGAGAACTTGGGAAGGGAAGAGGGAAGACTGGTAGAGGCAAATAGTAAATTGGGATTTTGGAATGGCCGAATCCCGAATGGAACCAAGCGCCCAACCTAACCTAAAAATTAAAATCATAAATCATATAGTTTAATAATTTATATTTAATTATTAATTAATTAAAAATTTAGGAAATTCGATTAAACGAAAACAAATTACCCGTAACTGAACCGAAAACTGAATACCCGAAATTACCTCATTCTAAAACAGATTCGAACCGAACCAAATCGTTAACTTTTTAAGTCTGATCCCTGTTTTGTCACAGCATCTCAATTGTATACTTAGTGCATGAACATGTTGACATGTCTGTAAGCACAAGTGACGGATGTAGAATGGAGTCGTTAATATACTTAAAGTTCACATCAATCGGCGTATTTCATGAAATATTGAAGAAGCAGAAGACTTGAAGACTTTATTTATCTTTTAGGTTGTGTAGTTATTTAGGTTTTATTGTGCATGCATGTCTCGTGATTTGAATTGAAGCTCTCACAAAATGACCAAGACCTTAAATTGACCTTAGGTGCCTTGTAATGCCCCAAAAACTAATTTTAATGAAAGTGTAAAAAATAATAATAATAATTAATTAATTAAAAAGTAATTAATTAAAATAATTAAATAATATTAATTATTAATTAAATATTATAATATAATAATATAATAATGAATATATACATATATAAGAAGACTCGGGATACTTCCAGAGTCTTCAAGACTTTTTAATTCCCCCCCCCCTAATTTGTTTCTCTGTGCTCTCCTTGCAACGATCTGCCTATTTTACCATATTTATTTTTTTTTCACGTAATAATAATATTAATAATTCTAATATCCTGCTAAACTATCATAATCATGATCAACCTGGACCCATGGGTATCAGGAATATACCTATCATACAACTCTGATACTTAAACAGTAGAAAAATATAAAATTACATACATGTCATACAACACCAGAAACTATACCAGAGTTCTAATGAATCTATCATATACACACAATCATCCACAAAAGACCAAAAAGAATCCTAGGGTCTTAATCCAAAAACTCATCTGACCCTAGCTCAACCACTTACTCTACTGACAGGGTAGCTTGGTCCACTTCTACTGCTGCGAGACTCTATCTGCCCTCCTACCTGAATTTCCTGAAATATTTGTAATGCTGGGGTGAGACATCTCTCGGTAAGAGAGATAAACTAATATCAGTGTGTGGTAACATAAGTATTTTTCGTGATATACGTGTAATCAGTACATAATTCATAACTGGTATAAACAGTTATATCATATCTGAATAAAACATGATTTATCATAACATAATTTAACATACTAAATTTCTATACTTGGAAAATCATCTTGTATAACCATATCATGCTAGAATTATTACTCGGGATAGATAGATAGTTAGTTGTTGTCATATCTTACCCCAACATGATAGGGTTGTGCGGCCCGAAGGCGGGACCTAGCAATGGCTGGCCGACCATGCTAATTCAAACATAGGTATGTAAGTACGATGGGTCTGTTCCACCTATACCGGACTACCAGGGGAACTACGACACTCCCATAAAGTCACATCGACTGTCATCTCCCACACTCTACATAAGATGTGTGACAACACTAACGTAAACGTGAACATATAGCTACGGTACCAAGCTTCGTGAACTAAACTAAGTTATCCAGGTTGTGATAATATATAATACATTTCATGATATTGAACATAGCAATTTCATATTTCAGAGTAAAATATAACATGATAATATTTTCTTGAAACTTGACATAACATGCATAATTACAGCATTTATGCCGTCATAACATAACGTAAAAATCAAGACACCGGCACCGACATAACATGACGTACTTGTACATGAAATTCTTGCATTGTTTAACATAATATTCTTAAAACCATAGTTCTTGTACTGTTTGTATGGTTTTCCTGAAAACTGTTATAACATGTTTATCTTGAAAAAATCATAATATTTCAATATAACATAATTTTCATAGAAATATTATACTCATGCTACATAAATGTAAGTAGCCTTCTAAACTCATAATTTGTTCTAAAATCATCTTTTCTTATAAAATGTGTTAAAATCATTTCCCTTTTTAACAGCAGTATTCCCAAACATAGTTCTATAACATATATATTTTCCTGAAAATAAATGTTGTATAATAATAAGTAATTTCATGAAAAAGACTGACTTAATTTATCCTCTTACTTGACTTACTGAGAAGCCCACAATTTAAACTAAACCTACACCCGTGTGTTCCTCAGTTCAACACCCTGAAATTACATTTTTCCCAACAAAACTTCAGTATTATTCTATTTAAAGTATTTTTCTCAGACCAGAAACACCAAATACCTTATAAAACTTAAAATAATCAACTTGCCCAGATTTTGGGATGGTGCCCAAGTTGGCCTAACCAACAAACTACTCCAACAGACTTGTAGAGAATCTTCCCAGGAGTAGCGTAGCGGCTTCCGATTGTCGAACCGGCAAAGAATGAAACCAGAAACCTAGAGAGAAGTTAGAGGGGCAAATTTTAGAGAGAAAAAGTGAGGTTGCATGCAAGTTTCTTGCTGGAAAATGTGATTTTCAGCCTTATATAGAGTGCTTTCCACGTGGCCTCGTCGACGAGCCATGGCGCCTCGTTGACGAGTCCAAGAAGGAGGTTCGTACACGAGCACTGACCCTCGTCGACGAGTTTTAGGCCTTGAGAATAACCCTCTCGATGAATTCTCGTTGACGAGACACGTCACCTCGTCGGTGATCCCAAGAAGACTACTCATCGACGAACACTCTACGCTCATCGGCGAGACCCAACTGATTCCCTTTTGAAAAATCATTTTCTCTCCTTTCTTTTATTTACGTAATTTCTATAATTCTTCGGGTCTCTACATTCTCCACTCCTTATAAAATTTCGTCCTCAAAATTTACTATCTGTATTGAATACCATCCTTTGAGGAAAATGACTATTTATTTTTTTATTTACCCTCACTTGTGGTGGAAGAATACCATGGTTACATTTAGGGTTCTGGGAGATTACAAATATATAAAAGAAAAATTCTCCCAAACCAAAATACTACCTACTAACATAAAATTATTACATGTACTAACTAACCTGCACAAAAGAACTTAACATACTTAACTGCATTTTTCTTATTACTGTATGTCCCTACTGAACAAATGTGGGTACTTCTGATGTATTTATTCCTCAAGCTCCCATGAAACTTCTTCCACCACATGATTCCTCCACAAGACTTTTACTAATGGAATTTTCTTACTACGCAATTCCTATTCTTTCCTATCCAGAATCCACACTGGTGTTTCCTCATATACCAAGGTATCACTGAGTTCTATCCCTACATAACTGATCATGTGGGAGGTATCTAGGACGTATTTCCTCAACATGAAAACATAAAACACATCATGTATTATGGATAAAGTTGGTGGTAAAGCTAGCCGATAGGCAATTGACCCAATTCTCTCTAGTACCTCGAACGGGCCAATAAACCTAGGGTCTCAATTTACCCTTCCTCCCAAACCTCATAGTTCTTTTCGGTGGTGCTATTTTCAGAAATACATGGTCTCCCACCTCGAATTCCAACTTTCGGAGGTGAGTATCTGCATAGTTTTTCTGCCAACTCTGAGCTGTGCCGATTCTTTCTTTAACAAGTCAGACTTTATCGTACGCTTGTTGCACTAATTCTGGTCCCAAAACTCGCCTATCACTTACCTCATCCTAGTATAGAGGAGTACGACATCTTCTACCATATAACGACTCGTAAGGTGTCATGCTGATACTGGTTTGATAGCTATTATTGTATGCAAACTCTACCAGCAGTAGATACTGGGTCTAACTACCCCCAAAATCCAGCTCACATGCCCGTAGCATATCCTCTAATATCTAAATTGCCCTCTCTGACTGCTCGTCTATCTTAGGATGAAATGTCGTGCTGAATGATAACTGAGACCTCATAGCTTCCTGCAAGCTCTTTCAAAATCGTGACGTGAAACGTGAGTCTCAGTCTGATACTATAGACACTAGCACACCATGCGATCGTACTATCTCTTGAATATATATTTCTGCTAGTCTATCCATGGAATAGTTGACTTTGATAGGGATAAAGTGAGTAGTGTTTGTCAGTCGATCTACGACCACCCAAATAGCATTCTGTCCCTACAACGCCAACGGTAAACCCGTCACGAAATCCATAGAAATGTAATCCCATTTCCACTCTGGGATACAAAGTGGTTGTAGATGGCCTACCGGCCTCTAGTGCTTAGTCTTTACCTGTTGGCACGTCAAACATTGTTGCACAAATTCGACAATCTCCCTTTTCATGTCGCTCCACCAAAAAGACTGTCGCAGATCCTTATACATTTTAGTGCTGCCTGGATGAACTGTATATAGGGACCTGTGAGCCTCCTCTAGGATCGTCCTTCTGATGACCACATCTGCAGGCACGCATAGCCTGGTATGGAACCTCAGAGCTCCATCATCAAAAATATTGAACTCCTCTCCCTATCAGTCCTGCACTTTAGCTATCAGCTCTGCTAATTTTGCGTCATCCCTTTGAGTAGCTTTAATCCTTTCCTGTAGGGCAGGCTGCACCACCAGGTTGGCAATAAATGTCTGATGATCACTCTCTACTAACTCCACGCCCAGCCTCTCCAAGTCCATCTAGATCGGGAGCTGAATTTCTGTTGCTAACAATGGTACTATCATGGATTTTCGGTTCAGCGCATCAGCTACCACATTTGCTTTACCTGGATGGTAACTAATGGTGCATTCATAATCCTTGATGAGCTTTAACCATCTTCTCTACCACATATTCAATTCCTTTTGTATGAAGAAGTACTTTAAACTTTTATGGTCTGAAAATATTTCACATCTCTCTCCGTACAAATAATGCCTCCAAATTTTCAGTGCATGAACTACTACAGTCAATTCTAGATCATGAGTGAGATTCTTTTCATATTCTTTCAATTGTCTAGAGGCATATGCTACCACTCTACCCTACTGCATCAATACACATCTGAGTCCCCTCAAAGATGTGTCACAGTAGATCACGTGACCATCACCTCCCGATGGAATAGTCAAAACTGATGTTGTGACGAGCCTCTACTTCAAATCCTGGAAACTCTACTCACAACTGTCATCCCATTCAAACCTAGCATTCTTTCTGGTTAGTCGTGTCAGAGGTCCTAATAACGTTAAAAATCCTTCTACAAACCAATGATAATAACCTGTCAGTCCTAAGAAACTCCTGACTTCCTGAACATTTCTCGACCTGGCCCAATTCATTACTACCTCTATCTTACTGGGATTTACTAAAATTCCATCCCCTGATATAACATGCCCCAAAAACGTAACTTTCTCTAACTAGAATTCACATTTACTAAACTTGGCATACAATTTCTTTTCTCTGAGCATCTAAAGTACTAGCCTTAAGTGCGTCTCATGCTCCTCAAAACTCCTCGAGTAGACCAGTATATCATCAATGAAAACCACAACAATTTGGTCCAAATATTTGTGAAAGACTCTATTCTTCAAATCCATAAATACAGAAGGAGCACTCGTTAGACCAAATGGCATAACTAGAAATTCATAATGCCCATGCCTGGTCTCGAAAGCTGTCTTTGAAATATCTTTAGTTTTAACTTTTACTTGATGATAAACTGACCCGAGGTCGATCTTGGAATAGACCTGGGTCCCTTGGAGTTGATCAAATAAATCATCTATACAGGGTAGAGGATACTTGTTCTTAATTGTTACTTTGTTTAATTCCCTGTAATCTATGCACATCCTCATCGACATGTCCTTCTTTTTCACAAATAACACTAGAGCTCCCCAGGGTGATACACTAGGTCTGATAAATCCTTTATTCAATAAATCTTGCAGCTGATCCTTTAATTCTCCTAATTCTACTGGAGCCATTCAGTAAGGAGCTTTAGAAATCGGCGCCGTCCCTGGAAGTAAGTCGATAACAAAATCTATCTCACGATCGAGAGGCAATCTAGGTAGTTCTTCTTGGAAAACGTCTGGAAACTCCTTAACCACTAGTGTACTGACAAGTTTCAATTCATTTTCTGTCACCTCCTTTGCATAGGCCATAAACCCTTGACATTCATTCAAAAGTAGTCTTCTCGCCTGCATGGCTGACACTAACTGAGGTGGAGATTGCACCCGCAATCCCACAAATCTAAATTCGGGCCTTCCTGGTGGTCTAAAAATCACCTCTTTCATATGACAATTGATACTATCATGGTTAGTAGCCAATCAGTCCATAAAAATCTAGTACAATTAGGTTAGCTGGTAATACTCTCCCTTGAATTTCTTCTGGGTAACCCCTGAGCACCCTATGACACCTCACCACTGACCCTGTCAGTGTTGCTGCTGACAATTCAACATCTAATAAATGTGCCTCAACACCCAACAATTTAACATATCCTACAGACACAAAAGAGTGGGTGACACCTGTATCAAATAAAACAATAGCTTGATATGATAAAGCAGTAAAGGTACCTGTCACGATGTCGTCTGTGGCCGATGTCGTCTGTGGCCTCCGCGTCTCCCGACGTCAAAGCATAAACCCTCGTTGGGGCTACATTCCTCTACTGGCCTTCATGAGGCACCTAATAACCTCCTTAGTGCAGTATGGGAGTAGGTACAGTACTAGGTGGTGTAGGGCAATCTCATACTAAATGTCTCGGTACACCGCAACGATAAAAGACGCCTCTCCCTGCTCGACACTCTCCCAAGTGTCTCTTTCCATATATCTGACAAACTGAGTAGATCTGCATACCCTGAATCTCACGACCTCTTGTCTCCTGTCTCTGTCCCCTACCATAATTACCTCTCCTCTAGTGGCTCCGACTAAAGTCTTCCTGTAAGCCTGAAGGTGTGGACCTCTTCTTCTGTCCCTACTCCTTTGCACCCATCCACTCACCGGCCTCAGCCATAGCTGCTCTGTCTACCAATTTAGCAAAATCCTGCATTTTCAACACCGCTACCTGTTTATATATTTCTCGCCTCATACCTCTTTCAAACTACCTTGCCTTATTTGCCTCATCGGGTATGATGTACGGGATGAAACGGGACAACTCTATAAACCTCACCGCGTACTACTGGACTGTTTGTTATCCCTAATTCAAATTCATGAACTCCTCCACTTTGGCCTCCCTAATAGTGGATGGAAAGTATCTATCGAAGAATAAATCTTTAAAACGACACTAGGTCATAGCTATAGGCACCACCCTCTGTTCCTCCAATAGTTTTACCACAGTCCACCATCGCTCGGTCTCTCCTCTCAGTTTATAGGTGGCAAATAAAACCCTCTGTTCCTCTGTGTACTACAGCACCGCTAATACTTTCTCTATTTCCTATATCCAGTTCTCGATGACTGCAGGATCAGCTCCTCCTGAAAATGTTGGAGGATTCATCTTGGTGAATTTATCTATCGTGCACCCATGGCCTACAGACGGGCCTCATTGCTCTTTGGAGCTCTGTGCAATCTCAGTCATGACCTGCTGAGTCACACTGCGTAATACTGCATCTGAATCAATTCCGCCTACACCCAAGGGACCTGCACTGTAACGACCCCTACTCGCCACGTGGGCCTGGAGTGCTACTTTAGTGATGTCAGTGTACCTGATACCCTATTCATCAAATATAAAATATACATATGTGGCAGAAATAAAATATAAAAATCCTCAAAGTCACATTACCAGAGTTCTAACTATCTTTATATACAAATATATCCATTTTCACACATTTACTTCCATAAAACTAAGCAAAAATAAAATCTCTATCTACACACTACCTACATAAAATTTACACCACTAGCCCAGCTCCTTTAGCCCGCTAGACCCGATCTCTAGGATTTCGTGAAAAGATTATTTGTAAAGTAGGGGTGAGGCACAACTCAGTAAGGGAAAGACTAAGTTAATGTCAGTGTGTAGCCAGCATGCATTTAGTGTATAGAAAATAACCAGTTCACTAAGCAAGTAATCACATTTATGAAAACATTCTTATTTTACACTCACACACACAATTAGCTGAGGATAAGGAAGATTACCCGCTCATACAAGTAGCTTCCCTCTGCTCTAGTACTATTATTGCTACTAGGGCACTCACCTTTCTCAGTAAACCCTCGAAGTTATCTTATTAATTAACTGTATTCACATAAATTAACAGATATGCATATAAGACACTCCCTGCGACAAACACGCCATTTACTTCCCCATGGCATGAGTTGTGCGGCCTGAAGGCTAGACTAAGCCCGGGTGATCATCCCAAACAAAGTCAAAAATAACATCCATGCAAACACATCTGCAGGCATCCACAGCAAAGTTGTAGGTCCGATGTCCTTACTTCAACCTCACGCAGGCAATCAACTGGACCCCCTACACTTCTATCCAGACAGTGTGGGTGCACATGGTCTAACTAGTAACGGTACCGTGCTCACAATACACTAGTCCCTAGGGTTTCTAAAGCATATCATGCAATTTAGAAAATAGATCTTACCATTTAAAACATTAATTCACATATATTTCCTGTTATTCCAAAAATCTGGCCCCCTGGCCACAAAACACAATTTGACATATAGCTATCAATTAAAACTCGGCCCTCGGCTGTCAAACAATAATCCTGGCCCTTGGTCCACCCAATAACACCCAGCCATTGGCCATTAGTTCAAACTCCTGCATTTCATAAACATTTCCAGTATTTTCACAAGCATTTCCAGTATTTCTCAAACAATTCAATATTTCAAAATCTCAAATCCAGATATACAATAATCCATACAAATTAAATCATCTGTCACACGATTTTCCATATTTAACATATCCATATAAATAAACAAGCTTTCCAATATTCATTTTCTTCAAAAATACCATACCATATATCTTAGGTTTGACAAAATCCATTTCGAACGGTTGGTTTTCAAAATAACCTTTAAATTCCCAAATGAATAAATAAATAAATAAAAAAATTTATATAAACATAACAATTAAATTGATTCAAATTTCATAAAATTACTGACTTAACTTAATCCCCTTACCTGATTCCTAAAAAAGCTCGATAACACCCCGACCTACGTCCTAGGTGTTCAAAAACCCCTAAACCCTGAAATTCAAATTTCACCATATTATTCGTCATAATTCCTAGAGTAACTTTCCCTAAAATTTCCCTAAATTTTGAATACCCTAAATAGCCTAATAAAAGCTTAAATTATCAAACTTACTGTAAGAACCTAAACCTTGAGATGTGGGTTTATTATGTAAAAGAGGGGTAAAATGGAAAATCTGCAGACTTCGTTGTCGAGGCCATAATTCGTCGACGAAGGTAGAAGGCTTTTTGTCAACGAAATTCAGAGGTTCGTCAACGAGGAAAAGCCGAGAGGCGGAAGTTGGAAATATCAGGATTCGTCAACGAAATTTCCGCTTCGTCAACAAAATCCCTGAAGATTTCGTCTACGAGAAACACCAATTCGTCAACGAATCCCCTCAGGTCAAAGGTCTTTATAAGGATATTTTGGGGTTGCTTTGGGGCTAAGTTTCCCGAACACACACACACACACACACACACACACTCTCTCTCTCTCTCTCTCTAGAACTCTCCTTACACTCTCTCTCTTTCTAGTTTTGTTTGCCGATCGATGCCCGGTTCTTAAATCCAATGATACTGCGAGGATCAGTGAAGGATTTTCTACGTTTCTAGCGGATCGGAATCTCGTTTCAAAGGATTTCGGGTTTCGGACTAAAATCGAGGTAAGGCTCGGTTTTCATTTCTGATTCAGTATATGTGTAGTAGTACGGGTTATAAGTATGTTATGTACTGTGGTTTGTAGGTTTTGGAGTCTCGGTTCGTAGTTTTGGGGACCGTAGAGTTCATAGTTGGAATTCGGGTTAAGGTAAGGGGATTCTGTTTATATCAGTTTATTTTCGAAATCGGGATTGGTAAGCTTGTAGGCTACGATCGTATGTATGATTTGGCTACTTATTTGGGGAAATCTATCTGGTAAAAATATGGGATTTTCTGGTTACAGTTTTTGGGAAATTTGGGGATTTCGGGTATCATCTCTACTTTGTTTGGAAAACCGTTCGTTTTGTTTAAACCGTATTATTGAGATGACTGTTATCCATATTTGCATAAACTGTATACTTGAATTTGTAAATGATATGATTTACCGTAAACCAAATAAGTGTGGTATGTATGAATGTATGTATTTGTTCCAGGTATTTGTAAAACAGCTATGTGGAGGCTAATTACCGTACGCTGAAATGTATAGGAACGTGAGTTCCAAAATGATTTCAGGGATTTGTAAAACAGCCATGTTTCGGTTAACTACCATGGGTGAGAGTGGCCGGCTCTATATCCGGGGTGTGAAATAATACCAGTATGTTCCGGCTGGTCACCGAAGGGTGTGTTCTACACCGTATGTAGCAATGTAATCATTGTGGGCCTAGGTCGTCGCAGCGTAGTTGTGCATGTGGCAATGTAATCGTGGTGAGACCGAGTGACCTTGTGTAGTTGCGTATGTAGCAATGTAATCACTGTGGGCCTGAGTCGTAACTTCGTAGTTGCGTGTGTAGTAATGTAATCGCTGTGAGACTAGGTGACCTTGTGTAGTTGCGTATGTAGCAATGTAATCACTATTGGGCTTGAGTTGTCGCATTGTAGTTGCGTATGTAGCAATGTAATCGATGTGAGACTAGGTGACCTTGTGTAGTTGCGTATGGAGCAATGTAATCACTGTAGGCCTCGGTCGTCGCAGCGTAGTTGCGTATGTAGCAATGTAATCGCTGTGAGACAAGGTGACCTTGTGTAGTTGCGAACTAGTGTGACGACACTGACTGTATGTTTTGGGTATCGTATGTACTGGAATGATTTGTGAAAATACTGGAACTGTATGTATACGTATGAAATTGTATGTAAATGTTTCGAACTATATCGTATTTTATAGTGTTATGAAGTATGTATAATAACACTAGTATGCCACACACTGATATAAACTGCTTTCTTCCTTACTGCGAGGTGTCTATCAATGTTTTTTCAGATCCTTCAGGTAGCCGTAAGTAGCATCCTAGCATCTGGAAGCAAGGGTGTCGTAGCTATTGCTAGTACCTACTAGGTACGGGTTTTTGGTATCCAGGTTGTTGGGATGGTTTTTGTAGACACCTGGGGTATGTTGTGTAATATGGAAATGTATATCCTAGTTTGTATAGACTCTGGTATGATACTGTTTATGTATAAAAGACCGTATTCCACTACATAATTTGGAAAAGTATGAATGATTATGTGTATGTATATGGGCATCCGTTCACCCCACGGGGTCGGACCCTCTTTTGTGTTGTATCATGTATGTATTTATTGATACAGAGACAGGTTAGATTACTATATTCACACCTGGGACCCTATTACGAGGTTCGGGGCGTGACACTTACCCCCAATTTAGGATTGGTACTCCAGAACTCTAATTCGAAAACCCACTCCGGTTAGATTGTAGAGAATCTCCCCACGAGTCTCCTGACAATTTCTGTTCGTTAGTGGGGCTTATAGTTTAAGAGAAATTGAGGTAAGTTTGAGATTTGGCCTTACCCCAGGAGATATGCCTACGCCGCTCCCACGATAGATCCGCTCCAGTAAAAATGTAGGTTGTGGCGAGCAGAGCCTAATGGTATTTTCGGATTTTTGGTCGGCCAAATAACAGAGACGAGATGAAGGAGAGTGGAAGAGGGGGGACAAGGAGACTAAGGGAAAAAAAAATCTGCCTCTGTATTTAAATATTATAATAATATTATATTATTATTATTATTGTATTATATTATTTAATTATTAATTATTTATTTATTTATTTTAAAATTTTAATTTTAATCTTAATTTATTTTTATTATTTTTAATTTTTTTTTTTTTTTTTAGGATTACTACATGCACCCTCACTACAATTTGCATGAGCACTACCACCACCCGGGTCCATCCTGAAAATACAATAAACATGACTTAGGGACCCTACCCTTATAATTTACGTATCTAACCAAAACTCTTAGTATCCCTTCTATCTTGACATCCCTATCTTAATTCAAAATTCAGTCCTACACTTTAAAAACACAACTCAGCAATAGTTTACTATGGGTTTCCTGAAATCGTCACCCCAAGAAAGACACAGAAACCACCAGCCTCCAACTATAGAACAAAACCTCAAATCCTTTTCCTATACTCTGGTATTGTTTCCGCTACACTCTAGAGTTTACATAACCTACCAACCTAGGCTCTGATACCAAACTATAACAACCTGCCTATTTTACCATATTTATTTTTTTTCCACATAATAATAATATTAATAATTCTAACATCCTACTAAACTATCATAATCATGATCAATCTGGACCCATGGGTACTAGGGATATACCTATCATACAACTCTAATACCTAAGCAATAGAAAAACATAAAAGTACATACATGCCATACAACACCAGAAACTATACTAGAGTTCTACAGAATCTGTCATATACACACAATCATCCACAAAAGACCAAAAAGAATCCTAGGGTTTTAATCCAAAAACCCATCTAACCCTAGCTCAACCACTTACTCTACTGATAGGGTAGCTTGGTCCAATTCTATTGCTACGGGGCTCCATCCGCCCTCCTACCTGGATTTTCTAAAATGTTTATAATGTTGGGGTGAGACACCTCTCAGTAAGGGAGATAAACTAATATCAGTGTGTGGCAACATGAGTATTTTTCGTGATATACATGTAATCAGTACATAATTCATAACTGGTATAAACAGTTGTATCATATTTGAATAAAACATTATATCATAACATAGCTTAACATACTAAATTTATATTGTGACGCCCCGATTTTCATACAATTTTTTTTTTCAATAATAAATAATCATGTCATAAATCCACTAATCGGCCACGTCAACAATCCTACTTTTATTCATACGACCCGACCCGCATTAGGTACCGGGTAAAAAGTATTTTATTATACAACCTAACAACGGAAGACAGTATATACACATCAGTCAGAATACAATACCTAGAGTATCAACGTACATAAATACACAATACTATCTCATATCCAAAAACAACACAACCCTAGGGAATCACACCTCCCTTGTCCAAACTCACCCTGTATATCAGGGTCCCAGCTCTCTATGATCACGGAACTCTATCACCTGGTCTATCTTTGTCCCCTGAAAAATTTAGATAATTTGGGTGAGACACATCTCAATAAGAAGGAATAAATTATTTACAATGTGTAGTCATATGAGTTCAATTATAATATACTTTACTTTTCAAATCATCGTTTCATCTGAGAAAATACACTGATATACACATTCTCATAATCATATAGATATACAACACAAGCTTTTATAAGCTTTAAAACCATTTATCAAATTCAATGATATCCAACACATAATTATCCGCGAAGTTCCTGAGAATAAGGAAGATTACCCGCCCATACAGGTAGCTTCCCTCTGTCCTAACACGTTATGCAGCCGGGTATGGCCACATCTGATACCTATCAGGGCACTCACCTTACTCAGTAAGCCCTCAGGCAGAGAGTTTCACTTCGCCTCAATTATTTATATTATTAACTCACGTGGTTCCATTTCTTAATGTTATCATTCTTTATTTCTCAATTTCCATTCTTTCTTTCATTTCTCATTTTAGCCAGTTTTATCATTCTTTCACTTTTCATTTCCACTTTACTTTCCGGCTCATGAGTATCCTCGGTATCAAATACCAACATCGCGTCTGTAACTCATGGCCGCCCTGAGGATCTTTCTATACACCCCATGCTTCCCCTCATGGTCAAGGTTGTGTGGCCCGAAGGCTGGATCTAACCGCGGTTGGCCGACCCGGTTAGATCAAATATCATATCACATATCGCGTCTATAGTACAACTGACCGGCCTATAACCTTAATCCGGACTTAGGGGACCCAACAACCCTACACAATGGCACAGTCAACTGTCACGCCACACGCTCCAAGAGTCCGTGTGGTTGCACTAACACCACTCGCAACGGTACCGTGCTCAATATCATAACCATCCAACAGGGTTTACCACCACATACCCGCAATCATTATGCGGTATTGGCATTTCATCAATTATATTCCAGTATATCACAATTCAGTTCAATATAAATATTCTCATCATTTTCTGTGCACATTTCATCATCTCGTAATATCATATATCATATTTCATGTATTTTTCACATTTTCCTAAAATACTCAAATCAGCAATTTGTACAAACTCATTTCTAATGCAAATAATTTCCACTCACAAATAAATACCACTTTTCATTAATTTCCAATATCAGTAATTCACAAAATCTTATTTTCCAGGAAAAACATTTCTACTCACATAATAATACCATATTACATTATTTTTCACTCATCACATCAGTAATTCTCATTTCAATATTTTCTTAGAAATTACTCATCGTTATATTTTACACTCCAAAATACCACAATTTAAAATCACTCAAATGCCACACAGTTTATCTGATATTTATATCATAATAATTTTCAAACAAAATATCATATTCTCATTTTCACATATTAATTTAAATAATAATTCTAAAAACACTGCTATAATTTATTCCCCTTACCTGACTTACTGAGAGACTCGTTAGGACTCAAATCCTATGCCTTTGGCACCTGAAATTTAACTCCTGCAATTTACATTTTTTTCAAATTAATTAATCTATTTCTCCAAAATTATTCCCATCTAACCTTCCTTAGGCTCCATATACCTCAAATTAATATTTAAACTATTATTTAAAACCCCCACTAAATTTTCTAAATTTTGCCTGCGAGTCCCAAAATTACACTCGCGGCGCTCACCCAGACCCTAAATTCCAGAAATCCTACTTCAGCCCCAGATGCTCAATATTTTAGCATTTCTAAATTAATACTAATTAATTAAAAATAAGCCCCTTAATAACCCCGCACCCCAAATTTGGGGTTTTGGCCCAACACCCCCACGAGAATTTCGTCCCACTAGACTTGTAGAGAATCATCCCTAGATTCTTATGGTGGTGTTCGTTCGTCAATTGGGCTTATATTTTGTAAGAAATTAAAGAAAAAGGGGAAAATGGCTTACCTCAAGGAATACACCTACGTCACTCTTACCACCGATCCGCTTCGATAGAAATGACGACAGCGGCAAATGGAGTCCGGTGGTATCTTCAGATTTTCGATCGGGTGAAAATCCGTCACGAAATCGAGGAGAGAGGGAGAGAGAATGAGAGGAGAGAGAGAGTCCTGCATTGCAGGAATAAAGTAAAGAAAGGAAAAGAAAAGAAAAAAGAAGAAGAAGAAGAAGAAGAAGAAGAAGAAGCCTGAAGCTTCTAGGCTTTAGGTTTATAATAATAATAATAATAATAATAATAATAATATATTTTATTAAATAAAAATAAAAATAAATTTTAATTATTTTTTTTATTTATTATTTTTTTTTCTTTTTTTTAAATCCGATTAATTAATTAATTATTATTTTTATTTTTATTTTTGGAAATCATTTTACTAATCTTCTATAATCCTTTTTGGGGTTATTACATCTATACTTGGAAAATCATCTTGTATAGTCATACCATACTTGAATTATTACCCAGGATAGATAGATAGTTAGTTGTTGTCATGTCTTACCCCCCATATGACAGGGTTGTGCAGCCCGAAGGTGGGACCTAGCAATGGCTGGCCGACCATGCTAAGTCAAACATAGGTGTACAAGTACAATGGGCCTATTCCACCTGTGCCGGACTACCAGGGGAACTAGATACTCTCATAAAGCCACATCGACTGCCATCTTCCACACTCTATATAAGATGTGTGGTAGAACTAATGTAAACGTGAACATATAGCTACGATACCGTACTTCGTGAAACTAAATTAAGTTCTCTGGGTTGTGATAATATATAATACATTTCATGATATTGAACATAGCAGTTTCATATTTCAGAGTAAAACATGACATAATAATATTTTCTTGAAACTTGACATAACATGCATATTTACAACATTTATGTCGTCATAACATAACGTAAAAATCACGACACCAGCGCCGACATAACATGACGTACTTGTACATGAAATTCTTTCATTGTTTAACATAATATTCTTAAAACCATAGTTCTTGTACTGTTTTTATGGTTTTCCTGAAAACTGCTCTAACATGCTTATCTTGGAAAAATCATAATATTTCAATATAACATAATTTTCATGGAAATATTATACTCATGCCACAAAAATGTAAGTAGCCTTCTAAACTCATCTGAAATCATATTTTCTTATAAAATATGTTAAAATCATTTCCCTCTTCATTAGCAGTATTCCCAAACATAGTTCTATAACATACATATTTCTTAAAAATAAATGTTGTATAATAATAAGTAATTTCATGAAAAAGATTGACTAAATTTATCCCCTTACCTGGCTTACTAAGAAGCCCACAATTTAAACCACACCTACACCCGTGTGTTCCCCAGCTCAACACCATGAAATTATATTTTTCCCAACAAAACTTCAATATTATTCTGTCTAAAGCATTTTCCTCAGTCCAGAAATACCAAATACCTTATAAAACTTAAAATAACCAACTTACCTAGATTTTGGGATGGTGCCCAAGTTGGCCTAACCAACAAACTTCTCCAGCAGACTTATAGAGAATCTTCCCAGGAGCAGCGTGGCAGTTTCCGATCGTCGAACTGACGAAGAATGAAGTCGGAAAATGTGATTTTCGACCTTATATAGAGTGTTGTCCATGTGGCCTCGTCGACGAACCACGACGCCTCGTTGACGAGTCCAAGAAGGAGGTTCATAAATGGGCACTGACTCTCGTCAACGAGTTTCAAAAGCTGAAAATAACCCTCTCGGTGAATTCTCACGGACGAGACGCATCACCTCATTGGCAATCCCAAGAACCTGCTTGTCGACGAACACTTTGCACTCATCGACGAGACCCTGTTGATTCCCTTTTGAAAATTCCTTTTCTCTCCTTTCTTTTATTTACTTAATTTCTATAATTCTTTGGGTCTCTACACTCTCTCACTGTCTCATCGTCTCTCTCTCTCTCTCTCTCTCTCTCTCTCTCTCTCTCTCTCTCTCTCTCTCTCTCTCTCCCCCCTCAATTTATTCGGCGAATCGTGCGCCGATTAAAGAACAGAAAATACTCTTGAGTTTCAAATTCGATCACCAACATTTTAATCAGAGTGGATTCGTCATTTGGGCGTCATAGGCACCACTCTTGGGATAAGGTAAGGGGAATAAATTATGTCAGTTGTTTTAAAAAAATTAACCGATTAAATTGTAGTATTTGATTATTAAATTTTAGAATTTGATTAATTTAGATTTTTGAGAATATTTTGGAATCAAGTTAAACTGCAAATATTTGATTAAATTAGATTTTTGGAAATATTTTGGAAATAAGTTAAACTGCAAGGATTTGATTAAATTAGATTTGTGGGAATATTCTAGAATTAAGTTAAGCTACAGGGATTTGATTAAATTAGACTTTTAGGAATATTTTGGAATTTAGTTAAACTGCAGGGAATTGATTATATCAGAATTTTTAGGATGTAATGGAATTTAATTAATAGGAGAATAAAATATATTTTTCCCAGGCAAAATATTATATTGTGAAGTAATACCTATATTGTGTGGCTATGAGATTAACACAGAATATAAATATGATAGTGTTTAATGCAAAATAATGATATGGTGCTTTTATACAAAGTTATAAAATGATAATGTTTGATATAAAATAATGATTTGACAGTGTTTAATTGTTGGAATTGATGTATTCCCAAGAGAGGGTGAATTGGGTATTTAAAATTTTCTTCCTAAGTCAATTCAAATTCCCGCAGTAGTATTACACAAACCTTGGGTCTTTCTATATAATCATAAACTTAATCAAATATTAAAACAATCAAATGCAAACATTCAAATGCTAAGATTTAAATGTGGAAATTAAAAGCAGACACAAGAAATGTTATCGGGGTTCAGCCAACAATGCCTACGTCCCCGCCTCAAGCTCTCAAGTCAGAGGATTCCACCAAGGCTCACTTAACGAGTGGAGTGGCACCTAATACAACTCGGTCAAATTAAAGCAAAGCTGATCTCAATCTTTACACACTCTCCTTGCGGGGCAGAGAAAGCCCTAACAACTGATCCTTTCGGGTTAGATCAAACCCCCTTAGGCCACGTCTGGAATACAATAGACAATCGAAATTTGTGTATAAACAAATATGCTTCTAATACAAGTAGATATGTACCAATATGCACGATGTAATCAATGCACTCACAAATGATAGGATGTGAAGCTCAAGTGAGATTTTGTTAACCAATGTGTTAACTCTCAATAGTATGTATGTCAATGCGTGTATATGAGAGTAAGACTTTTGATATCAAGCTAATATGCTTGTAATGTGAGTAGTCAAATAGTCTCTACAACCCTAAACAAATATCACGATACTATTTCTCAAATGTAAAGTACAATAGATATTAGGATTTAAGCTTGCTAAAAATATTTTTTTCAAAGCACAAAGCAAGCTAATGAACCTTGCAATAAGGATGCAAGATCTTAAGCCAAGTAGGAGTTTTTCCTAATCCAATATTTATAAATGAAATATTATGGGAAAAACTTTAAGCTACTCTCCAAAGATCAATACACAATCAAATAGAAGTGAGGGAGAGTTTAAGCTTGTAAGATGAATATGAAAAACTAATCTCACTCAAAATAAATGGCTAGATGAGTATGTGAGGTAGATTTTGGCAATATATTTGAAAAGATATGGGAGTATGAATGATTTTCCCCAATAAAATTTTCAGAGAAATTTGACTAATTTAAAACCCTAATCCTTTCTTAATTATGACAAATAAGGAGGTATATATAGAGTTGGGGAAAAATATAACCGTTGGGGACACCCTGGGTATTTTTGAAAATGTTTAATTGAGTTTAATGAAAATTAACCCTGATTTACTGCGGTAAAAATTTGCCAACCTGAGAGATTCGATCGACCATATCACTAAATTCGGTCAATCGTGGCATTTTTGAACTAAGGTTTTGAGGTTTTGGTTGACCAAATTAAGGCAATTTTGAACCCCCCAAGGTTTGGTCAACCAGAGCATGTTCGGTTGACCAAATTCAGAGGTTCGGTCGATCAGGTCAAATTTAAACTAAGATTTCAATCGACCAAGGCGTTGGGAATTCCCCATGTGTCAATTCGATCAACCGTATGTGCCCAGTTCATTTGAAAATGGTCGACCAACCAAAGTCAAAATGTTGACTTCAGTTTTGTCAACCGAAGCTTCTATGTAGCTTTAGGTTCGATTAACCGATACCACTTAATATGTGAATTTAAGCCTTGTTTGGTCTCAATGATTCATCAACCCAGAGTACTTATACATAAGGCATTTTAGGCTATATACGTGATGATTCCTATGGTCATTTTAAGCTTACATCCACATCATGCATGCCATGCAATAATTATTATAGACCTTGGATTATAATTACATGAATGATAAATATTAAACAATATAATACAACTTGAAATAAACAAGGACTTCATGCTCTGCTCCTCTACATTTCCATGGAATGCGCCAAATGATGTGCTCGTTTAAGTGCTTCTCGGCTTCCAAATTGCATTATCATCTGAGCTAATGAAAACATAAATCTGCTCAAATACTCGAAGCACACAGCTAAGATACTGTGGTTTGTCATAATAAAAACAGGGATCTGACCAAAAATTCAACATTAATACAACATGATGTTATGACAGAGTTACAGCATGATATTATTCTATACAGAACTATATAATGACAGTAGTTTATACAGAGCTAGAGTATGATAGTATGTTGTATTCATGTGAATTATTGGACACTGTACCACTACCACTTACGAATACATTTAGAAACTCTCACCTTATACGCAAATTGTATAACATAAATAAGACAAATTATAAAACATGAAACATATAATCTTAAACCATGAAACATATATTTAATAATAACGATAACACACAAATTACTCTTAGGATAACCAAAACTTGCAAACAAAACCACATGACGAAAACGTTCACCGAAACATACTAGTGTTTGTTAGTGTGATGGTATGAATGGTTGGTTTGGGGGATGGTGGTATGAAACGCCTCAAACTCAACGAGGGTATAGTATGAATAGCTGATTAAGGGACGGCGGTACGAAACGCCTCAATCATGGTAAATGAATATATGAATAGCTGGTTGAGGGATGACAACACAAAACGCCTCAATCATGCAGTAAATGTTAATATGTGTGTAGATTATATAACTTATGGATTTATGCATACGGCTTTTGAGCCGAATTGTGAACTAATTATGAATGGCTGGATTGGGGGACGACAGTACGAAACACCTCAATCTTAGCGAATGAATTATATGTGTGCATTTCATATAACTTGTAGTTTTATATGTATAGGGTTGTTAAGCTGAATTGTGAACTGATTATGAATGGCTGGATTGGGAGATAGCGGTACGAAATGCCTCAATCTCAGCAAATGATTTATATGTGTACAAATTATGTAGCTTGTAATTTATATGTATAAGGTTTTTGAACCGAGTCATGAACAGGAAAAAATATATATATATATGTGCTATGAAATTGTATAGGTATGAGTATAGTTTAAATTTCTATTTCATTTAAGTTAATTAAGAGATGAATCATACGTATATATAAACTCATTGCCATACACTGGCACTAATTTATTCCTTCTTACTGAGATGTGTCTCGCCCCATCATTATATATCATTTTTCAAATGCCATGAGGAGTATAACAGTTTTCAGAGTCTGCAGTGGAAGCGTGGATGGGACTAAATAGAGAGGTTTAGATTAATTGTTAATCTTGTTATTTTGGTTTATCTTGAAATTCCTAAGGATGTATTAAATTGATATTGGAGATATTGTTGATATTTTATTTATGTTTTTTATAAGTTTAGAACTTCATTGTGATACTGGGATGGATTTATTGTTATATTGGGATATTTTATTTACTCTGGTAATTGTTATGAAGATCTTCCATTGTGTATTTATGTGGTATCAGAGATTTATTTAGAATAACACTCCGGACCCCAGTTTTGGGTTCGAGTCGTCACAGTTGGTATTAGAGCTTAGGATACAGATTCTCTAAACTTTAGGAATGATTATTACCAGAGTATAGATATTAAGTAGGATGAGGATAGGAATGGGTACGTTAGGTGTGGTAGGAGCGTTCGGATATAGGATGCATAGCGGAGTAAAATACAACAAACAATTGGAATTTTTGAGTTTTGTCTCGCAGCCGAAAGTAGAAATTCATCGAGGGTTTTCTATGATTTTTCTGGAACAGTCGACAGTTCCAAAAAAGTCATGGCAAACCATTGATGTTTTTTCTTCCAGAGTGCTGCACTATGATCTTGTCTTGCGTAAATAGTCACTGTAAGGAATGAGCTACCATTTGTAATATTGGAATATTTGAAAAATAATTTTGTGTATTTTTTATATGTGCGCATCTTTGCACATTCAAGTATACTCCTAGTTCTCTATGGTTTCCTTACGATTTAGTGTGCATGGACATGAGAGCAATCAAAAGAATGTTAGTGGTTACCTTCAGATTTAGATGCTTAGAAATCCTAGGGATTCTTTAGTGGTGAAGTCCTTGTGGATACTGGTTATCCTAAGGTTTTATGAAAAGTTATAGTTCTTTGGTGTATGTTATTCTCTCTCATATTTCTTGTACTTAAAGAAAATATTCAATCTTTCCATATTTCCATAAGTCAGCCATAAGACTTTGGATCACTTCCTAAGGAAAGTATTGGGTCAAAATTTAATTCCAGTTTGCAATAAAAATATCAAGGAAGTAAATTTAAATTTTGTTCAAGCAAAAGAAGAATAGAAGATATTTTTACAGCCCATGGGTCAAGCAACCAAAGAATTTAGAATTTCAAAGAGTAAGGATCTTTTTAATTGGTTAAAGAAAACAAGAGATAAATAATAATAATAATAATAATAATAATAATAATAATAATAATAATAATAATAATAATAATGGGATAAATTTAAATTAAATGGGGCAACACACAAAAGGATCTGCAAATAATAAATTCAAGTGAGTGTGAGAAGATCCTGTAATAAGAAATCATATTACAAGCCCATAGAAATGTACGCAACACCCAAGGGAATATCAACATGTAAAAGAGACTGTGATGCATAAGGTGTCTTGAGACTCATCCCATGATCAGTTGGGTCAGTCATCTCAGATTTGGAGGTTACAATTCTTGCATTGATGTAACAAGATAAACTAGTATATTAAGTTGATAAGCTAAGGAAAAATTTAGTTTAGAAACCAACAAAGTTATTTAATGTATGGAATTAGAATTCAAATAAACCAGCACACATATATAGTATGGAAGTGAAACTTCCACAGAATAGTGTCAGATTGAAAGAGAGCCCTTTAAATTTTAAGATATGATATTTTGTTTGAGTGGAGGAGAAAACCCAAATTTGTAGTTAATGGAGTTAGATTCCCTAATTTGGTGGTTAGATGGATTTGGGAATGTTTGTCTTTGTTTTTGAAAATTTAACAAAAGTATTCATTACAAAAGCTAGCGAGATAAAGACTTGGAGGGGGACAAAAGAAAATTAGAATGGTAAGCTTGTAGAATTGGATTTACAAATGAATAGCAAAGGTTCTTCCTAGAGCTACTGGCAATTGTGGGTTTGGAGAAGACGAGTGTAGTTGTGGTTCAATTTGCAAACGGTCGTCCCGAGGATGGAAGGAGGTCCTATCCAATTGTTTAAATTTAGTGAACGGTGGGTGGTAAAGTGGAAATTTCGGTGCGTTGACTTTTTAAGTCTGATACGTGGTTTTGATAATGACAAATCACATGTTACTAATGTGTTGCCTAAGTACTTGAATAGGTTAATCATTCAGAAAACACACATGTAAGTAAAGTGGAAGCCTGAAAGGACATAAACAACATAATCCTGGCTGATTCCATGAAGAGTCAAGAGCAAAAGAAGAAGACATTCGTTTTAATTGTAAATGCATTTTGTTTCATTATTTGGCCTGTAATAATTTGCATATCATGCATAATAGGTATTTATGCTCAAGACCGTAGATTGACCTTAGGGTTCACCTTTGACCGACATCGTATTTTTGGGATTAACTCTCAAGACCATGATTGACCATAGAACACATCATGACTAAGTCCCTTAAGCCAAAATTGCAAACACATACAAATAGGGATTAAATCATATAAGGTCAAAATAAGAAGAAAAGTTTTCAAGAGACCTAAGTCAACCGAACCATTAGAGCTATAAGCACCTTGGTCGACCAAACTGACCAGAAGTCAACATATTGACTTCATTCGGTGGACCATTCTGAAATGAACATGTCTTCTACGATCGACCAAACTCACACGTGTCTAAAACCCAACTGTTTAGTCGACCAAACTTGTAATTCATTCTGGCCAAGGTCGACTGAACCACATGAACGATCAACTGAACCTTTTCTTCGGTCAACATAACCAACGAAGGGGTTCAAAATCGCCTTGAAACTGTCGACCGAATCCCTAGTTCCAAAGTGGCACAGTCAACCGAACTTAGTAATATGGTCAATAGAATCTTAAATATTGTAGATCGAACCTCTCGGGTTGAAATTTTTCAACTGCGATAAAACGAGGTTAATTTTAATTAACCTTCACTAAACTTTTCTAAAATGACCTTTGTGTCCCCCAACGGTTATAATTCATTGAATATCTATCTATATCCATTCATTTGGGGAGATTAACATAGATTAGCAATATAATTAGTAACAATCCTCTCTCATTTTTCTTGAGCCCATATTGCTTATACTTTATATTTCCAAGCCAAATTTTTAATACTCTCTCATTTTATCCTTGCTAAATCTTTTTCAAAATACAGAGTTATATTTTTCTTGTGCTCCTTTCTTGCAAACTAATTGCAAGTTAAAGTGAGTTTGATTCTCACTTGTGTGAACTTACATATATTGCTCTTGAAGCTTTTTACTCTCATTGTCTTGTGTTGTTTGATATTTTTCTTGGAGAGTAAAGCTAAGGTTTTTCTCAATATATTTGATTGATAAATATTATTTGAGAAGAACTCTTGTTAGCTTCTGAGTCTTGGCATCTTCATTGCCAGATTCGAAAGCTTGCCTACACTATTTGATAAATTATTTTTTAGCAAACTTGATCCTTAAATCTTGGTTGTGCTTAATATTTGAAAAATATTATTAGTGAGATTCTTACCTTGAGATTCAAACTTCCTTTGATATTATATACTGATTATAATCTTTCTAAATCAAAGGTAGTCACTCTCACGTATTTACACGTTTATACACATCTTTAGAGAGTTGAAATCTTGTTAGAAATTATCTCACTTGAGCATATATTCCTATTATATGTGAGTGCATATTTGGATCATGGTATTGTACAAATTTACTTGTGCTAGAAGCCCCTCTCATTGTACGCAAAATTTGTATTGATTGGTTGTAATTCAGGCGTGGCCTGAGGTGGGTCTTCTCCGCCCCTTTAAGGAGAGGTTGTAAAGGTTGAGGTCAGCCCTGGTAATTTGACCTGGTATTGTAAACAGTGTCACTCTACCCGTTAAGTGAGCAATAGTGGTAATCCTCGGGCTTACAAGCTAAAGCGGGGACGTACGTAGGCAGTATTGGCTGAACCCCGATAACATACCATGTGTCTACTTTTAATTTCCAGCACTTTATATTCCTGCACATGTATGTTATATTTGATATATTGTGAATGTTGCGCATGATTTAATTTCCGCATTAAAATTCCAATCCACCCCCTTCTTGGGAATACACCAATTCCAACACGGTGGTTCTGAATAACTATTGCTCTATAGGCTGAAACATTGTTAGTTAGAAGAGAAGTTTGCCTTTCGATTTATTCAAAGAAAGGTTAACTAGTGAGAAAAGGGTAGTTAAGGATGTTGCCACTGAAATTGTTGAACCACTACATTTGGGGCTCAACCCATAACTTGTTGAGTTAGTTGAAGAAGAAAAATAGTCGTGGTGTTCGTTATTTATCATTTGTGTTTTAAAGTTTGAGGTTGAATTTTTTCTAATAGTGGAAAAAATAATGTTGTTTGTTATCAATAGATTATTATTAACTTCCTAATGCTAACGGTATATTTGGTTATTTATTTATGGTGATTTCATTGGGGGCAAATCTTTAGAAGTCTAAGATACACTAGTTTTGAAGTTGAATTGGAAGTCGATGATAAGGTCTTGGTTAAAAGTCATTTTGCACATCAACCAATTATACTAGGGAAATATTTGACAACTTTTGTTAAAGATTTGGATGTCACTTAAGTTGGGATTTGCCTGTTGTATAAGGCATCTAATAGAGTCAAGAAAAGTGGATGTACAGAGCTTATCGTTGTTTGAGGTTTGGACTCATGTAATGGGTATAAGGAGATTTTGGTGATGTATTTCAGGGATCAGTAGAGTCAAAGATGCATATGCGTAGAAGTAAATGAAAACGTCTATGTCAGGTTGTGAATTAAATTTTATTTAACTTGGGTTTGAATCTATAGGTGTGTGTGCATGCAGGAATATAATATCTTGGTATAGGACAATAATAAATTAAGTTTGAGTGCCGCCTATGATGACGAGTTTCCTATTGTCTTCATGGATAATACAAGAGTTTTTTCAAGATTGGTACTCACCCTTATTTTTATTGTAGGATAAGATTGTCGCTGAGGTTGCCGTGTGGAGTTCTATGTAGAGAGGTTTTAAAAGCGATCATAAAGGTATTGGGGATTTAGGCTTAACAAATATGCCAAAAATTATTGGATTCTTGGTTATCATGGTATTGTTAATAAGATTCCCTACTATGAAGTTTAATGTACTGCTTGAGTATTCCTTTCTTTTAAAGTTGATAGTTACATTTTAGATGAAGGACCATGTTTAATTGGCCAAAACGCAAAATTGGGTATGCATTTATTGTTAGTACTCAATAAGAATAGGTTCACTTTAAGTATGATGAAATAATTTTAAGAACTAAGATTGTGATACTTTGGGAGTTAGAAACTCATGAGATGAGATGAGTTGGAGGTAGGAGTCAGGAATGAATTAATTTAGGGATGAGTACTGTAACTCTAAGACTCGTCCATAGAGTTCTTGGTGGTAGGAGAAGAAGGAATTTTATTTTGGAATTAGAGGATGATAAAGGGAGAAAGGTTATGTCGATGTTAGATCTTTGGGGAAATTGGAAATAAGAATTTAATGTAGAAACCTGAACCCAAAAAATAAAAATAAATAAATAAGAAAATAAGAAAGGAAAAATTTTAAAGGGCAAAGCAGCAGTACTCATCGACGAATCCCTTATTTTCATCGATGAGTTCCCTTCTGTGACTCGTCGACGAAGTTCAGGCGTCGTCAATGAAGAAATATCGAGTGACAGGAAATTTCAAGCTTAAGGTTCGTCGACAAACCCCTCTTTCATCGACGAATGTTCTTCTGCAATACGTTGATGAATGCTCCATTTCATCAACGAATCTGGTTGGGTCAACGGCCTATAAATAGGTTTTAAATTACTTCTTTATTAAGAAAACAAATCTCTCTCTCTCTCTCTCTCTCTCTCTCTCTCTCTCTCTCTCTCTCTCTCTCTCTCTCTCTCTCTCTCTCTCTCTCGCCTACACACCCCACCCCTTCTCTCTTTGATTTCTCGCCGTTCGTCGCCCGAATCAATGATCGGAAGTCGCCAGGAGGATTTGGGAGAAATTCTCTATGAGTTCACCGAAACGGAATCGTGTTTTAGGGTTTTCTAGGCATCACTCCAAAGTTGAGGTAAGGGTAGAAATGGGCTATTTGTCTAACATTTAACTGATTAAATGGGGTGTACGGGCCTGAGGATACTTAATGATTATTATTTTGGGGTGGAGTTGTTTGAACTGGGGAAATGTGTTTTCAGGGTTTTGGAGACCGTGTCGCCATGGGTTGGGCTTTAGGAGCATCGTAAGAACTTTATCAATAAACAGGTAAGGGGATTAAGTTAAGTCAAGATTTTATTAAAGTTGAACCGAATAAACTGTTATATATATATATATATATATGATTTCAAGGGTTATTTCGAAAACTGATCGTTCAAAATGGACTTTATAAATTTAGGATATATGATATCATAATTTGGATAAAACGAATGGTGGAAAACTTGGTTTTATCGTACGAACTTCAAACTGTGTTTTCTTAGTTGTTTAAATGGCTGTATTCAAATATTAAAATTGTGTGGCAGGTGAATAATCGGTATGGGTAATGGTATAACTGAATTTGGGTGTGATTGATAAATTCTGAATTATTTGTGAAAATACTAGAACTGGTTTTGTGAAATACTGGGTTTTATTTAACGGCCGAGGGCCGGGTTGTATTTAACGGCTGTGAGCCAGATTTATTTAACAGCTGGGGGCCGAATTTTGTGAAATGGCAGATTTTATACATAATGAATTTATACTACAATTTTATTACTTAAATTGCATGATATGGTTTAAGAACCCTGAGGACCAGTTGTGAACACGATACCGTTGCTAGGGAATTATTATTTAGCCATATGTGCCCACACCGGATTGAGAGGTGTAGGGTGGTTTCAGTCGATTAGCCTACGTAGAGGTGGTACCTTCCCCCAGGTTTGGACCAAGAAGTGGTAAGGCAATCGGACCTACAACTGTGTTTCGGATGCCTGCAGGTGTATATTAGCATATGGATATTTTGACTTTGCCTGGGTTGATCCCCCAGGGCTAAGTGCAGCCTACGGGCCACACAACCTGTCATGGGGGTTAAGCATGTTGTTAGTCCCAAGGAGTGTTTTTTATGCATATATGTTAATTTATCTAAATGGTGTTATTATTTACTGAAATGGTTTATACTGTGGAAATGAAAAAGGGTATTTTCAACTATGCAGGTTGAGTATAATGTATAAATGCTATTTTTGGGTTAAATGAAGAATGGGATGTTATCTGTATAAACTAAAACTCATGTTGGCCATACACTGATATTAACTTAATCTGCCTTAATGAGAAGTGTCTCACCCGAATATACAAATCATCTTTTCAGGACAATCTCGAGGTCGAGTATAGTGAACTCCAGGGCAGGGTGATAGCTAGTTTCAGTTTTTGTGAATGTCTATAAGAACTCTAATGTAATATAGTATGTTTGATGTCCCTAGATGTGCAATAAGGTTGTATGGGCTAAGATGGTTTTTGTATTATATTATGATCTGTAATATGGATATTAGGAGACTGCTGTGTATGTTAGTAGTGTAGAACTCTGGTAATGTGTTTCGAAAAATGTTTCATTTATTTTTGTTGCATTTTTATAATGAATATGATATCAGGTATACAGACGTCACTTAAGTAGCACCCTGGGCCCATGTGGTGGGTTGAGGCGTTACAAGTGGTATTAGAGCCTAGGTTTGTTAGGTTTTGCAAACTTTGACAGTTGATAATTACCAGAGTTTAGGTTGAGATAAGTTAAGGATAGGAATGGGAAGATTAGGCGAGTCTTGTTCTGAAAGCTTAGAGGCAGAAATCCTTTTATGGTCTTCTATGTTTGTCCTGGAATGAAGATTTTAGGAAAATCATGGTAAATCCATCGATGGTTTCGTTTTTGGGTTGAGAGACTAGAACTTGGAAACTTAAGTGGGAACATTAGGTCGGATGAGTATGTGCGTAGTGTTAGTGTTATGGTTAGAGGCCAGTACCTTGACGATTTTGTAGCAAAATTGTGTAAATGATTCCTTTAAATGCAAACTCAAATGTTATATTATTTTGTTGTTCCATACTTGCATCAACCATGATAGATGTGGAATTTCTAAGTCGGTTTCTATCCTATCTTCAAGATGGATTCCAGTGGGAAGGACATCATAGCTGGAGGGGATAATCACATGAATACTTCTAGTTAAGATGATATGGATGCTTTGGCAGTGCTGTGAAGTATAGCGTAGTAGGCCAGGAAGGAGAACCAGAGGGACTCTAGAGAGCAAGATCAGCCACCGGTTGGCCGGGGCTACACTTTTCAGCAGTTTACCTAGACGAATCTACCAGTATTTGCAGGAGGGGTGAATCCGATCGCAGTTGAAGATTGGGTTCAGGAAATAGAGGAATTGTTAGGTGTACTGGAGTGCACGGAGGAGCATAAGGTGTGGTATGCCACTTTCAAACTAGTAGAAGAAGCGAAGAGGTGGTAGAGATCAGCAAAGTTGGTGGAGGAACAGCGACAATGACTTGTGGCTATCACCTGGAGCTGTTTCAGTGAGGTTTTCTTCGACAGATACTTCCCTACTACCACCCAAGAGGCTAAGGTAGAGGAGTTCTTGAATCTGAATTAGGGACACTTGACCATACAGTAGTACGCAACCAAGTTTATAGAGCCATACCACTTCGCTCCATACATGATCCCAAATGAGCTGAAGAAGGCCCAGAAGTTTGAGAAGGGTTTAAGGTAGGAAATACGCGCACAAGTGGTGGCATTGTTGACCTAGAGTTTTTTTGAGTTGGTGGGTAAGGTCATGGCAGTTGAGGCTAGTATTCAGAAGGGTGAGAGAGCAATAAATCAGAAGAAGAGGCCCTTACCTCAAAAGTTTCAAACTAGCACCAGCTAGAGTTCATGGAGGCGGCCAAGTAATTTTACGAGCTAGCGACAGGAGATGGGATATCGAGCCCATCAGGGGGATTCATCGCATTCTACTTGTCTCAGATGCCATAAGAGGCATTGGGCTGAGTGTAGGGGTGGATTAGCTAGCTGTTTTTGGTGTGGTGGTGTACGGCATATAGCGTGAGACTGTTGGGCGACGTTGAATTACACACCTTCACAACCTCAGTATCAGGGAGGTAACCAAGCACCCTAAGGTGGTCATTAGAGGGGCACAGCTCAAGTGCAGGTGTATTCTCTTACACTAGAAGATGCAGAGAACACCGACGATGTGGTGAAAAGTGCGACACACTCTTTCGTAGCTCGGGTATTGGTTAAACTGTGAGGGGTAGAGACTTAGTTTTTAGATGTCGAGTTAGGTGTGGTCACGTTAGCAGGGTTAGTGGTCATATGTAGTAAGGTGATTTGAAACTAGCCAGTGGAGATTCAGGGGAGAACGCTGCCCGCTAGCCTAATTGTTTTTTACATGCATAGGTTCGACGTCATTTTGGGAATGGACTGGCTAGCATTTAGCTATGCAAGCATTGACTGCCATAGAAAGGAGGTAGTATTCATACCTCCAGGGGAGCAGGAGTTTATATTCTTCGGATCGTGTGTGCGCTCTACACCACAAATCCTTTTGGCAATTCAGGCAAAGAGGTTACTTCTGGAGAGTGGTCAGGGGTATCTTGCATTGGTAAAAGAAGTACCAAATGAGGGACTTAAACTGGAGGATATCCTAGTGATAAGGGAGTCCTCAGATGTTTTTCCTAAGGACTTACCGGGATCGCCTCCTGATTGCAAAGTGAAGTTTGCCATCAAATTAAATCCAAGGACAACACCAATTTCTAAGGCTACATATAGAATGGCTCCAGCTAAATTAAAGGAGCTAAAAGAGCAGTTAGAGGAACTTCTTGATAAAGGGTTTATCGGGCCGAACATGTCACCCTGGGGACCACCGGTGTTGTTCGTAAATAAGAAGGATGGGTCGATGAGGATGTGCATTGATGACAAGGAGATTAATAAAGTGACAGTGAATAATAAGTACCTGTTACCCCATATTGACGATCTGTTTAACCAACTACAGGGCACACAGATCTTTTCCAAGATCGATCTGTAATCCAGGTATCATTAAGTGAAGGTTAGGGCGGAAGATGTTTCGAAGATCACATTTAGAACTTGGTATGGCCATTATGAATTTCTTGTTATGCCATTTGGATTGACAAATGCTCCTACAGTGTTCACGGATATGATGAACAAGGTCTTTCACCTGTATTTGGACCAGTTCGTGGTAGTGTTTATTGACAATATGCTGGTGTACTCAAAGAGCCTAGAGGAACACAAGGAACATCTGAGGATAGTGCTTCAGGTGCTGAGAGAAGGAAAGCTTTATGCTAAATTTAAGAAATACGGGTTCTGGTTGGAATAGGTTGCATTTCTGGGACATGTAGTGTCCAGGGAAGGAATTTCGGTGGACCCGAGCAAAGTAGAGGCGGTAGTGGATTGGGAGAGATCGAAGAATGTGCACGAGGTTAGAAGTTTCTTGGGTCTGGCAGGATAGTATCGTCGGTTCATTGAGAGTTTTTTAAGGCTATGAGGTCCTCTGACACAACTTACAAGGAAGAACAGAAAGTTTAAGTGGACTAGTGAATGTGAGCAGAGTTTTCAGGAATTGAAGCAACAACTAGTCACTTCTCCAATGTTGTCCATTCCGTCAGGAGAGGGTGGATTTGCGATCTATAGCAATGCATCTCAGAAAGGACTCAGTTATGTAATGATGCAGCAAGAAAAGGTAATTGTGTACGCTTCTCACCAACTCAAGATGTACGAGAAGAACTATCCTACGCACAACTTAGAGCTAGCAATAGTAGTTTATGCATTAAAGATCTAGAGGCACTACCTATACGGTGAAAAGTGTGAGATCTTTACTGTGATACCCTATGGAAGAAAGACTTAAAAGGATTAGATGTTACTACCCATATCAACAAGGTGCACATTTCTTTTTGGGAGCCTTCCCATAAAAACTCCACGGTTAAGCGTGCTTGGTTTGGAGTAATCTTAGGATGGGTGACCTTCTAGGAAGTTTTCTTAGGAAGTGTGTGAGTGAGGACAAAACACACTAAAAAGGTTACGTGTTGGTCTGTGGGGCCAGTCATTAGTTCGATAAGGTCGCCCCCTATTATCTGGTCCAGGTGGAGGAGGAGAGATGCAGTGCTCCCTGGCAGACCAAAGTTGGGGCGTTACATTTACTGATCATAAGAGCCTTAAATACTTTTTCACCCAAAAATAATTGAATATAAGGCAGAGGAGATGACTTGAATTGATTAAGGACTACAATTGTACCATTAGTTACCACCTAGGAAAGGCTAATATGGTAGCTGATGTTTTAAGTCGTAAGTCGGTGGGTGTGTCAGTTTCAGCGATTGTTGTACAACATCAGATCCAGATGAACTTGGAGAGGTTGGGTGTAGAGTTAGTGGATGGGAATTCACAAGCAATCATTGCTAGTCTGACTATTTGACCAACCATGCAGGAGAAAATGAAAATTTCTCAAACGAAAGACACAGAATTAATGGAAATTGTGGAGAAAGTACGGGTGAGCAGCAACCAAACTTCAATGTTTCTAAGGATGGAGTTCTCAGATTTCATGCCAAGCTGTGTATACCTAATGATATGGAGACTAAAAAAATGATTTTGGAGGAGGCTCATCGCTTTCTCTATACTATTCATCCAGGATGTACGAAGATGTATAGAGATTTGTGAGAATCCTTCTGGTGGAGTAACATGAAGAGGGAGATTGCCAAATTTGTGGAACAGTGTCTGACATGCTAGTGAGTAAAAGCATAGCACTAGAGGCCAGTGAGACTACTACAACCACTTGATATCCCTAAATGGAAGTGGGAGCATATCTTGATGGACTTCATATCGGGATTGCCTTCAACGGTGCATGGACAAAATGTCATCTTGGTAATAGTGGATCGTCTGACGAAAACTACGCACTTTGTTCCAATAAAAGTCAGTTATTCTATGAATAGGTTGGAAGAGCTTTATGTGCAGGAGATTGCACAACTTCATGGCGTCCTACTTTCCATTGTTTCAGATTGAAATCCACGTTTCACCTCTCGGTTCTAACAGAGTTTGTAGGACGCCTTAAGATCTCAACTCACTTTCAGTACCGCATTTCACCCACAGACGGATGGGTAGTCGAAGAGGATCATTCAGATTCTAGAGGATATGCTATGGGCATGTGTGCTAGATTTTGGGGATAGTTGGATTCGCTATCTACCGCTCATTGAGTTTGCATATAATTACAGTTATTAGGCCAGTATCAAGATGGCACCATATGAGGCTTTGTATGGTCACCGGTGCCGATCTCCGTTGTACTGGGATGAGGTAAGCGAGCGGCAAATTTTGGGGCCGGATTTAGTTCAGTAGACCTCTACAAAGGTCTAGCTTATTAGGGAGAGAATTAAAGCAGCACAGAGTTGGCAGAAAAGTTATGCGGATACTCGCCGACAGGAGCTAGAGTTTGAGATTGGTGATATGATATTTTTGAGGATTGCTCCAATGAATGGGGTGATGAGGTTTGGGAAGAAAGGCAAGTTGAGTCCTAGGTACATTAGTTCATTCGAGATCCTAAAAAGGATTGGTCCAGTTGGCTATCAAGTGGCGTTACCCCCAGCATTGTCTAGAGTTCATAATCTTTTCCACATATCAGTGCTGAGGAAGTATGTGTCAGATCCTTCGCATATGATAAGTTATGAGCCTTTATAGATCAAGGATGCTCTAGCATAGGAAGAGGTACCAATTAAGATTCTGGATCGAAAAATACAGGAACTACATACTAAGGACATACCGTTAGTGAAGGTGCTGTGGCGTAATCATGTAGTTGAGAAGGCTTCTTCGAAATTAGAGACAGAAATACGCCAGAAGTACCCACAGCTTTTCAGAGAGGTTTAGCGCTAGAAAAATCAGTACGGTGGTATATGTAAGTGTTGGATTTGTCTGCAGGTTAGGTAAGGTAGGTTTGGTAAGTTTTTTCAGTTAATTATGGTTTTTGTATATGGATGGTCTTTGGGAGAGTGTCGTATGATATTGTAATCTCCCGAGATATTGTGTGTAACTACGGTATTCCTCTGTCATAAGTGAGGGTATTTAATGAACTTGGGACCGGGCCGCTATGTGGGTGGCTATCGAATCTTCTGTAAAGATGAATCGTACGTTAAGGTTATGATCGGTAACAGTTAACAATTTCGAGGACAAAATTTTTATAAGGGGGGAGATTGTAGAAACCCAAACCCAAAAAATAAAAGAAAAAAATAAGAAAAGAATAAATGAAAAATTTAAAAGGGCAAAGCAGCAGGACTCATCGATGAATCCCCTGTTTTCGTCGACGAGTTCCCTTCTATGACTCATCGACGAAGTTCAGGCATCGTCGACAAAGAAATATCAAGTGACAGGAAATTTCAGGCTTAAGGTTCGTTGACAAACCCCTCTTTCATCGACGAATGTTCTTCTACATTTCGTCGATGAATCTGGCCTGGTCAACGGCCTATAAAAAGGTTTTAAATTACTTCTTCATTAAGAAAACAAATATAGATATATATCTAACATGCGCACCCCACCCCTTCTCTTTTCGATTGCTCACCGTTCATCGCCTGAATCGACGATCGGAAGTCGCCACGAGAATCTGGGGAAAATTCTTTATTAGTTCACCAGAAATAAATCATGTTTTGGGGTTTTCCAGGCATCACTCCAAAGTTGAGGTAATGGTAGAAATGGAATATTTGTCTAGCATTTAATTGATTAAATGGGGTGTATGGGCATGGGGATGCTTAGTGATTATTATTTTGGGGTGGAGTTGTTTGAACTGGGGAAATGTGTTTTCAAGGTTTTGGAGCCCGTGTCGCTGTGGGTTGAGCTTTAGGAGCGTCGTAGGAACTCTCTCAGCAAAAAAGTAAGGGGATTAAGTTAAGTTAGGATTTTATTAAAGTTGAACTGAATAAACTGCTATATATATATATATATATATATATGTATGTATGTATGTATATTTATGATTTCAAGGGTTATTTCGAAAACCGACCATTCAAAATGGACTTTATAAATTTAGGATATATGATATTGTAATTTAGATAAAACCAATGGTGGAAAACTTGGTTTTATTGTACAAACTTCAAACTGTTTTCTTAGTTGTTTAAATGGTTGCATTCAAATATTGAAATTGTGTGGCAGGTGAATAATCGGTATGAGTTATGGCATAAATGAATTTGGGTGTGGTTAAGAAATTTTGAATTGTTTGTGAAAATATTGGAACTACTTTTGTGAAATACTGGGTTTTATTTAACGGTCGAGGGTCGAGTTGTATTTAATAGTTGTGAGCCGGGTTTATTTGAAGGCCGGGGGTTGTGTAGTGACTCGAAGAATAATAATATTTTAATAATAAAGAGGGAGAGAAAATGGAAACATGAATAGAAGGAGGCCATGGACTTCATCGACGAACGCTCCGCATTCGTCAACGACATCACATTTTGGAGATAATAATAATAATAATAATAATAATAATAATAATAATAATAATAATAATTTCAAGGAATTTCCAGGATTCGTCGATGAATACAGGGCTTCGTCGACAAGTGCATAAGGAAATTCATCGACGAATACAAGGCTTCGTCGACGAGCGCATAAGGAAATTCGTCGATGAAGCTACGTCTCGTCGACGAGAAAATACCGAGAGACAAATTTTGGGCTACTCTGAATTTCGTCGATGAATACAAGGATTCATCGACGAATTTACTGAAGGATTCGTCAACGAAGTGACGTGTCTCGTCGACGAATCTAGCCCTATAAGAAATGAAAAATCAGATTTTTATCACATTTTAGCGCCTCTCTCTCTCTCTCTCTCTCTCTCCTACGGACCCTCTCACTTCTCTCTTCGATTCCGACCCCACCAGTCACCGGATCGACGATCCGAAGCCACCATGACGCTCCTGGCCAAGTTCTCTGCAAGTCTTTCGAAGCAGATCGTCGGTGAAACGAAGTTGAATTTCATCCCAAATTCAGGGTAAAGTCTTTTAGTCCATTTTTGACCTTATGACAGTTATAGGAAATGATGTAGGCAAAGGAATACTGATATTTTGTTCTGAAAAATGTTATTTTCAGGGTGTTATGTAGGAGGCTCTGCGGGTGTTAAGCTAGTAAACCATAGGGGCTTTTCAGTAGTTAGGTAAGGGAAATATGCTATGCTAAGCAATTTTAAAATATTATACAGTTTATTAATTTATAAATATTATGTATTAAAGTATGGTATGGCTTGAGAATATAAGTATAGTATGGAGATATGTTTTATGAATTTCAGTACCATGATTTTATGAATTTCAGTACCACGATTATACGAGTTCTAGTGCCATGATTATACGAATCTCAGTACCATGATTATACGAATTTCAGTATTATGATTATGCAGTTTTAGTATTATGATTATACAGTTCTCAATATTATGACGTATGAATTACAGTTACGGTTTATTCAGTATCATGGTTATTACGGTTATTTCAGAATCATGGTAAATCAAATAGTTGTATATAGAGATATATTATATGGTATCAGACCCTGTTGGACTATGTAGTTACAGAGCATGGTACCATTGCAACGGATATTATGTTATGTTATGAGTGCAACCACCTATTTAGATAATACGTGGTAGTAGGTCGATCACCTAGGCCCTTGACGTGGACAGGCTCCCCATCAAATATGGGTTGAGGTGGGCAAATCAGACCGATGGAGTATAGTGATTTATTCCTGGTTGGCCAGTCAGGGTAAAGCCCGCCTACGGGCCCCACAACCCTGTCATGAGGGGTTAAATCATGACACACAGTTATCCACAAGGAAAATTTCCATTTACTATTACGTATGTATAGATTTACAGAAACAGAGAACATACTTATGTATAATAAAAGTATTTTGAATAGTAACCTACAATCCTGTTATGTTAAGCAACATGGAAAGGGGATGAATTTTATTACTTGTACTGTATTTACATATTCAGTTATACATGATTATATGAAAATAGATTTTCATACTACTGTAGCTCATTTGCCACACACTAGTAATAGCATATTTCGTCTTACTGAGCGTTGGCTCATCCCAGTGTTGAATCATTTTTCAGGTGATCTAGGTAGGCGAGCAGACCAGGCTCGCAGATAAAGGTGCTTCAGTAGTATCCTGTCAGTGAAGTGAGTATTGTGGAGGATTTTTGTATATCCCAGTATAGTTGGGGATATTTTGGGAATAGTGATATGTACATATTTTGGAAAACATGTTAGCACTCTAGTATTGTATTGTACATAATTACATATGGTTATGTTTATTTGATTCTGCTTCTTGCTACTTAGGCTAATGATTTGGGTTTACCACCGGTATGGTATCAGAGCATGTAGAATATCATAGTATGAAAAAAAAAAAAAAAAACCCAATTTATTAGCAGGTTGTTACAGGCTGGGTTTTGTGAAATGGCACATTTTATACAAAATGAATTTATACTACAGTTTTATTTCTTAAATTGCATGATATGGTTTAAGAACCCTAAGGATTAGTTGTGAGCATGGTACTGTTGTTAGGGAATTATTATTTGGCCATGTGCGCCCACACCGGATTGAGAGGTGTAGGGTGGTTTCAGCCTATTAGCCTACGTAAAGGTGGTACCTTCCCCGAGGTTGCGGATGCTTGCAAGTGTATACTAGCATATGGATATTTTGACTTTGTCTGAGTTGATCCCTCAGTCAGGCCGCACAACCCGTCATAGGGGTTAAGCATGTCGTTAGTCCCAGGGAGTGTCTTTTACGCATATATGTTAATTTATCTAAATGGTGTTATTATTTACTGAAATGGTTTATATTGCGGAAATGAAAAAGGATATTTTCAATTGTGCAGGTTGAGTATAATGTATAAATGCTATTTTTGGTTAAATGGAGAATGGGATGTTATTTGTATACACTAAAATTCATGTTGATCATACACTGATATTAACTTAATCTTCCTTACTGAGAAGTGTCTCACCCCAATATACAAATCATCTTTTCAGGACCATCTCGAGGTCGAGTATAGCGAACTCTGGGGCGGGGTGATAGTTAGTTTTAGTTTTTGTGAGTGTCTGTAAGAACTCTAATGTAATTAAGTATGTTTGAAGTCCCTGAATGTGTAATAGGGTTGTATGAGCAGAGATGATTTTTGTATTATATTATGGTCTGTAATATGGATATTGGGAGACTGCTATGTATGTCAATAGTGTTGAACTCTCGTAATGTGTTTTGGAGAATGTATCATTTATTTTCGCTGCATTTTTATAATGAATATGATATTTGGTATATAGATGTCACTTAAGTAGCACCCCGGGCCCACATGGCGGGTCGAGGCGTTACATTTAAGTTGTTGAGTATTGGTACTGAAGCAAATGATTTTATTCAAAGTTATATGTAGCAAATTTTGAAGATGAAATTTTTATAAACAGGGGAGAATGCAACGCCCCAAAAAATGATATGCATGAAAGTGTAAAAATAATAATAATAATAATAATAAATTAATTAATTAATTAAAATTTAATTAATTAATAATTGGTATTAATTAAATAATATAATATAATATAATATAATAATAATGAATATATATATATATATAAGAAGACTCAAGATACTTCCTGAGTCTTGAATTCCCCCTCTAATTCATTTCTCTATACTCTCTCAAACTGTCTCTCTCTCTCTCCTCTGTTCAACTCTCTCTCTCAATTTCTTTGGAGAATTGTGCACCGATTGAAGAACAAAAAATACGCTTGAGTTTCAAATTCGATCACTAACATTTTAACCAGAAAGGATTCATCATTTGGGCGTCATAGGCACCACTCCTCAGATAAGGTAAAGGGAATAAATTATGTCACTTGTTTTAAAAAAATAACCGATTAAATTGTAGTATTTGATTATTAAATTGTAGTATTTGATTATTAAATTTTAGTATTTGATTAATTTAGATTTTTGAGAATATTTTGGAATTAAGTTAAACTGCAGGTATTTGATTAAATTAGAATTTTAGAAATATTTTGGAATTAAGTTAAACTGCAGGTATTTGATTAAATTTGATTTTTGGGAATATTTTGGAATTAAGACTGCAGGGATTTGATTAAATTAGACTTTTGAGAATATTTTAGAATTAAGTTAAACTGTAGAGAATTGATTATATAATAATTTTTAGGATATAATGGAATTTAATTAATAGATGAATAAAATATGTTTTTCCCAGGTAGAATATTATATTATGAAGTAATACCCATATTGTGTGGCAATGAGATTAACACAAAATATAAATATGACAGAGTTTAATGCAGAACATTGATATGACCGTGTTTTTATACAGAGTTATAAAATGATAATGTTTGATATATAATAATGATTTGATAGTGTTTAATACAGCATGATGTTATGACAGAGTTACAGCATGATATTATTCCTTACAGAACTATAGAATGACATTTGTTTATACAAAGTTAGAGTTTGATAGTATGTTGTATTCATGTGAATGATTGAACACTGTACCACTACCACTTACGAATACATTTAGAAACCCTCACCTTATACGCAAGTTGTATAACATAAATCAAACAAATTATAAAACATGAAACATATAATCTTAAATCATGAAACATATATTTAATAATAACGATAACACACAAATTACGCTTAGGATAACCGAAACTTACGAACAAAACCACACGACGAAAACGTTCACCGAAACATACTGGTGTTTGTTAGTGTGATGGTATGAATGGTTGGTTTGGGGGACGGCGGTACGAAACACCTCAAACTCAGCAAGGGTATAGTATAAATAGCTGATTGAGGGACGGCGGTGCAAAACGCCTCAATTATGGTAAATGAATGTATGAATAACTGGTTGAGGAACGGTGGCACGAAACGCCTCAATCATGCAGTAAATGTTAATATGTGTGTAGATTATGTGACTTGTAGGTTTATGCATATGACTTTTGAGCTGAATTGTGAACTGATTATGAATGGCTGGATTAGGGGACGACGGTACCAAACGCCTCAATCTCAACGAATGAATTATATGTGTGTTCATATAACTTGTGGTTTTATATACAGAGGGTTGTTAAGCTGAATTGTGAACTGATTATGAATGGCTGGATTAGGGGATGGCGGTATTAAACGCCTCAATATCAGCAAATGATTTATATGTGTACAGATCATGTAACTTGTAATTTATATGTATAGGGCTTTTGAACCGAATTATGAACTAGAAAAAAAAAAAGAATATGTTCTATGATATTGTATAGGTATGAGTATAGTTTAAATTGCTATTTCATTTAAGTTAATTAAGATATGAATCATACGTATATATAAACTCATTGCCACACACTGACACTAATTTATTCCTTCTTACTGAGATGTGTCTCACCCCATCATTATATATCATTTTTCAGATGCCATGAGGAGTATGTTAGAATTGGTGTATTCCCATGAGGGGGGGTGAATTGGAATTTTAAACTTTTCTCCTAGGTTGAACTAGATGTTAGCAGAATATTACAACCTAGGGTCGTTCTATGCAATTCCAAATACGCTGATAAATATATTATACGGAAATTTAAATCAAGCGCATCATTCACATGATGACATACACGTGCGATAAATATAAGGTGCAGAAATATAAACAAACGCACGACACTTAAGCGTGGAACGGCACCGATTACAACCAGGTTAATTAGCACAGGGTTGACATCAACCTTAACCAGGTCAATTAGTGGGGCTGACCTCAACCTACACGCCCTAACAGGATGACGCACCTAGCATTCCTAACCAGGTTTAAGCCAATCCGGGACTATTCCAGGGCTAGTCTCCCTCTTCAGGCTCGTGCTTGGAAATACAACAGATGTGTATTACAGTCAAATGGTACAGTGATTATGCTTTCATGTAAAGCAGATGTGTACCCAGTTACGTTCAATCACATACACCACCAATGATATAATAAGTAAGCTCAGTGTGGTCCAATATTTCAACTCTCAAAATATTTGCTATCAGTGTAATGAGTGCATAAGAGTATCAACCAGTATGATCTTTGTATCACGATATGTGCTCAATCTAACAGCTCACACAAAGATACTAGCCATACAATATATATGTATATTTCAATCAGCATATTTTCTCAATCGTATGATGCTCAAGTAATATATATGTTTTGTTTGCAAAAAGAGTTTAATCTTTGTATTCAACGAATGATATAAATCAATGAATATTGCAATAAATATTTTTGTCACACAAACAAATATCTCTTCAACGATTTATCAAATGAAACACACTAGATATTTGAAAGTGATTTAGAAAGAATTTTTGCAACCAAAATCAAGTATAAGCTTCTCAAGATATTGCAATGACGATGCAACACTCAGAAGCTCCAAAACAGTCTTCTTAGGAAAGACTTATTGATAAAGCCCCCTAAGAACACTTGAGGATGTGCTCTCAAATAAAATAATTTCACATAAGCACAATCTTGAGAGAGCAATCCTTAAGGAACAACAATACTTAAATCACACTTAAAAAAGTATTTGAGAAGTAATATCTGGTAAGAATAAGTATTGGAGGCTCAAAGATGAGTATTATGGGTTTTGGGATTTTCAGAGAATTTCTCCCTAATCACATCTACTAATCTTATGCTAATCTTAGCAAATGATGGGCTATATATAGATATTGGAAGAATTATAGCCATTAGGGCATGTAGGGTATTATTAGGAAAGTTTTAAATCATTTTAAAATATTTAACCTTGTTTAAAATATTTAACCACAGTAAAAAATTCAGGGCAACCCGAGAGGTCCGGTCGACCAGAACCATTTTGGTCGACCAGAGTCATATAATTCGGTCGACTAAGACACTTTTGAACTAGAGACTCGGTCGACCAAAAGTACCTGTCCAAAGGGCGATTTTCCATTTTACCGAGGTTCGGTTGGTCATGTCATTTTGAACTGAATGGTTCGGTCGACCAGACAGTTGGCACTTCTCCCAAGGACCCTTGGTTGACCAGGTAGTTGGTGTTCACTTTTGGCTCGGTCGACCAGATGGTCAATTAGTTGACCACAGGAGGTTTCAGTCGACCAAGGGTTTTGAACTACACTGGTTCGGTCAACTAGGACCTTGGTCAGCTGTTGACCTAGGCCTGTTTCAATCGACTGGGGTAGAATGAACTGCCTTGGCCGGTCGACCGAAAGTGCACAATGTGTGCATTTCGGTCCTGTTATGATCCACTCAAACCCTAATCAAGTGCCTAACATTCATAGGTGCAATGGTGAGTGTCCTAAGGTCATTTTTGGGTCCTTTTGAAGACACCGAAAAAGTACGGTGTCGGTTGACCCCTAAGGTCTTTCTAAGGTCACTTTAGGTTGTATTTGGTTTGAGCTTACGTATTATATCATGCATGTGATGTGTGTGAGCTTATTACAAACCAAAGACCTATTTACTATTACAGACCATTTACATGAATGAACTATATATATTGCAACGCAATGGTCTTCAATCTTTATTTGCTTTGTGCTCATCTCGATCTTGACAATATTAGTTCCTGCACAAAACCTCAAATACCCATTAGATATTATGAGTATTTGTCATAATCAAAATCGGGCATGACCAATAAGGTCAACAGAGTATAACAGTAATCAGGTGCGCAATGGAAGCGTGGGTGGGACTAGATAGAAAGGTTTATATTAATTGTTAATCTTGTTATTCTGATTTATCTTGAAATTCCTAAGGATACATTAAATTGATATTGGAGATATTGTTGATATTTTATTTATGTTTTTGATAAGTTTAGAACTTCATTGTGATATTAGGATGGATTTACTATTATATTGGGATATTTTATTTACTCTGGTAATCGTTATGAAGATCTTCCGCTATGTATTTATGTGGTATCAAAGATTTATTTAGAATAACACTCTGAACCCCAGTTTTGGGTTTGAGTTGTTTCAGGCCTGAACCTTTCATGAAAATATGTTTCCAAAAGAAGTTTTTTTTTTTTTTCCAAAAACCCCTTCATGTTTCTTCCGTTGCATTGATGAGCACTTTTCTTTATCAATCACTCCTTATCTTTAAAAGTGTCTAACATTAAAGTTGTGGGATTTTCTCTTATCTTTCTATTGATACCAAAAATATTCAATTTGGAGTGGTATAGAAAATATTATGTCCAAAATACTAAAAATTGTCCACACAGAAAACCCAGGTCACTCGTCGACAAGTCTTGGTGTAAACTAGTTGACGAGTGTCATGGACTATTCGACAAGTCTAATGGGCAGAATGACGCTAATCGGAAAAAATGGCTAGTGTTGGCCCCAATGTGCATCTAGAGGGGGGGTGAATAGACGTCTTTCGCGGATATAAAACTTTTTCTACAATCACAAAAATAACTTGGCAAGATGCAAGAGTATTATATCACAATTTATATTTAAGGCAAATAATAACAAGCAAACAAAGTGAAAGAGGAAGGATAAGAAAAGCTCAACAAGACTATATTAACATGGTTAGCCTCCAAGCCTACGTCCACACCTTGAGACCGAATCAGGGATTCCCCAAATCTACTAAGCAATCCTCCTTCACCAACGGAGAAGCCTTTACAATCCAACTACTCACCAAGAGCTAAGATAAGGTGCTCACCAAGGGTCACCTTACAATGTCTCACAAAGAACCCTTCAACACAATGAATCAAAACAATAAGATGCAACTTCAATTGCTCCTTTTTGAGCTGATTTTATAAGTCAAAACCTCACACTACTCTCTTTGTGAATGGTATTTAAGACAGAGTAAAGAGCAAGAGAGTATGAACAAGAATGAAAACCCTTGAAATGAATGCTCATTCAATGTGCTTAACCACCAAGTACTCAACTAGTTGGAAATGAATGCACAAGACTCATATTAAAGGGCAAAGGGACGAGCAATGCGCTGGAGAGCCATTGGGCGTTAATTGAGATAAGACAATTTGAAAACTAGAGATTAATGCGCATTAAATGCTACCAGCAGCCCTACGTTCATCAACAAATTCGCGCCTTCATCGACAAAACCCTGTGTTCATCGATGATCCTTCTATGCTGAATTCAGATAGGTCTCGGTTTCTTTCGTCGACGAGTCCCCTGTGTACGTCGATGAACCACCACCGTGCATTCGTCGATGTCGACGAATCCCTTTTATTCGTTCATCGATGAATCCCTTGTATTTGTCGACGAGCCCCTTTACTTATATGAATGTAGACAAGTTCAAAGTTGGTTTTCGTTCAAGTAAAAGTTCCATCTTGTCTAGAATTAATTTTTACCAATTTCAAGATGTCTTATTTTGATAAAAATACGTTTGAAAGCCATTTTGACATCTTATACATTTTAAGTGTTTCGACATGCATGTGTGAACTCGAAATCATGTTCTAACCTATTATGAACTATATGCATGTGTGATTTGCTCGTCTCTTGCAAGATACTCTTGAAGATGCCATTTGCACAAGAGTTACAATATCAATCTTATACGCACAACCCAACACATATGTGTAATGTAGAAATCATAAGTGCTTTGCTTGAGTGGTTGAGTTTTAGATGTGTCGTATGTTGGACTTTGTTGATGGTCATTTGCTCTTTACTTGTTAGATACATGTTTGACCCTTATGCTTGCCTTAGAGTTTTCCTGTATATCTTAACTGAGTTTGAGGAAAAATGTTAGCATACTTAAGAACATTATGGGTTGTTGTCATCAAAACAAGCTGGAATAAGAACCCTTAGCCACTAGGGCTAACATTCTCCCCCTTTTTGATGATGGCAAACCATTGGTGTTCTTTTGAAAAATGTTTCTTAAAAAATACTCCCCATCAAAATATACATACATGTTTAAAAGATTTTAACATTTTCTCCTCCTTAATGTATGTACTTTAGGACTCTTTTTATGTTTGGAAAACCAATAGAAATTTTGGCAGCATGTCGTCTATAAATAGAACATTTTTCCATATTTATAAACCTAAACCAATTCAATATTCAACACAAGCAGTTCAGCAGTTCCACAAACAGCTCAGTATTACCATTCAACACAAGTAGTTTGGTATTTCACAATTCAATCACAAGCAGTTCAGCAGAAGTATCAGTAAGGCATTCAATTACAATCATGTTTAGTATTGGTCCATTCATGATTACAAAAGTAAAGTAAATAAGGGGTGCAAGGTAATTTGCATTAAGACACCAAAATTGATGCAAAATCAACAATATGCTTTAACAAAAGATCATCTAAAGAAATAGGTAGGACCATCCATATACATCTCCCCCTTTAACATTATCAGGGGGGTTTCTACCCGAAAGCTACTCTTGTGGGCGATCCAACTTGGCTAGGAGGGTGGCTAAATCAGCGTCAATGGAGTCAAAGCGAGAACAATTTTGATTAGCTTGCAGTGCCATGGCCGCATAAAAAGAGTCAAAATGGGCACGATTGCGTTGATCCAATTGTGCTACGATGAGTTGTATGCCATCCAGGCATTCTAGGATGGGATCAACTGAAGGTTCCTCAGCCTCCTCATCTTCTTCCATGGCATCTTGCACCTCGCCCACTGGTGCCCTGCCCAGTTCATGGGCTTTCACCCAGGTATTAGTATCCTTGTTTTTCTCAAAATGCATCCTATGAAGAGTAGCCTCAGCGTACGTATCTTTCGGAAAGGGTCTAATACTAGGCATCACAGTGCGGATAAAACCGAAGTGATCAAATAATGTAGTAAGTAGGCGATCGTATGGCAGACACCCCCATTGTCTTTGTAGATTTTCCTCCATATGTTGAATAACAACTATTGGCAAGTAAATTCCTTTGCCATTCCATAAACAGTACATGGAGAAAATATCACCCAGAGTCACCTAGTCGCGCCTACCTATCCATTGTGAGAAGTTGTATGTGATCATGTGGTGCAGGACGCAAAATTCAAAAGTAAGGACTTTAGATTTGGGTATGGAAACTGCTGGAATAAGGGGGTCACCAGTGATTAACTTCAAGGCCTCATGTAAATCAAACCAATCATATCGTGTAGGCCATGATGCCTTGGGAAGGCAATGAATCGAATAAAATTGGGAACCCAAGACTTGAGAGAAGGTGTAGTCGGATAACCGAATTACAGTCCCCCTAGCTGTAGAGTATGTCGCACAACCTTGAGTGGACAGAACAAAATTAGCATAAAATTCATGGACTAACTCTTTATACACAAGCTCTCCCAAGTTGAACAGAACTTCCCATCCTACAACTTTGATCTTGGCTAACAAAGTGGGGAAGTTAGCCTAAAGGAAAGGGGAAGGAACGATCTTACCATGGACAATGTGTCGCTTGGAGATGTCGAAGTGGTAACGATGGGCAGCTCCAGAGGATACGAAGCATTGGTCAACTTCGGTTGTGGCTTGCTGTGACTGCTTGGTGGAAAGGTTCCGAGAAGATCCCTCGCTGAGCTCTAGTTGAGAGGAAGTGAGGGCTCTCTTCTTTGAACGTGGTGCCATTAAAATGAGATAAAGAGAGGGTTAGAGAAGTGCGTGAGAGGGAGATCTGGAGTAGGGCTCAAATGGCTAGGAGAGCTAGTGCACTGGGAGAGGAGCCGTGAGTGGAGAGACGGAGATCGAAGGAGGGTGTTAGGGCTGCGAGTGTTGGAGAGGCTTAGAGGAGGATGGAAAATGGAGAAGGAGAGGTGCAAGGAGGATGGAGGGAGAAGAATGGAGATCAGAGGGACAAAAGGGGGAAAATTTGAGAGGCTAGGGTTAGGGCATGGAGAGTTCAATCTGGTACGCTGGTATTTTTTAAGTTGCCCCGACAGAATTCATTGATGTATCCCTTGTGTTTTTCAACGAAGTGCTCTTCATTGATCGTTGACGGATCCCCTGTATTTGTCAACGAAATACTATATACTGATCGTCGACAATTCCCCTATGTTCGTTGACGATGTCAGTTAAAACTGTAGTGTTATGACTTTTTGGGACTTTTGAGCCATTGAAAAGCAACTTGATGTTCTTTAGAGAGATTTTCACTCACCCTTTCAAAAACAAAGAGCAAATTTATTTTATTCTATTATTTTATTGATAAGGTCCCTGTTTGAAAGAGTTTCGTCCGAGAAAGGGGTTTAAGGAGACCTTTGCAACTTGTTAATATAAGGGCATTCCTTATGGCAAAAACTAAGATAGGTCCTTGAAGTGCACATGCTCAATTCATGCCTGATTTTTCTGAACCTTTCTTCGTTTAGGGGTTTGGTTAAAATATCAACCAGTTGATCTTCGGTATTTACATATACTAATTCAATGTCCCCTTTTTGAACATGATCTCGAATAAAGTGGTGTCGTATCTCAATATGTTTGGTCCTAAAGTGCAAGCATGAGTTTTTTGAGATATTAATGGTACTAGTGTTGTCACAACGAATTGGTGTACCCTTAATCAAAACTCTAAAATCCTCAAGTTGTTGCTTTATATATAAAGCTTGAATGCAGCAACTACCAGCTGTAATGTATTCAACCTTAGTGGTTGAGAGAGCAACTGAAGTTTGCTTCTTGCAAAACCATGAGACAATTGCGTGTCCTAGAAAGTGACATGCTCCACTGGTGCTACTCTTTCTATCGGTTTTGCATCCTCCATAGTCAGCATCTGAGTAGCAGGTGAGATCAAATGGGGCATTCTTAAGGTAAAAGAGCCCTAATTCATATGTTCCTAGTAGGTATCAATTGGCCTTACAAGGTTTAAAATCTTGTTTTGTTGCTAACAAACAAGAGGAACTTAACATTTTTGGTTGAGTGGTGATATTTCAGAACTCACAAGGAACACAAATGTGAAAGCAAGGTCAAAGTGCTCACAAGGATCAAATGAAGCCTAAAAGAGTCAAAGCATGGATTTAAAGATGATTTAAATAAAGCTTGAAGATTATGAGAGCATGCATATTAAAGTGAACTTACTAAAAGCCTAAAGTACATTGAAAGCTTGAAGAAAATATGGACTCAAAGTAAGGATATACATGAAAACTTCAAGAGTTGAAGGAATCTTAAGGAAGTTTTATGTAAGTATTTTAAATAATTTCAATATGGATACATGAAGCTCTTAGATTAATTTCTTGGACCAAGATACCTTTTAAAATACTTGGAAAATATTTTTATAAGGTGAAAAGATATTTCAAAAAGGTTAAAATTATTTTTGGAATGAAAAACATCAAAAAGAGGATTTTCCAAATGCTATCATTTTTTCCACATCCACATTGAGGTGCATTTTTATGTATCAAAAACTCCTTATTTTAAAACGTGTTCAACATAAAAGTTATATTAATTTCTCTTACATTTATTTTCACACCAAGAAAACCTAATTTGGAGTTGTATAGAACAAATTTATGACCAAAATACTAAAGGGGGGTCGAAGCTGTCAGGTGACTGACCTTCTCTGTTCAGGCGCCTAAACAGCAGATAGAACAACCTCAGGTGACTGACCCTGTGAGTTCAGGCGCCTGAACCTTACTAACTTCGAAAATTACAGTTTTTTGGAAATTCAGACGACTAACCCCGAGACTTCAAGCGCATGAACATTGTTAACGGTCATATTTTTTAAAAGTTTTTAAATTCAAACTTATATTTCTTATACTCCAAACTTTCTATAAACTTGGAAACACTCCAAGTCACTTGGGGAACACTAAATAGACTTGATTTTTTATCTTTAAATAACCCCCCAAGGCTAAGGATTAATTACACCAAGAAAATACAGCAAATAAGCTTTCTTGCTCTCAAATCTCCTAATTCTCTCAAAGCTCTCTTGTGCAATCAATTTCTAAGTTTCACCACTGAGATTTGTTGTGAATTTATCAAGAAAATTCTAAATCTACTCTTAATTCTTTCAACCTAGAAAGAAGGCTTACGGTGATATCTTCTTGAACTTCATATTTCCATATTGTGAATTTGATTGAAGTATATAGATTTAACTTGTACTAATCAACTCTTTGTGAGAGCACTCTTTGTACACATCTATTTTTTATATCTCTTGTAGATTGTGACGAGTCCAAGGTATTTGGATCGTTGGCTAAGCGAGAGGATATCGCTTAGAGAGGCAGGCTCTAGCCTAATTGAAGGAGTGACAGAGTGAGGGGATATCACTTGAAGAGGCGGGCTCTAGCCTACTGAAGGAGTGTGTAAACGGTGTTGTTCTACCCGAAAAAGGAACTGATTTTAGTAATCCTTTGGTGGTTTTCCAAAGGCGAGGACATAGGCTGGGTATAAGCCGAACCTCGTAAAAATCCCGTTCTCACTCTCTCTTTCCCTTACTCTTTATTTTCAGCACATATATTATCTGCATAGATGTTTTAAATTCCTAAATCATATATACTACGTATATTTGGAAATCAAGTAAACTTAAAGTCTAATTTTGATTTGGGATTGCGGAAACCGAAAGGGAATACATTGGTTAAACCATACTTTGTGGAAACCATAAGGGAGTACGTTACTTGGTTAACACCCAAAGATAAATTAACTAAGAGTTTATTTGAATTCTGAATTTGTGGAGGAGTGTGAATGTTTTGTTGAAAATCATATTGAAGAAGCAAATCCATTAATACGAGCTTTATATCAGCAAGCATAAATTATCATTTACTACAGGGGTTGGTTCAAATTTATATCCATAGGGCTTATATGAACAAACAACTATTTTAAGTTCTTACATTACCCAAAGTGTTGTATATTTCAATCTTGGTTTGGTTGTTTGCTTTCAAAACTGTGGTTGATTGGTTTGGTTGATTGATTACTTGAATGATTAAGTGTTTTTGTGGTTGTGAATTAAATAAAGAAATAAGTTTTTGCTGAAAGTTTGATGAATCAACAATAAGTTAAGAATTCCTAACAATATTTAAAAGAAAATTTTTAAAACCCAATTCACTCCCCCTCTTGGGACTACACCTTTGTTTTCAATTGGTATCAAAGTAGGGTTATAAAAAATCTTAATTAGTAACTATAAAAAGATCTTAATGGCTCACATAAGCATAGCTCCCTTTGGAGAGGGACAATCTTCATCTAGGCCTCTTATCTTTTGTGGACATAACTACACTTTTTGGAAAAAACGAATGCAAATATATTTTCAAACTATGAATTGGAAAGCTTGAGAGGTTGTCATGGATGGTGACCTAATTCCCCTTAAACTAGTAGATGGAAAACAAGTTCCCAAGGAGAAGACCTAATTCCCCTTAAACTAGTAGATGGAAAACAAGTTCCCAAGGAGAAAAAAGATATAACAGACTTAGATCATAAGATGCTGCTAGTTAATTCTAGTGCTATGAATGCTTTGTATTGTGATTTAGATGCTAATGAATTTAATAGAATAATGGCTTGCAAATCGTTTAAGGAAATATGGGGCAAGTTAGAAGTCACTTACAAAGGCACTATAGATGTTAAGGATAATAGGATTGATATGCTTACAAGCGAATATGAAACTTTTAAGATGAACCTAGATGAATCTATAACTAGTATGTACATTAGGTTCACTCACATAATAAATTCCCTAAATGCCTTAAGAAAAACATACAATACCTATGAGATGATTAGAAAAATACTTAGAGGTCTTCCACTTATATGGGAATCTAAAGCTACTGCAATAACCGAAGGAAGAAATTTGAAAAATCCTTCCTTAGATGAGCTTATAGGTTCTCTCCTCACATACGAAATGGCAATGAATGAAAGGAGTGGAAAAACCAAAGCTCAAGAATCAATAGCCTTTAAAGTCTCAAAAGAAACCTCTAGTAGTGAATAAAAAATGGATGAAGATGAACTAGCCTTCATATCTAAGAAACTTGCAAAAATCCTTAGAAGGAAAAACAAATTCAAAAGAAGAAACCAAGATTCCGAATCAGAAGAAGAAGAAATCAGTGAAAAGAAATCTAAAAATAAAACCCCCACATGTTATAATTGCAACAAAGCTGGACATATAAAATCAAAATGTCCACTACTAAAGAAAGAGTCTAAAAAGAAAAACACAAAGACAATGAAAGTCACTACTTGGGACAACACGAGTACAAATAGTTTGGAATATGAATCAAGTGACTAAGAGGTTGCTTATACTTGTTTTATGGCATAGGACGATGAGGAAGGCTCTTCATCCAAATCCTTAACTTATTCTTGTAGTGATTCTTCAAATGAATCCAATGATGAGTGTATGTCATCTTATGCTGAATTACAAAATGATTTATTCAAAGTACATAAGATGCTAATCAAAGTAACTAAACAAAACACATCATTAAAAAACAAGATCGATGGAATAATGAAAGAACTAGAATCAAGTAAGATTGCTAAAAATAATAAAGATTGAAAACTCAAGAAAATAGCAAATAAGTATGAAGCTGCAATAAAAGAATTAGAAGCTAAAAATCTTGCTGAAAAAGAAAAAGACTTGAAAATCAAGAAATTAGAAAGAAAGAATGAAAAGATGATAGAAGACCTTCGATCCCTATCCTTTATGGAATATGAGAAAGATATATATATTTCTAAATTAGAGGATAAAATCAGAAAATTATCTCAAGAATTAGAGAAATCACTAAAGAAGGTTGATAACAAGAAAGATATTGAGATAAATGATCTCAAAAATCAAATTGAAGAAAAAGAAAAGATCATTTACAACTTCACAAAAGGAAAGGAAAACTTTGACAAAATGATAGGCTCACAAAGGATGACCTTAAACAAAGAAGGCATTGGATTTAATGGGATTGAAAAATAAAAATAAAAAAAAAATCTTTACATGGGTTATTTTTCAAAAGCATCCAAAGATTATGCTAGCACATCTTCTAATGCCTACACTAACACCATATGCTACCTATGCAAGAAAATGGTCATATAAAGTTTGAATGTCCATTAAAGAGAAAGGATGTAAGAATTAAACAAGTATGGAGAATAAAAGAAAAATCAAGTCTTATGAAACCTTTTGGACCCAAGAAAGTATGGGTACCTAGATAAAAGGCCTTAAAAATCTCAAAGAATTTATTAGAACAAATAAAAACACAAATAACATTGTTGGCCAAAATCATAGGATGATTCATACAAGCTTGAAATAGAGAGTTTTAAAATTTGGAAAGAAAATTCATATGAAAGCAAAAATCAAGCATATTACATGAATATTTTGATAAGAAACATTTTAAATGAGAGATACTAGAAGAAAACTTGAGTAATATGACAAAGCAAATGAAAATGAAATACATGTTGTGCTAATTTGCTATATGTACTGCATGTATGATCATGACTTGACTCATATTAATAATGTATGACTCATTATATTGCAAACTTGAGCATGATTATGAAGCTAAATATTGATATAAGAAGTATAAAGTTTGAACATGAGATTCTGGAGCGTGAGCATGAATCTTGATATAAAATTAATTTTTGACTATGCATGCTAATAATGAATCAAGTGGATAAATTTGTCTTGTGCTGCTCTTTATGTTGGTATCCATGAGCTATGAATAATATTTTGATATTCATGAACTATGCATGATGTGATGTTAGCGTTGGTATCTATAAAGTATTTTTGGTATCACATTTTAAAAATTTTAATTGGTATCAAAATTTAAAAGGCTCAATTGGTATCACAAATTGATATTTAAGAATGATAAGCATAATTGAACTCATGAGCATGTTATGATATTGATGATGTTAAAATGATATTGGTATTTGATGATTGTGTTCATGAGAACATACAAGATATGAATCAATATATGAAGCATGGATAATAAACTTAAAAGCATAATTGGTGTCAAATCTAAATGTATTAAATTCAGGAGGAGTATTATGACATATTGCTTGTATTATGTTTCTTCTCTAATTATTAAATTGGAATCATGGAATAAATAATTGGTATCTTAAATTATTATGCATGCTAAAGTTTAAAGTACTATACTTTTTATAGTTGCTCATAGCCTTAGTACTTAAAGTCTTACTCTTTTTTATTGATGTCAAAAGGGGGAGAAGTTTTAGGCAGCAAAAATTGAGCATGATATTAAAATTTTATGAGCATGATATATATATATATATATATATATATATATATATATATATATATATATATATATCAAAAGGAGGATAAGTACTTGATGTTGATTGATATTGATATTGAATAATATGATTTTGATATATGAGCATGATACGTGAAAATATTTTTGAAAATGACCTTGAGATTGCAAAAATTGTTAAGATGATGCTTAATGAAAGGGGGAGCCTTTTTAAGGCTTAATCAAATTTTTGCTCCTTATTTGTCATCATCAAAAAAGGGGAGATTTTTGGCCTTACAAGACTTAAAATATTTTTTTTATGCTAACAAACAAGTGAAACTTAACATTTTTGGTTGAATTGTCATATTTCATAACTCACAAGGATCACAAATGTGAAGCCAAGGTCAAAGTGCTCATAAGGATCAAATGAAACTTAAAAGAGTCAAAGCATGGATTTAAAGATGATTTAAATTAAACTTGAAGATTATGAGAGCATGCATATTAAAGTGAACTTACTAAAAGCCTAAAGTACATTGAAAGCTTGAAGAAAAGATGGATTCAAAGTAAACACATATATGAAAACTTCAAGAGTTGAAGGAATCTTAAGGAAGTTTTATGTAAGTACTTCAAATAATTTCAATATGGATACATGAAACTCTTAGGTTAATTTCTTGGACCAAGATACCTTTTTAAATACTTGGAAAATATTTTTATAAGGTGAAAAGATATTTCAAAAAGGTTAAAATTATTTTTGGAATGAAAAAACACCAAAAAGACGTTTCTCCAAATGCTGTCATTTTTTCTACATCCTTATTGAGGTGCATTTTTATCTATCACAAACTCCTTATTTTAACAAGTGTTTAACATAAAAGTTGTATGGTTTTCTCTTACCTTTCTTTTCACATCAAGAACACCTAATTTAGAGTTGTATACTTCAGGTGCCTGAACACAGTTAACAGTCATATTTTTTAAAAGTTTTTAAATTCAAACTTATATTTCTTGTGTTCCAAACTTTCTACAAACTTGGGAAACACTCCAAGTCACTTGGGTAACACGAAATAGACTTGATTTCTCATCTATAGATAACCCCCCCAAGGCTAAGGATTAGTTACACCAAGAAAATACAGCAAACTAGCTTTCTTGCTCTTAAATCTCCCAATTCTGTCAAAGATCTCTTGTGCAATCAATTTCTGAGTTTCACTACTGAAATTTACTGTGAATTTATCAAGAAAATTCTGAGCCTACTCTTAATTCTTTCGACCTAGAAAAAAGGCTTACGGTGATATCTTCTTGAGCTTCATATTTCTATATTGTGAATTTGATTGAAATATATAGATTTAACTTATACTAATCAGCTCTTTGTGCGAGCACTCTTTGTACACATCTATTTTTTTTCATCTCTTGTAGATTGTGATGAGTTCAAGGTATTTGGATTGTTGGCTAAGCGAGGAGATATCGCTTAAAGAGGCGGGCTCTAGCCTACTGAAGGAGTGTGTAAACAATGTTGTTCCTCCCGACAAAGGAACTGATTTTAGTAATCCTTTGGTGATTTTCCAAAGGCGAGGACATAGGCTGGGTATAAGCCGAACCTCGTAAAAATCCCATTCTCACTCTCTCTTTCACTTAAAGTCTAATTTTGATTTGGGATTGCGGAAACCGAAAGGGAATACATTGGTTAAACCATACTTTGTGGAAACCATAAGGGAGTACGTTACTTGGTTAACACCCAAAGATAAATTAACTAAGAGTTTATTTGAATTCTGAATTTTTGGAAGAGTGTGAATCTTTTTCTGAAAATCATATTGAAGAAGCAAATCCATTAATACAGGGTTTTATATCAACAAACATAAATTATCATTTACTACAAGGCTTGGTTCAAATTTATATCCATAGGGCTTATATGAACAAACAACCATTTTAAGTTCTTACATTACCCAAAGTGTTGTATATTTCAATCTTGGTTTGGTTGTTTGCTTTCAAAATTGTGGTTGATTGGTTTGGTTGATTGATTACTTGAATGATTAAGTGTTTGTGTGGTTGTGAATTAAATAAAGAAATAAGTTTTTGCTGAAAGTTTGAAGATTCAACAATAAGTTAAGAATTCCTAAAAAGATTTAAAGGAAAATTTTTAAAACTCAATTCACCGCCCCCCCCCCCCCTCTTGGGACTACACCTTTGTTTTCAGTATCTAAAAATTCTCTTGACGACATTAAGATGTGACTCTTTGGGACACGATTGGAATTTAGCACATAAACGAATGCTAAACATAATATTAGGTCTACTGGAAGTGAGGTAAATTCTTTACACATATTCTCATTTGTAGCACAAAAAATGATATCATCTACGTAAATATGTATGACTAGCATATCACTTTCCATATGTTTCAAGAACAAGGTAGTGTCAAATTTTCCTCTTGTGAAGCCATCTTCCAAGAGAAACTTGATTAATCTTTCATACCAAGCTCTTGGTGCTTACTTAAGTCCGTAAAGGGCTTTTGAGAGTTTAAATACATATTCAGGGTGTGTATTACTTTCAAAACCTAGGGGTTGTTTAACACAGACTTCTTCATTGATGTACCCATTTATAAAACCACTATTCACATCCATTTGGAATAACTTGAAGTTTTTATAGCAGGGAAAGGCAAGCAGCATCCTAATGGCTTCAAGTCATGCTACAGGGGCATGAGTCTCATCATAGTCAATACCCTCTTGTTGGTTATACCCTTGCGCAACCAATCCAGCTTTGTTTCTTACAATGTTACCATCTTCGTCTTTCTTATTCCTAAACACCCGTTTTTGGTCAATAATTGTAGTGTTTTTGGGTTTAGGAACTAAATCCCATGCATTGTTCCTTTCAAATTGGTCAAGTTCCTCATGCATGGCTAACATCCAATTTTCATCATTTTTCCAGTTTTTATCATTTTTCGCTTCCTCAAAGTTCTTAGGCTCTAATTTGGACATGAAGCTTATATGATTACATCCACTTCTCAAGGGAGATCTAGTACTGACTCCATGGGATGGACTACCAATGATGAGATCGATTGGGTGATTCTTAACAAATTTCCAAGCTCTAGGGAGTTCCAGATTTTCTTTTTCCGGTTTCATGGACTCTTCTTGAGTTGATGATTCTTGATGATCATTTTTTATTTCTTGGGAATTATCATTTTGTTCATCATTTATATTAAGTTGCTCAAGTTCGCTTTCAATTCTCATAGTAGTCTCTTGATCATCTAGATCAACTGTTGTTTTGGGTGTATATGGGTTAGTTTTATCAAAAATAACATGTGTTGATTCTTGAACAGTTTGGGTTTTTTATTAAACACTCTATAAGTTTTGTCGTTCATTGCATACCCTAGAAAGATTCCTTCATCGGATTTTGAGTCAAATTTTGCTAAGTGGTCTCTATCGTTTAATATAAAACATTTGCATCCAAAGACCTTAAAGTGTGAGATATTAAGTTTTCTACCCTTCCATATCTCATATGGGGTTTTGACTATTTTGGACTTGATGATGACACGATTATTTACATAGCAAGTTGTACCAACGTCTTCAGCCCAAAAATATTTTGGAAGATTATGTTCATTAAACATTGTCCTAGCCATTTCTTGGAGCGTTCGGTTCTTTCTTTCAACTACTCTGTTTGTTGAGGAGTTTTTTATGCGGAGAAGTTGTGTGAATAACCATTTTCACTACAAAAGTCTTCTAATTCTTTGTTCCTAAATTCTCTTCCCCTATCACTCCTAATGTGAACATTTGGCATTCCTTTTTCATTTTGAATTTGTTTACAAAAATGAATAAAGGCATTGCAAGTATCACTTTTGTTTGCAAGAAATATTACCCACAAAAATCTAGAGAAATCATTAACTATCACTAAAGCATACAGTTTTCCACTAATACTTGCAATATCATTTGGTCCAAACAAATCAAGATGAATCAATTCTAATGGTCGTGTTGTGGATATCATTTTCTTGGTTTTGAAAGATAATTTAACTTGTTTTCCATATTGACATGCATCACATATTTTGTCTTTGATATAATTGTCTTTTGGTAAGCCATTCACTAGCTCCTTAGAGGATAACCTATGCAATAAATCCATGCTAGCATGACCTAACCTCCTATGTCATAACCAACTATTTTCATTTGTTGCAGCCAAACATCTATCATCACAAGTTTTAATATCATCAAACTCAATTGTGCAGATGTTAGATTCACGCTTACCTATTAGTATAGTATTTCCATTTAAATCATTTATCAAGCATTGGGTAGATTGAAATATAATATGTAGTCCCTTATCACACAGCTAACTAACAATTAATAGGTTATGCTTAAATGTATCTACAAGAGCAACATTTTCGATAGACAAAGAAGAATTACCTATTTTACCTTTGCCAATAATTCTACCCTTGGTGTTGTCTCCAAACGTCACTAACCCTTCTTTCTTGTAGGTGAGAGAGAGAAATTTGTTGGCATCTCCCGTCATGTGTCTTAAGCAACTGCTGTTGAGGAACCATTTGTTCCTCCTAGAATTTGTCTTTAAGCAAACCTGCATACAGCACTAAGTAATTTGTTTTCATACCTATATTGTCTCGGGTCCTAGGGGGTTAGTATCCTTAATCACCATTCATATTTCATTCATTTTCCTCTGTTTCCTCTAAAATGGCAAGTCAAACGCATATGACCTTTTCTTTCACAATACAAGCAAACTTTGTTAGCATACAAAGGGTTTGGTTTGGGTACTGGGTTTTTTCTTGACAAAGAGCTTCTCTTAGCACAAAGGTTTACAAAGTTGATTGATTTAGATGACGACAAATCGTACTCTAATCCTTCTTTGAAAATTCCAAATCTTTGGATTCCAAGTAACTTATCAAAATTTTATTTTCCATTTGTAAATTTGTAAATGATGTTATTTTGATCTTCAATTTTCTTTTTCAACTTTGAATTTTCTTGAAGAATTTCAACAATTTGGTTTTTCAAATTTCCAACTTCTCTTTGAAAAGGTCTCCTTGTCATTTTTGGAGTTCTTGACAACTTTTTCTTTTTCAGCTTTGAGAGAAATATTTTCATCTTTTAAAGCATCACATGAACAGATTTGCTTTTGTTTACATTTTGAATGAGTTTCTTCTAAAAGCCTATTTTTCTTTTTAATAGCAATCAACTCAATATAAAGTTTCCTACAACTTTCTTCTATTTCTTCATATAAGGGAAGGTATTCATCATCAGAATTTACCTCATTTTTCTCATCTATCATAAAACAAAAGTTTACAGCTTCTTCCTCGTTTTCTTCATCGGTTGAAGTTTAGTCAAGTTTGTCCCATACGATTGCATTCATAGCTTTGTATTTCTTCTTGCCTCTTTGCTGGTTGTTGCCTTTGTTTTTGAAGTTTGGGCAATCAACCATTTGGTGTCCAGTCTTCTTGCAGTTATAATATCTTATGCTTGATTCTCATTTCTCCTTTTGCTTACCAGCCCATTTTTTTAGCAAGAAATTTCTGAATCTTCTTGTGAGGAGAGCTACTTCATCATCATTGTCAAACTCTTCTTCTTCTTCCATAATTTCCTTCTTGCTTGCTGTCTTTAGAACCATGTCCGTTGCCTTTTTCGGATTTTCTACTTCGGCTGCAGCATTTTTATTCTTGATCTCATAAGTCATGAGAGATCCAACGAGCTCATCAAGAGTGACCTTGGATAGGTCCTATGCTTCTTTAATTGCCATAGACTTTGCATGTCATGATTTTGGTAATAAACGAAGAACTTTCTGCACATTATCTTCAATAGAATATTCCCTACCAAGTGCTTTCAATCCACTTCTTATATGGGTAAAACGTGCGAACATGAAAGTAATCGACTCACCTTCTTCCATTTTAAACATTTCATATTTTTTAACTAACATAGAAATTTTTGATTTTTTTCACCTGAGTTGTACCTTCATATGTTACCTGGAGCTTCTCCCACATTTCCTTGGCTGTGTTGCATCCGTAGATTCTGTTGTATTCTTCATCGTTCACAACACAATAAAGAAAGTTTTTTGTTTTAAAGTTTAGTTGTGCTAGCTTTGTATCAGCTTCTAGGAGTTTCCCAATCGATATGTTCTCACCATCGTCATCCTTAAATACATAATCTCCTTCGGTGATTACATTCCACATTTTGTAGTCATATGCTAGGATAAAGATTGACATTCGGTCTTTCCATGTCAGATAGTTGACACCGCAGAACTTGGGTGGGCGATCAATGGATTGTCCTTGGGCAAACATGTCCTCCATTGGATCTTTGCGCTCTAGATGTTACTCCAAAGGTTTAGCAACTCGCTCTGATACCACTTGTTGGCCCGGGTGTACGTCTAGAGAGCGGTTGAATAGACGTCTTTCGCAAATATAAAACTTTTTCTACAACCACAAAAATAACTTGGCAAGATGCAAGAGTATTATATCACAATTTATATTTAAGGCAAATAATAACAAGCAAACAAAGTGAAAGAGGAAGGAGAAGAAAAGCTCAACACGACGATATTAACATGGTTCGGCACCAAGCCTATGTCTACGCCTTGAGACCAACTCAAGGATTCCCCCAATCCACTAAGCAATCCTCCTTCGCTAGTAGAGAAGCCTTTACAATCTAGCTGCTCACCAAGAGCTACAACAAGGTGCTCACCAAGAGTCACATTACAAAGGCTCACAAAGAACCTTTCAACACAATGAATCAAAACAATAAGATACAACTTCAATTGCTCCTTTTTGAGCTGATATTACAAGTTAAAACCTTGCACTACTCTCTTTGTGAATGGTACGTAAGACAAGAGTAAAGAGCAAGAGAGTATGAGCAAGAATGAAAACCCTAGAAATGAATGCTCATTCAATATGCTTAACCACCAAGTACTCAACTAGTTGGAAATCAATGCACAAGACTCATATTAAAGGGCAAAGGGACGAGCAATGCGCTGGAGAGTTTAGGAATAGATCAGGAATTTAGTGAGTCAATGTTGGGAAAATTAAGATAAGTATTTAGGATTTTGTTTCGTAATCGGGAAGTAGGATTTCCATAGTGGTTTCTGTGTCTTTCCTGGGGTGACGATTTCAGGAAAGTCGTAGTAAACTATTGTCAGGTTGTGTTTCTCAATTGCTGGACTGAATCTTAAATTGAGAATAAATACGTCAGATTAAATTGATGATATGAGATTTCAGTTAGATAAATATGTTAGTTAAGTTATATAGATATGGTCCTCAAACTATGTTTATTATCTTTTCAGGATGGACCCTAGGGGTAGCAGCACTCATGCCAGTGGTGATGATGGTGCAGGGCCCTCTAATGCGAGTGGCAGTGATTCAGACGCACTCCTGCGTAGTGTAGCTCAGAAGGTTATGGTTGAGATTGCACGGAACTCTAGGGAGCAGGGAGGACCATCGGCAGACCAGAGTTGTACAATAGAGAAGTTCTTCAAAATGAATCCTTCCGCATTTTCAAGAGGAGCTAATCCTACAGTTGCCGAAAACTGGATACAGAAGATTGAGAAAATATTGACGATACTCCATTGCACTGATGAACATAGGGTCCTATATGCTATATATAAGTTGACAGGTGCGGCTGAGAGATGATGGACAATCGTGAAATTTCTAGAGGAACAGAGACCCATACCAGTGGTCATGACGTGGAACCAATTCAAGGAGATATTCTTTGATCGTTATTTTCCTCCCACTGTTAGAGAAGCTAAGATAGCAGAATTTTTGAATCTGACATAGGGGTAGCTAACGGTTCAGCAATATGCAACAAAGTTTATCGAGTTGTCACGCTTTGCTCCCTATATTATTCCAGATGAGGTTAAGAAGGCGAGAATGTTTGAGGGGGGTTTGAGACATGACATCCATAGATAGGTGGTAGTCCTAAAGGTTCATTATTTCTACGAATTAGTGGACAAGGCCACAGTGGCAAAGGAGAGTAGCCAGAGGGATGTGGGGACATCAAGTCAGAGAAAGAGGCCCACGCTTCCAGGATTCCAGGCAAGGTCCAGTCGAGGCCCTTGGAGGGGAGACAGATACGACAGAGTTTCGAGGCAGGAGACTAGGAGGCAGGAGGTTTAGGGCGAGTAGGCATATCCAGGTTGTCCTACATGTGGAAAGAGACATAAGGTAGAATGACGAGTGGGGAGGAATGTCTGCTACCGATATGGTAGACTGGGTCATGTAGCGCGAGACTATCGTGCGCAGTATAGTACTGCTCCTGCTCCCAGACCATTTGGATGAATATCCAGGCACCCAGGGGTGGCGGCTAGCAGAGGAATATAGTTTAAGCGAGGGTCTATGCGTTGACTCCGGGAGATGCTGAGGATGCAAGCAACATCGTGACATATATGATTATTGTTTTATCATATAAAGTTGTTGTTTTATTTAACTCAGGTGCCTCCCATTCGTTTGTGTCGTTGGGATATGTCAAGTAGACTGGAATTAAGAAACAATTGCTAGATGCTAATTTTCCAGTAGCCATGCCAACTGGATTAGAAGTGAGATGTGGAAAGGTACTTAAAAACTATCCAGTGGGCATTCAGGAGAAAATATTGCCAGCCAATCTTGTAGCATTAGACATGCAAGATTCGATATGATATTGGGTATTGACTGACTAGCAGTTAACTATGCCAACATTGATTGCCATCAAAAAGAGGTAATCTTCAAACCCTTGGAAGAGCAAGAATTTAGATTTATGGTATCACGTATACGCATCTCGCCACAATTAATGTCAACTATTCAGGCCAGAAGGCTACTTTAGGATGGTTGCCAGGGGTATGTAGTTTATATAAAAGAGATGCCAGAGGAAGAATTGAAACTTGCTGATATCCCAGCAGTCAAGGAATTCTCAGATGTATTTTCAGAAGAGTTACCTGGTTTACCATCAGATAGGGAGATTGAATTTGCCGTGGATTTACTTCCAGGAACAGCACCGATATCTAAGGCACCCTACAAGATGGCCCCAGTCGTGTTAAAGGAGCTAAAAGATTAGTTGCTTGAGTTGTTAGATAAAGAGTTTATCAGACCTAGCGTGTCGCCCTAGGGTGCGCCAGTGCTATTTGTAAAGAATAAAGACGGAACATTAAGAATGTGCATCAATTATAGGGAGATAAATAAAGTGAGAATCAAAAATAAGTATCCTCTCTCTAGTATTGATGACTTATTTGATCAATTACAGGAAACTCAGGTCTACTCCAAGATTGATTTTAGGTCGGAATACCATCAGGTGAAATTTAAAGTAGAGGATATTCTGAAGACAGCATTCAGGACCAAATATGGCCACTACGAGTTTCTAGTTATGTCATTTGGTCTGACTAATGCACCCGTGATGTAATAACCCAAGAAAAAAAAATGAATAATAATAATAATAGTTAGTATTAAAAAAGAAAGTGTTTCTCTGTTAGGATCCTTGATTCCATGTTTGATGCCTAAGAAAGACCTTGTCTAAGCGAGTGCTCAGAGACCATTGCGGCTCAGTCGCTCCCTGGAGGTCGGCCTGGTCAAAATGGAATTTCATAGGATAAACAGGGTAGACACTGTTTATATACGTAAATAAGTACGTAAAATAATGTTTTGACTGACATAATTTGTAGAAATATATGATAAAATAATAATAATGTAAGTATCATATGCGGGGCCCACAAGACTGTGTGGGGCCCACATGAGTCCCGAAGCCGTATAAAGGTTTACACGAGTCTCAAAGCTATTTAGGATGCATAAAATCGTATAAGAATTATTCGAGTTACGTAGGATCCATTCGGGTCTCGAAGTTGTGTGGGGCCCACAAGACCGTGTGGGGCCCACATGAGTTTTCAAAATTCAAATTTAATTCTTGTTCAAAAATAAATAATAAAATAAATAAATACTAAAAATAGTTTAAAAGTAAGAACAATGATAATAATAATGATTAAGAAAAATAATAAAATAATAAAATAATTAATTAACTAATTGATTAATTAATTAGGTAAGTAGTTAATTAAGAATTTATTTAATGGGAATGGTGGCAAGCACTCCCACATGGCCTCCATCCTCATCCCATACTCAACCCATACCTTGCCCATCCCTTGCCCATTCTTTAATTTTAAAAAAAATTATAATTTCACCCATCTCCCCACACTTTTATAAATTCTATTTCTTCCCCAAAATTTTCCTATAAATAGGGAGCTCTCAACCTTCATTTTTCACAACAATTTTCCAAGGAAGAGAAGGATTAGTGAGTGAAAGAATTTGTGGTGGAGAGAGAATTTTTGAATAAATTCTCAATCACCCACTTTTTCCGATCTCATTTCTTAAAGATAATTATTGCGTTCATAGCACACGGTAAAAGAAGAAGGTAAGTAAATTTTGATTATGTTAGTTTCTTTTAATTTTAAATTCATACCCGAGTTTATTTTGCACATAAATTTTAATTATGTTAATTTGTTCCACAAAATTTTCATGAGTTTATTTTTACGCATATTTAATTATACCAGTTCTATCTTTAATATACTTGCATCTATTTTTGGGTTAAGAAATGTTCAAATCCCCTCGGGTAAATTTTCAGCATTTCTTTCTATTCAAAAATAAAATTATATATATTTTTAACACAAAAATTGTGTGGCATGAGTTTATTTCTACGTTGCATTTTTTATGAAAATATGAGTAAAGATGAGATTTTTACGATATTATTTTAAATTGCATAAATTATAATAAGATGATTTTAAAACCCCTTATGGCAACGAAAGTTCAAAGTTACAGATGCTCGGTACCGCAGCTTAAAGTTTATACGGATCAGAGTGCACCCACACTGTTTACAGAGTGGTTATTTATGTTAGTGGATTTCTCCTGAGTGCACACCTAGTTCCGGACCAGGACTTAATAAGGAAAATCTCACTTAAAGTTTACGTACGTTGATTTAGTTTGGTCGGCCAGCCAGCTAAGTCCAGTCTTCGGACCGCACAACCCAGTCATGGGGGTAAACATGACTTACGGCAAACAGGCCTAAGGGTGGGTTTTTATAGTATATGTTTATACATATTTAATTACGTGTACAAAGTTACTGATGATTTGAAGGAAAAGTGTAAGTTTACGTGAAAATGATCATTTTGGTGCTTAAATGACGATCTAAGGAAAACGTATAAGGAAAAGTATATGTATGTTTATCATTAAACATTTTTACAGTTTTAAAGTTAAGTTTAATTTAGCAGTTATAGTATATGATTGTAAAAATTTACTGTTGAAATTGATGACAAAAGTTTTATGCAGAAATTTTTAAACTTATGTTTATTCTAAAAGCAGTCTTGAAGTTATAGTATTAAATATTGTTTTACGAAATTCTTTAAAAGCTCATTTTGGCCACACACTAATAGTAATCTTATTTACTTACTGAGCGTTGTCTCACCCCAATCATATTTTATTTCAGATAATTCTGAAGAACATGTCGGAAATCAGGCTTAGCAAGCATGCGGGTGGGGATTAGAAAAATAAAGATTGATTAGAAATATTAGTATGGTTTCAGATATTTATGTTTGTGTAATTTTTCTTCTTTTGAAATAAATGATTGTAATATGGATGATTAGCGCTCTGGTTTAATAAAAGTTGAGTTTATTTTGCTTCCGCTGTAAATTAGTAGTAAAAAGTTAATATCCCAGACCCCTCGGGGTCGGGGTGTTACACGCAACATTTATGGACTTGATGAATCGGGTATTCCATCAGTATTTAGATCAATTTGTTGTTGTCTTTATTGATGATATATTGGTCTACTCGAAGAGTTTTGAAGAGCACGAAGATCATCTAAGACTAGTACTGCATGTACTGAGGGAAAAGAAGTTATATGCTAAGTTCAAGAAATGTGAGTTTTGGCTGAGGCAGGTTACTTTCCTAGGACATGTGATTTCCAAAGATGGCATATCAGTGGATCCAAACGAGATAGAAGCGATGGTGAATTAGGTGAGACTGGGAATTGTTTAGGAGATCAAGAGTTTTCTAGGTCCGGCAGGGTACTATCGGCGTTTTGTGGAGTTTTTCTAGATTATCGGGTCCACTGACATGGCTCACAAGGAAAAAAGTGAAGTTTGAATGGACCGACGAGTGTGAGTAGAGTTTCTAAGAATTGACACAGCGGCCTTTCATTGCACCGATGTTATCCATTCTATTAAGAGAAGATGGATTTGTTATATACAGTGACGCGTCCTAGAAAGGACACAGGTGTGTGTTAATGTAGTACAGGAAGGTTATTGCATATGCTTCTCGGAAACTTAAGGAGTATGAAAAGAATTACCCTACCCATGCTCTAGAATTAGCTGTGGTGTTCTACGCACTGAAAATTTGGAGACATTATCTCTATGGCGGTAGGTGTGAAATTTTTACTAACCATAAGAGCCTAAAGTATTTCTTCACATAAAAAGAATTAAATATGAGGCAAAGCAGATGGCAAGAGCTTATTAAGGATTATGACTGCACCATCAGTTACCACCCGAAAAAAGTAAACGTGGTGGCTGATGCTTTGAGTCAAAAATCAGTGGGTGTAGCACTATCAGCAGCAGTGATTCAGTACCCGATTCAGTTGGATTTGGAGAGGCTCGGTGTGGAGTTGGTAGAGAGTGAGCACTAGGAATTTATTGCCAACTTGGTACTACAGCCTACCCTGTAGGAGAGGATTAAAGCTGCTCAGAGGAATGATGCAGAATTAGAAAAGTTAATGGGTAAAGTGTAGAACGGACAGGGGGAAGAGTTTAATATTTCAGATGATGGAGCTCTAAGGTTCCATACCATGTTTTGCATACCTGCAGATGCTGAAATTAAGAGGACTATCCTAAAGGAGGCACAATGATCTCTTTATACAATACATCCTAGAAGCACTAAGATGTATCGAGACCTCCGAGAGTCACTCTAGTGGAGCGACATGAAAAGGGAGATAGCAAAGTTTGGGGAGCAGTGTTTGATGTGCCAACAGGTAAAAGCTAAACACCAAAGATCGACGAGATAGTTGTAGCCACTCCACATCCTTGAATGGAAGTGGGATCATATCTCTATGGATTTTGTTACAAGGTTACCGCCGGTGTTGCATGGGCAGAACGCCATTTGGGTGATTGTAGACCGATTGACAAAGACTGCTCATTTTCTCCCTATTAAAGTCAACTATTCCATTATCAAGCTGACCGATTTATATATTCAGGAGATAGTTCAACCCCATGGTGTGCTAGTATCTATTGTAACGACCTGAAGAATAATGGTATTTAAATAATAAAAGAAAGAGAAATGGAAACCGGAAACAGAAGGAGGCAATCGACTTCGTCGACAACATTGCATTTTGGAAAGGATAAATCCCGAGGAATTTTTCAGCTCCCCGTCGGTGAATACAGGGGACTCGTCGACGAGGGTATAACAAGGGCTCGTCGACGAGGTGACATGGTTTGTCGACGAGGAAATACCGAGATGATGATTTTTGGGTTTTTAAATTTCATCAACGAAGGGGAGAGTTCGTCGACGAATTTTGTATTAACCTCATCGAGGAGGTGACATGACTCGTCGACGAAGACCACAGTTTAAATAGGCCTAAAGTTCATTTTCAGCTAAAATTTTCTATGCAGATCCTTTCTTTCTCCTACCCTTCGGTCCCTCCTCCTTCTCTCTTTGATTTCGGGCCGAATTTCCACTAGTTCGACGATCTGAAGCCACCACGATGCTTCTGGGAAAGTTCTCTACAAGTCTGTTAGAGCAGATCGTCAGTGGGGCTGAGGTGGAAACCATCCCAAATCCAGGGTAAGACTTTCTACTCAATATTTGAATTTTTGGCAGTTGTAGAAAGTGATATACGCGTAAAAATATTGAACTTTAGTTCTGGGGAATGTTATTTGCAGGGTGTTGAACAGGGAACCCTATAGGTGTGGGACAGATTTTCTTAGGGGCTTTTCAAGAATCAGGTAAGGGAATAAACTAAACTAATTCTTTTTAAGAAAATGTATGTATATATAGCATTTGATTTCAGGAAAGTAACTATGTTCATATATCTGATTTATATTTGAGAAAACACTGCGGAAAATGATGGTATGTTGAAAATATGAAAAACTTGTTTAGTGTGGCATGAGTATAAAATGTTATGAAATACTTTTTTCATCGATGAACTCATTACCTTCATCAATGAACACCCTTCAGCGAATCGTTGACGAGTACATGTGTCTTGTCGACGAGGCCCCGTGGACAACCGCTTATATATAGCGAAAAATCAGAATTTTGGCTAGAAATTCATTTCTCTCTTCACTTTCTCTCTCTACCTTCGAATCTCCCTCCTTCTCTCTTCAAATTCGGCTCCATTTGTCCCCGTTTCGATGATTGGAAGTTGCCATGATGATCTCGGGGAGATTCTCTACAACTTAACCAAAGCGGATTGCTGATTTGGGGTGCTTGGGCACCATCCCAAAATCAAGGTAAGTAAGTCATTTTAGGGTTTATGCAGTTACTTGGAATATGTGAACCCTAGAAAGGGGTTAGATGGTATTATACTAGGGATTGAGTTGATTGAACTGGCATTAATGTAATTTCAGGATTTGGAGTTCTGGACGTTGTAAACGTGATTTAGGGTTTTTCTATAGGCTTCTTAGGAAACAGGTAAGGGAATAGGTTAAGTCGGGTATTTTCAGAAAATTTAACGTATATTATGCAGTATATGTTTCAGAAATTATATATATAAAATAATTAGTTTTGGGAATACTGATGTTGAAACCTTGATTTCAGATTTAATATTATTTTTTCAGTAAAATATGTTTTCTAGGTCAGATAATATGATATAGTAGTACTCACTTGTGTGGCGTGAGTATAAATGATTTTATTGCAGACTTATAACATGATTAGAATATTTTATGTTTTCATAGAAAAAACATGATTTGACCATAGTTTTAGAAAGATGATGATCCGTACAGAAATTAAGATATTTTTCAATATATTATTATATGATAAGCCGGCGCAGATGTCATGATATGATAGTCGGTGCGGATGCCGTGATATGATAAGCCAGCGCAGATGTTGTGATATGATAGCCGACGCAGATGCCGTGATCAGTTTTAATATGACAATTTATTCAGAAATTATGAAATGACAACTTTTATTCAGAAATATGTAAAAGTCAGAGTTTATTTCAAAAATATGAAAATGTTATTTATGAACAGAAATATATTATGTGAAATGTATTATATAGTAATAGAACCCGAATGGTTACGTATGTTAAGAGCACAGTACCGTTGCTAGCTAGCTAGATCGGAGAGAGGATACCCACTGTGTTTCGACCCGTTAGAGGTTTGACGAAGAGTAGGTTAGGCGGTTCAGATTGGTTTATAGTCGACACTGCAACCACACTATTCAAGAAGTGTGGGTCGGAGGCCGATTAGCCCCGAAGTGTAGACAGTGTGCAGGATACCCTATGTGTACTAACCCATTAAAGGTTTGACGGAGAGTAGGATGGGCAAGTCAGGATGGGTGGGCAATCATGCGTAGATATGTCATAGTCGACTTAACCTAGTAGGCCAGCCAGCGTTAAGTCTAGCCTATGGGCTACACAACCCGAATCATGGGGGTGAACTCATGATATTCAGTTATACATCCAAGGTATAATATTTCAATAATATACAAATTAAACAAATGATTTAAATGATAAGAGAATTCATTATGATATAGTAAGATTATATTTTAAATACAAATTTTCCTGTGTTATCAGTTACAGCTTAAGGTATATTAGAGTTATATTATTTGCAATATATGTTTATAATATGATAAAACTCACATTGCCACACGTTGATATTAGTTTATTTCCCTTATTGAGAGGTGCCTCGTCCCAGGATTATAAATATTTTAGGAAACCCCAACAGATGAGTAGATCGAGCTTTGTGGTAGAGGAGTTTGCTGGTATTACCCCAATTGCAGGGTGAGTAATCGTGTTAGAGACAGGATGGATTTTTGGGGTATATATGTGTATGTGTAAAACAGTGAATCTCTGGTATTGTATATAAGATAAATATATTATAGTTTCCGCTACTTAGATGACATGTATGTGTAACAGGTAATTTCCCGGTATTTATGGGTCCGGGTTGACTTTGACTATGTTCTATGTTCTATGATATATATATATAGCAGAAATTGGGGTTATTACAGATAGCACCGATAGCATATCACTTCCCTGACCCGACACTCTCCTGGGTGTCTCCTATAGCATCTGGAACAGAGAGGGGGCATCGGTCTGCCTTGTACTACTCAGTCTCCCATCCCCTGTCTCTAACCACCTCTACTATCCTACCTACTCCACAGCCCTCGGATGGACCCCGCTTGAGAATCTAGAGGCGTGGTCTCTTCCTCTAACTCTGTGTCGCAGCACTTCTCTATAGGTCACTCCCAATCACTGTGGCTCTATCAACTATTTCTGAAAAAAGTCTGGGCCCTAAAGCCTACAACATGCTCATATAATCCCTGACTTAGGCCTTCCTCAAACTTCCTCGCCTTTTTTTCCTCATCTGGCACTAAGTAGGGAGCAAAGCGAGACAACTCAATAAATCTGGTGGCATACTGCTATATCGTCATATGTCCCTGATTCAAATGCAAAAACTCCATCGTCTTCGCATTTCTAACAGTAGTGGGGAAGTACCACTCAAAAAATATCTCCCTGAAATGGCTCCACGTCATCGCTACAGTGCCAAATCTCTGCTCCTCTAATAGTCTCATTGATCTCCACCAGCGCTTTGCTACCCCAATCAACTTGAAAGCAGCAAAAAATACTTTCTGCGCCTCGGTACAAGGGAGCACTGTCAATATGTTCTCTATATCCTGAACCCAATTTTCAACTACAAATGGTCAGCCCCTCCGAAGAATGACAAGGGTCTCACGCGTATGAATTGCTCAATCGTGCAGCACCGCTCCCCTGAACCCCTAGCCATCTTTGCCATCACCTGCTGGGTGACGCTACGTAACACTGGATTAGGGTCTCCGCTGCCCATACTGCAAGGCTCTGCCCCATCACCTCCAACATTCATGTTACTGTTCCCGGGGTCCATCTTGCAAAGGGAACAACCAGTCTCAGAACTCAGTTACTATCATGCAACCAGTACACTCATAAGACTATAACTCATAAAATATCCTTTTATAGCCATTCATATTATCATCCTCGATATCAATTTAGGATTCATTCCTACCACTCAGAAACAAGACCCAGTGATAGTTTACTATGATTTTCCTAAAGTTGTCACCCCAAGAAAATCACAGAAACAACCACGAAACTCTTGCCTCCAGGCCGCAAGATAGAACCCTAAATTCTCAATCTCCTCCTCTAACAATCACTAACTCATATCTCAATCTACCCATCTCCTATTCTCCTCACAATCCATTCCTATACTCTGGTATTGTATTCCGCTGTTTACTAAAGTCTGCATAACCTAGCAACCTAGGCTCTAATACCAAATTGTGATGCCCTGATTTTTTTTTTCATACTATTTTTTATTTTTCACAATAAACAATAATAAATAAGCATCTGTCACATCACAAACTCTGATATCATATTAACATAACCCGACCCAAAGTGGGGTACTACGTATTCAGTTTATTTCATACAACCATACCTAACAGCGGAAGTCAATATTAACATACCATTCTGAATACAAATATCAAAGTACTATATATCTATCATACATATATACATCTCTACAACTCCACAAAATATCCCAGTAGCTTTCACAAAACTCATTTCCCAACTCAAACACTTACCCTGTCCATCAAGGTACCAGCTCCCCTTCTATCTCGGAGCTTTATCTACTAATTTGTCACGATTCCCTGAAAAGTTTAGATATTTGGGCGAGACACCTCTCAGTAAGTCAGAATAAAGTATTTACAGTGTGTGGCACATAAGTTCAGTTACATCATATTATATTTCATTTTAATAAATATACTAGCTGGGAAAATATATACAGATATGTACTCATAATCATATACATATGTAAAGCATAGTTTTATAAGCTTTCATATCATTTTTATAATCATATATGTATACTTTCATTTCTCATTTCTTATTCGTATACTTTCACATCTTACGTCATATACATACTTTTTCTTTCTCATATCATATACGTACTTATTCATTTTCATACTATTTACGTACTTTCTTATTTCTCATAATCATATTCATATTTATATTCTTTCATTTCCCATATTCATTTTCACATTGCCTAACCTGTGGGTGTCCACCAACATGTAGCACGTTATGTCTGTAACCCACGGCTATACATTTCTCATATCAATTCACATTCTTTCATTTCTCATATTCATATTCACATTTTCCAGCCCATGGGTGTCCACCAGCATATAGCACGTCATGTCTATAACCCATGGTTGTTCATTCCACTTTTCACTTTCATAACATTCCATAGCTCATGAGCATCCACCAATATCTTTTACATATCATGTCTGTAACTCATGGTTGCCCTGAGGATATTCACATCGTCATGTATTCACCCCACATGACCGGGTTGGACAACCCAAAAATAAGATTTAACCGCAGTTGGCCTACCCGGTTAGATAAAAACAGTGAACATATATGTAGTACGATTTGCCTGCCCACACATGGTCCAGACTCTAGGGAACAACACAACCCTTCACACTGGCCCAATCAACTGCCACGCCACACGCTATACAAGTCGTGTGGCTGCACTAATACAATGCTAGCAACGGTACTATGCTCTAAGAATTACTCTGATCCATTAGGGTTCTCATTTCCACATTTCAGTATACACAATCCATTATATCAATATATCTCAACATGTCAGTATAGTTCACATCATTTTTGTATCATTCTATCATTCCTATATAATTTTCATCATTTCTACACAATTCTCATCTCATACCAGTATATTTCATTACGCATATCTGTATAACACATCTCTCATCATTTCATTTAAACATATCTATATATATCCCATTTTATCATTTCTCAATGAAAACATATCTGTATAACACATTTATCATTACCCAATAAAAGACACCTCTGTTTCACAATTCATCATTTCTCAAAAAATACTCATCAATATATCACTTTCATCATTTTTCAATAAAATACACATGTATATATATATAAAACAATACTGGATTTCTCATATTTTCACATCTCAGTAAAATATTTCCATACTATAACATAGTATCATTTCTCAGTACAAAACCCATTTCTCAATTTCTAACACTTTCCCAGTATAAATTTATTATTTCAAAATTCCTCATGCCACACAATTTTTTTCTTGATATTTATGCTATAATTATCACAGTGAATATGTCATAATCTTATTTTCACATATTTACTCAAACAGTAGTTTTTAAAAATAACTATTAAAATTTATTTCCGTTAGCTGCTTACTGAGAGGCTTGCTAAAATCCCTAAATCCACGCTCGCGGCATTCAGAACTCAAAACCTAAAATCACATTTTTCCCAATTCAATTAATTCAACCCCAGAATTACAATTATTTTAACATTTCCTAAGCCCACACACTCTCAATACTAATTAAGCTTTAAAAATAATTAATGTATATAATATCACTATCCTTACCCTAACCTTAGAGTGGTGCTTAGAAAACTCAAATTAAAAATTTGCCCCGATTAAAATGACGAGAATCGGAGCTAGGACCCCATAATGGTATCCGATTGTCGATTTGGTTAAAGATTTAAGGAAAAATTGAGAGAGAGAGAGAGAGAGAGAGAGAGAGAGAGAGAGAGAGAGAGAGAGATTATCTTATCCAGGAGTGGTGCCTACGACGCCCTAATCATAAATCCACTCCAATGAAAATGTCGATGGTGGAGAATGGAACCCAAGGGTATTTTTCATTCTCTGATCGGCACACATTTGGTCAAAGAAATCGAGGAGAGAGAGAAAGAGAGAGAGGCGAGAGACAGAGACACGAGGAGGGAGAGAGACGGCACACCACAAAGGGGGCTCAGCCTCTAATTTCATTTCCTAACTAATAAGAATTGAGGGAATGTTATATATATTATATTTTATTAATATATTATTATATATTATTTAATTAATAATAATTTAATAAATAATTTTTAATTTTTAATTTATTTTTTTTTACTTTTTCAAGTATACACAATTTTGATTCAAAAGAACCCTTGAGCTTTGTTTGAAACCCACAAAATATTAAAGAAAGAAAAATATTTAAAAAATTATTTTTTTATATTTGATTATGTAAAAAAAAGAAAATAAAAAATATACCAAATTTATTAACAAAATTTTGATTCTACTCATTTTTAATTATATTGAAAAACGTTATTGTTAAATAGTAATTAATATAAAAAGAAAATACCATAAGAAATAAATTTCTCATTTTTCTTTCTATTCCCCAAATAAAATCCCTAATCCAAACAAACTTTCAGCACTTTTAAAAATTTATTTTCATAAACATATCCAAAAACATTAGTAAAAAATTTAGATTTTTAAAAACAATTTAAAAATATTTTACACGTTTTTGAATATACTTTTCTAGATACAATGAAGAGGTACATATAGGGTACCCATTTTCCAATAATAATAATAATAATAACCACTCTGGAAGTTTAATTTAATAAATAAAGATTGCCTTTCAAAAATAATAAAAACGTTTCCTAGTATTTGTCAAAATATACACAAACTTTAGTCTTTCTTAAAAAAACTCCTTTTTTTATAAAATACAAAACAAATTTATGCCCTTTTTATGAACCTCAAGAAAATCTTTGAAATTTTTAAAACCAAAATAACGATCACCTTATAAAATATCAGCATCTTTTTTCTGAACCTTAAAAGTATTATCTTTTACCCTAAAAATAAATTAACTAAACACATTTACATATAAAATATACTTGATACAATCCCCTGTTTTCACTTTCAAAAAAAACAATATGAAAGAATCCTTAACCAAACAGACCCTCATGCCTCCAAACACAGCCTTAATATTTCCTTATTATCCAATACCTACCAAACACAAACATTATTGTGAAAAAGTTACTAAACAAAAAAAAAAAAAAAAATTGTTGCGCACCTGAATTAAGCTCCCCTGGTGAAAGTCACCCTTCAGGGTACCACGAGAGAAAAAAGATGCCAATATATCAGAAACCTTAAAACAAATTATTTAGCTCGCAAATGGTCCATCTATAACATATAGCAACACTGCTAGCCGTAAATGAACTAACTCAACAATCAGCATTGACCCAAAAACAAAATTCTTCTCTCCGAACAAACAAATAAAAAAAGAGGCACAGTGAACATCCAAATCCCAACATGCCATTTAAAAAACATGCTAACTAAGGAAAGAAGTGCAAATGAACAGGGGAAAATTTTGCCAATTGCTGTTTCCCATTCCAAACATGTAATCAAAATACTAACCAACCCAACAACTGAAACAGCAGAATTCAGTAAATATAATTCCATCCAAGTATGACATGGAAAGATTAAACCCATTACAATGGTAAGTCACATATACCAAACTCCATCCCCTCTCTTGAGTACCAAATATACAGCCTTTACCTACGCAGTGTGTGCAGATAAAACGGCATCCAAAGAGTGAGAGACCAGGTACAGACTTTCAAAAGGCATCATCCTGACTGCACAAGAAAAAAAATCAAACAATCACTTGGCCAGGCCGTCATTCAATCAATGATAAGTAGAATACATGTCACGGGATCAAGCATCAAGTCATTGGCTCAACCATTTTTACAGTCATATTGGTCCATAATAGTTGCAAGAAAACAATATAAAAAACTGTTCGGGTGGAGGGGAAAGTGGGTGAAACGTCTGAAAACCAATTTTTTTTCCTGCAATTTGTTGGTTCTTCCTCAATCAATCTTGCATAGTTTGCAGGAAACATATTCTTTTGACTTGGTACGAGCATTGTACCAGTATAATACCAGAAGATCATAAGCCTCGGGCAGCAATAACCCTTTTGCATCCTAAGGCATTTTTTAATGCCTCACCTTAGGCCTCCAAATCCTTTCAAATCAATGTGGAATATAGAATATTAATTGCAAAATGTATCTCTGATTCACACACACAGATCAAACTCCAAGCGAGTTCCAAATCTTGGAATCCAAACATAGTGAACAGTGGATCCATTCTTGTTAGCTAAATTCTTATTTCAATATAATTTCTTATTCAACCCAAAATTAGTAATAAAACTTAAAATTTACCTGTAGGATCGTGAACGCGATCTCAAGGGCTACGACTGCTCCCCCTTGGACTCTCTGACCTTCTTGGGCCATAATCCCTCTCGTCATCGGGACTTTGACCATTCTCCATTGAACTCAAGGACCTCCGTCGAGACCTGTAGTCCCTGTCATCATGTGGAGAATACGATTGGGACCGGGAAATGCATCTTGACCGCAGTGGAGAACGATAATCATCCCTTGCCCGACGATCCCTGCCTCAGTCAACACAACAATGCAAATATATGAACAGAATCAGATGCTAAAACAGTAAAATCTTAAGACATACACAAAAGCTATAAAGTGACACAACTATGATCATCTCCAGTTCCCACAAGAGAAAACACTACCTTAATTCACACCATATGTAAAAGAAATTTCAGCATATGCTTGATCATGAAAATTAGAGCCAGATTATATGTTTTAGGGTAAGAAAATTTCTACTTAGATCTTCAATCAGATCTAAGAGACCAGAACATGACCTTTACCTGCACCTTTTCAGAGTTTCTGAACAAAAATATGACACTTTGATCCAAACACTGTTTGAGTTAGGCTTTATAATGTACTGGTTGATCAGCATCTGATACTTCACGGCTTTCTTTGCCCCAACTTTCTAAAACTCAAACTATCTTTTCTTGGACAATCTCACCATATCTCTATCGACTAAAACTTTGAATGGCTTCCCTTCTCTGAAGATGATTTCTTTCTTTGGCCAACTATAAGCTCTATTTTCTTTCTTGACTGGATGGTATGCAAAACAAGATATCAAATTTAACAAATTCTTTATCAAAATAATTAACAGTTTATATAAGAAGGAATTCACATAGTTCTTTGGTGACTGTAGCCATCTCAAACACCACATTCAGCTAGACAATTCTATTAAATGGTAGGAAGTTTAAAAAATCGAAAAATATGAAACCTATGTTGTCAAAATTTAGATTATTCATGAAATGTCCAAAAGGATAATCATAGAAAGATAAGCTGGAAGTCAATTCGTGAACTCTTCTCATTTAATTCCTGGACATAAAAGGAATGACAACATTTTTGAAAAATACAAAATTAAGGATGGCAAAAAATTGACATGCTATAACAAAAATACATACAATAACAGCCCAAACAATAACAAGTTTAAAAACTCAAACAGGGATAGCAAAATGCAGCTAAAACTCTTTATATAGATAGAGTCCAAACCTCAAATCACACCAATTTGGTGAAGGCGAACGAGAGTAAGCTGTCACAAGAAAATTACTGCAACAATTCAGCAACAAGTCTATTGAAACAGCTTTATATGCACAACACTGTAAACTAGAATATAATAATGTTACACATTCAAATAAATGAACAAGTTTTAACTGTGAACCAAGTTTATAACTGACAATGATATTGGCGTCTTGGAGACCTTGATGGTGTTCGCCTTCCATAGCTTCCCCGATACCGACCACTGCACATAGACAGCAGCAGAACATAAACAACAGCTTATAGTAAGTGCATTAATCAGGGTAAGTGGAGATTCACAATAAAGAAAATTGAAAGCATAAAACAGGGTCGAATAGCAGCATTGCTTCACCTTATGCGTGCACTCGAGCGCATTTCTTGAGGAGTTTTTCTGTTTTCCTCAGCAAAAACAATTCTTATCTCACGCCCACCAATAATTGTAAGGTTCAGCTGCTGCTTTGCCTCGGCTGCATCTTCAGCATAGCGAAACTTTACAAATCCAAACCCGCGAGGTTCCCTGAAAGTTCAAATAAAAAAAAAAAAAACCACACTCCTGAAATGTAAATGAAAAGAGTTAATAAAAATATTTATAAAGTTATTCACATTATAAAGAAGTTGATAAATAATGTTTTCAATTGAAATGTAGAATCTCTCAAAACAAGAGATTTAGCAAATTTTGTTAGTTGTGTTAGCTTTGGAGCTTCTTTTTTTTTTGCATTCATAGGCTCTCTTTCTCTATTGTTGCATCCCATTGGTTTTAATATATGGACTCTTACCTTCTTCCAAAAAAAAATTATTAGAAAATTTATTGTGAAAACCATGGAGCTCAACACATTAACAAGAAAATTAACCATGACCTTGAATGCCAAGAACAACACATTTCCTTGCTAATTGCTACTTGAGGAAACCAAAAGATGCCTGAGCAGCTGAGCTGATGTCTCAAGTCTATCTTTGTGTCAACAAAATATGCAAGACACAAGCAATAGAACTTCACACGAAATCAACAAATCCCAAAAAAAAAAATCAAATCCTGAAACTTCTTTCATACCCAAATAGTTTACATCAACCGAATTTTTTTTACCTGAATGTAAAAGAAAAATTAAACTAGAATAGGCAATGGCCCAAGAGTGTATTTATCAACCGGAGTTCAACAAGCATGTTCCCATTGTAAATATTGAACCTTGTCTCCGACATTAACAAGATTGCTTCTTATCATCCAATCATCTTACAATATTACGATCAGCTACAATATTATATAAATTTGTAAAATCAAATATCATTGGAGTATTTAAAAGCCCCCATTTAACCAGTCTAAATACAATGGTGGCTAATTTTCCAAATTTGAATTCATTGGGCGTCTAAAAAAAAAAAAAACTAGGGCAATCTACACAATTTACTCCTTCAGGTAAAAGACCTTTTTAATGCATGCTTTGGAGGGGGGAGGGGGCGACGAACCATCTAGAAAGTAACAAATCACTTGGTGTTTAGTTATGCACTAGACTTCGAATTCCTTGCAACCCAATTCCACATATACACTTTCCACAGAAAAATCAAGATTCACACAATCTAAAACCCTGCATGGAATTCCAGATGAAATATATTCTGCACACCACATGCAGTGACAATGAACTTAAAAGTACTGAGAAATCCATGACAAAATCACCACACGTACCCAGTGTAGTAATTCTTGGGCAGATAGACATCCTTCACAGGACCAAACCGCTCAAATGGTATCCTGAGATCCTCTGGCCTGCATAAAAATATTGAAATTTCAGAGGAGGAATGACTTGTTTATGTGAAAATTGAATGCTCTTTCTAATTTCATTGAAGCTGAAGAATGAGCAAATTACAATGAATAAATTGAATTAAAACTACATATGCCCAGCTGACATATATACACGAGCTGGCTAACAGATTAACTAAAAAATAAACCAATTTTCTGTTGGAAGGAAAATTGTTACAACCATTTACTAAATTTACCAATGACTACAAAATAATTATATCACAGTAAGCAAATCCTCATAACTCCTGCTCTGTTCTTAGATCACTTTCTTGCCTTTCACTGTACTGATATCATTCCCAGCATTACCAGCATTGGTGGTAATCTTTTAAGTTTAACACCCCCCCTCAAGAGCAAAGCTCTTGCTACTTGACCATCCATAATATAATCTGGATATTCAACTTAATGAGCAAAAATATTAATCAATCCCAACTTCTTAATCATTCTAATATAGTTGTCTACACCAAGTGCCTTAGTAAAAATATTTGCCAATTGATTCTTGGATGCAACATGGAAAGTCTTGATTATACCATCTAGAACTCTATTTCTAACAATGTGACAATCAGCTTCTATATGTTTTGATCTCTTATGGAACACTGGATTTGCAGCTATATGCAATGCTGTCTGGTTGTCACAGTGAAGCAAAACTGATTTCTCATGCTTCACTTGTAAATCTCTTAGTAAGAATAAAATCCAATTAACTTCACAAGTGGTGCTTGCCATAAATCTATATTCAGCTTCAGCTGAAGATCTTGATACCATTGACTGCTTCTTTGATCTTCATGAAATCAAAGCATCTCCAAGAAAAACACAATACCCAGTAAGAGATTTCCTTGTATCTGGGCATCCAGCCCAATCAGCATCACACCTTCAGCTGTAAATCTGAATCACTAGGAAATAAAATTCCTTGTCCAAGTGTACCTTTAATATATTGCAGGATTCTTGTTGCAGCCTGCATATGAGGAACTCTTGGTTTGGCCAAAAATTGGCTTAGCCTGTTCACAGCATATGTGATATGAGGTCTACTGTCATATACATCAATTTACCTATGAGCCTTCTAAACTTGCTTGAATCTAATAGAAGTTCACCATTGTCCTTTGACAATTTCAATTGTTGTTCCATTGGAGACTTAGCAGGTTTACAACCCATCATGCCCGTTTCCTTTAAAATGTCTAAAGCAAACTTCCTTTGATTTAAGCTTATTCCCCTTTTGCTTCTAGCAATTTCAAGTCCTAAGAAGAACTTAAGTGATCCAAGATCCTTAATTCCAATTTAGCATCCAGAACTGACTTCAAAGTTGCTACACAAGTGGGATCATTTCCTGTGATGATCATGCCATCCACATAGACCAATAAAGCTGTGAACAAAGAACCTTTAGCATGAACAAAAAAAGAGTTATCAGCAGTAAATTGAACAAACCCAAGTTGCTGAATAATGTATGACAATTTCGTATACCATTGTCTTGAAGCTTGTCTCAGACCATAAAGGGATTTAAGCAGCTTGCAGACAACAGGAGCGGATGAATGTGAGGAAGAAGAAGCAATTGAAGTCCCCCCCCCCCCTATTGTGAAAACCAGGAGGCAATGACATGTACACTTCTTCATGTAAATCCCCATGTAAAAAGGCATTGTCTATATCCAATTGGTGAAGAGGCCAACACCTAGCAGCTGCTAAAGCAAGAAGTACCCGAATAGTTACTTCCTTAGCAACAGGAGAGAAAATCTCAAGAAAATCAATGCCTTCCCGTTGTGTATACCCTTTAGCCACAAGTCTAGCCTTGTACCATTCCACTGTTCCATCAGGAATTAATTTAATCCTATAAACCCACTTACACCCAATAGGGGTTTTACCAGGAGGTAATGTGGTAAGCTCCCAAGTATGATTCTATTAAAGGGCCTGAATTTCTTTGTCCATTGCTGATCTCCACAGAGGATTTTGAACAACTTGGAAGGAAAATTGTGGCTCTTGAGGTAATGTGTTAACTGCCAACAGATATGAATGATAACAAGGCTCTAAATGGGAGTAAGTGAGCCCATCAGCCACATCATAAGCTGCACCAGAAACATGAGTAGCAACACAAGCATAATCCTGTAAATAGGTTGGTTTAGTGGATTGCCGAGATGATCTTCTGATAGGTGCTGATGGTGGTTCATGAGTTGACGTAGAAGCAGGTACTGATGTGATAGGAGTAGGAACTGTAGACACAGGAAAAAAAAGGAACTGCAGGAGAGAAATCAGAATGGAGAGAAGAAACCTGAACTGGAATAGGATCAGGAACAGGATCTAAACAAGTAATAGACTCATCATGGATAGGAATAGGAGTGACAAAAAAATGATTACCTGAGCTGGAAGATGCAAGACTATCAACTTCAGTAATTGAAGTAAAAGGATCTGAAATTGAGACTTTACCATCAATAAAAGGAAATATGTTTTCATGAAAAACCACATCTCTGGATATGAAAACTGCATTTGTGGACAAGTATAAAACTTTGTAACCTTTTATGCCAAATTTGGATCTGTTATGTACTAGTGTAGAAGCATAACAAAGGCAACCAAAAATTCTTAGATGATCATAGGAAGGAGGACTGCCATAAAGAACCTCATAAGGGGTTTTGTAAGATAGAGGTGTACTAGGAATCCTATTAATCCAATATGCAGCAGTTAAAATACAATGCACCCAAAGATGTAAAGGCAAATGAGAATGGAACATGAGTGACCTTGCAACATTCAAGATATGTTGATGTTTCCTTTCTACAATTGCATTTTGTTGAGGAGTCTCGACACAACTCAAATGATGCAAAATACTTTTTTTAGCAAAGAAATCACTCATGATGAATTCAATTCCATTATCAGTTCGAATAATCTTTACTTTCCTAAAAAATTGAGTTTCAACCATAGTGCAAAATTGTTCTAATATGGATTGAGTTTGTGACTTGTGCTTGATACAGAAAATGGACCCCACAAATCACAATGAATCAAATCAAATAAATTCTGGGAAGTATGTAAACTTTTATTAAAAGGCAAACATTTTTGTTTGGCAAGAGGACAAACATCACAAAAGAAATCTTCACTTGAATCACAAATCTGTACATTATTTGACTTGAGTAAATTCAGCTTAGTATTGGAAGGATGCCCCAACCTCAAATGCCATATATGTGGCTGAGTTTTATTAACAGAGGAAACAGCTTAAACAAAAGAAGAAACGGAATTGCTATCTTCCAGCAGGTATAGGCCATTGCACTCTTTACCCAAACCAAGTGTGCTCCAATAAGCAAGGTCCCGGAGGAAACACAAATTACCAAAGAAAATAAGGCAACAAAGAACAGATCGGGTAAGTTGGCTAACTGATATAAGATTGAAGCTAAAAGATGGAACACAAAGAACATCATATAAGATGAGGTTTTCATTGATTTTGACAGTCCTAATATGTGTGACTAAAGCTACATCACCATTTGGCAAATTTACATGAGTGTTCAATGTGGCAATTATGGTGGTAAAACAAGACACAGGATGCACCATGTGGTCAGTAACACCTGTGTCTATGACCCAATCAGTAGATCCAAAACAGGTTCGATTAACCAGTTTGGATGAAAAAATGGAATTGTCAAATTTGGACTGAAAGTAAGGCTCTAGAAACAACACCTGACATAGTTTCAAGGTAATTGTTATTAGCTTGAGGACGTGGTCTAGTGGCAGCCACACCTGTACTAGAAGGAACATCAGCAGATGAACACGCATTAACAGCTCCAGAAACCAAATTTGGCAATTCATTACTAGGACTCACATTGGCTGCATGATAATTCTAACCAGAGTTACTCCCAGCATTGAGGAAGGTCAACAATTGCTCACATTGAGCTTTAGAAATAGGACATTGAACTGAAACACTCTCAGTTGCTATTCCTGGATTCCAAGTGACCTGATTAACACTTGATCTTCCTTTTGGTTTATATCCTGGTGGATAACCATGTAACTTGTAACATTTATCAATTGTATGTCCAAGCATGTTGCAGTGAGTGCATAAAGGTCTCTCCCTTTTGTTGTTCCCTTTGTTCCAAGTAAAATTACCAGAGTTACTTCCCTTCGAATTAGCATACATTGCTACTGAATCAGGCTTGGCAGTGTAGTATCCTCCATGTCCTACATTCTTGTGAGACTCTTCTTGAAGAACCAAGGCATAAATCTTGTTGATCGAAGGAAAAGGCTCCTGCATCAGAATTTGAGTCCTTATAGTCTCAAAATTCTCATTCAACCCATCAAAAACCTCATAGCATAAGTCTTGTCATGAGAAGCATTTAAGGTTTTGATTGCTCCACAGGTACACTCTGGTAATGGCTCCAAATTAAGCAATTGATCCCACAGCTTCCTGAATCTTGTGAAGTACTCTATGAATGTCATTTGGTTCTAAGATATATTAAAAATCTCCTTCTGAAGATTGTAGATTTTAGGACCACTACCCTGTGAAAAGAGTTTTTGCAATTCAAGCCACATCTCTCTGGCAGTTTGACAATACATCATGCTGCTAGATACATCAACGTGCATGGAGTTGATCATCCATGAAATCACCATTGCGTTGTAGCTTAACCAATCTTCATAGAAAGGAGATTCTGGATCTGGCTCAACAATTTTGCCATTAATGAAACCTATCTTCTTCTTGGCAATGAGAGCTAAGATCATAGCCCTAGACCAAGAATGATAATTCTTCATTCCAAGCAATGGTTGCGTAACCAAGATGTTGCCTGGATTTTCATTCAAATTGAGAAAATATGGATTTGTAAGATTTGAAGAACTGGTTTCAATGTTTAGTTGAGAAATACAACTTGTTTGATCGCTCGATTTAGGAGATGCCATGGATGGTTTTCAAGAATTCAATTGAGGAAGACGAAGAAAATCAGCTAGGAAATCAGTCAAGCTGTGCTAGCCGAGGCTCTGATACCATGTAAAAATTGAATGCTCTTTCTAATACCATTGAAGCTGAAGAATGAGCAAATTACAATGAATGAATTGAATTAAAACTACATACGCCCAGCTGACATATATACAGGAGCTGGCTAACAGATAACTAAAAAATAAACCAATTTTCTGTTGGAGGGAAAATAGTTACAACCATTTACTAAAACTACCAATGACTACAAAATAATTATATCATCTTGGATCATTGTCTTGCCTTTCACTGTACAGATATCATTCCCAGCACTACCAGCATTGGTGTTAATCTCATTTAAGTTTAACAGTTTACAAGACACTGAAGGCACAGAGATCTCTTAAAGAAACTTAAGAGGGCATTTAAAATGTACACGAAAAAATAGGACAGACACATGTTCAGAACCCACTAAAACAATAATTTCTTCTTTTATTGTATTCCCAACTCATATTATTATTTATGAAAACACAGTAAATAGCAGCGGTTGTGCACTCTTCACCTTCGACGAATGAACACCAACGCACACAAAAGCAACGTAGGACACATGTGTAGCATTGGAATAGCTTCCCTGAAACAACTGCTTAACGGTGAAATATACTAACAATAAATTGATCAGACAAAGGAAAAAAGTCGGAAGTGAGAACTAACTAAACCAAATGAAGGACATTGACAGAAGAACACGGCATGACCAACCCAAACTAAAGACAAGTTACCAAAGAGAAAAAAACTCACAGAGAGTAGTCAGAAAGAAAGAAGAAGAAAAAGAGGAAGGGGACCTGGCATCAAGGGAGATATTACGAACGAGCAAGCCAGAAGGAGGAGAAGATCTTCGGTCTCTGTAGGAGGACCTGCTGTCGCGGTAGCGGTAGCGGTCGCGAGGGTCGTCGTACCGCTTCCGTCTATACGGGCTTCGGCTTCGTCGGGGGCTGTAGCTCCTGCTCCTGCTCCTGCTTCTGTATCTCCCCATTCGTTCTCTCTTGCTTTTTGTCTCTGTATAATCCCTAGAAGCCAAATACAAGGACGCTGACGCAGTTGCAAAAACCCTAGCCCTAATTTATCCACAGCGCCATAGCAGAAACGAAGCTTCCGATTTTCCAATGTTCAAATAAACATGGGAAATTAATATTCATCGCGAAGATTGATCCCGGTGCTTCTAGTCCTAGACTACTTCTAGCAAAAGAATACGGCGTCGTTCCACCCAGAGATTGGAAATTTAAAACTTGCCCCCCACCCCCTCTCACCACGTTTCTCTTTCCATTCCTTAGTGAATGTGCCACTATTGAAATTATTGAAAACAACTTAATTTAAAACTAGTCACGGAACGCACTGTGTACATCCTCCCGCTCTCTATTTTTTAAATTTATAAAAATAATAATAATAATAAATTAAATAGGATAAAGACATTTTTGAAATAGTTATAAATAATTATAAGAATATTTAGGAATAATTATGCATAGTTATAGAAATAAATTTAATATAATTATAAGAGTATTTTGGAATAGTTGTAGGTAATTAAGGGAGTATTTTGGAATAATATTTATAACACGGATAAATTTGACATTTTAAAAAGATGACCGCAGAAAAAATAGTCATGACCAAATATATGGACTTTTTAAAAATACATATTTATTTTAAATATATATAAATATAAATAAAAAAAATAACCTTTATAGTATTAGAGATTAAAATATATTTAAAATATGGAACAAGATCGTACGTTCGAAATATATATATATATATATATATATATATTGTTAAAACAATACAATTATTTTTGAAAAATAAAATAAATTTTATCATTTCATTTGTGAGGAAAAAATAGTAAAATATCAATGATATTTTTTGAAATGTTGATATAATCTCCTTAAATGAAAATATAAATGTAATTTTTTTTATCTCTTAGTTTATGTAGAGAGTTAATGTTGAATTAGGTTCAAAAAAGTAAACTCTAAATTAAATTAGGCTAAAGTATATAAAACTCATACTAAAAGGTAGTTGCACATTAATACTATTAAAACTATCTTGGACTAAAGCAATCATTAACTATTCAAAGGGGTTATGCCATTAACGTTTAACAATAGTTTGTGTTGCTAAGGGTATGCTTCGACTAAATTGGATAAGACTAAGGTAGCTATAGTTATTATTCTATTCTATATTTGGATGTTACCGCCCACATAATAGGCTGCTCATTAATAACACCACAACGCCCTTTCAATTTGATAAATTAAAATATCAATATTTTGTTTACATGACTCTACCCTAAGTAACCATGCCATCTAAAGCTACTCTAACTTTGGGGATAGTTTTAATTCTTTTGCATCAACCTACTATTTCTTTCTTCCGTTGCATAACTATGACACAATGCTTTGTAGGAACCTATGTAGACGAATAATGAACTATACCAGGGGGGATGATTTTTTTTTTTTTTACTAAAAGAGGGTGGCACCATCATTTATTTATTAATATATCCTTACTTTTGGCGAAAGAATACCGTGGTTACAAGATAAGCAAAAGGAATATTACAATACTGAGCATATTGACTACTTTAGTATCCAATCCAAGTTTCAATCAACGAATTTGCATAAAGAATATGGATGTTAAGAACACTGTAATTACAAAATTCAAACTCCATAAGAGGGAATTAGTATTTCTAAATTTACTTTTGTCTATGAGTTTCTCATGCTCCTTCTTCAAGAAACACACTGGCCTTGAAATGCCTGAATCCAGATCTCAAACTCCTAGTTACAATCTAGATTGTACCTTAATAAGGAGAAAGCATCCCATTACTTTACCAGGCAGAATCTACGCTACAAAGTAATATGAAAATTGTAATAACCTGGAGAATTATTGGAATTAAATAATAAAGAAAATAGAGGAAAAAATAATTTTAAAGGGGGATGCAGCAGGGCCTCGCGTTCGTCGACGAAATTCTTCCTAGGCTCGCCGACGTGGACGCGTGTCTCATCGATGAGAATTTATCGATGGGCTATTTTGGGGCCTGAAACTCGTCGATGAGGGTTAGGTGCTCCTCGACGAACTCCCTTATTGAACTTATCGACAAGGTGACGTGACTCGTCGACGAAACTACGTGGCAAAAGATTTATAAATAGCATAAAATCGGGATTCAGCAAGGAAAAATCATTTTTCCTCATTTTTCTTTCTCTCCTAATCGGTTCCTCCAAGTTCTCTCTATGATTCTCGCCCTGATTCTCCCCGTTTTGATGATTAGAAGCCGCCACATTGATACTAGGGAGATTCTCTACAATCTAGTCAGAGCGGAAATTTAATTTGAGCAATTTGGGAACCATCCTAAAATTTAGGTAAGTGAATTTTTAGGTATTTTCAGTAGTACCAGTATTATTTGGGATCAGATTTTGTAAACTATGAGAATATACTCGTATTTTGTGGAATAAATTTTGGGTATCATATTTTTAGGAATATGGTGTTTTGGGCCCTTATAGTCATGGGTTGAAGACCCCAACAAGTAACTATTCGGGAACCCAGGTAAATTATAGTTTAAGAAATTTATGAATAAGCAATTTCAAGAATTATGGGTGTACTAATTTACTGGAGAATTTGTATATGTAAATACAGGTTTTTGGAGTTGGTACACCGAGGGTGTGAGAGTGGAGTGGAGTGGAGTGGAGTTCAGTCCCCCAATCAGATAGGTAAAGGAGACATGCTATGCTAGGAATTTCTAGAAAGTTTATTAGAAAATTATATATATATATATATATATATAAGTTTTTCCAAATAGTATTTTTCATAATGCCATGACTTCAAAACCATAACACTCAATTATTCAGTTATACAGTCTGATATTCAAATTATGCAGGTCAGTTTAAAAATGATATGCTTATTTCAAAATCATGGTAAAAACAGTAAGATAAATATAAATATCAGTACTAAATAGTATTAGACCCTGAGAAAATATTCAGTCAGATTTAGACAGCAGAGCACGGTACCATTGCTATTTCAGATCACAGTGCAACCACATATCTCAAATAGTGTGTGGATTATGTCTTCTGTGCCAGGAGAGATTGCAATCTCCCTAAAAAGCTAGGTTGAGGTGGTCGGTTTGATGAGGCAGAGATTAGTTATCGTGCCCAGAGAGATTGTAGTGGACCGGATTGTTGATTGGTAGAGTTTCAGATTGACTTATGTGGTAGGCCAACCAGAGTTAAGTTCTACCTACGGGCCGCACAACGCTGTTATGAGGGATCAAATCATGACATTCAGTTCCCAAGGTATTATCACAATTATTTCTATAAATACAGACTTACAGTACAGCGGCAAATTTATTATAATATTATAATTATGTGTAATTAGAAAACTCAAATATACAGTTGTATTTTAAACTATAACGAATGTAATCCGTACGGTATACTACACTAACAATTTTATAGTTTCAATATTATATCAGTATATTTAATGTAGCGACCACCTTGATTAACATGATTTTTTTTCCCACTGTAGTAATTAACATACTCTGATACCATAGTATTAACCTAAGCAGCAGGAAGCAGAAATCATACAAACATAACCATAAACCACTATATACAATACCAGAGTTCTGAAATATTTTCCAATATATATAGCAACATAACTACATTCCCAAAATATCCTCAACTGGTGAGGGCTATACAAAAATGCTCCCAAAAATGATACTTACTCTCTGTCAGGGCACTACTGAAGCCCTTCTATTTGCGAGCCTGGTCTGCTCGCCTACTTGGATAACTTGAAAAATATTTCAACACTAGGATGAGCCAATGCTCAGTAAGAGAAAATATATTATTACTAGTGTGTGGCAAATGAGCTACTATATATCATGAAATATGTATCATATAAACATGAATAACTGAGTACAGTACAAATAATAAAGCACACCACCCCTTTTTCCTATTGCTTAACATATCAGTATTATGGTTATAATTCAAAATACTTATAGTGTATATAGTAGGATCCCTGTTTCTGTAAAACAATACGTAAGTAATAGTAACTGAAATTGTTCCCTGTGGCTATCTGTGTCATGACATGCCCCTCATGAAGAGGTTGTGCGGCCCGTAGGCTGGATTTACCCTGGCTGGCCAACCAGGAATAAATCACTGAACTCCGTTAGTCGACCTGCCCACCTCAACCCATATCTGGATGGGGAGCCTAACCTCTTCAAGGGCCTAGGTGGTCGACTTTACCACGTATATCTGAATAGGTGGTTGCACTCATAAAATAACATAGTATCTGTAGCAACGGTACCGTGCTCTGAAGCTGCAAGTCCAACAGGGTCTGATATCATATAATATATTTCTATACATAACTAACTGATTTACCATGATTCAGAAGTACTGAAATAACCATGATGCTGCATAACGTACTGAAATCTGAATAATCATAACATGGAACTACATATTCTTAATACTGGAATTCATATAATCATGGTACTGAGATTTATAAAATCATGGTACTGAAATATTGTAAAATCATGGTACTGAAATCCATAAAAGCATGATACTAAAGTACGTATAACCATAATACTGAAATTCATAAAATCAGGAAACTAAATTCGTAAAACATATCCCCGTACCATATATATAATCACAAGCCACACCATACTAAAATACGTAATTGTCATAAATAAATAAACTGTATAATATTTAGAATTTTCCTAACATAGCATATTTCCCTTACCTTAACTTTGAAAAGCCCCTACTGTACTCTAACCCGATACCCGCAGGGCCTCCTACAAAACACCCTGAAACTAATATTTTTCAGAACTAAACATCAGTATTTTTCTACCTGTATCATTTCCTATAACTACCACGATGCCAAAAGGACTAAAAGGTCTTATCCTGAATTTGGGATGATTTCCAACTCCGATTTCCCGACGATCCGCTCCGGTAGATGCATGGAGAACTCCGCTAGGAGCGTCATGGTAGCTTCGGATCATCGATCCGGCGATTGGTGGGGCCGAAAATGAAGAGAAAAGGGAGAGAGAGTCGTAGGAGAGAGAGAGCGTCGAGAGAAATGTGATAAAATCCCGGGTTTCCACTATTTATAGGGCCAGGTTCGTCGACGAGACCCTGTGTTCGTCGATGAGCCCTTCACAAAATTCATCGACGAGGCCCTATGTTCGTCGACGAAATTCATAGCAGCCCGAATCGTCTCTCGGTATTTTCTCGTCGACGAAGCCCTGTGTTTGTCGACGAAATTCTAAAGACCTTCATCGACGAGACCCTGTGTTCGTCGACAAAGCTGGGCAATTTCTTGAATTTATGATTATTTAATATTATCTCCAAAATGCAATGTCGTCGACGAAGACGGCCTCCTTCTGTTTCTAATTCTATTTCTCTTCCTCTTATTATTACTAAAATGCTATTATTATTCGGGTCACTACATTTAATGTGTAACTCAGTTGCCACACACTAATAATAACATATCTTCTCTTACTGAGCGTTGTCTTATCCTAGTGACTTAACATAGTTAACTATTGTCATGTCTTACCCCCCACATGATCAGGTTGTGCGACACAAAGGCGGGACTTAGCAATGGTTGACCGACCATGCTAAGTCAAACATAGGTGTGTAAATACGATGAGGCTAATTCTCCTGTACCTGACTACCATAGGAACTATGACACTCCCATAAAGCCACATCGACTGCCATCTCCCGCACCCAACATGAGATGTGTGGTAACACTAACATATTCATAATCGTCAACATATAGCTATGGTACCGTACTTCATAAAACTGAACTAAACTATCCGAATTCTGATAACATATAATACATTCCATATTAAAACATAGCAGTTTCGTATTTCAGAGTAATATTTGTCATAAACATATTCCATGATTTCTTACATATCATACATAATCACGGCATCAACGTCGGCATAATTCATAACATAAAAATCATGATATTTACGCTGGCATAATTCATAACGTAAAAATCACAGCATTTATGCCTGCATAATTCATAACATAAAAATCACAATATTTACGTCGGCATAACTCATAACGTATAAATATAAATTCTTGCACTATTTAACATAATCTTAAAACCATAGTTCCTGTACTGTTTTTAGGATTTTCCTGAAAACTGCTATAACATGCTTATCATGGTAAAATCATAATATTTCAATATAACATAATTTTCATGGAAATATTATACTCATGTCACATAAATGTACATAATCTTATAAACTCATAATTAATTCTAAAATCACATTTACATATAAAATATGTTAAGATCATTTCCCTGTTCAACATCAGTATTCCCAAACATAGTTTTATATCATACATATTTTCTTGAAAATAAATGTTGTATAATAATAAATAATTTCATGAAAAAGGCAAACTTAATTTATCCCCTTACGTGACTTACTGAGAAACCCACAATTATTCCAAACCTACACACATGTGTTCCCCAGCTCAACACCCTAAAATTTATATTTTTCCTAACAAAACTTCAGTATTATTATATTTAAAACATTTTTCTCAATCAAGAAATACCAAATACCTTATAAAACTCAAAATAACCAACTTATCCAAATTTTGGGATGGTGCCCAAGTTGGCCTAACCAACGAACAACTCCAATTAACTTGAAAAGAATCTTCTCGAGAGTAGCGTGACAACTTCCGATTGTCGAACCGATGAAGGATGAGGCCAGAAATCTAGAGAGAGAGAGAAAATTTCATGTAAAATTTAATGCTGAAGTTCGAGGTTGGTGTATTTATAAAACATGGATTCGTCGACGAGACACGTCACCTCGTCGACGAGTCCATGAAGTGAGTTTGTCGATGAACACTTACTACTCGTTGATGAGTTTCAGACCCTGAAATCAACCCTCTTGGTAATGTCTCGTCGATGAGACATGCGTCTACGTTGACGAGCCCAAGAAGCTTATTCGTCGACGAGCACTCTGCACTAATCGACGAGACCCTATTGAATCCCCTTTTTGAAAAATCATTTTCTCTCATTTATTTTATTATTTAACTACTGTAATTCTTCAAGTCTCTATAAATATAGTGTCCCAAGGTGGTAGAACTAAAATCTGAGGTTCCAACATTAAGCAGAACTAGGCAATCTTTCTACATCCTTTAATATTAAACAGAAAGCAAGAATTATGGGATAACATTTGGAAAGCCGCATAAGAGGTCTTGAGCAAAGTCATGAGAAGATTTGTCAAGATATTCGATAGATTAAAGATCAAATGAATAAGTTAATGGAGATACTCACTACTATGAACAAGAGGAAAACCGTGCAATCTCCTGAACTCGTAGTTGAAGAAGATTTTCTATTTCCATCAAGATTTACACCTATTAGTGAACTTCTGTCATCACAACTGGTGAATTTGCCAACTGGCTCAGGACCAAGCTCGCACTTGTTTATCCCAATGGCACCAGTTATAGGATTTTAACCTAAGGGGAATGCACGAGTACCACCAATCATAAATCCTGATATCGAATGAAGCGTAATAACCAAGGAAATGACTAAAGAGCAAAACCCTAGTTCGAAAGTGAATCATAAATATGAAGTATTGGAAGAACATTTGTGTTTGGTGTCCAATGTGATTTTACCTCTGAAATTCAAAGTCCCAGATTTTGAGAAGTTTAGCGGATCTAAATGTCCATTAACTCATTTAAAGATGTATTGTCAGAAAATGGTTGCACATTCTGATAATGATAAACTGCTCATCCACTGTTTCCAAGATAGCTCAACTGGGGTAGCTATGAGATGGTACATTTAGCTAGACCAAGTAAAGGTTTGCACTTTGAAGGATCTAGCTCATGGTTTCATTACACAATGTAAGCATGTGATTGAGATAGCTCCATATAGGTTGAATTTGCAAATAAAATTTTAGAAAAAAATGTTGAAAATTTTTAGAAAATTTCTACAAAATTTTGGGAAAAAAATTAAGGAATGTTTTAAAGATATTTTTACTTAAAATTTGATGATTTTACTTGAGTTTTGTGTGTGTACGTTTTAATGATTTTAAAAAGGGTAAAGAGGTATTTTATACCTCACATATACTAGCTTTGAGGGAGGTTTATCTAATAAGATCACCTCATTTGGAGGTCTTATTAGACATTCCTAATCACACTTTAATTTTTATTTTCCTTTTAAATCTTCTTTATTTATTTTATTTATGCGGGATCTTTGTGCACCGGGCTGCCTTTTATTTATTTGTTTATTTGTTTGCTTATTTATTTAATTATTAAATTCAAAGGGGTTTAATTAAAAATCATTAGCATCAATTTAGAGATAAGTCATGATTGATTAGGTACCGTTCAAAAAACGAGTGTGTAGGGAGTGCAATCAATCTTCCCTTTGCATAACTGTACTCTCGTTCCCAACTCTAGTAAAACAGACTTGGACCACTAGTTCCTTAACATAAGATTAGTTTTGAGACCAAACAATAAGTAGTAAGTAGGTGATCTAACCACACTTAAATAAATAACAGGTTAGTGACAACTCAATCAAAATATTAATATCATTATTCATCGTCATTCCAGACCCTTATCCGGAATGTTGCAACAATATTATTGTCATTTTAGGTTAAAGGTATGTTCTACTAAACGTACTTAAATAATATTACAATAAACATGTTAAGCAAACAATTACAACTTCATATTTACACTAATCTTGATGAGCGGGCAAAGAAAAAATGTCATCATAAGATGGTAGTCATATCTCTGTGCACAAGATCCTTGGAAAAAATGAATTAAAGTTACATTTGGCTTTTTAAATATATGAAATAAGGTTGTCACACCATTTATTCTTTAAAGCCCAGGTTCTCACATTGGGATAAGATAACAGGATGTGACACATCTCTATCCCTCTTAGGTTTTGAACATGAAAATTACAATGCGAAAATCTTAAGTTTTACCAGTGCAATGGTTTTTAGAGGAGAAATGTGTTTTATATCGCAGTTAACAAGCATAAAATATGATCACAATAAACATTCATGTTTGAACCTTAGTTTCAATTTTAGAAAATATTAGAGAAAGGAAAAAAAGTAAGAAGAAATCCGCAAAGTATCAAGAATGAAAAAAAAAATGCCACATAAATGAATAAAAATCTATACTATATATAAAAGTATGAATAGTATAAATTATTTTATACACAAAAATATCTCTTTCTTTTAAAAGAAAGATTAAAAATCCCCTAGGAAATGTATTTGCGAATCAATTTGAATACAAAAATATTCTTATTTTTAAAATTAAATTTATATAAGACCAACAATACTAAAAGAAATCAGTTTTATACTATATATAGAAGTGTGGAAAGTGTAAATCATTCTATTGACAAATATATTCTTGTCTTTTAAAAGTGAAACCACATAATCTTAGAAAACATTAATTTCTATAGTACAAATATATATACATATATATATATATATATATTTATGAAGTAAATTCAACTAAAGTTAGATAGAATCACATTTATAATGTCTAAAAGTTAATATCTGAACTTAAAGAAAAACTTTTGTTTACTTAGAAAATAAAATAAATAAACATTATATATAAATATTTACATCTATATATCTATGCTATAATAAATTAATAAAAGTATGAATAAAATAAAACATTTTGTTGTAGAAATGTCATATATTTTTAAAACAATCTAAAAATTCCTAAAAGAAAATAGGCCCAACAAAAATTAGATAAAATATATTTATAAATTATTTTTTAATATATTAAAATTCGTAGCTAAAAAGAAAAACTCTATGTAACAAAAAAAAAGTAATTCGTAGCTAAAAAGAAAAACTCTACGTAACAAAAAAAAAGTTAAGTATATACGACCATATATAAATGAACAATATTGTAAATAATCTAAATTTTCATTTTGAATAGGACCAATTTTATTTTTGATAGATGTGACGTGATCCCAAGAGAGGGTTGAATTGGGATTTAAAAATATTTTGTTAATTTAAATTTCACTGATTCACCACATAAAATCTTATTTAAGAATTAAAGCATGTATGAAAAATAAGAATAACGACAAATAAACATTCATACATATGCGGAAATTAAAGTGCAGAATTTAAATGAGATAGAGAGAGACACACACATAAGATTTGTTGTCAAGGTTCAATCAATCCTGCCTACGTCCCCGCCTCCAGCCAAACCAGTTTATGGGATTCCACTACCTTTGCTCACTTATTAGGTGGAATGACATTGTTACAACCTCACATTACGGGGCGAGGTAAACCTAAACTCAAATTTTGGGCTTGAGCCACAACCTACAACTTACAGGACGGTGCTCCTAGTTCTCCTAATCCGATCTGAACCAATCCCGTGCACGTTAAAGGTTAGTGCAATCCTCTTCTAACCACACACCGAGAATATAACAATAATAATAAAAGTTTGTGTACAAATAAGTGCTTCTCAAACTAAGCAAAGATGTACTCAATGAAAAACTAAAATGCACTCTCATATGATATTAAAATGAAGTTTAGTAAAGTATGATATTCCTCTCAAAATATTTTTCAAGTAAACCAATAAGAGTATAGAAAATGATTTTCTATGAAAATGACATTTTTAAATTTAATTTAAATCAAACTTTCTAGCAAAATATATGAAAGTGAGTATTAGCTAAAGTCATTGTCAAGAAGCTTCTCAAGTACAATATATATATATATCAATGAATATATATATGCTCAAAACATTTTTGAACTAACCCATAAATTTGTTCTAATAAAAATATTTCCAAATAAATGAATAGGAGAAGTTAGGGTTTTCATTTAAAATAATTGACCTTTATAAAAACAAATTCAATAAGGTTTTCTAGCAATATATGTATGAGTTTAAATATATGCTTAAGCCTTCAAGACAAAAAATAAATTTCTCCAAAATATTTTCAAATAAAAGGTATGAGAGAAATTTGATTTTTGAAGAACATAATAATAAAAAGACTATCAAGTTATATATATATATATATAAACTTGAATATAAGCTCAAGTCTTTTTAAATAAAACCTCCAAAATATTTTTCTCCAAAAAGATTTTCAAGAAAAGTATGAGAAATTTGATCTTTGAAAAACAATAAAAATAAAAAGTAGAGACCTTCAAGTAATATATATAAACTTTAATATATGTTCAAGATTTTTCAAAATTACCTAAAGAAAAAGAAGCCTTTGAAGTAGAAATATACGAGTGGATATATGCTCCAAGCTTCCTTCAATGACTCACAATAATTTCTCCTAAAAAAATTTTCAAAGTGAAAGAGTATGAGAAATATGAAATTTAATGCACAAAAGAAGTATGAAAAATGAGGGAGAAACAAAAAATGTGTAGATATGCTCTCATGATATTTCTCCTTAACTTTTCAGGTGTCTTTGACTTGTAGTTATAGGCAAAAACCAAAACTAACCGTTTTATGGCTGTGTATTAAAATATGATTTAATTTGAAAACTAGTCATTTTTCAGCCGTTGGGGAGCTTTCTATGCGGACACCATTCAGTTTTTTGACTGTAACTTTTCATATATATAACTCCAAAATAGATGTTCTTGGTATAAACATAAATCTAACAGAAAATCTCACAACTTTCATGTTAATCACGTTTTAATATTGTTAGAGATGGAGCTAGAAGACAACCAGGAGCTGAGTTGGAGACGCGTATCATTCATGGAGATGAGTTGGAAAAACGCGTTGAAATGAAGTGCAATTTATCTCTCCATTATCCTCCCCATTGTAACTCTCATTCTTGATTAATTTTATCTTAATTGTAATTTAATCCAAGCCCTATAAATAGAGGGTTGTGGAAGATGTAAGATACAACAGCACAGAGAGTGTGCAAACAGTGTAGAGAGAGCACAGTGAAGCTCAGAGAGAGCACAGTGAAGCTTAGAGAGCAGGGAGGAAGAAGGGAGGAAAAGAGAGAGAGAGAGAGAGAATTGTAATATTTTCTAGCAAGATAGTGAATTCTTGGTGTGTGCTCTGTGGACGTAGGTCGTTATTGACCGAACCACGTTAAAATCTTGGTGTTACTTTGATCTGGATGCTCACAGGTTCCTAACAAGTGGTATCAGAGTCCAGTTGGAGCAGAAAAGCCAGATTGGAAGTGATCCCAAAATTTAGAGCTCTGTCTAGTAGATCAAAACTGTGTTGTGAGGCCACCATCAAATTCAGCTAGCCGCAAGCCGGAGCTCCAAAGGAGTTCAAAAGAAGCCGCACGTGCTATCACGCGAAACACCGGAGCTAAATGCTTCGTCACGCACTGGGCACGCATCAGCGACCTATCTCTCACGCGCTCAATGCGCCGCACATGTCTTCTTCGCCCGAACCACCTAGAGCCGACCCGATTTAATACACGACCCAACCCAACAAGTCCCTCAGACCCGGGGTAACTCAAGATCCGGTTCCTGACCCGAGTTCGGCTCTCCAAGCGAAGCGCCACGTCGGCAGAGGCACCACGTCAGCAGGTCCTGCCACGTCAGCTGCCACATCATCAGTGGTCCCACCCCGCCATGTCAGCGCCACGTTATCAGGTGGCCTGCCTATCCACGTCATCGTGCCACGTCAACACTGCCACATCATCGGCACGTCAACAGGTGCACACGTCAACCTGCCACGTCAACAAGTTTGACAAGATTTGATTGAAACTTTGACTAAGCTTTTCGGAGTTGTTTTGGATCCGCTTTTCGGAGTCGTTTTTAGTCTGTTTTTCGAGCGACTTGAACCATTTCTAGGGTTTTCGATCATTCCGGATCTAACCGCGCTATCCATTTGAGATAATTCCATCTCTATATTAACGAATCGAGATGTCGAATGAAAAAGGCTCAAAAATCGAAATGTTCAATGGAAACAATTTCAGTTTTTGGAAGATGCAGATAGAAGATTATTTGCTTGGGAAGGAATTACACTTACAGTTGAAGGGTAAGCCAACATCCATGAACGAAGACGAGTAGGAGTTGCTTGATCAAAAAGCCCTCGAAGCCATCAGAATGACGTTGTCGGAATCTATGGCGTTCAATATCAAGCATATAACATCCACCAAGTCTCTGATGGATGCGCTCTCTAATATGTACGAGCAGCCTTCAGCCGCAAACAAGGTACATCTCATGAAAAGACTATTTACGAGTAACATGTCTGCAGGTGAGAGTTTTAGCAGACATTTGAATAACTTCAATGAGTTGTTTGATAAACTCGCCTTAGTCGGGATAACGTTTGATAATGAGATTCGGGCTCTACTGATTCTCAATCAGTTGCCTGAAAATTGGAATGGTGTCGTCACTGCCATCAGTAGCTCCACAGGAAAATTGAAGCTTATATACGATGAGGTCGTCAACATGATTTTGACGGAGTAAATAAGAATGCAGCTGAACCATAACTCCAATTCGAGTTCAGCCTTAAACATGAAGAGTTGAGGTAGAGGAAACAGGCATGGACGATCAAACAACGGTGGCAGATCTAGGCCCATACGATCTAAATCCAAAAATCCCATAGGTACTCAGGACACAGGTTCCCAAAGCACAAAAGTTATTGAGTGCTGGAACTGTGGAAAGACTAGTCATTACAAGAATCAGTGCAGGAGTCAGAAGAAAGAATTCGGGACGAGGGTAAAGATAGAAGCAAATATTGCTTCCAAAAATGATGAGATGTTAATCTGCTATTTGGAGAGCAAGCAGGAGTCTTGGGTCTTAGACTCCGGAGCCTCATTTCATGCCACATGCGGCAGAGATTGCCTGGAGGAGTACACACTAGGTAACTTTGGTAAGGTGTACCTTAGCAACGATAAACTTTGCGACGTAACCGGCAAGGGAGTTGTGAAGATCAATATAAACGGGTTAGTATGAAAGCTGAAGAATGTCAAGTATATTCTAGACATGAGAAAGAATTTCATCTCAGTTGATCAGCTGGCAGATGAGGGATACACGACGAAATTCATTGGCGATGAATGGAAAGTTTCAAAGGGTGTACTAACGATTACGCGAGGAAAGAAAAGCGGAACACTTTTTCTAACCTCCAATGCCTCCATGTCTATTTCAGTTGTTACAGGAAATGACGGCAGCAACAACTGGCACCAACTACTTGGTCACATGAGCGAGAAGGGACTCAGGGTGATGCACTCAAAGGAAAAATTGAGTAGTCTACAATCAGTGCAGATTGAGGTGTACGAGGATTGTATAGTCAGGAAACAGAAGAGGGTAAGTTTCCAGATAAACACCCATGCCCCAAAGAAGAAGGGACTAGAACTGGTCCACTCAGAATGTGTTGGGACACATCAGCAGAATGCCGAGAATCCTCAGGTGGAGGAACAAGTGGAGCAGATTGTCGCACCATCGTCTCCTACTCCAGCTCCGGAGCTTAGGAGATCTACTCGGTCCCATATACTAGACAGAAGGTGTATTGATTATTTACTTCCTACAGATGGAGGAGTGCTCGAATGCTATGATGAAGCATGTTAGGTGGCAGATACGAACAAGTGGGAGCTTGCGATGAAGGATGAGATGAAATCCCTCACCTCCAACAGAATATGGAAGTTGCCCAAAGGCCTTCACAACAAATGGGTGTACAGAATTGAAGAGGAGCATGACGGCTTTAGAAGGTACAAGTCTCAGTTGGTAGTCAAAGGTTTTGAGCAGAATGAAGGGATTGACTACACCGGCATCTTTACACTAGTTGTGAAGATGACAGCCATCAGATTAGTCCGCAAAAATCGAGCAGACAGGAAGATGGTGACTACAGAGAAGCTGAAGTTGTGTTCAACTTCAGTTGATCTTCATGCCTGAAGACATATTTTGAGCACATAATTTATTCATGATACTGGTTGAGGAGGTGTCTCTATCTCAAAGTGGGAGATTGTTAGAGATGGACCCAGAAGACAGTTAGGAGTTGAGTTGGAGACGTGTATCATTCATGGAGATGAGTTGGAAAAACACGTTGAAATTAAGTGCAATTTATCTCTCCATTATCCTCCCCATTGTAACTCTCATTCTTGATTAATTTTTATCTTAATTGTAATTTAATCCAAGCCCTATAAATAGAGGGTTGTGGAAGATGTAAAATACAACAACATAGAGAGTGTGCAAACAGTGCAGAGAGAGCACATTGAAGCTCAAAGAGACCAGGGAGGAAGAAGGGAGGAAGAGAGAGAGAGAGAATTGTAATATTTTCTGGCGAGATAGTGAATTTTTGGTGTGTGCTTCGTGGATGTAGGTCGTTATTGACCGAACCACGTAAAAATCTTGGTGTCACTTTGATCTGGATGCTCACAGGTACCTAACAAAGATAAGAAATCATGGATTGAGAGAAACGCTCATTACCGAGACGAAAGAAATAAAAAGGGAATTTTTCTACTACGGGCACCTTTTAATGTTTTGGTCATAAATTTTTATATATAATTCCAAATTGGACGTTTTTTATATCAACAAAAAGTTAAGAGAAAATCTTACAGCTTTAATGTTGAACACTTTTCAAGATAAGAAGTTATAGATTGAGAAAAAACTCATTTCTACTATCCGGTAGGCTGGCTAGTCGACCCCTTTGTAAAAAATAGTTTTTGTCATTTTTTAACTTCAAAATCATTTTAAAATCTTTGTATAAATTAGACATTTTATGAAAAAGGTTTTTCCTGTTACTTGGAGGTCTTATGATCAATTTAAGGTCTTGGTTGAACTTCAATTTAGAACATATGATATGCATGCACACATTAAACCCTAATTATTATTACAATGCAAAAATTAAACAAGTCTTCACGCTTTTGCTCCTCGAATACACCATGAAATACGCTGGGGTCTGCTCGTTTAGGTGCTCTTACGGCTTCCATTACATATCCGTTGCTTATGCTTCCTGAGATGTAAACCTGTTCACACTCAATGCACAAATGAGATGCTTGTTGTTTGTCATAATAAAAAAATGATCATACTCAAAAAGTCAACAATTTTGGTGAACCATATATACGACTAATTTTTAATTGAACCAATTCTTGTGTTTTGAAAGTGAAACCACATAATCTTAGAAAACGTGAATTTCTATAATATATATATATATATATATATTTATTTATTTATTTATGAAGTAAATTCTACTAAAGTTAGATAGAATCAAATTTATAATGTCTAAAAGTTAATATTTGAACTTAAAGAAAAACTTCTGTTTACTTAGAAAATAAAATAAATAAACATTATATATAAATATCTACATCTACATCTATGCTATAATAAATTAATAAAAGTACGAATAAAATAAAACATTTTGTAGTAGAAATGTCCTATATTTTAAAAACAATATAAAACATTCCTAAAAGAAAATAGGCTCAACAAAAATTAGATAATATATATTTATAAATAGTTTTTAATATATTAAAATTTGTAGCTAAAAAGAAAAACTCTATGCAGCAAAAAAAAAGTTATGTACATACGACCATATATAAATGAACAATAGTGTAAATAATTTGTAAGAAAAAAAATTCTCTATTAAATGTAAGACAAAAATTTCTTTAAAAAAAGCTATTAAATTCAATAATATTATATAAATCTATATTTAAATAGGTCAAGATTTAGACCTAAAAAATCCAAGCTATCAAAAAGAAAATAAATAAATACAATGATATTATAAATGTTAAAAAACATACAGTAAAATCGTAAATTCATCTTATGTCTTTTAAAACTAGTGTGAAGTGTCTAACATTTTAAATAAATAATAATATAATTTTAGATAAAATAAATTAAAAAAATAAAACTACTTAGAAATGTCTTCCAATTAATAAATTTTTCAAATTTGTTTAAAATTTTTAAAACTCATTAATTGATGATTAATTAAATAAAAAATAGTAATAATTAAAATTTTAGGTAGTAAATCACAAATTAAGAATTGTAATAAGCTTAATATTATTTTTTTTATAGGAAGGAGTTGTATATTGAGATTTTTATAAAATAAAAAGTATACTTATTAATTTTTTATTTGTAATGTTATGTAAATATAAAAAACAATTTTATATATTTTAAGTTTTTTTACCTCCATATATTTACATGGTGTTATAATAGTATCTCATATTAGTGTTTATATTTTAAAATTTTTTATAAAAAAGTATCAATATTAATATATAACTTTCAATATATATTCACACTTTAATATTTGTAAACTAAAATATGAAAGATATTATTAATTTATTTTAAAATATATTTAATTATTTTAAAAATATAAAAATATTCTATGTAATATTATTCATATTCAATTACGTGATATACTGACTATTTTAATTAAATGCATCATTAATATTTGATATTCTTAATATTTAATTACATCAAAATAATTATTCACAAATAATAGCATTTGACATAGATAAGAAATATAATGGAAATGAGTTACATTCTTATTTTCCTCTTTTTTTTTTTCAAACAAAATTATAAATTTAGAAACGTTTGAGAACAATTATTCCTTGCTTATTTCACGTTATACGTTAATAACTTTTTATATTGTCATTTATTATATTACGATAATATATTTTCTTGTTTTAAATATATAAATTTTTATAATCTACCAAATCTATGCATTATAATAATTTTATTCTTAAAATTAGTCATTTTGTGCAGCATTTACTCTTAATCTCAAAGGCTCGCCTTGGCTACTAAAAAATAAAATTTAAAAACAAAAAAGTGAATGATAGTTAAGTTAGTAGTTGTACAATTAATTAAAATTGATTTTTTTTCTCATGTATTTAGTTATTATTAGTATTATTATGAAATATGAGAACTGAGGAAAGGCCGAGAGGCCCAAGAACTCATGGATTAGTTTAGTAATGAAAAAGATTTTAATACCATAATTACAAAAAAAAAATTTAAAATTATTTTATGCTAATTTTGTGTCATTTTAAAACTTAAAATCATAATTATTAAGATTTTTTTTTGGTTACGTCGGTGTCTTAGTGCCATCGGCTCATCCAGCTATCCGGGGGTTGGACCAATTCTTAGTTGAACCAATTTACAATTTAAAAAGTAAGATATATTAGGGAGGATAATTTTTAATTTTACTGAAAATAAAATATGAAAATGAAAGAGAGATAGGCCAACAAACCTTACTGAAGATGTTCTCATCCGGTCGGTCTCATCATTTAGACGTTGACCCCTCACCATTGCATATGCACGCGCTTCTACATTGGCACTCACATGCTTCATTACACTCCCTTTTTTAATGAGAAATCTAAATATAAGATGGGAGTATTTTCTCTCTTTTAAAAAAAAAAAAATATATTAAACCCATATATGTTGGGTAATTCGATTAACCAAATAAAATTAAAATTAATTATAGAAACAAAAATATGAATGTACAATTTATATGTCGAAATGGGAATGATCGAATGGGGAAAAAATCTAGAAATGATCGAATGGAATATTAAAAGTTTGAAACCCTAACTTAAAATTGTATAATTTAATAATTTATACTTAATTATTAATTAAAAATTTAGATAATTCGGTTAACCGGATTACATTTTTTTCATAATCGAACCAAAAATCGAATACCTAAATTACATTTTTTCCATAATCGAACAAAAAATTGAATACCTAAATTTACCCAATTTTGAAACCGAATCGAATCGAACAACAAATTAAACAAACTGAACCGATTAAATTCAGTCGGTTAATTTGGTTAAAATCGATTATGCTCATCCCTACTCAAACCTATCCAATTTAATTTAGTTTAGTCAAATCCTACAAAACTATCATGATTGAACCAAATACACCAGTAAATTATATTTTTGATTACAAAAAAAACTATTTTTAATCAACTTATACTTGTTAAACTTAACGAATTTAGTCATGCACATTATGTTTGAATAAATTAATAATTTCTTTCAACATAACATGCTTATATGTCAAATAAATAAAATGATGGGGACTCTCCCATTTTGTAAAACAAGTTAAAATCTCAAAAGAGCCCAATTCTAATAGATACATATCAATGTTGGATTAAATTTTAATATATGAATTATTTTAATTATTTAACATCTAAAATTTATATATATATATATATATATATATAATTTTAACCTTCTCAATATTAGAGAAAAAATGTTTGATAAAAATAATGAACAATTAGATAAGTAAAAATTTTTAATTTAACAAAAAGTAAAAATAATATAATATATTATTATATAAAAACAAAATTTATTATCTTAATTTTAATCACTTGGCTAGTGAATTTTGTGTCGTTTCTATTATAAATAAAGGATAAAACTAAAAAAAGACCTGTAAATCCGAATCAAATGTGTTTCTGTATCTAATTTTATTAAAAAAATATTTTTAAAAAATTTAAATTTATCATCAAACATTTTAATTTTTAAATAGTGTACACCTTTATTTAAAAGCTGTTCAAGACTCAAGTTAAGCACGTTTCAAATAAAGCGCGTGGCAAAATAGGCGCGTGGAATTTGCAAGATCCATTGGCGATATTTAAACTAGTAATGTCGTCATTAGGCCAACGAAAACGCCAGTTGCTTGTGGTTCACGAATTGCGACTTCCGGTCGAGTCATCGCCTACCAAACAACTGATTACTTTCCCTCCCGCCACCGCCGGCCCCCACCTTTTCTTCCCTTCTCCGCCACCCCTCACAACTACCACCACCTGTGTCTCTCTAGGGTTAGGGTTTTCTAAACTAATGGATAATCCATCTGCATCTCCATGTTCGTCTCCTTCTCCATCTCCTTCTCCATCTCCGCCTCTGCCTAGGGTTTCCGACATGGACGTGTTTCCTCCCATCTCTGAGGATTCCACCGCCGTCTGGGACTGGGGCGACCTCCTCGACTTCACCGTCGACGATCACCTCGCCATATCCTGGGACTCCGATCGCCCCCCGCTGGCGATCTGTCCCCCGCCGGATGTTAATACCGAGCGGGCGTCGCCGTCGCCCGAGGGTCTCGACCGGGTTCGGAAGCGGGACCCACGGTTGACCTGTTCTAACTTCTTGGCCGGGCGGATCCCCTGCGCGTGTCCGGAGATGGATGAGAAAATGAATGAAGAGGGCGCGCCTGGGAAGAAGCGGGCGCGTACAGCACGGGCGACTGCGGGGATGGTACGATGTCAGGTTCCAGGATGCGAAGCTGATATCAGGGAGCTTAAAGGATATCATCGGCGGCATAGGGTTTGTCTCCGTTGCGCAAATGCTGGCACTGTTCTTCTGGATGGACAGACCATGAGATACTGTCAGCAATGTGGCAAGTATGGTCATTTTTTTTGGGTTAAATTATTGCATTCAGTTTAGTGATGTAAAGTTAGTGTTACAGACGATTCTGCAGTTTAATCATGCAAATTGGCCATGTATTAGGGGATTCATTCACAATTTCTAGTGATTCAGTTACATAAGCTCCTTTCCATCTTTAAAGTAGTTAGTGAAATTCTAGAATCTATGGGTTTCTTAGCATCATAGCAAACTAGTTACTCAATTTACATGCTAATTACTCATAATTTGCTAAAAAATGAATTTTTATGTTGTGCTTAAATATAATTTATCCTTTTTATAAAACAAAATGATATAAAAATTAACTAGGAAAAAATATAAATATATTTATTAAATATCACCCACTTGCAAAATCTAACTTTCAATGCCTGTGACAATTTTTTTAATTGTCATAAATCCTTAAATTTTTAGGAATTGGTCCCAATAATGTGTGTGTGTGACTCAGTCTTGCGGGCGGAGGTCAGAGAGGTAACATATTGAGCTTGAATGGCTGCATAAATACAATCATCATAACAGGAGAACACAGGCTACAAGGCTTGAATATAGGACCTTATGGAGTTAGAGCTCTAATATCATGTTATATTGCCAATTATCCCAAAATTATTATTATTTAGATAAATTAATTGAAAAAAAAGAGAAGACTACAAAGATTGGTGTCCTCCTTAAAAGAACAAAACAAAATAAGAAAACTATATCGAGCTGCTAATATATGAAATCTTCAAATCTCTTTTCATTAGCTGGCTGCACTCCTCAGAGCTAACCAAAAGCCGAGTGCTAGACTGAAGTATTAAACATAACTTTAAACTAAACAAAGTTAGGAGACATCATCACTCATTAAATATTCTTTAGTTCTGCTCCAACTAAATGCAACACACTGCCGCAATTGTAGCACATTTGTAAATATTTCCTACGTATTCCTGCCAATGAGGATTTTAAACTTCTGTTGGAAAAAGCTTTTCAAAAATGGACAGACTCAATGCTTTGTGTATGCACCAAAAGCTTGTACCAAGTTTGTCATGGTGCGAAAAGAAAGAGCATTGTAAGAACAAATGTGCATTCAACTTGCCATTTTTGGGAATAAAGTATACTCACTTCATCTACAGACAAAACTTTGTATCCAACCTGAAGCAGAGCATTGGTATTAATTCTATATAAGAATTGCATACATGGTAGATGCCCTAACTTTGGAAGGAGGCTTTCCAAATGAGAGAATGCACTAGAAACCAGTACCACTAGAATCATAGACAAGAATATCAAAGAAAAGTTTACATGGAAATTCTTCTAATGGATCGAAGTCTAATCTTTATTATCTTGTCTATGAGAAGAGACAAAAGAATCAAACTCTCATAAGGAAACAAAGTTGACTGTTTTGTTTCTCTTTTATTTGAATTCCTTCTAAAGTAAAGGTCTAATAGACAAACTCTTGTAACAACTAAACAAAGTCAATTGTTTTGTTTCTCTCTCATTCGAATGCCTTCTAAAGCAAGGTCCAAGTGACAATGCACTCGTAGAAAACTAGAACCTAGAAATGGGACCATTCTAGCAATTGAAAAGGTGATAGAGACGGGGGACAAGGAATACAAAATGGAGCATTCCCAGTCATTTTGCTCCTCCCAGTAATGAACTCTTCTCATTGCCAATGCAAAATCTCACCCAAAGAAGGAAAAGAATGGAGATCTAAGAATTCCTAACAACTTGCATGACTGCATCTCCACTTGCCTTAATTTCCTACCACCTATATTTACTACAAAATTACAAATCACCTTATCTCACTGGACACAGGCTCTAAAAGAAAGCACCATGACCATTTACCAACTAAGGTTTCTTGGATGCTAAAGTTTCAAGACTCAAAATCACTTTCATGCTTAAGCAGTATACCTTATTGCAACTACCAAATGATCTTTGTGACTCTCACCTCACCCAAACCCTTAAAAATATCTTAATTTTCTTCTACCTTGGAGCATTTTGCACGTGAATTTGAGAGAAGGTGAAGGAGAGAATAAAGAGGGTATGAAGCATAAGTGATCCTAAATTAAAGTAATATTCCCCACTTGATTTAGCTTATCGTCCAAAAAGGCATCCAATCTCCTATCTAACTTCTCTACAACTGGTTCCCAAAAGTAAAATATTCCACAAGATCTTGGTTAGATGAATATTCAATCATTTATGTTATTAGGATGTAGGAGATCTCCATTTGTGGATTTGACTGTATTTTTTTGTTGTTGTTTTTTTTCCCAAAATCTTTTAATGTATCTAAATATGCTAAGATGATTCCCCATTTTCGTTGGGATAGTACTCTATGGGGAAAATATCAGAAAGATGCACAACATTAGCCATATACTTTGTTTCTTGGGGATCTGTTTGGTATCATTGTCAATTTCATGTTTTCGTTTTCTATTTCTGTTTTCTAATTTTGGAAAAATCAAATATTTTGAAATTCTTTTGAAAACAGAAATAGGAAATATGTTTGATAGTCATCAAAATAAGCTTTTTTCAGCTCAAAATAACACCCAAAAATACCCTTCAATTCCAAACTCAGCAATTTCAACATTTGCATATGAAACAATTTTTTTTTTTTTTTAAATTATTTTTTCTAGGTTCTCTGTATAAATGTTGGAAAATTGGAAAACAAGAGACATTTTTGTAGTTTGCTTGGAAACTTTGTAGTGAAAAAATGTGGGCTGTTTTCCACAACTAAACAGACCCTTAGATTTCCAAATGAGATAATGCAATGTAAGTGGAGCACCATCAAAATCATAGGTAGGACAATCGAAGAAAAATTTACAGGGAAATTCTCCCTAGCTATCCAAATGAGAGAATTCACCACTAAACAGACCCTTAGATTTTCAAATGAGAGAATGCAATGGAAATTGTGCATCATTTAGAAGTAAAGATGATGAAATAAAATCTGCAGGAAAACCGTGAGGCATCCAAAGTTCAAACCTTGCTACCTTATTTACAACAAGAGTGAAAAGAAACAAGCGCCCCTGACAGCTGAGCAAGACCAGCAATTTCTCTTGTACTTTTAAAGTAAAAGTTCAAAGGGAAAATACTTTCTTGGAGTACAAGAATTTGTCAATGAGAGCATTGGCAACTTGAAATGTGATAAGAGACAAAGAAAAAGAAAACCAAATGGAGCATCCCCAAATTACTGCACCTCCCCAAAACAGACTTTTTTCCATCATCAGTACAAAATCCCATACAACAAGGAAAAAAATTAGAACTTTGAGAAATAAATTCTAGATAACTTGCATGAGTGACAATCACACCTGCCTTGACAACCTGACACACCAAGATGTTGTTTGTTTGCATTGAATTGGCTCTAAATTATACCGATTCACTTAATAGACTTCAAATAGAACTTGGAATTAATAGATTAGCCTAGTTTATCTTCACATCAGCCTAGTTTATTTTCACATCTGAACGCTCTCTTAACTGCCCCTTAATTCAGTCAGCATCAAGTCTATTGCATGATTCAGAGACTTGGTCGACTCTTCTGTCCTTGCTCATGATGCCATATCTTATCCTCTCCTTCTTGTCCATCTCTATGAGTCTCTCCTCTCTTTATTCCTCTCTCTGTCAATTACCACCATCTCCACCAGATTATAAGTGGTCAACCACATACACCAGATCACCTGCAACCATATCAGCGACCATCACCATCATTGGATGTTTGAGGGATTTGGAGTTCTGCGATCTGTAGTCAACCAGAGACCAGTTCATTGGCAACCACCATCATCTGGTCTTTGAAAAAAACTGTCACTCTTATCAACATTCATGGGCACTTGATTGGGATCTGCTGAGATAAGTAATTTCTTATTGTCTGGTCAGAAATTTTTTTTGATAGCATATTGTCTAGTGAGAAAATTATTCATCCATTTCATTTGTTAGCTTTGCTTGTGGGATTTAGCTTGTAATTTTTTGTTCATGGGAGCTTAGCATTCATTGATTCACAAATCATCATTGAATCAAAGATAAAAGGTTTGCTAATTCATCAGGCCCTCAATGATTTGTTGATACATTGTTGTTTGGCTCTTTTTATTTTTCTCTCTTTTTTTCCCCTTGTTGGTGTTTACCAGATTGCTCTTTTTATTCACAAAATTTCCCCTGGACGGTTCTAACTTCTGTTTAGCTAGTAAAGGAATTAAAAAAAAAACGTTGCTTTTTTTTTTTGGGTGTGCAACTCCATATATATATATATATTATATATACGTTTATTTTCCTAAGAATTAGCAATTCCTCTTTGACTAGTAAAGAAATGAAAAGAAATAATAAAGAAACTGCTGATTTATGGTTAAACAGGGTTAAAATAGGAGAAAGCACCTTTAGAAGTTGAAACTCTTTAATAACAGAAAAAATATAAAATTATTCAGTGTTCTGGATCGGATATTGATTTCTGAACGATTTAGAAGTAAATTCATTGTTTAGAACTTAGCACTTAATTTCATCGAACATGGCATAAGGGCCTATTTAGCTGAAGAAAGAATTCTCTTTTTTCAATCTAGTTTTCTAAGATTTATGAAAATCTGAGCCTGTTTCAATTTTGCAACATTTGTTTAATTTTGGAAAATTTGGAAAACAAGGTGACATTTTGTAATTCTTTGGAACATTGAAATTATAAAAAGGAAATTTGTTTCCACATTGAATGGGTGGCCCAATGTTACCTAGAATGTGGAATGTTTAAGTTCATGGAATGGGAAAGGGATCATGATACAGCAACTGCTCTAAAATGTGTAACATCAGGGGTATAATTAAATAGATATATTGGTGAAGAATCTGTAATGTTGCTTGTATATGTTGGGAAGAATGTTGAAGCATTTCAAAGTCTAGAAGAGACTTTCCTTTTTTGGAATAGATAAACAATGAATTAGGATGGAATAATAATGTGACAATTCTCCATTTTAACTAGTAAAAAGATATGTTATGTGAAAAATATTAAAGCTTAGGATCGTTAGATTATTAGGATGGAATAATAATGTGATAATTTCTCTACTATAACTTATAAAAAAATATGTTATGTGAAAAATATTAAAGCTTAGGATTGTTAGATTTAGATTTCTTGAATGAAAACATGCCATGTTTCGTAATGTTTGTACTAATAAGTGGTTTGCTCGTATGTTGACATTTTCTGCTAACTATGAGCACAAAGTTTCTAGACCCAAATCACCTACACCTTTCAGTCTATAAACCTTATCCCAACTAAGATAATGATCCCTTTTACTCTCAAGCCTCACTCCCAAAGTTAAAAAATGTCATAATTCTGTCCAACCTACCTATATGCAATTCACCCAAATTTGAGTTATTTGAGTGAATCAATGAGTGTCATTCTCGATATTTTGAACTCTATTTTTGGACTTTGTTATATATTTCGTGGTCAGCTTTTTTCATCTTTATTAGTTACTGGGGTTTTTGTGTTTGGAGTCTGGACCACCTCTCACTTGAAGGAAAATAGCTCAATAAGAAGGTTTCGTTTTGTTAATGGTGTTTGGTTATTTAACGTGAACATTATTAGTATGTGTTCAGAGCTGTGTTAGTAAGTGTGAATTAGTAAGGGTATTATAGTCATTGGTAGTGTACTTGACATATATTATAAATAGAGAGGGGGAGACCTATCATTGAGGTTAGGTCTTCCATGTTACCCCATTATTCAACATGGTTTTGTAGCGAGATCCAACCTAAACCCTACTACCACCACCAAACCAAACCCTAAACCCTACGACCCAACCAAACCCTAAACCTAGCTATCCTTTGCAAATCAGTCTGTATGGGAGGACCAATCACAATCCTACAGCCTGGAAACAAGTCCAGGGATTGCTAGGAAACTCATCCATCGCTGGAAAATTACCTGGCCATTGCTGCCCTTCTCAGAATTTTCAAAACCCTTCCATATTTAACAAAACCAACCATATAACCAACATCAGAACCCTGTGATCTGTAGATCTGCAAAGCCATGCCGGAAACCTCCTCACACGCCCCTGTGTGCTGGCTGACTTCTGGCAGTGCCCGACCCCATGCGTCGGCATGTGAGACAAATTCCAACCACCATTTTCTGCATTTTGTTTTTTTTAAATGTCTTGATTACTCATAGACCATAAAATCAATCCATTGGGCATGCTTTTTTGGTAAAAAAATCCAACCTTTTCGACCATGCACTCGTGGCAGTTTAGGTTGTTGTTTGGTATTAGTAAAGTTCATTGGTGAGTTTCTTGGAGCAGTGGCAGCATTTATACATAGAGTTTGTAAGGCTGTGGCGGTGCTATGTCCAGTGGATGGTGATTTGTTCATGGTTGAATCAGTTGTTGACTCGTTCGTGTTTGTTTCAGTTGGTCCAGAAGATCACTTGTGGTTGTTTCGGTTGGTCAAAAGTTTTTGTTTTTGGAATCCTAAGAGCATTTTGTTCGCTGTGCATATCTGATTTGCTGCTGTATCAAGGTTGCGTGTGTGTGTTGGGATGATTTCTACGAATCTCAAAAGCGTGTCCCTCGTTAGGCATAGGTGAACAACGTACTGTAACTATCTCGGAGGAAGAGAATTGAAGGTTCGTATGGTATCAAGCATCCCAAAAAGCATCTCATCAAATTGCATCTTTTGATTAGAAGGGTAATCCTACAATTATATGTCTTCTAGTATCTCTCCCACTAATTCTTGGATTATTGACTTTGCTGCTATTGACCATATGATATGTGTAACCAACTTCTTTTTTGTCCTCTAGTATCCTAAAAGTCTACTTCAAGTTATCATAGATGATAGGTCCATAACTACAGTTAAGGGGATAGGAATAGTAAACCCTACTCCTTCCATCTCTCTTTTTGTCTTGTACATTGCTAAGCCCCTTTTCAATCTCATCTCAGTTAGTAAGCTTACAAAGGCATTGAATTGTTCGGTAACTTTCATTCTTTATTTTGTGGTTATTTAGGATTTGAAGATGAGGAAGACAATTGACGCAAGATGTGAGGCTCGTGGATTTTACTACTTTGAGTCGCTCTCTACTCTCATTGCCTTCATAGCTGCTGCTATGAAGTGTGAGTTCCTACTTTGAGCATTCTGCCTAGTTTTTTTAGTGAGAGTCTTGTTAGTTGGGAAAACATCATCATGTTCCTTTGCTTTTTGGGTCAATGAATGGATAGTCGTGTTTGGGGGGACTAGTCGTACTTGTCCTTTCATGCTCATCCATTCTAATGTTTGGGGGGACCAGTCGTGTCACATCGAAATTGTGGTTTTAATACTTTGTTACATTTGTCGATGACTACTCTAGGATGACTTGGTTGTATTTAATGAAGGATCGTTCTGAGTTGTTTAATATCTTTTGTGCCTTCTATTCTCAAATAAGGACTTAGTTTGGTATGCTAGTCAATATACTTCGTAATGATAGTGCTAAGAAGTACTTCAGTACCCAATTCAGTACCCATACGACAAATTTTGTATGATCCATCATTCATCTTGTGCCCACATTCCACAACAAAATGGAGTTGCATAATGAAAAACAAACATATTCTCGAAGTCACTTGTATCCTCTTTTATCAGACAAATGGCCCCAAAGTTTTTTGGTGTGATGTTTTGCTCAATGCTTGCTCTCTCAATTATAAAATGCCATCCTTTGTCTTGGTAATAAAGTCCCATATTCAGTTATCTTCCCTAAGGCTACTTTGTTCTCTCTTTCTCCTTGTATATTTGGTTCTTTGTCTTTTGTCCTCGAGTTAAGTTTAGGAATAAATAAGTTGGATCCTTGTGCTATCAAATGTATTTTTTTGGAGTGTTCTTATATTGAAAAGGGATATCGATGTTATAGTCGTACTTTACGGAGATTCTTTGTCTTTGCTGATATCACCTTTTATGAGTCTACATAATACTACTTCGATTCCTTGGGTTTTGTTGACCTTAATGAGTCCCTTCCTTTGCCTTGCATTCCAGATCTTAACTTAATATCTGTGCCTAATCCTCCTACATCTTCATCCAATTTTAGTCCTTGTTGTTGCTTGGATAGTCCCAATTTGCATGTATATAGACGGCGACTCAAGGGAGGAGAGTCTCCTCTAGCTTCCACTTCTACGCCTTTAGTTTCCTTGGCAGATGATTCTATTTCCCGAGATGTTGATCCACCCATTGCCGTTCAAAAAGGTAAACGTGTTGTACCCAACATTCAATCTCTAATTTTGTTTGTTATGATTTCTTGTCACCCTCATATTACTGTTTTGTTAGTACTTTGTCTTCTATTGCTGTTCCAAAATCTATTTCTGAACCCTTGCCCCATTCTGGGTGGAGGAATGTAGCGATTGAAGAGATGCATACACTACGAAATAGTGATACTTGGGAGTTGGTACCTCTACCTCTTGATAAGTTTGCGGTTGGTTGTCACTGGGTGACGGGTGTATAATGTGAAGGTCAATTCATATGGTTTCATGTCTCACTTGAAGGCCCGCCTTGTTGTTAAGGGATATACTTACGTGTATGATTTGGATTATTTAGACACATTCTCTCCAGTTGCTAAACTTGTTTTAGTATGTTTGTTCATCTCTTTAGCCACTACTTGTCATTTGCCTCTACATCAGTCAGATGTGAGGAATGCTTTCCTACATGGTGATCTTTAGGAGGTCTATAGAGCAACTACTTGGGTTTTTTGCTCAGTGGGGAGCTAGACTTAGTGTGTTAGTTCAAGAAATCATTATATGGTCTAAAACAGTCTCCAAGAGCATGGTTTGGTTGATTCGGTGTTATCGTGCTCGAGTTTGGCCTCCAATAGTGTGTAGTCACTTTGTATTTTATCGTCATACTGTATTGGATGGATTTTTCTTATTGTGTATGTGGATGATATTGTGACTACTGGAGATGATGATCAAAGCATCCAGGTTCTAAAGCTTTTCCTACAAACTAAGTTTCAAACCTAGGATTTCTTGGGTATAGAAGTATCGAGATTTCGTATGGGAACAATCTTGGGTGATTTGTTGACCAGATATATCTTTCACAACAAGTGTTATGAGTCAAATTCTTGATTCTCTGAAAACAAGTAATTGAGATGCAGTTTTTTGCATTTTGAGATGTCTCAAAGTTGCACCAAGAAGAGGTTTTTGATATCAGGGTCGGGGTTACACTCATATTCAAAGGTATACAAATGCAGATTGGACTAGGTTGCCTTCCAAAAAAAATATCCACAAATGAGTACTATATCTTTGTTGGTGGTAATTTGGTTTCTTGGAAGAGTAAGAAGCAAACTATGGTGGTGAGGTCAAGTGTTGGGTCAGAGTATAGGGCTATGACTTGCACTATATGTGAACTTGTTGGTCAAAGAACATGTTGGAAGAAACTAGGTTTTCTACAGTCTTAGCCTATGAAGTTGATGTGTGATAATGAAGTTGCTACTCATATTGCCTCCAACCCAGTCTTCCATGAGCGAATAAAGTACATCGAAGTTGATTGCCACTTTGTTCAGAAGAAACTTATCTAGAAGCTCATTACAAGCACTCATGTGAAGTCTGATTTTCAGCTTGCTGATTTGTTCATTAAAGCCTTGGGAGATGCTCCTGTGAAATTCATTTGTGACAAGCTTGGAGCATATGATATATATGCTCCAACTTGATGGGGAGTGTTAATGGTTACTTGGTCATTTAGCATTATTAATATGTGTTAAGAGTTATGTATGAGTTAGTAAGGGTATTTTGGTCATTGGTATTGTACTTGACATATATTATAAATTGAGGGAGAGAACTATCATTGAGGTTAGGTCTTCCATTTTACCCAATTATTCAACATGTTCATTCACTAAAAGAGGTTGGGATTTCATCCTTGGAAATTTGTAGTCAGCAAATCAGTAGTTTAGTTTTAATATTTAGAACTATTAAGCCTTGATATGTTGGTTGTTTTCTTTTAAAACGGCTGGCTGGCTGCTTATTTTCAGTGTTGGAATTTCAGTGTCATAATTCGCTTTTAAGCAGAAGGGCCTTGGTCCTCAAAAAGATTATTTCCAAATTCCAACTTTAATTATAATAGCCAGTGCCTCATTTTATGTTCCTTCCATCAGCATGATTCTGTGTCTGACCACTTTGTAAATGTATGGAATATTTAATGGTAACTGGAAGCTAGTTTTCTGGCTGCAGATAATAATGCGTTCCGGAATTCGATGAAGTTTGGGAATGAATTTTAGAACAATAATTTTAATTGTTTTATACAAGAGATTATAGATGGCATTCCATGTACATGTTTTTAGTTTATTATTTTATGTGAGGGTTTTGCATGGTGTAATTTTTCATGTCTAAGACATCCATGGAGATTGAACCATATAGCATCTTTGGAATTTAGTTCCTTTTTCATGTTGAGCACTTACATAGAGATTGTACCATATGACATTTTGACATTAATTTGCTGATTTATTTGATCAGAACCGTTACATTGCTTTTAGTTGAATTCTTCTAATAAGGGTATTCTTTTTCATAACTCAGAGTCTAACATCTTTCTCTATTTTAGTTTATGTATTTACTGATGATGCCAATTCTTTGTCAGGTTTCACATTTTGTCAGATTTTGATGAAGGTAAACGCAGTTGTCGGAGAAAATTAGAACGCCACAATAATAGACGGCGAAGAAAACCTTGTGATTCCAAAAGTACAGTTGAAAAAGAATCTCAAGGGGACCAGCCTGCTGAAGATGGTGCCTGTGACAATGAAGCAGGAAAAGGTAAATCAACTTCAAGTAGTTGCTTTGTGTTTTAATTATTATTAATATTTTCAAATGAAGCTACAAAGGACAGAGATATAGTGATTTTAGTAACTGTGACAGATGGCTTATGGTTCAGTGGAGTGGTTTGAAATATCTTTATACATATAACCTTAACATTCTGTTTTTAGTTAATCTGTGCTCCTTTCCCTGTTTTGAATCTTCTTAATGTGTTTGTGTGTTGCAGAGAGTTTATGCCTGAATAGCCAGGTTGCTGAAGGAGAGAACTTATTGGAGTCCAGTGATATGTATCCTTCCACTCTAGGCTCGACACCTGGTTCCAAAAATGTCCAGAGTGATAGTGTTGCATCTGTTGTGCTTTCTGGTGATGCCCAAATGGATGGAGGAAAAGATGGTTCCAAATATACTCTTTCTTCAGTCTACAGCGACAATAAGAGTGCCTACTCATCTATGGTAGGTTGCCCTTAGTAGCATCTCTGGTATATTTTATTTCCACAAGGCCATATCTGTGATGTGCTGATTCAGAATTTAATTGTAGTGCTCAACAGGCCGAATCTCATTCAAGCTTTATGACTGGAACCCTGCAGAATTTCCGAGAAGACTACGACATCAAGTATTTAAAGGATTATTCTTACAGTTTAGTATTTAAAGGAGAACAAATGTTATTTTTGTTAGAGATATCAGGAGTTGATTAACATGCATCTAAATATATTGCAGATATTCCAATGGTTGGCTAGCATGCCTGTTGAGTTGGAGGGGTATATCCGCCCTGGGTGTACAATCTTGACTGCTTTTATTGCAATGCCAAAGTTAATGTGGGTTAAGGTATAATTGGTTAATTTACTGCCATAAACAATCTTTTGGGGTTATAATGAGGTGTGTCCATGTGTGTGGTTGAGTAAACCTAATTAAGGAACAGATACTTTTAAGTTAACTTTTTTACTCGGAAGCAGACTTTCACAGTTGAGAATGTGATTACATCCATAATATTAGGTATCAATATAGAAATAGAAAACATTTTTGTGCCTATTGCTTGCTGCCTGTTGCCAGTTTTGAATTTGTAGCAATCTAAGATAAGTTTGTTTTTGGCTGAAATTATTTATTTTGTTGTTATACTGATGACTATGATAGTGTGATTGGCAATTTGGCATCCTTGTTCTTTTCAATGTACCATTGACTTCCCAAACTCTGAACTTTCTGCACTATTTATATGTTCCTTTTAGCTGAACTGATATTATATTTAATGGTCAGACTATTGTCTTTGTATCAGTTACAGTTTATATAATGCTGTTTGCAGTAAAAAACTGATAACTGCCTACAATTGTCTTTGGGTGTGTTTGGGAGAAGGAATTTCAGGCGTAGGATATGGATTTTTGTGGATTTGGATGAAACTCAGTACAATTTTGTATGCATTTTACTAAAATCTACACAAATCTAGATCCATGAGTATCCAAATCAAAGGCCCGAAGTCCAACCCATGAAACATTTGGCTAGTATATTTTGGATTTCCTTGACTGCTTGTCGGAATAGAAATTATTTTTTTTCAGTGGTATTATTTGCGATTTCTCAGCAGTATCTGTGGTTTAACCCTAATTTTGTTTCTCCAAGCAGTTATATGAAGATCCTGCTTTATATATACATCACTTTGTTGTTGCACCTGGAGGAATGCTATTTGGAAAAGGCACATTTTTTGTCTATCTAAACAACATAATTTTTTGTGTTGAGAAAGGTAATTTTATGTCTCCTATGCCTGATGCCAATGTTTATCATCATAATGTTGATATTATTGTATTCATCATTATGTTGATATTATTATTTGAATGGATATAGATGGAACTTCAATTACAAAAATCAAGGCAGAGATGCGGGCTCCAAGGCTTCACTATGTTCATCCCATTTGTTTTGAGGCTGGCAGGCCCATGGAATTTATTGCTTGTGGAAGTAATTTGAGCCCAGATAAATTTCGGTACAGTTCTGCTTGAGTGCTGCTATTCAATATTTTCACTTTACAGCTATGTTACATCTTTACATCAATGTTTGTAGCTTTTAGAACTATGTAGTTGGGTATACTCTTTTGCTTTTTAATTATTGAGGCAATGTTCTTGTTCTGCTTGTCATTTTCCCATGGTGTGTTTTTTCCTCCAATTTGAAGTGCTGTAAATCTCTTTGACCTGGTAGAGTTATTATTTCACATTGTCGTTGGCATTTCAAGATAATTCTTTGTTCAATGATTTGCAGCTGTAACCATTTTCTTGTATCGATTGTGATGGGTTTTATCGGCCAGTTTTGACATTTTTGGGTTACAACCTGCACACTGACAGGGCTTTAGGGGAACATTGATTAGGGCTGTGTGTTTTGGGTTGAGCTCAAAATTTCCAACCAAACCAACTAGGATGTGTTTTGGATCGGTTTGATACTTGAGTGTTATGGGCTGGATTGGTGGTTGAGTTTTATATTTTTGAAGAATTAAATAACATGGAAAAGTATTAGTGAAATTGAAATTTTGCATAACACATGCAAGTGACTTAAGTCTTTAATTACTCAAAGTATGGTGATTGAACCAAAAAGAGTTACTCTGAGGAACCTTAGCCTCAGAGCAGCGGCCCCAATATGCAGTGTTTGACCTTCTCTCCCTTTATTTTTGTTGTTTATTTTACTTTTTTGCTTTTGCATCAGGGCTGGGTTGTGTTGGGTGATTTGCAACCTCAACCAATCTCCCAAACAACATGCTTTGTTTATATTAAAGTACATTCCATAATCCAACTGAAACACTTCTGAAACGATTCTTTATAGGCGGTTTGGATTGCGTGGGTTGGGTTGGCGGGTTCTATGAACAATCCCTAACATTGATTCATTGGCAGGGTATTTCTGCAGAGCATTAGACTGGTGTAATTTGAGAGGAAAGAGTTGGAGCCTTGTGTTCCTCTTTTCTTGTATTTATTTTGGAGGTAATGCTATATGTAATTGCATCTGGTGTGGCTGTGGGCCGTTCTTAAATGAGTTTATGCCTTTTGATTTTATATTATAAATCTTTGGGTTTATGTTGGCTTAGAAATTAGTGGAAAAATGGATTACAAACATTGATGTGCAGGGGATAAACTGGCCATTTTTTGACATCCTGGTCAGATTATTACCACAGAGTGTGGACTTGAAGGCACATTACTGATTGAAATGGATTCAGAATATTGAGAGGCCAGATGTGCATTCTGAGTTTTGTCTTGAAAGAAACATTTGTGTTGTGTGCATGGCTGGTGAATGTAACGAGTTTTGTAATGGTTTATGGATTTAAAAGGAAAGGCTTCCATGCATGGAAATTGGGTGGTTGAATGCCAAGGATTGTTAGTTCAAGCAAGTTTTGTTATTTGGTATCGAGGTATGGTGATGATTGAATAGTTTTAGCAGAGGATGATATACCATGCTAATATTATCTGATTTTTTTTCAAAAATAATAATATTTTAATTGAATAATTCCTAAAATGATGCAATCTGGAAAGAATTTCACAGAATTGTGAAATTGAGTTTCAGCTACTTGATTTCCTTCAACTTTGGTTCAATTGAGGGAAAAAAATTGAGCATCAAAATGAATTGAAATTGAGTTTGAGCTACTCAATTTTTCTGATGCATAAATTGAGTTGCCGTGGTTTTAAAACCTGGACTGGACTGGCGAGTTCAACCAGCCTGGACAGAGCTGACCGCATTGCTACTTCGAGTGGTATGAAAAAACTGGAATTAAGGTGGACCTTAGTCAATGTGGCAAAACCTTGGGCTACTTAGCCTTAGTGGACTCAACCGATCTCCTTATACAAAACTATACATGAAATGCGAGGGATGGAGAGCTGAACCCTGCACTTCCTGGAAGAGGAAGCTTAAGCTGATCGCCACACTGAATTATGTTGTCTGCTACAGATTTTGTTAAAAGGTATAAATATATGTATAATCATGGGGATATTAATATAAATATAGATATAGACATTCGAACCAAACCTTTTTCTCTATTTTTAAATATTGAATGGTAATAAATTATTAAATATAACAATAATTTCCAATTTTTTATAATAAAAAAAATAGAAAAAAAATTGTTTAGGTTTTTATGTTAATTATATTATTTTTAGTTAACTATTATAATTTATAAGGAGTATCTTTGTAATATGTATGTACATGTATATAATTTATAAGGAGTATCTTTGTAATATGTATATACATGTATATATTACAAGTTTGACCACATGGTTGACCTGACAGTTTGACTAGTTTGATGGACACAGTGGCTTCACTAGGTTAATCATTGGGTTTGGTTCTTAAAACCATTTGAGTATCAGAAGCTTGATTTCTGCATTCCTTAAATCCACCCTCTGACTTTCTCCTTTAGTCGCAATAGAAGTTGAAACCTAAGCGCCCCATATGCAACTTTCTCTTCCCTCCTCTCCATGCCCACAAACATCCCTCTTCCTTCAATTTCTTTGCTCATCTGTGACTGTTTGTTTGAGGGCTGGTGACCTCTTATTTGGTTTTACTTGTTGGGTTCCCTTAATGTAGGTAGAATGTTGAAGTATTTTCTCTTACATGATTTCACTCGTAAGTTTGATTTCTGGCATTTTCACTCAAACATCTTTATTTTATTCACTTAATTCAGCTATTTTGGTTCGTATTAGATAATTTCAAGTGTGACCACACATCGAATCTCAAGGAGTGCATAACGCTGCTCGTGCGAGTGCATAACGCTGCTCGTGCTTGTGCAGCCACATTAACCTCTCTTGTTCCATGTGATCGTGCAAGTTGTTCAATGTTGAATCTTGAGGCATCGACAATGCTCCGTCATTTATCATTCTTGTGCAGTCACATTGACCTCCCAATGCGATCACACATACACACGCACATGTGGTTCTCCATTCAATTTTAAGTTGCACACAACATTGAATTAGGTATTGTGTCCTTGTTGTCACGTTGCGAAACCTCATTGCCCATGATTATGGATGCATGTGGTGTGTAAAATTGAAATTCCTCTTTTCAAATCACTTGACAGAGACAGTTCTATCTTCAACCCTTGTATAGTTCTATCTCCATAGAACAAGAAAAGGACGACAAGCAATTCAAGATCTTCAAAGTCTAGTGCGCTGCATGTGCCAATGTAAGAAATGTATATGGATAACTGAGGGAAGAAGTTCACTGATCTGCAAGTATACTACAATGGACTAAAAAATGAGTGGATCAACATTCGAAATATTCAAATGAATTTCGTGATAAATTGCTCAGCCTTGGTGTTGCTCTTGGCCATCGTCGCTTCCTCAAAATGCAGAAACAAACGGTGGTTCAATGTGAGCAAGCTGTTTAAGGAATTTGAGAGGAGCATTGCTTGATTGTTTGATGTTGTTGATGTTACGTGCCATGGTGGGTGCATGACTTAGTGGTGGTAATGGGAAGGGGAGCTGAGTGAGATGGAAGCATGCTGCTTGCTTCGACAGAAGGTGTATGTGCGCAACAATGAGATGTTTGATGAGGACGCATGCATGCTCTCTCTTTCTCTCCCCCATACACGCACATGCATGAAATCTGGATCCATTCCTTTTAGTGGGCACGTGCAGAGAGTTTGGAGACCTTGAACTGCTCATCATCCTTTTCTTTTTATGTGGAGATAAAGCTTTGTATGGATGAAGATAGGATTATCCTTAGTGATTTGAATAAAGGAGACTCTGTTTAAGTGATATAAAAGTAGTACAGTTTTATAGACCATGTGCATGAGTGTTGACCAGCAATGTGGTTCTGTGAGTTGACAATATGGGCACAATACACTATCTGTTGCTGTGTGCACCTTGAAATACGATGCGGAATTATGTGCACGTGTGACCTATGTAGAATGGGTGAGGTCGATCTGATTGCAAGGGCGCAATGCATGGGGTGGAGCTATGCATGTCTCAAGATTTGCAAAACTATGTGCGTGTGTTGTCTTGTGAAATGAGGGAGGTTGATGTGACAACATGGGCCTGTGTGGCACTATGTGTGCTTGAAGATTGACACATGGTCACATTTTTTGAAATCATGTAATGCCAATCCAAAATGGTTTAGATTGAGTGAGCAAATTGAAGAAATACAAGAAATCAAACTTATGAGAGGAAAGAGTTTGAGATAAGATACCTCAAAACATTGTACTTACAACAAAAAAATCCAACAAATTAATTTAAATAAAGCATTATTGAATTTCTAACGGTCATTGGCAGGTGAAGAAATCAAGGGAAGACTGACGTTGGTGAGCTTGGATTGGAGAGGGGAAGAGGAAGTTGTAGATGGGGCTCTCGAGTTTCAGCTTCTGATGCGACTAAAGTAGGAAGGAAGAGAGCGGATTTAAGAAGACTAGGGAGAGTAGAAATCAATTAGCTGAAACTATTTTTTAGGTACCCTTAGTTGAACTGTAGTCGAGTTTGAGAAATCAAGTAGCTGAAACTTGATTTCCCAACCTCATCACTTTGGGATTTCTTTCCAGATTACATCTTTTTAGGAATTATTTAATTAAAATAATATTATTTTTGAAAAACTCCATAGTATCTTAAATAGAATTTGCCGCCCACTGAAATTTAGCGAGGAAGATTTGTTTGAAAAGGGTCACTCTGCCTGGCTTCTTATTGTGGAGATTGATCATGCAAGCAATTTCTTTTTCTGGGAATCTGGAAAGAAGATTAGGGAGATGAAAAAAGCTGGTTTTCTCTTATGAGAAGAGCTGCACTAGTCTTGACAGTTGAGAAGCACCGTGTAGAAATGTGCTTTGGGATGCAAAACGATGTTGATATTTGGTGTGGGGCAAGATAAGAACTTGGAAAAAGTGGATGCATCTATGATAAATGTGTTGAGTGCTATCAGGAATTAGATATTGTAATGGGCTGAGAAGTTCACTCAGGTGCAAATGGAACTGATGAAGGTGCCTCTAGGGTTCATATTGAAGTCATCATGAGGATGAATGAAGCTCAGAAAGAGTTGAGGTGAGCTGAAAAATAAGAAATTCTAGCATATGATTGACTTATGACGCAGTTATAGACATAGTGAATTAGCGGATTGCCCTTGTGCAATCAATCATATTGCTGGGATAAGAGCTTTTTTGAATCAATTGTGTGTTTAGTATCAAATACTTTCAATTTTCTCTTCCACTTTCTCAGTATTATTGAAAAAATGAGCATATTTACAGTTTCTTTCATGGCACCTGTTCGCAATATACCCTCAATTATGCCTAGATGATCTTTTGGAAAATAACTAAACCTTTCCTTCTATTAAAGAGTTTCAACTATTTCAGCGCTCTTAATTTTATTAGATCTTTCCACTGTACCTATTCTACATGTAATAGTATTGTTCTTACATCCTGAATAATAGAATTTCCAGTGGCTTAAAAGTTTTAAAACTTTAATGCAGGTGTTCTTTAGCACAATTTTTTTGTCAATTTCAAGACTGTAGGGTTCTTTCCTGAATTCTGAACTATCACAAATTTGCTGCTTAACAGCAATGGTTATGATGGCAGGTTTTTGATTTCTTTTGCTGGGAAGTATCTGCCATGTGATTATTGCATTGCAGTGCCACATGGTGAAAGTGAAGGGAACACTGATTGCAGTTATGAACACCAATTATACAAGATATATATTGCTCATACTGAACCAAATCTTTTTGGCCCTGCATTTATTGAGGTACTTATTTTAAGGAATATTTGTTTGAAATTTTCTTCTAGCATTCTCTCTTGTATTTTATTGACATGCTTCCCTGCTGGTCGCATTTAGTCATGGTTGTGTGGTAATGTTATTTGATGGCATGTTTCAACTTTGAAGGACTTTTTGTGTTGAGCAGTGTCCCTAAAAGTAGCCGTTTATGATTGCTCTCCTGATAGCTGTAGTTACTGCCAACAAACTACCTTTTGTTTTTTTTGATAGTTTCCATATTTTGGGTAACATGGTTGACCAAAAAATTCCAAGAATGATTGAGCTAAACTCATAGAAGTATTTTGACCTTCCAGATTATTGTTCCTATTTTCATTTCATTACGTGTTTTGCATTTACAGTTTTATTTAGTCAGTTTTGTGCAAGGTTTATTCTTTCTTAGGACTAGCATCAAATGTCTTACTACCTTGTGCTATCATAATTGCCCATTGCTGTTGCTGATGAAACAACTAGGATCTCAGATTAGCTGCATGCATCTAGTTGAGTCAATCAAATTATGAAACTTAGTGTTTGCTTGCATCTCAATCTCAAAAGTGTGAAAGCTGTTTTTTAATTGGAGGATCTTTTTCTCCTATTTGTGCATTCTTTCTTCTTCAATGAATATATATTCTGTCAAAATGTTTGCTAGCTGTCTTCTGTTATATTGTTTTGTGTTTTATTTTTGTTTTTTATATTTACTTTGTAGGTTGAGAATGAGTCTGGCTTATCCAACTTTTTACCCATTCTCATTGGGGACAGAGAAGTTTGTTCTGAAATGATGAGACTGCAGCAGAAATTTGATGCATCCCTCCGTTCGAAAGGGTCTGAGTTGCTGACTATTGGTTCTCCACCTGACCCTTGTGAGGTTTTTGTGTTGAGACAAACATCAATTTCTGAATTTCTGTTGGATATGGCATGGTTACTCAGAGAACCTGCATCAGACAATTTTCAACATGTTTTGATTGCTTCACAGATTCAAAGATTTAATTGTCTATTAAGTTTTCTAATACAAAACAAGTCCATCATCTTCTTGGAGAAGTTCTTACAATATATGAAGGTTCTGATGGATAATGTGGAGTTGAACAGTCTATTTAACAATGTTAATAATGCTGATATGAGGTTATTTCTGAAGCATATGGACCATGCTAAAGATATTATTCATCAGAGAGTACAGAAAAGTGGGGTATTAGTGGTGGATCCAGGAAATTATGTGCCAAAAGGGGATCATTTTTCCCAAAGTTGCTTTGAAAATTACTCTGCATCTGTTGTTCCATTTTCAGATCGGGTGAGAACTTCATTTTATATATGATTAGCTGCCCTAATATCTCATGTGGTTTATATAAACGTAGCGTTTCCACAACTAATTGAATAATGGATAGGAACTCATTTAGAGAAGCATTATATTTCTGTAAATCATTATTTAATTTAATTATTATGTTGGTTATGAAAATGACAGGACGTGGAGGCGAGGGAGGATGATAAGTTTGGGGTGATATGTAGTTCAGTTTTTCTCAGTCGAGGTGATGCTCCACTTCTGGATAGTGAGGCTGTTGTGAAATTTAACCACATTGAGTGGCAGCCAAGAAACTCATGTGGTCGTATTTTTTCGACAAAAGTGATAAGCTCCCGTCTTGTTTTTGTAATTGCTACAGTGGCTGTCTGTTTTGGGATATGTGCAGTTCTCTTCCACCCTCACAAGGTTGGGGAATTTGCAGTAACCATTCGCCGATGCTTGTTTGACACCTCTTAGGTTGTGGATTTTGCTTGATCTGTACATTTGTATCTGTACGCTGTAAAAGCTGAATCAAACCAGCTCTGGCATGTACCAATTTGCTCATTCAGAGTCATGTGCATCTCCTTGGCTGCTGGGCATTGGCTGCTGAAGTAGATTTCTTCCACCGTTCTAGTTCAATGCTTTGTTTCTTTGGTGGCATTATTATTTCACCAAGCTCACCACCATGCCAGCGTTTGATCGAGGATGGTTGCAGGTTTTTAAAAGAATGTAGGCTCACTCTTACAGAAGTTCCATTGGAAATATTGTGTCAGCTGTAGTTCACCCATCCCTGTTGTACATGAAATCATTGTGACAAATAATCAGAAAGGCATTCTGTTTTGGGTATCCTTTTTTTTGTTTTTATTTTAGTTTTTTCTAGTTGAAAGGTACCTTCTATTATTTACATTATTCATGTGTTATGAAACAATGGAGGTCCAAGTCTAGAAGGACAAGGGGTATAAAGTGTTTTGAAAATCATTTCGCGATTTTGATGCGATTTTTAAAATTTCAGAAGTTCTCAATATTATTCAAGCTTCAAGAAGGCTTGTGGGTTTATTATAATTTTAGGCATGTATGTCTTTTGTTGAATCTCAAGGTAAGTATCTTTTGTTGAAGGTTGCAATGGATGGTTTATTTCTCAAGATCTTTGGGAGTTTTGTTTATTTTTCATTTATAGTTTTATAGTTCTTATTTATTTGTCTGATTGTTGATTATTGATTTATTGATTTTGAATAAGTTGGTTAAGTCAGTTTTAAATTCTTGAGGTTTGATTTTGTTAATCTCCAAGTCTCAAGGTTGTAACTACGATATTCTCCCGTCATATGTAAGGGTTTTTTAATAAGCTTGTGATGAGACCACTATGTGTGGGGTTACCAGCTCTTTAAAAAAAAAAAAAAGGTCTTACTAAATGGGATTGGTTATATGAATATTTTTTTCGTCAATTCATTCAACTAAAAGTATCTTTCTATTAGATTAAATTAAAGGCATATTAAACTCTTTATCGCTATTTCATTTCAATTCAAGTTATTTTGTTTATTTCTGTTTCATTTAATGTTAGAAACAATAATTAACTCATTCATTCTCATAGATACTCGACTAGGTTTGCATATCAAATATTTAAACCGTTTGAGTTGTCTTTTCCTCATCTTGTCCTCAATTAGTGTTATGCCTAAATTGTTGCATATATGATCATTCTTTAACGTATCTTTTAAATTTATACCACTCATCCTCCTTAATATTTGCATTTCAATAGCTTTTACTTTTCGTATAGGTTTCTTAGTTTTCCAATATTCTGAGCCATAAAGCATAATGGACCATATGTTGTTTTATAAAAAATTTCTTTTAATTTTAAAGGTATTTTATGATGGCATAAAACGTCTCATGCACTGCTATATTTTATCTAATTTGTTTTAATTTTATATAATACGTCTTTTCAATTTCCTCTTTCACTTGTATAATAGATCCAAAATAATAAAATCATCTATTAATGCTATTAATTTCTTAATTATCAAGTTTAATCATTTCTTCTCTACTAACTTTTATATTATTGAAATCACATTTCATATATTTTGTTATATTCCTACTTACCCCAAAATCTTTAGATTTTAATATAATTCTCTAAAGTTTAACTCAAATTTCACTCCTTTACTATTTTCATCAATCAACACAATATTTTTTTGAAAATAAAAGGGTCTAGAATGACAGGGGATAATAATATTAAAAATTTGATGAAGTCGTCACTAACCTATTATTTACCTTGGTATGATTAGATCATTTAATTATTATTCATTGATTGGTCTCTAGACTAATCCTAAGCAAAGGAACTAGTAGTTTCAACCTGCTTCATTAGAGTTGGGATCAGGAGTATGGTTATGCGAGAGGAAGGTATCATTACCCCATACACACTCGTTCTACGAATGATACTTAATTAGTTATGAATTAATCCTAAATTGAAGCTAATGATCATTAATTAACCTTTTTAAAATAAATAATTAAATAAATGAGCAAAAAAAATTAGAAAATAAATAAATAAATAAATAAATAAATAAATAAATAAAGGGGATTCAAAAGGAAAATGAAAATAAAAGTGCGATTGGGAATGTTTAATAAGACCTCCAAACAAGGGGATCTTGCTAGATAAACTTCCCTCAGAGTTAGTATAGGTGAGGTTTGAAATATCTCTTTACCATTTTTAAAATCATTGGAACGCATAGATCAAAAAATCAATTAAAATCATTAAATTTTAAGCAAAAGGATCTTTAAAAACATTCCTAGATTTTTCCAAAATTTTGTAGAGTTTTTTTGAAAATTTTCATCATTTTTTTCTAAATTTTTCTCGAATTTTTAAAGACTTATCCTCATTTTTTTTTGGTATTTTTATTTTTTTCATTTTTTTATTTGGAGGCAAAATAACTCAAATATTTTTTTTTTTCTAATTTCAAAAGTATTTCCCTGATTTTTTTTCTTAATTTTTATTATTTTTCTCAATTTTTAAAAATAAAATAAATAAATATAAATCGACAGTTTGAGAAAAAACAATTCGTTTCAACCGGTTCATTCTAGTGAGCCACTTGTCCATCCATAGTGGTGACATGTGACAACTTTATTTATTTATTTATTTATTTTTTAAAGTTCACCGTAAAAGGGTGACGTCAACATGACATCACCTGCCATGTGGCAACCTCCATTTTTATTTTATTTATTTTTTTTGATTTTTTTGTACCAGGGTGACGTCGGCATGACGTCACCTGCCACGTGACAAATCCTCATTAACTTTATTTTAAAATGTTGGGTTTAAATTATTTTGGGCTGGGCCTAATTTAATTTAAAACATTAGGTTTTATATAAATGGGTCAAACAGTTAATGGTCCCGAATTAATCCTACGTTTTTGGGTCTCCAGATTAGGGATTGATGGGTTAGATCTGAGTCATAAAATGGACTCGGGTCAATGGGCTAAATCTAGACCAATGGTTCGGATATGGATTGATGGGCCGGATCTGGCCAGAACAAGTCAATTTCGAAGCAATTTTTTTTTATTTTACAATTTCTGTTTTTGTATAACTGTACATGAAAACAAAACAAGATTTAAAAATAAATCAAAACCAACCTCCGGTTTTCAACTCCTTTAGTCTTTTCGCTCTCATTTGGTTGTGTTTTAAATCCTCAACCCCAAATTCTGACCTTTAGCACCTCCAACAAATTCTGAATTTAGCTGCAGCTCAATTCTCTAGCAATTTCTTCAAAATTTAGATTCACTCATAATCAGGTTCTCTAATTTTCTTGCAAAAATTGCTTGAATGACCTCCTCTCTATAATTCTCTGTGTGAATGTATCACCGTGTATCCTTCCACATGTTAGAAGCCTCTATTTATAGGCTTAAAGGATTAATTTGAATTGAATTTGATTGACCAATTAATTTTTGATTGCTCAATCAAACTTTAAAACGAATTATCAATTTGATCAATCAATATTCAATTTAAATTAACCTGCTAATTACCCTTTATATATGATTTTTGCACATTTCACACATGTTTAATTTGCTGATTTTCCCCTTCTTTGTAGGTTTGAAGATTGAAGATTGTTGGGCCACCTAATTTTTTTATTTATTTGATGTACAATTTATTTCCATGTTTTTTTTTTATTTCTATATTCCTTTTTTTTGGGTATTTTTTCCTCAAAGAATAAAAGAAATGTTATAATTTTTATTATTTTTATTATATAAGCACCAGAACTTCTAGGGTGTCTACAACTGCCCCTATTTATAGGTTTTCTACTTAAAATGATAAGAAGACCAGTCTCTTGTCATATTTTAGCAACAAATCTATAAAGATAAAATGACACAAATTTAGGATCAGGTCTTATATAACAAAATCCATACATATATAAGAAAATCCCTATAAAAGAAAAATGTGTGGATTTAAAAAGATGTATGAAATTCAAGGTCAACTCAATAAACTTACAGAGTAAGGTGTAAATTGCCTTAGTTTATGAAAAGACCACTATCACGAGTTCATGAATTATGTCCCATACTATTAAGGTAGATTCAAAAAAAGACTGCTCAGATTTGGGAATTAATACCACATTCCTCTGAAATAATCAAAACAACCATTCAGATTTTGAACCTCATGCCACGTTCCTCCGAAATAGCCAAAATATCTTGAGTGTGACTATTCATATTTGGGAACTATCAATGCTACATGCCTCTGAAATAGCCAGAACAACTTGAATGTGACTACTCGGATTTATGAACTCTAAACGCCACATGTCTTCAAGATAGCCAAAATAATTTGAATGGGACCACTTGGATTTGGGAACTATAAACGCTACAAGCCTCTGAGATGGTGAAAACAATTTGAATGTGACTACTCGAATTTGGGAACTCTAAACGCCACATACCTCCGAGATAATCAAAATAACTTGAATGGGATCACTCAGATTTTGGAACTATAAATGTTACAAGCCTCTAAGATGGTCAGAACAACTTGAATGTGACTACTCGGATTTGTGAATTTTAAACGCCACATGCTTCTAAGATAGTCAAAATAATTTGAATGAGACCACTTGGATTTGGGAACTATAAACACCACAAGCCTTTGAGATGGTCAGAATAACTTGAATGTGACTACTCAAATTTGGGAACTTTAAATGCCACAAACCTCTAAGATAGCCTGAGCAACTTGAGTGGAATCACTCAGATTTGGGAACTATATACGCCGTAAACCTCTAAGATGACCAGAACAACTTGAATGAGGCCATTTATGTTAGCTTTGGTGCAATCCCAAGGGGGGGGGGGGTGAATTGGAAATTTAAAAAGAAACTCTTCCTAGGTTTAGCTAATCCAGCATGTAATATTTCACAAACCTAGGGTCTTTCTATGTATTCACAATCCCAAACAAATATTCAAATAATAAACGTAAACATACAGGTGCAGAACTTAAATTGCAAAAATAAAATCAACACTAGATATGTTATCGGGGTTCGGTCAATACTGCCTACGTCCCTGCCTCTAGCTCGTAAGTTCGAGGATTCCACTAATGCTTACTTAACGGGTGGAGCAACACCGGTTACAACTAAGTCAATTAGCGGGGCTGACCTCAACCTACATCTTACCAGGATGGTGCACCTAGTTTTCCTAATCGGGTCTAAGCCAATCCGGGACTATTCGACAGGGTTAGTCTCCCTCTTCAGGCCCACGCCTATAATACAACAAATGTATAAAAATTTACGTACACGTAAATGCTTCTTACACAAGTTGATATGTACCAATATAATCAACACACTACCAAATGATAAGATATGAGAAGCTCAGTGTAATCTTAATATCTACTCTCAAAGATTAATGTAAATATGACAATCAGTTCATGAGAGTGTATATGAAAGGATCTTTGTGTCAAAATAACAATATCAATCACAATGCAGCAACAAAGATCTCAAGGCCACTTCAAATATCTTAAACAAATATTTTTCTCTCAACAAATCACAAGAGACATTTGAAGTTGATTTGTAAAATAGTATTTATCTTCAAGCACACTTTCAAATATATTTAACAAATATATTTTTCTCAAAATAAACCACACAAGATATTTGAAATCGGTTTGTAAAATAGTATTTCGCAAACAAAATGCAATATGAACTCTTGAGTATTGCAATGAATATGCAAAACTCAGAAACTCTAAGAAGTTTTCCTACGGAAGGCTTATTTACGAAGCCCCCTAGAAAAACTTGAAGCTTACTCTTAAAGAAAAATTAATTTCAATCAAAACAAGCAAGTGAGAGTTTAAACTTGGTAAGATGAACACAAGAACACTCTTACTAAGCGGTATTTGCAATATGGATGAGTAAGAATGGGAGTATACAACTAATAGGCTTTTTGAAATTCAGAGGGTATTTGCTAATTATGTTTGCTAATCTCACACTAATTTTTGCAAATGAGGGGGTATATATAGACTTCCCCAAAATTATAACCGTTTAGGACATATTGGTCATTTTAGAAAAAGTTTAAGTGAGGTCAATAAAAATTTAACAGTGTTTTAACCTCGATGAAATTTGCCAATCCGAGAGCACCGGTCGACTGTACTTAACGTTCGGTTGACCGAGTGTCTGAGTTCGATTGACCGGGAGTATTCTGAACTAGAAAGATGGTCGATCGTACTTGAGGTGTTCAAAGGCGATTTTTCAAATACACGCGGATCGGTCTTTTGGATCAATTTGAGTTAGGAGGTTCGGTCGACCGAGTGGTTGGAAATTCCCACGTGGGGGTTCGGTCGACCAGGGCATTGCATATATGTTTCTGGTCGGTCGACCGAGCGGTCAACTTGTTGACCTAGGGAGGTTTGGTCGACCAGGGTTTGCCTATATGTTTCTAGTCGGTCGACCGAGCGGCCAACTTGTTGACCCGGTGGGGGTTCGGTCGACCGAACATGCCATCATTGGGCATTTTGGTCTTTTTCCCTTTATTAAATTGTCCCTAATTATATGATGTTTATTTTCAAGACTATGAGAGACATTTTTATGCAATATTTAGGGTCCTAAAGACAATCTATGGTCTTTGTGAGTTAACCGCAAAAATCTAGCGTCGGTCGACCGAAGGGGATCCCTAAGGTCATTCAATAATCCTTTGAGCTTATCTACCTTATCATGCATGTAATACATTGATTATTACAGACCATTTCCTATATATTATTACAGACCCGAATAAAACTTGAATTAAATTACAACAAATACAAGGTCCGGGTCTTTATTATCTTCAAGCCCATGTGCGTGCACTATATGATACTTTTGATTGGTCCCACACACAAACTCATCAACTATTAAATAACAGAGTATTTGTCATAATCAAAACGAAATATGACCTATAAAGTCAAAAATTTATATTTGGGAACTATAAACACCGCAAATCTCTAAGGTGGCTGAAACAACTTGAATGTGACCACTTAAATTAACAAGATAGTCGAGGCAACTTGATTGTAACTACTCAGACTTGGAAACCAATGTCCAAAATATTTGTAGTAAACAGAACAATTTGGAAGAAATTACTTGGATTTAGGAACTGATATCCCATATCCTAAGTAAAATGCCAACCATTCCAATTTATGGAAGAGAAATGAATTGCATGGATGAGAGTTGGAATGAACACTAATTACAAAATGTATGCAGAAAAGCCTGTATGATAAGTGCATGATATAAGGACACATCCTAACTCTACTTATGCTATGATTTTTACAAAATAAAGGTGAATGGCTTCTTATCACATTTGGAGCAATGCATGCACTGCATGAAGTTGCATGAGCCTCCCTCTTCAAATATGCCAATGCCTTATTCAATCAATAGACAAGACTCTGAAATCCAGCCCAAGCCTATCTCCATTTCACTCATCATTTTTTCAAATTTCATTCTAGAAAGAAAATCATGCTTTATCAATGATGCCCCAATAATCTTGAGTAAATTATACCAATCACACTATCTAATATGAATGCCCTTGAGTTTTACTTATAACTTGACATGTCATTTGCCCCATGCCACTTATGATTGGGTCAATTCATCTTGAGATTGTTGAAATGCTTTACTGAATTTTCTCAGCAAGAACTCCTTAGGGACTGTACTCTTAATATTTAAAATCATTTTGAAATTTAAATGAATAAATGCGCAGACAGATAATACAATCTTATTAAGGATGCGAATGAACTGCTTAAACTTGTCCTTTTTTACCTACTTTCTGTGCTTATTTAACAGGAAATAACTTTGCCAATACTCTGATGTTGGTATACCTTTTTTGTTAACTTAGAGAATCACATCAATGAGCCAACACCTTTGACTTTTTTTTTTTTGACTAGCTTTCTATGGCAACAAACATAACTCATCCACTGCATCCCTCTTTGTATATTTTCACTGTAAATATGATGCCAACCTCCAATGATACCTTTTTGATTTATGTTCCATGACTTATTTCGAACTTTCCATCTTGAATTATAATTAGTGTTTCAATGGATATTTTTATTAGTATTCCAATCTCAAGGAGGACTTTAATACACGGGACAAAATGTAGGCTAGGGATACAGGTTTCCAAAAGAACAGGAAAACTAAGGCTAAAAAATCTTTTGCCAAAATGACATTCATGTCCCTAGAGGTGACAAAGGTTAACCGAATTTGTTATTTGAACAAGTTGCCTATGTACTTTATTAGGATCAGGTCATAACGTAGTTCACCCCTTAATCAAGTTTGACAATTCACTTAAGATTTTGATACATACCAATCTAGTCAGGACTTTCATTTGGATCGTAGTGTAGGTTGAGAGTATTGGCTAGAAAAGAAAAGCCCAAAATTATCAATTTTATCAAAGGTAATATTGCTCAAGGATCACCAATGAAGTATGCCCCTTATTTTTTTCCCTTCATTTTTATTTTTACCACATCTTTACTTTTTCCTTTTTTGAAGGGATTTTTGTTTCCCTTTTTATTTGGGATTCCCTTAGGGACATTACTCTTTTTGAAATTGCCCTAGTGTGGGATGTGATCTTTTGATTGTATATTCAAGACATGTATATATTCATTTAAAAATGGCTAGCAAGAGATTTCTTCTTTGATTTTTCCTTTAGGTAGCAGAAAATGACCTGCCATTCTTTTGGCAATAACCATTGCCTCAATTGAATTGCCAAACACTAGAAGACCCAAACCCAAGTAAAACTTTTGGCAAACTGACTTCAAGAAAAATTTGGTTTAAATTTAGGCTCAAATGGATTATCAAGTGGTAAATGTACTTGGTTCTTTTGGGTACACTTGTGGGCCAAAGATGGCCACCCATCACTTGATTAGAATATAATCATTATACCCATAAGCCATTAATCACAATTTAGAATAGAAAGACAAAAAACCTTTTTTCCATTAATCTCATAAAAGTGGAAAACAATTCATACAGCAAAAATACCTTTACAACATCAAATTTGATAACAACTAACAACAATACCCCTCCTATGAGTTATAAAAAACGGTCCTTCTTAAAATTTCAAAGGCTTATTAAATTTAATTTGTGGGATAATTTACGATTAATTAAGTACTGTTCTTTAGAACGGGCGTGTAGGTGGGTGCTAATACATTCCTTTCGCGTAACCAAACTTCCGAACCCGACTTTGATAATTCAGACCAATTCCACCCTTAATTGGACAGCAATCAAGTGTTCTAACCACACTAAACAGTTAGTGGAGACTCCATCACATCATGTTTTTCCTGAAAATATATTTTAAAAACCACACTTTGTCCTAGTTCGCATCCGAGAGCGTCGTGACACAGTGTGATAATGTCTAGGTTTCGAAGTCTGTTTTTGTTCCTTAATAATAATGGATATTGAGCCTTCCAATGACCCTTTTTCTTGTAAAAACTATACTCATTAACAGCAACTTTTTGACGTTAATTTTGACTATTGGACGATTGCTTAAATGAGATAACTAAAATAGTCTGAGTGGGAATTGGGAAAAGACCTTTATCCACATGTGACTTGAGACAAACTAAATCAACGACCATCATCAAATGCAAATAAATTAAATGACAAATTTGTGAAGGTGAAGAACTCGTTCAAGCTTTTTGCGGCAGCCAAGTCTGCTTCTGCTAGCGCCAATAAGGCTGTGCCTGCGAAAAAAAAAGTTGCTGCGAAGCCACAGGAGCTCAGAACTCTCAATTATTCAAATCACTCAAGTGCATCCACTCTGCAGCTCTCGACTCGAATTCCTCGTCCTCTGCATCGGTGTTGCCTCTGTAACTGAGTTCTCAGAACACCAGTTCGTCGTTCTCATGTTGGGCGGTCACCATGGCTTTGTTGCAGACGGAGGAGGCCTGGGCGGTCACCGCGGCTCTGGTTAGCTGAAAATCAGCACACACGATTTGCCGCACCCAAATGCTACTGAACTAAAGAAACCACCGTCAAAAGAATGTTCTTTGAACAAAGCCCCAACACTTCCCAAGTCCCAAAACCCTACAAATCAGTTTTTGAATCACTCCAATTGATCAATTTCTGCAGTGCAAATAGAGCTAAAAACAACAAAGAAAAGCCCTAATCACTGCGCCCAAAACACACCACTTCCAATCAAATTTCCTAGAAGCTTTGTCATAGATTCAATTGCAATGGCGTGATGGTACAGTGTAGCGGTCTGCAATTTCTGGTCAGTGCGACGTTGCGTGCGATGCTGGGAGACAGGTGGGGTTGCATGTGGTGCTGGGAGGTGGTGCAACGGCTACAACTCAAAGGAGAAAGAAATTAAGATCGTTTATGCTCTGATACCATGAAAACATTCATGATCAAAAAAGAGAGAGAAAGAGACAAAGGAAAGGATTCAATTGCAAAGTGAGAGTTGTATACTTATTAAATTGCAAAGGATTCAATTGGAAAGGATTCAATTGCAAAGGATTCAATTGGAAAGGAAAGGATTCAATTGCAAAGGATTCAATTGGAAAGGAAAGGATTCAATCTGGGGTGTCTACAATATGTATCAAAAGATCTCGTTTTGGATATTCCTAATAAATTCATAAGTCATTAAAGTAGAAAGATAAGTATTCAAAGTAGAATCTTGATGTATACTTATTGTAATTGGAAAATATCTAAATTCTCCTCCTATAATCTTATCATAGTCATTACTCTATTATACATATCCTTAAAGACCTTAGTATATTTACTGCATACCCTCTTCTTTTTCTGATCAAACTCACCAAAGAACTCATGTGGGTGCTCTATCATATGCTTTTCTCTAAGTTGATAAAAGTTATATGTAAGTCTCTCTTTTTTTGTCTAAACTTTTCCATTAAATTTTTTGAAAGATAAATAACTTATCTTATTGATCTCTGAGACATAATACCAAGTTGATTTCTTGAAATTCTCGTTTTTAATCTTATTCTTTGCTCAATTACCTTTTTGCTTGATTTCATTGTTTGACCCATAATCTTAAATCCATGATAGTTATTATTATTTTGAATATTATCTTTATGTTTATATAAAAGTATTAACGTGCTTTTCTTCCATTTCTTCGGTATGTTCTTGATTTTTATATTAATAATTTTGAATAGATTTTAATCAAATATTTCTTTTATTCTTTAAACATTTTCAAACTTCAATTGGTATGTTATCTAGTTCTATATATTTCCTATTTTTCATCTTTTTTAATGCCATCTTAGTTTTAAAAACTCTAATTTTTCAAATATAATTTTTTTTTTTAAATTTGAAGTCTTCTTTACATTTTGTTACTTTTAAGTTCAATATTTCATTTTGGTTTCTATTAAACAACTTATCAAAATATCTTTGTTACCTCTCTTTTATGTTTTTTTTTTCTCAAGTTAAAACATTATCTTTCTCATCCTTTATACATTTTACATCACTTTGATCTTTGCATTTTCTTTTTCTAACTCTAGTGAATTTATAAATGTTTCTTTCTCCTTCTTTTATATCTAGTCTAGTATATAAAACATCATAAGTTTTGTGTTTAACTTCACTAATAGTTTTTTTTTTTTAACATTTTTTCTTGACTCTTTATACTATCAAGATTTTTAATATTTTTACAACTTTATCATATTTTATATTAATTTATTTTTTTCTTAACAAATTTTTTTTTGGATTTCTTGATCCCACTATCAACTTTCTTTACTACATGAATATCTTCCTTTGAATTCACCTAAAATCTCCTATGCTATCCTTACTATATTGTTAGCCATTTTATTCCAAATGATATTTGCATCTATCTTACCCCTTGTTGACCAATCACACTATTTGTTAGCCTTGGTGTAATCCCAAGAGGGGGAGGGGGTGAATTGGAGATTTAAAAAATCTTCCTAGGTTTATCTAATTCGATAATCAGTATTATGTAACCTAGGGGCAGTTTAAGCAATTTAAAGCCCAAACAAAATATTTAACCAATAAGCATAAACATACAGGTGCAGAAAATAAAGTGCAGAAAATGAACTGATATCAGATATGTTATTAGGGTTCGACCAATACTGCCTACGTCCCCGCCTTGGATCACCAGCAAAAGGATTCCACTACGACTCACTTAACGGGTGGAGCAGCACCGGTTACAACCAGGTCAATTAGCGGGGTTGATCTCAATCTACACCTTATCAGGATGGTGCATCTAATTTTCCTAACCGGGTTTAAGCCAATCCGGGACTATTCCACAAGGCTAATCTCCCTCTTCAGGCCCATGCTTGGAATACAAAATATATGAAAATTTGCGTACATGGAAATATCCTTCTCAACAAGCGAATATGTACCACAATATAACTCAAATAATAACGCAAGAACGAATGATAGTAAATATGTTCAGTGCTTAATAACGTGTGCTAAACACTCAATCTAGTGTAGATAAGCAATCAAGATCTAGAGTGTATTTCTAAGCAGACTTTGAAACACAGTATGAAGATTCTCAAAATCAGTTTAGGGTTTCAAAGATGCTAACAAGTTGATTCAAACAACCTCAATAATATGTTCTCAATATACTAAGCACAAGAGATGTTTGAATGCAAGCTTAAAGAATATTGTGGCACACCAAAAACTATAAACTAAGGTATCTTGCAATATCAATGCAAGAACCTACAAGCCACTAAGTTTTCCCATACAAGATTTATTAGATAAAATTAGTGGGAGAACTTGAGCTTAACTTTCAATATCAAAATCAATCAACAAGCATAACAAATGAGAGTATTAAGTAAAATGGAATGAAGCACAAGCACTCTTAGCACACTCAGAACACTTGGATAATCAAAGAAATTGAAGCTTTTGAGCGTATGAGAGTAGTATAAGCAAAAATAAGATTTGAAAATTTGAGAGTGTTTTGGCCTTAATGATCTTGCTAAATCCCTCCAATTTTTGCAAATGAACTTGTATATATAGGCAAGAGCAATTTTATGGCCGTTGAGGACTTAATGGGCATTATTAAAAAGATTTTAAGTGAGTTCAATAAATTAACCTATTTTAACCCCTAATTATCGAGGTAAAAATAAAAACAACCCGAGAGTTTCGGGTGCCCGAGTCCAAGTTCAGCCGATCAAATAGACACAGCAAGAAAAGTTATTTTCATGGTTCGGGTGCCTGAAATAATGTTCGGTTTGTTGAATGAGGCGATTTCTCAAAAAGATTGCGTTTTCGGGTGCTCGGTTTGAAGTTCGATTTACCGAACTCAGAACTTTGGTCGCCCGAGGCTATTTTGAACGTCATGTTCGAGCTGTCGAGTTGATGGGAAAGTTCCTGATACAGGTTCGGTCGATCGTGGATGATACGTGTATTTTAGTTCGGTTTGCCGAATTCAGGTCAACATGTTGACCGGTCTACGGTTCGGGCGCCCAAGGTGTTTTGAATACCAAGGGTTCGGTCGCCCGACCACTCACAATTTTTACCTTTTCAGTCTAATTATACTTCAGTTAATTCTTTTGATAAATTATGTGATATTTGAGACTTAGTGCACTATGTGTAGGAACCTAAAGTCTAACTAATGTCGTGTTTGAGCATATCTACCTACCTTGCATGATGCAGATTATTACAAACCATATTGAGGTACAATCCATAATTAAATTATAGCTCAGAATGAAGAATATAAAAATAATTACAAATACAACACAATTTTCTTCATTCTTTTACGTGATCACCAGACACCATCATGATGTAACTTTCTATTCAAATACACTCGTAGGGTGAACCTGCATGCAAGCTTGAGTGCAAACATCTGTACGATGTGTATTTGTCATTATCAAAACGGGATATGACCACCTAGGTCAACACTATTTGATCATTTTATCTTTAAATTTTACTATATTATCTCCCTTCAAGCTCTACCACCTAGTCCTCTTATATTGATTTACGTTTATATTTTTCTTCCATTTTTTTAGTATGTATATCTAATAATAAAACTTTATATTGTGTAATCAAACTTTTACTTGGTATCACTTTACGATCCTTACAAGATAGATGATTCCCCTTCATAGTTAAGAAGCAATCTATTTGAATTTTACTAAGCCTACTTTTGAAAGTTATTACTTGTTATTCTCTTTTTGGAAAAAAAAATTGCAATAGAAAAAAAAAATTAGATTTATATGTAGAAATTATAAAATATAATAGTGAAGCTTAGTTGTTGAAGGAAAAGACTACAAATTAAAATCCAATACAATCAAATAAAAAAATTTGGCATAAAAAAAATTAAGCTTTTTTTAAATCATTAAAAAAATTAAAGAGTCGAAAACTAGTATAAAATAGTAGTCTAACCCGTATAGTACATGTTGGTGTGCATCCAGTCTCACATCGCCTCTGTGGACGGTTCGAAATCAGTATAAGATCCTCTTAATTCTTTCTTCTTAATACCTAAGTTTTGAAGATGAGCTTTCTAACTTTGTATCAGAGCTGAGTCTTGGACTGTTTGACTCCTCAGTGGGTTGGATTCTTCCTTGCCTCATTCCGCCCCATTGACTTGAGGGGGAGTGTTGACGCGCGTTCAATCCCACATCGCCCTTGTGGGTAGTCCTAAGTTAGTATAAGATTTTCTTAACTCTCTCTCCTTAATACTTAAATTTTGAGGATGAGCTCTTCTAACTGTACAGGATGGGACGTGCGGGCGCTTGTGATATGTGTTAGCTAAAATCTCATATTCTAATATCTTTTGATATAAAACGGAGGGAAAAGTGTAAACAGAAGTAGAATGAAAGAAAATTCAACTCAAATTCGATTGATTCAATGCTTGAAAACCCTTTCATATGATGATAATTTATATAAAATTAAGATTTCAAAAATTGTGACTATCCCTTTGCAACCCATACAACTCTATGATTAAAGGTGACCCAAATAAAAAATAATTAAATATGAATTAAGGAGCCTCTATCTTACAATTGATAATAGCGTATAACATGTGATTCATGAGATCTTGGCCTAGCCCTCCAGAGTCACGTGCGGCTCACGCGGCCGCACAAGGCATGATTGGCTTGAGCTTCAGAATTAAAAATTTTTTTTTGAGAAGGGAAGAATGAGTGTGGCCTGAGTCATCTCCAGCTAATTGCTTTATTTATTTATGTCCCACTTGATGAAATGATTTCATTTTTTTTGTTCTTCAGAAAATCTGTGTCTTCTGCGGTTCTGTCCCTTTGAATCGGCCAGCCAAATTCAACGCTTTTTGCCTAATAAAAAAATATTTCCCCATCAATAATCACTTCTATTCATTAAATAAAACCCAGAAAGGACAAGTGAAGCTCCCCATGACTTCAGGAGTCGTGCCCCAAATCACCATTATGAAGCAATTATCGTCACCCACAAGTTGATTAATTACTTTAATTGCTTTCTTAATTCTATTTTTTTTTTTTAAAAAAAAAAACTTAAAAAGATTATGCCGACTTGTTTAAACTTGCACGATTTTGGCATGTCGATATCACTTTTTTTAATTGAAGAAAACAGCTAATGTGGGTTGCATTGCATTACTCTGTTTTAATGAGTTAAGTTATGACTTAATTACGTATTTGGGAGTTAATAGTTTAACCTAAGTCCTGAAATCCTTCCTCTCAAGCATAGCCTATTCATTATTTGAGAGGCTGGAGTTTAAATTTTTAATTTAAATTTGGGCGAATTTAACAACATATAATAAGTTATGTCCGATAATTTTATAAATTCAAATTTATGACTTAAAATTTATGCTCCAGAACACAGAATCAAAATATTAATAGGTTCTGCTTCACAGATTAAGAGGGGTTAGGTTTTATTGAACTATTTATGCTTCCACTTTGATCGGATTGAATGATTTGAAAGAGACAAGAAAACAAAGGAGACCCTGTAAATCACTATTTCAATTGTATTTTATAAAATGAATGGAGAGAAATATTCACTTTTGAATCTCTTTTGGAGAGATTTTGGGAAAAAAAGTAATATTTTTTTTTTAATAATTTCAAAAATCCACTTCGTTCGTTTCATTTTTTATTTTTTTAACTAAATAAATCATTATCATTTTCTTTTCTTTTCCCTTCTAGTTATCCAAACAAAGTGGTGTCATGTTTCGTGAAACTAAAATATGATTTAAGTGAGAGGGAGAGCCTTTATGTGCATGGATTCATGGCACCGGACCCATTCGCAAGCCAACATAGGTCTTCTACACATAAAAATAATAATAATAAAAAATCACTCATGTCTTTGTGCCGTTCTTATGATGATATGTCAAATAAAAAATAGAATAATTATCATAATCCCATTTTCCCTAATCAAGGTTTCATGGTCATGCTCAAGAATCGTTTTTACATATTGGGGCTACAATTAAGGTGAGTTTTTTTTTTTTTTTAATTTAAATTTAAAATTTTTAATTCTTTTTTTACTAAAAGAGGACGGCACCTCCATTTATTTATTAATAAGCCTTTACTTTTGGCGGAGGAATACCGTGATTATAAGATAAGCAAAAGGGAGATTATAGAAAAATAAAATAAAACCCTCCGAAAAATAATACCAACAACCAATCAACCAAATCAGGATAACAAAAGTAAATAAAGCTAACAAAGAAGCAAATTTAAACTCAACTCGCTGAAAAACAAATTTCAAAATCGAGTTTGAAATTTATTGGTCTTTCAAACGAGGTTAAATAAGATGGCTTCGGTCTTTTTACAACTTTATTTTTTCATCAAATGAGACTTAAAGGAAAAAAAACTTAGGATCCATTTAATTTTAAAAAATAACTTCCATTTTTCATTTTAATTTTCAAAATGAAAATCAAAGGACTCCATTATTTAAAAAAAAAAAAAAAAAAACTTATTCACAAATAATTCCAAACATTTTCTTATCCTTTTCTCTCAAAATAAGAAAGGAAAAAGGGCGGAAAGAAAATCCTGTTTGGCAAATTCCACATTGGACGCTCAATCAATAAAAAAGTTTGTCGTGTGCAAATGATTGAATGCCCAACAGGATGAGAAATGGGGCTTGCGGCTTTGAATTATAGCACGCAATCTGACAATCATTGACATGGGAATTCAGATTTTTCCTGCATTTCATTGCTCTGTCAAATCAATTCCCAACGCCAATGGGAATTGAGTTTCAATTTCTTTCCCTATTGGGAAAAAAAATCCGAGTGGATTTCTTTTTCCCAATATTCTTCTCCCGTGAAAATTTTCTACTTTTGGCCAGGCAAAGGCAAATGATCAAAATTATGCAGAATTTAGTTTAAAAATTCTACATTAAGGGTTTTGTTTGGTTCTTGAGAAAAACAAGAAAAAGGAGAAAAAATTTGTACAAGACATTAACAACAAGTGCTTTGAAAATTAATAGTGAATAAAATTAATTTTTATATTCTTATGCTTGCTTGAGAATGGGGACAAGTTTTAATTTTTAACTTGTTGTAAATTCATAAACTTGGTTTGTGTAGTGAATAGATATACTACGTCATTTTTAAAGGAAACATAGTTTCATCCGTTCATCAAATTAAAAATAATTATTAAGTCTTGTTAATCTCATTTGATATAGCTAAATTGAATTCCGTCGAGAAAAGGGTACAAAATGGAAGATAAAGAAGAGTAATTTAACACCAAGTGGATTTAGAATATGGCAAATGGGACCTAGAATAAATATTTTAGTTATCAGACTTTTAGATCATTTTTGTTCTGGTATATTAATTTGTGGATTTGTTTTTTTTTTTAAATTATATTTACATCTCATTAAAAAGGCTAGCTCAAATTTTTAAATCTTGAAATAAGAAATAATTTGAGATCATAAACGACAAATTTCAAGTAAGTAATAATTAGGTTTTGCTGACATCATAAACGATAAAAAATAAAGAAGAAAAGAAAGAATAAAAAAGTTAAATATCGAGCGGATTAGCCTAAAATATGCCAAACAGGACCTAGGATTAATAATGTTCAACTTATATGAGGCGATAATAATGAGATGAGTGATGGTTTTAGACCACTTCTATTCTGACATGTAAATATATGAATTTATCTTTTCTCAATTATCTTTTACATTTTAGTAAAAAAGCAAGCCTACATTTTTTAGGCATCGGAATACGAACTAAACTAAGACCATAACTCAAGCCACTAGCTCTATAGTCCCAAACCGTTTATAGAAAAAAATTTCTAATAATTATTAGTAAAAAGTAGTGTTAATATCATTTGGCATAGCTCGATTGAATCCCAACAAAAAAAAAAAAGATAAAAGAAAAAGAAGACAAAAGTTGAACACCAATAATCCTAAAATATGGCAAATGGGGCCTAGAACTAATATTTAAGCTAATGATGCAATAAATGGTAAGATAAGTGATGGTCTTGAGCCACTTTTGATCTTACTTGTTGACACATAGATCTATTTTTCCTCAATTATCTTTTATGTCTCGTTAGAAAAGATAGCTCTATATTTTTACATGTTGTTTTCTAATAATTAATAATCAAATCTTATTGACATCACTTGATATAGTGCTATTGAATAGCACTAATGTCACTAATGTGGCGATCCAGCATAACTCAAATGAATCCTAACAAGAGAACGAGATAAAAGAATAAAAAAAGTTAGGGAAAAAGTGGACCTAAAATATGGCAAGTGGGGCTTAGAATTAATATGTGAGTTAGATGAGATAATAATATCTTAAATGAGGTGATAGGTATGTACATGAGCAATAATATTTGATTGTGTCTGCCTGGTCAGCCCAAATGGTAAGTGCAACTTTTGACTTTGGTAACCTCAAGGTCACTGGTTCGATTTCTTCTTGAGGCATTACGTTGGTCAATTACTAGGGGTGTGTCAATGGACAAACGATTTTCAGGCATCAGGTTTGGTGCTGCACTATAGTGTTCAAAGTGACGCGATGTTGGTTATAATCCCCAGGTTATAAAAAAAAAAATAAAAAAAAATTGATCGCTTCTATTTCAATACGTAAATATGTGGGTCTATTTTTCTCGATTATTATTCATATCTTGGTAGAGTACAGGTTACATGTCTACGCCTCAAAACAAGAATATTCCGAAACTCGGGCTCATGTCACTTGTGTGTGATAAAGGGTCAAGTCTATTAATCATGAATTATGTCTCCAAAAGATTACTTGATTAGTAAACTCAAGAGTCTCTTAATCGATTGAGATTGACTTTGTCATCCCGGTAAATTATTCGAATGTTCAAATTTTAAAGAAATCAAACAAATCGTATTTAAAAAAGACAAAAATAAAAATATAAAAAATAAAAAGTTGGTGACCTAGTGGACCTAGAGCATGGAAAATGGGGCCAGAAATTAGTCCTCGAGTTAGAGAAGGAGACAGGCAGCATGGTTGGCTTGTCCCTATTATTATGTCTATTATATGATCTCTAGATTTTATATAGATATATGCATGCATGCATTTCTGGCAGATGGACTGGGAAAAGGATGGAATCCAAACATGGCATTACTTGCCCAAACGCGGCCTAATGGGGAATATGCCCTCCTTTTGTCCTGCCCTACGTGACAACAAATCTTTCATTTAAAAAATCCCAACATGGCACAAGTTAGGGTTTGACATTCATTCTCATGCTCTAATATTAATTCATAATTAGCAAATTAAAAGTGGAATTTCATTTTTTCTGAGGAAGTGATGTATCTTGCTGCCCATCATTTTATAAAAATTCGATCAAATTCAATTAATTAACCGAATTAACCAAATTTTTATATAAATACTAATCCCTAACCGAACCGACCGAACCGACCGAACCAACTTTTTGGGTAATTCGTTTAATCGAATTTGAATGAATAAATATAAAATTAATTATAAAAATAAAATGTGATTGTAAATTTTGTTTCTAGTTTACCAATTACAGCTTAATTAATAAAAGAGTTTATTGATAAAAGAGATATTTTAAGATTAAACATTTAAGATTTAACAAATATCATATATTAATATTACTAATTTATATTTAATTATCAATTAATTAGTAATTCGGCAAACCGAATTTATCTTCCAAATACTAAAAAGGCGACTCTTTGTTGTTAGTATAAAGCTCCTTTCCTCTTCTTCTTTCTTTTTGTAGAACAAGAGATGAGAAACATATATTAATTATTTCAGATTGAGAAAAAAGAAGGTAAAATGGTCGAGAAATTATATAGGGGACCTCATCTTCCACGTGTCCATGTGCCTGTTTCCTAAATTGTACACTTATTGAACATGGGTCCCCCTTTGATATTAATGAATAAAGGACCAATTTTCCACATGTCTAACATTTAAAATACAACCACACTAACATGTGGACGGGGAGGTCACCTGTATAATTTCTCCAAATGGTCATGTACAACAATTATATTTAACTTAGTAAACAACAAAAGTCAGTGCTCTATGTTTGGATAGAGTTTGAATTTGGATTTGTATTGAATTTTGATAAGATGTAATATAAAATTGTATTAAAAATTCATCCAAATCCATACAAATCTAAGGTCCAAAATTCATGGTCCTAAACACAGTATCAATAGATTTCAATGAAATTTCAAATACTGAAAAGTCATCCTAGAGTTAGGAATTCCAAGGCAACGAGCTTCTATCTAATAATATCTCATCCTTAGTCTATCAAAGTCTTCCTCATTCTTAGCATACGAATTTTGTATCTAGTATGACCTTTCTGCATGTAATACTCTTTTACTCTTTTGGTCCATATACATTTTAAATTTCTCATTTATGATATAAACTAACTTCCTCATTTAGGAGAGACCAAGTTCTACTAGTAAATGATTAGATCTAGCTAGCCATAATCCTCAATCAGAAGATTATAAGGATGTTGATCGACATAAAAAATAAAAGTAGATTTTCCATTTCCAACATAGTGCTTAACATTTGAATAATTGAGCTGGTGATCGATCTCACTCTTAAGATTCTTTTTCGCGTCTATTAACAAGAAAATGCAAACTTTACAGACCATAGCTCCTTTTTTGATTGAGAAAACAAATAATATTTGTAACAACTTGAGTGATTTTTATTCTTGTTAACGTGGGTCTTTTTCATCATCCATTAGGGGCCAGAGGAAACTTTAGCTGCTAAGTGCTATATATATATACACTAGAAGACATGAAGAAAAAATGATGACAATATGGTTGGCTACAAGTTCATAGGTTGACATACATAGGTCACTGTGACCCTATGTAGACTATAGAACTAGTCAAGGTGAACTCACCATGTATATTTATATATATGGGTGTACCTTTTGGTGAGTACATAAGCATTTTTGGGTTTTCAATTTCATCTGCCTAGTTTATAGCATCGTGAAGAGGGCAGCAGTCTACATTAGAATTTATTCCACTTGTTAAGTGCTTAGCTGGGCTGCTGTGTCTCTATGGTTTCTTTTACCCTGGCAAGGGCTGGCAAAGGCATGGAATTTGACCATGCATGCATCCTATGTGACTTTGCCATTGTTGATTTATAAGGGCATGTGTAGTGCCATACTGTTCTTTTGTGCTACTATTCATTCATAAACATTAGGGTTTTACCAAGTTTCTTGAATCTTGTCCCGGTTACATAGAGAAGCGGGTCCTATATTCATATGCCGGGATTCACATTCCATTCCTATGAGTGCCCGAGACACAGTCTAAGATAAAGGATCCGAGGAGTTAAAAAGATTTTCATAAAATTATGTGTAGACAAGCTAGCTACTACTCATATTTTGATATTTATATGATCTTTTAGAATAGAGACATTTCAATAGCAAGAATTAAGGACTTCTATATTGGAGGTTTTGGATTTGAAGTTTGGAGAAAGGTGAAAAGGAATATGAGATGTGACATGGACGCTTGCATTTTATAAGTAACTCAAATTAGAAGAACCTCTAATGAAACGAAAAAGAGTTTGGAATTCATAACTGATTATTAATCAATGCACATATAAAGACATTGATATTTTAAAGTATAATGGCATTATTGGGAGCATGCATTATGGGTATGATATGTCTTAATTTATTTTTTTGTAAAATTAATTATTTTTCTAAATTTCATTTTTATAATTAAATTATTTTTTTTAAAAAATCTCTAACATTTACTATATATCGTTTTTTTTTTATTAATAAATTTGGGTCTCTTTACAAACCCCATAATTCACATGGTTGTTAGAGATGGAGCCAAGAGACAGCTGGAGACGACGCGTTGCTGAGTCAGAAAACGCGGTGGAATTATCCCTCAATTAAACTCTCCATTATTAACTTCCAATTGTGATTAATTTGATTGTTTTGTATTTAATCATGATGTAAATTCCAAGCCTATAAAAGGAGGGCTGTGAAAGATGTATATGCATAGCACACCACAGTGCAGAGAGAGCACAGAGTAGCTCAGAGAGAGCAGAGAGGAAGAAGGGAGGAAGAGAGAGAGAGAATTGTAAAATTTTTCAGTGAGTTAGTGAATTTTGGTGTGTGCTCCGTGGACGTAGGTCGTTATTGACCGAATCACGTAAAATTCTTGGTGTCACTTTGATCTGGATGCTCACAGGGTCCTAACAAGTGGTATCAGAACCCGGTTGGAGCAGAAAAACTAGATTGGAAGTGATCCCAAAATTCAAAGCTCTTTCCAGTTGATCAAAACTGTGTTTTGAGGTCACCATCGAATTTAGCTCGCCGAGACGAAGAGAAGGGTGCAATCCAGAGCTTGAACGGAGTTCTGTAGAAGCTACACGCGCCCCCACGTGCCTTGCCAGAGCAAGACGCCTCTTCATGCGCCGGTGAACAATCTCTCACGCGCTGCACACATTGCACGTGTCATCTTCGCCCGATCCACCTTGACCCGACCCGGTCCACTACCTGACCCGAATCGGCAAGAGACTCAGACCCGGGTGAACTCGAGATCCGATCCTTGCCCCAGATCCAACCTGCCGCTCAGAACCGGCCACATCAGTGCTGCTACGTCAAATGCCATGCTAGTAAGGCCACGTCAGCAAAAGTGCGCCACGTCAGTCAGAGGTGCCACACCAGCAGACGGGTCCCACTGACACGTCAGCGGCACATCATCCGGTGGCTGAGTGGGCCCCACTGCAACGACAGCCGGTGGGCCATTGCCACATCAGCAGTGCCATGTCAGCAAGCTTGACCATTTTGACAAGGTTTGACTGAAACTTTGACTGAGCTTTTCGGAGTCGTTTTGGGTTTGTTTTTCGAGCGACTTAAACCATTTCTAGAGTTTTCGATCGTTCTGGATTCAACCGTGCTATCCATTTGAGCTAATTCCATATCTAGATTAGTGAATCGATATATCGAATGAAAAGAGCTCAAAAATCGAAATGTTCAATGGGAATAATTTCGGTTTCTGGAAGATGTAGATAAAAGACTATTTGTTTGGGAAGGAATTGAACTTATCATTGAAGGGTAAGCCAACATCCATGAATGAGGAAGAGTGGGAGTTGCTTGATCGAAAAGCCCTTGGTGCCATCAGAATGACGTTGTCGAAATCTGTGGCATTCAATATCAAGCATATAACATCCACCAAGTCTCTGATGGATGCGCTCTCTAATATGTACGAGCAGTCTTTAGCCACAAACAAGGTACATCTCATGAAAAGACTATTTACGATGATCATGTCTGCAGGTGAAAGTTTCAGCAGACATTTGAATAACTTCAATGAGTTGTTTGATCAACTCGCCTCAGTCGGGACAACGTTTGATAATGAGATTAGGGCTCTCCTGATTCTTAGTCAGTTGCCTGAAAATTGGAATGGTGTCGTCACTGCCATCAGTAGCTCCGCAGGAAAATCGAAACTTGTATACGATGAGGTCCTCAGCATGATTTTGACAGAGAAAATAAGAACGCAACCGAACCATAGCTCTAATTCGAGTTCAGCCTTGAACATGGAGAGTCGAGGTAGAGGAAACAGGCATGGACGATCAAACAACCGAGGAAAATCTAGGCCCAGGCGGTCAAAATCCAAAAATCCCAATGGTACTCAGGACACAGGTTCTCAGAGCACGAAAGTTATTGAGTGCTGGAACTGTGGAAAGACTGGTCATTACAGGAACTAGTGCAGGAGTCAGAAGAAAGAATTTGAGACGAGGGTAAAGATAGAAGCAAATATTGCTTTCAAGAATGATGAGATGTTGATATGCTCTTTGGAAAGCAAGAAGGAGTCTTGGGTCTTAGACTTCGGAGCCTCATTTCATGCCACATGCGGCAGAGATTGCCTAGAGGAGTACACACCAGGTAATTTTGGTAAGGTGTATCTTGGCAATGATCAACCTTGCAACGTAACCGGAAAGGGAGTTGTGAAGATCAATATAAACGGGTTAGTATGGAAGCTGAAGGATGTCAGGTATATTCCAGACCTGAGAAAGAATTTGATCTCAGTAGGTCAGCTGGCAGATAAGGGATATACGACGAAATTCATTGGCGATCAATGGAAAGTTTCAAAGGGTGTACTAAGGATTGCGCGAGGTAAGAAAATCGGAACACCTTCTCTAACCTCCAATGCCTCCATGTCTATTTCAATTGCTGCAGGAAATGATGATAGCAACATCTGGCACCAACGACTTGGTCACATGAGCAAGAAGGGACTCAGGGTGATGCACTCAAAAGAAAAATTGAGTGGTCTACAGTTAGTGTAGGTTGACATGTGTGAGGATTATATAGTCAAGAAACAGAAGAGGGTTAGTTTCCAGATAAACACCCATGCCCTAAAGAAGAAGGGACTAGAATTGGTCTACTTAAAATGTGTTGGGACACATCAGCAGAATACCGAGAATCCTCAGGTGGAGGAACTAGTGGAGCAGATTGTCGCACCATCGTCTCCTACTCCAGCTCTGGAGCTTAGGAGATCTACTCGGTCCCATATACCAGATAGAAGGTATATTGATTACTTACTTCCTACAGATGGAGGAGAGTCCGAATGCTATGATGAAGCATGTCAGGTGGCAGATTTGAGCAAGTGGGAGCTTGCGATGAAGGATGAGATGAAGTCCCTCACCTCCAAAAAAACGTGGAAGTTGCCCAAAGGCCTTCACAACAAGTGGGTGTATAGAATCGAAGAGGAGCATGATGGCTCTAGAAGGTACAAGCCTTAGTTGATAGTCAAAGGCTTTGAGCAGAAGGAAGGGATTGACTACACTGACATTTTTACACCAGTTGTGAAGATGATAGCCATCAAATTAGTCCGCAAAAATTGAGCAGATAGGAAGGTGGCGACTACTGAGAAGCTGAAGTTGTGTTCAACTTCAGTTGGTCTTCATGTTTGAACACATATATTATGAGCACATCATTTATTCATGATACCGGTTGAGGAGGTGTCTCTGTCTACAAGTGGGAGATTGTTAGAGATGGAGCCAAGAGATAGCTGGAGACGACGCATTGCTGAGTCAGAAAACGCGGTGGAATTATCTCTCAATTAAACTCTCCATTATTAACTTCCAATTGTGATTAATTTGATTGTTTTGTACTTAATCATGATGTAAATTCTAAGCCTATAAAAGGAGGGCTGTGGAAGATGTATATGCATAGCACACCACAGTGCAGAGAGAGCACAGAGTAGCTCAGAGAGAGCAGAGAGGAAGAAGGGAGGAAGAGAGAGAGAGAATTGTAAAATTTTTTGGCGAGTTAGTGAATTTTGGTGTGTGCTCCATGGACGTAGGTCGTTATTGACCGAACCACGTAAAATTCTTGGTGTCACTTTGATCTGGATGCTCACAGGGTCCTAACAATGGTATAGAGGGGCCTTCGTTAATTTCCACCCTCCTTTAGATAAGTAGATACGAGGGTGATTAACAATAAATACTGTTCATGTTTTTGTCAATGGAGCTACTAGCTTCCAGAGAGATATTTACTATTCATCTTTCTAACAATTGTTTGAAGTTATTACTAATATAGTTTAAGTGATAGTAAAACTTTTACTGAAATTTAAAATTTGTGTAAGTGTGTTAGCATATTGAAAAATATATACTAGAAAATGGGTTTTAACTTATAGTTATTAGTCATGAACTATTTGTTATGTTAGTTAAAAGTAGTTATAAGTTGAGAGTGGCATTGAATACATTTTTTTTCTATATGATATTAGTTTTACTAGTCCTAACGAACATTTATTTAGGTTATTTTAGAAAAATAAAAAGTTGACACCAAGTGTCGTAACTCCTTATGCAGTTATTAACACAAAATTCTTTATGCGCTAGATTTTTTAAAGCTAAATATGTTAAAGGATGACATATTACTCTTTGCAGGCCACATGGATCGGATTCTTCTTTTTGGAGGAAAATTCTGCAGTGTATGCCTGAGTTGTTAAGTAAATCTAAGTGGAAGGTTAGAGAAGGAGATGTAAAATTGTGGTATGATAAGTTTATGAATTCGGGACCTTTGTTTTTAGAATTTCAAGATGGTGCACATTCACATATCAGATTAAAAGATTTGGTTATTAATAATGTGTGAGATGTGGAAAATTTGCAAAGGATTCTGAGTTTTAATAAAGCGGAGGAAGTGATGGAAAGAGTTGGGAAACTTAGAAACTCTTCGGACATCTTGCTATGGCTCCCGAAAAAGAATGGTTGCTTTAATACAAAGTCGGCATGAGATGCTATCAGAGTTAGAGCTCTAAAGTTTAATTGGGCAAAGTGGGTTTGGAACAAATGGTTACTGAAGAAAATTGTTCTCTGTATGTGGAATGTTGCTTTTGAATGCTTAGACGTTCATGAAAAGGTGAGAAGGGTGGAGTTATCACTTGTTTCAACATGTGATTGTTGTGAGATAAAACAATCAAAAGATGTGGAGCATGTTTTGAATAAGGGAGATCTTGCTGCTGATGTATGGAGCAAGGTTTCGGTGGAGGTAGGTATACCGTTCCTTAGGCACCAAAGCTATAAAGAAAAAGTCCAAATGTGGTTTAATAGGGCTTTTAGATGCTCTCAATTGAGAACATTGATGGGTTGATTCCTTGTTTAGTAGTTTGGAGGTTGTGGAGAAGGAGATGTGTGACTATAATTGAGGGGAAATTGGAGAGTAGTACAGATGTGTGGCTGTCCATTAAGAATTGGGTAGGGATTTTGAGTGAGAACATGACAGTTATAGCTCATTTAAATGATGCTGATGTTCGAATCTTGCAGAATCTGGAGGTGCAAATTTTGAATAAAAAGAATAAAGATATGCAAGTTGTGAGATGACTAAAATCGAGGTAAGGGAAGCTGAAACTAAATTTGGATGGAAGCAGCTTGGGGAACCTAGGGCCGATAGGTGGTGGTGGCATTCTCAAAGACTGTACAGGTTCTTTTATTTGTGGTTTTTCAAAATATTTTGGTTCTTGTTCTAATAATAAAGCTGAATTGAGAGTAGTGATTGAAGGAATAAAACTTTGCAAACAATTGAGCCACACCAGTATTGACATTGAATGTGATTCGAATATTATAGTAAATTGGATAAGATCTAGTAAATGCTTTGTATGGTATTTGTGGATTTTTGGGAGCAGTTTATTGATGTATTGGAGGGAATAGATTTTTCTATAAATCATTTCTATAGAGAAGGGAATAAAGTGGTAGATGCGTTGACTCGACAAGATGTCATGAGGAGGAATAGTTTGTTTATAAATAGTAGTCAACTTCCTAGAGTTATCAAAGGTTTATATAGATTGGATAAAATAGGTACGACTTATATGAGGTATGTTTAGTTGGTTTCCTTTTGGTATTGGTATAAGTTTGTTTTCTTCTTTTGTTTGGTTTGATGCATGGGGTGTTTTTTATTTGGTTATTATGTAAGCCCCAAGTGTCCTTTTATTTCCACAGTATTCCTCCGCCATAAGTGAGAGTTATTAATAAAATTAAAAAAGGAGGTGTTGCCCTCTTTTACTAAAAAATAAAATAAAAATAGACACATATGTGATGAACTTATTATAGGTTTTTATTTATTTTTTATTTTTATATATTTAGTTAATTTTTAATTATTTTTATCTATTTTTTTAACTTACTTAAAGTGATAGAATCACTTTAATATGTAAGGACAATCTAACTTGACATACAGTCAACAAGATTCAGGTAACTATTAGTCGAGTTAAGTCAATAAGGATAGTCAGGTTAGATAAAGATAGACCAAGTGGGATTAGTTGACCTAAGATAATAAAAATAATCATATCTAACCAAGACAATTTGGCTAAATCACATTCAGTTATGTAAATTTTCCCATGCTAACAAAGAAATGCCAATTGTAAGAAACAAATATGTTGTAGTATGTGGCTCATATCGAGTGGAATACAGCGAGAGAAAGTAGACTGAAGAAAACAAAGAAGCTAGTTTGAAGAAATACCGTCGACGGTTTTGTTCAACATTTGTTTTTGAAATTTGAATTGGGAAGATCAATAGGTTGGGGATTTAGAGGCAAATCCTCTGTGGATTGATACATGAGTATTTGAGGGATTTTCTAATACCTCTGCATGTCTAGGGGTTAGTATAAATGCACTATTGTAACCCTAGTTTTGATAGATAGTGAGTTTCAGCCGTCGCTTACTCTTGTGGACGTAGGCATTTTGCCGAACCCCCGTTAAATTCTTGTTTTGTGTTTATTGCTTTCCTTATCTATGTGTGTTTTTGTATTGTTCATCACAATTGCTACATCGCACGATTTTTTCCGCGCATATTTTTTTGCACAACAAGATATACCTTCACAGGAGAAAAAAAAAAAAAAACATGACTAGGACACAGTTCACATTATTGATAACTCATCAATATCAATTAACTACATCCACAGTAATCATACAATAATTGACGAGCCCAAAATTCTCCATGATGAAGACTATCTCAAATAAGTGAGGCCCCTTACAGAAAAAAAGAAAAAGAAAAAGAAAAAAGAATATGGATCTATGGTAAAGGGATTGATTTCAATATCGGGAGGGTCAACCTAATCAATGTTGGGAGAGCTGTGTTTTTGTACTCTTGAATTAACAAGTGGTAAAGTAGCACCATGAGACGTTAACTTGCTTGCTAAAAAAAAAGAAGTACATCATAGATCACCTCCTTATGCATCGTGTGTCGCGACGTTCTCGGATGCGAACTGGATAAGGTTGTTTTAAAAATATTTTGGTAGAAAACATTGGTGTAATGGAGTTGTAACTAACCTTTTAGTGTACTTAGAACACTTGATTGCTACCCAATTAAAGGTAGAATCAATTTGTGTTACCGGAGTTAGGATCAGAAGTTCGGTTATGCGATGGGAAGATATGAGCAACCTATATATATGCCCATTCTTACGAACGGCACCTAATTAATTGAAAATTATCCCACAAATTAAATTTAATAAGATCTTGAAATACTCCCTTTCAAAAAGTATAAAAAAATGTACAAAATAAATACTATATAAGTATTCCTTCATAATCGGGGCATACCGTATTCTGCAGAGTTCATGCCTCCCTTTTAAATTATTGGGATATGAAAATTGAGAAAATACTTTATAAAATACACTCTCAAAATTTTAAAATTTTATCAGGGTTTTTTTTAAGCATGAAGATTCTATTTTGGGAGGTTTTTGAACTCATTCATTCTATTTGCAAAAACAATATTCAAGTCTTCAAAAACATTTTTCTGTATTTTTGATGTTTTTTTCCTATTTTTTTCCTGAATTTTTAAGTAACACAAAGATAATTAAAGAAAATAGTGAAAGTTAAAAATATTTTCCTCGAATTTTGTAATTTTTCTGAAAATCCTAAAGTGCAAAAAAAAAAAAAAAAAAAAAAAAAAAATAAAAATACTTTTTTGAATTTTTTATAAATTTTTTAAGTGCAAAAACAAATTTTTAGTTTCAAAGTAATTTTTGGGAATTTTTTTTTTGTAAATTTTCTAAACTTTTATTATATTTTTATGAGATTTTTCAAGTGTAAAACAAATTTTAAATTTCAAAATATTTTTGTGGATTTTTTTTTTTGCATTTTTTAATATTTTTATAAGATTTTTGTTGAATTTTTCATGAATTATTTAAGCGTTTCAATAACAATACTTAAATAAAATAGAGAAAATTGGTAAAAACCGGTTCGGGAGGACGAATCGGTCAAATGTTGACCGGTCTAGGGGAAACTAGTTTAAAGCCTAGTTAGGGCCATTTCTAGGTGTTGCCACGCATCGCACCACGAGTGGAGAGGCGTTTGTGGGCGAAGATGGATGAGGTGACAACATTTAGGCATCCGTTGTTTAGTGAGAATGGGACGATGCTAAGGAGGACAGGCACTTCTCTGCGTGTGTGGAGAGTAGACGGTCCACGCATCGATGATCAGGGGTGAGATTGACCACGTAGCTTCATCGTGGCCACTGACATGAGGGGGATGTGATGGCTATGTAGAAAGCATGCATGCCTCTGTGTGCGTGGGGAATAGGTGACCCACGTGTCACCTGGTGTGTGGAGGAGCGGAGTCCGTAGAGTCACCTGGCTCGGTTTAATCTTGGCCGTTGCTAGAAGCAAAGATCTGATGGTGGGGACTTGTGCACGCACAGATCGTGGAGGCGACTGAATTTGGACCGTTGATATGGAGGAGGGATCTGACAGCGGGAGATAAGGATGCCTTCTGCATTAATTGCAAGGGAGATGAGGGCGCCATGTAGAGACTCGTAGAATTATAGTAATTATAGAAAATTCAACTCATTAATTAGAGTTGGAGTTCGAGGTAGGGGGTAAAGTATTCCTTAGAATCGCTCTGATGAAGGGAGTGATGAGATTTGGAAGGAAGGGCAAGTTGAGCCCGAGATATATAAGACCATTCGAGATACTTAAGCGAGTGGGTTCGGTAGCCTATAGGATTGCATTACCTCCAGTACTTTCAAAGGTCCACGATGTGTTTCACGTATCCATGTTGAGGAGGTACATGTTGGATCCTTCACATGTTATTAGTTATGATGAGTTGGAAATTGGGGATACTTTAGCGAATGAGGAGATACCTGTTTAGGTTCGGGACTGTAAAGTTCAGAAGCTTCGTACTAAAGAAATACCGTTAGTAAAGGTACTGTGGCAAAACCACGAGGTCGAGGAAGCTTCTTGGGAACTAGAAACGGAAATTCGCCGGAAGTATCTGCAATTGTTTTGAGTAGTATTTGGATAACAGGGTGGTATGAGTACGTATGTATGTATGTAATACTCTGTTATCGTATTGTATTTGGTGGTTAGTCTTTGGGAGAGTCCTATTGTATTGTAAGCTCTCGAGGTCACGTATGTATGTAACCATGGTATTCCTTCGCCATAAGTGAGGGAATGTATGTATGTATCGTAACAGGGCTGCGTATAAATGGCCGCCGTATTCTCTAGAGTATGTATGAATGTATCGTAACAGGGCTGCGTATAAATGGCTGCCGTATTCTCTAGAGTAGGTTGTATGTATCGTGACAATTTGGTTTCGCTTCAGAGTGAGTATGTATGTAGTAGCATGAATGTGTTTGTAATGAGAGATTGCAAATTTCGAGGACGAAATTTTTGTAAGGAGGGGAGATTGTAAAAACCCGAACCGTGAGATGTGGGTTTATTATGTAAAAGAGGGGTAAAAATGGAATTCTGCAGAATTCGTTGATGAAGTCATAATTCGTTGATGAAGGTAGAAGACTTCTCGTTGACAAAATTCAGAAGTTCATCGACGAGGAAAATCCAAGAGGCGGAAGTTGGAAATATCAGGATTCGTCGACGAAATCCCTAAAGACTTCGTCGACGAGAAATACCAATTCGTCGACGAAATCCCCCAGGTCAAAGGTCTTTAAAAGGATATTTGTAGTTTCTTCTTGGCTAAGTTATGGTTTTCCTCTCTCTCTCTCTCTCTCTCTAGGATTTGAAGCTCTCTCTCTCTCTCTCTCTCTCTCTCTCTCTCTCTCTCTCTCTCTCGGATTTGAAGCTCTCTCTCTCTCTCCTTGATTGCCTCACCATTTGTTGCTGGAATCGCAAATCCAAAGTTACTGCGAGGATCAATGAAGGATTCTCTACGTTTCTAGTGGATCAGAATCTCGTTTTGAGCGATTTCGAGTTTCGGGCTAAAATTGAGGTAAGGTTCGGTTTTCGTTTCTGATTCAGTATATGTGTAGTAGTACGGATTGTAAGCCTGTACTGTACTGTGGTTTGTAGGTTTTGGAGTCTCGGTTCGTAGTTTTGGGGACTGTAGAGTTCTTAGTTGGAATTCAGGTTAAGGTAAGAGGATTTAGTTTATATCAGTCCATTTTCGAAATCAGGATCGGTAAGCTTATAGGCTACGATCGTATGTATGTTTTGGCTACTTATCTGGGGAAATCTATCGGGTAAAAATGCGGGATTTTTGGGTTACAATTTTTGGGAAAAATTGGAGATTTCGGGTATCATCTCTACTTTGTTTGGAAAACTGTTGGTTATGCTAAAACTGTATTATTGAGGTGACCGTAATCCATATTTGCATAAATTGTATACTTGAAATTGTAACTGATATGATTTGTTGTAAACCAAATAAGTGTGGTATGTATGGGCGTATGTATTTGTTCCAGGTATTTGTAAAACCGCTATGTGGCGGCTATATACCGTATGTTGAAATGTATAGGAACGTGAGTTCCAAAATGATTCTAGGGATTTGTAAAACAGCCATGTATCGGTTAACTACTGTGGGTGAGAGTGGCCGGCTCTATATCCGGGGTGTGAAATATCACCAGTATGTTTCGGCTGGTCACCGAAGGGTGTGTTTTACACCATATGTAGAGCAATGTAATCACTGTGGGCCTAGGTCGTCGCAGCGTAGTTGTGCTTGTGGCAATGTAATTGTGGTGAGACTAGGTGACCTTGTGTAGTTGCGTATGTGGCAATGTAATCACTGTGGGCTTAGGTCGTCGCTTCGTAGTTGCGTGTGTAGCAATGTAATCGCTGTGAGACTAGGTGACCTTGTGTAGTTGCGTATGTAGCAATGTAATCACTATTGGGCCTGAGTCGTCGCATTGTAGTTGCGTATGTAGCAATGTAATCGATGTGAGACTAGGTGACCTTGTGTAGTTGCGTATGGAGAAATGTAATCACTATTGGGCCTCAGTTATCGCAGCGTAGTTGCGTACGTAGCAATGTAATCGCTATGAGACGAGGTGACCTTGTGTAGTTGCGAACTAGTGTGATGACATTGACCGTATGTTTTGGGTATCGTATGTTCTAGAATGGTTTTTGTGAAAATACTAGAACTGTATGGAACTGTATGTAAATGTATGAAACTGTATGGAAATGTTTCAATTGTATCGTATCTTTTTATAGTGTTATGAAGTATGTAAAATAACAATGGTATGTCACTCACTGATATAACCTGCTTTCTTCCTTATTGAGAGGTGTCTCACCCCGAATGTATGTACAATGTTTTTTTCAGGTCCCTCAAGTAGCCGTAAGTAGCATCCTAGCATCTGGGAACAAGGGTGTCATAGCTACTGCTAGTACCTACTAGGTATGGATTTTTGTAATCAGGTTGTTGGGATGGTTTTTGTATACACCTAGGGTATGTTTTGTATTCTGGAAATGTTTATCCTAGATTGTATAGACTCTAGTATGGTACAGTATGTGTATAAAAGACCGTATTCCGTTGCGTATTCTGATGAGTATGGATGTTTATGTGTATGTATATAGGGTATCCGTTCACCCCACGGGGTCAGACCCTCCATTTGTATTGTATCATGTATGTTTTAAATTGATACAGAGACAGGTTAGGTTATTAAATTCACACCTGGGACCCATCTGCGGGTTCGGGGCGTGACATAAATACTTGATGATTATATAAGGATGAAATTCAAAATTTCCAGTTTTCACTCATCCTTTCAAAAAGATTTTAACATTAATTTTATCATAATCATCCTTGTACAAGGTTTTATTTTCGAAAAATCCTAACAAAATTTTGACGGCATGTCATTTGTATATAGGACAATTTCCCATAAAACCTATACTTGATAACTGGTTGTTTTCAATAGATAAAACAATTCAGGCATGCAACAACCTATAATCCACTACCAGCATGCAATTCACATCCACTACATTCGCCATGCAGAAGACATTCTAGACTAAGCATGCAATCCGGTAGCAATCAACAATTCATATAAAATAAAAACCATCCATCAAGGAAATTTAATCATTCAGTACATTATAGATAGTAGTTTGCAATGCTGATTTCATAAAGGCATATGAGCATAAAAGGTATGATATCAAGATAACAATTCAATTTATATAACCATGAAGAATAAATGCTCCCCCTAAGTTATGCACTCAACTCATTTAATGCCTTTTTTCATTTTCTAGTTCTTTAGCCAAGAGTTATAAGATTTTCAATGATTTAAACTTGGCTTTGAATGCATAGGCTTTAACGGACCAAAAAGTCACAATCAATATTCTTTCAATGTACAAAGCCTATATAGCCTCTTTTCTTTGAGAATATCAATTTGTGAGAGGCGCAAGGTTGGATGGCTTTAACTTTAATTGCATGTGCATAGGTTTCTTTGAATTTTCATTCCATCATCTAGATTTGAAACCTAGTGCAACTACTTTAGCCATTCAACATTATTTGAAACTCTAAGAAATTTGACTTAACTTTTTGAAAGCTTATGAAGCAAGATAGGATAAATACTCGTAACAATTAAATTATCATTAAGTTTACAAGAGCATTTAGAATGAGTGGACATTTTCCAAAAGATTTCGTGCTTAGTATTAATGTCCAGGTTTGAGCAAAGAGCATTAAGGATATATATGCCGGTTGTGAACAATGCTCTTTGGAGATTGGAAGACATCCTTTAGATATAATCGTAAGGATACCTATTAATTGGCACTAGTAGAATAGGTGTTTATGATCAATAGTGCTTAAGCCTATAGTGATGACTAAACTTTGATCCAAGCTTTTAGGTTTAAAGATAAGCTTAGGGATAAAGGATATATAGTGTGAGACGAATCCCTAAACCTTAACTTTGTGAAATGGACAAAGTATGCTTAACTTAAGGTGTTTATATTTAAGCATGAGTTAAGCATTAGGAAATATATACCTAGCAAAGATGCCTTGTCCAAATGGAAGTGGATTTTCTAGAACATGCTTTAGCCAAATTTCACATTTTATCTAGCCATTATGATATATATATATCTACGTATTAAGTTCAGGTTGGATATATTACTTGAATACTCATATTGGCTTAATTATTTAAGATTCTTAGTATTCAATATAGAGTACGATGAATACTAAGAATTTTCATTTTAAACACTAACCACTTCCTAAGCCTACAGTTATCACAACTCCTAAACCTAGGAATTAAGGGAAAATTAAAAATATTTATATAATTTCCTATTGGAATATGATCTTCCTTAGGTCCTACGAAGTTGTCTTCATGATTACACACATCATTTCTTTGTCTAAACCTATGACACTATTGAATGGATAAATGAACTGAGTGTGCCACATCATTTTACAAGATAAGCAAGTTTTATGTATGCTTGAAAGATTAGGCTTACAAATCTTATTTTTGCTCGATGAGGCCTTTTTATGACCGTGGGTTTGATAGACAGAACATGAACCTTTTTTGAAAATATTTTTCATTTTAACTGTGAAGGGTTCGTTATGATTATTCTTTTCATTTTCAATTTTGATTATACCTCTGGAATAATCATTTATCTCTTTCTTTAAGTAGATGGTTTTCAAAATCTTCTCAATCTTTTTCTTTTCAAAAATAGCCTGATAATCTTTTAATTCGTCTAATTGCTTTTCTATCCTTTTATTCTCACTTTTTAGAAATGATTTCTGCTTAGATAACTTAACTAGAAATTTACTCATTTTCAATAAGGTCTTTTCTAGTTTTTTATACGACAACATGCTTTCATTATTTAATTCAACACATGATTCAACCAAAAAATTAACACAATAATTTTCACATGAATCATTGCATGCAACAACAACAACAGTATTTTCACAATGTTCAATAGATGATTCACCGCATGATATTTTGCAACAATCAACATAAGAATCATCAACTGCATAACAAACGGAGACAGGAGGTGAATCATATACCTCTTCGTTGATTATTAGCTCATGATTCGCCACTACCTGATCATTTGAACTTGGTGCTTCTGGAGTGGCGATCTCCCTCTCCTAGGTCACTCCATATCTCCTTTCTAGGTCAACCCAGATCTCCCTCGCATTTGTACATGTCACAATCTCAAGCAAAATATTAGAATCTAAAGCGCAATACAGTAAATCCATGGCATGTGAATTTGCATGCATCAAAGTAATATCATTTTCATTTACGATCATACCAATTCCTTTATCAATCACTTGCCAAACCCTCCAATCCATTGCTTTTATAAATATGCTCATTCTAAATTTCCACGCGGTGTAATCAATACCACAAAACACTAGAGGGTTGAAAGGTGATCGTCCCTCGATGAATGGGGATACACCAATGTGAGTCATCTCGATCTTTAGCAAAAATGTTTAAGTCAATGCCACGAGACTCTAATACTAATTGTTGGAATTAGTGTATTCCCAATAGGGGGTGAATTGGAATTTTAAATTTTTCTCCTAGGTTAAGCTAGATATCAGTATTACACAACTTAGGGTCTTTCTAAGCTTATACCGAATCAATATATAAATAGTATAATCAGAGTAATGTAAAATATCATACAGATGCTGAAAATAAATTGTAGATAAATAAAGTTGACACCATATATGATATTGGGGTTCGGCCGATACTGCCTATGTCCCCGTCTTGAGCCACAACTCAAGGATTCCACTAGTTGCTCACTTCATGAGTGGAGTGATACTGTTTACAACATCTTACCAGAATGGTGCACCTAGTTCTTCTAACCAGGTCTGAACCAGTCTAGGACTTTTCACAAGGCAAGTCTCCCTCTTCTGAACAGATATTCAAATGAAATATTTCGTACAACCAGATTGATTCTAATACAAGCAGATGTGTACAACAATAAGCACAAGTATACTCACATATGATATGCGAATAAGCTCAATGTGAGAATGTGATTTTCACAAAAATAATCTTTGAATAAATATATGTATGATGAGTGCTCAAAGATTTTATGCCCATATAAGAAATTTCTCCAAAAATATTTCTCTAAATAAAGTGTAAGAGAATCTAGGGTTTATGGCTCAAAAATATTTTTCACAAGCACAAGCCAATGAGCCTTTGAATCTTGCAATGGATGTGCAAGATTCATAAGAAAATAATATTAACTCCCAAGAATATTTATCAAATGAAATATGTGGGAGAAACTACGATAATACTCTCAAAATATGGTATAAAAGAAATGTGCAAGATAAGAGTAAAAATGACTTTGATTTGTAAAACGAATGCCCAAACCAAGGTTTAAAAATATGATCTCTTGAAAGATTTATCAAAAAAATAATAAAAAAGAGTATGAGTAGTATGTTTTGAAAATATTGAAAGAATTTATGCAATAAAAGGAATATGAAAATTTCAGAGAATTTTACTTAATGATTTTTGCTAATTTGATACTAAATAAAACAAATGAAGGGGTATATATAGTGTAATAACCCGAGGAATTTTTTAGTGCCTTGTCGACGAACATAGGGGTTTCGTCAACGAGGGTTCTTGAGTGTCTCGTCAATGAAGGCACTTCTCGTCGATGAGAAGATACCGAGAGGGGGTTTTGGATGTCTGAAATTTGTCGACAAAGAAAGAAGGTTCCTCGACGAACTTCCTTCATGATTCGTTGATGAGGTGATATGTCTCGTCGACGAATCCAACTCTATAAATAGTGAAAACTCGAATTTTTGACAGATTTTTAGCGCAATTACTCTCTCTCTAAAACGCACCTCTCCCCTTCTCTCTTCGATCTTGGCTCCGTATCTTGCCGGATTGAAGATCTGACGCCACCACGATGCTCCTGGCGAAATTCTCTGCAAGTTTGCTGGAGCTAATCGTTGGTGGAATTAGTTTGAAATCAATCCCAATTTCAGGGTGAGACAATTTATTTAGGATTTGCTTTCCCTGCAGTTATAAGAAATGTTATATGTAGGAAAATACTGATATTTTGTTCTGGGGGATGTCATTTTTAGGGTATTGAGCAGAGAACCCTGCGGGTGTAGGGCCAATGTACAATAGGGGCTTTTCAGAAACTAAGCAAGGAAAATATGCTATGTTAGGAGATTTGATTATATTAATAGAAATTTTACTAATGTGTATGTATACCAGTTGTTATGTAGTTTTTACAGATTATGTGTTTTTAAAGTATGTGTGACCTGAGTAGATAATATTTGATGTAGAATTCTGTGCAGTTTTTCCAGTATATGAAGTTATATAGAACATACAGATATAGCCAGATATTGATAGATATTATACAGACAAATATATGTACATATACAACTTTTATTCAGATAGTTTCGCAGAGATATATATATATATATATATATATATGTATGTATGTATGTATGTATACATATGTTTATTCAGATTAGTATGTATAGTATTTACAGAAAACCATGTTTTCCTAAATTCCATAACACTCAGAGTATACAGACAGATTATACAGATAGATGATACAAATAGATTATATAGATAGATTATACAGTATAACATCAAGATGCTACGGTTATTCAGATATTACAATTTTACTGTACAAAATTATAATGTTATGGTTATTTTGGAAACATGATGAAAGTAGTAAAAGAGTATATATATATATGATATCAGATCACCGTGAAAAGATTACAGATAGATACAGATATAGAATACAGAGCACGATACCGTTGCTAATACAGATAGAGTGCAACCACGTATCTTAGATAGTATGTGGGTACCGTCAAATTGTGTTCGGAGAGGATGCGGCTCCCCAGTTCGCTGGATTGAGGGGGCCAATTTGACGAGGTAGCAGCTAGCTCCATGCCTAGGCATGGATGCAGTTTGGCTAGGCTGAGGTAGTGTAGAGCATAGTGACCTATCTAGAGGGCTGACCAGGTTAAGTCTCGCCTACAAGCCGCACAACCCTGTCATAAGTGGTCAAATCATGACATACAGAGTTCCAGGGATAAAGCATAGTTATGTATATGTATACAGTTTTACATTATTTGATAAATATAGTATGATATTAGCAGTATGAAAAAGTAGAAAACTCTGATGATACAATTATGTTTTAAATTGCGAAAAATGTAAGATATGCTTTACAGATCTATCATTTATTACAGCTCAGATGTTATTTAAAGTATATATAACTTAATTGCAACACACTAGTAATAGTATATTTCCACTTACTGAGTGTCAACTCACCCTATTAATCTAATATTTTTCAGGTGAGCTAGTGAGGCGAGCAGATCAGGCTCGCGGATAGAAATTTCTTGGTTACCCTGGTTATAGGGTAAGTTTGTACAGAGTATGGTATTTTAGGTAGATGACACTGGAGAGAGATGTAATATATGACTATGTGTTGGAAATACCGAGTTCTGGTATTGTACGGTATTTATGGTTGCATGACTTATGATTCTACTGCGTAGGTATGATTATTGTATACAAAAATACCCCCGGTGCCTTTTAAGGCCTGAGATTACATAGCAGGGTATCAGAGTAGTACATATGTGTTTTTAAAAAAATATATAAATTTTAAGGTCGTTACATATAGACTTGGGGAAAAATATGATCGTTGGGGACACGAAGGTCATTTTTGAAAAAGATTAATGATGTTTAGTTTAAAAATAACCTCGTTTACTGCAGTAAAAATTTGCTAACCCGAGCGGTTTAGTCGACCATTTTTAAGGTTCGGTTGACCAGATTGCTCAGTTCGATCGACCAAGGTGTATTTGAACTGAGGAGATGGTTGAATAGACTTGAGGCGATTTCAGAACCTCCAAGGTTTGGTCGACCGGGCTAAGTTCAGTCGACCAAAGTTGAACGTTCGGTCGACCGGGCCATTTTACAACTAGGAGTTCAATTGACTAGGACATTGGCATTTCCCACGTGCTAGTTCGGTCGACCAGTGCGTTGACGCTCATTTTGAGGACGGTCGACCAAATGGTCGAACTTTTGACCCTTGGGAGGTTTGGTCAACTGAAGAGCTATGTGTTTTTAGGTTCGATTGACCGAACACATGAAAATTGTGCATTTGAGTTCTAACTTCCTTTTGAAGTCACCCCTACTCATATGATTATTACTTCTAAGATATATGGGGGTTTTTTCATGCAATATATTTGGACCTAAGGTCATTTTAAGTTCTTTTAGAGTTAGCTCCAAAAATCCGGCATTGGTCAATCAAAGGTTGACCGAAGGGTGCCCTACAGTCATTTGGTTCCCTATGATCAATATACACTCATGTTGAGCTTATCATACACATCATGCATGTCATGCATTATTATAGACCAGATATAAAATCAAATGCAATTACAATTGAAAGTGTATGTCTTATTTTGTCTTGCTCTTCAATTCCATTGAATGCGCTAGATTGATGTGAGCTTTAAGTTCCTGCTGGCTTCCATTTTTTGATATCTTATGTGTGTGTAGAAATAAAAACCTATTCACACACTAAATGCACACATAAGATACTGATGGTTTGTCAGCATCAAAACAAAGATTGGACTCAAAGTCAACAAAGATAGAGACAAGTTAGGTTATACTAATCAAACTAGAGACAGTTTGATCAAGACCGAAGCAATAAGGTACCTCTAAAGTTCTTTTAATCCTCCTAACAAGGAAATGCTCATTGTAAGTAGTTCGTACCCCTTGTACTAGGAACATAAAACACAATTGAAATACAAGTTAGATAAATGATAACTCATAAATATCTATAATCATTGTTAGCATGGTGGAGTCCATAGATGAGCTTGGTATATATGGGTGAACACCACTTGACCCAAATGTTTAAGCCTATTGGGTCTTGGGTTCAACCATGTATAAACACCCATCATCCACTCAATTTTTTCAATGTGAAACAAACTCACAAGTGGAATTCTCAACACTCATATCTTGTAAATATCTATGATTACTCATACTCATATGAGCGTAAATATGAGTATCTAAATTTTGAGAAGATAAAGTAAGGAACTATTAGAAGTACTAAAGTAGTGAAGAATTTGACGGATCTTATCCACTATGTGTCTTACATCAACATAATAGACACATAGACAGGACAAACACATTCTAGAATTTTTTTCAGAGTTGCTAATTGAGGCAATAAAATCAATGTTTTGGATTCACCAATACAGTGACAAGATAAAAATTTTAAAATTATCAATCAAATTATAATTTAGCGGAAAATTTAAAGAAATTATGGACATGGAAAATACAATCTACATTCTTTTTTCAAGAAGCAACCAACCAATAAAGGGAATCTTGCAGCAGAATTTGAATTTTACATTAAAGACATGCAACTATTTCAAAATAAAATATGTGAAAAAAACAATATTACATTATAGCTTTTATCTCGTCTCCACAATCTACAAGCATATCTTTTTTCGAAATATCAAGGAAAAAAAAAATTAAGAGCTTTACATTTTTTAATGTGCAATTATTGACAAAATAAAAACTAAAACTACACTAAATTTCTTATAAGAATTAAAATTTAAAATCAAAATCTATGCTTCCAAACATTGAGAACTTATAGATATTCTTGAATTTAAATTTATATATATTTAGACAAAAATTATTATTTTTGGTGACTTTAAAAATTTTAAATTATATTTAATGATTCCATCGTCTAATCATTGAATATTAAATTAAATATTTATTAAGTATTTTTAAACCATTCAATTTCATACGGTTCACAATTTTGAGGGAGTTGAAACTTCGATTCAATTTCTGATTTGAGGTTTAGGGTTATGCCCACTCCTTCAAACCTGTTCTTCCAAACGCAAAATAAAAGCATTAAAATATGAGTAGAGGTCAAAGGAAGCAGCTGGAAGGCCTTTCAAATCTTCCAACCCGGGGTGCCGCCAATTTTTATATACACAGCGGGAACAGGGGATGGGGGTGATGATCATGCCAACCAGGAGGATTCATACTAAAACAGTGTCATCATGGATGTATCCTAGTCAGATCCACGTTTTTGCTCCTATAATTTAATCTTGGATTTCTCATTTCTGGTCTGCCTCCCATGCCCTCCCCTGTTTTCAGAAAATTCATGGGCTGGTCGTAGTACGTGTTGTGGGAGCTGTAGGAATCACACGTCAGTGACAGCTCCATTTCACATGCACAATCGCAATGCCACTCCCCCTCTCCCGTTACCTCTCAGATAACTTTCACAATTACTCTGTTTTTCTTGCCAAACAGTGTCCCCACAAATATCAGCTCCATTGCTATATATACCTCAGAAAACCCACCTTCTCTTCACACAACTTACATACACTTTTTCTTTCCCCCCCTCCCCCTCTCTTTGACTCTTTCTCTCTCTCTGATATGACGATAATGTTGCAAAATAAAGACATTGAATATGGGGAAAATGATAAAGGGTTTGGGTCTTTGAATGAGCCCTTCATCCCTGCAGGGAAGGCTCTGCCTGAGGAAGAGCAAGGTGAAACTGGCAATAGTGGATCCATTGGAATGGTCGTTCTTTGCACTTTTGTCGCAGTTTGTGGCTCTTTCGAATTTGGGTCTTGTGTAAGTGAATCTAAATTTGCAGTGCATGACTTGTTTGTGGCTTATTGGCTAAATTGGCAATATGGGTACTTTTGTTTTTTGTTCTGCCTCAGCTGCATGTCTGACGGACTCCACTATATGTTTTGCAAAACATGTTTTTCAGAAACACTTTTCCATTTTTTTCTGCTAGTTAGCTAGCTTGTCAACTACTGGATCCGGCAAAGTCTCAAGTGATCATTTTTGTGTGTGTTCATTGAAGCACCAGCTGTTGGTTGGTTGAGTTTGAGTAAATTTCTTGCAGGTGGGCTATTCAGCACCCACTCAGTCTGCCATCAGGAATGATCTTCAGCTCTCTCTACCTGAGGTTGGCCATTTACAATCTACCTATTCTTTAATCTGTATATATACCAGTTTGGCTCACAGCTTACAACCTGCCCTGTCCCAGAGTTCTTACTCTTCTCACCGAATCGAGCAGAAAGCAAACTCAGAACGTAATACAATACAAACCCTCCCTTTAATATCTCTTGACAAATGATTTGCTCTGTTGTGCAGTACTCCATGTTTGGCTCCATACTAACAATTGGTGCAATGATTGGTGCCATTACCAGCGGTCGAATTGCCGACTTCATCGGTCGAAAAGGGGTAAAAGAGAAATGAGAAACCTTTTTAACAAGCATAGGGTCCTCTGCATACTCCCAAAGACTGATCTTTCTTCTTGCCTCTGTTCATGAATGCAGGCTATGAGATTGTCAGCTGCTTTCTGTATCACAGGGTGGCTTGCAGTCTACTTCTCTATGGTATATTTACTTGTTATGCTTAACTTTTAAAATTTATTGAGTGATGGAAGTCATTTAGTTTTCCTCTGTATGATCCTCTGCTGCAGGGATCTCTACCGCTCGACATTGGGAGGTTCTTCACAGGCTATGGCATTGGAGTTTTCTCTTATGTGGTACTCACCAGTGAACATATTGCTTTCTCCTTCACCAACCCAGTTCATGATTTGGATCAAAGTTTATGAGCATGCGCATCTGCTAACAGTAGCCTTTTTTTAATCTTAACAAATTAGTCAACTGGATGAACAGGTCCCAGTATTCATTGCGGAAATAGCTCCAAAGAACCTTCGCGGAGGGCTCACTACAGTTAATCAGGTGGGCTAATCATAAATTTATCTCTTTTCTTTTCTTTCCCCTACTGTAATTTTCTCTCGTTTAGTAGAACATAGATGATCATTTACCGTGCAGTCTCATTTCGCTCACTCTGTGTGCTCTGCAGCTCATGATTGTATCTGGTTCTTCAGTTGCGTTCTTAACCGGAACCGTCGTGACATGGAGAACTCTGGCTCTGACTGGTAAATTACAATCCATCTCATGAGAAACTAACCTAACAAAACTAAGAAATAAATCTCAGTGGAAGGAACTAATTGACTGATTTACTTGAAGGACTTATTCCATGCGTTGTCCAGCTCGTGGGTCTATGCTTCATTCCCGAGTCCCCCAGATGGTTGGTGAGCGCTTCAATATAGACTGAGCTTTCCCATTTTCTCTTCCCCAAATTCAAAGAGAAAAAATTCATGAAATGGGACCAACTGAATGGTGTTTGCAGGCAAAGGTCGGCCGTGAAAAAGAATTCGAAATTTCATTGCAAAGGCTTCGCGGCAAAGACACTGATGTTTCGCAGGAGGCTGCTGAAATCCAGGTAGCTCTCTTAAGCTATAAGCACACAGTAATCGCTACTGGGATAAGATTGATTGTGCATGGCAAACTGACTGTTCCCCTGTTTCCCCTGTTTCTTTTACAGAGCTACATTGAAACCCTTCAAAGCCTTCCAAAGGCTAAGCTCCTGGATTTGTTTCAAAGCAGATATATTCGTCCCCTACTAGTAAGCAACATTCTTACATTAATCGTTATCACTTCGTGTATTGGAAAATTGTTATCTGCCATAGATTAAGTATTCCCTTCATCAAACCTTATGAGTTCTCTTCATAATAATCTCTAGATTGGCATTGGAATAATGGTATCTCAACAATTTGGAGGGATAAATGGAATCGGTTTCTACGTAAGCGAAACATTTGTAATGGCAGGTAATTTTCGGATACTCCATTTACCTCATTTCCTAATTTCAAGTGCTTGAGCTGCAAGAATTCCATGCTGAAGCTCTTTTGCTAATTCATTATACATGTGAAAATGTTGCAGGACTTTCTTCAGCCAATATTGGAACAATAGCTTATGGCTGCATTCAGGTTTTCTTCAGTGTCCCTCATTGTTCTTTCTTGAAGATCAACCGAGTATAAAATCATTCTATCTTACTAAAACCTGTTTGAAAATCATTCACAGGTTCCAATCACTGTAATGGGTGCAATGCTAATGGATAAATCCGGCAGAAGACCACTTCTACTGGTAATTAGCTACCCCCAATCCACTTATTCGCACGCGCGCACACGGCAAATACGAGAAATGCAAAAAATCAAAAGACAGAAGAAAACCACTGCACATTTTCCATTATTATCAAACGAAAACTGCTTTAGGTTTCAACCATAGGCTATAATATGTATATATAATCCACATGAAAACCCCAAAAAAATACTTTCATATGATAATATAATTACATTGCCCCATGGCTCAAACTTATAGTACCCTACTGCGTGGGCTTTCCCCCCACCCGCACCCCTTTGTTGCATCGCTACTGGGCTTGGTTTAAGTAGAAAGGGAGGTTTTGCGCATGGAGGGCTCAATCGTCAAGTGAATAACCTCTATGAATATGAGTCATAACTCAATAGTTTAAATCTTAAACATGCTCTAAACCTAATGAATATGGATTTGAATTTTTCGAAGGTGTCGTCCACCGGGATATTTCTGGGGTGCTTCCTAACTGGAACTTCTTTCCTTCTTCAGGTAAATAATCATCATAAGCATAATCAATTTTATTACTATTTCTTATTTCACTTTCTCTTCTTACTGCGGATATCTAATTTGTTTTATGGTTGTTTGTGAATCAGAGTAAGGGGTTGTTTGTTGAATGGATACCATTTTTAGCTGTTGCTGGGGTGCTGGTAAGTTAAAGCCATTACCCTAAACAGTGCGGCATTCAAGCATTCTAAGCTTTCTTTTACACTTTCTGCAAATTAAACTGACCCCAGTTTTCTGTAATGCGTTCAGCTGTACATATCCTCCTTCTCTATAGGAATGGGCGCTGTCCCATGGGTGATCATGTCTGAGGTATACCAAACTGCATACTCTTCATTTCCATTGTCTTCTCTTCATGTGCTACCCTTCATATCTGAAAAACAGTCATGGCCGGGTTTTCTCTCCTTGCAGGGAGATGATCGGACCAAAAAAAACACTTGCACTAAAATTTTCCAGTTGAGCACAAACAGCTTGTAAAATTGCTAAAATGCTGGTTAAAATATTCAGATTATATGACAATGGATGGACTCATTGTTTTAATAGATTAGTTGAGTGTCAAAAAAACCTTACCGTCAAAAAAAAAAAAAAAGAAACGCAAAATACAAACCCACTTTCACTTATTTAACCTTTTTTTGTTCTTTTTTCGATGGCAGATCTTCCCAATAAATGTGAAGGGGGTTGCTGGGAGCTTGGTGGTGCTGGTGAACTGGTTGGGTGCTTGGTTAGTCTCCTACACTTTCAATTTTCTCATGAGCTGGAGCTCCTCAGGTTAGAAAACGTTTTCCCGGAAAACATTTGCATGGGTTGATATGATTTTCTGCATTCTTATTTTTATTTGTGATTCTGATTTGGACGTTTGTGTGATTAAAATATTGTGCAGGTACTTTCTATGTATATGCGGGATTTTCTGTGCTTACAATTCTGTTCGTGGCAAAGGTAGTGCCAGAGACCAAAGGAAAAACCCTAGAGGAAATTCAGGCATGCATCAATGCTGAGAGAGTGGAGGAGAACCATAAAGCTGGGAATCTATGAAATTACATAGTGGGAATTATTGTTTTTGGATATCAACTGTTATGATTGGTGATGCATCATCTTCTCATTCGTTTAATCCCAAGGTTGAATTAATATGGGAAGGCCAGGGGATCGATCCACACAACACAAATTGTGTTGCTTGATGAAATCTTGTTGTAAAGTTCCACCGGGGCAATGGCAAATCAAATCCTGCAATGGATATATATACAGGCCCAAGTTCAAGTTCAAGAGAGAGAGAGAGAGAGATATTCATTATGTGCATGAAGTAGAAATATTTATTTGAATGAAAGTTATTTTTACTAGATTTCCAAATTTCAGTAGCCTTCTTCTTTCTTTTCACGGCCAGAAGTTCGTTATGTGAAAATAAACAAACAACAAAACCAAACTTTTAAGTCTCGTTAGGAGGGATGAGTTATATGAATCATTTTCCACCAATTTATGCGATTATGATCATTTCTTTGGTCAGATTCAAGACTATTAAATCCTTATTCACTATCTCCTTTCAAGTTATTTTCGGTATGTGAAAATAGAATCAAATTTGTTACTTGATTCACAATGCCCTCCATTCTAATTTTCATTCCATGATTTTTCTGATCTTATTCCATTTCACAAACCAACATGATTTCATCTTGTGTACAAAAATAATAATTAAAACTATCTAATTTACTTAAAATACATACACCTAAATCATCTGATGAAATCATATGGATTTCAGTGCATACATATGGTGTATATAATATTTTCTTGCAAACCAAAATAATAAAGAGAGTTTTCGCATGCGTTTTGGTGACCATATTTCATTTCTTAAAATTTCTCAACATAAATACTTTTTTGAAGAGTAAAATTATAGTTTTTTTATAAAATATAATAAATAAATTATAACTAGTTTGAATAAACGCATAATTTATGTCCTAACTAGTTGATAATTAATTCATATTTATAATTCTCTTTATTATCCATTTTCTAAGATATATACTTTAAAAAAGTTAAAACCCATAAATTTCGATTAAAAATTTTACTCAACCATATTGTCCCACAATTTACAATAGTTAACAGAGTCAAAAAATAAACAAAAATAAAGAGTTTAATTTAATTTAAATTTTCTAGTGTATCTAATATTTTCTATCTTACTATGAATTAAAATATTTGTAAATATTTCGTTCAATATTTTTGTTATTTATTAATTTTTTGATTCTTCCAATTATGAAAATTTTGTTCTGAACACAAAAAATTATAAAAATCTCATTGAATAAATAGGAGAACCACATACCCAGATATTTCTCAAATTGCAACGCGTATATCCTTACTTTTTCAACAATGTGGGGCCCAAGATATTTGCCTCCTCCATTATTGGCAAATAAATTGACCATAAATCACGCCAAGCCGCAAAGTGGAAAGGTTGGTATAAATAATGCAAGGGCACAAGCCGCCATTATATATATTGAAATGTCTTTTCTGTCTCTCTTTTTTTTTTTTTTTTTTTCTTTTTTAATTTTAAATTTTTTTTATAAAAAAGATCATCAAAAAAGAAGTTGGAAAAGAAGGTCATAGAAAATTAATTTAGTTTTATTTCTGAGAGATCGATTGCAGAAACTATATATCTTCTAAGAAGATTAATGAAAAAGTTTAGGAAAAGTAAGAGCAATTTGCATTTGATATTTATTGACTTAGAAAAAGAGTATAATAGAATACTTAGGGAATACTAGTGTCATTAAGGATATATACGATGAAGTAATGACTAGTGTAAAAACTATAAGTGGAAAGACTAGAGAATTTTCGATCACAATAGGTGTACATCAAAGATCTACTTTGACATCTTATATTTTTACTTTAGTGATGGATCAATTGACTAGGAGTATCCAAAATGAGGTTCCATAGTGTTGTTATTTGTAGATGATATTGCATGTATTGATTAATGAAACTAGGGGTGGAGTAAAGACTAATTTGGAATTATGGAGATGAGCTTTAGAATCTGGAGTTTTTAAGATAAATAGAAATAAAACAGAATATATGAAATGTAATTTCAATAATAGAAGGAAGAATATTGGAGATAAAGTTAAATTTGATGATGAAGAAATAAATAACACTAGTAGATTTCGATACTTAAGATCTATTATGCAAATTGAAAGAGAAATTGAAGAGGATGTAATGCATAGAGTTAAAGTAGGTTGGGTAAATGGAGAAGTGCTTTAAATGTGTTTTGTGATCATAAAATACCCTTAAAATTAAAAGGAAAGTTTTATTAGATGGTTATAAGACCAGTTATGTTATATGGATTTGAATGCTGGGTGGCTAAGAAATTATAAAAAATGTTGGATGCTTTCATTGATGTAAAGATGTCCTATATATAGGACTTATACAAGATATATTTATCACACATTCAAAAGTATTTAAATGCTAAATCAAAGAGATCTTAGGTTATCAAATACAAACAACTATTCAAGTAATATAGTTGAAGAATCCCAAATCGCCGCATACAATTAGATAGTAGCAAATCTTCAACTGTTAGGATTCTTGGCAATTCAGCAATAGGCATAACCATCGACGGTTTCAGCAAACCATTGACGGTTTGCTCACAACAAACATTTTGTCTTAATCCGTTGAAGCAACCGTTGAGGGGTTTATTGAAACCGTTGATGGTTTACTAGAAAACGACACAATTTCCTTAATACGCCCCTTCAAGATAGGTGTGCCTTTAGTTAAGCCAATCTTGGAGCATAAAGAGCGAAATTTGTGATGGGATAGAGCCTTAGTTAAGAGGTCTACAAGTTGATCGTGAGTGCTAACATGAGAGACTTGCATGTTGACTTTTTGAATCTGATCCTTGTTTTGATGCTGACAAAGTACAAGTGTCTTATTTGTGCGTTGAGTGCTTGTACAGGTTTTTAATTTGGCATGCACATAAAACAAAGGGAAATGGAAACTAGAAGCACTTAAAGAGCACATGCTACTGGTGCATTCCATGAAGACAAAAGAGTAAAGAGGAAAATAAGACATATATATATATATATATATATATATATATATTTGGTTTGTAATAATGCATTGCATGCATGATGTAGATAGAAGCTAAGTGGTGACCGTAGATAGACCCTAGGACCAACATTTTTCATGGAAAAAACCTTTTCTTAATAACGAATTGGTTATGGTCAAAAGTTAGGACCAAAATGAACTTTACAAAGACTTAACGTTGGGTTTTTAGGCTTAATTAAAACCCTCGGTCGACCAAACCATTCCAGCTCAAATCTCTTCAGTTGACCGAACAGAGAAGTTGACCAAAGTCAAAGCCTCGGTCGACCGACCTAGTTTGAACTCACCTTCCACGGTCGATCGAACTATAAATTTGACTTTTCTACCTTTTTTTCGGGTGACCGAACTTCACATTTTAAAATGGGTCAGCCGACCGAACCTGTTAGCTCGGCTAACCGACCTTTACTCATGGTCGACCGAACCTACGAAGGTTCGTAATAAGCCCTGGCTCAACCAATCTTCCTTGTCTTTGGTCAACCGAACCCACAAGTATTTTCGAATTCTCTAAGTCAGTTCAGTCGACGAGCCCTTTAAGACAGCCGACTGAACCTCTCGGGTCTAGCCATTTTTCAATGCTTAAACATGCTTAAAAATTAATTAAATAATTTTAAAAATGACCAGCGTGTCTCCAACGGTCATATTTTGGCCAAAGTCTATATATACCCCCTCATAACTCACAATTAGTAAGGTAATTAGTCCAAAAATTCTCTCAAATTTTTATACCTTATTTTTATCCCTTCAAGCTAGATTCATCCTCTCTTTGTTGTTTATTTGAAAAATCATTTTCAAGAGAGTGTTTTATTTATCTTGGTCATTTATTTTACAAATCATATAGTGTTTACTCTCACATCTTACTTATTTTTCAATTCATATATTTGAGAGTAAAACCAAAGTTTCTCCACTTATTTTATTGATAAATATCTTTGGAGAAATCTTATTCTTGACTTGTGGATCTTTGCACATGGAGAAATCCGAACCCAAAAAATAAAAGAAAATGAATATAAAAGAGAGAAATAAAGAGAAACAAAAGAAAAAGAAGGAAATTGGTTTGGAAGAACCCAAATCGTCAATGGTTTTAGTGATTTCAGAAAAATCGTCCCTGGTTTTAGTCAACTAGGCAAGTCAATTGCCAAACCATCACTGATTTTCTGAGGGCAAGGAAAACCATCGACGGTTTTCCCAAGCTTGCTTACTTATGGGCTAAGCAAGACATATTCAAACATAACATAAAATTCTCTCTCTCTCTCTCTCTCTCAAGCTCACTTGGAGCTCGTGCTCCTATCCAGTCTCGGCTTGCTGGATCATTTTCAACGGTGGGATTGAAAAGCTAGGGTTTTCTGTTTTCGAACGGAATCAATTTCTTTTGCAGGAATAGGTAAGGAGATTAAGTTAAGTTAGGTTTTTATTAATTTTGAACTGATTAAACTGCTTTATGTATAAGTATATAATGATTTCAAAGGTTTGCTTGAAAACCAACCATTCAAAGTAGGGTTTTATAAACTATGGTATATCGTATGGTATTTTAAATGAAATAAACGGTGGAAATCTTGGTTTCATCTTGTGAATTAAATATGCTATATTTTCTCGGTTGTTTCATGGATTATATTCAAATACTGAAATTGTGTGGCAGGTGAATAATCGATAGGGTTTGTTGTGTAACCGGATTTGGGTATGATTGTGAAAATACTGAGCTGTTTGTGAAATATATTGGAATTGCCTTTGCAAAATTTTGGGGTTAATATAATGGTCGGGGGCCGGGTTTTATGTAAAGGCTGTGAGCCGAGTTTTGTTTAACGGTCCAGGGCCAGGTTTTATTAAATGGCAGGTTGTAAATGAAATGAGATTTATACTACAATTTTTATTACTTAAATTGCACGATATGGTTTGAGAACCCTAAGAACTAGTTATATTGTGAGAACGGTACTGTTGCTAGGGAATTATTTTGAGACCAGGTGCGCCCACACTGTACTGAGAGGTGTAGCCACCGTTTAACCTTCGTAGGATGGAGTACCTTCCCTAGAGTTCAGACCCAGAAGTGGTATGGCTAGTGGACCTGCGACTTAGTTGTGGATGCTTGCAGACGTACTTGCAGATGGTTACTTTGACTGTATCGGGGTTGATCCCCCAAGGCATAAGTCCAGCTTTCAGGCTGCACAACCCGTACCATGGTGGAAGTAAATGGTGTTTAGTCCTAGGGTGTGTCTTTTATGTATATATGTTGAATTATGTAAATGGTGTTGTTATTTATTGTATTGGTTTTATACTAAGGAAGCAAATGCGTATTTTTCAACTGTAAAGGTGTGAGAATTTGTAAGTGAATTCAATTGCATAAATGTCTATAGTAAAGTAAACTCTCTGCCCGAGGGCTTGTTGAGAGAGATGAGTACCCTAATAAGTATCAGATGTAGTCATACTAGGTTGCATAACGTATTAAAGTAGAGGGGAACTACATGTATGGGCGTGTAATCTCCCTTATCCTCGGGAACTTTCGCTTATAACAACTCTCTGTGTGTGTGTGTGTGTGTGTGTGTGTGTGTGTGTGGGTGTGGTTGGAGAATGATTTTGTAACTGTGGTTAATTTATCATTTGATGATATTTTGTATACATTAAAACTCACTTTGGCAACACATTGATGTTAATTGAATCTGCCTTACTGAGAAGTGTCTCACCCCAATATACAAATCATCTTTTTAGAACCATCTCGAGATCGTGCTTAGTGGACTTCGGGGAGGGGTGATAACTAGTTTAGTTTTTGTGAGTGTCTGTAAGAACTCTAATGTAATTAAGTTATGTTTAAGGTCCCCGGATATGTAATATGGTCTGTAATATGGATATTTAGAGACATTTGTTTATAAAGGTAGTTTAGAACTCTGGTAATATGTTTTGGAGAATGTATCATTTATTTTCGCTGCTATTATATGATGAATATGGTATTAGGTACACAAACGTCACTAAAGTAACACCCTGGGCCCCATGTGGTGGGTCGAGACGTTACAACATATATATTGCAAAGATTTCCAAAAGCACATTATGCCTTCTTTGCAAAAATATTTTTGAGCAAAATATTTACTTCTCCCACACTTTATTTGGAAAATCATTTTTGGAGAAAATATTTTTTGAGGTTAAATCTTTGAGCACTTATCATAAATATCTTTATTCAAAGATTATTTTGAGAAAATCACTGTACTCACACTAAGCTTATTTTCATATCATACGTGAGTGTACTTTGTGCTTATTGGTGTACTTATTTGCTTAGTGTAAGAAGAAAATTTTCATGTACACAAAATATTTGATATTGTTGTATTCCCGGCTTTTGATCATTAGAAGAGGATTGCACTGGCCTATAACATGCACTAGATTGCTTAGACCCAGATAAGAAAGCACCAAATAGTTCAGACCCGGTTAGGAGGACTTGTTGCACTGTAAGGTGTAGTTGTAAAGGTTAGGGTCAGCCTTGTGAATTTGACTTGGGGTATTCCCTCGCCTAGTAAGGAGAGGTGTTGTAATCGGTGTTGCTCCACCCGCAAATGAGCAATTTAGTGAATCCTCTTTCCTGTGAGCTTGAGGCGGGGCGGGGACGTAGGCAGTATTGGCAGAATCTCGATAACATATTGTGTGTCTGCTCTTAATTTCTTACACTTTATATTCCTGTACATGTATGTTATATTTGATATATTGTGAATGTTGTGCATGATTTAATTTCTGCACATTATATTTATCTGCACAATTGGTATATACTTAGAATGACCGTAGGTTGTGTATTACTGCTGCTGGTTTAGTTGAACCTAGGAAGAAATTTTTTGATACCCAACTCACCCCCTCTTTTGGGAATACACCAATCCTAACATTGCAGCAAACCTTTGGTAACTAGATCACGAACGAAATGAAGATCAATAGCAATATGCTTCATCCGTGAATGTATAACAGGGTTAAGACCCAACTGGGTAGCACTAATATTATCACAAAATAGATGTAGGGGCTTAGTAACCAGAATACCGAGTTCTTGAAACAACGAGCGAATCCAAACAAGCTCAGAGGTGGCTGAAGCAAGAGCCCGATATTCCACCTCAGTGGAGGAACAAGCCATAGCACGTTGCTTGCATGTGCTCTATGAAATGAAACAATAACATAGAAAGATAAAATAGGTAGGGGTAGAGGATTTGGTATCCCGATTACCGGCCCAATCAACGTTAGAAAACCTTTGAAGAGTGAGATTCCCAGTGTGTTTAAGGAGGATGCCATGATGACGAGTGCCCTTTAAGTAGCTTAGAACACATTTGGCAGCAATCCAATGGAGTTGAGATGACTTATGCATGAACTGAGCCAGCTGATTGATTGGGAAGGCAATGTCGGGCCGAGTTAGAGAGAGATATTGGAGAGCTTCTATAACTCAGTGGTATTCCATCAGATTAGTAGGAGAAGAGCCATCGAGAAGCTAAAGAAGATCCTTTGTGGCAAGGGGAATCATTATTGCCTTAGCACCATCCATCTTAGTGCAAGAAAGAAGATCCCGAATATACTTTTATTGGGAGAGGAACAGCCTATGGGTAACTGAAATCACCTCAAGACCAAGAAAATAATGCAAGGGACCAAGATCTTTAAGAGAAAATCGATGACCGAGCTGTCGAACAACCTTAGAAATAGCAGCATAGTTACTGCCGTTGACTAAGAGATCATCCACATAAACAAAAAAAATAGAGAGTAACGTTGGCACAAGAGTAGATAAACAGAGAGGAATCAGATTTGGACTGCTTAAACCAAGTTGAAGAAGACAACACTCAGTTCTTGATACCAAGCACGAGATGTTTGTTTCAATCCATACAAAGACTACTTCAATTTGCAAACATGAGAAGGCAGATTAGGATAAAAAAAAACTCTGAGGTTAAACCATGAATACATCCCCTTGAAGGCAGCCATGTAGAAATGCATTATTAACATCCAGCTGTTGAAGGGGCCAATTTTTCCGAACAGCAATGGAGAGGACAACATGAATAGTCATCGGCTTCACAATAGGGATGTACGTCTCATTATAGTCAAAACCAGGCCGTTGATGAAAACCTTTGGCCACTAACTGGGCTTTATAACGAAAAATACTACCATCAGTATTCCATTTGATACGAAAAAACCCATTTGTAGCCAATTGATTTGATTGTAGAGCGTAGTTGAACCAGCTCCCATATGCCATATTTAACTAACACAGTGAACTCTTTGGACATAGCATGCTGCCATGAGTACGATTAAACCAGGAAAAAGATGCAGGTATGGTGGATAAAGGGATTACCTTTGGTGGAGAAGGTGCAGGGGAGGGTGATAAAGACCGGGAAGGGGAAGCTAGAGCTGCAGAAGCGTTGTCCGTCATGGTGGTTGGAGAGGAGGGTATTCGTCCAATGGAAGGCATCCCTAGAATGGAAAGAGCCTTTGTGATAGCACCTGAAAGTGACAGAGAAGGCACAACAACGTGGACAGAGGAAGAAAAGGGAAAAACACATTCATAAAAAATCACATGCCTAGACGCGTAAATGCAAAAGATAACAAGATCCATACACCTATAGGCACTCTGAGAACTCAAGTAACTGAAAAAAAAAAAAAAATACAAGGCGTAGATTTTGGTTGAAGTTTACCAGTGATATAAGGTTTGAGCCATGGGTGAAACTGAAACCAAAAATAAGCAACTTTTTGCAATTGGGGCGACGACCAAACAAACATTCAAAAGGACTTTTATTTTTCAAGATAGGGGTGGACATACGATTCTTTAAATAAACTGTTGCCTTAAACACATAAGACCAATAAGAAGAAAAAAGACTCACTTGACTCAATGGGGTGAGACCGGTTTCGATAATGTGCCGATGTTGGCGTTCACTTGTACCATTTTGCTCAGGTGTATGAGGAGCAGTGGTAAGCTAGTTAATGGAATTAGAGGAGAGAAAAAGACTAAAAGCTTGAAATTCATCCCCATTATTGGAGTATAAGTGTTATGTGAAAACCAAACTATTTTTCAAGTAGCTCTTTCAATTGACAAAAAAAAAAAAAATGTTGCAAACATCACTTTTTCGTCAGATGGAAATCAAACAACAATATTTAGTAAAGTGATGGAATTTGTAGGCCCCCAAACATTAGTATAAATGTATTCAAGTGGATTAGTGCTAACAAGAGAAGTGGAAGAAAAAGGCTACTTGTGACTTTTATTGCATTGACAAACATTACAAATGGAAGATGAAGAGACACGAGACACTGCAATTGGTAGAGAAAAAGTACGAATAACAAAATCAACTACTTTATTTGACGGATTCCCAAGTCGTATATGCCATGTTTCAGCTATATTTCGTTCACCAACAAGTGCTAAAACAGAAGATGCTTTAGCGGAAGACTCTATCAGCATTGGATAGACACCATCTTGACATTTACCGCGAAGAAGAGTCACCCCCATGCTCTGATCCTTCACTAGAAAATAAAATGAGTGAAAATTAAGATAAACATTATTGCTACAAGTGAAATTATAAACAGAGATTAAGTTTTTGTGAATATTAGGAAACAAAGAGTATTAGTCAATTTAAAAGGCTTCGAGGAAGAGGGAAAAGACATAAAGCCAACATGTGTGACTTGTAAACTTGAGTCATCGCCAATGACAACCTCATTCATGCCATCATACTTCGAGTGAACAGAGAGATTGGCAAGATCAGAAGTGATGTTTTGAGAAGCAGCGAAATCCACAACTGTAACGCTCCGAACCCGAAAACCCGGTCTGGTGCATTATACCCGATTAACAGTGTCTTGTGGCACCCCGAACCCGCCTTGTGGGATCTGGGTGTCACGTCATCCATTTTCCTATACCTATTATTCCATTTATAATTATGCAGCGGAAAACATAACTAAAATTCTAAATCACTATAATACAAGAGTTTTTTACACCTATTTACATTCCAACATAGATCATATAATCCACCTGTATCCACATATAAACATAACTCCAAAAACATAAACCACAACTCCCAGTATTCACATTCATCCATTTCTCATATGACATAAAACATAAAACATAAATTTGTACATCCCAAAATATCATCAAGTTTACACCCTTTTCCTTCCTTTCTCTAACTCAAAAATGCTATATAATCCTGAGCTCTCTAAGCTTGATCTCGTGGAGGTCCTGTAAAAGATAAATTTGTCTTCGGATGAGACACATCTCAGTAAGGGAAGAAACAATATATTAAAATAGTGTGTGGCCAACTTGAGATTTGTATATAACATATAAAAATCATCATTTACATTTAATCATAATTTCTAAAATCCTTTCCTGAGTCTAATCAAACACACACAAGGTATTTTACCAACGAGATTTCCTAAGGATTGGAGTGATTACTCGCCCATACAAGTAGCACCTCTCTGCTCTGATACTTTAGGCAACTTGAAGGTCATAACTGAAGTATACCAGGGTACTCACCTTACTTAGTAAGCCCTCATGTGAAGAAGTAATCTCGTACTCACACAATTCATACAATGGTTTACCAGCAAAGGCTCCTAAGAATAAAAAAATCTACCTGCTCATACAAGTAGTTTCCCTTTGTCCTAGTACGTTATGCAGCATAAAGGTACATATGATACCTACTAACACACTTGCCTTTCTCAGCAAGCCCTCAGGCAAAGAGTTTGCCCCGCCCGTATAAATATATATCATAATAGCGTGAATACTGATACTGCAATATACAATTCATTCTTACTTTACTTGGTATCTGTTATCTCTTTTTATACATCTTTTCATGTTCTCAACAGTTCATATTACATAATACACTTTCATAGTTCACATTACATAAAACTCATATAAATTTTACATTACGTGGATTTCATGTAAAGTCCAACTGTAACGACCCCAACCCACCACGTGGCTCGGGGTGCTACTTTAGTGACATCTATGTACCTGATACCTTATTCATCAATATAAAACACATATACACAACGAAAATAAAATACAAAATCCCCAAATTACAGTACTAGAGTTCTAACTATCTTTATACACACATATATCCATTATCACATAATTACAACCCATAAAATTCCACAAAAATAAACTCTCTGTCCATACACACTACCTACATAAATTTACACCACTAGTCCGGCTCCTCTAGTCTGCTAGACCCGATCTTTGGGATTTCCTAAAAAGTTAGTTTATAAAGTAAGGGTGAGGCACAACTTAGTAAAGGAAAGACTAAGTTAATGTCAGTATGTGGCTAGCATGCGTTTAGTGTATAGAAAAATACCAGTTCACTAAGTAAATAAACACATTTATGAAAATATTCTTATTTTACACTCAAACTCACAATTAGCCGAGGATAGGGAAGATTGCCCACCCATACAAGTAGCTTCCCTCTACTCTAATACCATTACTGCTATTATGGCAATCACCTTTCTCAACAAGCCCTCGAAATTATCTTTTTAATTATTCGTATTCACATAAATTAACAGATATGCATATAAGACACTCCCTATGACAAACACGTTATTTACTTCCTCCATGACATGGGTTTTGCGGCCCGAAGGCTGGACTAAACCTAGGTGATCAGCCCAAATAAAGTCAAAAAAATAACATCCTCTGCAAACACATCTGCAGACATCCACAACAAAGCTGTAGATCTGATGCCTTTACTTCAACCTCACGTAGGTAGTCGGCTGGACCCCCTACACTCTAATCCAGAACAGTGTGGGTGCACATGGTCTAACTAGAAACAATACTGTGCTCACAATACCCTGGTCCCCAAAGTTCCTAAATAATGTCATGCAATTTAGATAATAGAAATCACCATTTAAAATGTCAATTCACATATATTTCTTGTTATTCCAAAAATCTGGCCCCTAGCTACAAATACAATCCGACTCATAGTCGTTTAAATAAAACCCCAGCCCTTGATCGTCAAATAATAATCCTGGTCCTTGGCCAATCAAACAATACCTGGCCACTGGCCTTTATTTCAAAATCCTACATTTTTCACAAGCAGTTCCAGTATTTTTCACAACAATTCCAGTATTTCACAAACAGTTCCAGTATTTCGCAAACAATCTCAAATCCAGTTAAATAATAAATCCTACCAAATAATCATCAGTCACATAATTTCAACATTTAAATATAATCATATAAACAACCTAACTTTCCACCGTTTGTTTTTATTCAAAATATTATATCATATATCCTAAGTTTGTAACATCCATTTTGAACGGTTGGTTTTCGAAATAACCTTTAAATTCTTAAATACATAAATAAATAAATAAATATAAAAATTCAATCAATTCATATTTAATAAAATTCTAACTTAATTTAATCCCCTTACCTAATTACTGAAAAGCCTGATAAAACGCCGGCCTACGCCCCACGGCGTTCAAAACCCCTGAACCCTGAAATTCAAACTTAACAACATTATTCATCATAATCCCCAAAGTAACTTTCCTTAAAATTCCCTTAGATTCTGAATACTCTAAATAGCCTATAAAAAGCCTAAATTATTAAACTTACCTCGATTTAGGATTGGTACCCTAGAGCTCCAATTCGAAAACCCGCTCCGACTAGATTATAGAGAATCTCCCCACAAATCTTCTGGTAATTTCTGTTCATTAATTGGGCTTAAAATTTATGAAAAACTGAGATAAGAATGAAAATTGGTCATACCTCAGGAGATATGCTTACGTCGCTCCTACAACAAATCTGCTCCAGTAGGATTGTCAGTGGCGGTGAATGGAGCCCAATGACATTTTCTGATTTCCAATCGGCCGAATATTAAAGAAGAGATTGAGGAGAGTGGGAGAAGGAACGGAGGAGTCAAAGGACTTCTGTGCGCAGAATGAAGAAAAGAAGAAGAAAAAGGAGATGTCTTCTTCCTAAAGGATCCTGAGATCCTTCAGGTTATAATATATATATATATATATATATATATATATAAAATATTTTATTATAATATTATATTATTATTATTATATCATATCATTTAATTAATAATAATTATTATTTAAAATTAAAAATTAATTTTATTTTATTTTAATTTTTTTAATTAATTAATTTATTTATTTTTGGATCACTACATTCTCCCGTCCTTACAAAAATTTTGTCCTCGAAATTTGTTAACTATTACCAATCACATTCCTAACTCATTATCCCTGTCTGTAGAAGAGTCGGTAGCCACCCACATAGTGGCCCCGTCCCACGTTTATTAACTACCCTCACTTATGGCGGAGGAATACTGTGGTTACAATACTGCCTTTGAGAAATTACAATATCTATAATTAAAACTATACACAACAAACTACACAACCTACTATAATCTCTCCGTATACAACCATACCCTTACCCGTCTGGCATTAGCCCTCGCTGAATAGCTGTGGGTACTTCTGGCGTATTTCCGTTTCTAACTCCCAATAAGCCTCCTCAACTGCATGAATTCACCATAACACCTTCACTAATGGTATGTTCTGGGTACGCAGTTCCTGTATATTCCGATCCAGAATCTGAATTGGTACCTTCTCGTATGCCAAAGCATCCCCGATCTCCAACGACTCATAACTGATTACATGTGAGGGGTTTGGAACATACTTCCTCAACATGGACACGTGGAACACTTCGTGTATCCTAGATAGCGCTGGGGGTAATTCTATCCTGTACGCCGTCGAACCAACCCTTTCTAGAATCTCAAGTGGCCCAATGTATCTAGGGCTCAACTTGCCATTCTTTCCATACCTCATCACCCCATTCATCGGAGCAATTCTCAAGAATATCATATCACCTATCTCGAATTCTAGCTCCCGTCGGCGAGTATCCGCATAACTCTTCTGCTGAATTTGGGCTATTTTGATCCTTTCCCTGATAAGCTCGACCTTTACAGAGGCTTGCTGAACAAGTTCGAGCCCCAAAATTTGCCGCTCGGCTACTTCATCCCAGTACAACAGAGATCGGCACTAGCAACCATACAAAGCCTCATATGGTGCCATTTCAATGCTGCCCTGGTGACTGTTATTGTACGCAAACTCAACCAACGGCAGATATCAGATCCAACTACCCCCAAAATCTAACACACATGCTTGTAGCATATCCTTAAGAATCTGAATGGTTTGTTTAGATTGTCCATCCGTCTGAGGGTGAAATGCAGCACTAAAAGTGAGTTGTGAACCCAATGCTCCCTGTAAACTCTTCCAGAATCGAGAAGTGAACCACGAATCCTGATCTGAAAAGATGAACACAGGCACGTCATGTATTCTGACTATCTCCTGAACATAGAGTTTTGCCAGCTTAACCATGGAGTAATTGGTTCTAACCATAATGAAATGAGCAGTCTTCTTCAATATGTCAACAACTACCCATATGACATTCTACCCATGCAATGCTAAAGGCAATCCCGATACAAAGTCCATTGAGATATGCTCCCACTTCCACGTAGGGATGCCTAGTGGTTGAAGTGGTCCCGCTGGCCTCTGGTATTCTGCCTTCACCTGCTGACATGTCAAGCACTGACCCACAAATTTATCAATTTCCCTCTTCATGTTGCTCCACCAGAACGATTGTTGTATATCTCTATACATCTTCGTGCTACCTGGGTGAACAGTCTAGAGAAAGTGGTGAGCTTCCCCCAAAATCGTCCTCTTTATCTCTACGTCATCTGGCACACACAATTGAGTGTGAAATATGAGAACTCCATCCTCTGAAACATTAAAGTCTTTGTGCTGCTCATCTGGTATCTTCTCTACAATCTCCATCAACTCTGCATCTTTCAGATGAGCTGTTCTAATTCTCTCCTATAAAGTCGGTTGTACCACCAGACTAGAAATGAACGCCAAATGATTTCCTTCTACCAACTTTACACCCAACCTCTCCAATTCCATCATGATCTAGTGCGAAGCCATAACTATTGAAGCTGACGTACCCCCAAATTTCCGACTCAACGCATTGACTACCACGTTTGCCTTTCCTGGGTGATAGTTAATGGTGCAATCGTCATCTTCTATCAATTCAAACCATCTGCACTGCCTCATATTCAACTATGGGTGAAGAAGTACTTGAGACTCTTATGGTCAGTAAAGATCTCGCACCTTACACCATAAAGGAAGTGTCGTCGGATCTTCAACGCAAACACAACTGCTACTAGCTCCAAGTGGTGCGTAGGATAGTTCTTTTCGTACTCTTTTAACTCGCGAGACACATACGCAATGACTTTCCCCTGCTACATTAGAATACAACCAAGTCCTTTCTGCGATGCTTCGCTGTAGATTATAAATCCACCCTCACCTGATGGAAGGGTCAACACTAAGGCAGTGACTAGACGCTACTTCAACCCCTGGAAGCTCTGCTCGCATTCGTTGATCCAGTCAAACTTCACATTTTTTCTCGTGCTTCGTGTCAAAGACCTTGATAATTTAGAAAACCCCTTGACAAATCGGCAATAGTATTTGGCAAGGCCTAGGAAACTTCTGACTTCTTGCATGTTCTTTGGCCTTGCCTAATCAGCTACAACCTCTACTTTGCTTGGATCCACTGAAATCCCTTCCCTAGATACCACATGACCTAGAAATGCGACTTGCTCTAGCCAAAATTCATATTTCTTAAGTTTAGCAAATAACTTCTTTTCCTTGAGCACCTAAAGTACTAGTCTCAGATGAGCTTCATGCTCCTCAGGGCTCCTCGAATAGACCAAAATATTATTTATGAGCACAATAACAAACTGGTCTAAGTACTCATGGAATACCCTATTCATTAGATCCATAAATACCGCTGGAGCATTCGTCAACCCGAACGATATAACCAAGAACTTGTAATGGCCGTATTGAGTCTGAAAAGCAGTCTTCGATACATCATCCGATCTAACCTTCACCTGATGATATCCAAATTATAGATTGATTTTAGAGAAAATCTGTGTACCCTGAAATTGATCAACCAAGTTGTCAATTCGGGGTAATGGATACTTGTTCTTCACCGTTACTTTATTAATCTCCCAGGAGTCGATGCACATCCTCATCGACCCATCTTTCTTCTTCACAAACAACACCGGTGCATCCCAGGGCAATACACTTGGTCTAATAAACCCCCTATCTTGAAGCTCCTGTAGTTGCTCCTTTGACTCCTTTAATTCAGCCGGAGCCATTATGTATAGGGCTTTGGAGATTGGTGCTGTCACTGGGATCAGATCAATTGCAAATTCCACCTCTCGATCAGAAAGCAACCCCTGCAAATCCTCTGGAAAAACATCAGAGAACTCCCTTATCACTAGGATGTCTTCTAACTTGAGCTCCTCTTTCAGTGCTTCCTTCACCATTGCAAGGTAACCTTGGCATCCCCCCAAAAGTAACCTCTTCGCCTGGATAGCAGAAAGGATCCGTGGTGCTAACCACACACATGACCCAACAAATACAAACTCCAACTCCCTAGGAGGTCTGAATACCACCTCTTTCCTGCGACAATTAATGCTCGCGTACCTGGATGCTAGCTAGTCCATGCCTAGAATAATATCAAAACCATGCATATCAAGGACTATCAAACTAGTAGGCAGCACTCTCCCTTGAATCTCTATTGGATAATCGCTAATCACCTTGCTATATATTAACACTGACCCAGTCGGTGTGCCCACTACTAACTCAGTCTCTAATAGTTGAACTTCTAACCCACATAGTTTAACAAATCCCCGAGACACAAACGAGTGGGTTGCACCTAAATCAAATAACACAACAACACTATCCGATAGTATGTAAATAAGATATAACCCGACTTAGAAATTTCACATTTAACACAATTAAAGAAAATATGGAATAATGGAATTGATGTAATATACGAGTTCTAATTTAATAATTCATATTCCAATTCTATCACAAAACCATTAAGGTAAAAATCTCCATCCTAACATTAACTTCACACACATACCCACTCATCCTAACATTCCAACCTAAATTTTCCAAGTTCCAGTCCCCTAACCCAGAAACAAAACCATCGATGGACCGTCAAAGGATTTCTCCCTCCAAGCTTTCAGACCAAAACCCATATTAACCTATCCAATCCTATCCCTATCTTATCTCAACCTATACTCTGGTAATTATCAATTCTCAAAGTCTGTAGAACCTAGCAAACCTAGGCTCTTATACAACTTGTAATGACCTCGACCTGCCACGTGGCTCGGGGTGCTACTTTAGTGACGTTTGTGTACCTGATACCTTATTCATCAAATATAAAACACATATACGTAGCAAAAATAAAATAAAAAATCATCAAATTACATTACCAGAGTTCTAAATATCTTTATACACAAATATATCCATTCTCACATAATTACAACCCATAAAATTTCACAAAAATAAACTCTCTGTCCATACACACTACCTACATAAATTTACATAGTTAGCCCAGCTCCTCTAGCCTGCTAAACCCGATCTCTGGGATTTCCTGAAAAGTTAGTTTGTAAAGTAGGGGTGAGGCACAGCTCAGTAAGGGAAAGACTAAGTTAATGTCAGTGCGTGGCCAACATGCGTTTAGTGTACAAAAAAAATACCAATTCACTAAGTAAATCAACACATTTATGAAAACATTCTTATTTTACACTCACACACACAATTAGTTAAGGATAGGGAAGATTACTTGCCCATACAAGTAGCTTGTCTCTGCTCTAATACCATTACTATTATTAGGGCACTCACCTTTCTCAGCAAGTCTTCGAAATTATCTTATTAATTATTTGTATTCACATAAATTAACGGATATACATATAAGACACTCCATGTGGCAAATACGTCATTTACTTCCCCTATGGCATGGGTTGTGCGGCTTGAAGGTTGGACTAAGTTAGAGTGATTAACCCAAACAAAGTCAAAAAAATAACATCCTCTGCAAACACATCTACAGGCATCCACAGCAAAGCTGCAGGTTTGACGTCCTTACTTCAACCTCACGCAGGCAGTTGGCTGGACCCCCTACACTTTTATCCAGAACAGTGTGGGTGCACATGGTCTAACTAGTAACGGTGCTGTGCTCACAATACACTGGTCCCCAGGGTTCCTAAAGCATATCATGCAATTTAGATAATAGAAACCACCATTTAAATATCAATTCACATATATTTCCTATTATTCCAAAAACCTGGCCCCCGACCACAAATACAATCTGGCTCACAGTCATTTAAATAAAACCCCGGCCCTCGGCCATCAAATAATAATCCTGGCCCTTGGCCAATCAAATAATACCCGACCACTGGCCTTTATTTCAAAATCCTGCATTTTTTATAAACAATTCCTGTATTTTTCACAACAATTCCAGTGTTTCACAAACAGTTCCAGTATTTCGCAAACAGTCTTAAATCCAATTAAATAATAAATCCTACCAAATAATCATCGATCACACAGTTTCAACATTTAAACATAATCATATAAACAACCAAACTTTCCACCATTTTTTATTATTCAAAATACCATACCATATATCTTAAGTTTGTAAAATCCATTTCGAACGGTTGGTTTTTGAAATAACCTTTAAATTCTTAAATACGCAAATAAATAAATAAATAAATAAATATATATATATATATATATATATATATATATATATATATATATATATAACAATTTAATCAGTTCATATTTAATAAAATTCTAACTTAACTTAATCTCCTTACCTGATTCCTGGAAAGCCTGATAAAACCTTAGCCTACGCCCCACGACGTTCAAAACCCCTGAACCCTGAAATTCAAACTTAACCACATTATTCATCACAATCCCCAGAGTAACTTTCCCTAAAATCTCTCTAGGTTGTGAATACCCTAAATAGCCTATAAAAAGCCTAAATTATTAAACTTACCCCAATTTAGGATTGGTGCCTCGAAACTCCAATTCGAAAACCCGCTCCAACTAGATTTTAGCGAATCTCCCCACGAATCTTCTGATAATTTTCGTTCGTTAATTGAACTTAATATTTAAGAAAAACTGAGGTAAGAGTGAAAATTAGCCTTACCTCAGGAAATATGCCTGCGCCGCTCCTATGACAAGTCCGCTCCAGTAGGATTGTTGGTGGCGGTGAGTGGAGCCCCACAATATTTTCTGTTTTCTGATCAGCCGAATATTGAAGAAGAGATTAAGGAGAGTGGGAGAAGAAACAAAGGAGTCAAAGGACTCCTGTGTGCAGAATGAAGAAAAAGAAAAGAAAAAAGAAGGAGACGTCTTCTTGAGATCCTTTACGTTATAATATATATATATATATATATAATATTTATTATAATATTATATTATTATTATATTATATTATTTAATTCATTATTATTATTTAAAATTAAAAATTAATTTAATTAAAAATTAATTTTAATTTCTTTTATTTTTATTTTTATTTTTATTTATTTATTTATTTATCACTATACCAACCTACGTGGATCTCATGTAAAGTCCACATTACGTGGGTCTCATGTACAGTCCAACCTACGTGGATCTCATGTAAAGTCCACATCACGTGGGTCTCATGTCATATATATCATCTGCAACAATCCACATTGCGAGGATCTCGTGTAAAGTCCACATCACGTGGATCTCATGTCATATCAAGCAATACACATGCAATACATATTTTTATCACATTTCAGTATTCTCAACATCTCATAAATGTACATATCACAATTCATCACATAATTTCCATTTTACTCATGCCACACAATTTAGCAGTATATTTCAAATATGTTTTGTAAAATAAGCCAACCCTCATTTCTTATTCTTATATTGAAATTATACCTTTAATTTCTTACGTAATTATCCTGAAAAATCTTTCACTTTTATCTATCCATTTTCGCATATACATAACTAATAAAACAATCCTAGGCTCAGAATACGTAATTTAAACAGTTGACATTTTAAAACCATAGAAAAACATATACACGTATATTCATAACATATTTCATTTTTCAATTAATTCATAAAAATCTGATTTGATATATATTCCCCCTTACCTGCTTTCTTGAACTACGTCAACAGGAATCCCCAAAAGATGTCTGTGACGCTCACCTTGACCCTAGTTTAGAAACCCTAATTTAATTAAATAAACCCCACTAAGCTACTATTTCTACATTTTCTCAACTTATAAACCTTTAAAAATCCAAAATTGCGAATCTTAACCCTTAGCTTAACTTAGAATCGTTTCCTAAATAGCTTAGTTTAGAAAACTGCTCCACTAGATGTGTAAAGAATCTTCCCTAGAACACCGTAGTGGTCTCCAATCGTTGATTCGGGCTAAAGTTGGGCCGAAAAGCTAGAAAGAAGGGCGAGGAAACGTCTGGAGAGAGAAACAAATGGAGGAAAAAGATTTTCCTTCGCCAAGAAGCTTCCTCAACCCTTTTATACTGGAAGTTGCCACGTGGCCTCGTCGACGAGTCACCGAAGGATCTTTATCAATGAGGAGATTCATTTGTTAATGACTTTTAAAACTTGAAATTTGTTTATTCGGGATCTTCTTGTCGACGAGGAATTGAACTTCGTCGACGATCTTTTCAAAACACTCGTCGACGAGGACATGTAACTCGTCGACGAGGTCTGTTGTTCTCTTTCTTCCAAAACTTTGCCTTTATTCCTTATTCATCTATTCCATTTATAATTTCCTTAATTATTTAATCATTAAAATTTTCCGAGTCGTTACACAATCCACTTTTTTTCGGTGGACACATTGGTAGCGGCACAATTTATAGACTTTACTCTTGAAGCCGAGTACCAAGTCTTGGCCGAGTGACTGACTTTGTCACACAAATGACAAATGATCTGGGGCTTACTAGACTGCTCCCTGCGATTATTGCGTTTAGAGTTGGGGCGATGCTAACAAGAGGAACTAGAGTTGGAATGTTGGTTGCGGTTGAAAGTGGAACTAGGAGTGTGTCCCTGAGTGGAGTTTGCAGAAGGCAACCAGGACAACAATGGATGCGTCAACACGTTGTAAGTAACTTTCGTGGCCAACCAGCATATCATGAAGCTCCTCAAACATAAAAGAAGTCTCATGCCCAAATAGGCGCTGCAATCTCATGGAACTTAGGGCCAAAACCATTGAGGACATACAAATTAATGTCATTCACTGAGATGGGAGAGTCAATCACAGTAAGTTGTATAACACAAGTGTGTGAACAATTTACGTACAATCGTTGCAACTTGGACCAAGCATCATAAGCAATGGTTGAAGTGGCATGATTGGCTCGGAGACAGATGCAAGGATGGCGTGAAGGATTAGCTTATCTTGCTGAAGCCAATGCTAGAAAGTTGGATTGGAGACATCTGCAGAAGATGAATCACCAGAGGAGGTGTTGGGAGAAAGGGTTCGTAACAGACAAACGGTTGTACCGTCAAGATAGCCTTGAAGGTCATAGCCAATGAGTAATGACGTCAATTGGGTGCGCCAAGAAAGGAAGTTGGAAAGGGTAAGCTTCGAGGGAAGCTGGGAGTCGACATTGATGGCAATAAGAGGAGATTTTCCACTGCCGGGAGTGTGGGTTGTGACAACATCGGACCTAAGGAAAACAACCTTTAGGAAAGGAGAAAAAAAAAAGCTCGTTAGGGAAAGTGCTCTGATACCATATAGAAAATGAAGAACACTTTCATTGATGTAAAGATGTCCTATATATAGGACTTGTACAAGATATATTTGTTACAAATTCAAAAGTATTTAAATGCTAAATCAAAGAGATCCTAGGCTATCAAATACAAACAACTATTCAAGTAATACAACTGAAGAATCCTAGATCGTCGCATACAATCAGATAGTAGCAAATCTTCAATTGCTATGATTCTTGGCAATTCAACAACATTAGTAACCATCGATGGTTTGCTCACAGCAAACATTCTGTCTTAATTCATCGAAGCAACTGTCGAGGGTTTTATTGAAACCATCGATGATTTGCTGGAAAACGACACAATTTCCTTAGTAGAAACAACATATCCAAAAAGTAAAAGTTACCAAGATGAGAATGCTTAAATAGATTAGTGGTATAACATTGAAAAATAAATTAAGAAATGAATACATTCACGGTAATTTAGGGGTAGTACCTGTAGAAGATAAGATAAAGGAGGGACTACTCAAATTGTTTGGGCACTTACAATGTAGGCCATATAATGCATTAGAAAGGAAGAATGGATTACTATGAGGGGCAGTAGAAGGGGTAGGAGTAGACCTAAAACAACTTGGAATGAGATAGTAAGGATTTAATAACCCTAAATTTTTTGAAAGAAATTGTCCATAATCGCATAAACTGACGAAAAAGGATTCATGTATCTTTGGTTTTGTTTTTATTGTGTATCCATAATATCCATATGCACGATTGATCTTAGGCATCTAAAATTTTTTTCTTAGAAGGATTATTCAGGAATTAATTTTAACCATTTTGCCTCCTAACATTGAATAAAGAGGGGCAGCCTGATGCACAAAGTTCCCGTGTTTGCAGTCATGCGGGATATAATGATCCCAAAAATATGTATACGATTAAAGTATAATAATAATAATAATAATAATAATAATAATAATAATAATAATAATGATAATGATCATTAACTTAATATCAATACAAATGTGCTTTTCTATAGGATCCTTGATTCCATGTTTCATGTCTAAGAAACACCTTGTCTTAGCGAGTGCACAGAGACCATTGCGACTTAGTCGCCCCCTAGAGGTCGGCCTGGTCAAAATGGAATTTCATAAGATAAACAGGGTAGACATTGTTTGCACGTAAATAAGTATATATATATATATATATATATATATATATATATATATATAAAATAATGTTTTGACTGACATAATTTGTAGAAATATATGATAATAATAATAATAATAATAATAATAATAATAATAATAATAATAATAAAATAGGTACCCTATGTGGGGCCCATTTGATCGGGTAGGGCCCACATGAGTCTCAGACTCGAACTTGTATAAGCATATCAACTGCGATCTTCTTGTACCGAAAGTCTTCATGTAATCCATATGTACTTACAAAGAGTTACAAACTAAAGTATGTTTTGAGTGCATGTGCTTATCCGAGGATTGAACCATAGGACATAAGTTGACCAATTCCTTTCTACATCAGTGTCCTTGTATACACTTTATAAATCTCGCAATATAGGTGATCATTCCCACATCTAACGTATGTGGGGCCAACAAAATCACGTGGAGACCACATGAGTTCCGAAGTTATGTGGGGCCCACAAGACCACGTGAGGCCCAATTGAGTCCCGAAGTTATGTGGGGCCACAAAATCATGTAAGACATATTGGAGTTGTGTGGGGTCTACATGGGTCTCGAAACTATGCAGGGCCCACAAGACCGTGTGGGGCCCATAAGAGTTTTGGACTCGAACTTGACTCTTACTCTACTCATTCTACTGTTCACACTTTCTTCCCAAATAATATGTACAATAAATATATATAATTAAATATAATAATAATATATAAAACAAAGGAGTGTCGGCAATCCAATTGTAAAACACATCACCCCACATCCCACTACATCCCACATGTCATCCCATCTTTCACCAATAATTTGAAAATATTAAAATTAAAATTTCACCTCTCTCCCCACACTTTTGAAAATGTAATTTTCCTCTCCAAAACTTTCCTATAAATAGGAAGCTCTCAACCTTCATTTTTCACAAAAAATTTTCAGGAGAAGAGAATGATTAATGAGTGAAAGAATTAGTGGTGGAGGGAGAATTTTTGTTATAATTAAAATTTTCACTCACCCACTATTTTCGATCTCGTTTTCAGATATATTCATTATGACCGTCTTACAAGATTAAGTAAGGGTAAGTAAATTTGATTATGTTAGATTTTTATTTAAAATTTATACTCGAATTTATTTGTAAGTAAATTTTGATTATATTAGTTAGTTTCATAAAATTCTATTGAATTTATTTTTATGCATATTTAATTATACTAGTTTTATCTTTAATATACTTGTATTTATTTTGAGTTAAGAAATGTTCTAAACCCTCGGGTATTTTACATCATTAATTTTTATTTAAGAAAATATTTTTAAACATGAAAATCATGTGACATGAGTTTATTTTTATGTTACATATTTTATGAAAATATGAGTAAGGATGACATGAGTTTATTTTTATGTTGCGTATTTCACAAAAATATGAATAAAAATGAGATTTTCATGATATTATTTCAATTGTATAAATTATATAATAAAATATTTTCAAAACCTCTTATGACTCAGACGATAAAGAAATTACGAATGTTTGGTACCGTAACTTAAAGTTTAAATGGATTAGAATGCATCCACATTATTTACAGAGTGGTTATGTATGGTAATGAATTTCTCCTGAGTGCACATCTAATTCCAGATTAGGACTTAATAAGAAAAATCTCACTTAATGATTATGTACGTTGATTTAGTTTGACCGACCAGCCAGTTAAGTCTAGTTTTCGTATCACACAATCCGATCATGGGGGTAAACATGACTTACGACTAACAGAAACATGACTTATGACTAACAAACTTAAGAGTGATTTTTTTTAATAGTATATATATATATATATTTAATTACATGTATAGAACTATTGATGATTTGAAGGAAAAATATATGTTTATGTGAACATGACCATTTTTGTGCCTAAATGATGATCTAAAGGAAACGTGTAAGAAAAATTATATATGTATATAATTAAATATTATAGTTACAGTTTTAAAGTTAAAAGTTTAATTTAACAATTATAGTATATGGTTATAAATTTTACTACTGCAGTTGATGGTAAAAATTTTATGTAGAAATTTTTAAATTCACATTTATTTTAAAAGCAGTTTTGAAGTTATAATATTAAATATTATTTTATTAAAGTATAATATTATGAAAGCTTATTTTGGCCACAGACTAATAATAATTTTATTTACTTATTAAGCGTCGTCTCACCCCAATCGTTATTTTACGTTTCAAATAATTTGAAGTATACTAGAAATTTGGCATAACAAGTGTATGGGTGGGAGTAGAAAGAGTATAGTAGAATAAAAATTTAGTACAATAAAAATTTAGTACAATACAATTTAGAATATGTTTGTATATTTTAGAATTTTAGAAATTTTCATTTTAATAATTGAGACATATATTTGTAATAAAAGCTAATTAGTGTTTTGGTAATGAAAATAATTTAGATTTATATGCGTCCGCTGAAAAAATTTACATGTAGGAACCCACTCGGGTTCGGGTCCTTATACGGGATCCGAGAAAGGGACAGACAACAATGAGTTTATAGTATACAGTCTTATCTTATATTTTTGCAAGAGGTTGTTTCCATTCCTCGAACCCATGACCTCCCGGTCACACGGCGATAACATTACCGTTGCGCCTAAACTCCCCATCACTAAATCCATTGAATGCATGTTTTATTTCTCTTGTATTTTTTGAGAAGCACTTTTATGTGGGAGTATTTTTATTTAAACATTTGTAATTTTGTACATAATTTTTTGAAGTTTGGATAAAAAATAATATATTTTAAACATGTCTCATCATATTTTTTTTAGCCAAATAAATGCCTAAGACTTTTTATGAGACGGGTCAAATAGAGATTAGGAGACAAATATCAATCATTGCCTCGTTCATGCTTAAAAGGTTATCATCGCACTCATAAGCGCAAGTGGACTCTTTTTTTTGTTTGTTTTTTTTCCCTACTTATAATTAAAAGGTTAGTTTTTTCAACTTCTACTCCACACTCAAAATAATTTAATAGTGAAAAAAAATTGTAAACAAATACCATTTAAAAACATTATAAACAATTAAGCACATAAAAAATTAAATAAGAGTATAATTTTTAAAATTAATAAGTTCCAAAACACTTTTTAAGCAAACATTGGCCATCATCAGTCAAATTTTAATTTTAATTTTAATTTTTTTTAAATAAGTCTCCTTTTTAAATTTAGAAAATATTAGGGAAAGGAAAGAAAAATATCAAAGAATCCACAATTTTCTTATTTGATTGTCAAGAAAAGTGGGGAAAAAAATAAAAAAAACAAACCAAATCTATGAACAAAATTTAAATTTTGCACATCATTAATTTTGTTTTTTTCTTAAGTTTTAGTCATATTAAAATAAATTTTTATTTTTGATATTATTTAATAGGAAAGAAATATAAAAGGGAAAATGAATTTTTTTTTTATTTTTTATTTTTTTTCCTTTTCTTTCTCCCAAGAAAATTCCATAGTCCAAATTAGTAATGGAGAGTTTTACCGTATGGGTGCCAGTGGGACTATTGATATTTCCTTCTATAAAATCTTATCATGGAATATTTTATAGCGGATTGAAATTAGAATAATATCTAAAAGCTTGGAACTAATTTTCACCTCACTTATTATATTCGTGTAAATAAATAAAAAATATTAATTTTTTAATCACTTCCCATTTTAATTTTAGAAAATATATCACCTAGTTGAAAAAATAAAGGCATCGATCCGATTTGACAATAATATAACTTTTGTATTATAAAATTTTTATCTAATACTTGATTAGAACACAACGCCTATATGTTAGGAGATCGAGAATTTTAATTTTAAGACAATTGAGAAAACATTTAAGATAACAGAAAATAAGTTAAGAGAAATGGGATTAAAAAATTAAAGAACGAGATGTAAATATTTTAAAATTAAATATGCAAAAAAGCGGTTAAATCATGAAATTTCATATACATTATTTTGCCAAATTTCAGGAAGGTTAAAAATATTAAATTACTGATATGTGCAAAGGAAAGACATTTATGTTGGACCTGGGCCGGAAGGCCCGGAAGAGTGTGTGTTATGGCATAATGGGCCGTCTGGCCCAGTTCAAAACGTTAGTAAGACAAACAGTAACACGCATATTGTTCCCCCTTTCCGGCCTTCTCTGATCTCTTC